>NC_140297.1:25548228-26748228 GCF_964211825.1 Aythya ferina | reverse complement strand
TTGTAATCAGCCAACCCAATTACAGAATAACAACCTGCTATACACATGACATTCAATGTATATATTAAGGATGATCTCTTAGTATTGGTAAAAGTCATCTTCCAGCAGCAGGAAGAAATGGCTTCATCATGATTATTTTTTATGCTTCGCTTTGGTGAAGACTTAAATATGGTTGCATTTATATTTTGCACCTTGGAAAATATTTGTATTTTAAAATAACACATTAAAGCTTTGAGCCTGAAAACACTAATGCACAAGAGTAACTTTATTTATACATTAGGAATATTTTAGTCAAATGGCCTAATGTTTGCAGAATCAGATTCTGAAAAGTAATGTACTATTTTATGTTGTACCACTATTGGTGCAAAAATTAATGGATGCATTATTTAAATCAGGCATTTAGAGACAAGCTTTGCAGCTTGGCTGTTTTTTGCTATCATATTGTTGGAAGAAACAAGTAAATAAAATCTGAAGGAATGGGAATTGAAAACAGAGGAAATGAAATGGAAACACATGACATGTTCGAGATGTGAGGCACACCTGCTTCAGGCTGAAATGTCCCAGATTCAGAGCAAAGGCAATTTTCAGCCTTCCCTTCGACCCAGGATTTAGTAAAACTCTTGATCCGTCTTTTCACATCTAAAAAAATCCTTTCATCCTTTCGGTCTCCATCAGCCCCAGAGGTTAAAGCTTTCCTTTCAGCTCTGATTATCACAGATGTTGCTCTGTATGAGTGGAGACCCCAGTTTTACCCGGGACTAGCCTTTGCATTCAAACTCAAATGCTTTTTCTTCCAAAGCACACACACAGCAATTTGTTTAATGCTTTGGATATTAAGTATAGCCTTCAGAGAAAACACTTGGGACTTCACTCAGGCAAGGTCATTTTTTAACCAGAAGAGTGAACCATCTGTGACCTCAGCCAGGACTGCGAGCTGTGCCAGCTCAGGCTGAATTGAAGAAGGTGAAGTCTATGAGCAGCACTGCCGAAGGAAGCACCGCAGCCTTTTCCAGCAGGGAAATGAAATATTGTCATGTATGGGCCAATGACAAAATTGTTGGGCTAATTAAGCAAGTAAATCCTGCCTGATGGTGCCCTACACACAAATAACCATTTTTGCTCTGGGGAGTGATCTGTACCATATATTTTATTAGCAATCCAAGTAGATGGTAATGGGAAGATTTGCCTCCTGCATCCACCAAAAGCACTTTTTGACTATTTCAAAATTAGATTTTGACCTTAAAGGTGTGGTATCCTTTCTGTTGTTTCTGTCATCCTGAAGTACCTACTGTGGTGTTTGTAACACGGAGTCAATTTATAGGAGCAGTACTCCTGGATGGTTAAGTGGTTCCAGCTGTCATCTCTATCATTTACTTGTAGCAAAATGAAACCAATATTAAAAAATAAAATAAAATAAAATAAAATAAAATAAAATAAAATAAAATAAAATAAAATAAAATAAAATAAAATAAAATAAAATAAAATAAAATAAAATAAAATAAAATAAAATAAAAAAATAAATATATATATAAAAGCCCCATTAAAACAGCTAGCAAAATAACTTCCATCCTGTTCTGTCACTTTATACTCACATTTCACACCTGAGCAACCAATCCTCTTTACACACCTCTCAGGCAATACTTTGGTATTTTGTTCGGATGTGCACCAGGGAGTTCCCAAAAGCAGCAGAGCTGGTTGTGTGGAGCAGAAATACCAGTGGGAATGAAATAACTACAGTCATGACTCTCTGCCTAAAACACAACCTCAGTTTCATATACTGTAGTGTCAAGGCAGCTATAACTCCTTGAGGTCTTCCCAGTGATGAAGTCACAAAAAGAAACCCCTGGATGAGATATTTTGTGATCACCAAAATTTTTACTTTCCTGAGTAAATGCAATGAGGACTAGTTGAGAAACAGAGCTGAACTATTTCACTTTCTGCATCACAGGTGGTTTTCTACTGCAACAGGAGTTTGGCATCCCCTGTGAAGACCTGAGCATCTCTGTCTTTTTCTGTTTTGGGCTCTCTGCACCTGTCCAGCTCTACTTCCTGCTACAAACATTTCTAGATAAAGCTCTGTTTTACATTTCATGGTGTGCATATACTCTTCAACTAACAGCTTTCAGAAGTGGTATCAATCTGCCTTTTCCTACTAAATAGACCCCTTTTACACAATAACTACCATACATTTGTGACTGTGAATATGTAAATAGGTAAAAATGAAAATGCATCCACTGCCACACAGAATAACATTGCAGCCTTAAACTTCAGATCCATTCAGGATGATTTGCTAACATTTGGTACTCCAAGCTGAAGTGCCAAAATTGCCTGTCTCGTGCAATTTTCAAACATTCCACCCGCACAGAACTAAGGAAAAATAGCAATCTCCAGGAGAGACCAAACTTCGTTTAACCTGTTTTACAAAGTACTAAATAGCTTTTCTATTTTAGATGAAGAGCGGTGAATATGTCCTTTGTGCTGTACTTACCAAGTACTTGCAATGCCATATATTCCAGGCAGTTTTCAGTGATATTATAACATACTCCATTACTATGATTATTTATCAACACCGCAATCATGTAACTTTGTCTGATCCATAAGATCTCCAGTGGGGAGAAAACTCATTTTTATTGCTTTTAATTTCTTGAAGATTTGAAATAATTTCCACTAAAATTGTTTTGAAAGACTAAAGCTTTCTCTAGACTGCTTCCTAAAAACAATTACAGACTGTTTGTGTATCATTCAACCAAAAGCTGAATATCTATCTGTAGTCAGATATCTGTAATCCTAGGACTGCTACCATCTTTGGTAGTCTGAGGTTTCTGTCACACTGGAGTTTTTTTATAGACACAGGCAATTATTTTTCCATATGTAAAAACATTTACAGCGTGCACTTTATAAACAGACCTGCTGTTTAATCTGACAGGTGAAGGGTGACTCCCTATCAAGTCTATTTGTCTATACAAAAGCCATGTTTTTGTGAAGAAAACCTGATTTCAACAAACGTAAACCTGAATTACAGGAGAGGAAAAAGGAAAGGCCCGGTGATCCTTGTGCAATGGAGTTCAGGCTCACTGGGGCTTTGAAGCCCTGAAAAAAAATATAATATAGTTTGCAATTATTTTACATATTATTAAATAAACATTTTCTGTGAGTCGAGGACTGTCCTGATTTGTAGAATTCTAGTCCATGAACAAGGATGACTGCAGAACTTGTACACCATTTTGTTGTATACTACTTTTCTCCAAGATTTTTGTTCCTTTTGTTGTTA
The DNA here is from genome assembly GCF_964211825.1 of Aythya ferina. Taxonomy (NCBI): domain Eukaryota; kingdom Metazoa; phylum Chordata; class Aves; order Anseriformes; family Anatidae; genus Aythya; species Aythya ferina. The sequence continues at coordinate 26,744,957 of NC_140297.1, read as the reverse complement.
GTAATTGTATTTACAAACTTTTGGAAGAAGCAACCATGTTTTCTCAACACAAGAGAGAATTCAGAAACCTTTGAGACTATTTTGCATTGGGTAATTTTCCCAAATATCTGTGCTTGCTAAAAACATCCATTATTTCCACGTCATTTAAATTGTTTAAAACAAGAAACTTTTCCCTTAAAATAATTAAAGGTTCCATTCCAAATTGTTGCTAATTTACAATCAATTCATATGTGATATGATGTATTTTGGAACTGGATACAAGGAATTGCATTTTTTTGCAAAAGACTTGATGTGTTGGATTCAGGTCAAAACCCTGGAAAATAAGGATTTTTCTACAGCAAAGGGAAAACAGTCTTTTGAGTGGGGAATGCTTAATTTGTGAATATGACATAGTGCAGACTTCCTTACCATATTCCCAGCATTTTGTCTTGCCCTCTGGGCTCAAACTACCAGGAGAACAATTTGTCTTGTGATGTTTGGTATTTCTTCTGCTAATGCCAGAGTAAGCTAAGGAGAGAAAAGGCAAATGAAAATGAAAAAGGTACTAGACACAACTCAAACACTATGGTTAACTTCTAGACTTCCTTCATGTCAGCTCCTCAGTTCTCCAGTATCAGCAAAAAGCCATGGCAGCCACTTCTGAGGGTGGGTCTCTGTGGTATTCACCAAAACATCCAAAAATCATATAAATACCCTAGAGTGAAGTCTGGCTGTGCCCAGGTCAGATGCCACAGGAGTCACCTGGAGTCATGGACACCGAGCTAACGCGTGGTGGCTGACATGGTCACGGACAACATGCGTCAACGGGATGCACTGTCAGCACCCAGGGTGCATGATGGATCTCAGACACAGCCATCAGGGTGGCTGAGAGCCAGGTCTGAGAGAAATCTGCCTTTTACAGTTGAGGCAACAGTAGTTTTCCCCGGTGGGAAGGGAAATCAAAGAGAAATTTCAACTTCTCTGCTCTGTACTCTCCCGTGAGCGGGGAGCGATCGCTGATGGCCTTGGCAGCTATTTCATCCCCAGCCTCACTGATTTTCCCTGCAGCAGGCATTGCACAGGCGTGCGGCAGAAGAAAATCTCTGATCCAGAGGAGGCAGATTTGACAGAGGACAATTGAATGAGGAAGATTATGGCACTGTTAAAAGACACCTGGAAGTTTAAAAAACAGTAATGATCTACCACTACTGAATGAGGGCCAGCAAATACAAAAGCACAGTAGGACTACAGATAGATGTGTCTGCCTCAAACTTGAAGCTTTCTTCTGGAAGTGCAGACATCTTCTCTTACACACAGCATGGCTTGAAATTCAATGGAACTTTAGCTCCCAACGTACAGGGCAAGCGCCTGGGCTAAATCTATGCCGTAGTGACTATGGAGAACTTCTCTCTATTCAGTTCCCAGCAGTTTAGGGAGAGATCATTACCAATGGCTCAGAAACAGCAAATGTTTGGCTGCACTTATGGTAATTTCTCACGCCTCTCCCTCCGCATCAAGACGATTATGTATATTCTTTAAAGTTGATAAAGCTACTCAGCTTCGAAGCCAAAAACATGTGTTGAAAAAATGAGGAACATTAAAGGCTCTTTTCTGGTCCTAGCCATTTCACACACGCTTTCTCTAAGCTGTGGCAGTCTTCCAGCCTAGCTGAATCCAAACGTTGTTCCTTTCACAGGCACACAGCAAGTTCGCATAGTAAACGTGCACAGCACAGCTCACCCGAGGCTCTGATTATTTCTGCTTGCAATGTAATGTTACTGGCCATCACCGAAATGCGGTGTAGGACGAACCTCATGGCACCAGCTTGGCTGGGGGTTTATAAGCATGTGAAAAAAAAATAAATGCCAGTGCCTCGATATGGGGAGTTTTGACATTTTTTATTTACATTTATTTGCACAGCTCTGAGCATTATTCAATTGTCAAACAATCATGTGTTGGTGGTGAGGAGGCAAGTAGGTTATAAAAATGAATTGGCAAGATTCTCATTTACAGAGAGTAATTTGTCTCCACCGTAATGCATGTATGTATTGTCAGGTTGGGAGAAGGAAGCCTTCTCAAGAAATGGGAATCAGATTCATCATCTCAGTTTCAGAGTCATGTTCACTTACTTTATTAGCATAGCGTAGCAAAGAAAATCCAGCTCTCCTGCTGTTTTCCATTTCACAAGAGCTCCCTTCTCCCTTCACACCAACCCTCCCTTTGCTGGTTCCTCATAAATAGAAAATGGTGCCGGCATATTTTTCTAGGTAGAAAAAGCAGATGTAATCTATTTAAAGATTTCACCTAAAGCCATTCGGGATAATGAACATTTGATGGGTTAGGGAATGGCCATGTGAATAGGGCAGAGAGCTTGCAACCTCCCACTCTGTCAATCACTGCACTCAGCCATGTAGTCTTACCCCTTCCACGAGGTAGAGGGGCTGTACAGCTCTGCCTCTGCTGCAGCTGCATTTCTTCCAAGGGCATGCAGTCACTGTTTGTCTTTCCTGTCTTAGCTACAAACCCACAGAGAAAAGGGTGCTTCTCTTTGGTCTGCTTTACCCAAACCCCTATTTTTGGCAAGAGTTGTGTGGCAGAGCCTAGTTGTGTGTAGGAAGAGGCTGCACTGACTCCTTCTGGAGCACGCCATCACACGGCATTTGGCACATGTGGATGTTGGCATGTATCTGGGATTTGTGATGGTTATAACAGTCTAAGATTCCTGGACCATCCACTTATTGCTCTGTTATTTTTCCTGCTGTACCTAGAGATTGCTTCTTGGTTTTATACTCAGATCATAGCTGGTGTCAGGAATTTACAGAATTTACTGGCTAGTAAAACCATGCTTATTCAGGAAGCTGTCCCTCACTGTGTGACAGCAGCAGCCTCGTTACAGTGCCCTCATTGCTGCCAAAATCTTTTGCATTGAAAATAATACATTTGAAGCAAAGATGCTGGCAGGTGCCATACCATCAGTGGGCTACCACAAAGCAGAGCAGAGTGCAGGAGAAGCACTGGAGTTGCTAGACCATGGCTCTTCGTTAGGCCATGGCTCTTCACAACTCTTCAGGTATTTTCAGATTATTTTATTTTTTATTTTTTATTTTTTATTTTTTATTTTTTTTTTTAGATCCTGGAAAGAGCCATGGGACCATCTCTCCTCCTTGTCTGCTTCTCAGCCTCCAGCGATGGCACTGATCCTCCTGTTCCAAGGCATGTCAAGCGTGGTGTGATATATCGCAATTACCCCAAGGGTGGCAGTCCCTAGGGAGAGCTGACAGCACTGTTCAGAACAGCAGAGGTTTTGAGTTATTTTCAGGTAGTTTTAAAGATCATTCAACAATTCCTTTACATATTTTACAGACTCTGCTCAAGATTTTTCCTCTTGTAGTTATCTAAGTCAAGAGCAAAAATCACTCCCTGTTTATTCTCACAAGCAAGAGCAAGAAGACTGCACTTTGATATCCAATGGCCACATATGAATTTGGAGCACCAGACTTCAGATGTAGGACTCCAATGGAAAGGTATCTGGCCATTTTCTCAAAATCAAGAGTCAAAAAAATCAAAGCCACTTCCAGTGATCTTGAGCTAGTTTTCTACTTTTCCACTCTGAGATTTTTAAAATGTTTAAATGGAGGATCCAAGAAAACATCTAACCAGAAAAGTGTGATAGTTACAGAAAAAAACAGGGGCAGGTGGGGGAGGGACCTGAGGAAATCTTTGAAAGCCAGATTATGTTATGAGGTTGTCAAGGTCTGTGGGGAAAGTTTTGCTCAGCCAAAAATGTCACAAGCTGTTCTCTGGGTAACGCACACAGGAGGGGCTGTAATCTGTTAAACCTGTGAGTGCATAGAGACATCGAAGGCAATCAGGGATATGCATAAAATAGCAGACTTAGACTACTGTGTGCCACAAAAAGCAGTTGCTTCAGGGACGTGCTAGCATGGAGCCCTTGGTCTCCTCCTTCCCTTACTGGCGGTTGCACCTTTCTGCCTACAGCCCTGGTGGCAACTCGGGGCTGGTGAATCCTGTTAGGCCCTTTCTCTCACAGACATACTCCATGACAGGCTGTGTAGATGCTAAAGTCCCTAAAATGTCAGTGCCTTGGCTGATCTCAGTCCTTGACAAAGATATTTCAATCAAGTTTTGGAGCAGTTGGCCCAGGGAGGCCATGGTGGTTTCAAGGCCTGACTGCATAAAGCTCTGAGCAATGTGGTCAGGCTTCAGAGCTGACCTTGCTGGAAGCGAGAGGCTGGACTGAAACCTCCTGAGGTCCATCCCACCCTGAAGTCTTATAGAAAGGAATAAGCAGGCTCAGGTCTCTGCAGCCAGTGGGTCGGGATCAGGCCCTGCAGGAACAGCACAGAGCAGAGGTTGGCAGGGCAGGGAAGGGGGACCTGACCCTGAACATGGGCTGTGGGCCTGCTCGTGCTTATTACTAACTGCATGGAAGATATGGCTGACTGATGTTACCAACGTCAAACATGAGCTGCTTGTACCAAGGATGATGGAGGTCTAAATACTGAGGGAGTTTAGTATTATTCAGGACTATGGGACATGATACCAAAATCAGTGTTTTTTTGCAGCTTCTTGAGATTTCTCTCTCCTATAGTTTGACTGTCTCATAGCTGGTTCCATTGCTAGAAGAAATAGCAATTTCTGGATTCAAGGGATGCTCCGATACCAATAGGCTGACTTATATTGATTCCATCAGGAGACAAATTAGAGAGGCAAAGTCACTGTTGTGAACTTTTATGTATTTTTGCAGCCATGGAAATTTTCATTCTACTTGCAGCTCCTAATGATCTTTTTATTTCATAACTTTGACTTTTTGTTTGAATGAAGAGTACACTTCTAGCACTTACAGATGCAGAGAAAAGCTTAATGGAGAGGAAACCCTGAGGTCCAATGAGTGATGCACAGACCCTGGTGAAGGAGTTTTGTTATAACCTACGGGTTATCCTCTTACTTCTGATTTTGGCCAGACTGCGTTCAGTACTTCCTGAGACATGGTATCACACTGCAGATGGCTGGCTGCAGGCAGACACTTTACTGTGAAGTCCATTTTTCTGCTGACAGTGCCCCCATCCCAGGAGCAGTTTGTTACCATGCTGTGTGGCTGAATGTTCTCCAAGTCGGCTGCCGAAGAGGACAATCTTTAAGTGCCTCTCCAGCCAGGTCAGACAGCTTAGCTAATGGGCTGAGGCTGATCTAGGCTTTCCTGTTGGCTTTGCAGGTTGAATTCAGGTTAACTCAGAGTCCCTTCCACCCACATGTGTTAGGATGGGTACAGCAGACCTGAAAAAGCCCCCCCCCCGTGCACAGCCCATCATTCAGGCTGGATGAATGTCCCAGGTGAAGCTCCCCGCACAGGCACTGCCTTGTCCTCCCTTCACAGCAGGGAGGTGATGTCTACATTTCCCCCTCTTGGATGCTGTAGCAACTTATTTTGGAGCATCTCCTTCTTGCACTCATAAGAGCTTTTTAACTCCCTTGCTTGGCACTCCATTATAATTTTGCTGTGGAAGGAAGTGGCAATTTCTGCAACAGGGCCATCGGGCACAGAGCAGGAGCCGGGTGACGAGTACAATAGAAGGGAAGGGGGCAGATAAATATCTTTGCAAAGCTTTAAAAATCAATTGATATTCTCCTTTCACAAAATGAATGTGTTCCCTCAGTCCGTATTTATTGATCATTCACGGTCACTGACACCTGGCTTGCCAACGAGCTGCACAAGGGACTGCGTGGGCACAGCTTCCCAGCGAAGGCACTTAACACGTGTTTCGTGTGGGTAACCTAAGGCGGTTAAATTGCCTGGTTAGCATCCCTTTTCGCTCACCCCCTGCCTCGAAAAACCACTGAAAAGAAAGGAGACATGGGGAGCAGGAAGGGGGAAGGGGAGCTATTGCAGGAGTTTTCACCTGGATACAGTTGCTATAGGAACCACTTACCGAGCATCTCGGCGCCTCCACTATTCAAGGAAATTCGCTCACCCTTAATCGCGGGCGAAGCTAAGTGGTTTACCCGCGAGTGGAGACATTCAGCCCCTGTTCGTCCCCGGTGGGCTGGGGACCGCGCACTGGTGCCAGCAGCAGGGCGAGGGGCTCCCTCACCCGACAGGGAAAGCAGGGAAGTGGGAAGAGCGATGCAAACAGCAGCAACTGCGGTCAGAGGGCTGCTGGAGGGAATGGCCAAACGGAGGAGCTGTGGTGGAGAGCGGGGATGAGAAGAAGCCAAGAGGTAGTGACAGAAATCAGGACTTTTATCGCAAAGGGAGAAAAGGGTAGAGAGAGTGTATGCAAGCTCTGGAACAAATGGAGTTCTGGAAAAGGCAAGAGGGGAAAAATCAAAGCTGTAGGAGAGGTAGGTAGCATTAGAGGTGGAGACCTCGGCGAGTGAAACAGCATTAGCAGAAAGTGCCCGTCTTGGTGTTTGTAATGTGCTCTGGGATCCTGGGATGAAAGGCCTAAGCAGAAAGAGCAATACTGTGTTTTTTGATATAATTTTGATAGCTTTCACGATAGCTATTAGTTTCAGTCCTTGAAACCTCATCTCGATGGAAGCTGTGGCAGTGCCTCCGTGTCATTATCCCGCCGCCGGGTATACATTTATACTTGATGGTGTGGTGGAAGTGCAGATTGCTGCTGCCGGAGCAGGGGCCTATCAGCTGCACATTAGGGCAACTCTTGACCCTTGGTTTGTGGAGAGTGGCTCATCCGCAACCAGGAGTAGACCACGGACAACAAGTTAATGACCTTTTTCCCACCGGTTCAACAAGAAAAGTAACTTCAAAATTGATACTGCCGAAGGAGCCTGTATGAGAAGAGAACGGCACTAATCACCGCAAGGCAGTGAGGGGAGATCGTGAGGCAGGGAGAAGATTAAACAGAATTACACAAAGGACACCCAAGTTCAGCAAAGCACTTAAGTCGCTGCCTAATTTTAAACCAGAACTAGTGCAAAGTATGAGCCAATTTGCAGTGATCAGAGAGAGAACAATTCTCAGGATGGCTCAACGAAGTGGTGTCACTTAGCAGGAGTTCAAACGAGCGGAAGAAAAGCAGAGGAGAACTTTAAAATGGCTCAGAGTACACAACAGGTAGGCGAGCAGAGGTCAGGTGAAAAAGTGTAAAGTGGCAGAGGAAGAAGGTGGCAGCAACAGGAGAGAATTATAAGCTATTATGATAAACGGCAAATGGATTATGATAAATCTTCTCCACGCCTCTTTGTACGCTGCAAATCAATGAGGGTTGGAACGTATTTACCATGTGATGCGCTTTAACTCCGCAAATTAATGGTATTACCTTAAACAACTTCTGATAAATGCACCACTTCACAAAATTACACAATTTATGTAAGGAAACCCAGATTTCACATGTCAACTGATATAAATACAATATTGATATAATTGTATTTTTCAGAGATATGCATTAAAAATAGGAACTTTAAAAAACGTAAATTGAGCAAAATAGAAGCATATAGACTACCACGTGCTGTTTGTGCACTGCTAAGAGAACTTGAAATTGTTTTTCCTATAGGCAGCTCTGCAAAGGTCTGCTACCATGCAGCTCCTGACCTCAACAATTACATACGTTTCTGGGTAAGAATTTGTGCGTAGTTTCTTTTAAAAATATTTTGTCGTTACTGCCAATGTTTGTTGACTAATCCCACAAGAGAAATACAGCAGAACATTTGGTAAAAGCCAGGAGCCAGTCGTACCAGAAGCCAGACCAGCAGCTGACACACAGAAGACCACTTTAAGTGGTGGTATGCTTTAAAAATGCTGCTGGTGGTGGTCTGCTCCCAGCCATCCTCTCTGTGGACAAGTTTCCAAAAAGTACTGCTTGTGGTCAGTGAATTCATCACTTTGGGCACATGCCTCAAGTACAACTAATCCTGTGCACATCCAGGGCAGCTCCCTGGGCTTTGAGAAATGGCAGAGCCACCCCTGCAAGAGAGGAAAGTTGAGGTAGGACCCATGTGTGCTCATGCTGGCCTTCCTCTTCACCTATCACAGCTACAAAACATTATCGTATTTGTGATTAGAGCCATGTTTTCAGCAAGGCCTTTGGGAAAGCTCTTCAGAAATGCTCCAGTGAGGCAGAAGCCAAATTCTGTCTCCAAGAGCATCACAACCACCTTATTCTTACTGAAAAGTGAGTGTAAAGGAGGATCTCACACAGCAACAAAAACTTACACATCTGTAAAACCTTCCTTTAGGTTCTAGGTGCTGCTGTTTTAAGATGTCTGACTTTAGACCACTGACAGCTCAGATTTCTCAGAAATCTAGGTCATCCATTTCTCCTTTGACCCTGATGGGCAATGCAGGCATCTAAATGTTGGGTCTCAGAACTGAACTCCCAGAAATCAAGGAAAAGGCAACAGATTTTAAATACCTGTAACATATGAAGGGCAGGAGTCAAACAACAAAACACATTTGGATTCTGGGTTCACACACCAGGAGGATGTGATTCAAGTGGTAGAAAAAAAAGTGTGAGGACAGACATTTATGTTGCCAACGTTCAAGCTAAAGAAATAGAGCTAAAGGCTGAGCTCTGGGTAGAGGTGAGAAAGACAAGTTGAGTTTTATTACTACCTCTCAGGGCAAAGTGTATATGGGAGAGAGGACAGGCTCTCATCTGAGAGAACTTCAGCCAAAGCATCAGGCTTATCCAAAATTTCACCAGAAGGGAAAGTGCTTTCAGTGGGAGGTGGAGGTGGGAAGAGGTGATGAAGACAACACAATATGGAAATGCTGCCAAGGGCTGGGAGATCTGGCAGTGCCATGGAGTTCTGCAGCCTGACCTGTGTAGAATAAGGATGTTGGTGTTATCTAGCTCCGAACTCTCCCTTATTAACAGAATTTCAAGTTCTCTTTTTCTGGATTATAAAGGGATTGAGAAAACAAACTTTCCCACCATTGTTTCTCTCATGCAGTCATTTTTCTATTACAAGTTTTTTCACTGACCACAGACCCCGTTTGTCCATTCTTATCACAAAGAAGAGCTTCCCTGCTCCGGCCCAGTGCTCTGCCCTCAGCTGGCAGGATCCCCTTCTCCTCCGAGGTGGGAGGACACAGGGATTTGCCTGTCCTTGCAGACAGGGCTCTGTAACTGCATTTTGCAACAGCCCTGCAGCACCCTCCATACAACCACTGTGCCATTTCTCTTGCAGCAAAACACTTATTTGCTTTTGGGCTGCAGCTGCACACTAAGCTGAAGCCTTCCCCAAGATTTTGGAAACATTGCCAGTCTCTCCTTCACCAGCCACAAGGTTCAGGGCAAGCACTGCATGGAAGGGGCATTAGGTCTGCCTTCCAGCCACCTCAGCAGTTATTTTACTCTTCTGTTATGAAAGACGGCATTTCTAATAGAATCACAACCTCACTGGCTTCCCCATGCACAATGATTAATGTTATTACCCAGGCTGAGTAGCAGTTTCCAACACATTGCCCCATTTTTATCCTAAATGTGAACTCCTGGCTCCATTGAAATCCAAGCAGCTCTCAACAGATTTTTCAAGATTTTGTCCCCAGTAAGGTTTGTAACACCACTTCAAAACTTACAGCAGCTCAAAGAAGCAGGCTTAGTGAAGTAACACTTGTTCAAATTAATTTATGTTGGCATGAAGTCAGTGCAAAATACTAAGAGACTGGTTCAAAAATATTCAGTGTTTCTCTGTTACTTTGCACTAGCTTCCATCATAGCTAGAACATTTTCAGATGTTTTGCAGGTTTTATAGCACGGGTCAGGATTTTCAGTTGTCTTTTTTGTTTTTTGTTTTTTTTTTTTCCTCCTGAGAATAATGCCACATAAGCAACAATAGATCCAAGCCATTTTTTCCCCCAAAATGAAAACAAAACTGAAATATTTTCTTCCCATGAAATCTAACAGAGAAAAATATCCTGATTGACAAATGATTTTTCAGTCCTTTCATCAAGTGAAATCTGGCTCTCAAGGCTACGATTTGAGACACTGACTCCTTTTTTTTTTTTTTTTTTTTTGAAGGAGCCTGTCCAACAAGAGATCTTTGACAGGCTTGAAACACTACAGCAACCTTTAATTTAGAGAAATTATTTCCAGTAGGGAAAGCGGCTGGTCATGTGCAGGACTCAAATTAGGACCAACAACAACAACAAAAAACAACACAGAAATCAGGATGCGTGCTATCCAGGCTCGGCTCAGCTCTGAGGCTGATTTGTGCCTCGCCAGCAGCTGCTCGAATAAGGAGCTGCCCTGAGGAAATAGGTATACAAATGGCTGGGCGGGTGTTTTCTTCTTCTTTGCCTCTCACCTAAAACCCTGAAACAACCAGTTGCCCTTGTGGTGGATGATTATAATAATTATTGGAAAACAATTGAAGTGTGATCAGGTGGGGAGGGCGGTAATTGAAATATTGACAGGTGGTTGCTTTGTGCTGAACATCAGGTTTTAAGATCAGCTGTGTGCCCGAAGGGCTCCCAGCTAGGATGCTTCTGATAGCCCCTTTAATTAACTAAGGTATAGATTTTACTGCAGGATCTAGAGACAGACCAGAGCAAGCCTTTCTAGAAGAAGCTGTGAATTTCATACACATATTTTTTCTATTAAGGAATGCTTTAATACACATGCTTTTATATTATTTTTGATTGATTTTTCCATCTTTTTCTTTAGATAGATGTGTATGAAAACTAAATTTTGTCTCTTTTCTCTGATGTTTAAATGTCATTGACACATGATATTATCACAATATCATTATCACTATTGGTTGATAATCACATCATGAAGGCACAGGTAGGAAGGGCAGAATATAACACCCAGATAACTTTACCAAGGATAAGAGGAAAACTAATTTTTACAGATTCTCTGAGTTTATTTGGGGGTGGAATGTAGTTTATGGCCTGGACAGCAGATGTTATGAGTTATTGAGAAACTAAAAATTTAAAAAACTATATCCTTGCTCAAGCATCTCTCATAATACATTAAAATAATAAGAGTATTTCCAGGGTGCTAACAAATAGATATTCCTCAAAACCACCTTGTATTGCAAATTTTTTTCCTGAAAGGATGCTAAATTTGAACTGCTTCCTGAAGCATTCACTTCTCATCAAAGGTCATTTCATCAGTTACTGCCTTCGGATTGTACAGAAGACTCAAACATCCAATCTTGCAAAAGTTTCCACAAATTTAACTTTTCCTTGGAGCATGAGGTCTGAGACAGACTGTGATTTTAATTTTTTTTTGTGACCTTATAAAGGAAATATGAGCTTTTCAATCAGCTGATGAAGTAGCATCCCTTCCTTGGCCAGCAAAACACATCCCTTGAAAAAAAAAATAAAAAATGATGGGACAAGGAATTGCAGTTCAATTCATATAACACTTGGTGAATGAGTCTCCTGCTCTGTCAGACCAAAGGGGCATGGCCAACGGTCCTGCTCCATGGATGTATTCCCTGCAAAATGTACCATCAGGCAAAGTTTAATCTTTGTAATTTTGGATAAATTTCAGCCCCTGCCTGCCACGCATGAGGGAGAACCATTCAGAAAAGCCAAGCATGATAGGACTTCCCCTCTAGAAAATGCTCTTTCTGAAATAAAACTTCCCTTGGTACAGCAGAGGCTGTGCTTGTACGCAGCCTTGTTCTCCTCACCACATGGTTGACCACATGGCCAGACCTCTTACGAGCCCCTTCCATGCCTGGTGAGCTGGAGAAGGATTTCCTTGTTGGTACCTGAGGTTCTCTCTTGTGTAGAAATAAAATTCAGTCATCCACCTTCTTGTTTTTTCATCATTCCTTCCAATTATCCTCACAAGTATTTGATTGGAAAAACATATGGGAAAACAAAGCAGGTTTGCTGAACATCAATCAGTTCCTTGTCTCGGGTTTGTTTTTTTCTTATCTGTTTTGGTGCCAGACCCGGCAAAGTACATCCTCAGGAAAATCAGTAATGTAAAGCATGAAAACAGACAGGCCAATGTTTAAGAGCCAGGCTGTCTTTCCAGAGGCACTTTCAGTCAGATTTATTCCAACTTCTAACTAGTTTTCAGAAGGGCCACATCTTTGATTTAACAAGACTTGCAGAAGCATAGGTTATTTATTTGGGTAGCTAACTTCAGTCAACACACAGCACAAAATTTCAGCCTCGGTGCTTTGATGGCAACCTTCTCAGTGGGGAGAGCGTGTTTCACGCTGCAAGGTAAAAGCTTGATTTCTCCTCCAAACAGCTGATCGGCCTTGGCTCCTATTTGAGGGCACTCAGCAATTCTCACCGCTATGACACCTTTCTCTCAAGACTTCTGAAAATACACAGTGCTATCTCAGAAGACCAAACAAGGTGATGATTGTGGTAACCGCAGTCTTTTAATGTGCAACAAATCATATCACTGTGTAGCTGAACCATCAGACACAAAACTACATATTAGCTGAACTTACAAAAGGTATGGAGAGCTCCAGCTTTCCGTCTGATGCACAGAGGTCAGAATCCAGAGCTATGGGGGAAAGAAAATGAAAGATTTACAAATAATATAGAATAATAAATAAATAGCCAAGAATTCTTAGAGTTGGATGTTAAATGAGTTAAAAGTTTAATGTGTTGGAAAATTAATATAACAAAGACACCCAGAATTAAAAATAAATAAATAAATAAATACTACACTGATTTCCCTGTGTCCACTCTGAAGGGCATCCCACTGAGCTCCAGTAATTATTTAGAAGCCTGAAGACTGGACATGGATGTAAAAGTTAGTCCTGCTTTGTACTGATAATGTTGTCTCTTTATGACCACATGGATTTTTCTTTTTCATCTGTCTGTCTGTCTATCTACCAATCCATCCATCCATGCACCTACCTACCTATCTATATATCTCTCTACTTAACGGAAAATTTGTACTTAATAATACGATAGAATATCGATGGAAATGATTTTAAACAGCATTAACAACTATGTTTTTTTTTTTTTTTCTAAATGAATAGCTCACAGCCTGGCAATAGAGGTAGACAGGGAGAGCCTTGATCTAAACAGGGGTGGTGAGGATGAAACCCCCCAGACTATAGCACATGGTCTGCAACGCACAACATCAGTTTTGCTTCAGGGAGAAGGATGTGCTGGGGTGAGGACAGCAAGCTTCTCCCTACCACGTCCTAGCACCCCCCAAATCAGCAGCAGATTAATTCCAGTTTTCCCATTCTTAAAAACTGGGCTCAAACACAGTTGCCTGCTGCCACCTAACATATTGCTTTCTGTATCACTGTATTAATATAGCAGGGGTCAGAGCATCATGATCAGTACTTTTGAAATGATCACAGAAAACTGTCAGGTTAATGACTTTGGTGGTGTTTCACACCATTCAGCTCTGCTGACCCAGCCCCCGTGGCCAGTAGCACGCCAGCTTTGTTTCTCTGTCTGTGGAATTGCCTCTCTGGTCTTTGTGTAATCGCCTGATTCACTCGTGTCTCGGCAGCTGCTGAAAAATGCATTCTCTGTACCTAGGAAGAACCTGTATAAATATTCTCAATAAATAAATAACAGTTGTCATTTTCAAAATATGACAATCTCCAGTTGCCTGTGCTTAAATTGAATGACATGTCATTTATCCTAATAGATGTGAATGCATGTATAGTACATATGAGTGAGTCACCTAATTCTTATTCACCTCAGCCTTGGTCTCAGTTGGGGGCAAGTGCCTCTAACAGGGTTTGGATGGATCAAATCACAAGCAGAAAAATCTTGGTCAATTATAGATGCCTAAGGCTAAAAGGGAGGTGTCTTTTCCTCTTATTTCCCCCCCCCCTTAATCTAGCCAAGCACAGAATGCCCCTCCTATCCATAGGCTTACTGAAGGAGCAAGTCAATCTCCGATCTGTGGAATTTCTGGGAATATCTCTTCCCCCTGTAATTTAACATGACTCAGTTCTCCATCCTGATAATACAAGTGGTGAGAAAAGCTCCTAATCCTATTGGCATACCCTCTTGTCAGCACCTCTTTATTTCACTGCTTTAAAGGCTCAACATGTTTTGATTTACAATAAGCACTAAGATAACTGCAGGTGCCCTCTCTAAAAGCAAGGTTAACTCACCTGAGATGAATTCTTTTATTGCAAACAAAAGCAACACATGAGCAGGAAATACAATTAATACAGGTGCTTCCCTGAAACTTAGCAAATGCCATTTGTCTTGAAATGACATAAATCCCCATTATATAAACAGGCCCCAGAGGCTTTATTTGTATTATTTCTGGAGAGGAAGGATTTAAGCAAAAGATAAATGGAGTGGTGATGGGGGGGGGGGGGAGAGAAATCCTTGTACCTACAAGGCATTTATTTGACAGTAAAACTACTACTGTGCTATTTTGTGATTGTATTTAAAAATATGTAAATGACTTAATAGAACCAGAAAAAGGCCAGCCTAGGTGGGATTTCCAAGCTAACTGTTTTTTGCAGGTGATATGTAATATATTTTATATTTGCAACACGCCACTCAAGCACTCAGTCTGACATAGAGCTCTCCCAGTGATTTGCAGTTTGGTGACATGAAGGCTGTGTCCTTGTAGGCATGAAGCTCTGTCATGCCCCGAGTGCCTGGGGTCACCAGCACAGAGGAAAGAGGCTTCACCCAGCTCCCTCGAGGAGCACCCTGCAGGGTCCTGGTGCGGCACTTTGTGCTGCCAGAAGGGCAGCTCCAGGCCCCCCCCCCCCGGGTCCCTAGGACTGCATTTCCACCCACCATCTGCAAGGCTGCTGCTGTCTGGGGATGCTGGAGCTCACTGCTGTGACATTTGGAGAGTCCACATTGTCTGCCAGGGAAGAGGCAAGAAGTCATGATGAACCTATGCTGTCCCTTTTTGGGGAACGGTGCTAGGCCCATTGCTTTGGCCTATGCCTCTTTAGAAAGGACTGAAAAGACAAGACAGAGCCTGACTTTCTCTACACAAATGAAACTGATTGTCTTCAGTAGTAATAGCTCTATCACAAGGAGCTGGAGAACAGGGTACCTCCTGGACAAAAGGTTCACAAGCATGCTAGAAGTTTGTTGACAAGGAAGCCCACTGGGAGGGTAACAGCCTACTAGATGAGGTTTTACTGTCAAAATACTTTGGTTCTCTTTCCAGCTCTGCTACTGACTTATACTGAGCAATCATAGAAAACAACCCCATTTCTCTGTGGCTCTTTATGCCTGTCTTTCCCTTGTCTAGCTTGTCTACTTTGTCTATCTAGTCTCTCACTAGAGGTAGACCACGATGCCGTTTGTTTGTTTTAATCCAAAAGCTATGGTGCTATGGACAACAGTCTGTATGGCATAATTTTTTGAGAAATGCAAATAGAGTTCCTGAGGCTATGTACCTCTCTTCCTTTTCTCATTAACAGCTTCCCATGAAGCCTTGTTGTTTATCAAGAGATACAAAGAAGGAATAAGGCTCTCATAGCTGCTTAAAGTCTAAAAAGCAAGTTCACACTCATAATTTGGATTATCATTTTTCTTACCTCTTTCCTTTATAATTCACATATAACTGCTTAAAAATGCAACCCAAAATTACCTAAAACAAAAATGGGGAAAAAGAAATTGTAACACTTGATAGGATCATCAGACAAACAACTGCAATTATGTTGACAGGTACATTACACTAGTTTAGATATTCATCTGTGTTGTCACCAACTCCAGTATCCTCTCTTTCTTCTCCCCAAACCTGTCCTTTATCTGATGAGTGTTTGTGATCCTCAGATTTTAACAACCGAGGCTCTGATTTTTGTAGTCAGTCCTGCTCAGATGGGTCTCAGCAGCCCTGTGGAAACTGTTGCCTCCAGGTTAACTGTGACCCCAGCCAGGAGTCACTCTACAGAAAGCCAATTGCTTCATCTGGACCAACGTTGAAATACTGAGTTGAGCTGGGCTTCTTGCTATTCCCTATATCCTACAAAGCCAATAACTTCCAGTTTGAAGAAAGCAAAGGGGTACAGCTTTACCATCTCTCCCCGCTACACTTCCCCAGGCTTGAGCTCATTGCACATCCCAAATGTCCTCCGTTGGATCTTTAGGTGTCAGAAAAATGTTGGATCAGTTCCTTTTCCTTGAAAATTCAAGATTTAGTCAGACATCTACTGCAACACTTTTCAGCCCCAGTCTGCAGACACTACCTGCTCCAGGAGTGACAAGCTGACATGGTTGTATGCTCAATTAAACCTGCTCTTCCTTTTTAAACAAGTGCTTTAGACTTCTAAATTATGTGCAAAGTTTTCTTGTACACTTTGACTACATTAAACTGAAGATGCCAAACTTTGGCTGCAAACCTTAACTTGGTTATTTGGAGAGGAAAGATTAACACAGCTTTTTTGACAGATATAGAAGACAAATAAAGATTGCTTTAGAGGTTTTTATTTTTTATGGAAAACACACAGCTTTCCTGGGAAACAATTCTAAAACGTGTGATGCGTAAAGCAAAGTACAAAAGCCCTACTTTCCAGAAGTCTCAAGAGCAAGCAGTTCCAGCTGACATCAGCTGGAGATGGAGAACCATTACCTAAAAATCTAGTCCTGATGTTCCATAAAACTGATTTTTAAAACTTTACCAACTATTCAACACTATATGGAGGTTGCAGGTGTCGTATTTTCACTTTAGGGCTGTTTTCTTACAATTAGACTCCCATGAATGGGCCTTTTCCTTCACATAGAACCCCACTGAGGTCATCAAAGGATTTGTGTCTAAAAATAGAGGTAAGTGTAACAATTTGGTCAAATTATATTCCAGGCTGGCTGACTGGCCTGTGGATGTAAATGTCCTTTGGGGAAAATGGGACATTTTAATAAGAAAAGCTACTTCTGAAGTTTTTTAGGGTTTTTGTTGTCAGATAAATGAATGAGAACTTAACACAGCAGAAGCAGTAGGTTTCTCCTGGTGCTACTATCTCCTTCTAGGGTACTCATAACTCTTTTTTTTTTTTTTTTTTTTTTTTTTTTTTTAACAGTAAGAGTCAAGCAAGCATCTCTGTCTTCAGAAATCATTTTAATTTTCTTGTAAATGGGTAGGTGATAAGACTGTTTCCAATGAATAAAAGGTGCATGTGGATCTTTCAGAAACTGAAGGTCATCACCAGTTCCTTACTCGACAGATTCAAACTTCCAGGAAAGACCACTTCCCACTCACTGAGCCTTTCTGAGGAGCAGCAGAGGGTGATAGCCTACCTGCCCTTCTCACTGCCATGAGCAGCCACACATGGACATGTCATGTCAGTTGCCCCCATTGTGGATTGGGAAGTCACCTTGCCCCAGATGAAGGCTCCAAACTCTCTGCTTCGCGAAGCTGTTTTAATTTCAAATGGTCAAGAGTCTGCTGTAATTCAGAAGGCTGCTATGAAGCATCTGTGTCCGAGAAGCAAAATCCTGAATGGAAAGGCCAACGTAGGAATAGCACTACTGAACTGATGTGCTTCAGATGTGTTGGCCTTTATTGTAAGACTCAGTCATGTTCCTTGGTCTTCCCACCCCAGCAGAGAAGGGAGGATGAACCACTTTGTTCATAGACATTAAAAATTCAACCTTAACCAGAATTAGCTGACCGTGTATCAAGGATCTTTGCGTGGAACTAAACTATAAAGAGATGAAAACATCACTAGTGGCAGGCACTGACAATTGATGAAAGGAGACTGGTTGTTGTGTCTGGACATACTGGCCCGTGGTGGTCAAGGGACAGACAGACCTGCTCTGTTACAGCTAACAGCATGGTTCCTAGTAAAAGACACACATATGGTGCTGGGCTTTTTTTTTTGGAAGGCTGAACTGCATTTTCCTTGTGCTCACTTGCAGAGTACAGCCTGATGTTGCTGTGGCACCCCCTGGGCTGGGGGCTTTTTTTCTAATTTTAAACTGGAGGATTTACATTCAAGATACACAGACATTTAACTAACAACAATGTATTCAGAGAGCACTATGTTCATTGAAATGGATCTGGAGAATTAGAGCCATATTTCTGTTTGGATCCTGAGAGAGGACTGCAAATTCTGCCCATGACAAAGGGAAAGATCTGTATGGTTTAAATGAAACCCTGAAAGAAACAGAGCAATCAAAAGGATAAGAACCTGAGTAAAATAGGGCTATGGACAAGGCTTTTAGCAGATGGGTCTGGTGGTGTCAAAAGATGTTAAATGGTCACTAAGGAAGGAGGTGAAGCTATGAATATTTGATGTACAAGAGATCATCGGCCATACAAACCCGAATACATTGAATGGAGCAAAGGTAAATAAGAACAAGGATTTGAAGAAGGAAAAGCACATTTGGTTTTCCCTGGATTACCATTTTTCCACTTGAATATGCTAAATAGGTACATTTTAGGCATGAGATGAAACTCATCTACCAACCGTTTGTGAAGAACTTAGAATGAGAAGCACTATTATGTCAAAACAAAACACTTTGCATCTTCAAAAAGATGCTGTTACTTATGGATATGATTTTCAGATGTGCCTGATCCCCAGCTAGTATAGCTCTGTCAAGTCAAAAGGAGTTTTACTATAAAAGCTTGAAGTTTTTGAAAATCACACCTAATAATCTCTCAGAAGTTATAAGGGAAGTTACGCTAATTCTAAGGAAATGCAGTATCTGCAATACAAATTGACAGGATCAGGTATAAAAGCTCTCCATGCAGATAGAGACACAAATGCTCATTTGCAAACAAAAAAACAGACAGCATTACCAGGTGCTGGTGCTATTGAGCTGCTGTGGTAGATTTGGCATTCTTATCTCATTCTTGCTTGAAAGTCGAATCGTGTTTGCAGTCGTGGTTCTGATAATTTAGCAGAGCACAAAAGTAGTATTGTTCTGCACATTGCTATACGAAGAAATGTTTCGCACACACGTGATAAGCACATTTCCTTCTTTTTAAACACTATCTTCTCCCCTCCTCCTTGTCTCCATCTATAAGGCAAAATGTATATTAAAAAGGTTTCTGTCCCCTAGTTATTCTCTGTTAAAAATCACATATTGTGACAGACCTTCCACCCTGCTTTGATTCCTATGCCAACATCATGCCGTGCACTGCACAAACAAAAAATACATGGCAGGTTCCTGCTGGGGATTTTCCTCGAGTGGCAGATTTCCCAGGCATGCAGAAAGCGCCTGGCTGGTGCCCATCTCATTGTTCCTGCCACCTCCAGCATGGGAGCAGGACATGGCAGAGAGGCCCCAGCCACCCAAGCCACCACTCCAGGGAGTACAGCATGGCAGAGCTATGGAGAACCAGGAGGCTGGATTTCTTCCCAGACACTCACTGTGTTTTCAAAACAAAGCCCCAAACCTGCCCTTAAATATGTTGGGAATTTTGAAGACAAATGTGATTGCCTTCTCAGTAAGCTCTGCTCACTGCTAGGATGCCCATGGGCCATAGCTGCTTCCAAATTTCTAGTGTCTTCCATGAATACTGTTGGTTAGACACTCAAATGAGAGACATCTTATGAAAGAACTCTAAGATGAACAGATGAGTAGAAAGTACCCTAAATTCATAGCACACAGAGAAAGAGAGGAAAGAGGTTGTGGCAAGCTGGCACTATTTTCATAATTATAAGTAAATAGGCTTTTAGCATCAGCAAAGCCCCCATAATCTAATCCTAGTAATCTAATCAAAGAGCTTGTGAAAAACAGATTCTATATCCATATGATGATGTGATGACCTATAAAATGATGATAGATGTTCCTAGCTGGCATTGGTAACCAGGAGAGAAAAACATGTTTGTTGTGTGCATTATCTGAAAATATAAATAACATAGTTCTGCACTGATCTGTCTACACAACCCCCGAGTCCCACATGTTAAGTTTGCAGATTATTTGGACAGAGATATATAAATTAGGGAATTAAAAGACATTATAAGAAATGCAAACCTTTTAAAACATCACTTCTAAAGGCCTATACCAAGAAACAAATCTACTCCCACCTAATTCCTCAAAAACAGACAATACCAGGGAAAATATTTGCACAGTAGCTAGCAACCCTATCCAGCACATCAGAAGCAAGCCAAAATTGGTAGACGTAAAGGACCAGCATCGCACACTTCACTACCTTTTTTGGCAAAGACAGGACACATTTGTACCAGGTCTTTTGCAAAATGAATGTATTTTAATACGAAACATTAAATCCAGAATTGCTGTTAAGAGAACAGAACACACTTTGTATACACTTGTCTCATACTGCAAACAGTTTTTATACTATTTCATGCAGTATTCTAAGATGCCAGATACTGTGGTGATATGGAACTAGGAAACTATTAACGAATTAACTCCACAGAGATTTCAAAAAATGAAATAACATATTGAAACAATAAAGAAAAATATATTATAGGATTTACAGACTTACCTCAGAGTCAGCTGGGGTTCAGATTAAGGAAGGATGGATTTCATCCATGTGAGTTGTATAGGGAGGAACTGTGGGTCTTGCTTTTTTAGGTATGGAGTACATATTTGGAATTTCAGTGTTTGTGTTAAAGCCTTCTCACTTTTTTGCCTTGTAGCCACATCCTTTCTATACTCCGTTTGCTCAAAAAAAAAAAAAAAAAAAGAAACTTTAAGTTTAGGAAGAAATCCCTGCTATCCAGCACCATGCAATTAGCATATATGAATAGGAAATGAGTTCCTGCTGCTCTGGACCATTGTTAATCCATATTGATGGGGTAGAAAACATGACATCAACTGTAAAAATCCAAGAACATTCCTTAAAATATTCAAATGATGTGCCTGGCCCTGCATCTCAAATTCTCATTGACTTTGTGGGTGCCTGGAATGCACAAGGAATGCAGGATTAGGGACACGGGTACGTGTGGTATGCCTACCTTGACAGCAAAAACAGTTTTTGATGCTGTCTGAAATTCTCAGAGACAAATATTCAGGTCAAAGGAACTGTACAAAAAATACATACAAATTTTGCACAGCTGCTATTTGTTCTGGGCCAGATGCCACCGTGAGCTGGATGGGGCTCTGTTTAGCTGCTACTGAAGCAGTGTGTGCACACCGCACCATGCAGTGCTACAGGAGCATAGAGATAAGCATTTCTGAGCTCCCTCCCTAAACCCACAGTTGTTTGTCCTTTTAACTTATCTTAGTTTTTACAACACTTATGCAAAACAGTAACAGTACAAATTTGTCTTTATTTGATTGTTTGTAATGATGGGAGATACATATCATTAATCTGATACAATTTCCATGATGGTGGAGGCACTGAGCAACTCTGCATTTTCTAGGAAGTTCCCAAGAATTAGCCTTGAGGAATTGCCCTGGGACTCACCTAGGAAGACTCATCAGCCACCTCAAGTGGTGTACATTAGTACTAAAATGTAGTTAAAACCAAAGTTAGTGCACTAGAGATAGAAGTAGCATTAAGAAGTTTCAACTGCATTTACTTTTACATTCCCCATCTTTTTTGTCCTCTTTTGTGCAGAAAGAAGCATCCCCTTCCAAGCCAAGAAACTGTATCTGTGGATCTTAGTGTCCACTAAAAAATACATATAAAAATACCATAATCTATAAGAAGATAAGTTCAAGTCTGTCTGTGAGAAAATATCTGAATATCCCTAGTCTCCAAAGAAATGTATCTGTCTACTTAATGTCAGACCGCCATGGCGTGGGCTGGCTCAAATGCTTTCTCTCAAAGCCCATTTACTTAAATTGTGGTTCACAGACTGTTGACCTTCTCAACTTTAATGACATCTTCTGAACCATCATTACCGATAGGGGAAGTGTGTGAGCCATTTCTCACCCAACAAATAAAGGTTCAAAAGTTTTGAGCACAAGCTAGTCCTTTACTTTTAAGACCAATCTTCTACCCCAAAAAGTCAAAGCCATTAGTCCATTTTAGGATTTACAGGCTGTGAAATGTCATTCTAAAAAGAACATCCATTTTTGAGTTATTGGAGTACAAAAGCTGTCTTATAAAGGTATCACGGTACCATTGATAATAGCTTTGGCAAAGACCTTTCAGGTCATCTAGTCCAAATCCTGGTAAGGAACAGTTATACTAACCTTTTGTATCAGCCTTGTTTTGAACACCTCAAAACTGATGCAACTACACGACCAAAGAGTTTTTTCCAGCACCTATTTCCTTTTCCTGTAATCCTCTAAACCTGACTTTTCCTTTCTTTTGAGTTAGGCTGCCTGTCTCTCTTTATTAAATTTCAGCAGCACAAAATGTTTCTTTCCTGAATTCTTGTCAGCTTTTACCTTAGATGAGTGGAAGGTCTGGTTTGGACATCCAGCTGCTGAACTGATGGGCTCCTCAAACTTTCTAAGGCTGTTTTCACTTGCTTATCATTTTGCCAGGATTAAACTATTTGAGCTGACATTTTTCTGTGTCTAGCTGATTTCTTTGAGGGTACAGAACTACAGCCAAAGGATCCAGCAGTTTCCAAAATCAACAATAGGAAGAAACATGATATTAAGATATTTGGGTGGCATTTTTTGGCAGAGAGATCTTAAAATGTGGGAGGGACTGCTTTCTGTGGAAAAATATGCTTTTTTCATCAGCACAGAAACCTGTTCAACATAGTATTGGGTTCTGGAAAACATGCAAGGAGAAAGAAGTAGTCTGGGACAGACAATCTGTCAAATCAATACGGTGCAAGTAAAAAACTGGCGGTCTTTGGGCAGTAAGACCTGCCTGGGAAGCGTAGCAGAGCGTTTTGTCACTTGGCTCCAGGAAAAACAGACTTTGGTGGTTCTCTGACTTTGGTGAGATACCAGAATAAATCTCAAATAATGCTGCTGAAGGACAGCAAAAAGAAAATGTCAAAACATTTCAAGGGCAAAATTAAAATCTCTAACTAGGAATCTTCATTGTTAATGGATTTATTTTATTTTATTTTTGATGTAGTGAATAGAGCACAGCAATTGCAAATCCTCATTGGATTTGCGTTTAGAATATTTAGTTAGCTTTTTTTCCTATCACCACATTTACCAATCAGCTAATTAATACTGAATTCCAGCTAAAATCTCAGAAGAATCAACTTCCTAATGGCATCTCAGTGTTTATTCTTCTTACGCATGCACCATGAAGCGGAGAAACTCCAAGTTTAAACCTACTGAGGAAGAGGAGGGAGAGGTTGGAGGGCCTCTGTGTCATGGGATTCGGATCTGCCCAGGCACAGAGGGCATGCAGGCCACCACAGGTAAGGTCTCCTTATGGTCCTTATCTGCAAGACCCCATGACTTGCTCCCCCCAAGCCTCTCAAGCACCATCCCGTGCAGCCCCCACGGAGGCTGGAGGAGGCAGGCAGGTGCTGTTGGTTTCCACCTGCCTATTTCCTTGTTGCCAGGACAACCCACAGAAAGTGCACCAGTACCCATATAATCAAACCGAGCAGGCCTGGTGACAGCAGGTGACACGTGGGAGGATGTGCCAGCAGTACCACTTGGCTCCTTCCGCAGCAGGGAGCAAGGCACGAGCAGATCACCTTGCTCAAAGCCACAGCGTGTCAGCACGGGGCAGGTGAAATGGCTGACTCCTTGCACTCCGAGCTGCTGACGTTAAAATGCCTTCACCAGGTTCTGTTTCCTACCACTTCTATCCAAACTTTGGGTGAAGTCTATGTAAAATGAGTGATTGTTTCATTATTTCATTAATTTCCTTGCCCTTCGATGAGCTAGCACATCCTTTCCTGCTCAGTATTATCACTGATCTCTTTAAAAATAAATAAATAAATAAGTAAGTAAGTAAATGATTGAATAATTTTCCCAGACTTTTACTAAGTTTCTGTGTACATGAGCTATTTTATTAGATGCTGCATGCCCTGCTTTGTGTGCACGGATGTGTTTAGGAAGCAAAGCAGAGCCTAGCTCTATTTCTCAGCTCAGTGAAAGATCAAAGCACCACAGAAGCTGTGTCACACAGTGTGTTTTCCCCTGGTGTATGTCCTTAATTTTCTTCTTCTCAGCAGAGCTCTGTCAATTTAACTCATGAGAGAAAGTGGTAGCTTCTCCTTCCGTGCAAATGGGAGGGAACACTGCCATTGGTATATCAGGAACAGATGAATTTTTCCCACCCGACCTTCATCCAGGGAATCTTGTCAGATGTAATAGATGGGGCAGCTGTACAGGTATGTGAACCTCAGCCTGCCAAAAAAATTGTCCTGCATGCAGGATGCAAACAGGAAATAAAAGCCTCTTTGGTCATTGCAGGGTATCAGCTCCTAATTTTAGCTGCTCAGCAGCATTTCTGAGGGTAGAGGATTGCTTTGAATGGCCCTTGTGATGTTTCCTCAGTTGTTCAAAAGCAATGTGTTTTTAACTTGGGCCATTTTCCCACCTTCTTGCCCACCAGCTTGACTGGATTTCTTGCTTATTATGACTCCTACACTGGAAATATTTGCTTCTTTCATTATTTGCAGAGTAGAAGTTACCAAAGCAATATAAATAATTCATGAGCATGCCTGTCATGAGTGGGAATAAATTGTATATCTGAGAGAGGAAGATTTCAGGGGGTACAACGGTTGGAACAAATGAGTGCAAAAGACACTAAAACCAGGCTGGATTTGTGGCTAATTTCTACTAGGCCAATAAAACATGAAGGAGAAAAATCAGGGGAAATGGGCTGGAAGATGACCTAACCTGGAAGCAATTTGAGGCCAGGACAGCGTGTTACAAGTGTGTACACAGCCTGAGTACATACTGTGAGTAGGGGGGGAGTGCAAACTGTTGTCTGGGCGCTACCATAATACAGCTAACCACATGGATATTCATTACTAACGAAAACCAGTAAGTAGTACATTTTACTTCCTTCACAGTAAAGGGGTTAGAATAATAGAATCATAGAATCATAAAATATCCGGAGTTGGAAGGGACCCATAAGGATCATCAAGTCCAACTCCTGGCACCACACAGGGCTACCCAAAAATTCAGACCATATAACTAAGAAAGAGCACAGTCCCAAATGTTTCTTAAACTCTGACGGGCTTGGTGCTGTGACTGACTTTACAAGACAGTTTATACAAGAGGGAGAGAAGGAAAATGGTGGAAGACGGCCTCATTTCAGTATAAATTACAAAACCACCAAATTAGCTACACTGATACGGATCTCAGTTTTAGCTGACCTGCTGCCTGCCTGGGAAGCTTAGCAGAGATGTCTTCATGGGGAGCTTTGTCTCTCTGACCGTCCATCAATGCTGTAAGAAAAGACCTGAGATGCTGAATGCTGAGCCACGTGAAAAGGTGAGGAGAGGGCTCAGTGCTCTGCAGATTTTGGTCCAGGTTTTGGTGCAGTTCATTCTTGGAGAAATTCTTAATGCATTCATTCTTCAAGCGTTCATTCAAAGAAAAAAAAAAAAAGACATAAGACACAATTTGCAGTTACCAGACACAATGACCACCCACAATGAAGCTGTATCTTTGGTGGCTTCGAGGCACGTTTGGGAAAGGCATGGGTATTCCCACCTCCCTCTCATCTACCAGACTGATTCACCCTGGCTCTGGGACACTCTCCATGAGCCTTTTGGGCAGACCAGGCCCCAGCTGGGCTCCCTCACTTGATGAGGACGTGTTGGGCCCATGACACCTCTGAAGGGATGGAGAACCAGCCTCATATTCCTCCCCAGGACCGTCCGCCATATGGGGCTTGCCCACAAGGGTGTTGAGGCCGGTCTCTGAGTGCATCAGCTGGCCTAGGCCCTCAAAGGGCTGAGGTGGAGGTAAAACCCAGTTCTGGCTGCAGCAGGAAGGTGTGCCAAGGGGTCTGAGCTGAGAAGGAAAGGCGAGGTTCATGGGTTTAAGCTCAGCCTGCCAGTTGTTTTGTGTAACATCTGTCTGGGTTCCCACTGTAGCCAAAGGAGACAAATGGGTTAAAGCACTCCTTACAGACACACATTTTTTCCACTGACTATTGGCATTGCTCAAACAGCTTCCTTTGACCTGTAGTTATCCCCAGTGACTAACGTTGTACAAGCTGCGTCCTGCCCTGGCCCTGAGAGTAGCAGTTCCTCACCCAGCTCCTCACCTGGAGTTGGGCTGCCCCTGGGAGCAGGCTTGTGGCACACGGGCTTTGCTTTAGGCAGCTCTGCCCTGCCTCAAACACAACCGCTGGTGTGTTTGCTTCTTGATGGGAGGTCAGGAAGAACAGATAAATCAAAGGTAATGCTGGAAATTTGGCCCATTGAGTTTTAAAATAGAAAGAGGTCTTAAGCAGCACGTGGACTCTGGTGCTAAGGCATGTGCAATGCAAGTTAGAGATGCCAAGATAAGCTGAGCCTTTTCCTGTTGTCAGTATGTACATCACCTTTGACATTGCTTGACAAAAACATGTTTTATAAAACAGGCACGTTCCTTCTCCACAGCTCATAGAGATACAGAAACTGAAATCATATTTTATGAATGGAAAATGAAATTAGCCTGAAATTACAGTGATAAATGTAGCTTTAGAAAATCTTAATTCACTTCAGTCGAGTGATTAACTTCTGCCACTCCACTGTGCTCAGTTATTGTAAAGTCATTTGGTGACATTAAACAATTAAACTTTAGACCTGGGAATAATTTTGCAAATCTTTATAGAACCATAAAGTTCATTATTGTTTTACATGCTTTCGATGAAATATGGTGCGTAACTCCAGCTGTTTACTCTAGCATAAAGCCAGCCTCTGGATAGAAAATGATAAGGTCTGGGCAAACGACCAACTCTCAGTTGGACCAGCTCTCCCAAATGGCTATTCTCTGCAGAGCAGAGTTTCTTTGTTTCTCATGGTGAAAAGTTCCTGGAAAATAGTTTCTACTCTAATAGTCTGACCAGAACGATAACTGCAGGCAATAGTGGTCAGAAACAATCCCAGCAGCAAACAGGCTCTGCTGGGGCCAGCTCCATCGCCGGTGTGTACTGGCCGGCTGAGCGGTGCGTGAGAGGTTGCAAAATGCTCACCTGAAATTCAAAGCGCTTGAAATGCAGGCACTTTAACTTTTCTTCACAGTGTTCAGCCTGGCTCCTTTCTTCGTGTCATTATTCCACCACAACAGGAACATTTTCATTGTAAATAGCCCTATTTCTGAGGAAGAAAACTGGGGCCCGTTACAAGGAAAATTGTTGTTTTACTGAAAACACATGTGAAATGTCATGATTTCTCATTTTTTCACAACCAAATTACCATTTTGTGTGACACGCAACAAAACCATAACATATGTATGGGTGTGAAAATGGGTAATAGCACAGTAGAAAAATGCAGTGAATGTTCTCAGCTATTTCTCAAGACCCTGCTCTTTTAATAGAGTTGCTTTAATACAGATTAAACTAATATGCAATAAGTATTGGATTTCCCTCACGTCCTTGTTGACAGTAAAGGCAGCTAATTAGCGTAATTGATATTTGTATTTACTTCTTGGCTGTTTTGTTGTTGCAGTTTCGGAGAGAGAGGCTTGGTAAAGCTCTTTCTCCAAGCTCCATGCATAGGCAGTAACCATGCCAGTGGGCCAAGGGTTTTTAGAGACATCCCCACCCGGCCCCTTTTCAGCCCCGGGGTCATGATTTGGTGCACCCGCGCTGCAGTTCGGGAACTGATTTTTGAAGCCTGCAAAAGCTAATTTCCAAGCAGAAGCTTATTGTTTGCACATTCTGCCTGACAAACGTTATTTATAATACGCTACAAGACTCCAGAGGTGATACCAGCGTGGCAACAAATCGCTGCATGACAATACTACTTACTGTAGCAAGAAACAGCTTTCTCTGTGACCACATTTCTAATTGGGCTGTAAGAAATAGCATTAGAGCAGTGGTGTATAAGAAAGAATCATATTTGCATGAGGCTCATGGCTCGCTGTGGCTCATCCAGATACCACTTTACAACTTCAGTCATCAAATCAGCAGAACCACAACAGGCTCTGGTACAAGCCAAAGGGGAAAGTGCCATTGTAAAACTGAATACAGCTGCTTCCATAATAGGACTAATTGCATATTGCATCGCAGAGCTAAATTAGTAGTGAAAACAGTTATAAAACCAACAGACAGTGAAACATGACTCACCGAGGAATTGCTGCCAGTTCGGCGAATTCTTATTGGCCCCAGTTCAACAGCCCACACCTGCATTTTCTGAATGGTAAATATATAATAAGGCATAATTACTAGAAAAATACACAGCTCTCCAAATGTGACAACACGCTACTTGTTTATTGGGATAGTGAATAGTATATAATAAGTTTGACCTGAAGTACTTCTGAGCCACCTGGGGTCACAGAGCGGAGGGGAAATGGACAGCACAACCCCAAAACGTCTAAGCCACAAGAGGTTATCTACAGCAGAACTGATGGCTGCTTCCAACTGACATGCTAAAGTGATACAAACCTCCCCATGCTACTAAATCAAAGGAGGGTAAATAGGAAGAAAGCATAAACAATAATCACCATAAAAAAAAATAATAAAATAAAATAAAAAATCAGATATTTATAGCCTAGCTTAAATATTCAGGCTGCAATGACTTGGGATGTCTCAGCTGACTTTACTCACAGTAATAGCTTGCTCAATACAAAACAGATGGAGAAAGTGAACTTCATCTGTTCCTCCTGCTTCTGGTCCCTTTCTCTCCTCTTTCTGGAAGAGTCCTGTGTGACTGCTCTGCCCACAAGTCCCCAGAGAGATGGAAGTCAGACTTTTGACTCAGGGAGAGCATGCCTTGGTTTTGCTTGCTCCACTGCAAAAATCAAGACCCTGCTTGGGTACATCTTGGTTCCTTCAAGGGCTATTGTTGTGCCTGTCCCTGGAGATGGCAGGGGGAGAACAAGGAATTCAAACGTCTAAATCCATTTAGCATTTCCACAAGCGGTTCTGTAGGTAGCTCACTAAAATGCTTTCCCTCCTCCAGCTCAGCTCTCAGAGGTGCTGAGGTCTCTGCTCTGAGTCACCTTAAATCCGTGAGCAGCCTGGCTGAGCTCATCCTGGCTCTGGCCAGGGAGCTGAGCAGATTGCAGGACTCACCTCGCAAGAGAAAATTAATTTGTGTGCCTTCAAGAAACAGCTCTCCCTGCTTTCAGCAGTATGATACAGCCTCAAACAGTAGTGTGATACAATGCCTCAAAAAAAAAAAAGTATTCTATTTTTCACTGCCACGAGCACCACCTTTTGAAACTGTTCTTTGAGCAGTGAATAAATCCTCATAATTTAAAGGTTATTCCTCCTGTTAAAGAGGAAGAGGAGCTTTATCTGCGTTTCTGGGGTGGCACATGCTACAGCTGGAACAGCTGAGTGTTACCAGGGTCAGCAGAGCAATCCCCGTGTCATTGAGCTCTGGAATCAGGGACTTTTGTTTGCTTGACTGGACACGTGGACATTTTGCAGTACATCACATTTCTGCCATGGTCGGAAAAAGTAACACACTTAAACTGTGTGCCAACCAGAAGTAGGTGCAAGGTGGAAGGCTCTCCACACCCATAAGACAAAGCCAAGGTGCACAGGGATACAGATGACAAATGAGGGCTTTCCAAGCATCTCTTCTTCTATCCAGAAATTTTGCCTTGACAGATTTTTAGAATTTGGGATTTCTTTGTGGCTGGGAGAGCTCTCGAACTGGCAGCCACACTGAATCAGATTCACCGTGTGTGTGATGAACCACATGTAGTCTGGAAATGCCACAGGGGGAACAGGTAGATCTGTTCCTGTACAGAGTAAAGCAATCAGATGAAACAATGGGAGCTTTATTATCAATGCTACAAGGCCAAGATTTCATTCCACACTTCAATAAAACATTTTAAGAGGTAAGAATTTGCCCGTGACAATACAATTTTGGGGATTACTAATTAAGGCAGCTTTTTACTTCCAAAGATACAGGTTCAAATGCATGTTATAGATCTTGTTCTGGTCCCACTTCCATATATTTTCCATTAATTTCCACAGACACAACATTGGGGGGCACGCTGCCTGCCCCAGAGAGCTCAGAATAAAAAAAGCATAGATACTATAGTTTAAGACAACAAGGCATCAGTAGCACAGTTGTAGAGAATTGCAGTCAACTTTTTGCTGATAAGCAGCAGAAGACTCACATAGTTAGAAACAAAAGTTCTCTAAGATCTGAATTAAAACTGTACTACTAGGAAGGAAGGAAAGAAGGGGAAATAGGAAAGAAAGAGAGAAATAAAGAGAAAGAAAAACAAAGAGAGAGTAAGCATCATGACCTCACCTTATCAACACTGGAAATAACTGAAATGTGTTGGGCAACCAGAAGCACAAGTCCAACCCAGGCATTAAGTCGTTTGTGTGTTACAGGTGAGAAATTAGGGCGCAAAACAGAAACATTTGCCCTAACATTTGCACTTAATCTGCACGTGTTAAATATTAGCATTTTCTTGTGTTCGATGTCAGTTTTCCCCCTTCTGTACATGCATACATGTGTGGGGGGTACTGGCACATCTGTAAAGCCACTTTTCTCCAGTAAACTTTTTAAGAGCTTAAGTGTAAAAATATTAAGCAAGCAAGTATTTCTGCAAAGCTTTGGAAGATATTCAGAAAGTCTTGTTATCAGCTTCTTGTTGGCAGGCTAGTGGCATTGCTTAAGCCCCGGTGCCAGCCAGCGCTCACAAACAACCTTTTATTCCTGTACCACATCAGTTCCTCAGTGCTGAATATTTCTACTCATATGGCAATATTTTAGCAAGCTGTTGAGTTTTACTTCAGTGTAACTTCAGGGACCAAAGAACTGCTCTTTTTCAAAGTTTCAGAGGAATGGAATAAATTTAGGTTAAGTAACGATGATTATCCTAGGCAAAGATTTCCTTCGTTTAATCTTCCCATAACCAAAAAATGCAAGCAGTATTACCACTCATTTAAAAAAACTAATGAATTTCCAAGGGAAATTAGAGAATGAGTCCTAAAGTATTTGGATTAGGGAATCTAATTCTGCAACCTCTTTGCATATGAGGCAAAGAGCAGGGTGGATGAGAGCCACATGCTATGCAATTTCTCAGCCTGGCAGATTTATTTTTCAGCCCCCCTCTCTCTGGCCAGAGTCTCCGTTTTGTTCTCAGCACCCTTCTTGCTCCAGCAACGTTGTTTTTCTTTAATTTCCCCTCAGTGGCTGTGCATTAGACCCATATTTAAACTTTTGTAGAGGTCTGGCCTTCCTTCCTTCCTGGCCGAACCAGGACTCGACCTCCCCTTCAGAAAGGACCTGTGGTGGTTGGTCAGCAGCAGGTGAGACTTGGTGATGCCTCAAGTGAGGAACTCGTGGCTGCTTTGCTGCCTCAGGACACCTTTGTGTGTCTCCATGCCAGCATGCATACAGAACTTGCTGACCAGCATGATAAACTGCATCTTTTGAGATTTCCCTATATCATTCTGATTTTGAAGCATAGACGAGGAAAGGCAACAAAGCAAGAGCAGATGCGTCTTCACCAGCAGCACCGGGGGAACCGTCCAAGCTCTGATGTTGCCACTGGTTTTAGTTGTCTTAAAAAGGGAGTGGATACTGTGCTGCTTTGTTTTCAGCAGTACCACCCCAGCAGGTCCACCCTGCTTTAATTGTACAAACTCCAAACTGAGCTAACAATTAATATTTTGGTCCTGCTTCTGGACCAGCCACCAGGCTGATTTGACTCTAGAAGGGTTTTGGGAGGTGATGGCCTGGGAGGAGAGATTTCTCCTGTGCTGAGGGACTGGCCACCCTTATCAGGAGTTGGACTTGGTGATCCTTATGGGTTCCTTCCAACTCGGGATATTCTCTGATTCTATGATTCTATGATTATTCTCCTGTAGCAGCAAGCTCAGGAGCAGATCAGATAATAACACGTCCTGCAGAGATCAAATTCCCACCCAAGCGGGAAGGAAAGGAGGAGGTTCTCATGGTTACATTGCTGGACAAGGACTCAAAGATCTGGGCTTAATTCTTTGCTAGACCCCAGGCTTCCTAGTCATTGCTCAGATTTTTGTCCCATGCTTGCTGAAGCCTGTCCACTGAGCTGGTTGTGCTGCGTAGGGACCTGGGGGAGAACTGTTCCCACCACCAAGTAAGCTGCCTCCAAGAAAACATTTTGTGAACTCATTTCAAAGTGATGGTCAGATTCCCAGAAATTCACATCTTTTCATGGACATTTGCCAGACAGGAGGACCTGGCAGCATCCTCCTAATAAATTGCTCCCGCGAGTGATTTGCCCTGCTGCTGCTGCGTGCGTGCGTATTGGGCACTGCCTGGAAGGTCTCTCGCAGGGGTAGCTCAGGCTGCATCTCGAGTCACTGGAATATGATGGGGAAAAGAAATTCTGGAAAACAGGATAAAACCAGAAATGGATGTAAACACAATTAGAATGTATGGTTTGCCGTCTGCATCTTTAATAAATGCTCGTCTGCAATGAAATACAATTAACATGTAAGATAATGCAGTTTACCTCATTTAGCTCTTCACTGGGTTTATAAACAAATTCTGCCAGTTAACTGTCCTTGTTAAGCAGATGCACACACCATACACAAGCTAAAACACACCGCAGACTGCAAACTGGAACAGGTGCAGGGAGTATAATGGGATGATGAATTTGTCAATTTACCAGCTCTAGATGTTGACAACAATGAGTGCATTTTATTTAAAACACTCGACATTGAAAAGCACTTTTTTTCTCAATGTAGGGAGTCCAAGGTGAGGGGAAATAGCGCAATAAAACTTCATAATCCATGCTGATTTCTAATATTAGGTGCTGGTGCAGAAGATGTCCAAAATATATTTCAGATAAATTCTGTGTAGTAGCTAAGAAAGGGCATAGTTTGTTTTTGGGTACTGTGGTGCTTGTTACAGCGGAGTCAGTAAATTGAGGTAGCACCTGAGGAAGCAGATCTAAAACTTCTCCTTCCTCCTGATTACCCCCTGTGGGCATCACGGCATGACAAATCCTTGCCAAGCCAGATATTCCATCTGTTTTGAAACGGGGGGACTACTGGAGGAAAACATAAGGAGAGCTTCTGATTCCTCCAAGGAGGCTGTGCGAGCCAGCTCTTCCTCTCTGTGTGATGGGGAGGAAGCCGTGCAGGGAGGGCTGCTGAGGGGGAAGGCTGCACGTAGCAGAAGATGAACTCTACAGAGAGCTGCCTGCTTATGTTAGTATTTTATTCACATTATAGTTGCTCTGACTGCTGGTTTTGTTATTATTTGAATTACTATACAGTCCAATTTCTGCAGGCATCCTTTAGCCTAATGATGCTCATGGGCACCTCTCCAATTCAAAGACACCAAGAAAGGTATCTCCTACAAGCTAATTGCCAACTTGCACCTTTGTGTTCCTAAATACCTTGAAATCTGGGCTCTAGTGCCCGAGTCCCCTGCAAGAATCAATGCTTTACACTCAGCCTTGCTCAGAAACATGCAGAGGAACAGGCATTTCTCTCTAAGGATGTCTTCTTGAACCCCAAACCTTTGCTTTGTGGCGTTAGCTGATACTGGAGCACACGAACTGCTATTAATTATGTCACCAGTCTCCAAGAGCAATTCAGTTTAAGTGGAGTTTCTTTGTCTTTGCTTTTCAGCTTGGGCTGGGTCCTCACCCAGAACAAATCAAGGTAATTCCATTGTAGTCAAAGGAGCTAAGCCAACGTACGTTACTAGGGAACATTGTGCCTATAGTGTGAATAACAACTGAAATGTTACTATTCTCAGCTGCTTTTTTCACATAAATTATGCCATGTTTAAGTGTAGATAATGAAAGCCTGGAATCAGCCCTGGTGTAAATGGGTATAACTTCTCTGACAGCATGAGCGTTGCATTTGGTTACCCCACAGCTGGATTTAGCCCAGTCAGTTCAGTTTGGCATTATCACTGGGAAGACGTGGCTGGGAGTTCATGAAATGTCACAGTCTTTTAGCTGTAAAGGTGACACTTTAAATTGTCTTAAAGAGTAAGTGTGCATTTAATTTACATTTAACAGGATGGGTACTGTATATCATTTAAATACTAAATCAGTCAGAGGTTTAGTACATGCACTAAGGTTTAGCAGTTACAGCTGTTGGGCAAAATGGGTCAAATTCACCCCTAATAACGGGGTGTTGGGCTCAAATGAGCTTCAAAAGGGCACATTTCTGATACTTTTTTTTTTTTTTTTTCCAGAATCCTTCCACTTAGAAGGAGCTTGAGACAAACCAAACACTTTCTTGCTCATGTTTTCATCTGCCTAGCAAACCTAAAGAAAGATTAGCATTCCTGAAGGCTGACTTTTCTACTGCACACATAGTTAGTTGCCCCCCCAAATCTGAAGCATTTATTTTTCAACCACAGTTCAACTGCTGATGCATGTTTAAAAGGATGTGTATCCAGCTCCCAAAGATGTGGGATAAGCAGCCAGAGACACAAAGGCAGGAGGCGGGTTGAAGCCAGATTTTCCATTTTGAGGTGAAATTTGAAAATGTAAAAACATGATCAGAATAACACAAAACCCAAAGCACTTCTCAGAGATGAAAACTTCAGAGTACAAATTGATAGACATGTTTGTTCCGGAGTTTTGTTTTGCTTTGTTGTTTTTAAATGTCATTAAACATTTTTTGTTGTAATATACAATGAAAACTTTGTAGTAAAAAGTCGTATTTCTGGGAAATTGAAAAGCCGTGTTCTGAAGGGGTAGAAGGATTTATTTTTCTCTCTTTTGTTTCAAAACAGATGCTTATTAAAAGTAGGACATTTCTACAAGATATTTTTCCTTTGAGAGAAGGGCAGTTTTAGGCAGGGAACCAGCCTGTGCATAGGACTGCTGGTAGCTTTAGCAAGCACAGCAGTACCAAGGCGGCACACAATAACTGCCTACAACACAGGATGGTTGCAATTGTGCCTACAGGCACTTTAACTGAGTGCTCGAATTTCTATCCTATGCAGAAATTTTTGTTTGGCTTCCCTCTAGTTTTACCTGTGCAAGATTTCCAGTAGTCCTGGATATTAAAGAACAAAGATGGAGAGGGAGGGAAAAGAATTCTAGTCTTCTTTCAGAGGCGAGTGCCATGGCTGAGGTTTTTTTCTTTTATCAATTCAAGGTGAGGAATTACTATTGCTGGTTAGAGTTAGCAGTTGTGCTACCCCAACAGCATAATTCTAGAAACAAATGAGAAATGGATCTTCACACATTTTAAAACATATGACCAAATCTCAGGAACAAGAATGTGACACCAGTCTCTTGCATCTACAGGAGGCAATGGAAGCTTCTCAGTGCCTAAACATGGGTGAAGCCAGCTGATTTTAGGGTACCGACTTCTTTTGGTTGCTTTTTTTGTTGTTGTGTGTGTTTGGTTTTTTTTTGGCTTTCCTTTTTGTTTGTTTGTTTTCTTGTTGGTGTTTTTTGTTTGTTCATTTGTTTGTTTTTCATCATGGCCACGTTCTTTTTCATCATTAAGCTTAGATTTATGCATCATAAACTTAATCAGGTGAGTGTTATTCAGATGTTTTTTCATAGTTTACTGTTGTAGATTTGGATAAAGTGGTTTCTGAATCCTTTTTCTCCCCACTCTCCCTCAGGCTTTGTGGGGGGTTGTTTAACAAAGAATATCAGGTAAGATCCAGAGTGCTTTGTAAATCCAAATTTTGCTTTGGCACCTGCATTAACAGCTCTGTGTGACAAAGAGTGAGTATCAGAACAAGATCAAATACTTGGCATGGTAATGAGAATTGTAATTAATTGAAAATATTTTAAAGGCAGTTTTTAGTGATGGAGCATTATGGCTAGAATATATTTGATTTAGATTTCTTTTATTATATGTTTGGATTTACAGGAAATAATAATAATACCTAATAAACTCCTTTTAAGTATTTTCCCCAGTGGTCAGGTAAAAAGTTGACATCTCAGATTTGGTTATGCATGAAAAAAGATCACTGAGAAGTGATCTGGAGGTTGCTTTTTTTTTTTCATTTGAATAACTCTCCTTGTGCTCCTGTGGGACACAGGAGGCTCTCTGTGAGCCACCGATGGGAAGCTTGCCCATGCTGCAAGGCTTAGGGTTGAGGAAGGCGGTAGCAGGACAGGCTCTGTTAAGGCCACTGACAGAACACATTCACTTCAAAGGGACCAAGTTTCTTCTGTGGTTTGGTTTGGACTCATCTCTACTATTGCATCTTCTGTAGCAGCTTGACAAGGCTGGGATTTGCCTATTTAAAGGGTAAAGCCTAAAGTAAAAGTACATTATGCACATAGCATTAGGGGACCGTACATTAAACGGAAGAAATATATATATACATTTTCAACTCCTTTGGCCTTGAGTTATGATAAGAAGGTTTGGAAAATAGTGCGTATACATTTTTTGTATCCTCTGGGGATTTAAAATCCAAGGGTCATCTGTGATTTGCCTAGTGGGTGAAAAAAGCTGTCGTTGAAAATAGTTATTGGTGAAAATAGTTATCGTAGATTAAGTCACTGCTGCTCTGTGGTATGTGCCATGTTCTTGCTTTTCCTTGATGGTGTGTGTAAAGTATTTTGAAGTGCTTTGCTGTGCCTAGATTGATTGTCTTTATATATATTCATATATATATAAATATGTATATATCTGAATAAATACAACAGATTCAAACTGTTTTCTCTTAACCAACCCTGAAAACCTGGGGGGTTGTGTGAACATCACCTCGGAGGTGGTTGCATGCAGCAAATAGCTTTTCCTCAGCACTCCCTGGAGACCATCGCCCTTCGGTGAACCCGCACCTCATCCAGTGCTCAGCACTGGCTCTGCGAATCGGGCAGTGCTTCCCAGGCAGTAATCGCTCATTATGCAACACCTCAGCACTACAAGGCAGATCACTGTGACAGCAAGGCCTTGGCAGAGGTTTTAAATGCAGCGTTCATAGCAGCAGACAGAGGTGATGTCCAGCTTGGAGTGTGGGACAGGGTGCTCCCTTCTCACCCCTAATTTCAGTCATTGGACTTCATGGTAGCAAGAAATAGATAGGTAATGTTGTAAAGTTCTTCCTTAGCTGCGTGTTTTGAATTTTTGAGCTTGTGTATCTTGGTAAGTAGCTGTCAAATTAAACAAAATAGGAGTGGAGGAGGAAGCACTAGATGTCAGAGCCCAACTTAGTCTGCTTTCATTTAGTCTAGTTCATGCACTGACATTTTCAAACAATGCATTCAATTTTTTTACACTAGAAATGAAAAAGCATATTTTCCTCTTTCAGCCTGTGACCTCGTCTTTTACTGATGACTTCAGTCATTGTTTGTAATAGTCAAACCCCTGGGGCAGAGAACAGAGTGATTCATTTGTTCTTGGGGTACTTGAATTTAGAGACCACTAAACAGACTGAAATTATTCTTATTTGAAGCTTGCATGAGACAGTCTTCAAAACTACAAATGGTGCCAAACCAAAGCCCTAGATCCAGATTCAGATTTAAGTGGGCAGTGCAACCTGTTTCCAGAGTGGGCTGAGCATGTACACCAAACTCCTGGGAAGTTTTGATTATTCAAATTTATGGGCATTTGTTTTATCAGGGAACCCACCACTATGTAAACACTAGCCAGCTTTACTGACAATTCAGGCAAAGCGTGGTGTATATTTCTGCCAACATATCTGTGCTAGATAGAGCATAAATTAAAGTTTCCCCTAGGGCCCGTCCTCTGCTTTTCCAGAGGCGAGTACATAGTCAGTGTTCTCCTTGAGCTCCAAGGCCATGGCCCTGTTCAGGGCTGACGGTAAGAAGACCTACACCAGGCTGAGCTTTGTTCAAAATTGCATCTATTACGGTTATAAAAGTATCAACTAAAAACACGTGAAGCTCTAGGTGTGTTTGTATTGCAACAGCTGCAAGCGAGTCCTATCTTGAAAAATTGGATTGCAGCTTATCACCTAGGTATAATTTCCAATGCAAGGAAACACGGCCGGTCCCTGTGCGCCTGCTATTTATCACGCTTGTCATCCAGTCGTGATCCTTTTTCCCTTTTCAGCAGGCTACAAAATCTGATAAGTCGCAATGAGACTTCCCAGCAGCAGAGCAGGCTGACAGGTCTACGGCGCAGCGTGGGTGCGAGGAGCATCGCCTTGGCTTTGAAGAGCCGTCACCTGGATGACACCAACTAACTCGCTGGTGATACAGAGCTGCCCCCACGATTTCTCACACAGCTTCACCTAAACCTGAGCCTGTGCTGGTTTTCATTTTGCAAACCAGAACCTGACGGATGAGGATTTGCAAATCCAAGTCGCCTTTGATTTCTGTCTGTAATAGAGACGGGTCAAACACAGAGCCCATTGCTAACTCTGAGGAAAAATCTGAATTAAATAGGAATTGGCCCGACCTCCCTTCTGGATTTGACTTTGCGAAATCAGTCTCTGACAGACAAGCTTTTTGCGAAACCCAAACAGTCTCCAGTTTTGTCATCTCTACTTTGCATATTTCAATAGCTCCTTGCCAGCTACAATGCTTATGATAATAAGAATAACAGAAACCAAAGTTAAACCACAAGTTAAGCTGCTTATTATATAATTTAATTAGACTCCACTGCACTTTCTCTTCCAATTCCCAACTTACAAGGATTGAATTGTTAGGTACATTTTTCACGTTGGGATTCTGAAGAGTTTATTTTGACCTGGCAAATGATTTTAAGTCTGAGGAAAAGCAGGTCGAGCAGTGGTGAAATAAAATAGGAAGTATGCAGTTTCTTCTCACCAAGCCTGGTATCTGCGTGACTCCAGCACACAAAGAGCTGGTGTGAATTTCAGGTCCTGCGCCTGCCTTAAATCAAGGCATTTGCAGAAATTGGTCGTGACACGGTTTACCCAGTGGTCTTTGCTAAGGAGCATTTTTGGGGGGAACTTTTGCATCAGATGCTCATAACTTATTGGCTTCACGAGGTCACATGTGCTGCTGGGCGAGGAAGGAAGGAAAAAACATGTTGTTATTAGCTGGTCTCTCACCTCCCCCCACCTCCCCTGCTCCCTTTATTCCTCTCGCAATATCTGGTATGCTAGCACCAGCACCGCAGGACGGTCCCTCTCCCTTTGGCAGGGCAAGGCACAGAGTTTCCTTTCTGTGCTCACATACGTTGGTTTGTGCCCCTCGTGCTGACTGACTGATCGTCCCCTAACACGCCATTTAACGTCTGTGTCGCCAGGACATTCGTTGTCTCCCCTTCATTCTTCATCCCCACCCCGCACCCCCCCTCCGGCTTTAAAGGCCACATTTTCCAAGAGGGAGACAATCATGAGAAATAATGTTTTTTTGAAAAGGGAGTGATTGTCACTGAAACTGATACGTCTGCACGATAACAAAAACTGTCATTGCCTCGCATGGGACATGTGCCCCGGGGACTGGGCAGAACAAAGAGATCCTTAGAGAGGAGCAACGAGCCATGTGTGTCCTCTCATCCCCGTGGCACCAGGCAGAGCCCACAAGCCATTTTTCTCATACACCACTGGGACAGATAAATGAAGGAAGTATTTGAACGGTTTCCATTTAAGGAAGGAGTTAAATAGTTGAGTCATTATTTTTGGCTGTATTATTTCTTCTGCAGTTTCAGATGCACCCAGTCGCTGGAGGAAGAGCCAATGAGGGAAGCTGTCCTGTCCAAATACTGGGGCTGATCCTGCAGGTTCTCCTTGTATTGACAGAAATATCAGCTAGAGGATCTTGCCTCCTCCACCATCCTCCTCCTAAGTGTAAACTGATCGGGAGCACCAGGTCTTCAATTCTTTGGAGGGAAACTGTCCATGTTCTCCTAATGTTTGCTCTTTTAGCAGATGCAAGTGATAAGAAACACTCTTGCTTTCCTGAAGCATTTTCTAGAGAACAGCTGACAGCGATGCACCATGTTTCTGGAAGGCAGATGCCATGCTTTCTACCATCCATTTCATCAGCTGATGTGCAGTTACCTGCCCACTATTAGTCATTGTTAATTCTCTTTATTGCATAAACCGCAGTGTCACCACTTATGCCACTTTCCTCTCTTACTGTGAGATGCAAGATGAACAACTTGCAAAGCAATAACTGCAGTCACATCTGAAAATAAGCCCCAGATAAAATTAAATAATGTTATCCGTGCTGATCAATGATCGCTATTAAGGTTGTACAATAAAAGGAAGCACAGCTCAGATCTAGTTTGAGAGAATAGGACTCTGTGGGCCACTCTGAGGGCTGTAACTTCTCCCCCACGAGAGATCCTGTAGGCCTTCATTCCAAGAGCCATATTTTTTCCCTGGTTTACACGATCGTAACAAACTGTGCTTTTATTGCTGACTGTGGTACTTGGCTGAGCTCATGGGCCACGATGTGCAGGCACTGCCTGCGGGTGCTGTGCACAATGGGGATGCTGCGGGAAGAGGACACAGCTGAGCTGGGGACACAGGGTGAAGGTGAAGCTCGGGTAGGTTTCTGGTTCCCACACCTGGGTACACATGCTGTGGTGGGTGAGATACCATCAGAGACATGCCAGGAGCTTTCAGCAGACAGTATGTGTTGCCACAGCCCCTATTGTTTTTTTTTTTTCTTTTCTTTTTTTTTTTTTTTTTTTTTTTGCTGTAACTGATGTTTTTGCACTTCTGAGCACACACGTGGAGAAAAATAAATAAAAAATAATGATATAAAAAAAAACTTGGGATCTTCTGTAGACCAACCTTTTCTTAATTTATATTTTCTTCCTACTCTTTACAGCCGAATCTTGAGTTATATGATGTAAAATTAACTTTGTGTTTTATTGACAGCAGGTCAGATCCCCAAAGTTTTTTTAGTATTCAAGTATTAGTCAAGGGAACCATGGCTTCAATCAGCTTCTGCATCTCTCAGAAGGATCTGGAAGCCCAATACCTTTGAGAATGGTGATTAAATGACTACAGTCAGGTGAGAAGCAGGGCAGTAATTCAATATAGACACATAAGGGAAGAGAATTCTTTACACAAACTTTTTGCTTGTCTTATTTTCTCATATTGCAAAATCTCCAAGAGGATATTATGGTTCATTACAAGATTGTATCTAAAATGAAACATAATCCTGTACTTCTTTCTGTTTCTACATTCCAACTCCCAAAGTCAAATTATGGTAAGATTCAGCAGCAGCAGTTGCTTACTGTTGTCAAAAGACATAAAGCAGTGAGGAATGTGTTTTGCTGAGAACGATATAAGCAGCGATGTCTGTGCAGGGGGGCACACCAAAGATGCTTTAACCCCGTGCACTAGCAGATAATGACAGCATGAAGGGTCTTTTCTCCTTTGCTTGTGCTGAAAGGTGGATGGTGCTCATCTAGGCCAGCCATTTGGACTCCTAGAAAACATTCCCAAAGGGGCACTCACGCTAAAATCAAATGAATAAAATCAAATAGAGCGTGCCCATCTAGCCTTGGCCCTGCATCTTAGGGCTCCTTATGGGCTCCTTCACCCCTGGTGGGACCAGCATGGCAGTCCCCAGCTCGGTCTGCTTCTTCTTCCATGTAAGACGCTGCTTGAAAGTGAATGTTTCCTAAAAAGAGCAGCCTGGGTGTCAGAGAGCCTGCTGCCTGCACTGCTGGGCTCCCATGGCTAGGTGTGAGGGAGCACGCACACAGCACCACCAGCATCCTTCAGCCAGGGGGGAATGCTCATTCTGCTCACTCTGCTCACGCTGCTCATACGCTGCGGGTGCTGAGCAGCCAGACGGGAGCTCTCAGTTCCCTCTGCAGTGCTGCCGGACAAAAGATCATTATTCTGAGATTTTCCATTTTACGGGCAGAAAAACAACAGCAAGCCGAATGACCATCAAGTGCAATTGCAGCCACAGCACACACAATGCGCTATTGATTTGATCTGTTTCTCTTTTAAAATTGCCTCAGACTGGGTTTGTTTACAAGCTGCTTTATCAGATACAGGCAATACTAATTATAAGGTAGAGGCAGCAGAAGCATGCTCCATGCAGGCAAATAAGATAAATGAGACTTCGCTGTGTCCAGATACTTAGGGAAAAG
Source organism: Aythya ferina (assembly GCF_964211825.1). NCBI lineage: Eukaryota > Metazoa > Chordata > Aves > Anseriformes > Anatidae > Aythya > Aythya ferina. The sequence continues at coordinate 26,703,210 of NC_140297.1, read as the reverse complement.
TGAGAATTAAGTCTGTATGTTGTAGTTGGTCGGGGTTGCTATAGCTCCCACACCTATCCCAGGGTTGAAGAGTGCACAGGCCCAGCCAGGGAGCATTGCCAGGTTCCCACTGCAGCATCCCGTCCTGGTGCGTGCCCAACAGAGCAGCAGTCCTCGCCCTAAGGGGCTCCCAGCATCCAGTTTTTAAAACAGACACAAGGCACGCAAGAAACCACAGGGAAAATAGCCCAAACCGTAGGCTGCTGGAGGTGCTGCCCTGGGCTGGGGCAAGGTCCCGTTCCCACCACCACCAAGCTCTTCCCTTGAGTCCTTGAGTTGAACTCAGTATATTTATTTAATAAGACTTATTTATAAATATACACCCCAAAAGCACTGTCCCATAAATACTAATTGCAAATCAATCAATTTTCCTCTTGGACAGCCTCCTGCTCATGAATCTCACCTTCAAGACCTAGTGCTAGGTCTGGAGTTGCAGCTCATCCCCTCTGCTTTACCTGGAGTGCTGCCTACCCACGCTGCCGAAATGCCTCAGCCTCGGTCACTTGCAGGAGAGGATGCCTGCACCAGACTTGCTGCATTACAATTTCTGAATGACTTTGTGCACATACAAGAAACATCCCCCTGAACCATGTAGCTTGTGTGTCTTGTAAAAATTACTTCTAAATCTTACATTTCCCTTGCAGCTCATCTATTATTTGCGGGGAAAGCAGAAAGTTTCTTTTTATTCCTGTCTGTCTTCCATTAAACTAAAGAACTCTATAAATCAATAATAACCTTTTAGAGATGAACCTCTTTGTAATTATGTCTCCAAAGCCAGGTAATTGTTTGCATATTTTTATAGAGAAATAAAGAAAGGAAACATGTGTTCAGTGTGATTGGGAAAAGAAAAGAAGAAAAGAAAAAAAAAAAAAAAAAAAGGAAAAGGAAAATAAGGAAGGATTTAAACTGGTTATCAGCATTCATCACATTCACACTTTCCATCAATATTTTCTATTACTTGTAGCCAATTAATTTCTTTTGCACAAGACTCAAATCACTCAGCCCGACAAGAGTACAGGCGCTGGAGAGGGGAAAGTACAGTGTATCAATTGGGATCTGATTTGGATTTTATTACAATATGGTCTTTATTAAGGATAATAATCTACAACCTCCGAGTTAGGGGAATGTTTGATTTCAGTCAAATCAATCTTTGTGTATCTCCCTGATGCCTCGGTGACATTTCCCAACAGGAAGTGGCTAAAAGCCCAAACGGGAGTGATCTCAGATTAAGAAACAACACAGACATCTTGAAGGCACTTGGTTTGTAGACCAAGATGACAGCAACCAGAGAGCCCCGGGGCACTTTTCCAGGATGCCTACTCCCTGTGTGCCAGCCATCTGGGTTCGTTTAGAGCCCCGGCCTGCCTCCGCCTGCAAGCGTGTGTGTGCTCGGGGTGGAAGCAGCGGCGGGGGCACACCGTCTCAGGTTGCAGGCTTCAGTGTGGGCTGCGCTGGGGGCTAAACCCTCCTGCCTGGACCTTCTCAAAGCGGGCAGCATCATCTGCGAGTCCCTCCAGAGGAGCAATTTCAGCAGGACCAGCTGCAGGGGGGATGTTTAGCGTATTCTTTATTCAAAGTGAAAGATGTTAAGCAGGAAATTTCAGAAGCCCTCTTGTTCAGAGAAAGGGAAAGGAGGATCAGGGGAGAAAATAGAAACTGGAAAACATCCATGAAATTAGTCCCAAATCATTGCCTATCCTGATCATTTCCTGACAAGCTGTCTGTCACATATTTGTGGCAGGTTATGCAGAAGTCTCCTTTACCGGTAGCACATCTACATGACTAATGCAAAAACTCAGCTACCAGCAGCTCGGAAATGACATCCGACGATTTGTTTTAGTTGGAATTAATTTTTAAAAAGGAATGTAATATTTTTTGAAGGGAGAACTCACATAGGATATGGCCAGCAGACAGCTCCAAGCAATACATTCCCTCACCTTATTGCCTTGGGAGCTAAGAAATTTTAAAAGGCAAGTATATGAAGCCGAAGACACTGCCCTGTCCCCTGCCCTGCAGGCAGCTCTGTTGGGACCAGCAAGCCTTGGCGTGACTGGGAGAGGCCACCGAGAGCTGCCCAATGGGTAGGGATCATACCCTGCTTCCTCTGGGGATGGAAAATAGGCAGAAATTCAGAAATCTGATGTCGGTTCTGGAGAACTGAAGCCAGAAAAGTTCCTGAGGGGGAAAAAAATAAAAATAAGAATAAGAATAAAATGGATTTGTATCCTGTCAAATGGAATTGTTGCAGGGCTAAGGAAGGAAGGATCCAGTAGATCATAGACATTAAACATGCAGGACTGAATATATAACAGAAAAATCAATTGTTTCTTTTTTTTTTTCTTTTAATGTGTTGAATTGTAATGGAAATAAAACAAATGAAAAAAATTTTGACTGTGATTTTTTTTAATTAAAGCAAACAAACAAAAAGTATTTTTAGAGTTGTTAGGCTATTCTAATTACATTCAGTGGGTTTGCTCAATGTTCTTCACCCAGTTGCACTCTAAGGACCTAAATTCAAAAATAACAATGCCATACAGGCAGCAGGCCATGCTGTGACTCTAGGATTAGCCACAGAGCACGCGGCACAAAGTGGTGACCCAAATTCATACAACTACAGCTCAGATGGAACTTTTTTTTATCGCAATAGACAGAAGCAGGAGAAAGCACCCAGAGAGAATGGATAGTGCTGCAACTCTTCCCAGAAAGGGAGGGTGTTTCTCAGCTGTAATCTTGATGTCTATCTGGTTGTGCTGATTACATCAGTAGGTACCAGATTTTCCAGTTTCAGGTGAGATCTTGATGGTGATGATTTCACTAGTAGGTCTACGCTTCTGGCTGGGTCACCAAGGTATCTCCTTCACGTGTTCTGTGGGACAGGTGGATAAGAAAAATCGAACTCCTGCCACCCTGTGCCATGCCTGCCAAGAGGTGTCGAACTTTTTAAACTAAGAAAGCAAAACCAGAAAAGAGTCACAAGCGTGGAACCACGTAGCTGTTTCATTTGTGTCCTCACACACCATGTGGCAACATGTGCAGAGAAGAGCCAGCTACCACAGCGATGGGCTCACGCCACCTCAGGGGCACAATCCCACCCAGGAGAGCAATCTGAACTAATCCTGCTGGCCATTCCTCAGGTTGTCTTGTTTTTCTTCTGATAAAAAGGCACTGTTAGTGCCCTGCTCTCTTTTATATGATCAGTTTTACATGTTTTTAATGAAGCAAAAACCTGCTTTCTTGAGCTGTATTGAAAAAAAAACACGATAACAAACAGTACCTGCTCCCCATGAAGAATGTGGAGCAAATAACTACACACCTGAAATAGTCGCTGAGGCACACGGGAGGAACCAGAAACAACATACAGGTCTTTGCAGTTCCATTTCTGCGTCGTACCAGCTGGTGCATATTGAATAGCACGTGGAAAAAAAAAAAAAAAATGATTGGAATGAAGCTGCCTTAAGAGAAAAATTGCAAATTCGTTCCTTAAGTAGCTCCTCTGAAGCTTGTGGAGTTACCCTAGGGATGGATTTGGTCCGGTATATGTCAACTGGCCCTGAGACATAATTTGAACTTCTACTTTTGCCAAATGAGCAAATATACACACACCATTTATTGCCAGTTCTGTTGGTTTAAGAGGTGCTCTGTATTTCAAAGCTAACATTTGTACCACTTGTTGCTGTGGTTGTCTCTTATTAACACAGCAAATAGCTAATGAAAATCTATGGCCTTGGAAAAACCCAGCTCATAAGTTTGGACTTTAAATTAGTCTGCCTGTCATATATACGCAGCACGGTACCCCACCACTTTTTGTCTCATTCAGTCAGCCCATTTATAAGGACACGAAATCACTGGGTACAAAGGTTGCAAGGAAAATTTTTTCCAAGAGGAAACAAGCCTGGCTCAACGGCAAACAACTCATGCTCTATTTAAAGTCAGGCAGTACTCATTTTTCATGCCAAAGAACCCGATTCATCCAGGGTGTAACTCCACAAACACCAGCGGAGTTCCACCAGAGACTAATTTAGTCCAAAGTGCTTAAAAATCATGCTTAATTTATACACATTTCAGTTAGGTCTTAATGCTGGCAGCTCCACACGGCCTTCCCTGTGCTTCACCTGCGCTACGGCCGCCATCTCCTGCAGCTTATGGTGCCACGCTGCTGGCTCCCTCCTCTTCGCCCAGCAGGGCTCATCTCTGCAGTCTTTCATCAGTGCACTGAGGAGATGGTGGAAAGCCATCTCCTTTCAAACCCATCCTCCTCCACAGCATCACAGAATGGCTGAGGTTGGCAGGGCCGTCTGGAGGCCACCTGGTCCCACCCCTGCTCCGGCAGGGCCACCCAGAGCAGGGTGCCCAGGCCCATGTCCAGGTGGCTTCTGAAGATCTCCAAGGAGGAGACCCCACAGCCTCTCTGGGCAGCCTGTGCCAGTGCTTGGTCAGCCACACAGCACAGACATGCTTCCTGATGCTCAGGGGAACCTCCTGTGTTTCAGGTTGTGCCCATTGACTCTGTGTCACTGGGCACCGTGAAAAGAGCCTGGCTCCATCTTCTTTGCACCTTCCCTTCAAGTGTTTATTCATATTGGTGTGTTCCCCCCGAGCCTTCTTTTCCAGGCTGAACAGTTCTGTCTCTCTGCTTTTCCTCACAGGAGAGATTCTCCAGCCCCTTCCTCATCTTCATGGCCCTTCATCAGACTCTTCTTAGTGTGTCCATGTCTTTTTTGTACTGGGGAGCCCAAAACTGGACCCAGCACTCCAGGTGTGGTCTCACCAGTGCTGAGTAAAGGGGAATTAAATTCCTTCCTCGAGTGTCCTCTTCTACAAAAGTGTGATGCTAGTCTGCCTATGACAAGCTGACCAGTCCAGCAGGAAAGTGTTTCCAGTTTCAGATAGACTTTTTCTGAGATGACACCTCTTTCAGGGATGCCAGGTTTACTTTGAATAACAATGTGATGGTTTGTAAAGCCCACTTAGCGCAGTTTTTCATAGCCCTACTTGCAAGGATGCATTTGTGGAAAGCAATAATAAACTGTGTCAGGTTCATCTGAGCCGTAACTCCCTGGACTGTACTTAACCTGTAACGCTTAAACAACATCAGAAGCTCAGTTTGTCTAAAATGTCTTGTAGTTCCATTTAATCTCAAATATAACACGTCCGTCACTTAACGGGACAACATTCGACTTGTGAATGTGCACTCTCAAGATGCCATTTACACACGTCATTAAGGTATGGCCCACTGGTGAGGGGATTGCATCCCAGCTGTAATCACCGGCCTATCCCTAACGTGAGCTATAGGCAGGTTGTGGGTTTGTAGGAGCTCCTCCCGGGATAATTAAAGCACTGAGCTGTTAGGATTTTTTAAACAAGGTTTCTGGCCCTTTACAAAACATGTGTGCTATATATCTTAAAACATGACATGTTTTCCTCAAGGAGTTCCTTGTCAAGAATCTTTGTATTTAATAGTGGGTGATGATGAGAATATGCCCTAAATGAAATGTAATTGAAAATGAGATTATGTAACTTTACTTCCTCTCTAAGTAGACTTTCCCTTGACATATTGTAGTCAGGTTTTGCATTGAAGTCTTTAATGTTAAACAAGCTGACAAATACAAGATTTCTTTGAGAAATTAAGCAAAAAAAAAAACACCACTGAAATCTGATTTACATCTGCTAGTCACCTGCAGCAAAGGGGAGCAGAGATGTGTTCCAAAGTCATATACTTGAATGAAAAAAAAAAGCCAGTGGGTGACAAATTATAAAAAAGTTAGTTTAGAGAGAAAAAATCCTCATGTCACTCAAATAAATCAGACATCAAAACAAACAAGCTTTAATTTACTAATTACCCTATTGGTTGTCAAATAAAATTTTAGTCACTATTAATGCAGCTGCATATTCTCTTTTGTAACAGCTCTTGAAGAAAACGGACTGAGTTTTTCTCTAATTGTAGACTGTTAAAGTGTATGATTTTTTTACATCCAGGCTTGAGAAGATGAGGAGGTATTTTGCTTGAAAGTTTTCCTACCATTTCAGCAGGCAAAGCAGAGTTTGGTTAACTATTCTCAGTGAGACAGTAATCTGAGTTTGTCCGGCAATTCACCTTCAGACCGAAAAAAAACAAGCTTTAATTTACTAGTTTGAACAACGAAACAGCTTCTACACTTTAGATGTCCATACAACATCAGAACAATAATGGAATTTGTGGGTTACAAAATACCAATTTCCAAAACCACTGGAGAGAAAAAGATTTGGTGCACTGCTCTTTTGCAATGGACCTGGTTAAACTTTGTGATTCTGCAAGTGAGATTATTTCTTGGAAAACTGCATGTGGGAAGGTTCCTTTTTAATTTTCTTTTTTTAGCCCTTTAAGATTTGCTACTTACACTGCTTAGTGGTTAAGGCAGCAAAAGTATTCTTTTATCCTTACAAAACCAATGGGAGCTTAATAACAGTCAATAGTTTTATTCACCATTTTTACCATAAGCACGCAGCAGTAGAAGGTACCAAATTCTGTGAAGGCTGCTGGCTTCCTGAGTTTCACTGAAACAAAGTAGATTTTCCTCACATGTCTTCTTCCCAGAAATGATGCTGATACTTGCTCCATCTTTCTTTTCTTTACTAGAGAAATAGTCCTTGAGCACAGTCCATGTGTGAATGACATGATCAGCAAAAGTAATTACAGTATCAACAGGAGCTAAGTTTCTGTCAATACTGCTGTTTCTATGTCAGTTTTCAGTTAAACTGAAACACTTTAAAAAATGTCTGGGGATGAGATTTTGGCATCCAACATTCAGATTAGAAACATTTTTTTGCTGGGGGTGGTCCGCACTGGCCATGTATTTAACATCTGTATATCCAGGTGAAAGGAGATGCAACTTTGGGTAGGGTAATTGCTCCCACTGGGCTGTGGAAGTTACAGTAATGCCCTCAGGGGAATTGCAGCAGCTGCATGGCCAAGGAGAGGAAAGAAAGAAAATAACTGCTGATCTTTGAGCAAAACAAACGAACAGCCCTAAAATTATGCTGCCGCAGCATGCTGGCTTGGGTTGTGCACCTGAGACCTGACACGCTGGTCAAGCCTGTGCAAGAGGGGACACGGTCTTGGCCTGAGCACTGTGTTCTACCACTCCACTCTACAGGCAGATGGGAGGTGACCCCAATGGAGGTCCCCTTGTCACTGCCCTACTCTCCTGCCTGTGGGGCAGGCAAAGGTGGTACAAAAATTCTCTCCGATGCAGCTGCTTTGCACATCAGCACCTATGAACACTGCAAAAGATGATCAGAATGGTCTCTAAGTTCAGGGATGGTTTCTTATCGGTATGTTTGCATCTGCTTAGGTAGGCTTGTTGAGTGTTTCATGACTTGGGACAGCCTACAGCACACCTTTCCTTATGTGAGAACCAAAGAGGACTTCTACCAAATATTCCTTAGCAAACAGGCAATTCTGTCTGTCTATACCCTTTTCTTACATTTCCCACATAAAATTGCCATTTTCTTTGTCTGCTGCAGATAAATATCAATTTTTATTGATTTTTGATTTTATCGATTTTTGATTTCATTGATTTTTGCAGCTGAAAGCAGTCGAGTGCAGCCAGCCATTCGGCAGCCACAGCTCCTTGCCCGTGGAGGTGAAAGCCAAGAGCATCCTACTGGGACCCCCATGTGCAGAATGTGCATTTCAACCATGGGCAGTGTAAATATGAGTGCATGCGAACAGGACTGCAAGTGCTATGACGCATTAACATGCCAGGGAGCTGGTACCTGTTTCTAGGGCTGCTTGGGGCCTCTGGATAAATTTAATCTGGAAGCCAGCAACCTTCTTCCACCATCACCCAGCAAGCAAGGTCATTAGCTCAGGCATGCCAAGCAGAGAAGGCTGCACTGGTTTTGACTTATTCCATCAGTGTTCCAGGTGGGGCAAGTAGGACACCACCACGATGGCTCACATAGCTCCAAACTCAGCAGGAGCTGAGGAGCCCCAGAGGTGCAGCTTGGCAGAGAAGGCCTGGGACAACCGCCCTGCTCAGGCTCCACATCAGGACTACTTTGGCTTCAGCCTGTCCACAGGGGCAAGGGGCAGTGGCTGGGGACCTCCAGGAAATGTGCCCAGGGCTGTTCTGGCTCAGAGGCCGGCTGGCATGGGAGGGCTGTGTCCATGCTATTAAGCTGTCCGTCCCCCCAGACCATTGAAAAGGACGAATGATTGATTTCTAGTGCCTGGAAACATTCTCCAGTCCCATTTAATTTATTAGCACAGACAGAGTCGATCTGAACCAACTGACAACCAAGTCCAGACAAGGAGCTGCAGTCCAGCTGTTCAGAGGAGCACCGCCAGCCACCCACAGCCAGGAGGCAGGAAAAGGGGGATAAGGAGTTTTGCTCCAACTTTGCTGCCTTTCTCTATCTGCTGTCCCCTATCCCAGCCAAATTTCTTTCTTCTCCTTTTGGACTCACTGGCTTTAAGTGGAGAATTGTTCTACTTGTGAGCACTCTGCCATTTCATCAGTGTTCTGGGTTCATTACATGGGATGGAGGCTGAGCTTATTACTTATAACATTTAAGTTGATGCTTACACCCACCCTCCCCTACCTCCAGGCACTAGATTATTGTTGCTTATGTTTTGGAATAAACCCATGTAATATCAGAGCTAGATTTTCCATTGCATTAACTAAATTTGTTGAAAAATGTGGAAAAAGCACTTGTCCCCAGCCTGATACTCATTTTACAGCATGCATGTTTTAACCAACAGAAGGGAGAATTCATGATGATGGGAGTGCAGTTTACCAAGAAATTTTTGATGACAAGGCTGTCAGACCCTATCTTACAGCCTTCTCCATTAGGAAAACATTTTCCAACAGCCCCAGTGGAGTACTCCAGCCTTTCCAGTGAAGCTAACACCCTAATTCTTCTTTTCTTTGGGCTGGTCTGTTTCTTGTACTGTCTTTGTGTACATATGGCATTTTCTAGCCTGATTCTCCCTTGCGGCACTCAGCTGGAAGCTCTTCCACCCAAGCTACTACCTACAGGCATGGTGAAAGTGGGACACAAAGCAGCCAGGGTCAGACAAAACATAGGAAGAGTTTGAATAGAAACTGTGAAGAGAAGGGAATAATTATGGCTGAAACTGGAGTGGAAGCTTCCCTCCTTTTTCTCGCAGGGTGTTCCTGTCCGATGTTTGCTCCATTTTTTATCTTATCCTCCGCACTCTTTTGTCCTTGCATCCCCAGGATCCCTTCTTTTCTGTCAGTGCCTGAGTGTCCTGGCCTGCTCTGCACAGTGCATTCTTTGCTTTTCTATTTCCCCTGTGCTTTCCTCATGTAGCCTTATAGCTTAGAGAAATGAATGTAAATTTTTTCTTCCATTACATGTGGCTCATTTTCTTTCTATGCTGCATTTTCTACTTGTTATCTGTATTTGTATGTAAATATCATTTCAAGTTCCCTTTATATAAAAGAGGGGCAACGAGCACAAATGGCCAGCAGGGCTATTGAAAAGCCACCACAGGACATACATCTGTATGAAAGAATACACTGCCTTTTGATACCAGTAGTTGCAAGGTCATTAATGGCAGGGACAGGAGACAAACAGTGTTAATAACAGGCTAGTAGGGAGCTGAAGGGGCTTCACGCTTCTCATAAAAGCTTTTAGGATTTTATTCAAATCCTTCCCTGACAAGAAGGGGATGAGAGAACTGGGAGATTTCTTCCATCCTAGTCATTTCTTCAATACACCATAGCTAAAGCAGAACACTGTAAGAGTCAGTGTTTCCTAACCTGGCCAATTAATACGCTATGCCTTGACCACAGAGGTGGTGGAGCCACCTTTATCTGCCCTCTTCTAAATGAAGCGCTCTGAACCCATAGGGGATTTAGATTATAACTTTCAGGGCAATTGCAGAGATTCTGACTAGATGGGGAGAAGAAGGATTATGAAAGAGAAACAGAGAAAGATACGGTCTGTTTCCTCTGATGCTCTCAAATAGTAAGTACACATACTTACAAGACTCATCCACCTCGGTGGAGACATACAAGGTGAGGTAGCTCATTCCCATGTGATGGTGAACCAGAATTTGGCTCACCAATGTAATTGCTTTTACAAGTTGGGAACAGCATTTTCTTCAACAATAGTTCAATTAAGAATGTCAAGTAGTTGGGATCTGGCTTTCATTTCTGCTGTTTACTAATTAAATTTAGGTGGGATTAGACCTCTATGAACTTCAAAATGAGCAATTGTGATCAGCTGGTCAATGAACAGCTGATCAAGAAAGGTTTGCTTAATTAGGGAAGAAGAGTAATTAGCTTGTCAACATTTAAGCTCCAGAAAGACTACATGGAAGGATTCCTATCACCGTATTTATTGACCTTTAAACCCTTCAGCTCTTCTGTCATTGATGTTTAATCGAGTCACTTAGGCTGTCAGGCTAATAACTAAGATAATGAAGTAGTCTAGGACCTTGCTTTACTACTTTGTTATTCTAACGCTAATTTTAGAATGCCAAAAATAGGTTCACTAAAAATAAGACGTTGTGGGTGGGTTTTTCTCCTAAAACAATTGAGCTTCTGTTACTTCCCTCCTGGAACTATTGGGGCTTTATTAGTTTTTGAAGAAATTCTTTTGTAGTAAAAGTTAATTGTAATTTTCATAGTGGAGGGCTTCATAAACCAGTTTCACATGGCAATTATATTTGAGGAATAAAGAAGGGTAGGATTTGTTGTTTGTTTTCAAATCCATATGCCTAAACATGAAGGGAATATAATGCTTACGACATAGTGAAGGTAGCAGGAAGATGAATCATTTTATTGAAGGGCTATATCTTTAAAAATCAAAGTCATTGAAGCAGGAGCAAACACCAATAAAATGCTTTAAATGTATGCATGAGGTCTTCGTAAGGTTCTCTGGGTGCTTACCTGAGCATTGTTTTTCAAACCTGAGTTGCCTGAATTTATTTTTAAATGTGATTTTGTTAAATTGTTTTCTGTGTATGGAGTACTTGGGGCTCAGACAATGTTGATGTATCTGTGATTTCTTTATTTACCCTTAAGTTACTGGTATATATTCTTAATCTTATACCCATTTTAATATATCTGTATTTTAGTATAGACAGATTAAATCAGTGTGTGATTGTTAAGTCTTTTCAGGAAAAAAAGCATGCTACTAGAATCAAATTCTGAGGAGAAACAGAAAGCATTTGAGTATGTTTTTAAAAATACTTGTTTGACACACATTTTTAGCAAATCGCTTTCTTAAAAAATCTTATTTTCTTTTGGTTCTACTTCCAGACTTTTTTTTTCTATGCAAAAGCACCATCTCTGCTGATACTCTTCACGTCCAGAATGTTATATCTATTTATGAAATTCTGGTTGTCTTTTAAAATAAAGTACACTTTCTTTCCCAAAACTAGACAATAAAACACACTTAATACCTGTGAAAAATTCTATGAGATTTTAGGTATTAACATTAAGGGAAGTGGTTTTTTTAGGAAAATGTATTGGAAAATGTTTTATGTATCAGAAAATTATTTCAATGGGATTTTGCTTAATGTGAGTGGAAGAAGATAAATTCCTTACATTTTGGACATTTTTTACAAAGTGTTAGCCCATTCTTTTTGTTTTGAAACTGTTCACTATGCCAGTTTGACCTGTCAGCTTTGTAGTAATAATGGTGCCTGGCCAACAGGTCAGCAATTGCTAACTTTACTTTTTCTTCCTGTCAAAGAAAAGTACTTTCTTGAGTTCCCATCTCTTCAGAAAACATTCACCAAAATGAAAGTTATGCGGATAGCCTCAGTCTGTGCCTGACAGATTTCCCAGATTATTATTTTGAGTGCCCTAGGTAGAGGGAATAAAGCTACTACTACTCCCAGATCCTGCAGAAACCCTTAGCATGGAATCATAAGATGGCTTGGATTGGAAGGGACCTTAAAGATCATCTAATGCCAACCCCCCTGCCATAGACAGGGATGCCAGCCACTAGATCAGGTTGGCCAAAGCCCCATCCAGCCTGGCCTCAAACACCTCCAGGGATGGGGCATCCACAGCTTCTCTGGGCAGCCTGTGCCAGTGCCTCACCACCATTTGACAGTGAAGAATTTCTTACTAGTATCTAATCTAAATCTATCCTCTTTTAGTTTAAGACCATTCCCCCTTGTTCTATCATTATCTCCCCCAGTACAGAGTCCTTCTCCATCCCTTTTATAAGATCCCTTTAATTACGGAAAGGCTGCAATGCATCCTCCCCAGAGTCTTCTCTTCTCCAGGCTGAACATCCCCAGCTCTCTCAGCCTTTCTTCATAGGAGAGGTGCTCCACCCCCTGATCATCTTTGTGGCCATTGAGCCAAATCCTTGTCCACTGGATGGTCCACCCTTAAAATCTATATCTTTCCAATTTAGAGATTAGCATATCGTGTGGAACCATGTCAAAAGCCTTACAGAAGTCCAAGTAGATAACATTGGTCGGTCTTCCCTTGTTGACTGATGCAGTCACTCCGTCACAGAAGGCCACCAGATTGGTCAGGCACAATTTGCTCTTGGTGAAGCCGTGCTGGCTGTCCCGGATCACCTCCTTGTCTTTCATGTGCCTTATCTATCCCAGCCCCACACTGACTTCTGATTTAATGCTGTGTGCTATGTCTAAAAAAAATAATATAATAATAATAATAATTAAAAAAAAACACCTTTGGGCTGAAGCCATATCTGTTTTATTTGTCTGGTAGCCACTGTGCACACATTAAGACACAATACAAATGACAGCAAGGTCTTTGAGACTGGTTCTGTTGTTTACTGCACTTTCATACAGGGCTTAAACCTGGTGGCAGCTTCAGCGTTAAATAAACCATAACACTACTATCATCTTGCACTGTAGTGACTTACACAGTCTTCTGGGTCACATCCTTCTTCTTGTGGATCCCTGGTTTTGAATGAGATGAATTTTCCGCTTTAGGGAAAAATCTTTTCTGGAATTTCTTCACCGTTACTCCAGGCCATGCAGGCTGTCAAAGGCTACGTTCAGCAACAGACTTTTATCTGACCACACTAATGGGGGCTGACCTCTCCCCAGCCTCCCGAAGATACAGCTTCCCTCAACCCTGTCACCTTCTGATGTGTTGATCCCTATACTTCCTTCTGGTATCGCCAGCTGCTGAAGCTGGAAGGCAGCATGAGCATCAACCCTGTGCATATTTTTTCTGTCTTCAGTCTACAGCAATGTTTTTTGCCAACTGTCCCTGAGTTTATCGGGTTGCAGTTTTAGGGAACAAGGTGGGTTTGGGTTAGAGATTGGTTGCTGTTGGACATAACCACATTTTGCAGGTGTACTAACCCATCCCACACTTGCCAGGATTGCTTCCTGGGCTTCGTGCCGTGAAGTGCAATGGGACTCAGGGCTGCATTTTGCAGCTGCTGATAGAAAGCAACAGGAATGTGCACGTCTTGGGGCATGGTTCCTGCATGTCGATAGATTGAGGTCAGTGGCCATCACAGGGAGGCATAACCCTGGTAGAATATATAACAGGGCATTATTCCCAGTATTTCCCATATGGAATAAAGGTCTTTTGCATGATCAAGTGTACATGCACAGATCACATACGGACAGTGGACTTGGGGTGGAGGGGCTATTTCAGAATAAAATGTGCTCCTATAGAAATGCATATCCATTACTATGCCAAGAGAATAATTGTATTCTCATAATTGTAAAGGTGTTCTGGTATTCTACAAATGGTGAATTTCATTTTATTTATTTATTTTTTATTTTTGCTTCTACAGGAATGTTACGTGAAGCCCATAATTCATCTGCATCTCCAAGTTATTTCTCTGATGAACACTCTCTCTACTCTCTAATTACATTTCTGAATGTGTCTTTGACAAACACCTGCTAGCATCTCTGTGCTCATTACTTTTGGAATGGCTGCTGCATTTTGCTTTGGGTTTTAGTTTGTTTGCATCTTCTCTTAGCAGTTGTTGTCAGGGGATTCACCAGTTTCACCCAAACTTGCAGGCCTTCCCAGCTGCCACAGGCTAACCAGTACCTCATTATGCTGGGCTGACATGGAGCCCAGCCTGATGGCTGTGCAGCTGAGAGCTGCTTGCACCACAGATTACCAGGGAAGGAGGCTTGTGTCCATAGCTATGCTGCTTTGATGCCCTGGAGCAGAGTTAAGGCCATGTGCCCTGGCTACACATCACCTCCACCTTACCAGAGCTCACAAAAACAGCCCCACACAGACAGAGGTACAGGACACAGATATTTTCCATACTTAGCACTGCTCCTTTGCATCCTTGTCTGCATGCCAGGCACCCTGCAGCACCTCCAGGTTCTCCTTGATCCTACAGCTGAAAGCGTCCCTGCCTGGAGCCACCTCCACCCACCACCACACACCTCCTGCCACAACACATCTAAGCCCACGCCTCTGTGCACTTGGAGAGTCTTTGCTCATCTGGACTGGCCATGCAGATGTCCCACCAGCCCTGCCTTGGCCAGGAGGATGGATTTCTGGGACCATAGGAGCATTGATGCCACACTAGACTACCAGTGCACTGACTTTTTTATCCAAAAAAAAGGGTTTAATTTTGGCTCTCAGCAAGATTAAATTTGCCTCATCCCTGAAGAAGCCCAGCCCTCCAAAAATCCTAGAAAATTCCTCCTTTCCCTTCCCAAAAGGCTGATGACATAATTCTAAAGCAACACTGGATTCTTCTCTGGCCAAGCTGTTTGGATCCACCAGAGAGAAGCAATGAAGACCTTGGACTGTGGGTCTCAGAGCAGATGGAGGACATGAAGGGATGCACCAGCATGCACTGGCTGCAGTGCCCTGCAGAGCAGGAGAGGAGATGTCTTGGTCCATGAAAGCATTGGGTGGGATGAGCTAGAGAGTAGTAGTGCAAAGTATAGGAACAAACTAGCAGAAAGCTAGCCTCAAAGTCAGGCTCCTGTTCCCTCTTTCACAGCAAGGTGCTGGTGAATGATGTTACTGGTCAGGCAGAGTGCCTTGCAAGGAGGAAAGCTTTAGGCTGAGATCAAGAGCTAGAAAAGCTTTATAAGATGTGCAGAAGATGTAGGACAGGAACAATGCTCAGAGATGCACGAGACACAGCGTGACAGCACTAGGGCAGCAAGGTGGGACAGACATGTCTGTGTGGACAGTGATGTGTCCTGAGTGGCGCTGCATTCAGCAGCAGCAGGACAAAGCTCAATAGACATGGGCTCCCGTTTTCAGGCTACTGTGAAGGATTAAGTGACTGGTAGGAAACTGCTGCAGATTTGCTGCTTGATTTTCCCAGTCCTACACAGATGTCCTGAGTACCTTAAGGCATCTCCCTGGCACTAGGTTTAGGCACCTGAATCCTGCCCTAGATGGCAGTAGTAGGACAATGAGAGGCACAGACCATTCTTCAGTGGGTGCCCTACCTTGGAAATGACACAGCTGCGTGTCTTAATTCTGTATTTCACACAAGTGCACATGAAAATGAAAACTCCAGGTTGCACTGCCAACTGCAGCTTGTATGCACACCGAGATGAAAAGAATCAGTATTTTTTCTCATAGTCAGCCAGCATCCATTTCTCAATGAAATTAGGATTTTTCTTGTCTGTCTTCTATAGAACATAATTATATGAGCTACTCCTTAAAGGATAGACTTCAATGTCTGATACTGCCCCACTCTGGGCTTCCTGGAGCCCAGGGAGCCAGCTACTAAGCTGCCTGACACTCGGTCACATTTACAAATAGCCCACGCCGGTAGGCTTGCGACTTCGGTTAGTGCTGGTTCAGCATCGCCCTGAGTAACACTGCAGCCACTCATTCACCCTCCTCTATTTGCATTCCTGGACATTTCAGGAATGCATTTGAGTTAGATTCTTCACCGCAGCTGTATTGACTCTGAA
Source organism: Aythya ferina (assembly GCF_964211825.1). Taxonomy (NCBI): domain Eukaryota; kingdom Metazoa; phylum Chordata; class Aves; order Anseriformes; family Anatidae; genus Aythya; species Aythya ferina. Next base: position 26,687,300 of record NC_140297.1, on the reverse strand, counting down.
AGAGAAGTGCTGGCCTTAAAAAAAAACACCTCTAGCTCTGTGAAGGGATTTCCAATTGTGAACTGAACTTCTTTAATAGCAGAAATATTAAAATTCTCTTCTGCTATTCAAAATATGTAGGATTTGTGGTTTTATGAGCTTTGCAAATCTATTTTTTTTAAAAGAAAACACATTAATTAGACTCTATCTGCCTGAAAAATATTTTGGCATGAAAAAAATAAAATGAAGTGACTAAGAAGAATTTAAAAGAAGCTAGAATCCTTGCCATAGATGCCTTTAATCTAAAAATAAAATAAAATAAAATAAAAGCTTTGCTTTTATTTATGCATTTATGTTGGAGGGTGTATGTGTGTGCATACATAATTAAGATATTTACTTTAAAAGGGTTTTAAATGTATTCACCAGTTTTACTTTAATATGGATTCTTTTCTTACAGTTGGACTCACCGTACTTTAGAAGTTAATAAATAAAATAGTACCAAAAATTACAATGCGTATTTTTAAATCTCACATATTTTAAAAATAACTGCTTTTTTCCTTTGTGGGAATGCAGTGGCATTCTGCCACTGGCCATGCGCAGAACTGCCTGGCTGTGGGATTTGCTAAATAGGCTTAACTGACACACATTCTCAATGACTATACTATTTAATGAATTTGACTCACATAAGTGATAATACAAAGATGGTGTATATGCAACTGACGTGTCTTAGGGGATAAAGGTTTTGCTAGCTCCTGAAGTGGCATCACCGTGTTTTCCTGACAACGGCATTGTGACTGCGTTTTTGGATATTTGAGTAAAGAAAGGGTTTGCATTTGCAGAGAGAGATTGGTTTTCCCTGGAATAGCAAAAAGTCCTCTAGGTGCTGAGCTCAGCTTACATAAGATTTTTCTCAGAAGGCAAGCTGGGAGCTGGCTTTATGTGCGCAAGTTAGTATTTGTTCCCTTTGCCAAATCCTTCCTACTTTTGTGTACCAAAGTGATCACTGCTTTATTATTTTGAAAACAATAATTTCAGTCCATATTTCAGCCATCAGTTTCTGTTTTCTTCATTTTTTTTTATTTTTTTTTTCCCTTCTCTTGCTTTACTTTGCACTGTTTGCCTCTGTGCAGTGACTTACTGCACACATATACCCCTGGCCATAGCCCAAACTGGTTAATTATACTCTTCCTACCTCAGATGATTCACCCTCTGCTTCCAAAATGTGAAGCTGTTCCTTTTTCCTCTCCTAAGCAGTCTCATATAGTGCTGCCGGAGAAGTATCTGCTATATTTAAGTGGTATGTGTGGCTATATTTCACTGATGTTTGAACAAGCCTTGTCAGGATTGTTCCAGATGAAAGTGCGTTAATTCCTGTTATTATCAGGCACAAATGCAACAGAAAAACTTTACTTCAAAGTGGATGCATACTTTGCTCCCTGAGCAAGTTGCTGGATGTGACAGCCAAAGGATTTTGGTGCCGCTTGTCTTCTTCAGCATGTTACTGGAATACAATGCCTGGCTGCAGCATCCCAGAAGAGATTAACTTCCGAACAGCCTTGACTTTCCAGCAGGCTCCTCTCAAACCAGGGCCATGGCACTGCCTGGTGGAGAAGGTGTCTTTGAGAAAAGTCTTGAAGTCCTCTTCTCACTTCCTAGTTCCCAGCAACTGAACATGGAAATAGAAGACAATGACATCTTCCAAAGTAAGTAGGATTCTTATAAAGTGATGTCTGAGGGTCACAAGATATTTTCAGAATAAAAATTCTGGTCAGTAGATATTGTGTCAGCAAAGTTTTTTAAAATCTGCTAATCTCAACACTAGGCTCTTGTGAATAGGCACTTCATTAAGCAAAACCATGGTGCCACGACTCCCAGCTGTGATTTAGCTAGAAATGCTTCAGAAATGTCTGTCACTGTAGTATCTAAACACTGCAGAGCCACCCAGAAGGACAGCAGATCAATTCAGTGATGAGAAGTCATACAGTATTTCAGCAGATACAATTCTATTCATTTATTGTTGTACCCCACTGCCAGCCATTGTAGGAAACAATGAATGTGGTATTCAAAAGTTGCAAGGCTCCTCCTAAATATTAACGAATAGCACTGGATCAAACACCACTCTAAACTCCTGTCTCCCAAAGGACCCTCAAAAGACGACGGCCCCACACGTGCAAGCATAGAGGTTATGTACCCACATGGGACCTTCATGGGGGAAATGGTGCTCAGCTTGGGAAAACACAGCACAAAACATCTGAGGAAGGAGAAGTAAAATACTCCAGCGCTGGAGCTGCATGTCTGCACTTGTTACAGGAACATTCCTGTAGATGTGTGCCCCATCATCATGCCAATCCCCACCTTCCACTGCCTGAACAACTTTAAAAGCATAGTGTGATTACATTAGACCTGACTCCAAGTCATTGAAAAGTACAGTCACCTCATATCCTGACAATTTGCCACCTGAAGCAACTTTGATAATGTTTAGTTTTTCTTAATGGACAGAAGGAGGGTACAAAGAGGTCACCCAGCTCTGCCATTGTCCTCGTACCTCCCTTCATGACCCCCGCCTGTGTCAGGGCCTTCTCCGGCCACGCTGAGCACAGGCCTTGCTCAAGGCCTACATCACCTAATGATTGTCTGCAGGTATTGAATGAAAACAAAGATAAATCAGCCTGTGTGGCTGTATGCAATCTTTTCATGCTGCTACTACTGGCAGAAAATCTTATTGATCAATGAGCTACAAATTTAAACAATATTGAATGAAAACCATGTGCTTGTAGTATGCTTTAAAGTTCTGGAGCACTTGGGGGTTGGTGGAAGAGCAACGGGAGAACCACAGGGCTTGGACGTCTCCCTGGAAAATGTGCCATCTCACCTTCAAAGTGGACATATCAGAGGACTGTCAACTAAAAGCACTCACACAAGTCTCACTCATTGCACTGCAGCACTGGATTGAAGGAAACGTCTCATCAGAACTCACTGCCAGTCCTCAGAAAATGTGGCAAGTGAAGCAAGGACAGGGGACTGCTGGATCATGACAATGAAATGCATTTGCTAAATGCTTCTTCTCTCAATTCCCAGCAAGGTATCCCAGCATATATCTGGAATGCCTATAAAGACTGAAAGTCATTTAGCTCAAGCTTGGTGGAACCTATTACAAAAAGAAGGGCTGTAAAAGATAATGAGTTTAAACTTGTAAACTTGTAAAATTGGACATTAGGAAAACAAAATGCCTATCTTTTATGTAATAGCTTATATGTTCAGTATGTTAGCACAGAAGTCTTCACATTAAAAGAGGGCTAAAAATGTTGCTAATTCTTTCAGTTTGATTATGGATTTTAAAAAGCATCAGACTCTGGAGTCAAATGATAACAAAAGACTTTGATTTTTTAGAGAAGATTCTGAACCTCAAGCAAATAAAAAGCTTACACTCTTTGAGCACTTTTACTCAAAATCCTTGGGCATTCACTCCTGGTGGTAGTGGGTTAAAACAGGGTATGGCAGGCCTGTGCCTCCCCAGGAGAAATACCTACTTGTATTGTAAAAGAAATTGTGTGTCACTGTGGAGGTCAAACATTACCTTCCATTCTGGAAATGAATCAAGATGTAAAGAGTTTTAGATTCTATATATCACATTGCTTTTTATTATTTAATGGTACAATAGAAATCATTTTGTTTGCTCTATCCTTAGCCTCCTTTCTTGAATGCAAAGAATGCTATCTCCTTCATCCACCAACACAAATTTGGGTAGTCTTCCCATAGAAACCAGACAGATGAGTGGGGAACAATGATCAGGCAGTTTCAGTAGAGGTGTTTGTGACTCTTCAGTGCTCAGTAACAATCTAAAGGGCATGGAACAATAGCACCTGAGATTTGCACATGTATTCACTTCTGATTTAGCAGTTCTCCCACAGAAGTAAAGGTGAGTCCTTCTTGTTGCAATGGCAAATCTCATTGGCATCAAAGGGAAAAGGATTAGCAAAAACTGAGTGCTTTTGAAAATCCCATAAGTACTATTTTAAACCTAGAGAAGAGTATTGGAAGGAGATGATTTGCTTTTTGTGTTGATAAAAGACATTTGCGGTGCAAGGCGGAGTGCTCTGCGCTGTTCCTTCCCTCTGCAAAAGCACCATTTACCATTTTGCCCTGCTTTTTCCTGTTTCCTCTTCACACCATTACCAAGGCAAAGTTTGTGGTGTTTTTGTCATCGTTTGACAAAAATGCACCTAAATGACCCATTGGAGCCTGCTGCCAAGGCCACGGTGCGGCTGGCTGGCAGGGCCACTGAGGGAGGCTGGCAGCCAGGGCCTTCTCCCCGCCACCATACACCTTGTCCCACAGCAGGCCTGTGTGCTCCTGGGCCAAGGCCTCCCACCCAGGTGGTCACTTCTGGCCTCCAGCAAAACAGGACAGTGGTGAAGAAGCCCGCTGGTTGATTGACCCCATCCGCAGACAGCTGCTGGATCCATCGAGGCATCAGCACCCACTGGAGGCTGTTTATTTTTTTCACGTCTTTTACTGGCTCTGTGGCAAAAGCTCTAAATACTGCCTTTTATCCCTCTTAAAGCTCAGAAGAAATGTGAATGTTGTCTCAGTGCATTCGAGACTGAACTCCTCTGAGAGAAAAACAAAACATATTTCGCATCCAAATATTAAGAGTTTTCTCCAGCATGTGTGAAGGGCTCTTTATTTTACAGAAATATGAAGTGGAAAAGGTCCATGACCCATAGCCCCACTGATGTGGGGTACTCGTACCCTCTGTTTGGCCGAGAGCAGCAGTAGGGATGTTTGTTAACCTCCCAAAGAGCGGAAATTTCTGCATCTACAGTATATTTAAATCACTTCCAGCAGGATGACTGAACATCCAGATACAGGGCTTGGGTTCAGCTACTGACAGCAGGAGAGACCAGGAGAAAATAGAGCAGAGGGTTATACCCACTGAGGGACCAGAGGGGTTGGGAGGAGATCTTGGTGACACCCAGGTGTGAGGCCAGGACTGCAAAGCTCAGCCAGATGCTCAAGCAGACAGTTATGGAAAAATAACAGAAAATAAGTGGGAGCTTAGGGAACACGGCAATTGTCCTTTTGGAATTTCTCCACTTTATGAGATAACCAGGGCATGGTTTGCATTAAAAGGCTACTAGTGTGCACATGTAGAGTATTTGCTTTCTCACACTGGATGGGTGCAGCAATGGCTCAGCAATGTGCATGCTGGAATTAAAAGAATATGTTTGTTCATTTACTCAAACACAGGCTACTAACACTGTCTCATAATACTGTATCCTTCCAGTCTTGTGGCAGAAGAAGATCAGAAAATAGGAAGGGCACTAAAACATGCATCAGTCTTTTATTTCTGTTTTATCCACCACCACCCCTTTTTACAACTTTTCTTGCACTACACTGATTTCCACTCCTCCTTGTCTCCAAAACGTCACCTCCCAGCAGAACCACCTCTGCTTCACAGCAACCATCAGGGTGCATCATGAAGAAGAGGTGGAGCTGGCAGGGATGCTGCTGAGAGCCCCCCACACACTGCATGCACCACTACTGCCCCTTCCTCTCCCACACCTTCCCTGCTCAAGCCACAGCTGCTCCTCCTCATTTTGGAGATGTCCCTTTTCTCCAAACACTGGGGTTCCTATCGTTTAACATCAGGTGAATGGAAACATTGATTTTGTGTTGACTTAGCCCCAGCTGCTCACCTCTGGGAGCCAGAGAGTGGCTCACTGAGTACACACTGGGCTAAGGATATGTTTTGATATAGCAATTGTAAAAACTGACATGTAAATATGAATGATCGTACATGCTTGCAGTTACTAATTTGTGCTAGTAGGTAAACAGAAATGTCAGCGGTCAGGGAATAAACAGGTTTACACATCCTGTGTGGAAACATGGGGCTATGAGCTTCTTCCATTGTTTGCTATTTACATTATGGAAATCAAATTGACAGTCAAGATGCCAGAGGTTAAAAATATTCTGCAAACTTAGCTGAAAAAGAAAAAAAAAAAAAAAAAAAAAAAAAAAAAAAACCTGTCAAGAGTTCAGGTAGCTTCTATTTTATTTTATGTGCTGTCAGTAATACATTCGCACTTCAAGAGCCTCTCGTATAAATATTTGCTTGCAAATGCCAGCGGAATGGAAAACTACATAGTGACTCCTGATGCTTTGAATCAGGGTCCAAGGCTAAATTGACCAACTGTTTTAAATGGACTGCCTTGGTAAATCTGCTGCCTCATTTTCAAACAATCTCATTTACTCTTTATCGGCCAAATATTTGTGTAAAAACTGTTTATTTCTGATTTTGAATAAGTCTCTATATTTCCAAGTATCTGCAGTGGTGCATGGTGATCTATCCTAGGGCTGTATTTTCAAGCATCATAAATCAGAATTACTACACTGAACTTAAAGGAGAGACCTTTGTATAAATGAGCTGAAGCTCTGGCCAGCCTAATCAATGTGAAGGATTAAATATTTTATTTTTAAACTGTTTTGTAAATTCAGTTAAACTGTGATGTAGTGGTAGTACTGCAATTGGTAATTGGCTTCTAAGCTTTACCAGATTCTTATCGTAATAACTGTTAGGAGGCAAATCAGTGGCATTCAGTGATGACTTACAAATATGCTCTATAATATCTTCTTCCTTTTGCTGTGTGTTTTTCTGAGGTTTGGGGTCTGAAAAATTAACTTTGTCTTCCCTGTGGACTTCTGTCTGAAACCTCAACTGTCTAGAGATCAAAGAAGATCCCTTGTCTGTGTTGTCATTTTGAGTGACAGATCAGCAATGTGTAATTCAGTAGATCAGCCCCTACTATGAAAATAATAATACCTCTTCCTTAGTTAGATCGGTAGAATCAAAGTGCTGGTCTAACACAACTTAATTTCATCCTTCAGAAAGAAGTCTTTCTTGAGCTCACTATAACTTCAGAGATCTTTCTTTGTAGCTGTTTCCTAATTAACCATTTCACTGCTCAACCCTGTGCTTTGATTGTCTTTTATCACCATACTGCATTTTATTTTTAATTTGCTTCCCTTTTCCCCTTTATTTTGATAGTTGTGATTTATTTTTGTTTTTAATGAAACAGTTCAGAGGGAAATCATTGTATGGAGGCCACCAGGAAGCAGTGAATGTGGCAGCAGGGTCAGGAAACCCAAATTTATGCAAAATCTGCCAAAAATGTCGGTCAGGTCTCCCTGAACATCTGTGTGTGTCACAGACTTTTTCCTGGCATCACAAGAAGACATTTCTACATGCTGCGAGAGAAACATGCTTTGTTAAAACTCAAAACTTGTGAGGACATAAAGTGCTGCTGAGATTTTGGGCTGTAAATGGAGGTGAGTTGTCTATGCATTGGAGGGGGGAACCATATTTCCATTTTCAAGGAGAAAAAGAGGTAGACAGCCTCCCTCTTAAAAGTGTGGCCACAACCTTTCTTGCCAGGCTTACCCTTAGATTTTTGCCAGACTCTCACCTGTAGACATAATCAGTTCTGAGCACATTGGAGGTGTGAACATCTGTATACACACATGGAAAAATTCCAGCAGGTGGGAACATGCAGTGTAACATTTGCTGTCAGAAACAAACAAACAAACAAACAAAAACGTGGTAGCTCAGCTTTGTAGCTGGAAATTGCAGAATGGCCATATGGGATCAGCTGGTCTGATCCGCATTAGTGACCAGTGCCAGCTGCCTCAAAGGGAGATGCACAAATCCTTACAATTAGCATTTACAGGATAGTTTGTCCCTGTGGCAGTTCACCTCTCCTTTTTGCTTGTTAAGGATGTCTCATGCAATGGCACGTAAAGGGTCAGCACTTCTGAAGTTCTCACTCAGTTAAAAGATATTTTCATGCAACTAAAATTTTACATAGATCTGCTATTCATGTAAATGTCCAATCTTTGTTTTCTTTTTTTTTTTGTTTGTTTTGTTTTGTTTTGTTTTGTATTTGTTTGTTTAATCTTGTTAAATCTCTGGCATCAGGGTAACTTTAGCAAGAGCTTCATAGTTTCAGTAGCACTTGCAGGAAAAGGAGAAGTTCTGCCTTGTTGTCTGCTAGAAATGCAAATTCTCTTTCCAACTCTTGCTTTTCAGAAAGATCTGAGAATTGCTCGGGTTTAAGTCAACTATTCAGAAGAGATGGCTAGGCCTAACCACACCAGTCCCAGCACCCAGTTCATTGTTTCACAAGCACACTTGTAAACTCATGGGGGACAAGAAAGCAGCAGCCAGTGTCAGAAGGAAGGAGGCTTTATGTTGGCAGAGTCCTTTGCATCACCTTGCAGGAACAACAGAGAGGCCCAAAGAAATATTAATAGTATATCGGCCAATGGGAACTAATTATTTCCATGTATTTTCTTTTTTCTTTTTTTCTTAACTTCCATACTTTGGCCAACTTTTCAGTTGTTCTCGACAGTGGCTTGTACTGTCCTTGACTCACAGTGTGAAAGGATTATCTCGATTGAGGTCACACAGTAGATTCCATTTCTCTGATTGCTTGTATAGTTACTCTTGTCCAAGAAGGACCCAACATGTGACTCATTTGATGTTTACTTTGTTATTACTACATATTTGTGTTAATTGTGGTCCTAGTTAGAAACCTGACTTGGTCCTAAAGTTAAGACTGTCTGGTGTTAAGCCCAGTACAAAGACAGTTCTTTTTTGCACTAACACACTATATAGCAAGTACATGTTTAAGGCCATCTAACATTGCCAGAGTGCAAGCTGTCCACATGAACCCCTTCTTTCATCAGTCTTCAAGCTTTCAGCTGTCTGTGCCTGCAGTTACTGAGAGGAGTGGAGGAGTGGCTGACAACGAGCTGTGGCACTTCCTTGGTCTCTTGGGGAAGTCTCTCCACATTTGCCTAATCAAGCCACGTACACGTTATGTCATGGTGACATGTCATGTCAGCCGGATAATAAGGTGCCACCACTGGATCTGAGGCAGTGCAATGAGATATTCCCCACCATTCCTAAATGCCCTGGCTGGCTTTGCAGGTAGAAGCGTGCACAATTTGGGATGCAGGATCTATGCATAGTCTATAAACTGCTGTATATCTGAGGGCAAGGTGAAGCAATAAAACTGAGTGTATTAAGAAATCAGTCCACTGAATTTCTTTATTGGTGATATTTCCTCCTAATACCTTTCCACGTGCTTGAACTGCTCTGACATTTTCAAGCTCCTGCACCTAAAATGCTGGGATATTCATTTCCATCTGATGAGAACAAGAGATTGTTTCATGTCACAACATTGGATTTGCTCAATTTGCCCAACCAAATTAATATCAGGATTTTGTTTATGATAAAAGTTCAGGATGCTTATTAACTTCTGGGAGAAAACACAAAAGCTCTATTATATACTGTATTAAAACAAAAAATCTTTGATGTATTCAGCATGTAACTTTTTGAAGTTTCAAATGCAATACCAGGTGAACCGTGGCACGGAGAGCCTTTACTTTGGTCTCTGCATCTATTGACCTGTGATCTCATGCAATAAGCAACTAATAAAAACATAATTTAGATACTGGAACAGATTTCCTTATAAAATTAGACTTTTTTCCTCCTGTAGTATCACAAGTCAAAGTATGTTTGTAATTGTTTTAGCAGTCTCAGAGTCTCAGCAGACTCTGCATGCTTACAGAAGTTAAACTACTTTCAAAGGGAATGGCAAGCTGTACAGTCACAGAGAGAGAGTTTAAAACCCCTCACATTCATTAAAATGCATTTGAAGAATGATAAATCTTCCCTACATGTCAGACAGCCATTTTTCTGTTTTATTTTAAAAGCTACTTTTCAGAGATCTGAGAGTAAACAGCAGGCAAAGGCTTCCTTAACTGCACCTTTTTTTACTTTTTTCCCTCTCTCTAATAAAAGAGTGTTTATGGCTTCATACACAGGACTCGAAAGAAAAGGATGTGAGTAAGAAAGATTAAAGGTATAAAATCCACAGGCTATATTTAAAAGTAAGTTTAAGTAGCTTTATTCAATAAAGAGCATGAAAAACAATTCATTCTCCTTTTAGTTTAAATCAAACTATTGCAACTTCCTTTTTTTTCTTGTTTATATAATGCTATTAGTTGGCATCAGCTTTTATCTGAACCTAATGAAAGTTTGGGAAAACCTAAATACTGTAATGGAATTTTCTGCATTAATTGAACACACAACATCTAATTACAAGTTTTAGAAACAATTTACCATTTGCCTAGAAGAATAACCAACTTTATGCAGACACAGCATTGTGATGAATTGATTCTAATTTCTTGGTTTCAAGCAGGGTAGCTAACTGTTTCTACTGTCAAATTCACGATGCTGAGATGTTTGTTTTCATAAACACAGATTATTCAGAAAGAGAATGAAAGTCTTCAAGCATTGTAATTGTCACCATTCATTGACCTCGCTAAGCTAGGAAAAATTCATGCCAGCTCAGGGTTTTCTTTCCAACTTGCTTACCCATAAAATTATAAAGTGCCATCTCTATATTGTCCTCAGTGAAGAACCACATCATTTATATATTCTTACCACACAGTGCTGAGAATGCTACACTAATTTAGTTGAAAGCAGAGATAAAACACATCTAATATGTTTTGTAATTATGGCAAGTGACTTTGCTCATTCTCTGTGTTCAGCCATCCTTCATATTCAGGGCAAGGGGAACAATGTTGCTCTATACTCCCTTTGCTATGTGCACCATGGAAGTCATCGCCCTTTTTAATATCGCCATCCAGCTCCCAATAGTCTTCTCACCTCCCTTTTCATTCACAGTCACAGCTAGGCTCTGTGAAAGTCACAGTGACTCTCTCATGCTGAGCCACTCTAAATCCACTACTCCTGATGCCATCTGACCTTCTAACAGTGATTTCCATGAGAGGGAGATGTGCCCTAAATGATCTGGAACTGGGCATTTTCCTACTGTCTTTCTGCCTTTCCTACTTTTCTACACACACACACAAAGCCTTTGGGTGTAAATATGTACCCCTTTTAGAAGGCATCTTGAGTCTGCTCTGAAAATAGGGAACTTCCTAACAATTTTAGAGCACCAAAACCCACCATTAGCTTCTTACAACACAAAGCAACTTCTATGGAGGATACCCAGAGAGGCAGAGCATTACCTGAGGATATTACCTAATTTCAATTCTTTCTCTCATAAGTTTTCTGCATGACCTCAGGACATTCTCTTAGGATAAAATTTCCAAGAGGGATTTGGACATTAAGCCTAGATCTATAAAAGGGCTTATGTGATTAAAATGAAACTTAGGGAGGTTTTAAGTACCTATGACCGAGACTGCAATCTTGCCAATTCCTGCTCAACTACAGATTAACCTCAGAGGCACCTAAAGAACACACAGGTCTGAATTTTTATCTTTTCTTAAAATGCTTTAGAGGCAAAAGGTACTGCTCTGGGCATGCAAAAGACATAAAGACACCCATTCTGAAGCACACAAACTTCCTAAAGCAACATTCATGGAAAATAAATGCCTAAGGAAAGGCCCGGTGGTTTGGCTACAGGAACTGGGCACCTCTGTTTTCTTCTTATTATGGGTTTGTAAGTGATAGGGACTTTCAATTAACAAGGAATTAACAAGGTTATGATACTTAAATATTTCTAAGCCTAATATTTTTAAGTGTAGAACAGCCTCAGGAAACGTTAGTGTTTTAAGTGCTACACTGTGATAAGAGCTGGAATTGCCATGAAACAACCACCTTAATATGCTGTTTCTTCTCTGAAATTCCAAGGAATTTGGAAATGAGTATTTCCTTTTTTCTTAAGCTATGAAATCAAATTTGTCAGAAAAAGTAGAGCAAACAAGTATCAATGTCAAAAAAAGAGTGAGTCTTCAAGAATCTTTCAACACCTGAGTGGTATATTTGTTGTGGTAATATGACAGTTATTTGCTCAGTTATGTGTTGGTCACAGGAAATGATACATATTGCAGTTTTTAGGAAATCATTACATTTTGCAAAATGTTTCATTGGTATGCTGGTCTGCAGGACATTCACACAGGACAGAAATCTCAATGTTGCAAATATCCTACAGATGTAAAGGGTTATTGACCTCTGTCACCATACATAGATAAATAAAAAATCTTAAAATTGGAACATTTCTTTTCAAGCTCACATATTTAAAGATGGTGGGTTTTTTGTTTGTTTGATGGTTTTGTTTTGTTTTTGTTTTCTAGGTAGCTGTTTTACTAGGAAATAAACTGTATTCATTATTTTATGGATTATTTCCTCCCTGTTTATAATTGTTTTGTCCAAAGGAGTTTATATAACTCTTAACAAAGGATCTTTGGGAAACATTTTTCTTTGGGAGCTGTTTCATGGTCTCACAGACACTTCTGCTTGGAACTCACTCTTGTCATTCTCAAAAACATTATTTGTTAAAATAATCACATTAATTTTTAATCCTTGCAACCATTCCCTTCAGAGGCTTTTCAAGGTAACAGGCAATGCTTAATCCACTGCTTAATCCTCCTCTGTTAGGCCTCTTCTGCAGCCGCTCACACATGCTAGCTATCTTATTCTTTTGCTCCCCTGGCTTTCTAGTCTTAGGTGACCAATATGAGAATACCATGAGAGGATCCCAGTGCTGAGCTTCAGGCCAGGCAGCTCAAGAAGCTGGTAAACTTACCTGTTGGTATGATTTGCTGGTACTATAAGCAAGAGGAGCAGTATACCTGGGGGGACACCTCCACCTGAGACTTCTTGCTGTTCTTACACCAACTTCTTTGCAGGCTCCCTGCAGGATTTCTCCTCCAAGAACTCTGAGGAAAAAGAAGCAGCAGCTTGGTAACGCGCAACATTTTGCACTGCAAGTAATTCAGACTAAATCATTGCTAAGCCCTGTTTTATCTTAAATATCTTTGCCTACTTTTTGCTAGCTCAAGTAGCTCCTGCCTGCATGCCTTCCTGTTTAGCCACTCTCAGCTGGCTGCCTTGGCTCTGTCGGGGAGACTTTTCGGCTCTCTGTGTGTACTGAGTTGGTTGTTTGGTTTGCAGGGTTTTCCATATCTGAGCTCAGCTGTGTGGTTTGTTTAGCTCTTGGAGACTGGGGTTGGCCATTTGAATTCCTAGGTCTTGTGTGTCTGAAGTGAACCGGTTTGGTTTTGCAAAAATATTCTACAGTATGACAGCCTCTTGAATAGTAAATCAGTGTTCAGCAGTGATGACAGACAGTATCCACAGGAATTGGGTAATCAATGGAGCCTCAAGTAATTGGCATGTTAATGGTAAAAAAATTAACTCATTCCAGGAACATGAATGACATGGATTCTTGAATGGTATTTTTTTTTTTTTTTCCAAAAAGGTTGTGATGTCAGTATCAATAATTGGCCCATAGAATATTAGCATAATGGAAATACGAGCAACGGATGGGTCCCTCGGGGAAGAAAACAATCCATCACATGGAAACATAATGGCAAACTGGTTACAGGATAATAAAAACAACATATACTTAAAGACTAAAGGTTTATTTGTATGTTACAATTACTACTAAACCTCTTAATGTATAATTACTAATCACGTAATCAAGTGTTTGGATTTCGAGCCCTCTTGATGACAGCAAATTAAGACCTTTTAAAACTGGAAGCTCTTTGGGGCAGGCACCTATTTTTGAGATTGGGCATGGACACTGTGCTGCATTATTAACACCCAGTTCTGTGCTTAGGCTGGCTCAGTAATGTGAATAGTCAGTAAACCCAGACTTCTGAAGCACTCAAGATGAAGAAGGACTTGCCTTCTAAAGGGTCTCATGGTATGTAACAGTTGGGTTATGTACCATGGTAAGCCATGTATAACACTCAGATACATTGCAAGGTGTGACATTTACACCTGTGTATCATTTTTCACTGACCAATCATAGCATTATTTTTCCCTTAAAAAAAAAAAAAAAGTTATTTATCACAATATATATACATTTTTTAAGTGTCTGAAATGACCTACATCTGAAACGACATGACTTTACACACCTTGCCAACAAGAAAGTATTGATAGAAACTAACAGTTAAATTCAGTTTTGTTGTTTTTCATAAACTAGGCTGACAAGAAAAGGCTAACTTCTCTTTCTAGCTTTCCATGGAATAGGAGATGCTGGTTTAGTCAGGAGCTGCACTTCCTTTACTGTAAGAGTCCTCTGTTACACATAAATTAGTCTGTATAAATATGAACTACACTTGAGAAAGTTACTCCAAAAATATTGGGCTGCTGATATCTGACAGTCATTCAACCAGTGGGAGGAAAGATGTATAGCACTGTCGTTTTTCACAGAGGGAACAAAGGGACATGCTAAGTTACCACGGCTCTTCTTTGTTGATGTTGGACACTTATTCTGGACAAAGTGATCCAGAGGAAGATAAATAAAAAGACTTTGATTTTTCAAAATAGTGACTTTGAAATGGCCGGAAAAGAAAAATAAAGAAAGCCAGTACCATGTTACCACATGCCAGGAGACAGTGGTAAGTTTTTATTTTTATAGCACATTCTGGAAAACATCAGGGAAGGAAAAATAATCATAGAATCACATAATTATAATCCTCTATATTAAGAAATAAAATACATTTTTATATCACTTCTCTTATGTCATATTTTAGACCCTTTTGTATATTTTTGATAATTAACAATACTAAAAATTAAAGAGATTAGTGAAAAATAAATGTAAAATACATCTGCATTTTGATGGAAGGAAACTATAATAGTAAATCTGTCTCAGTTCCTGAGCTTATACCTTCCAAAGTGATCTGTGTTGTTTCTGTTGGCTGTAGTGGGCCTCTGGAAACACGGGAAGCTCTCGCCACGTGTTTGAGTGCAGGATTGAGACTTCATGTGGTAGGTCTTTGAATGTTCATCACTTTACACAGAAAAGGCTCTGGTCTACTAGTTACCACACTGTAACCAATGCAAGACTAAAAAAAGGGAAAATGGAATAACTGCATCATTTTCATACTCACGTCCAAAATAGTAAGCCCACTAAAATGGCAGATATATTATATAGTTTCTCTTAGTTTACAGTGAAAGTTGCTCTTGGACTTTTGTGGAAACCTTAAATCTTTCTTCTGTGGTTTATAAAAAGCTCTACTAGTGATGCAATCCTGAATGACCTCTGGAGACCTCAGCGGACTACCTATGCAGGTTCTTCTGACCATGCTGGAGACCATTTTGACATTGCCTTCAAGATCTTATATGTGAAAGGCTAACTGTCCCGTGCTGTAAAACCAGTCTGGTATTTCATAATGCTGAGCACCTTTGAAAACTGAGTGCATCTTGTAAAAAAAGAAAAAAGAAATAGCCAAGGTTTCTCAAGGCTGGGGAAAAAACAAGCCAAACTGGGGCTGCACAAGACTCATGGCTACAAAATGTCTCATCTGATGTGAAAACGTGACAGAAGGGCTAATGTGTGCCCATAGCAGATGTATCACACCAGTTCTTCATTACTGAACACAGATTATGATAATTATCTACTGACAATTCCACTAAAAGATATCACTTTTATATCAATGCAAAGGTTATTCTTACATAGCACAATGTACTGCAGGTTGAGAGATGCCTGCATGCTCTCACCAAGCTAACTCGGATGTCAAAAGCAATAGGATATTTTTCAGCATTGATGCTAGCATTACGACATCCCTGCCCCCTCAGAATGGCTCAAGCCCAACCAGGAAGGAACAAAAACTGTGACCAAAGGGACAAACGCTCCACAGAAGAGATTCTCAGAGTGATTTTTCAAAGACAAAGACAATGACAAGTAGATCTCGAACATTAATGTAAGCTTGCCATTTTGCCTTAAACATAAATAAATAAACAAATAAATAAAGGTATTTGAAAAATCTTGCTAATTATATCACACCTAATACTGAGGGCCCAATCTCCACTGGAGCCACTGCTATTAATATAGGATGAATGAACAATAAGACCAATAACTAAGAACAGCTGAAGTCCTAGACTGGTGTATTCAAATATTAATAACCCATGGGCTTTAGGAAGAAGAAGAACCAAAATGGTCATAAAGTTAAAGGCACTTTCAAAGTAATGCAGAAGTTTGAAATTGAATCCAAATCTAAACGAGGAGATAAACAAAGCATCCAAAAGAGGGAAAAATGGTGAAGTAATACAAAAAGAGAAGTTTTTATTTCAGAATGTATGCATAGCAGTACAGTCTTTCCATCTAAGGCAGTATGGCATTCTTATTACTCAAAAGTAGTCATTATTTCAAATCATAATAAAAATACCCACACCACAGTTCTAATGAAAAAAAAAAAAAAAATCAGACCAGAAAGGAAAAATCACTGAACAGAAGTTATCTTCTCTTGGCTCCAGCAGCATTTTCTAAAATTCAGACACAAATTGTGGGCTCAACACGGTTTTATTCTAGTAAATGTAACAGGATCAGATCCTTAGTATTCATGACAAAAAAAAAAAAACAATTCTTTTGGATTTTTACTGACTACCTTAATGCAGCAGCATTTTGTAGTAGTGTGTTCTAAAACGTAATTATGCGCAGTGGAAAAGGCCATCTCTTTTTGTAGTTTTACATTTATTGCCTTTCAATTTCTTTGAAAAGCAGTCTGTTCTTGCATTTTTGAGACTACCAAACTCATTTTTTGCTAGAACAATCCTTTTCTTACAACATAACTGCCATCTTCTTAGTGAAGGAAACACCTTCAGTTGTTTTCTGTGCCCCCTGAGACTCTTCTCCACCCTCTAACAACTGTTGACCTTCTCTTTTGTTTGGTTTCACTTGATCAGTGCTTTGAGATTAACGTGATGGAAATCGAATCTGATATCTACAGGCAGATACCCATGAATGCAACTGTATCAGAAATGTCACAATTGTTTACTGCTATCATTCCAATTATATTATAAGACCTATTATCTGCTTTCATTCTTAATAACCTACCCTGCTGTTTGCTTTTGCTTTGTTTTCTCCCTGATGGACTTTGATGTTTATAATAGGATGCTGAAAGCAGTCTAAGGAATCTAGGTGAGATGGAAAGGGGTAAAAGGAGCAGGTACCCTTTTGCAACAATTTTCTGCTTTTCCCTTAATCTCACAAAGTGTTGTACACCAGCCTGTATGGAGAGAGAGGAAGTAGACAGGCCAGTGCTTAAAATACATCCTTCCTACTCACCATCATTCCTTTTGTTTTGTTTTGTTTTGTTTTGTTTTGTTTTTCATTTTTTCCTGTAGACCCAAAGGACTTAAGTTCACAAACTTTTGAAGGGATTTCCTCACTATTCCTTCCATGCATATTTCTTCCTTCCCCTTACCTCTAAAAGGAATCCCTATAGATGCCAAGTTTCAGCTAGCCATAGCTGGAAACAGACAAAATAAATTTGCACATAAGCAAAAGAAAATTCAGGTGTAATATTATGAATATTCTCCTAATACAAGAATTTCTTATTGGTTCCAAGAAAAATGCTGAAATCTGTATAACCTGCATCCATTCCAGCAAGACTGGACAAACCAGTAAGAAACGCACTGAATGGTCTTGTCCACAGGATGAAAACGGCTTAAATACTCTGCTATCTTCAGTTTCTATAGTTTACAAAAGACAGTTTTTTGACAAGCAGACATAATCCTATATATGAATATGGATCTGTCACAAAGCTCATAGCAACTGCTCAGAGTTAGAGCTCACAGTTATCCAGCTGAAGAGACATTTCTGTAAGTTGCTCCCTGAATCAGATATGACTATGGGAACACCTGAGTGAAGAAGGAGAGTGATGATACCCCTGTGACTGCATTTTCATAGCCACTGGTTGACCACCATCAATGCCAGAACATAAAGTGTGGGTAAATTATCCACTTTACTAAGTGCTGTAGACTGTATACAGGGTTTGGATCAATGGCTTATTTCTCTTCAGAGTCTTCTCCACTCCAGCAAATGATCCGGTTGACTTCAGAAGGATTCTAACTCACATGAATCAAGACCACCAGATCTGCTCCTGGAGAGCGTGATTGGTTTCCTTAATGAAATCTTACCCCAGGCATCATTAATTTTAATTTGAATTCTAAGCAATTGCTTATGCTGTCACACATCTTTTGGCTGCTTGGGACCTTAAGGAAAATACACATCACAAAACCATCCCATCGAGTAAACATGTTTGTGACCTGAATCTACTTTTGCTTTCTAAAGGCTAGTTTGAGAGAGACACAAAACCTCAGACTCCTCCTGGTTCATTCATTGCAATTGTTGTTCATAGCTGTGGTTGTTTTCTTTTGGACACTCATTCTCCTTTTCCTGCTCTGTGGCCTGTTTTGCACAGTTCACTCACTCAGGCCACGGAAATAGCTTCCCTCGGAAAACAACACTGGAGATCTGCAGCTTAAAAATGTCACAGTGGTACAGAAAAGATTGCAGAAAAACATTCAGGGAAAAAGATGAGTTTTCAGAAATGCTCTTCAGCTTAAAAAGTGGTCCTTTACAAAATGGGATACATTGAAGATAAACTGAATTTCTCAGAGCTACATATACTGCCATGTAATGAATGTACTTTTTGTGTTTATTTGCTTTGCATTAATGAGTACTAGAATTTACAGTTGATGGCAAAGACTTCAGGTTAAAATTAGAGCACTGTATTGTTTTGTTCCTGGAGGAGTAGTGAATATTATACAACCAATAATTATTTATAATTAAATTTATTTATAATTTATTTATAATTAACCAATTA
Organism: Aythya ferina; assembly: GCF_964211825.1. Lineage (NCBI taxonomy): Eukaryota > Metazoa > Chordata > Aves > Anseriformes > Anatidae > Aythya > Aythya ferina. The sequence goes on along the minus strand of NC_140297.1, from coordinate 26,668,667 downwards.
AATCTTTCTGTTCAGCCTTTGGCTAATTCTTGATTAAATGTGTTCTTCAACAGCAGTAACCTTAAACATTTTTTTTCTGTGTATCTATTCACAATCTTTTCCCTCAGCTTCCAGCTAATCCAGCATGACTGCCACAAACTGAACTGAGAATTTCCACCAGGGCATCAGAAGAAAACAGCCACATATATGTGACTTCTACTCCTGACAACTGTAAGAATACACTGCAGAACATGAAAATTTCAGTTCCCACTAAAAATCAGTGGTGCATATTGCTATGCAACCTATTTTCTTGAGTTAGTAACAGGACTGTGCAAACCTAAAGGTGGGATCTGTGATCCTCATTCATACTGACTTCCAAATTCAGGAGCAGCATCATTATTGCCAATTAAATTATTTGTCCTTTAGGGTACTGCTCATCATGAATGGCACAGATCGAATTCCCTGAAAAAAAAAATATTAAAAAAATCATAAACAGTATACCTCTACAGACCAATGCTATTTCAACCACTAATGTTGAAGTAAGACCTGTAGTCTATTAGATTTTGTTGTTCAATCTGGGACTGGAACTTCTGCATCAAAAGTTGTATTCAAAGTTTTTAATTTTCCCAGCAGTGTAGAATTCATATTTCTTTTGCATTTGCATATATAAGTTTGCAGCCCATTTGCACCCTACATCTACAATTAATTCTAAATTAAAGAATAGTTACAACAATAATACAGGATGCCCTCTGAAGCAAAAGACAATGAAGAAATCAGTGATGTACTGTACAAATCTCGTTTCTAGTCAGAATGCTTTTTAATGTTATACAATGACTTCCACAACTGTGTCAAAAACAATCTTGCTTCAGAGACTTTGGTTCTACCTTGCCAAAGTAAATATTTCTATCTGTTCTAATTTCTATCATTCTCTATGGACCAGTATACCTGTGTGAGGCTTTACAGTGTCTTATCAATGATTGTTTCAAGCAATGTCAAGGCTGTCTATACAGTCCATTCTGTGCAGTCTTTTACCCTTCTAGAATAGTAAGCATATGAAGCATTTTAATTTGGAAAAAAATACTCTTTTTTCTCTGAGTTATTTTTTGTAACTTCTCTATTTCTTCCAAGCAGGTGGGATCTTCCATCTAGCATGTAGATACAACAAGCAATTATTTATTTTTTACACAAATAACTTAATTATCATAAAATTCAAGATAAATTTTTATTTTTCTGGCATTTTCAATTATAAAATCTTATTTTCAATTGCTTATATATTAACCCATCAATCTGGTCAAGGATCTTGCATGCTATCTGGCTAACTGATGGTGAAATTTTTAAGAAAGTTTTAGCAAAAATTACCCAGTCATTTGGGAGAACAAGAAAATAAGAATGTTGTTTTCAATGCTAGAAAGTTTTCAGAAATTTAGCTGTGGCATCCACCATACTTTGGAGCAGATGAACGAAGACTAATAGACCGCTAATGCTTGTATCAGTTAGGCATGTGCTTTTCTGTGTTTTTCATTATCTCATGCCACTGAAATAAACTGCAATATATTAAAACTTTGGAAAATGTGAAATCTGCAAATTCTTAGCAATGTTTTGCTCAGGGTTGGTACCTAAATTCTTCAAATACTTGCTCTAAATGGAGCCAGCAGCTGAGGGCTGCAGGCTCTCTGCACTCCCATGGAATGACTATTCTTTGCTACTGTTGGCTTACATAGCACTTAAGATCCAAACTAAAATTAGGGAGTCTCTGTTCTGCTTCCAGTGCACAAAAGAGGACAATATGGCTGGATTAGGGCAAAGGAGAAACAAGTAAGAACTGTTGTGTTGTGAAACTAGCAGAGTATGCAGTAAGAAAACTGAGATTGAGGAATAGGAGCCATTGAAAAAATGTAAAGGAATTGTCCAATGAGTTCAAAAACTGGCATAAGAAGAAAACTAGAACTGAAGAGGGATGAGGTTGCAAACACGAGGATTAGAAATTAGAGCTAGGACTCATTTCGATGAGTGAGCACATTCACTGGCTGAGAGAATGCAATGAGGACCAAGAAGAGAAAGGCAATCAGCCTGAGAAGGGGTTTCATGAGTAGCTGAGGCCATAGAACATCTGTTGGGCAAAGACCAAGCCATGAAAAGGAGGAAGACTGGATGATGAGGTAGTAGATGAAAGGCCAGTGTGGATTTGTGTATGACTGGGGAAAAACAAAAACAAAAACAAAAACAAAAACCAAAAAAAAAAAAAAAAAAAAAAAAAAAGACCTAAAAATACAAGCATTGGACTACTTTACCTACAAGAACTGGAATACTTTAATGTGTCCAATGATCCCAAATTTTATTTTCTGCACCACAACAAAATGCGACAGAAATAATTACAAACAGTAGACACCAAATTAACTGGAGAGCACCATCATTCTCTTCCGTAGGTGTTTCTGAAAATTCCACTGGCTGTACTATACCCTGCTGAAAACCACACTGAGAATCTGTTCAGTGTCCTATGTACCTCTCGGATCAAGGCCTTTGAGGCAAAGGAATGCCAATTTATGTCCTTAAAACCATGGCTGAGCTATGAACTAAGCTCCTCAGCTCTTACAGGAACAGGTCAGATGAGGACATAAGCAGTGGCATTGCTCTGGGTGCCTGTATAGGAAGGCTTGTGCCACCATAATCTATTTAAGAAAATAAATTTTAAAATAAATAAATAAAAAACACCACAGTTCTGCAGTCACATTCCCTATCATTTCACCATCCTTTCATGCATCTGATCCAGAGAATTTAGGACCTCTCTTTAGGCAGCACTAGAGGGGTTATGAAAAAGACCTAACTAGGCATTTTGGACACTTGAACAGAAGCTAGGTGCAGGTCGGTTATGTAAAGACAGCCAGAGGCACTGGGCTAGGCAGAGGTGGCAAGAGAGCTTGGGATCACCTTCTGATACATAGCAAGTAGCTGACAAGTAATGATTAACAGACTCCAAATATCAACTTTAGACCATGTAGCTGTGGTCAGAATAAATGGTTCGTGTTAATGATTTACATAAGCAGTTCAATGTTGGTGGCACTGAGGTAAGTATCTTTCATTTTAGTAAGGAGACTGAACAGCCTGAAGGGAAACTGAAAGTTCAGCTGTTATGATACTTGACCTAAGTACCTAACATTTCTCCCTGAAGGATAGAGTGGTGTCTCAGTGGTATCTGTTATCTTAGAGTAGTATCTCAGAGTGGTATCTCCGTGAAATATAGAGTGGCCCAGGCTTAGCTGCTTCTACATAACCACACATGGATTGTGTTTTATTTTCCACTGGAGAGAAGGCTTTGACTTGGACTAATAAGACTTCCGTAAGATTTGATTAGTTAAGCTATTAAAACTCATCTATAATGCCTACAGCTTAACTTAAAATGCACCAATGCAAAATGAGATAGACAATCCCACAAAAACTGATATGATCTCATTTTCTCGGTTCTTGTCCAAAAAGCACCAGGCAATGGGCTCTGCAACAGGCCCTGCAGACTCAGGCCCTGCAGAGAAAAGAGGAGAGCATGCCCTGGAAATTAAGGCTATTTCTGTCCACATCCAACTTTGGCAGCTTATAAGTCTTCTACTTCATATCCAGTACAACAAAGGAATAGAGAAAAGGCTGTCAATTTGCTTAGTTTTAAGGGCAAGTAAACAAAGGCCTTAATCCCCACTATATAACTAGGAACTCCTTCAGGAGATAAGTGTTGCATAAGAAGTGTCATTTTGAAACTTCCCAAAGCTAAGGAGACTCAAAGATACAACTGTGGGACTTCCAGCTGCTACATACTATACTATATGAGTTTCTGAACAATATAGCAATAACAGCATGCTCCTTCAGGAGTTCCTTAAAGCTAGCATTCCTGCCACAGGCCTTCCTATTAAGTAGGCAGCGATATTTTCTTGAGTTCCAAATGTTCCTCAGGTTCAGCTTCTGCAGAGACCTCATCAAATCCAATCTCAAAGTCAAAAATGGAAGTGAGTGGGTGCACAGCCAACGAAAATGCCAGCCTCTTATGGAAGAGCAACCAGCTTGTAGCTCTTTGCTTGTGACTATCACCTTAGCTTCTGAGTGGTGGCCTAGCAATCAAGAAAGGTACTGCTTTCAAACAAAAGTTGCGCATTTTCCCTCAATCAATATACTCCACCTATTTGCATTAACTGGCTGAATCTAGGAATGACCCTCGTGCTGATTTCATGTACTCTGCACTGACAGGGAAATACCAGCAGAGTTAAGTACACAGGACGTGGGTGCATTTTATGATTACTTCTCCAATGCCCCTACAGAAGCCCAAGTTAATGGATTCCCTCACCATGGACACCTCGCAATGTACACTTTAAGTCACTGTATGAATATAAACAAGCAAAGCAGTACATGAAGAAGTTTTTCTCTCCACTGCAGCAGAGACAATTTTATTTATGTTTTCCCTTTGCAGGTTTCTCTCTCTGTCCCTGGAAAAGGACTCTTTGCTGACTTCAGTCTGACTAGCCCTGTCACTGTAGTAGATGCTGTGGAGGAGATGAACTAGATTTCTTTCTGCTTCATACATTACTATTTGCCCACAAAATCCAATACTAGACAAATCATATTCTCAGATGGGAATTTACCCATTGATTTCAGTAAGCATAGCAATGGATTTTCTGTATTTATTGTTTAAATCTTGTTTCCAGCAGAAATAGTGGCTAAACACAAACAAGACATCTCTTGCAGTCCAACTGTCAGGAACTCAACTGAAGGTCCCTAAAATCTCCCTTCCATATGCAGAGAGTGAACATTCAGCTGGAAAAGCTCTGGGACACTGAACACAGAAGTTGCATGACACATTTTTCACCACTGATCACACAATTCATCCTGAAACATCATGCCTGCTTCTGAAGAATGAAACCATAGATCCAGATGGTTTCTTCCCACCTCCCCAAGGTTTATTCCAGCCACACCGAAAACAACAACAAACAAAGCTAAAAAAGAGGAAAGAAACAAGCAAAACAAACAAGCAGAGCCACTGAGAAAGTCTGGTTTCCTGTGGATGCTTCTGAAGTTTAAGAGATCACTAACTGGACTGACACATTCCCCTGTGGTTAGACTTTTGTAGTCTGTTTTTGGATATGGATTCTTTGGAGTCTATTAAGGGATGAACTTACAATGTAGTCTATTCTTTGGTGGAAGCAATAAGACGCCTTTATTCTTTATCAGGCTGCTGCTTTTTACAAAATCTGGAGGAATTCAATACCTCTGAGACTGCTACTTTTCTCTCAATCCTGGTTGAAACTGGCTAAAAGCTGACTTTTGACCAGATACATAAAAAGCAATGTGATCATATTAACTGCTTTTCTTTGGTAATCAAACAAAAAACAAGTGCTCAAAATAATTAGAAGTTATCATCATCTCTAGGTAAACACACTTGCTATCAATGCTTCCAGTTCTGTACATAATTAAGAACCTTTTGAACTTTTGTCTTTATCCAGCTCATTTTAACAAAACTAATACCAAAGCTGGGATACACTGATAATGGAGAGCTGTAAATACCTAGGTGGGGGATATTCCTGGAGTCTATGTAAAACATTGAAACTAATGGATAAGCTCCCACCCGCTTCAATGGACTTTGAGCTAGACCACCTTTCTCAAGCTGTGGAAAAAGACTAACTCATACTGGGTCCTCTGGAAATGTGTATTTATAATTAATAAATATTGAATCTCCATGGAAAATATTTTTTTTTTAATTATTTTGGCTGGAAAACCAAAGAAAATTCTCAATTTCAAGATGATCAAATATTTATATTTTCAGACACGTAAGTTAAATATAAGAGAAACTCAGTGCCTTGTACAAAACTTTGCAGAAGTTCCACTGCTTTCTGAAGAGTCTTGGCTAACAAAAAGACAGCAGTCCTCCTGCACACAATGTATGTACAGTGTGTACATACAGTGCAGACATCAACACATACATTTCACAGCCATACATATGTATAAAGTGAAGCCTAGTTTCATCTGTGAGGAAAGTCTGGTTAAAAGTAGCATGGCTATTCCAGTACAATAAAAATTTTGATGAACCGACTTGTTAATGGATTTCAACCAATCTTTTTAGGGATACTATAACAATGCTTTAAATTCTAGACATTTTGTTGATTGGGTTAAATAGCAAATTAATATATTGCATTGAAAATCTGATCTACTTTTGCTCACTATTTTGCAGTGATTGACAGATTTATTATATTTTTCTTCTCTTCATAAATGCTTCAGAATGGAGAAAATCTAACATATATATATATATACATATATATATATTTAAACTTGGTGTTGCAACTTTCCTTACTTAATAATTAAAATTACAAATAAAAGAAGCTAGTTTACCCTTTGACAAACCTCACTCTTCTTAACTTCCATCTGTGAATAATGGCCAGTGAGCATGCACAGTGGCTGGTACAGATTGGATTTGGTGTAAAATGAAACAATTCTGCTGGCATTGTTAGAAGCTGGCATTTGCACTTATGCAAATTTTTTTTTTTACTGGTTCAGAATAACAATGATTTAATGCAGCAGCACGGTTCAGCACTTGACATGCTGTTATTGTGTTTTAATCTGTTTTTAAAAAAATACTCCTTATGGAAAAAAAAAAAAAAAAGACAGGAAAAACATAGGTAACTCCTGTATCTATAATATAATTTACATTCTGTACTTCGCTTTAAAAATGGGGTAGTATTAGTACACGGTATGATAAATATTCCAGGCATATACAACTTGTGCTAGGTGATAAAATATTCTGAGCATGTCCTAAAATGATTCTCTCATCAGAGATGGCTTGTTACCTCCACCATCAGCAGATACTGATAATTAATCAACTGAAATGAATCTTTACAGAATAAACAAATCTGTTATACATGAAGGATGATTATGTTCTTTTGGCTGTGAAGATTTTTCATAACTTATTCATGCCAATGGTGTGCCTGAGTTATGAAGTATTTCTCACTTATGAAATAAATATAGCATCCTTTGTTTGTCATATTATCTCCTCTATTTTCTGGGCTTTACCCATGTAAATCAGCACAAATCTATCAGCTATGCTGATTTACACCAACAAAATTAACCCCCTATTTGTAATATCGATGGTTCCATCTCCTGCGTTGTTTCAGATGCATTTCTAAAACATAGCATTGGCGAAGCATTTTCAAATGTTCCATCTTAACAATAATCTATGTGTAAATGCCATCATCAGCCTAAGTCAGAATCATAGCCATCTCTCCCCAGCTTTCTGAATTCCACCATCTCCTGGTAGACACAAGGCACTCAGTGGGGGACAGCATCATAGTTTGAGATGGGAAAGACATGAAAATATACTACCATTTGTATGGATTTTTAAATGAATCCATACTTATGTGTGTTGCTTTTATGCTCACTTTTCCTTGAACTATTTAAATGACCAGTTTGGTTTTTCACTCACAGGAGCACTGATAGGACAATGAATTTTAAATAGGAACGTGAAAGTATTTGAAAATCTTATGTTCTAAGGGACGGGAAACAATATGTTTGGCTGGCCTACTCAGCAATCACAGATAAACAGCAGGGTTTAAATCACAAATACTTGTGTGTTAAAAAAAAAAAAGAAAAAAAAAAAAAAAAAGAAGAAGCATTGACAATCTTCAGACAACATTATAAAATAACCTGAAGAACAGCAAATATATGTGAAGAAATCATGATCCGCTGTGAATATTCTGCAAAGAGAGAAAGGACTGTGAATGATTCATTCAGACTGAGTCATACTGGATTTTATTAGAAAATTCTCAGGGTTAGGCCTACTGTGTGAGCACAAATTCTTGGCTAAGATTCACTAGACCGATGTGCTAACTCACACCAGCCAGACTTCCTTCATTAGAAACAAAACAAAACAAAACACAAAGAAACTAAAAACAGGGGGGAAGAGAACCCACAACCAAACAACTACAACAACAACAAAATCAAACCCTTAGCCTAAGGAAGGAGATACTGCTTCATGTCTTTCCTAGAGGCTTCACTGAAGGAAAGGAATCAATAAAGGATTTTTAAGAACTATTCAAGCAAAATCTGCTCAGGAAAACCTTGAATCAATTGTGCTCATTTCTTTTGGAAGTTTAGGTCTTTGCCACAAGGAATTAGGCCATTTGTTTATTTCTAGGAGAAGCTGTACTTACAGGAAGACATACTTGGTGCAAGTTTTGTGGTAAGTTAATATGCGCCATACTATTCGTGCTACTGTATGTATAATATAACACAAAAGAAGCCATCTGGAAGAAAATTACTGTGTTGTGGGGCAGGCAGAAGGTATACTGAGGGAAACAGCTCACTAATAGTCTTGAGGGTCTTGGGTCAGCCTTTGCTTTACCTTGGTCTTTCACTGAGGTATTTGGTGCACTCAGATTTTTCCAGATCAGATTTTCCCGCATCCAGTTATTTCCAGATCTTTACAGAACCAATAAGAGACTTTCTTGCCTTCAGGCTACATACTGCAATGCCTACAGCTTAGGCATCAAGTTGCCATTGCAAAATCCAGAACATTGCAAGAGACTTCATGGAAAGAATAATGAATGTCAGAGTAAGCTGCAAAATGGCTAGAAGTCTGAGCTCTGCTTTATAATCAATAAAAAAATGCTGATCGTATGGCATATACTTATATCAGTCCTTAATGAAGACTAAAAAAGCCTATGAGTACCAGGCTGTCAGCCTCTCCAGGGTGATCTTTAATAAACTCAGCAAAATCCTGTGTGTCAATTAAGATACAGTTGCCCTGTTACATAATAACCTACTACACACCAAGAAGTGAATCAGCTCTCATTCTCTTCTACAAATAAACAACCAAAGCCTCATTTTTCAGCTCATGGACAGAGGCCAGATACTAGGTTGTGACTTACTTTGGAAACAAGCTACAGATCTTCCTGCAGAACCTGTGCCCATATGTATAAACAAATTCAATTTACCCTATATCAGAAGAGGGAACAACCAGGACCATAACTCTAGGTTGTGTCCTGTTGAAGAGAAGAGCCTGGGTGTGACTATGTGCTGTGTCTTGTGACTATTACAAGAACAGAAAAAGCCATTTATTCAGGAGACATGACCTCCTAACTTCTTTGAGAAATACTTATATATTTTGTGATGAAAACTGACTCAGAATTAACATCTGCTCACATCACATCTTACCATACAGCATAATCATGCTTCTCTCTGATCCATCTGATCTTGGATTCCCTTCCATACAATGACACAGCTTCGCTAAGAAGAATGATAAATGTCCCTCCCCTATTCCCCAGAGCAGTCCATGGTTTTGTGGTTAAAACATACTGAAAGGAATATGAAACATGGGCCTGAATCTAACCTAAGTCAACGGAGGACTTTGAAAACAAGTTGCTATGCAGCCAAAGAGAATGCTGTAATCTACCACAGCCATATCACATGCCATTTCAAAAGCGAACATTAGCCTTCACTGCCTTTTATAGGAAGATAAAGAACTTGGGCCTGTGCATGTGCTCTAGATGTGGACAGATACCTGCTGAAACCTTTATGCTGATTGCACTCAGGTTTTCATACAAGGCAGGGAATGACCTTCCAGCCTTGTCACGACTGAGACACTCCTGAAGGCTTGCTCAGGACTTCAGGCACTTGGAGCTCTGAAAGGCTGGGAAATGAAGTGCTAGAAAAGCTTGGGTACTGTCACATTTAGGGAACAGTTGAAAGAGGCTTTCCAGAGTCACTGCTTTTTATTTACTTGACTATTACCGCCAGTCTACTTGAAACATGTGCAGGTTGTTTGTTTGTGTTTTTCCTTGATAATGGGCTCAAGACCATGTGGCAGTATAACGTGAGAACTGTAGGAATTTTCTTAGCTGTCTCAGTTTTGAAAAAAACATCACATTGAGGCTTGTTTTCACAAAAATAAAGCTCAATAGGACAGACTTTCAGCCTTGCATCTAAATATCCTGGCTTCTGTATATTCACAAAATGTTATATTTGTATTCTAAGACGATTGTTATGCTATTTTCTCTCTGTAATTTTTCCTTCCTTAGTGGCATTATTAAAATAATCTGAGATTGTTTTTGTTGTTTATAAATGGACTGCTATTATCTATTCATTTGTGACAAGGTGACAGTATTTATTCATCCAGTTGTTTGCAGATAGAAACTACATAATTTTTATTTTGTGTTCACTTGAAAAGGTGTGGCTGGAGGAAGGCTCCAAGTCTGTTGTGCCCTAACTGCTGTTTTCTAGGTCAGAGAGAACTGGGAAGAAGGGAAAGGCTGGGCTTTCTCAGAGAGAGCTGTGCACACGCAGCAGGAACAAGGATGCAGGGCAGGCAGAAGAGGGAGAGAATCCAGCAAGTGGGAGGGTTTGACAACAAGCAGAAACTGGAAGACTGTTGAGAAGTAAAGGAGGTACGCTGTCAGGTCTCACAGGTGATGGAAGAAACTTCTCAGGTACACAGAAGACTGTAGCATTTGCTGTAAACCAAAAAGTCATTAATTTACTGAAAACAAATGAAGTAAAAGAGCCATTCTCCAAAGATATATAGAGGGGAAGGGCAGATGAGTTTATGAATCCCTTTCATTTCTCTGTTGTCTCACTCTAAGACAATTGACGACAATCAATTGAGGAGTTAATCGCTCTGGTTTATATTTTGTTAGTTTCATGCATGTTTCAAGCTCCTTGGCTGCAGGACCCACCTGCGGCCAGCCTAAAGCTTCCCCAGGAGCCGGAGGCCACGAAGCCAGTGCGAAGGGGCATCGGAAGGGCCAGCGATCACCCCCGTGGTGGCCAGGGCTGGCGTGCCAAGCGGTGTGCTGCCAAATGGCGTGCTGCTAAGCGGTGTGCTGCCAAACCTGCCTCGACAGGCGGGCGGCAGGCAGCGTGCAGACCGCCTTCGAGGCCGAGCACGTTGTGCTTGTGGTGGCTCTGGGCACGGCCACTGCTTCTCACTGGGGTGCTTGCAGGCCACGTTCCGGCATCAACAAAATTCGGCTGGTGCTGCCTGCTCCCAGGGCATCTCTGAGTAAAACCAGCCCCGGGCCGTGCCGGGCCGAGGCGTGCAGCCAATGGGCCGGGCCGAGCCGTGCCTGGCAGAGCGCTGAGGGCCGGCGCTGGCGGGCTGGTGCGCAGGCGGGGAAGCCGCCTGCCGCGGTCGGAAGGGAAGGAGGGAGGGGAGGGAAGGGAAGGAAGGGAAGGGAAGGAAGGGGGTGGCTGCGCCGGGCACAGCATGGCTGCCAAGGTAAGGCACCGCGGGCGGGCGGGCGGGCGGGGACGGGGCTGCGCAGGGAGCCCGCCGCTGCTCGGCACCGAGCCGGCGAGGGCAGCGGGGAAGGGGAGCGGGGAGCCGGGGAGCGGGGGGAGGCCGCCGGGCGCCCGGCTGCGGCTCCGGCTGCGGCTCCGGCTCCAGCTCCGGGCCGGATGGCGGCGGGGGCGGCCCCGAGCGGCTCCGCAGCGCCCGGGGAGCGGCGGCGGGGCCCGTCCCGGGGCTGCCCGGCCGCTCGCCTCCGGTGCCCTTCAGCTGCTCCCTGCGGCTCTGCCCCCGGTCCCGCCGCTCCCTCCCGCACCAGGCGGCCGGGTGCCTCCGGGTTAGGCTCTCGCGCTGCTGCAGGAGGGGAAATGGGTGAAATATTTTTTCATCGGGGCTTTAAGCGCACGCCTCCACCCCCCCAAAAAAAAAAAGGCAGTGAGGTAGCAGCCGGGTGAAGGCCACGCTGGAAGCCGGCAGGTTTAGCTGTGGCTGTAGCGCTAGGCCTGACTTACATAAAGTACCGTGTGGCCAACACATCTGGTTTCGCATACAGAGGTGTTTTAAAACCCAGCAGCTCCCATCCTGCCCTGGTTGAAGCCAGTGATGACACTTAAATTGCAGAAACATCAAAAAGTGAGGCTTTGAGCAGCAGAGCCAAGCACACGCAGGCCTGCTCAGGCACTGGCCGGAGATCCACGCGCCCGGCCCCGCTCAGCAAGGCCGTGACAGAGCTGCTCCTGGCGATATCCAACTCTCTAGGAACTTGGCTTGTCCGAAATACAGCCAGTTTTAGTGGTTGGACAGCACACGATTCCTCTTTGCCATGGTATACAAAATACTCACCCCCCAACCTTACGTTTATTAGTATTAAGCTTTTTATTATTATTATTAGTTGCCCACTGGTTCATACGCACAGCGTATCACTTATACCATGAAACTCTAGCTGTACAAACACTTGAGTCTTCAGTTCACTCAATTTATGAAACATCTACTTTTTTTTTTTTTCCTACATCATCTTTCCCTCTCCCTCTTAATCTGCAATCCAACTGAACCTATACTACTCAAATATATTTTTAAAATGTTGTATGCATAGCTAGTGTTTGTCTAATCATGTACCCCATGCCACGCATTTGCATGGTGGCCTTTCACTTTGGTTTATCGTAGAGGTCAGATCACCAAAATCTTTCCAACAGCGTGTTGGAAAGGCTAAACGCTCAGGGAGAAACTGGGCTGAATGCGGTATGTTTCAGATTACGTCCAGCTTGGCAAAGAGGCACCTAATAAAACAAATACTCAGTTGTTACTAGCGTCATAAAGTTCCTTGGTGCATTGCAAGACAGAGATACAGCACTTCGTACTGCAGGTTTTACAGCCCTCAGGTAGCTTCAGAGGAAAGCTTCTACGTGTGGTCTTGAATGACCTATGTTAAAAAAAAAAAAAAAAAAAAAAAAGGCAGCAGCACATGGTAGAACTGGGAGCAGCTAGAATGGATTAATTATTAAGTTACCTTGGGAGACTTGAAGGGTTTTTATCTTTTTGAGGTGAAATGGTTGCTGTTAAACTGTTAAACACAGATGACTTTCTATTTTTATTGTAGTCAGCGACAAAATGTAAGTAGCGTTTTGTGCTCTAACGGTAACGTCTGAGCTCAGGTTCTGCAAGCACACACATGAATAACTTTGCCACACAAACAGCTTCTGGGCCTGAAGTTATTCACATGTGCTTGCAGGCATGGGCCTTGATTTGTGTTCTAACTTCCTCACTGATGCATCTCAGTAATGTTTGCCTTTTTCACCTCAGCCAAACAATGGACTGGTGAGTTGAATGATTTTTCTAAAATTCCTTCGGTACCTTTTCCTTGCCAGTATCCTGCATGACCGCTTCCTTTAATTTTTTAATTACACCATCTTAGGCGTACAAGGCTTTGAAACTGAATGTAATTGTTCTTCACTTGCAAAATTCCACTGTTGACGTTTTAAGTGGACTCCAGGAATTCGGTCTGTCAGGAGGAAAACCCAAGTGGGATACTGTTAAGGCTGCATAGTTAAGCACTCAGGTATCAAGAAATGGGCAGAGCTTTTTGTGTGGAATCTTTAATGTGGATCACAGGGCCATGTAATTTTCACCACTGCTACTTAGTGTCATACAACTTATACAATGTTTATACAGTGTATAAGTTTTTATACCTATTACACATAAATGGCTTTTGGGAGCCTTTGGAAACATTTTCTGAAAATGTTTTGCAAAAAACTTTATTATAAATTATATTGGCACAAATTTCTAGTGAAAACTATAGTTGAGATGTTTCAGTAGATTTTTACCCCATTGATAACTAAATTATCAACCTAAGTACTGACTTCATTCCCTGAACTGCACAGAACACAGGCTATGTGGAAAGCCTTTATGGTAGCACACGTATAGAGCAGCAAGGAACGTGTACACAGTGTCTCGTGCTTTATTTCTTCATTTTTGAGTGTTTAACAATGCAGGCACAATGTTTTGTCTGCCCTTTAGTCACATCTAAAGAGGCAGGTTACATAATCTAGCTAATGCCACTTGCTATTCTCCCGGTGTGTGTCCTACAGCCAAGTTGGCCGTGCCTGCTGAGTGAATGTAAGCTGCCCGGGCTCGCACGCTGGTGCAGGGTGCTGGCCCTGGCAGCTGTATCAGGCATGTGCAAAGTGCGACTTGGTATCTTTTTAAAAGCCCTACTGCTTGTTAAAATATAAACGTATTTTCAGGGAGAGGTTCTGAGATAGTTCTTAATGAAACCTGTTCCCACACCTGATTTTCCCTTTGCTCCTTTGCAACTTTATCTGTTCAGCTTCAGGCCAGGGAGTGATATTTACAATGGGAGAAAGTATGCATATATATATACGTATATATATAAACTTTATATTTCATAACCAACAAGCTACATTAAAAAGCTAAAAATTGTATTAAAGCAAATTCTGAACTTGATTAGTTTCTGTAGACTCATTAAAGCTTAGAAACAGTAAAACACCATGGGCTTTGCATGAAAGCACTTGCTCACCATTAAACTTCACCTCTGCCATGGACAGCATGTGAATAAATTTCGGCATTTGTATTGAACCGCATAGTACTTATATAGGATAAGATCTTTAAGTACCGTGGTATCTCTCTCATTTTCTAATGTAATTCATTTCTGTGCATGCGTGAACTTTTATCCATTGGGTGCAAGCCGGTTGCCTCAATTGTCTAGAATGTATAAGTTGCTTGTTTAAAGATTACTGTCTTACCAACAAAGTGCAACGCAAATGTCACGTGCTAAAAAAAACTAGTTGTAAAATGACTGTTCGAGTACAGGCATGAACCTTACATCAGTATCGGGTGGGACTCCTTGCATGCTTAATTTTAAGTGCATGCATCAATCTGTTGAAGAGCTGAGTGCCTGACTGTCAAAAATACATCAGTAAGGAGGTAACACAAAGAGATTTGTTGCTGACCTTACCGACATGACGATATTGGGGATGTCTCAAATGCTGGGGAAACAAGCTTTGTTATGCAGTTTGGGTATATTTAACAACTTACTCTCTTTCTGCTTGTGTTGGTTTTCTGTTTGTTTGTTCTGAACTGTTAACTATGGAAGCTGTGTCAGTGGAGTTACGTGTTGTTTCTGGTTACTGTCGTGTTTACTATTAAAGATCTTAAACCTTGTCATGTCAAAAGTAGTTAGTGCCCATCACAAACTCCCTGTGTCTCGTGGTGTTCACGTAGTCAGACGTTTATTTCCCCTGAGGACCCCAGTCACACGAGGTATGTCACCTTGACTGAGCTCACTGGAGCTCTGGGAAGGAGCGATGCCGCTGGCCCTGGCTCCTTAGGCCTTGGGGTCTGGATGAGCAGTGGCTGAAATACGAACACCATGGCAGTAAGATTCGAAAAGATTGCGATTCCAGACAATGCCAAAATTATTCGATGCTGTTGCAACCATGCCATAAGGGTTGTTTTGCTCTCATGGGTACCCAGATGTTCCTTTTGTACATCATCCAGCTGCATCGTGCCTCTTCATTCAGCTCCTTCTCCCGTGCTCCTTTCCTCGTGCTAGCAGCAGGGTGGGATGTGTCTGGGAACGGGACGAATTCACTTTTCTTGCCCTAGATGATGCCATTCTTCCTCCAGCAAAATGGTAGCACAGAATGGCATTGTATTGCATGTGGATTCGGTGGACGCTCAGAAGGAAACAGGGGAGGGAACCGAGCATCACGATGGGTGCTGTGTCCACGAGGGGAGTGCAGCCCCTTACAGACAGATGCCAGCCACCCAGCAAGGTCAACGAAATTGTGGGGGAAGGTGGCTGGTGAGTAAGGAGAGAAGCAGCTCTGTTTCCTGGAAGCATCACCGAGTCTGTGTACCGTAGGTTTAGTAGTGTCATGACACTTAATTGCATTGTGATCACTTTTTTGGTCATAATAGTGCAGTGTGAGGGCTAAGTGGAAGTTCCCAGTGCTGGTCTGTACGGGCCCAGCAGTGCTTGCTGTGTAGGTTAACCTTTTGGAGCTGTACATAAGCGTGTACATTCTTAAATTCTGTATGTAGCATGCATGATTCTCTCCCCTCAGAAAAAAAAGTGTATTATTATGCTGCTAATGACTTTTTGCTGTGCCTTGACTTCTTAAGGCACCAGAATTGGCCTGGTAAAGGGACACTAAATTTATGTGGGAGTCGTGGTAACTTCATGCCTCTTCTAAGTGCAGACTAGCACACGTGATGACTGTGACAGAAAGGAAGAAGGAAGCAGGCGGCTTACTCTCCTTCCCCCTCCTCTCCACCATTCTTACGCATTTGGTTTCATTCGGTTTCGTTTACTGCACAGTTCTTTGCTCATGCCATTTACCCTCCTGGGGACAGCTTGATCCCACAAGGTGAGTTATGAGACCCACTGGCAAGAATAATCCCAAGGAGGCAGCCACCCAGGGAGCAACTCTTCCGGAAAAAGTGCAGAGAGCTCCCTTCTAGGAGAGCAGTTACCCTGAAAAGGAGCTTTATTTCTTTGTTCCTTTTTTTTGTCTTAGATGTGTTTGTCTGTTTTATGTGCTCCTGTTTTTCCCCCTTTCCTTTACCAGAGCAAGGTGGGGGCCAGTTTGTGGATTTGTGTCTTTCATAGGTGAAATGGGATCGCATGTTGCACCTGCTGGGGGTTTTAACACGTTCTTGAAACCTGCTCTTTTCCTTTCTGGTGTCTCTCTAAGAGAGCAATTGCAGCGTAACCTCACTTCCAGGATAGCTCTGGGAAAGTGCTGCTGGACCCAGCAGTTATGCATATACCCTCACGTGCATCTCTTCCCTTGTGATAGCCACTGGAAAGTATTTTAAGTTACCTGGATCCTGTCACACCAGGAAATGAACTCCTCTTCCTATGCAGCTTTGTGTCCCAGCAAGTTAGAGATGCTTTGCAAGGTGTGCTTCAAATGACACGTTAAAGGCATTCTCCCTGACCTTGTAATCTAGACACGCTTACGTCCCTGAATGATAACAATGTGTCTTCTGACCAGCTTGTTTAGGCCAATATCTATTTTATTTATCTATGTTGTCCAAGGACTATGACAAGGAGGTATGTGATACTGTGTTTCCTGGAAGATGGCATGAATGTGCTGCTTAATTTTAGCTTCAGTGTTGCTTTTGATCTGTGCAATTGCTGCTGCTTTGGCTATAGAACGGCTCGACAGTGCTGAACAGACCCTGTATGTTTGTGTGGCATCAAACCTGAGCTTGTGTAAGGCTGCTGGGCACTTCTGTGATAACGCTGTTTTGCTTTGAGCTGCTGCACAGCCTTCAGAAACGTAGCAGCCGATGTTTTTATGGTGCTAGATAACTGTAGCTAGTAAGATGTAAGGTTGCATAATTTCTGGTGCATTCCCCTTCTGGAAAGTATCTGTATCTCAGGCATTTGTAGGGAGATAAAGAGGTCCTTATAAAAATACTCTATCTTCGATTGCTTTGGAATAAAGCAATTTCAACCGAAGCTTTGTTAAAACACTTAAAGGAACACTGCAAATGCATTTTTCATAACATTTTAAAATAATTTCATGCTATTTACCATACCTTAGAAACGTGCAATTGCAATTATATTCTTTACCAAAAATGTTACTCGGCCTGCACAAAAACCAGTGTGTTAAAGGATGAAATTGCTCATAGGGAGTGGGTTGTTGGCATTTTTCTTTCTCTTTAGAGAGAGGGGGAGAAAAAAAAGAAACATTTGAGAGAATGGAGGTGTGCACACATGTACAGCAAACTACATACATTTAGAGAAGAAAGAGGAGAAATAGAGCTTGTCACAAGGCTGACAACGACAAACTCCTCTTGCTGGATACTTGTGAGGTGCCTCAGCTCGGCTGCTGGAGCCGTGGTTTTGGTGTCCTGCAGCCTGAGGCGCCCCGTGAGGACTGCTCCCTTGCTGGCTCACTCTTGGGGTCTCCCTGCAGCTCTGCCTTGCTCACGGGCTCACCTCTAGGGCCTGTGAAAACCAGAGCCTGGAATTGAGGCACAGAATGCCTTTTGGCCTTCTCTAGATCAAGACCTCCACGCCTCACTGTTAGCCATTTGGCTTTGGCAGGAAAATTAGGAAACCTATCAGAGGCATGCAGGACCAGGTATCAGCAGCAGGCAGCATGCTGAGTAGTGGGCATCTCAGCTAGCGGGGGGAATAACAAGATAAGGACCTCGGAGGAAGATCTTCAAGCAGCAAGCCTTACATCTCTGCCTGAGGCAGGGCTGCTGCCTGGTTAGCCACACGAGGGCTGGGGGAGCAGGCCAGGACCCGCTCAGCTGCTGGTGGTGGGGGCACCCGGCTGGGAGGGGAGGTTTGGTTCTCCGGTGCCACCAAGCTTCTGCATTTTGCATGCCTGGTGCCTGGGCCTGCCACGCTTTCGGGGGGCTGCTGTGCGTGGTGCTTGGCTCGGTTTTGGCAGTGCCGGCGGGACGTGCCCCGCGCGCGGCTCCTGGCTGGCTCCTGACATGGCCGCCCCTGCGCTGTGGCGCTGCCGGCTCTGCACGCTCCTGGGGCTTTGGCAATCCTGAAGGTCTTAAAACCGCATTTTGGCTCGTGGATGGACCGTGGTTTGCATCATGCTCTGACCGGTAGCGGAGGGTGCTAATGGGCCTGGCCCTCGGGGGCTGAGCAACGTGGATTTTGCAAATAGTCAACAAGCGTTTGATTTGGGGAGAGAGCGCTAAGGTGGGCAGGCTTCTCTGGCCAGACAGCCAAACCTCTCCAAAACATTTTAAAAATCATCTTAGTGTCATCACTGCCACGCGATTTAGGAGGTTGTCAGTTGGTTTTTGGAGCCCTCAGCTAAGCTGGCCCAGGCCTTGGGGCCTGGTTCATCGCCTGGCAGTGCCTCCGCACTGATGCCAGCACTGAACCCACGGCGGCCCTTCTGCCCGTGGGGAGGTGCCCCTTGGCTCGCTGAGGCACCTCTGTGCTTCCCGAACCTCCAGGCCATGGTGTTTTACGAGCCAGCCTAACCCTGAAGCTGCCATTCGCCTTGGATGTTATTACTAGGCACTTAGTAGCACAACTTGGGTAATGTAAGGTACCTGTTTGGTTGGTTGGTGGTGGTTTTTCTTCAGCTTGCTTTAGGTCAGATCTGCTCCCTAATACAGCTCACAGTAAAACAGCACAGAAATGAGAAGGATTTTTTTTTTATATATATTTTTAAACCAAAATTAGGTCTGTCCTGTTTTCTGTGAATCAGGCAATTCATTTGTTGACAGCCCTGATGAGGTAACTGTACAGGTGCCAGGGCTTTTTTCCCTTAACGTGAGATGCACAGGGCAAGAATGTAGACCCAAGGATGTAATGGTAAGTTCTGCATGGACAAAGCTGAGGCTGTCACGAAACTAGTTGCTTAGCTCATGTCCCTAGCATTTAGCTGAATGCCAGTGGGCAACAATCAGACTAAATCTTTAGAAGAGCAAAAGTAAAAAAATGGAACTGAAACACCAAGAAACTTTCCATTTAAACATTTATATTAGTTTCTTTGGAAGTCTTTTGTCCCATTTTCTCTCTGTAGCCCAGTAACTGCACTCACAGGAACATGTTGAAAAGGAAAATTTTGACGTGAATTTTCCACAGAAGCAAAAATAAAAAACAAGACTGCCCTTGTTGCGTTTTTTTTTGTTTTGTTTTTAAGGATGTCTCTCTGGTTGGCTTATTTATATATTCGAATGTGAAGTGACTTTGCTGTGGAAGGAATAACTACTGCCTTTTAGGCAAGTTTACAGCTGCATTTCCCTTGATTAGCCTAGTGGGTTCCTACACATTTTTCTGACAGTGCTGATCAGCTCTAGCTCAACACCGAGGGAAATACCACACAGAAGACGACCGGTGTTGTTTTTTTTTCCCTTAGCTTGGTAGTTGTTGAAGTACTGATACACCTTTGAATTGGTAGACACTGTGACCTCTTCTGAATTATCCATAATAAAACGTACAAAGGTAAAAATTAAAACTCTAGTTACAATGAGGCTGGGTTTTAGGTTACTGCTGCCTTTATGACAGTGCACTCCACATACCCTTGGTCCCACTCCCTGCCACCCCCGTGTTAGCATAACTATTTGCTTTGTTCATCCCTTCCACAGGAGCCCCAATCTCAAAAACTTTGGACCAGGGCTGAAGGGAGGGGAGGTATGTGTCCCTCTGGGAGTTTGTGCTGGGAGTTGTTATGGGATGGGAGGCACAGCCCTGTCCATGGTGTTTAGGGCTCTGAATCATCAGGCTGGCAATATAAGCCTTTTGGCTTGTACCAGCTGATATTTACATAGGCATTATTGCTAGCTGTTTCTTGGATTCCCTTTAGGTACTTTTATTTGCTTTCTGGTTTTGGCTGGGTTTAGATCTCCAGGTTTTGTTATTGTAGCTTTTTTTTTATTTATCATATCGTAGTTAGAAAGCTTCTGTCCCCGCAGCAGCCTTTCTAGTGCCTCACAGCCTGCTTTCCTCATCAAGCAGTTGAGTTTACTGAACTTAGATGTATGTGGTTTTTTTTTTTGCGTGTGTGTTTTTTGTTTTTTTTTGGGGTGGGGGCGGGCAGGATCTGTGACTTCTGATTGCTCTTGCACCAAAATGTTAGCTGTGGAAGCTGAGAAGGTGAGACAATTCTGGTTCTCACCCAAGCTCTCGACCAAGCAGTGCCGAAATAGCCTCTCATTTTCAGTAGCTGTAGATTTTTGTATGAGCCTATCTCGTCTCCTAGGCCTTTCCAAATTTTCAACATTCTTGCTGTTAATGGTCCAGGTGGCTCTGGTGGCAACGAACAGGACAAATAACCACCCTTGAAAGTGTTACTTCTTGCTCCACAAGCAGTCCGTATGACAGGCTTGAAGACTTCTCAGCCATTTGAGTACTGTTTGAATTACTACTCTGGTTAAAACTAGGAGAAAATAGAAGAAAAAAAAAAACTGTTAACACTGCATCTTACTGCATAGTTTAGTTAATTCTGCTGTATTGTGGAGGGAAGCACACGGAGGTATGCCTGTCTTCATTCAGGCATGTAGGATCATCTGCTTTTTGAAGTGCGGTGCTTCACTGAGCACAGATAAAGGCTGCACTGCTCCAGCACCTCTGCTCTAAATGTTGGCTCTCTGAGAAGTACCAGCAAAGCCGGTATCAGGTAAGCAGGGAGGCAAGCAGTACAGCATAAATTGAAGATGAGTCGCTGAAAAAGTGACCTTTTTGAAGCACATGAAATGCTTTTTAACCAGTGTATCTCATTGTCTCATTGGTGCCAGAGCACATGTAAACCAACCTGCTGTGGGGTAGGTTTGGGTAAACCAGCAGCAATAATTCTAGAACCGTAGTTACCTCTAGAACTATTGGTAGGTCTTCCATTCAAAACAAAAATATTAAGATACCTCTTAATCAGAAATTAATTTAAATATATTTTTTCAATCTTTAGGTCTGACTGTAAATCAGTCCATATGAAAGTATTATACTCTCAAGCTCTTAACATCTAGTTTATAAATATATATATATCAATATAAAAACTTAAAGGCTTTTAAAGACTATTTTTGCAGTTATGGGGACATACCAGAACAGTAATATATGCACTTTGTACAACCATGATTTTGATGTCCTTTACGATTAGGGCAATTGAAGAATTGTGAAGAGCAGCCATCAGTCCAAAGCTAGAGCACAGAAGAAGGTGCTGTGTGGCTGGATGACCATCGTTATTTGCCAGCCTTATAAGTAGCTAGCTGATGTTTTTTCTTCCTCCTCCTTCGGAAGCATCTATATTAGTGTCCTGGTGTATTAAAGCATTGGCTGTAGAGATATACAGCCACTGAGGAAATGTAAAGCATAATATCGCAGAGCAGTTGTAAAGCTGAGGAGGGAGGGAATGGGGTATCAAAGGCTGAATTTTTCTGATACAGCTGAACAGATTTATCTTAAATTGAAAGGTCTAGAAGGATGAGAATAGCAATATGTTGTATTTGAATTCAATTTATTTCCCCAACACAAATTATTCTTCCCCCCCATTTCTGACACTGTAATGATGTTGACACTTCATAAGTTAAAACCCATAAGAAACTGATTAGGTGGAGTTCAGGTTTGTTGTGTAAAATTCTGTTGGAACACTGATTTTTCCAGCTTTGTGCTCAATTTTATATTTATCTTTTCACATAATTCAGTTTCTGCAGCTGACTGTTACCTGATCTTTATTCACTGAAGATTTTAAAATGTTCTTTCCTGGAACCGAGCTTCATTTCCATCTGAGAGAATAAGTTTAAACTCCTCACAAAATAGAAGGTTCAAAGAAGGCTCCTTGGCAGGTTGGAGTCTTTTTTTAGTGCTGGCTTTGCAAGGAGACGAGGAGAGAACAACATCTAGCACGCTCTGTTCTTTTGTTTTTCTTTCTGGCATTGCACACTGGGAAAAAATATCTATAGATCTGAGAATATGGAGTCATGGAAGGGCACACATTTTTCTACCTTCTTCCTGATAGTGTTTGCATACTGCCTGAAAGTGCACTTAGTCAACAGCGGAGGATGCTTTCACGAGGATGATCCTGAGCCAAATGCCAATCATCCCGCCAGTAGGAGGAAGAAATTGTAATTGTCTTCATATTTAAGTTGCTGGGTTTTATCCCAACTTCTCTGAACTCTCTCAGCCAATAGAACCGTCAGGGTTTTGTTTTTTTTCTTTTTTCATTTTTTTTTTCCAGTCAATGGATATTTAATTCTGGGAAGTTAGCAAATGTGCCCATTTAATCTAAGTAAAGCAGTAAAGTAGAATAATTCTTGTAAGGAATAAATTAGAGCAAATTATTCAGTGTTGGAGTAGCTTGAGCTGCATCTGACTGCATCTTTCATCAAAGACTGAGAGCTTTGCAGTTAATCAAAATGCAGGTACCATCTCCAAAACAGCAAAAGCCATCAGCAGGATCACGACACACAAATTCTATGTCTGTGCAAGCCACTCTGGCTGGGAGGTCTGCATTCAAACGTGTGCGTGGTGCCTCCAAATCCAAGTGTGCATATAAATATGTACAACGTGCGTGTATGTGCATAGTGCAGCCCCCTCAGGCCTCCTGCACTGAGAAATGAGAATATGAGGTCTTCTGCCTTATTATTTCTTTCCATTTCTGTGCAGTTGTGCTGTGGCAGCTTCTTAGCTGAGTCTCTGGATGGGTGTGTGATGTTACAGAGCAGGAGAGGGACTAGGATTTGCCAGCTCTCAGCAGCAGGGCAGGAGGCTCCCTCCCGAAGGAGCTGATTGAGAGGCAGGTTGTGCAGCAGCAGCCGAGCATTATCATCTGTCCCTTGCTCCGTGACTTTCCTGTCGCATCCATCCATCGCACGACCTGTTACCTAGGTCTAATTTGGGGACGGAAGAAAATAGGTCTGAAAATTAACATCGCTGAGCAAACAGCGGGCCATTTGTTGGTGTAGTCATCTTTCTGTGCCTTGCAAACATGACCCGGGTCTACTCTTCCCCGAATCCCTGGCTACTAAAACCTCTTGGTCACGTGCTCTGTGATTGTAAGGCTTTATCATGTTTGACAACTCCTGCTTGGTGGAACATCACTGATTTAACAGAGCTTTGGCAGAAGAAACCTTTAAGCAAGGCGCCGAGTCTGAAAAGCCATTAGGAAAAAAAGCGGTATGTAAAAATACCGTGTCTGGCTGATTCCTGCTCCCAGCCCATTGTGCAGGCTGAATCTGACTAGAGAAATCTTCACGTGTTTAGGGGAAGAAATTTTTGAATAATTTCGCATTTCCATTAAAATAGTTTTTGTCACTGACATCAAGTCAGCCTTCCTCCTCCCTGTCACTTCACCTGTCTAACGCTGCTTGCCATTGTGTGTCAGTCTAACTGGAAGCTACTTTGTGAAGATCATGAATTAGTCCCATGTTGATGCTGTACAAAAGGAAGAAAAACATGGCAACAACAAACTTCCTGCAGTTGCTTTTAACTCCATTCACACGCCTGAATCTCTTGATCTGCATCTTTTCTCTCAAGATTGACTGGTGGGAAGCAGTGGGTGCGGTCCTTCCTGCTTTCGGATGCTGTACTGCAGAAGTTTTGGACTTCTCCTTTCCTCTCAGAGTAAAGAAAATGAGAGTAACCCTAACCTCTTTTGATGTTCCTGTAGATTCAGTATTTTGGTTATGAGTAACCCAAACCAGAAGACATAATTCTGAAGTGTGTAACCATTCAACTCAAATACTGCATAATTAATGTAGCAATTAATGGTTCCTTGTTTTATATGCCATTGACAAGGATGGTAAACCAGCTTTTTTCCTATTTCTTGCGGATGTGTGGGGAGGGAAAGAGGAGAAGAAGGAACTGCTGAAAAATGATGGAAACAGCATAGTATGGAGAACAAGACTTTCAAATGCATTATTTTCTGTTTTAGACAGTTTTATACACAATTGCTGTCTGCAGTTCTTGTATGGCTTAGAAAGTATGGGGGTGCTTTGTGCTGTGTGTGACCCAGAGTTTGATTAAATGAAGTCATATCCTGACGAACAAATGAATCTACAATAAAAACTAGTGTAAGGTCTCCTGGCTATTCTGTTCACTGTTTGAAGGCTTCCTGGGCTGACACAGTTTGTGAAAGCTGTGAGGAGTAACCACGGTTTGATCACCCAGTGCTTTCATAAGGCAGAGCATCAGTTTTTGCATTTCTAAGGCCTGGATCAACTGGCCAGAAAGGTTATTTGGGAGTTTTACCACGTTCACGTCAGTCAGTGGTAGAAGAGAACCACACCGTTGCATTCTCTTCCATGTTTCATCATGTATTTTTCGATTTTAGTTTAACTGCAGTGTTCCTGAAGAAACAGGAAATCCTTTTCTCGACAAATCAAAATGATTAAATTAATTTTTTCTCTCTGCTAAAGATGCCTGTGTGAAAGTAATCTTAGGATTTTTTGTTTTGTTTTTATTTTGTTTCCTGTCTTTAAATCAGAGTACTCGGTTTGACATCATCATGATTTCCACAGCAACCAAATGATCTCATAAAAATACTGTGATGTGACTGTGCAGCACAAGTAAATGTAATGTTTTAATGGAACAGCTGTTGCTTTATGCAAGTATATATAATAACAGAGACTCGCTGAGGAGAAGCCAAATCATGCAAGCTAAAATCAGAATTGATTCTAATTAAAATGGATTAAAATGCTGGAAATGTTTCCCCAGTTCCTTAAGGAGAAATGAGAGGTTTTGAGTTGTTGTCAGGTATCTTACAACTATTGCAAATTTTGTAAAGTTATTGTGAACTCTTTGATAATTTTTGCCAAGTTGCTGCAAGCCAACAGTGGATCAACCTTTGGTAATACAATATCTGCCTTACGTGACTGATTTAGATCATCTGATATTCACATGTGAACCTGAAAATTGTTTCCAAGTACACTTGTTAGTAGCTGGAGCCCTCTGTGCAGGCCCCTATCAAGAAGGAAGGTCACATTCCCACTGTAGCCTGTAGCAGCCGTGTAATCTGCCAATATTTAAGCAGCAACAGTTTGGTTATGGTTAATACTGAAGATTCTTGTTTTCTTTTTCCTTCTCATATTTCAGTAGCACGGTGTTATTATTTGCCCAAGTACCTGTTGGAAGGCTGCTGCTATTTTTCTTAGCTATGAGGAAAGGTTCCTGACTACAGGACTGAAGGTTTTCTTTGACTCCCATCCTTTACAGCCTTCCATAAGTTTGCTTTGTGCGTGTGATGCTGCCTGTTTCCATTACGCAGTTGTCTTTTGTTCTTTTACAGAGTGTAGAACTGGATCCATGCATACACAGGGATTCATGCCCACTCCCACACCCTTCCCAGCTCTCTGAGCTACTGAGGTGTAGCGTTTTGAATAGAGTTGAATAGATGGATGTGGTTATAAATAGGAGCTTGGAAAGTGAACTTCTGTGTTCAAAGAAGAAAACACAACACTGAAACAAAATACATTTACCTGTCAGTTATTCCTGCATAATTCCTGTCACACAATTATTAGTCAAGGCATGAAATGTATAGGAACTGTTCTCCAGCTCATCGCCTCTTGCAGGTACTCACGAGTGTGAAGTCACAAATAACAGCAGCTACTCTCGCAACACCTTCAGCTCGACCTCTCCAAAAGTTTATAGCCACATCCATGTAATGCTTTCTTACTTCTTTATAATCATGGGATTACAAGATACCTAAAATCAGAGCATTTTGTGTGGACACCCCTCTATGGCGCTGCTGTCCCTGTGGGTTGTTTTCTTCAGAGAGCAGCAGGTTCTCGTTTGGTGCTGTAAAACAGTTCTGCCAGCTCACAGAGACCTTGTGTCACGGCATAACCTCCGCAACACTGACAGTCGGGAGAGAAAAGCCAGGAGAAACCTCTCGAAACACTGTTTGGGGTGTCTGTGGATGCCCTTGTTCTCTGGCAAAACACAGAGGGCTGAGGGCTGGGTAAAATTCATGTTGCCATAATAGTCTGCCACTTCTCCTTGTTGATTATTGAGTGGCATTGGTGTCTATTTTTCTGCTGCTTCCAGGAACTTGTTTTGGTCTTGCTGTTACACTGGAGAATTTTGCTACCCTTTTTGTCTTTGGGTTAAATGCCTCTTTTCCTGCTCAACATAAGCCCATAAGCATGAGCTCTACCTCTAGGAAATAAATTGCTAGTGCTGGGATAACTGCTGCTGGGAGCTGAATGTGAGGCTGGTGTCGTCCTGAGCTTATGGTCAGTGCACTGGTTGTGCAATGGCACTGTTGTAACCCAACAAGCCCTGGGAGAACCAAAAGGTAAAGTCTATGAACTGGACTGAGGGAGCTGCCAAAGACGTGTTAGCAGGCTGATATTTGTGATGCTTGGATGTGCCTCCAGTTCTGAAAGGTGTAAGGAAGCGAAAGGGAAGCAAAGTCACAGTATTAGCATCCATCATATATCATTCACATGTGTTGAGCAGGAGAAGGGGATTTTTGAAAAACGCATGTGAGTTGATGAAAAGGTCACTTGACCACTATCATTTGGAAACAAACAGGTTGTTTTTATTGAAGAACCCCCAGTATATCTCATGTGCAATTACTGCAGTTGTTCAAGTGAGCAGTGATCTCTAGTTTAAGAGTCAGTGAGATATATTAATAGTACGTAATGCCATAATAAAACAGCTTGCTTGTGGATCTTTGGATTGCAATACTGAAGTAAAAACGTGTTGTAGAAGAGGTATGAGACAATTTGGGATACTGCTTTGAGGAAGAAGATGGACTGATGAGCACTTTATGGTAGGTGGCGAAAGTGATGGAAGAGCTGACCTTTCCCTCCTAGAAACATGAAAAGTTGAAGAGAGATTTCATTTATTCACAGAGTTGTTTTCAGCTTCGGTTTCTCGCCGTAGCATAGTGCTTCACCTTGTATCACAGGAATTACAGCAATTGCTTCGTTGTCCTAGTCCGAAGGCTGCCTACCAGCTTATAGTCCGGTTTGTTCCTAAGTGTATCGTCTAGTATGTGCTTAAATTTTGAAGCAGATAGTACAGGTTGCAGTGTGATGCTTGTCCCTTTTGCTAAACGTTTTTGCTGAGCAGTGACTGTGCCTAGCTATTTTTACCTTAATATTGGGCCAGCTGTATGGTCCATCTGTTTTTCAGGCCTTTAATTAAGAAATCTGTAGAAGTACACAGTCTAGATGCCTTTTAACAAAAAAATAATTACCTATTCTTTGAAATTCTTATACTAATTTTCCATAAGGTATTTCCTACTCCCACCTCTGTTTCTGGACCTATTTGGAAGCATTTGAGGAACTGGACAAGTTCTGTATTTGCAAGGTGACGAGAATTTTCCTGGGTGTACGTAATTGTATGTTGGTCCCCTGATCGGTTTGTATCTAAAAACACTATCGTTTATTGGGAATGTCCTTGTGCAAGAACCAGCTTACAAACAAGCCAGCTGCAGTAGCTTTGGGACTTTGAAGGTAGGATCAAAGGTAGCAGGTAATTGCCCAATAAAGTAGATCTGCTGGCTTTGATGCACTTGGGGAAGTGAGGCTTCCACTTACCATCGTGCAGAAGCTGGACTGGGCATTGTCCAGAGATTTGTAATTGTGACAGGCTGAAGATGGACGAGAATAGTTTGAGATTGAGATTTGCTGTCTCTATCAGCTAGCAAATTTTTTTTCTCCTTTAGCACGGTGGGAGGTAGGCTCAGCACAACTCTGGTTTCAGGAGCTTTATTCAGTAGCTCTGCATACCAGATCAGCCTGTAGAATCCAAGAAGACTTTGTTGATTAGTGTTAACAATTATTTTTCTTGGCTTCATGGTCCACCTTATGCGTTACTAGACAAAGGAATACAGTAACTGCTACTTGGATTGGTAAACCTACGCTTCTGCAGAATATAACTGTAAGCCCAGTATGTTCAACTGTGAGGATGAAAGCTGTTTTTAGAAAATAATATTTTTTGTCTCAAGGCTGACCATGTTCTCACCGATCAGACTGAATGCAATAGGACTACCTGCCTAGTACTTATCAGCTTCTCTGACTTTCCTTCTTACCCTAACCCTTGAGTAGATATGCCAAATGCTGATTGTATTTTCCTAGGAGAGAGATGCAGCGTGCTATGAAGGAGGTCTGGCAAGAGGGTCGCTTTGATCCGGCGTGCTGTGCCAGCTCTCTTTGCAGTTGTCTGGTTCCCTGCTCAGTGAGTTGGTCCACATCTTGCCTGCAGACTTCCCAGTACTGCTGAACTCTGCACAGATGGCTTTCCATTTCAGATCACAGACAAGTCCTTTTCCTTGGAGTCTGTGCAGAAAGAATGACAGTGCTTTTATTGAGGTGAGAATAGGCAGAAGCGTGCTGGGCTAATGGAAAAGGATGACTGGGGAAGCTGAAATAAGAAACAGTGCCCTGACAGATGTTGGTGCAGAACACTGCTGGCGATGCTCTGCGTGATGAGGGAGAGCGACCAAAGAGAGTTGCTAGGTTAGAAGAGTTTTTGTGTGTGTTTGTGTTAACATGAATGGAAATGTGGAAGCAGAATGTTTCTCATCTATGTAAGCAAGTCAGACGTGTCAAAATTAAAACTTGGGTGTTGTTTCAGCGTAATACTTACACAGTATTAATAGACTTCTAGTGTGAATTCAGACTTGGTGAGTAGCTGCATTTTACCCGGTTTCTGATATTCCAGTCACTCATTTAAACAAGAATGTAAGGTCAAACCCTGGCTTGATCTCCTCTGGAGCTGCACATTTTGAGTGTATATGTGCACTTTTAGCCAGAAGGAAAGGTTATGATGAGCTAATCTGACCTCTTACATCAACTGGGCCACATGTGTTTAAGTCTTACAGGTGGACTCAATAACTTGTGAGGAAACCGAAGAATATCTCGAGAAGACATGAGGTTTCAATCTTGGCTTGAGGACTTTTAGTGGTGCAGAGTACATCGTGTTCTGCAGTCACATTTAAGAATGGAAGTACTTTTTAAAAAAAACAACTCTAATTTCAACATGATGCTACCAGAGTCTGCGATCATTTCTTAGGCCTTTCAGTAAACATCTCCCAGTACGTGCTTGTAGATAGCGTGCTCCAGAATTAATTAGGCTGAGCGTGGCAGTGAGGCGGCCCTGCCACAACTCCAGTTCTGTGCTTGAGGAAGAGCTGCTCACCAGCCTCCTACCTGCTTGGAGTCAGCTTTTAAAGACAACGAGGTAGAGAGGAGCATCTTCACCTTCATCAACTTCCTCCTCACCCAAGCTGTATTGAGGTTAAACTGTGAGAAAGAAAGATGTTTCTCTCTTTATCTTTGATTGGGACTTGTTGTTGGGACTTGCTGTATTACTTTCTGTAATATTGTAGCAAATCCCAATTCTTGGATCCTTATCACTTATCTACACTTCTCTACATCCAAATGGTGTCTGCTAAAGTGATCTTTTTACTATGATGATGATAAGTTCAGATGTTTTCGTATTTACCATTGGGATAATGTTATATTGGCATTATCAATTCTAATTTTTGTGACCTTTTTCTTGTTGCCCATGTTCTTCTTTGAGTGAAGCACAGTCCTTTTGTACTTTTGATATCACATACCATTTGACATCTTGTTCCTTAACTTGTTTCTTCTGTCTTATGTATGGCAAGTATATCAATAGAGTTGACTGGAAACTTAATATAGTTTTAATTGATTTTGGATTCCATTTCCTTGCATTGTTTTATGGTTACATATTTGTGGAAAGAAACTGTGTTCATTTGCTGAGGGTGGAAGGGAGTCTGAAAAAGTATGTCAATGTAAATTGAGCATAAGTCAACAAGGAGAAACGATCTCCACTGGAGAAGATTGAGTGTGCCCTCAGCAGGTTTGCCAATGGCACCAGGTTGTGTGGTGCAGTTGGCACACTGGAGGGAAGGGATGTCATCCAGAGGGACCTGGACAGGTTTGAGAGGTGGGCCTGTGAGAACCTCATGAGGTTCAACAAGGCCAAGTGCAAGGTCCTGCACCTGGGCTAGAGTAATCCCAAGCACAAATACAGGCTGGGTGGACAATGGGTTGAGGGCAGATCTGAGAAGGACCTGGGGGTGTTGGTTGATAAGCTCAATATGAGCCATCAACAGGTGCTTGCAGCCCTGAAAGACAGCCGTAACCTGGACTTCATCAAAAGCAGCGTGGCCAGCAGGGTGAGGGAGGGGATTCTGCCCCTCTGCTCTGCTCTCCTGAGACCCCACCTGGAGCTGCTTCAGCTCTGGGGCACCCAACACTGGAAGAACGTGGGCCTGTTGGAGCAGGTCAGGAGGAGGACCACGAGGATGCTCAGAGGCTGGAGCACCTCTCCTGTGAAGACAGGCTGAGGGAGCTGGGGTTGTTCAGCCTGGAGAAGAGAAGGCTCCAGGGAGACCTTACAGTGGCCTGCCAGTACCTAAAGGGGCCTACAGGGGTGATCTTTAAGGTCCCTTCCAACCCAAACCACTCTATGGTTCTCTGAAAATGGACTGAAATTAAGATCCATGTGCAATGAGTCCAACAATATGAACAGCTCCAGCGTGTAAATCAACCTGGGCGTTGCTGTCCCTCACTGAAAGAGCTTTCCCTCTCTCTGTGCTCCCTCTGTCTCCCTTTGCTGAACAGTATTGCAAATGGAAGAGCTTAGGCATTTTTAGTTCTGTTCTTACATTGTGTGTGGCGTACAGTGCTGGCTGGTTCTTCTTACCTTTCATGTATCCACCTTAGGAATGAAAA
Organism: Aythya ferina; assembly: GCF_964211825.1. Lineage (NCBI taxonomy): Eukaryota > Metazoa > Chordata > Aves > Anseriformes > Anatidae > Aythya > Aythya ferina. The sequence goes on along the minus strand of NC_140297.1, from coordinate 26,637,781 downwards.
TCCCTGTTGATATTTTCTGATGTTTCTGCCCAGTCCCCTCTGTAGCATGTTCTGACTTTGCTATAATTCCTGTATGCTGTGTTGTCTTTCTCTTTTTTTTTTTTTTTTCTTTTTAATAAATGTCAGTTGTTGGAGAGCTTTCTTCACTAAACTAAAAAGTAAATTTTTTTTTCAAGTGTTAATGTCTGTTACAAAACATCTTTTTGTGAAGAGCAACAGCAAACCTTATTTCCCTCAGGCCTGTTCTGTCAAATGCCTCCTCACACAATTAAAGAGATGTCACGTCTATCAGCTCATAGCTGGATTTGGCTTTATGGTGAGAAAACAGAGTAAGATAGATACCTTGTTCCAGTAACAAAACATGTCATATAAGACCGGCTGTGTGGATGTTGAAACATCACCTGAAGGAGCAGCAGCTTGTGCCTGCGGGGCAGTTCTGCTCAGCTGCTCACAGAACCAGGAGCAGTTTTCAGAGTGGTCCTGAAAGCAGTGCTTTGACCTTGTCCAGAAGGGAAATCTGCTAGCAACGTGCGGCATCAGGATCAGTTCTTATGTCTGTGTGTGCAGCCTGAGCTTAGCCCACAGTTGATGTGGATGGAAAGCTGAATTCACTATTTCTCTTAGCACCGGTAGAGCTGCATTTGCACCAGCCTTTCTGAGCTGGGACATCATGGAGGATCTTTTCCTTGCTTGGGGCCACACGGACCTTTCAAAGCAGCAGCTGGTGGGTGATGCACTAACAACCCCATTATGGAGAGGTAGCCATCCCCTTCCTCTCCTGTTTCCCAGGAAATAGGAAAATGTGGAAATGGGCTGCGGGAAGTGCAGAGAAGCCATGGTCTGCAGCCACTGCTTGGGCCTCTGTGCATTCACTGACCTGAGCAGATGGACCATAAGCATGTTTTTGTCTCGAGTTTCCCAAGGTTGTTGATTAAAGTGAAATCAAAACAAAAATGAGTGGAAGTAAAATTATCAGCATGTACCCTTTTCCTTTGGTCTTCTCATCCTTGCTTTCTTTATGCTTAGATTTCTGGGACAGTGTAAAACTTTAAGGTGGATGAAAAGTGGTCCTGATAGTATTTTTAATAGATACAGGTGTTTGAGGTGTCTTCTGTTTACCCATGTAGAGGTAAGATTCAGTGCTGCAGCAGTATAGAAATGTTGTGGGGTTTTTTTCCCTCCACAAAGCTCCCAATTGCTCTAGAGTGTTGGATTTTTGCAAATGGGGTTAAAGTAAATGTCTGCTTATTACACAATGAGTATATTTAGAACAGCTTGTACTGTAGCAAATACACATTTTTAGTTTCCCAGCTTCACAATTATACTTTGATTTTTTGCAACTGCCTCCACACAGATTTCTGTGCAAACGCAGAATCAGAACTCCAGCTATGGATTTTGTCAGTCAAGTCCTAGCATAACTTCAGGTGCAATTTTTTTTTCTTTCTTTCTTCCTTTTTTTTTTTTTTAAGTATATATAAAAATCCTTTTTCATACAGTTTTCTTAAAATATTCCGTGTTATTTTGGTATATTTTCTGGCTTTTGTTTTTTAGTTTTTCAATGACCCATTTAAGCAGAGGAAGACCATAGTAAAGATCCCTCAATAAATCTACGGTTGAGGATATAATCCTGCTGTACAGACTTCTATTTTCCCCTTCTATCGTTTGCATCAGTAGCCTAGTATGGAAGTGCACTTGCAGTCTAGCTTGTACATTCACATTTACAGTTTACTATTGCTTTGGAAAGCCAAGAAAATAGGTAGACATGTTTTATTCATGTTTTATTGATAAACCTTTTGATGTTTAATTGTTAGGTGAGGATGAGATTTTGTGTCTTGCCCTTTGGCTCTTTGTTCACTGCTAAAGATGTTTTCATAAGTTTTTGGAAAATCCAGGTATGCTTACACAGTAATTTTTTTGGATTAGAAATAGATTGATGTGCTGAGTTGACTGTCAGATGATGGTTTTTATGTTGGCAAGCAAGGTTTTATCAAGTTATCTTGAAGAAAGAATGGGAAACTATAGCAGGCACAGACTGAAAGGATGAATCCACTTACTGCCAAAACCAGCAAATGGATGGCGTGGTATGTACATGAAGAAAATAAGCCTGTTAGGCTTACTCCATAGTGCATATACAATATTCTTTAATTGATTGTTTTGGGAAGACAAAAGCAAAACACACACACACCAGCAAAACCTTTCTAATTATTTTGTGTTTTAGTTGTAAGTGACTGCTTGTCTGATCTGCAGAAAATCTAGACGCGGTGCTTTCTGACTTTACCATGTCAAAAATGTCTACACTGTAAGTTTAAATACTTTAAAAGGTTGGAAGTAGGAGGTGGGTGTACTAATAAAACAAATAATTATGTTGGAATTCAGTCTTCTAGGGAGCTGCTTTCCTGGACAGGTTAGTAAGTCTGAGTATTTTATTCTTGCCATCTGTCAGCTGGGGGCTGCATGTGGTACTCTGAAGTTCTTAGATGAAGGACGCTGGAAGCATAAGAAGCTATATGGTAAAGATGGTGTAATGCTGAATTTCAGCAGAGAGGGATGTTGAAAAGATTTGATGCTTGGATTATCTATATGACTTATTAACATGTGTTTGTTTAAGAATTGCAGGGCTGCAGAAGGGAAGCAGCTACAACAAAAATTTTGAATAATTTAGCATAACTGAAATGAGTAAAATAAATATGACCAGCTAAAGCAGTGCCTAATTTATCTAAGGTGAACATTTATTTTCATCACTCATTCTGTTGTTTGAATTCTTTCTTTTAAATGACACTTTGATATCTTTTCTATAAATTATGGATATTAATATAATTGTATTTACTTGTAGGTGGCTCTAACCAAGAGAGCTGATCCAGCTGAGTTGAAAACAATATTTTTGAAGGTATGTATAAAGTAAATATTTTACTCTTTCTGCTTAAATTTTTCATATCTTTTGCTCCTTTATTGCCGCATACAACTCTTGATAGTTTTTCCAACCATTAATCATTCACTGTATTATTACCATGTTAGACTTAAATACCATTATCAGAATTGAACAATGCTCACCAAGAAGTCAGATACATTCCTGAGTGATTATTGTATTGACTCAGAAGAAGTATTACTATCTTAGAGAAAAAAAATGCATTGTTCAGAGAATGGGGTGGGAGTTTCAGTATTGTTCCTACACGTGGTAAAATGTTAGTGTAGACACCTTGCTGTTAGACCATTTGGTAAATGTTCTTCTCCCATCCCTGCTGTCTTCCCTCAGTCAGGGTTATTCCTGCTTCTGTAGTCTGTAGAAGTGTTGGGAAGATCACCTTTTGAAGTGGTGGCCCTATTTATTTTTTAATTAAAATCCCTTCTGTGTTGACCTGCTATAGATGTGTGCAAGTGATTAAATGTCGTGTGCTCGCTTTGTCTACTTGGAGAAGTGTGCTACAAGGTTTTGCTGGTATATGGCTTTCTTTGACCCATTTCCTAAATTTAAAGAAATATTCCTAACCCTATGAAGATTTATAAGTACAGTGCCTAGAATAGTTCAGTACTCTGATACGAAGAAAAATACAGAAGTCGGGGTAAGAATATGTACATAAGGTAAGTGCCGCAGTGCTGCAGGGAGCTCTTAAATCTGATTTTATTTTTTATGAAAGGGTTAAGTGCCTAAGAGAGCTGATACCTTTCTGAGTTCTACCCTCCTCCTTCCATCTCTCCAATGTCATATTTCAGTCTCCCTGTACTTCTTGGCATGTTTTCCATTGGCCCTTGTGATCTATTATTAACAGTATGTGTAGGTGTCACTATGTATATTGTCAGTATTTATAGATTTATCATATACTATCTGTATTTATAGCTCTGAAATTAGATTTGCAGTTGGGAAAGCCAAGATTTAACATATTAAGCCCTGGAACTGCTATCTGTCAGACCGAAAAGACTCTTGAAAAAGAATGGGATTTTCCTAGGTCAGTACTGGAACAGCAAGACCAAGGCAACGTAAAAGGCAGATGGGGTAGACTGCTGACTCAAGAAGATAGCAGCATTGAGGAAGGGGGTACAAGTGGCAGAGAGAAGACTGGTCCCTTCTGGAATATGAGGAGTTTGGCTGAGGATTAGCACTCTAACTGCCACCTCTAGCTTCTCTTTCTCGTCTTTCTAGTTTTCTCTGAAAAGTAGGGGTCTCAGTGAGCACAGTAATAAAGTATACATTTTGTTCAGTGCAGTACAGAAATTGTCATGCTATTCACCAAGAAGGAAGGATGAATGAGTGAGGTATGTAGGATTGTGTTTTACAGGCAAGCTATGTCCAGAGCAGTAATTAAACTGCTTCAGATGAATGGTGAAGCCAATACAGTTGCTTCTGCAGAGTGTGGGATCTTCACTTGTAAAATAACTTGACAGCCATTTTTCTACTTCAATTATGAGTTAGAAAGTAAGATTCCCTGATAGGAATGGTGCCCACTGTGTAGAAATAAAGATGAGGCTAGCAGTTTCAATGCAGTTGATTACAATAAGCTTCCAGTATTTTAAATATATCAAGATCCCAATAAAATGTTTGCAAATCTTACTTAAAATGGGGTTGAACTGGTTAATACTTGAGTATCTAAAATGTATGGAAATAAGTTACCAAAAAGCCATTAAGTACTATTGTATAATATCAAATTCTCTGTGGGTATAATTGGCAAAGTGAGGAAAAATACAATTGTAAAGAACCGTTTTTTTTAATGTCTCTCCTCCAAAACCAATAGAATTGATGTTTTTTCTCTTTTTGTTATGATAATTTCCAAGAGTAAGCTTAGTTTTTCAAAGTCTTCTACCATAACCCCTAAGAGATTAGATTTTAGTGAAAGTGATCAAGCTGACATTTTCCAAGGTCATTTTCTATATGTAGTATAGAGAACGTGATTGGATTTCAAATACACTTGAGTAAATCACAATGACAAGAAACAGGGGGACACTGAAACCTTGTGCTGTTTTCTGTTATTGAGTGCCCTAGCAGGGGGTTAGCCTGGAAGAAAAAAATGAAATATAGAAGCATAGACTGTCTGACTTATTTGATTTGTTTCTCAATAGCAGCTGTGTTAAAAGTTTTTGAAGCTGGGTTTCTGAAAGATTCTGTCTTCCTGCAGATGATTACATTGAAATCAATTGATCTGCTAGTTCTTGTAAAAGTATACAATTGAAAATTCCTTACAGTGTATCACCTAGAAAGCTTGTCTTATGAACAGTGCCTACTGAAACATGTGTCCCTAAATGCTAACCAATATATAGATGCCAAAGCAAGTTACGTGTTGTTTGGGCTTGCTTCTCTGAAGCCTTGGTCCTTGAAGATATTGCCGTACCTGAAGACTGTATTTATATAGCACTAGAAGAAAATAATCTACTTACTGTTACACTTTGGCATCCCTCTGAGAGTTATATGCCTACTGCAGGTCTCACGGCACTCGGCAGGCACCAGCGTGGCTCTGCGAAATGAAAACTGGCAGTTTCCTTCCCTTAGCAGAGGCACAGCAATGTAAAACAAAACACGTCTTTGAAGCACGCTACAAAATATCAATAGGCAACTAATTTATTTATTACTTCGGTGTGGATAATGCTCTGTGGGGAGCTTCAAAAATGGTTATTATCCTACCTTAAAAATGCTAGAGGAATTAACAAGTTACTTTCCTGTTTTCAGTGCTTGTTTGTTATCCTGGGATAGACCTTTCCTTTGAAGCTAACAAACAGTTCTGCTAATGTTTTTAGATTACCTTACCCTTCTTCTTTTGTTTTAGTTGTTGTCCGTATTTTTTTTCCCTTCCTTAAAAAAATATTTAGGGTTGATTTCAAGTTTGTTCTTCTGCAGAAGGTGAGAGCTTTAAAGTTTGAGGGAAGGCTGAGGAATCAGGCTAAGAGTGGTACAAAAGGCAATTTTGTTTGTGCATTATCTTCAAAATATTTTAATATCAAGGAAAAGGAATATGTAACTTGTTACTGGAAGCCTCCCTTGGGAGCAAATACTCTTGGATATATTGAACACTGTATCTGGAGTAGTATGCCAGGACCTGGTGTTGGATACTGTGTGCCAGCAGTGTTTGGTGAGGTCTCAGATCCCTCTGCTTATTTGTGCATTGTGCTGAACTGTCATTTCTTGCTGTATGTTTTTCTGCAAATCACTGTTCTCTGACCTCCTTTCTTTCAGCAGCTCACCCAAGGAGGAGTAGCTGTAGGTTTTCCTTTGCTTAGGGACTAGCTGCGGCTGAATTTGGTGTGCTGGAGTTGCTCCAAAACAGCACCCCCAGGTGGACGCTCTTGTGGGATCGTTTACTCCACTAGCACAGCAAAGTCATTTTGTCAGGTGTAACCTGACATTTTGGCATCTTTTCATGCCAAAATGGAATGGCTGCACAAAGGAGTTGTTTCAGATGACTAAAATACAGTGGAATATCCCATAGTTGTTACATTTTCAGTGGACCTAAAGTGCCGTAGGCATGTCTGCAAATGCATGTGTGTTTCTTGTTCTACTTCAAAAAACCCACCGCTAACAACAAATCCAATCCATACTGGAGTGTGAACTGTTTCTAGACTAAACATGGTGAAATTGTTGAGACGATAAATAAATAATCACATAGCTGACACTCACCTGGCTGGGAAGCAGAGCCTTTGGCTGTTTTAGCATTCCCCGCTTAGTCTGTCCTGCTTTGGTGCAGATTTGAGGTTCTTCATGGCAGAACGGTCTTTATCTGCTGTAAGCCTAGGGCTGGTTGGGTGCTATGGATAGTGGCAATAAGTGCCTGGAGAAAGATGCATTTGAGTCACCAAATGTTGTATTCATTTAACAGTATGCAAGCGTGGAGAAGAATGGAGAATTCTTCATGTCTCCTAATGACTTTGTCACTCGGTACCTGAAGATAATTGGAGATGGTGTGCCTAATACAAACACGGTACAGCTCCTGGCGGGAGTGGTGGATCAGACAAAAGATGGGTAAGGTTTCTGTCTGTTTGTTTGTTTTCTTTCTCTTTGTTGTTCATTTATAAAATGTAAAACCATTCCTTCCAGAACAAGGCTGGTGGGTCTTGTTTTTGTTTGTTTTATTTTGTTTATTTTGTTTTGATATTTGTTTGCCTGCAAATATATAAAGGGACACAGCATCTTTAAAGTGGAAGGAGTAGAAACAATGTTTTGGGCTGCCTGTAGCATTTCGCTGAACAAACCATTTTCTGTCCACTGTGTATTTTTCATTCATTGAACCTTTCATGTTTGTTGGCCGGTTCCTGTAACTTCTGCTTTCCTTTCTGTCCATGAGTCTTTCTGTCTCTGTTTATTTCATGTATTTGTCACAAACACATTCAAATAGCAATCCAAAACAAGTTTAGATGATGCAGAAAGAGATCGTAGGAAAACAAATGCCTCCACTTTGGTTTGACATAGCATTGTTAAGGGGTTTTGCCATTGCTTTTCCTCAAGAGGAAGGAGGAACAACAGCAATATTTAGTGAGCCATCTTGCAAACATGGGAAGACAGCAGTGAAGTTGGTTGCACGTGGCTTGCATTTGAAAGGCTGACTTTGCCAATAGGCAAGATTAGCTACCCCTCCATCTTCCTCCCCCCTTCTTTAATGAAACCCTAGCCTTTGCTTCTGGTACCTGCCCAGGCAGGCTGTCTCTTCGCCCATATGAATGCATTTTTTGAACCCTGCCTTTAAAGTATCTTTAGAGAAACTTTAGAATAATTAGCTATGGACTTAAAGTCTGTAGTTGTGGTGTTTTTAGAAACCAAGAAAACTTCAGGCATGACTCATATCAGTGGTTGCAGAGAGTAAAATGGGAGATAAATAAAGCATGACTAGAGAATGCAGGCTTCCTAGGGAACAGATGCACGCATAACTGAGAACTTTTAAAATAGTTCCTCTGTTCTCTTTTCTGCTCAGGCAGCCTCAGGTATTTGGCAGCTGCACACCTTAAACCTCGTAGAGAAGTCAATGTAATGATTGCTATCCATGGCAAAAGAATTCTGTAAAAGGTCACGTTGGTGATGTTGGCATAATGGCATCAAGAAAGTGGTGGCTTCAGATAGTGTTTGACAGAAAGCGTTAAGCTTTTTTTCAGATTTCTTCCTTTGGTTTGATGTCTATAAAAACTGCATTTTCTGGATTGCACAGATTCAAAATCATCTTGTAGTAAGACGATTGTGAGTATGATACATGCCTTGTAATTTGGACCTCCACAAGCAGAAGATGGTGTCAGAATGAGCAAAATAGAAAGCTGTAACCTATGCGAACTTGTTGACACGTTGGGATTTTGTAATTTGCAGTGAACCTGCAAGAGTTTTGCATTTTTGTAGTGTAGTATTGAAGCTTCTAATTGCCACTTTCTGCCATGGGTAAGGATTGTTTCTGCAGTCCAGCCTGCAGTGACAGGGGACTGCATGTTCCTACCACCATTTCGGAAGAGTCTCTTCTGGTATTCAGGCCATCTTCTTACTTAGCTGCTGCACTATTATGTAAAAGAATGGAGCAAGTTCAGAAAGTGATTAGCGTTCATCTTTCTAATCTGGCACTGTAGCATTTTATTTTTTTTTGCCATGTGGCCAGACGTTTGTACCTTGTGGTGATGGGGCGTAAAGTACTTCTTAGAGTGATCATTGGAAGCTGGGACAACTTGCTTTCTGGTTGCTAGAATGAAATCCCCTAAGAATGTCAACAGGACCTATTGGTCTTCTCTTGAATTCTTTCCAACTTGGCAGTCCAGAGATCCTGGTTTCAAAGTGAAGTACAAAACTGCTTTTGTGAGGCTGGTCAGTGCTAAGGTCATTAGAGTCTGCTCAGTACTTTGGCTTTATTTCTAGTAGAAAAAAAGAAGTGGCTTGCAATAGCAATGACAAGTTAATTTTGTTTAATGGCTTAAAGTAGCGAAGTACTGAAAATACTACTACAGTATTTCTGTAAGTGTATTTGCACTGTAGGGGATCTCAGGTTTTGTTCTGAAGGAGCAGAGTCTGAGCCCAGAACCACCAGGGTTGTTCCTGGCTTTGTTAATATGGTTTTAATTCCTTTGGATTCTGCTGAGAAGTTGCGCATAGATACCAAGTGTAGTCAGTGAGAAATACTGAAGGCTATAACTCAGGTGGTTGAAGGGCAGACAGACATCATGAGACCTACAGACTCATTAGTAGAGCGCACAGATTGGTGGAGGGTGGCTTACTCCGGAGCTGAAGAAGTCCTCAGGGTGAACGATGGACATGGAAATGAACTTTATGCTTCATTTCATCTCTCATCTAGATAGGATTACTTAGCAAATGATCAGCGTTTAACAGATTCTGTAAATTCTGTGTGTTGTAAGAGCGGTGTAGAGCAGACGAGGCAGTTGAAATGGACACAGCACTGGGAATTTGCTTCTTGCATATTTTTCCTCAGAGACCTGAACAAGAAAGAGAAAATCACAAGCAGAGAACAGTATCTTTTACACGTGATCTCGCTGTGGTTGCCATGGACAAAATCTCTTGTGTAGCTGTAGCACAGTTCCTGCACTGCCAGGAGTTAAGGATCTGACAGTGCCTACAGGATTTGCTGTCGGCGTGACAAAGACACGAGACCTCTCAAAGGCAGGCTCGGGTTCTGTGAGTATCTGTTGCCATGGGAGCAAGGCTTGTCTCCATCTCAAGTCAGGGCACAGGAATATTTGGAGGTGGGTTTATCTTCTTGCCTCTTACTGGGGCATCTTTTTAAGGTTTCCTTTAAGAAAAGGGAATACCTTTCTTGCTGATGTCCAGAGAAACATTTCAAAGTAGTGGGACGGTAATCACACAGGTTCTGAAAGTCTTGTATCGCGTGGCTGTAGCTTGCATGAAGCAGATTTGAGAGCCTTGCTTAGTTCCAGATCCTAAGCTTCTCATTCCTAATTTTACTTTGTGTAAAAATTCGGATTTTTTAGGAAAATTTACTTTTAATTAAATGCTTCACTTGGCTTCAGCTGGACTAGAAACTTACCTGAAATACTGCGGCTTTCTCAAGGCCTATCAGAACAGGCCAGGCATTTTCCATCTCGCCTACTGTAACATACTGCTTTTCAGCCTTTTGCTGTACTTTTAAATATCTGTCTAACAGAATAAGTATTTACTCCACATCTCTGTTTGGACTGTAGTAACTAACACTTTACTGAGAAACATTATACGTTTTATTTTTAGAAAGGACAAACTGTTCAAGAATAACACTTGGAAGTGCCAGCATTTTCCATTATTATTGGATATAAATTTATTCTCTAATGTACCAATTTACACTATACTTAGTTTACCTAGGTTGCAGCATAAAATAATAGATGTAGCTTCAATTTGTGTCCTATTATGTTATCATGTTCAAATTGCTGATACAGTAGAAACATATGCATTGATTTCTGAAGAAACCTCTTCATCATTGCATTTGTATGTATTATTGCAGTGGGTAATGGCTTTTTTTTCTTTATATGGCTACGTGCAGACTTCCTCTGATGGAAAAGGATTACACCTGCCTGGTGCCCAGGTACTGTGGGCACAAGTGCCAGTGAAGTTTGGAAGAAAGGAGGGAGTAATAAATAGCAGTTGTGTTGCCCCATACACAGTTGTTGTTTTTGGCTTGTAGCTCTTGTGTGTGGATGTTTTTAAAATATCAGTCTTTCAGTCTTCCTGAATAAATTGTGCAATGTTGGCACTGTTAATGAGGTCATGAAGGTGAAGAAAGACTTAACCAGTTGGGTAGGATGTCTTTAACACCAAAGTAAATTTTTTTGTAAACATTTCAGCTTCCTCTCTTTGCGCTGTTACAATCGCTAGGCTTTTCTCTGCTTTTGTAACATAAATGAGCACTTGTTTAGGTAGATAAAATAACTCTTAAGTAGTATATTGAAGTCCATGTTAATATGTGCTGTTTAATGACACCTAATGATATTCAGCGAAGGGTTATGCTAAACCCAAAAGGGTGATGCTAAACCACAGAGAAAATGTGTTACCCAGGCAACTACCCTTGTGCAGTATAGAGAAGTGAGCATATGGCTATGTAGTACACATTATTTCAGCATCTTTAAGCATTAAGAATCACACGTGTAATTGACTGTGAAAAATTACTGCTCAGTTACTGTATTGTATGGTCATAATAGAAGTAAATGAATACGTCATTGTTGTTAGAATAGATCTGTTGGGAATCACTAGCAGGCTAGTCTACTTAGGGAGCAAAAATACAATAAGAAGAAAATAGCGGGTTTAATTAACATGTAAAAATTGGGTTAATTTGAATTCAGCTGGCACAGCAGATATTAATGTCTCTTCTTTAATAGTCTGGCAAGAACCACACAATTTGTACACTTTTAATCTTCCTAGGGCTATGAATAATTGTTTTTAAAAATGGATACGGGGTTATTTTCATCATCTCTCTCTGACTTATTAGGGGGGTTTATTACTTGCCAGGACTGACAAAGAATGCTTCTGCCAGTATCGAATATTGTAGCAGTGCTGGAGTCCTCATCGAATCCCGGCGTAGTGGCACAGGATGTGCTCGTAGCATGGCGTTGGGATTCTGCTGGGAAGGGCGCTGTGTCACCATTGCTGCACGTGTTGGGATCCCTTGATAAGGACATAGGTTGGTTGTTGTTTCATACAAACAGCAGCTGTATCAAGTCGGTGTTGGCAGGTAGTTTCAATTCTAAACAATCCTATTCAAGAGTCTCGTTGCCTGCTATTTTGTTCCTTCTGTCTGGGCTTTATAATATTTGGGACAGAAGCATTCAGTGCTTTGTAGCTGTTTGCTGTTGTGGAAGTTGTCAGGTACGTAACAAATAATAATGGATCATAATGAGCTTTTATAACCTCAAAGTCACACAGTAACAACAAATATGTGTAAATGCAAAACTAAGTAGGTTGTGATGAGTAGGTTTAAACTTAAATTAAATATTGCTTTTTTTTTTTTTTTTTAAGCCTTTTGGTTTGGGAGAGATGGAAGTTTTCTGCCTTTTAAAGACTGAGTATCTGCAGCACGTTCTGGGTTTCACACTTGGTGGTACCGTGAGCTCCTCAGGAACTTGAAACAAATGATTTCACAGCCTGCCCGTGTGATAACGTGCACTCATGTTGCAGGTCACTGGCTTCTTTGCCAGTAAAACTTAAGGCCTGCTCATATGTTTATTGGCATCATCAGTTGTGAGTTTAATATTAAGAGTACCTGAGGAGGTTTCTTTTTATTTATTTTTCTTGCTACATAATTACTTATGGTGGCAAGTTTCCAAAGCTAATTATTTGTTAGAGTATTTCTGACTCTACATACGCTTTTATTTTCACTTTTATTTAGTGTGTGCGTATTGAGGGAGGTAAAGTAGAACAGCTTTTTTTCTATATTACTTTTTTTTTTTTTTTTTATAGTACTCTTCTGTTCATCCTCTTATTTTCATGTTCTTCATGGAAATCAGCTCATGGTACTCTGTGGCTGTTTAGTTGCTGACAGCAAGCACGCTTCTCTGTGACTTAAAAAATAATTCCCTTGAGACAGGGTGACTGGGAATGGGTATACAGTTCTGGGTCATCGTAACGTGATGGGATGAAAAGAATGCCTTTTTTCTTCAAACACATCATTTTTTACTGTTACTGCGTACCGAGTGGAAGTTTTTGTGGAACCAGCCACAGTACCATTTTGAGTGAAAGTCCTGAGGATATTGCTAGTTTTTAAAGTAGAATAATAGTAATAATAATTTGTTTATTAACATTTGTTGCAATGAATTCTGTGCATCTTGGAAAGAAATCTTCATTCCCCAGGTATTTGCTGCCTTGTGGAGCTGTTAAAGCCACACGTTTGCTGCCCTGGCATACAGCAGCCCAGAGAGAGCCAGTCCTAAAGCTCCGCGGCTGGCAGCAGGCCCTGCAGCCACACATTTGAAGATGATTTTGAGCTGTACAACCCAGTCATTAAAGAAGCAGCGAACAGAAGAATGGTTAGCCTTTGTCCCTGTAAGAAAAGGAGTTTGATCTCCATTTAAACTCCTGGGCGTGACCCGGAGAAATTAAAACTGCTCAAGGCCTTTGCTGCAGCAAACCTACTACTGGAAACGACGCCAAGTTGCCTCATTATGTATTTCTGCTTATGAGCTACCCTAAAGAAAGGCACCTCTGCTTTTATCTGTGCTCTGCTAATGCACGGGTGTCTTGGGAAGCTGGCTACGATGATGAATTTGACTGAAGTGCTCTTGGGCGGAGGCAGGCTGTGCAGACTGCTGCTTGAAACCCGTGACTCCACACGCAGCACTCGAGGGCTGCCACGGGTGACTAACATGTGCCAGCAAACAGGTAGCACTCCCCAGTCCTTTCCTTCAGGAGTGAGTGGTAGCATGTAGGTTTTGAATGGATTTGCTTCCCAGAAGCCCTAAATCCCGAGTCCCAGGGGAAGTTATTCATATCCTGGCTGGCTGGCTTGGCGCTGGAGGGAGGCAGGCTCCCCCAGAGGGCAGTTCAGGTAGGCATTAAAGCCGAGGTGAGTAGCCACACTGAGCGCCTGGCTGATTTTATGGCCTGTTGTGACTTGCTAAGCAGAACAGCTCCTCGTTCAACCGAGTCATTTCCATCTAGCAGTGTAAAGGGCTGCTAACACTGATTGGGTGTTTTAGGATAAGGTTTAATCCCTGTTGATAACAACTTGTATACATTTTTGTCTTCTTTTGCATAATCTGTGTTATATTGTGTTTTTCTTTTCTGCAGGCAGGTGGTTTCATAGCTTTTGCTTTTTCCTTCCTCCTTCAGGTTGATATCCTTCCAAGAGTTTGTGGCATTTGAATCAGTCCTGTGTGCTCCAGATGCATTGTTCATAGTAGCCTTTCAGCTGTTTGACAAGACTGGCAAAGGAGAAGTTACTTTTGGTAAGAATGGTCTGCAATGCACGCTCTTAATTTAACTATCCCTACTTGTACCAAACTATTTTACCTTTTGTTACCATAGCAAACATAGTTATTGGTAATAGAACTATATAAGTACCACTTTCTGGATGAATTATTTTAATCACTTACACGTGTATAATATGAAGTCAAGGACACAGTTATCTTCGTGGCTTTCTCTGGAAAACTGGTCGCTTCTTCTTCTCCCCAGCATGTTTGTGCAGGTCTTCAGAACAGCAGTGAAAGGTGGCTATAGGAAACGATTGTAAAACCACAAAAAAGTTGCCAGGGGACTTGGGCAAACGTTGAGTCTGAAATTACCCTGAATTATTTTTTGTTTATATTGGCTATGTTGCAAGCTGGCTTCCTTTTAAGGCTTAATACTTTTTTAATGTGAGATTTTTCAGTGATAAATATATTGTAACCCCACAGAAAATCCAGCTGTGCATCGGAGGTGTGGTGTTTGCACAGACAGCGTGGCATAGTTAGGACAGTTTAAAACATGGTTATGGGGACTATTTATTTCTAGACAGCACAGAGAGTTTTTGGTATCTGCAGGACTATCTGCCACCTGCCTAGTGACAAAGACCATTACGTCTGGAAGAATCAGAAATTAGCAGGCTTCAAGAACTTCAGACATTGAACTGCACATGAAAAAGTGTGGGGCATTTTTTCACCCTAAGCACCTGCATTGGATAAAAATGTTATTTCTAATCTGTTATATTTGAAGAGGTTTATCCATATGTCTCAAGTTTCATTAATTGGTTATTAAACATCTTTAAATAAAAGGAAATCTGAATGACAGTGGCCCTTTCTCTTTCCCACCTTCCCCTATATGGTTCATATGTCCTTTGTCTTTTGCTCCTAGTGCTTGCATATACCATATGCTTAGTTAAAAAAGCTCTTTTCCAGCCCATTTAAACTGACAAGATCTCCTGTTACGGTTGCTTGAAGCATCATTATCTTCCTTCTTCCATCTCCAAAAATCTGTATTTGAAGTTGCGGCTGGTGAGAAGACTTACTGTCTCTTCTTGTGTCTGTTTTGTTTTTTCCTTATTTTGGTTGTTTGTTGAGTTTGTGAAAGACATGTCTTGTGTACAATACTACTTGTTAGAACAGCTTTAAAAAAATTACTATGGATTCTAAAGGATTTGAAAGAATTTCAGGATAAATTTCTGCTGATCCTAACCTTGCTGAAGGAAGTATTTTGTGCCTGACAGTCTTGTGCATGTTTATGGACAGAGAGACAACGAGAGGCAGCATGCTTTTAAATCAGGAAGGCTCAGATATTTTGCAATGGTTTTGTTCCAGCATAGGCAAACCAGGCTTCCTGGAATGCCTGTGATGTGCAGGTTCTTGTCTGCGTCAGAGCCCCCAGTCGCTTGGAGCACTTGTTAATAATCTAGGAAGAACTGTAGTTGTTTGATCTGAATGCTGAATCAGTCCAACTTAGCTTTTTAACTTTTGGCGTTCTCGTTCATATTTTTCCTGCTGGCAAATGCTTCCCTTGGGGTTCGACACAGTGAGTCAAGGGATTCGTTTGGCATTTGAAGCCCATTGAAGTCCTTTTAGCAATAAGAGAAACTCTTATGCCAGGCTGTATTTAAGGTATTTGAAAGAAGAAGCATGCCAACATTGGCAGAACCTCAGATATCTTTTTTTTTTTTTTTTTTAATTCCTTCCTCCCCTACTCTAAAATCATAAAAGCATTTGTAACTTCTGCATAGTACCTTGTAGCTACCGCCCCAGAAAATGCCTGGAGTAGGAAGGATGTGAGAGCTGTCTCAGTGCTGTGAGTTCTCAGCAAAACCAAATGAACTTTAGATAAAGCTAGTGTACATTTTCTGTCATAAGGGAGAAGCTTTTTTTTTTTCCTATTGTAAAAAATAACAAATATTTTCACAAATTAGTTACTACAATGCTCTCCTGTAACTTTGCCACTCAGTGCCTCAGACATGCATCTGCGAGGTTAATTATGAGATCTTTTTCCATTGACTTGAATGAAAGTGGGATCAAGTCCTTATCAAGGTTAGGAGAGTTAAATAGGGGTTTTATGTACTGTGGAATTACAGTGTGAAAGAAAAAGGAGAAAAGGGAAAGGATCATTTTTCACTATGCTGCTGCTAAGTGTACTATCTCAAGGATCCCTTTATAAATGTGTATCTCATTTTACTGTTGTAAAGCATGGCTTATCTTTGCAGTCATTGTTTTTCTGTATAATGAGATAATGGTGTAAATATTTTAGCTTATACTGAACGAAGTATAGGGCTTCCTGGCTGTGAACTGCCCGTTTTCTACTAAGCAAGTCATCCAATTCATATTCTTCCACATGTGTGCTTAGCATGGCACCTTTGTAAAACAGATTAATAATGGGTTTTACATCAATGAGCTTTTACACTGAATGCCACTTCCAGGCTGTGGATGTTCAGGGAAATGTTGTGGGTAAAAAGTTTTGGTATTCAATATTTTGCACTTTTATTGCAAAACACTGCATCTTTAGCTTCTGTGTTGGCAAGTCCTTTGCATTTTAGCCAAACCTTGACATCTCTACAATTTTAAATGTTTCTATTCTTTCAAGTTACAAGTTAACCGTATGTAGTTCTTTTGGCAGAGGTGGCATCTATTTAAAAGAACCGATTCGCAAGCAGTGTGTGTGTGGAGGTGGGGGGGAATATTTCTAGTTTATTGCTTTTGGGAGATGAATGAAATGGCCAGCAGTAAATTAGTGGCCAGTGGCTGACTGAGACTACACCTGGCTGTTGCATCACCTTGTAGATTTATCTGCTGCTGAAGTGTCAAAGCTTTGACAGTTTGCAAGGAGTTAAAGCTCTCAGCAGGAAAGTGGGAGGAAGTTTAGCTGGCTTTTAAATTCGAGGCAAAGAGCAAACCATTGCTTCTTACTGTTGAGTGTTGACAGGCACATAAAAGCTGATAATGTAAGTCCAGGGGTTTAAGAGACTTAGTAGAGTTGCTTTTTTGTCGTATGACTGTATTTTAATGCCTCATTAAAGAAGCAAAGCCCTTTGAAATTCTTTACTAGATGGCATTAAAAAAAAAGGTGAGATGCTTGGGTAAAAATGTCAGTGTTTAAAAACTAAGTTGTCTTAACCTCTATCTTTAATTTTGGATGGATAAATGAAATGATGAGAGTTAACAATTCTGAGCTGTGAATAACACAGCAGTGATACCTGTGAACTGCAACTTTATTTCTCATATACAGGTTCTCACAGCCCTAATGAAGGGCAAAATTAACATTGTAGATGTCATTTTTTCTTATTAATAAAAGAAAGGCAGAAAAAGAAAAATGATTGCCTAAGTCTGTGCTGACGACCAGCATTGAACCTGACTTTGAAGATTTTCATTGATTTCTTTTGAACTAGATTTACCCTGCAAACAGAAGTTCTAACTCTCACAGTTATTGAAATGTAGCTGTGGTATATTTTGTGGTTTTCTATTTATTTATTTATTTCTTCTAAAGTCTTCTAATTCGACCTGAAGCTGTTTCAAAATGGATGCTATGCTGTGCTGCCCTGAGAAATATGAATACGCCGGAAAACCCGTTAGGCCTTTCATTAAAAAACAAAAAGAAAACAAAAACAAAAAATACCCTTCACTCCCTAGACAGCAAAAAAACCCAAAGGGAATGGGGAACCCAAACACTAAATTGTTGCTTGCTTGGCATAACAACTGCAGAGTCAAGCAATGCATCTGTTTTTGTCTCAAAACAGAACTCTATTTACATGCAGACAGCAGCTATTGTGGCTCTGTGCTCCTGTTATTAATTATAGCACTACACATTTCTTAGAGGAACACATGAATTAATGATGCATCTTACTAAGCACTCCTGCTTGCTTATCTGATACTTGAATTGCCTGAACACTTGTTTGTAAATTCATAAAAACATGTAGCTCTTCACTGAGGTTTGAAGGTGTATATACAGCTATTGTGATGAGCTTCGGGGTTCTTGCTCTGTGATAACACTCTGACTCTTTGTCAATATGCTAAGAATTATTACAGGAGTACAACACTTGCTTTCCTAACCGAAGGGTTAGGTTCAGACTTTATGAGCTAGCTTGATTTTGTTGCAGAGGATTATTTTATGCTTTGCCCTATTTTATGCTTCGCTCAGTGTGACCTGGCTCTTCTTTTGGGATTTTTATTTTTGTACAACACTTAGCTTAGTGATGCCCAGCCTGGTACGCTCAAAACCATGGAAAGCAAGGAAAAGCTAAATCTGAACGACCAACCTTAAATTGCTGAGGCTGTGAGCTTTGATCATTTGCTAAATTGCAATATTCAGTAATTCTTAGCAAGTTTTCCGTTGCAGGTTGAAATTGGTTAGAAACCATTTGTAGCTAGTGATGTGTTAGCTTACACCTACACAGCGAGGCATTTGTTGGTTTATAACTGACAGTTGCCTGGATATGATGATCCCAACAGCAGCATTACAAGTGCAAAATGTGTTTAGTCTCTGATATTTTTTGTTGTTTCTACTGGATTTTGCACAAGTTACAGCTAGTTTTAATTAAAAGAGGATGTAAGGAAGACTTGTAAGTATATTTATTTTTCTTCAAAACAACTTTTGAAGTATACTTGATATTATTTTCATATAATTTCCTTTCTAAACTTACGTCGAACTGGCAAGCTTCTCTTATTTTTTCTTTTGCCTGAAATGTTACATAACTAGGCAGACTTTCATGAAGGCATCTGAAGTGAAACAAAGCGTGTTTAGTCACAAAGCCAATTTGTCCTTTTAAGTGTTAGGAGAGGTTCCATCCGTTCATGCAGATGTGTTTCATTGGGTCTAGAAAATACAACTGCGTTTCCTAAGTCATCCAGAACTGAAATTTGGTGTTTGATCTTTGCTGTTTTAGTTTTCTTCCTTTTTTTTTTTTTTTAATTTGCTTTTTAAATTAAAGTCAGACCAAAGACTGAGCATCTCTCTTCTCTTCAGCAAAAAAACAAGGAATGATCACAGTATCACTGAACAGTTGAGGTTGGACGGGACAGTGGCAGCCAACTGCAGGGCCAGCAAGGCCAGGCTGCTCTGGGGACTGTGCCCAGTGGAGGTTTTAAATATCTCTGAGGATGGAGACCCTGTAGCTTCTGTGAGCAAGTGACTTACAGAGCTTGCCTATCATGATGGCGAAAAAGAAGTTACTGATTCCTGGTTGGGAAAACCCCATTCCCTCAGCCTGTTCTCACGTCACATGCATCAACACCCAACTGTCTTTGTGACTGTGATGTATAGAGATGATAAAGTTATATTTTATTTTAGGTAGCATATTATGTTTGTCTTGGTAGAAGTGCGAAGTACTCTGCTTTTTTTTTTTTTTTTAAACTATTATTATTCTTCAGGGCAAAAGGGGCAAGTTTTTATGCCCTCCTGGGGCCTAGTGCTTTCCAAACCTGTGGTCTTTGGGCTCTGGCAGTTTGTCACTCACTTCTAAGGATGCCAGGAAAGGTAACAAAGAAATGTAAGGTTGTTGCCAATAAGCTGAAATTATGGATATATTTCTCCAGCAGAAATATTTTAAAGGATTTACATCTTGAAAAAATGTTGAAAACCTTTTCTGTAAGCCAAATATGTAATGCTTTGTGTATAAATTTCATGTTATTTCCCCTGACTTCCAAGGAGGACAGAAGAAGCAGAGGAGTTTGGATGCAGGATCTTAAATGCTGAGAGCTACGGTACTCTAGAAAAAGAAACTCTTTTGGGGGGTATTTTCAATATTTAGCAGAGGTAATAGATGTGCTCGTCTCAGTCAGAAATCACAGCCAAGATGAATTGGATGATGTATGGGTTTGTCACGAGGAAGCACATTCATAGTTTTTGAAGTGACCGGAGTAAAAACAACCAGAGCAGGGGAAGGTGAAGAGGATGACAAAGTGAGCACATTTTGAAACGTGAAGATTATCATGGATCTTTTGTGATTGATGAAAAATCACAGAGACAGAAGCATGTTCTCTGTGATGTTTTCATTGAAGTAAGATTAATCTGTAGTACTGCTCTGCCCTTGTTGAGAAGTTTGGATAGGGCAACAAACTTATAACCACTGAATTTTGTTCAGTAAATAGCATGTTTCATCTAAAAGAGAAGGCACGCTGAACTTTTATTAGGATTTGTACCAGACTTCCTGGTTTTGTGGGGTCTTTGGGGGGATTTTTTGGTGATTTTCGTTCTCATGACAGTCTTCTTAATACATCTGAATGACGTTTGGTTCGTGATACTTTTCTTAATCTCACCCTTGTGTAGAGTATGTGCTATAAAGCCTTTGTTGCTTCTTCAAACCACAAAATGGATATGTTTCACGTCCTAGTGAAAGCAGACACTCTTAGCAAAGGAAGACTCCATCCTCCTGCTTCTCTTCCCTGCTATGAATGCCTCTAAGGGAGCTGATGCTCCGGTTGGTGCTGTTGCAGTACTGCCTGGAGATGTGCTGAGTCAACCAGTTCATTTTATGCAGGCGTCTCGGGATCCATTGTAAGCTTTTGCTTTCCCCTGATTTGCTCCAGATGTTAATAGGTTACCTGGAGGTAATAAAAGGTGATAAACCATTGTGAAGGCAGCCACTTTTTGATAGAAGTGGAGCTTTATTGCACTTCTTTAAATGATCGGTTTGCATTCCAAAAAGACCCCAAAGCCAACACCATGATTTTTTGAGAACTTTTAACCTTTTTTAATCACTCATGAGCAATGTTTTCTGAACAACTGACTGCAGGTGCACACCAATATCAGACTGACATGCATGGATTGTGTGGTATCTTCTCAGAGACGGAAGAACGGCTCAGAAAGCTGTTCCAGTTCAGTGGGTCAAAAATCCACTTTTTATGAAAGGCTAACTGTAGATTTGCACGATTGACTATAATGGCTTCAATTTTAAAAGATAGAGGTAACAGAGAGCACTTCCAGTTGGTGGGATAATTCAAGAATACTACATGCTCAAATGGCTAAAATATTGTGCTTTCTGCTGCTACTTCATGGTACTTAAAAAGAAAAAAATAGGTGTGGAAAAGGTGGGAAAAAGCCAATTTGAGAGTAAATCTCAACTATATGAGGTCACTCTTTGGTTAACAGTAAGCCCAGGGTTAGCCATCTTTCATGCAGCTGTATATGCTGTTGGGGAAAAAAATACAACATGATTACTTGGCAGCATTTGGAGAGGAACCAGAAGCTTCCACACCAGAATATATTTAAACTGTAGCAGCAGAAGTATACTATTTTAAGCTTGATTTTATTTATTTATTTTCCATCCCCTTTTCAAATTGTCCTAGAATTACGAACTAGAAGGCAAAAAAACTTCAGCAGGCCCTGAAAGCTAGCAAGGTATATTGTTATTACAAATTTTAATATGAAATTTCAGATGGCAAAATACACATACTTTCAGAGTGTGTGTACTTCAGTTTTCTAAATTGGAAAATCTGCTGTTACCTAGCAGTTAATAACTATTTTTTCCAACATTTGGAATGCAGGACCTGATTTGATAAGCTGATAAAAGAAAACAAAACTGAGAACATGTTGGAAATGCTCAAAGTGAAAATTACAGTTTAGGTAGGTTTGGGGGTAGATAGTTAGACATTTTAATTGAACTAAAATAGTTTTATACTAATACGGTACTGTTGTGGGAGTACATTTTGTGGTGCATTTGAAATTGAAGTATTTAAGTGGGGGAAAATGTATGTTAATGCTTTGCAAGAAAGTGATTTTTTTTTAATACCATCTATCTAAGCAAAATAGCTGTTAAAGAAATAGAGCTCTCAAGTCTGTATTTGGAGAGTAAAGTGTAATAACTTTTATGCTCTTTTAGAATAATTTCTCTGAGCCAGGAGTTTGCTTTTATCACTTTGGTTGGTGTATTAAACTGCTGTAGGAAACAATCAGGTGAACTCTGAAGGAAATTTGTTTTCCTGGACAGCTACAGCAAAGTCAGCCCCTGCCAGTGTCAAGAAAGCTGTTGAGTCAGTCTGGATTCTGAAAGTCCTGTGCTTTTAACATCTCCATGACAGGGATAACAGAAGTGAGTCCAGATGATGATTTCACTTACCATGTGGAAATTGGGACACTGAATTTGAAGCAACAGCTTTGGTTACACACAAGCAGCACTGGCTTATGTTAGGCAGCAAAACCTCTGCTTGTCCACTACAATTCAGCACTAGTCCACAGCTGGACTAGCTCAACACGGCTAAATTAGTTTAAAATTACCATTTTTATTATTTGTGTTTAATTGCATCTTTGGGGATTTTCTCTGAATTTGGAGTAACTAGTCCTATTAAAAAACCCATAAGCTACCACTTACACGTATATGCATGCACAAAAATTTAACAAAAGCAAAATCAGTTTTTTTTTTTTTTTTTTTTTTTTTTTATTAAGGTGTTTATACCAAAATGTCTATGTACAGCCACACGTTTTAGGTGCAGGTGAAACTGATCTTAGTCTAAATATACAGGGTGCACTAATGGAAGGTTTTGCACTCCTTTGAATGAATGTTTTAAAACAGAAGCATACCGTGTGATGGAGTGCAGATGAATTGCACTGACCTGAGCTGCTACCTTTTTTCAGATCAACCCCCACCCTTCTCGAGTCGTGAAATACAATCCCATTATCTTCAAATTATGTACTCGGTTTCTACCGTGCCAGCTTCAGCGTGAGAGTTCTAACAGATATCTTCCTAATAGTATTTTTCAGAAGGAAAGAACCTAACGTTTTTTTTTTTTTTTTTTTGATTCCGAATTGTGGAATTGCTTGTAGCCCATGTTTTGCAAGGAATTAAGAGGTAGAAAAATACAGCATTAGTGTACTGTGTCAGGACTTCTCACCCATGGAAATAGGTGGCTGTGACAGCTATTTCTGCTCTTCTTTGCTAAGGGATGTTGGAGGGATGAGTACTTTTCCTTTGCAATCCATAGTAATCAAGGTATTCCAAGATATTATTAATTCACAGCATGCCAGGTATAAAACCATTTTAACCCACTTCCTTTACAAAGCATCAGGGAGATCAAGAAGGTGATTGTACTGCTAGTACTTCCAGAGTGCTCTAGCTTTTCTGGGTAAATGTGGATGACTGGACAACCCAGTCAAGTACTTGGACTACCCATAAGGAAAACATCAGTTCACATCTTAGCTGAGCAGATGTGATGTGAGCATATGTTTTCCAAAATAAAAAGGCATAATTATAGAACAGTCTTAGTGCCAGACCGTGGAAGGATGGAAATAAACTCTGTGCTGCATATTTGAAGTTCACAACAGTAAATAGGAAAGGGAAACGGAAAAAAAAAAGACAAAAAAGGGACAAAGAACCCTTGGACAAAACCCAACAATTTCAGTCAAAGAAGATAATACAAAATATTATTGCTTGAGTGTTTTGGACATATATATGTACTTGTCTCTAGACATACATGTTTTTGCACAGGTCCATCAAACTTTATTTTTGCTGCCAGGAGCAGCGAGGGCGGCAGCTCCACAGGGCGGGTGAGCCTGCAGCCAGCAGAGGTGACAAGAGGACGGACGGGCACAGGCAGAGACCTCACCAAGGAAGGGCACAGCCCCGTGCTGCCTAAACAAGGAGACCAAAGCAGGTCTGGTGACAGTGACCAAGGTCAGCCAAGAGCCCAGCAACTGCCAGACAAGCCAGTGGTGATGAGGCAGGTTCAAGGACAGGCCTCAGTCAGAGTCAGCAGGCTTGGGATCACTAAGGCAGGTGGGCAGGCAAAAGTGTCCATATGGACTAGTTCAGGCAAGAACCAAGGACCTGAGATATGCGGCTTCTCACAGCTCTTTGCCCAGACCCTGATCTAAGTGCTCATAGATGGGGCAGGGGGAAGAGGTTGCAGAATCTGGTGGTGTGCACAGGGTCAAGAGCCTCATGGAAGAACGTAGTTCCAAATGGTCAATGAGGACTCAGTGGAAAGCCTGTAGAAGTCATTCTGTTCTCATCTGCACTGGGCTTTAGGTCAAGCCTTACTTACTGGTTGGCAAGGTGGTAGGGTTTCCAGTCATGACGGTGAAACGGCTACTCACAAATAGGTTAATTTGACCAACGGGACTTCCCTCTTTAATTTTTCTTTAATGTAAGATTTTATCTAAATGACTTTGTAATTGAAAACATTGAACTTTTTTCAACCATTTAAAGGAAGCTTTTTCCAAATGCTAGATCACAGTAGTGCAACATTAACAAAACACATAAAGATATCATCTATTGTCTGAGCAGAATGATGGGGGGTTGCATATTCTGTTTTTTAAAAATCCATATCTCTGTATAAAAAGGATCTGTCTGACACTCTTTGTATTCATTTTACTTTGTTGGAGCCAAGCTGTAGCTGTAATGCTCATATGTTCCTCTTCAGGCCCTTGAGTATGATGAATATAGAAGCAGCTACTGCCATAAGGGTTTGAAAAGTTTATTGGTACATGTGGAACTCTTGTTAGCTTATGATAGCTCATGTAATTTCAAATTTGTCTTTTGCTTTCCTCTTTGCAGAAGGTAGCCTGTGTTCTTTACAGGAGTTGCTACTACCAATATCATCAGGATAATCTCATTTTTCTCAAGGTTCAACTTCTTAGTACAGGTTTTCTACACCAAGCAAAATAATAATTGCATAAAGGTGCAACATACAACTGTATAAAACAAATCCCATTTTGACAGCCTATTTGCAAAAAAATTGCAGCTATTTTCTAAGTGGGATTTTTGTAGATGGTGATTCTTTTTGTAGCTATGAGACATGTAGGTACTTGTGCATATATATAGTTTGAAAGTATCCCCATCCCTAGAGATAATCAGCCCTCAGCTGGATATGGTCCTGAGCAACCTGACCTGACTGGATTGTTTCTGACAGGAGGCTGGACCAAATGAGGTCCAGGTGTCCTTTCCATCACAAACTATTCAGTGACTCTGAAAAAAAGTTCCTTAAAAAAAACAAAACAAAACAAAAAAACACCTGGCTACTGAGAAACTTTTCTGCTACTCGTTGTTTTAAGGTGTATAGTTCAGCTAGTTGGTGGAACTTCACAGCTCCAGGTTTGAGGTCCAAACTACATTTTAAAATTGTATATTTTTTATTTTAATTCTGTACTTAGATGATTAGTAGATTAAATTTAGAAGTGCGTAATAATTTGGAGTGAGTTCCAGTACACAATTGGATGTCTTCTGATGGTTAGCAGGCTTGATCAGGTTTTATGTTCCTTTGCGTAAGGTTCCTTTTCCTGTTTGTAGTGCCAATATTAAGAGGTGGGGTTTTTTGTTTGTTTGTTTTTGGCCTTTTGTCAGAAGTTAGCTTTTTTTTTCACTTTTTGTTTTTTGATTTTCTTGAGTGGTAATTTTTCTTATATGCCACAACCAAGGAGTGTTTACAAGGCAACTCAGGGGAGCAAGACACATTGTACTTGCAACATAGCTCATGTGTGATAACTAATCAAAATAAAATCACAGTGGCATAATCACAGGACACTGTAATTTTCATATGTAAACATAAGCAAAGATTGTGAGGAGCCTGCTGTCATCAAAAGAGGTTTGAGACTGCTTTTATATTAACTACGGTTTTCCTATCTCTTATTTCACATCAAGTAAGAAAGCGCTTTTTTTTCTCTTTGACAATGACAAGTCTGGAGTCCAACCAAACCTAGTTTTTGTAAATGTCAATGTTTCTAAACTCATCCAAACAGAATCAGTGTCTTGTTCTGTGTAAATCTGGGAGATGGATTGAGAGGGACAAAGGAAACTGATGAGCATCTGAATGCTGTGTGGGAGACAGGCATCTAAATAGGTACTGTAGCTGTCCTGGGAATATCTTCACTCCTCTGGAAAAGCGGAGTGGTTGCTAGCAGGAGGAGACAGCTTTACAGTCCTTTTGTTTGTGGACAAAACTGGCTGCCTTCTTCATGCAGGTTCCTTTCTTTGAGGGCTGGGGGAGGAAGTCTGGCAGAAATCAGGAAGATAATCTCCAACATGTGACTTCTGCCCTAAGCTGTGTCGGTAGGAAGCATCCTAAATAACAGGCATTTGGTAGTGGGACAGTCAATCTGAACCAATTGACTTTTCCTCCCAGTTGCCTTGAGAGCAGAATTTTGCCACTGGAGAATGCTGGCTGACGAGACCCAAGCCAGTTGTGATGGAGCTTGAAGACACGAATGAACAATGCTGCCCTGGGGGCAGTGTCTCAAGTTGCTTGGAGAAAATTCTCATAGGACGTTAGGGCCTGAAGATCTGAATTTTAAGAATTTGAGGTTAACTAGGGTCAGTTTTTCTGTTTGTAAGTTAAAACCAACTTGTTCTTTCACAACTGATCCCAGGGATCGGTGGGTGGTGCATTTTTAAAGATGAAACTACTGACTTTGTTGAGATGTGAAGAGGTCTTCGATATCATCTCTACTGTCTCCACGAATCCCAGACTATGACCTCCCCCCTTGCTTTAGAACAAGCTGTCCTTATCCTGCAGGTAGTACCAGCTGCAGTGAGTTTGGGTCTGTGTGAGGCAGGACACTTGCCTCTTTCACCACCTCACAACCATTTTATGTATGTCATAGTCCTTCATTAACTTAGGTGCTTCCTGACAGCTTCCAAGCTCTCAGCTGTTCCATCCTGGCTCTCACCCATTTCCTGCTTCTTTGTCTGACTGTGAATTTCATCCTGGCTGGGTTTCCCCAGGTCAGCAGAGCTGCTGTGCCTTTCTGACATGGACTGAACCAGAAAACAGAGCTCAACCTGTGCAGAAGATGAGACGTCATGGCCCCAAAGCGGCATCTCCCACTTCACTTGTGGCGCTGGGGTGAGCAGGAAGATGGCTTCCAGGCTTTGCCCGTAGGTAGAGGCTGGCTCCAAGGAGGTGGCTTCCAGCTTCTTCTGCAGGCAGGGAGACAGACAGCTGTGCTGCTTTCCTTCCCCCCAGGCTCTGGTCACGCTTGGGAACTGGCCTCCAGCTCTGTGGCTCACAGAGACAGACAGGAGCTGAGAGGTTGGGTTCCTGCTCTTCTGCGAAGTGTGAAGGGGGCCAGGAGGAGGCTTCCTGCTCTACCTGTGGGTAGGGAGCGTCTCCTGGGAACAGCTCTCCGTGCCCACAGGTGATAGCAGGAGACAAGAACTGGCTCCTGGCTGGCATTGCTGGAGGCTTGTGCAGACATGAGGGAGGAATACAGCAGCTGGGAACCTCTGGCTTTGAGCTTGTCTTTGGAAGATGTGCTTGCCATTTATTTTTGGCTGAGACAACAACTGCTCTTGCCCTGAAGTGGGCTTCATCATATGAGAGACCTGTCTGAAAGACAAGTACTTCCTCAGGTCTTCTTACTGTTTCTGTGAGTTAAAATACGTATAGTCCAATTCCAGGAACATACTGCCCTTATTACTGATGATACAGGTTGGTGTGTTTCAAATAGTATTCATTTGCCAAAAATGTCAAGTACTATCAAAACATCTGCCAAGCCCATAATAAACTGATGGCCAGTTAGGACAACTAAACTAATCTGAACTAAACTATCAACCTTGCATTTAGGTGTGATTAACAAAACTTGCTCGCCCTGCATCCCATAGCAAAAATGAGACTGTAAAGTCTGCTTTATGTTGGAGGTGGTGATAAGTTTGTATTCTGTCTGCCATGTCCCTCCACCCCCTGCCTCACATATGACTGTTCCTGTAAGGTAACTACAGAAAAGTGGATCTTGAAATACTGGTATTTTTATAGTTGATTTGTTTGAATGTGGAGAACTCTTGGAATAATACGAAAGCCTGAATTATAGTGACACAAAACTTTCATTGTTAGCAGTTTGAAAAGATTATGCTGAAAATTGGTTAGCTTTAGTCATCTTTTCATAAATTGTCTTTTAATTTTTTATCCTTTCTCGCTTGATTTTGAAACTTGAAATATCTAGTTGAGTCTCTTCCAATCAAATGCTGCGAATGTAGAACTTCACAAATAAGATTATTCCAGAGATTGTATTAGTGAGGGTGTTCAAAACTTTTCATTTATTATGATTTTGTTTAACAAAAAAGCTAGGTTAGCTTTACAATATGTTACTGCTTTAAATGAACAATATTGCTTTCCTGTTAGAATATGCTCTGTTTTGTTTATGTAAATATATGCTCGTCTCTATTGTTATTTTATTTTATTATTAGACTAACATTTTTCTTTTTTTTTTTCCAGAGGATGCTAAGCAAGTTTTTGGCCAGACCACGATTCATCAGCACATTCCATTTAACTGGAATTCAGAGTTCGTACAGCTGCATTTTGGAAAGGATAGAAAAAGACACCTAACATACGCAGAGTTCACCCAGTTTTTACTGGTGGGTATAGTAGAGGTTATCAAGATTAATAAGATTCAAAGTACTTGCAAAATACCGTGCTAGTGGGAAAGTTGTGAGAAAGACTGTGTGGGTTTTTACAGTTGGACTGCTGAACTTTGATAGTGGTGATAAATAGGATAAGCTAGCGGTAAAGTTGCTGATTCTGGGTAGCTCTTTTTTTCTTCTTTTTTCTTTTGTTTTTGGCCCCTGTGTGCAGAAAGTCAGGTAGTTTTTGAAAGTTTCCTATATTGCATGAGTCAAAGAATATTAAATAACAGTATTGAACATTTTGGACCCAGACTAGTATTAAGAAATAATTTTGTCCATAAATAGAATGTTTACCAAATTGGTATTTTATTCTGTGCTGCTATCCAATAAGATGATATTTTGCATGATAATTGCTGCAGGCCATTTCCACACAATTCTTTCCTTTTCCTCATTTTTTTGTGTGTACAATAGGGAAATACCACTTAGTTTTGCTTTTGGTATATAAAGAATAAAATACTGTATTTCTTTTACAAGGAATTCTTGCCTATATACACTTTGGGGTACTTTGTTACAGAAAGCAAAATATTGTGCTAATAAAAAAATAAACAGATTATCTGCATTTCAGCACTACTATTAAAAATACTCTGTAGTAGGAAAAGTGATCCTTGAAGTGGTGAACATGTGAGATTCTTATTTGTATTCTGTCTGAATACTTAATGCCTGTATTAGTATTTACACTAGAGAGTTTTAAAATGGGAAACTGCTTGAAGACTGCAAGGTTTCTTTTTTTCTTGTTTACACAAGTATGTTAGTTCACAGTAGGGGGTGGTATCATTTTGATGAGGAATAATTAAGATAATGCTATTGAGACAAATGTTTCAAATTGACTTTGTAGAACAGAGCCTAATTAACTTTGTATGAAGAGGACGTCAGGTATCACATGATTAAATTGTATTCCCTTAGGTTTTGTATTGACTGTTGCAACTCCTAAGTAGCTTGGATATGCACCGATTTTGTGACGCAATGCTGAGCTAGAACCTCTTCTGGATAAAAGAACCAAAACGTTACTTTATCTGAAAAAAGGCCTGTGGCCACATGTGTTCCTTGGTTGTTCCAGTACCTCCTTCCATACAGAATAAGTCCTGGATGTGTATCCTGATTTTGTTGGATTACAATCACAGGCTTAACAGACTACCAGTCCTGTTTGCCTCATGTATCTGTCTGTTCAGAGATCAGAGGAAAACCTGAAGAAAAACACAGAATGAAAGGAAGACGTGTATAATCCTAGAATTGGATTTGAGTTGGAAGGGATCCTAAAGATCATCAAATTCCAACCTCTCTGCCACAGGGAGAGACACCTTCCAAAAGAAGGTGTCCACTTGCATGCACATACGCGCATACGAAAGAGTTTCAGAGCCACCAGCCTAAAATACCATATAACCTCATGGCTGGGTATTTGGAAGATTTAAGGTTTTTTTGTTTGTTTGTTTTGTTGTTTTTTGTTTTTTGTTTTTTTTTCCATTTTGGGTTCTTTCATGTTCTTTCTTTGAATTAGGACAAGCAGGAGCTGAGGCATGACTCATCTAGCTTTGGATTTAAGTCCTAACTACTAGGCTTTTTCATCCTAGCAGAGGGGTGATCCTCTTTTGTTGACTAAAAGGACTTCCTTCTATGTGATAATTTTCTGGGGAGAATTGTGTTTGTTTTTGGTGTGTTTTTTTTTTGTTGTTGTTTTGTGTTTTGTTTTTTTTTTTAAACCTTTTTATACTGCAAAAGCATATCCTAGCTATGTAGCGGTGCAGAGTAAAAGGTTGTATTGGAACACATCAGGGATCCTCTCACGAACCAGGTGGTCCTTTCAGTCATGATCTTCATATGACAGAAAGAGGGAGGATGAGTATAAACATGGAGAGTAAGATCAACAATTTTAAGTGTCCTCTAGAGGGGTGAGATGCATTCAGGAAAAGTTGTAAGGCTGCAAATAAAGTTGTTCTCAGCATTGGCACAGACAGCAGAAACTTTTAAGCAAATTAATTGTTCTAAAACTGCTGAAACAGTTGTCTGCTATCAGTACAGTTCGTTAGGATGCTCAGTCGCAGTAATTAGGTACATCTATTTACTTATTTTCTGTAACTGTAAATCCTAGGAACATGAGTTTTCTTACTGACTTGCTTTGCAGCTCTATATTATAGATAGTGAATTTGGGGCACAGGCATAGAAACCTTCCTTTAAGTTCTGTAACCTTTGGTACTCAGCCTTTCCTTCTGACATTCTGCCTTTGCATGAGTCAGTCTCCTTGTTCTGATGCCTAGACCTTGGACCTTAGACAGCAGGAGACCACAGTGGATACCAGATTACCTCTCTGCATTCCAGATGTGTGAATGCTCTTTATATTGCACTTAACATGGACCAGATGGTTCTGTAAGGCGCTTCAGGTACTGCTCTGTAAGTACAATGTAATTTGCCACTTCTAATGGAATAATCCAGCTAGAGTCAAATTCATTCATATTGGCTCCTATTATACCACATAAAGTTGTTACATATTCATTATCTGTTGCAGCATTTGGGCTAATCATCACTTCTGGCAAAGCTGAAGCTAGGCGGAAAATAACATTAGTATATTTTATCCATGCACAAGACAGATATCTTCTAGCTTTAAATAAGAAGAGTTTTTTTGGTGTTCTGAATATTTATATCCAGCCACCCCCTTTTTTGTCTACAGTAACAGAGAAGTCCAAAAGTATAGCCTCCAAACTACTTAGCTCAAGTATGCTTAACAGTCTATCTGCATGAATGCAGAGCTGAAGGTGTGTTGTTTTACCCCACTTCTCATTTTTGCTAGCTTAAAATTAGCTCAGATGTCTCTGCTGCGTATCAGTCACATCTATATCTGTTTGGATATAGTCCTGTTCTATTATCACTTAAACGGCAAGTCTGCTTCATGAAGCGCGATGTTGGCCCCTTTCCCAGCATGTGAAATCTATTCTGCAGAATGGATTTTAATATATGCTTATATGTGGACTTGCTAAATCCATTTCCGTGTTATCTGGGGATTTATTCATGCCCAGCATAGTAGTTGATGAAGTAGTAATCTTTAAACTCTTTATAATTGACACCCCAGGTTTTGCTCTGGTAGAAAGGATTGTGCTGCATATGATGGCTTGTAGATCCATTGGGATGGAACCCAAGCATAAGTTTCTATCTACCTGGAAAGTAATGAAGTTCATAATGAGCTGTAAGTGAAAGCTGAGGTAAAATCTGTAGATGGGAAATAATTTCATGAACATTTTGGTGCCAGCATGCCTGCCATGATGTGCAAATTAATTTTTCACAACGTCTTATACTAGCTGGGGGAATTTTGGACTCACAGCATCAAGGGAGAAGCTTATTTTCTAAAGTATATCTATGTTTACAACAAGTCTAGTCAGAGAAGGTTCTTTAGCATGTGCAATTTGTATTGCAAAGCAATGAGGATTGTATTCCTTTTAAACATAATCTGTCTCAGTAAGCAATACTGGACACAAATAGGTAAAGCAAATGTTTCTGCAGATCAGATAGCGTCTGTAAATGCTACTACAGCTTTGCATTTTTTGAGTTTATTTTAAAGTCGTATTTTTTATATTACTGCATGTACGCGGCATAGGACATGTTATGAATGTCTCATCAGATTTCCCTGATAAATTGCTCATAGCTACTGACCCTCATTTTGAAACACAGTCAAGCTGTGAGGTGCCTTAACGTTGAGACTCACCAGGGACTGCTGGAATCGGTAGCTTTTCTTTGGAGCTAAGGAGTTTAAGGCGTTTATTGCATTGTTGTGCAATGTACAGTGATTAGAGAAGTGACATCTGTCTGTTTTGTGATGGATTTTATATGAGAAATTTGGTTTTGAGGCTAAGTCTCCTCTGCATGTAATGTCTGAACGTTCTCATATGCCCTATCACTGTCTTGTTCGCATTTTGGGACTGTCCTGTGACAGAAGGTCCTTGTGCTTCCTTCCATTTGATGCAACCCGAACAAAGCAGTGCTTATCACAGCTCAGAACAGCTGCAGCCTGGAAAGACCCAACCTTGCTGAGAAAGTGGGATGTCTTCACTAACTATTTGCAGTCTGTTTAAACTCTTTCATTTCTGGTCTAAGGGTGTGAATAGGGAGCTCCAGAAGATGGAGATCACCCTATTCAGAGCTTTGACTTTCTGTCTTTTTACAGCTAAGCAGTTATTTACTAGCTGACGAGAGTATGGGCAAGTGGCAGCACTGAGGCCTTGACCACGTGTTTAACCAAGTGGGGTAATTAATTCTCTCTAGTTAATTCCATGGGTACCAAGAAAGGAATCATGTAAGCAAGGAGAAGATGGGGTGGTTTGGCTTGTACTTGATTGTGGTACTAAAGCCATTTTGTAATTAGCCGAGTGATGACAAGAAACATGCCCTTAACATATGTCTCTGGATCGTGAGCGCTGCTTTGCTTCCGTGGCTGTGACACTGCTCTCAGCCAAGGGCCCACCAACACCTGCTGTGCAGAGGTGGTAGCAAACTGGACTTATGTTCTGCAAGTGGTCCTCCAGGTTGTTTTTTTTGTTTTTTTGTTTTTTTTTGTTTTTTTTTTTTAACTGCATTTAAATGCTGGTTTCTGCCACCACAGGACTGTCAGCAATTTTGGTGGTTAAAACAAATGGAACAAGAGAGAGAAGAAAAGCAACATTCACTGTTTCCCATGTTATTCTTCTGCTAAATATAGGCGTTTTTTTATGATGCTGCCACTTAATGACAGTTGTTTTTGTTAATGTCTTCATATTTTTGTTCATTTGCTCCTGTGTTCCCATCTGCCAGGAGGTGAGCATTTAGGGAGACAGGGGTTGTTACACCTAACTCCTCTTCAGAGCTGCGTGCCTCCTGAGTACCTGCCTGCCTCAAGCTGACAAGTTTTTTGTGTGTGTTCCTGTGCTCCTCCCACTGTAAACCTCCCAGTGTTGCCTGCTTCCAAATTCTGTTGAAATTATAGGCACAACCAGAATGAAGCAGAAGCTTGCATGGCCGCATCCAGCCGGATTGCTCAATTGTAACACCTCCACACAGGGGGCTGTAATGTAAAGGAAACGTGACAGAACTGAAATTGTAACACTGCAAATTATACCCCACAAGCATTTCTCATTAAAAGCAGAAATTTCTGAATAATTCTGGGAGTGAAGTGCCCTGTTGAAACACCGATCGGGCCTTTCCTCTCCCCCCGCCTTTACCTTCTTCTGCCTAATATATGGGCTGCTTTTCATCATACCTTTCAGTTCAGGGTATAGCGTTTTAATTAGGAGTTAAGTCTAAAATTAGAGAGGCTGGGAGACTGAAGTGAAAAGGCAAAAATGGTTTGAATGGCAGCGTGAGGTGGGTGAGTAGGATGGGTGGTGGCTGCAGGCCTTCTGTGGACCTGGTCCTGCACCTGTTTGCCTTTCACCATTCACTCTCTGCCCCTTTGAATATTGCTGAGAGATAAACGGCGACTTACAGAGGATCGTGTTCACCAAGAGTACATCGGGCTTGTGATTCCTGACTAGTGTGAGTCTTGGATTAATGTGACTTTTAAGGCATATTTGCAACTGGAATTAAAGTAATAGGATAGTGTCGTTGTCCATTGCAAGACTTGGCGTAGTGTAACTGGCATACTTTTGCTGTGATTCCATTTTCTGAGTAATTGATTATGAATTTGTATTCAGACGAGGCACTGTATTTCCAGTGAAGTATTTTTAAGCCTTGAAATTGGAAGGAAGGAGATGGTAATGAGTTGTTTTCTTCCAGTCAGTAGAGAAACACTGATTGGTAAGTCAAACTATGTCACCAAAATGTAATTCTGCTTTAAGGAAATCTGTAGAACTACATAAAACTTTGATACACATTGTCAAGTTACCATCTCTGCAGGATTGTTCTTTTTAATTAAAAAATAAGAAAGAATCCTAACAGTAATTTACGAAGAAGTGGAGAAGGTCACGGTAGAAAAAGACACAGATTTTTGAGTGGTCTAATGCCTTTTTATCTTCTCTCAGTGAATCACAGACTGAGTTTATCAGGTGGTTGTGTCAGATAGTACTTGTGATAGGTTTCTACCTGTTACTGCAGCTGACATATTGAGAGGTGATCTTTAACCAGTCACGATACAATGAGTTTTAAATTAAACTGCTGCTGTCCTTTATAGATACATATATTTTTAAAGAGGATGCTTTTTGAGGGAATGCTTTCAGTACTAGTGGATGTCTGTGTGGAAATCTCTGGTCATTGCGTTGTCTTAATTCAAATGGTAGCAAAGAATTTTATGGAATATTTTTTGACCTGCAGCAACACGTGCAATAAACTGGATAATGCACATCATGGAACACTTTAATGTTCGTGCATGGGAGGTTGCCTCCACTTGTGGCATATCAACATGCCCTTCATTTCTCAGTTAAATTAATTGCATGACCTAATGCCCCCAGGGCAGAAAAATCGTAGCTGTTGTTTTAGATGCTCAGATCAGTGACAAAGGCCATATATGTTGGAAACAGTTGGAAAAGGCTGAAAATTATACATACAGTATCAATTAAAATTGGGTTACATGTAACTGTGTTTTGTTAAGTATGAGACATTCTATGGGATTCCATTAAATAAATCTAACTGTTAAGGTAATAATTCTGAACCTTTTGCTTTGTTTGTTTTTCATATATTTCCAGGAGATACAGTTAGAACATGCAAAACAAGCTTTTGTGCAACGGGACAATGCTCAGGCTGGAAGAGTCACAGCTATGGACTTCAGGGACATTATGGTCACCATCCGACCACATATGCTGACGCCATTTGTTGAAGAATGTCTAGTAGCTGTGAGTAGCTCTGGTAGCACCATTGGGAAAGACATGGGATACAAGGCTGAGGTTCCTTTTTTATGTAACTTGACTGCTCTGTGTGGCACATAGTCCACATTACAAATGAATGTTTGTAAGCTTAGCAGTCATTCTACACATAGGAAAGTTAACCCTCATTACATTATGTGTTCTCAATGTTCCTGGTCTCCTGAGACAAAAGACAAAGCGAGTAGGTGGATCTTAGTAATGACCTACAAATGTGGAATTCTGTGGCTATTTCTGGTCATTCCTTTCTTTTTTTTCCTCAAAGTAAAAATGCACAACACTATTGCATCCTATTTAGGAACTCATCCTCAAAGGACTTGCATTGTAATGTCAGTTCTGGTCTTTGGAGGGTAATTTCCAGACACCTGAGAGTGTGTATGAACTGCAACACCACCCAAGTGCATTCACTGATAGTAGTTACGCATCAGTGTACACATTTTTTGGCTTGAAATACATTTTATTATTTAGTGGACATTTTCCTGATTTATAGACCCTATTGTTATATTTCTGTTATCCATTAAGCAGAATCTATAATTTTAATTTTTAGTAATTTATTAATTTTCTGCTGTATCTCATGAGGAAAGTCTCTAGTTTTCCAGGAAGAATGGCCTTTCAGAACATATGAGATTCGTCTTTTGTGAACTGTGTTTCTCACAAAGCAGAACTTCTATTACAGCATGATAGGCCAAATTAAATATTATTCATATTTAGATAAATATGAAGAGGGAAAAAAAAAGGTACATTTGGTTTTGACCACAGTTTCTAATCTTGGAAATTTGTAGCAGCTCTTTCCAAATAATATGAAGTTTGGCTATATCCAGGTTTAAAGAAATTTGTTCTTCTTTGATTTGTAATGGAGAATTCCAGGGAGATGTGTAAAGTGATGAGAACTGCAAACTGGGTGCAGAATATTGGAAGGAGCATAGAGTGAAAAGCACAGCCAGAAGACTCATGGACAATGATTTCTGATACCTTCTTCCTCTGTTCTCTCCCCAGTCTTGCTAGCAGCTTTCCTGGGTCATATACTCTCTCAGAAAATATCAGATGAGGTTTTTGATTCTCCCTCAAGGTCAATTAAATTTTGGCAAGCTTACACATTGTTTTCAGAAATCTTGTAGATCATCAATCTTAAACTTTAAATTAGTGAATTGGCCCAATATTTTTTTTTCTGTGTGCAGACCCAACACCACTTCACAATAAAGGCTTGGGTTCAGTACTCATTTGAGAACGAATAACTGTTTGAACCTCATTGTTCCCATTTGGTTTGACTGCCTGATATAAGCCTGAGAGCTTACTGCTGGTTTTCCACAACTTGAAATGCCTGTGAATTTAAACGTTTGAATTGACCTTTTTCAGAATATGTTTTGATTTTGTTGAAATTTTCTGTATAGTAATATACTTTACATGTAGAAGTAGATTTCCTCATTACTAGAAATAAGCCAACTTATAAAACATTTCCAACTGAAACAGTACTGAAACTTGAACTTTGTAAATTACTACTGGTTATGTTGTTATAATCCTGCATATGTATTTGTTTAGGTTTGTAGGGTGGGGAGAGTTTTACATTCTGGTCATGATTAGTTTCAGTAACATAAGAATCTTTCATAGTTTTCTTTATTTCGCATTATTATTTTTTTTAAAAGCAACTCTGTGCTACTGTCACTCTTACAAAGATTTTGAAACATTAATTTTATGTCAAGATTTTTCTAAATCTTTTAACACTCTCCCTTCTCTTTTCTTCTTTTACTGTCTCCACTCTAGGCTGCTGGAGGTACCACTTCCCATCAGGTCAGCTTTTCCTATTTTAATGGATTTAATTCTCTCCTTAACAACATGGAGCTCATTAGAAAGATCTACAGTACTCTGGCTGGAAATAGAAAAGATGTGGAAGTCACTAAGGGTTGGTATAAATGTTTGCAGTCTGGAAGTTTCCTTGGGCATTTGGCTGGGGCAGGGTGGAGGGGAAGACCTCATCTGTATGCTTTTAAATCCATGGGAGGGGGAGACAGCCTGCTTTGTTCCCATTTCTTGGTACATCCGTAGTTTTGTACATTCCTGCTGGAGTCCACCTTCCAGGTTTTTCATTTGTTTCCATCAGAAAAAGGTCCTGGTAAAACTGGCAGTGGGGGCAGGGTGAGGAAAGTATGTATAGATATTTAAAAGTTTAAAAAACTTCCTAGGACTCCTGCCAAATTGGCAGCCTATTAAAGTGACCTTCAAGGGTAGTTGAAGAATTCCATAAACTTGTATTGGCGGCACAGTAAGCTGATCTACAAGCTTGGAACAAGATGTTATCTGCTATATCTAACCACTTTTATAGAGAATTCCCTGTGCAACGCCAAAGTTTCATTAATGTGGCCTACCCTGACTATGCATGAAAAGTTCCACATCTCTTGACTCCTGATTTTTTTTGCCTTTTTTTTTTTCCCCCTGACCCGCAACTGATTGATACCGTATGTCAAATATCCTAAATCCTGCTGATAGCACTAAGCTTTAAGACCAGAGAGTAGTGCTCGTTTGCATGATGGATATACCATTTCAAACATACATTTATGTAGCGGCAGGAACGCTTTAGTGGTGGGTCACTTTTATTTCTCTCTCCCCCTTCCCCTCCACACCAGCATCTTCTGCTTAATACTAAAATATAAAGTAACTCCGAAGTGCTTTGGATTACATGTATCTGGGTTGATTAGTTTTTCTTTCTCTTCTGTATTTCTGTTCTGTTGCAGAGGAGTTTGTTCTGGCAGCTCAGAAATTTGGTCAGGTTACACCCATGGAAGTTGACATCTTGTTTCAGTTAGCAGATTTATATGAGCCGCGGGGGTAAGTGAAGAATTATCTATCCTTCCCTTTTTTCTTTCCTCCTCTCTCATACTCTGAAGGAGAGGGAGGTGGCGGTGGGAAGCAGAAGGGTGTAATGTAGTGGTCAAGTGCGGGTAACTGCTTGTGATCCAAAACCTATTTGTAAGCAATCACTAAGCTGAATTAATTTCCTCAGGCGCATGACATTAGCTGACATAGAAAGAATTGCTCCTCTGGAGGAAGGGACGTTGCCCTACAACCTGGCTGAGGCCCAGAGGCAGGTAAGAACAGGAGCCAGCAAGATGCTGTTATGTATTGTGTTCTGTACTCAGTGTTAGATAAATAGATATCCCACCTCTCTATGTAGTCATAAAGCTGAGTTGCTTTTCTCTTGTGTTTTGTAATATCTGTGAGGAATATCTTCTTGTTAGAATTTATTTTTAACCTGCATCATGTCATTTCCATCTCTTCTCTGTGCCCCTTTCTCTTGGGTTGCATTTTGACAGGTTAAATGTAATTTACTTTGGAAAGATAAAACAAGATGTATGAGTGTTATCCAGCCATTTAGTAAATATTAGGTGTATACCTAATTAAGTTGTTTATGTTTCATGATTCTGTTGCTCTCTGTTCTTTTTAATGAGGAAAGACTTCCTGCTCTAAGTATGGATGGTAAATTCAGCATCTAGTCTATTAAATGACAGCCCTTGTTCTGAAAATGCACGCATGTTCAAGGCTTCAGAGTATTCTCTGCTTTGCTTTACACTCTGCTGAATATCAAAATAGGAGAAATTATGTTTGGTCTACCATCACAATTTCACTATAAGCAATAATATTCTCTGTATGTACAAAAACTAAAGGTCTTCTCTTGATGGTATAACAGAAGATGAACTTCTGTTGTGTTAGAGGAAAAAAGAAGTCAAACTTACTGATTTAAATGTCAAACTTACTGTTTTTTTAGTTTTTATATTATTGTAGCATATGTTATTTTTTCATGATACAAGTTACTATACAGATAGATTTAAAACTAAGTCTCTGTTTCTGTTTTCCTCTTTCTCTCTGTCTATTTTAAGGCAGTCTTAACTTTGTGTCTTGTGAGACTAACTTTTTTTGTTTTGTTTTGTTTTCCTACTCTGGGTCTGTGCAGAGACGCCAGTTTGACCACAATGATTTGATGCAGGCTACATTTTTAGGGCTACCAGGCCATAAGCCAAGCCTGCATGTGTATGTGTGTACACATGCGTCTCTTTCACTTCTCTTTCTTTTTCTCCTCCCTCCCCTACACTTGAACACCACCACCACAACTTCAAGACAGTATCTAGGATGGTGGTTTTCTGTTTGTTTGAGCAGTGACTAAATGTTGACTCTGCTGGGGTGAATTCAAATGAGTAGGCTCCCAAAAGCTGGCCGTCTATTCCTAGAAGACTCCTAAAGGAGTTAAAAGCTTGGACCTAAGATCAAGTAACATAAGTTACAATAGGTGGCAGTAAAATGTAGCCAAAAATGCGGAGTTCTGAAAGGAGCAACATCTTCAATTTTTGCTTTGGGGCCACTGTCTTTGCCAATATAATTTATGCCATTTTAAGAGGCTAGGACATATGAACCTGCTTAAAATCTCACCATTTCTCCGTATCTGCCTCTACCTTTTGGTTTTCCCATCCAGTTCCTTTTTAATGTCATCTGCTTGATGCTCAAACTGAAATGATTTTCAGCAACACTGATGCCTTCATCTTGTTTTTTGGCCAATTCCAGATAGATTGGAGTATTAGCTTAAACCTAAACTTATTTTCAGAAAAAAAAAAATAATTAAAAAAAAAAAGTATATAAAATCTATATATATTTCAGAAAAAAATCTATATGTATAATCTATTTTTCAGAAAAAAATCTATGAAGTACTAAGGAACCTGCATAATTTTTGTTATACAGATATATTTTCTGATATATTTTTACTTATATATATATATATATATATATATTCTCTCATTGGATAGCAATTTTTAATCTGGAGCAGTTCTGAAATGTATTTTTCATTCACTTGAATCTAATGCTCATGGAGTGTAAGAAAACTGAAATTGTAGGGGTATTTTATGAAACCCTATTGTCCTTGAGCAAATGTATATGAATAATGCTCGCATACATGCTTTGACAGCCTGAGAGGTAATAGGCACACCTATTTTTGGCCACAATTCCAAACTGGAGTTGCTTTTAGCTGTAGAAAATTAATAACCTAAGGTGTAATATGTGTGCCCTTTTATATGCGTATTTGGATTGTTGATTTTAGAGTTGTATAATTTCTTGTAGCATCAGTCTTTCTTGTATTTTCTGTCCCAAACTGAAGAGGCTGTACTATATGATGCTTAGAAATGTATTGAAAAGAAATAATAATTAAAAACAAAATCTCCAATGTATTCTGGGATTTTCTCCAGGTATCTGTATACTGTCTAATCATGAAATATTCCCTTGTGAAATACAATTGTCTGATTATTTTTCTTGTTCTTTCTTTTATTTTAAATCCTGTCTCAACAGAAAGCTCCGGGTGATGTGTCTCGACCTGTTCTCATCCAGATTGCAGAATCAGCGTACAGGTTTGCCCTTGGTTCAGTAGCTGGAGGTTAGTCATGGCTGAGCAAAATAGAATTCATCTTCACTGGTTTTTGCTTGTATTTTTTTTTCTTCTGCACTTCTTCCCCTTCTCCACTTCTGCCTTTCAATTGAGTGTGGAAGGCTTCCCCATCTTTCCCTTGAATCCACATCTGAGGACTGGGATGACTATAAGATAGAAGGGGAAGAGGTGGTCTGGTCTACAAGAATTTATGGAATTTATGGAAAATTGTTGGAGTTTGCGGGTGGTGTTTCTACTTAATTTTGTCACCAAACCAGTTTCAGAAGAATCAGATTAATAATGAAGTAGGGTCAAGAAATGCTTTTGGTTAAAATTGTGGGTGGTAGTTTTATATATCCAAAACATAATAAGGAGAAAAAAAAAAGATAAAACCAAGTGCAGAGAGAGAGAGAAATGTGGAAGATGACAGTTGCAGACAAACACCACAAATCATTATTTTCTTACAGCTTGATTTTTATTTGCAGCTGTTGGAGCCACGGCAGTCTACCCAATTGATTTGGTAAAAACTCGTATGCAAAACCAGCGCTCTACAGGCTCTTTTGTGGGAGAACTTATGTATAAAAACAGCTTTGATTGCTTCAAGAAAGTGCTACGTTATGAAGGTTTCTTTGGGCTTTATAGAGGTAAGTTTGAAAGGTGGCATATACTAATAAGATACAATGAAGAGTTCAGGGGAACAATGAGTTTTTAAGACCATTTTGTAAAGACTTCAATTTTGTCTGGCTTGTACTTTTGCTTCATTTAAAATCTCATATTGATTTGCATTCCTATTCTAGCTGAACTGTCTGTGAACTTATTGATAATTAAAACATTGTAATGAGAATGTCTTTGTGGGACCTTTCTGTCCTTGCCTTCCTCATCTGCAATAGGGTAGCAGCAGCAATTTCCTGTAGCGAAACTATATTATTAGTCAAGTTTTCATTCCCTTAGCAGTCCTTAGTACCAAGAATGTTTTGTCCTGTTTAGTAAGAAGTTAGACAAATCATCCTTTCTGGTTTTGTTTTGTTCTGTTCTGTTGTTTTTTTCAGTGTTCTTTCTCATCTGTTTTCTTACTATTAAAAGCATACAACTGTATTGAAAATATGGCACCTTGTTATTAACCAGATCTCCTTTTGTGATATCTCTTGTGACAAATCGAATCTCTTTGAACCAGTTCCATGTGCTTCACTGATCACTGGGAATTGTCATCTTTATCAAGTTTTATGTATACCTCTTCTGAGCTTGTCAGTGTTGAGTCAGCCAGAGAGATTAGCTGGGATCAACCCACTTAGCTTAATATACGTAACCATTATTCCCAAGTTACGAAATTAGTTGTTCCAAGCTCACTTTATAGTCAATGGAGAAAGCTCTTCTACTTGGTCCAGGAACTAAATCATCCTCACTTTAGACATCTTAGATAATTGCCCACAGTCAAGTGATGGATTTTTTATTTTGTCCTTGTCACCGTTATGGTGTTAGTGATGTAAGTTCAGGTAAGTCAAAAGTAGTTATAAAGAAACATAAACTACTGAATTCTGTGCATTTGTCTGTAGTTCTTTTCTGTCGAAGAGATAAAGCAAATTATATTTCTAGTATCTGCATTACTGAGATATCTTTCCCCCATCTGCCATGTTTATTGGGGTGGATTTGAAATTTGCATTATTTATTTTTAGCAATCTTGCTTAGGAACTTTTTTAATTTTTGAAAATGAGAATACTGTAATGACTGAACTGAATTTCTAAAAACAGTTGAGTCAGGAAAGAGGAATAGATTCAGTAGAACAAGTTATGGTGTGGCAAAGCTGTATGCACCTGAAAGGGGAAAACAAACAAACAAAATGGAAAAACAAAACAAAACACGCTAACAGTTGCATAAGACAAAGTGTGAAACAACTCTAAAAGTAAGTGTTGTGATACATGGGCACTCTGTAATATAAGATCTGAGTTGCTGGAAG
Organism: Aythya ferina; assembly: GCF_964211825.1. Taxonomy (NCBI): domain Eukaryota; kingdom Metazoa; phylum Chordata; class Aves; order Anseriformes; family Anatidae; genus Aythya; species Aythya ferina. Next base: position 26,595,454 of record NC_140297.1, on the reverse strand, counting down.
TTGGCTAAAGAGCTTCTCCACAAAATACAGACTTCGTCATTCTTTCAGCACAATTGGAGACGGGAAGAGTCTTGTTATCGATTGTGACTGAGACCATTTTTTGAGTAGGCCTAGTAATTTAATAAAGGGTATTGACATGGTTTCCATTTTATAGCACTCGGGATCATAAAAAGTCTCAGTTATTGGCTAAAGAACAAAATATATTCCCTGCAAATGTATGCTTGCTTTTTCCATGATCCTGAAAGAATAAATACACAGAACTCCACAACCATCCACTCCTGTCTTATGTAAATTCTGAACTATGGTGATTTTTCACCCAGAAAAAAAAACTCAGAAATGTCAAAAATGTGGATTCTTAATTCAATTTGTTTGTTGTGGTTTTGGAGTGATCTTTCATTGCCAAATTCAGGAAAATATTGAAGCCTCCATCAGTATAGCTTGGTTTTCCATTCTGCATCCCCTTTGATACTTTTCAGTCTTCCTAGGCATACAGAATAGTAAAATCCCAGACAGTTTGGTGGTGCTGGTCTTCTAAACCCAAGACAATAATCTCATTTCTGGATTATATAAGAGAAATTGTGCAGTGGCAAAGAACACCATCATTTCAGAGGCAAATTGAGACCTGCACTTGTACAGATTCTCTACTTAAAAGGCAGCCTGATTTAACTTCTCTCATTAAAAAGAGTGAAATGCTGAAAGCTTCCTAAGAATTTGGAGCTTCCTCTGCGCATTTCCATAAATTCAGACTCTTGCCTAATTTCTAAGTAGATCATGTCGGGGAAAGCTGAGCAACCACGTGCAGAATAAAGGTTTCCAGTTAAGCTTGAGAGAGGACAGGAAAATTTGCAAGGAGCATTTTATACATCAGTATGTTTACACAATGTAGCGCAGTAAAGTTATAGCATGAATCATGTAATTCTAATCTTAGTTACCAGGCTAGCTAAGACAAACCGAAGTACATCACCTTTTGCTCCTTGTCAGTAACTGCTGTTCTTTCTTACACTGTGTGGCAGTCAGAGTTAGGCACATTTTTTTTCTTCTACTGGAGAAGGGAGCAGTAATTGGTAGTTTTCTCCTACTTAGCTGAATAGTGATGCAAAACCTTTAAGAAAAAAAAAAAAAAAAGAACAACAAAAAAAACTTGTAGAAACATTTGGAGCAGTGGTCTGTTTGTCATACCACACTGCAAGATAGCCAGCAGGAATTACAAACCCTACTCTGAACCCAGCCATTTCAGAGGATATTTTTAATACAAGGCACATAGTTACATCCAGTGAACTGATTTTTTTTTTATAATTATTTTATTCCAAACTGGAAAAGGGCAAAACCACCATGTTGTAAACCACCATCTCAGATAAGGATAAATTACACCATCTTGTGGATGTACAGAGAGCGCTAAATTCTGTTTAATGCAAATTTGGTTCTAAGGATAATCAGCATTTCTACTGAGAAGATGCTTTGATTTTTTTAAAAAACCAAATGTGATATCAACCGCTTTAGAATCGTTAACTTTATGATATCCATTATTTGAATGCTGCATTGTTAGATTAATTTTTGTTAAGACTGTGCATCTGAGATAGAATTTTCATCTCTCTTTCTCTGCATGGCTTAAAAGAAAATTCATCTCAGGTACCTATAATTTACTGTTGTGGCTACATTTATACCTGAAATATGTATTTAGAAACTTGCAGGTATTTATATATATGCAAATACAAGAAAATTTTGGAAGCTGTGATCTGTCAACATCTCTTCCAACTGATGAGGTCACCTATATTTCTTAATATTATTTTAATTTTGTGTCCACCTAACAAGTCACAGAATGCTTCACAGTCTTAAGCAGTGAGATTTAGAGATTATTTCATCTATACCTGATAGAATTTTTATGGAAAATAAAAATACCAGAGATAAAATGCAGCTCATTAAAATGTTCAGTAGCGGTTTTCATTTTGCTTAATGCCACTTCACCAAGAGGATGAGAAAGACAGGAAATGCTGTGGAAGACTGTTATCTGTGATCATTAACTGGTAAGGAACCTGTTAGTTTTATTTCTTAAGATGGCGCTTCTAACACTGCAGTGACCCCAGATGCCTTCTGATCTTAGATCTTAACATCCATTCATTCATTCATGATCCAACTTCATTATTCTCGATGGACTCCCATGCAAATGATACAAGACCATGGCAGGAGCTTTCCTCTAGAATATGCAATGAAGAAGCACTTTTGTAGAGTGGACATACAAGCCTACTCCTACCCTAAAGTTTTGTCACAGCACAACATCTTCATGAAATAAATACCCTGTTTGCAATCTGATCGAGCTGTGCTTAAATGGCAACTGGAAATTAATTGTCCAATTTCTCATATGAATCCTGTAATAGAAAAATGTTGCAGTATTCTGTTCCCACCTTAACATCATATGTCCAAATGGTTTCAACTATTTAACCTACACTGAGCAACAGCTCCTTCACTCTGTAGGTTTTTCTAATACCACGGGAAGACGATGTTCATTACACAATGTGAAGCTGAAGTTTCACTGTTAAGTCTGAAAAATTCTTTGACCAAATAAGACTTGCTCAATACCATCACCACAACTGAGCTGGATGAGCTCTTGCATGTATATTGTTCGGTTATATTTAGGCTGCTTTCAGAAAGTAACTCTGAATGTAGCTTTCAGTAATCTTTCTCACGTAAAGAGCTATGAAAGAGCACTGGATATATAAAAATGGGTTGTATAATGTGTTTGCTATATTCTATACTAGCAGGCTGCTGTTGTGCAAAATGTTATTCTGGAATGTTACAAGAGCATACAGTTTTTTAAGACAATTCTGAGCCTGTCCTACATCTGTGCATGTGACACATTGCTGATCTGCTAATGCACAGTGATATTGAAAAATGCTCAGCATGTCAGGATAACCCCAACAGAAAAATAGCATTTTCTTACGTGTCCCTAGATGTGCTATCTTTCTTCTCAAGCCTAGCATCTCTATTCTCCTCAGAACTCTTTCAACAGTGTTTCAGGGCTTCCATCAAAAGGATAAATAATAAAGAGAATTGAGTTTTGATAATCATAATGTATAGAATGCACAGGTACCACTTGGAAATAGCTTTATTACATAGGTATGAGAGCAAATGAAGAGTTCTTCTACCTCTCTTAGCTGGAGACAGTGTCTTTTTAATCACCGAAGATACAAATTCATTAGCAAATATGTCTGAACAAAGCCACATCTGTCCCATAGATGTAAATTTAGGCTAATATTGTAGCAGATACAAAGAGAATTTGGTCTTTATAAGATTAAAGCTGTAAAAATTATATTCAGTGTATATCCTTGCTTTTATTCTTAGTGTGACAGATGTACAATATTCAGTCATACAGTTGTGATGGTTTTAATGTTTTTTCATTGAGGTTTGAATTCAAGTCAAATATGCAACTAAAATTGATTCCAAAACTCAAATTCTGAAATTATACTTAGCAAAATCTCTTCTTCTGAGCAACTGTATGTGAACTTAGTATTACTGCACTCTTTTGTTTGAATATTCAGCCATGTGATCATATTTCAAATTGGTTTTCTCAGGTAACTGTTAGGTGTGTATGTGTATCAGGTGTATGTGCAATTAATTACTCTTTTTGACACTTTAAAAACAAAAATACTAATACAGGGGCAAAATTTTAAAGGTGATAGTTTATAAATATGTCTGGCTTTTTGGCTCCCACAAGCAAAATGGTGCTATTCTCTGCCATCTTTTCCTTGTTAAGGAAACTAACCAGTAACTGGTAGTAACCAGTAAATTGATAGATGGTAGCAGAATGGAAGAATAGGCTAGTCCAGTGCATGTTCATTTTTCTTTGTTATTCTGATGTTTAGCTTTTTGGGAAAATGCTTTTCAGCAAGTGAGCTCTTAGAGGTGGAACCTTAATTGTTGTCTCTTTTTCTCCAAAAAGAAAACCATGGAGACCTGCAAATATCAGACTTAGTAGAAAGTACCCAGAGGTGCTGCCTGAGCTGCTAAAACAAAGGGGTCTGCACCAGCAGCCTATTCTAGCCTGTGTGATTTGAATGGTGCCTTAATTTCATTATCCTTGTGAACGCTTACAACATCATTCTAGCCCCAGGCTTACTTGGTAAGCTCTGCATGTTTTTGGGTTGTGTTGCCCAAACGAGATACAGTCTATTCACTTCAGGCAAGTGAAACCAGTAGTCAGATTCCCACTTCCAGTTTATACTGCATCACTTCTAACAAAATAAAACAGGAAATTCCATACCCGGGAAGAAAGTAGCATAATTTAAGAACTGGTGAGTTAACTGGGCAAAGTGCTCAAGAATGCAGTCATACATGCTTGAATGTTTTGCATTATTTTGATTCTTTTCCCCTTGGATCCCACCATCTAGTGCTACTGTTTTTGCCAGAAAAAGGTAATGCACACATGACTTTTAAAATAAATACATCTTATATCTTAAAAATTCATTAGAAGGTCTTCAAACGTTTTTCTGCGAAGATGCAAAAAATAAATGTTAGTGTAGCACAAAGTACTGAAACATAGTTGGCAAAATCTGTATTGGTGTTTGAGTGTAAAGCAAGCTAATAACACAGATTTAAAAAAGCTAAAGTAGCTATGGTGTATGTAGGAAGTTAATCTGACTTGAAGTGAAGTGGTAGCACAAAGTTTGTTCTCAAAATGGAATGTTTAAGTACTCTCATTAAATCTAATAACACAAAATCGCTGCAAAAATTGCCCGTTTCTAGGTGGTGATCTCTACATACATTTGTTGATTTGTTTAGTTAATACCAAGTTACTTGATGCATTGAATTCTCCTTTTCCACGTTGCAGGTCTGTTACCACAGCTATTAGGAGTAGCACCAGAGAAGGCCATAAAACTTACCGTAAGTTTGCAAACGGATTATTTTCACATTTCTCCACATTTTAAAATCTGTCTAATTATAATTAGCATGTTAAAGATTTTTATTCTTAATGTGTCAGCTACATGGTACGCTGCATTCCATCATTTTTGCTTGATAGAAACTTAATTACAAACGCACAAACCAACTATTTATATCTCACTTGCAAACGTTACAGGTGGCACACAAGTCACATACTTACATGTATATTTTAAGAATTTTACTGAAAACTTATTGTTTGGATTTGCTCCAAAATATAACAAGCTTACTCAATTTCTTCATCTTATCATCCTATTTGTAAATAGTTCAGGCCTGAGCAAAAATTTAGTAACTATTTATTGGGTTTTGTGGGCTTTAGTTGTTGTTTCTTCATGTAGTTTAATGTTTGATTTTTGCACTACTGGAAATTATTTGAACATGTAGTGAAGTGTTGGTAAAAATAGCATTATATCCCAATTTCAATGACTGGTTATTCATAAAAACTAGTAGAATGCATTTTAAAAACAGAAAGGTACTTACTGTTGTTAATGGGATTACTATTGCATTAAAAATTATTAAACATTCTGATATTAATTTGGATTTATGCTTAAATTTCCAAATGTAGTGAACATTTAAAAAATCTTAAATGAGTTTATCATTAATTTTTAGACAGTGATAATATTATTTAATTATTGAGTTTCCATTTTTTTCCAGTCATTCATTAACTGAAAGCTGAAAATCGTTGTTGGAAAGAAAATCTTAGCTAACTTTGCAATATGTCATTTGGTTTATCTAGTATCTGTTAGCTTGGTAGCTTCATGGTTGTATTTGCATTTTCAGTTGCACAAAATTTGCAGCTCATGAGTGTTTTCTCCAACCTTTTAATTTATCAACTTTCATAAATGTTTGTTTTTTAAGGTTAATGATTTTGTGAGAGATAAGTTTATGAGTAAAGATGGCTCTGTCCCGCTGGCTGCAGAAATTCTTGCTGGTGGCTGTGTAAGTATCTTTAATTTCCTTCCTATGAGATACATGAAAGTACAGTGTGTAAGGTTAACTATGTGGACTAAGGCTTCTGTTTAACCACAGATCCGGTTCAAGAGCAGACTCTGCTAGAGCATCTCAGTTCTTTCCTAGATAGGCCAGCCGCTCTTGATGAAAGGGTAAATGTTTCTGTGCATCGTGCCTTTTAACTGCGCTGTATAATTCTCACAGCTTAGAGTTTGTTTCCTTAATAAAGAATGTGTCTTTATGAATGCTGGCTGTAGCTTATGGCCTAAAGAGGATTCATGCTAACCTTTCCAGAAGTTAATAATTAGTTACTACTTTGTGGCACCCACTCTGCCACGTCACTTCTTTCCTGATGTGTTATTGTGCCCACTAATTTTCACTTTTTGCAGTGATACTGGCTTTTTGAAATGGCAAAAACTACTCATGCTTCTTTTGAGTTCGTAGCAGACGTAGGCTGTGTAATGTTAACTCAGTGCATAATGCATTCCTGAATGTAGGCTGTACTTAAAACCCACTACGTTTTTAAGATTGTTTTCCTTGCACAGAGTAGTATCTTAATGAACAACTGGTATATTACTGGGTAAATGATAATATTTCACATTTTGGTCTCGTTTTGTCTGTTCACATTACAGCTTACTTTATCTGGCATATTGATTTTGTTCTAGCAAATGCAAATACTTGAAGTAAAATGAATAGTTGTTCAAAGACCAGTGCACTTTACAGATAAAGAACACTGTTTATTTAAACTGGCTTTGATCACTGGGGCAGAGCAATGTTGGTATATTTTCAATCTATCTTTGTTTCTGTTGTCATAAGACAGATGAGGTCACATTTTCAAGCAGCTTCTACCTGTGTTGAAAACGTAGATTGAGCAGCAACTTAAAAACAACTGCTTGTGTCTTAACCTCAGTAGGTGCAGACATCTGTTGTGTGTGTGCTTGCGGAGAGCATGCTGCGATTATCTAAGCCTCAGGGTGCAGTGGCTTGATTACGTTGCAGGCTGAGAAGCCCCGGCTTTCTGTAATTCTCAGGAGATGGGGCAGGATTTGGCTGCTGTCTCACTGCTCCCTCTGTTTGATCACTGACCTGTTGTAGACTGCCAGGTAGGATCCCTTGTTCTGTAACTTTAGGAGCATTCAGGGGAGAAGAAGGGGGGCGGGGGGAGTGAAGAAGAATGTGGGTCTCTAAAGCCCTAAATAAAACGCATGCTGTAAATGAAGGAAAAATGCAATAAAGTACTTGCAGAGGAAAAAGTATTTGCCCCTTACACTAATAAAACATCTTATGAACATAGCAGCCATAGAAACTCAGCAAAATTTTCATTTAAAATGCCATTTGATCTAGAGTTTTTATTTTTACAGACTGCTGTGAATTTTTTTAATGCGGTAGAAAAAGCACTCTTTACAGAGACCTGTCATTCACGAGTACTGCAGCAAGCTTTTTGCCAGTAGTTCACTGCAAACTGGGGATCTGCTTGAAGAGATAGGTGGCTTGAGATGTGTCTTAAACATTCTGTAAGCGTCGGCTTGTCATATTTGGTATTTGAAATACACGTTAGGCATGGGATGCTGCATAAGGTTCTGGCAGTAGACGTGCGGTGGCAGAGTGCCCCGGGTTTCCTTTTAATCCGAGTGCTCTGCTTAAGGGGATATTTTGGTGCCAGGCAGGTAGGCTGCGACTCGTCTCTTCTGCAGGTGGTCTTTGTGGTTTTATTTTATTTATTTATTTGTTTGTAATTTTAAACTGAATTCAGACTGGCAACAGAGGCTGTCATTACAAGTGGTGCCTAGCGTTTTGGGGAAAGGAGATGAATTTTTCTCTCATGGTGTAAATATATGCATAAAATGTGAGATGCCAAAGGCAGGCCTTTACCTCAAGCTTTCAGTGTAGGACTGGCCTAACTTTTTGTCCCAGTTTAAGTTGGTGTGAAGCTTGTGATTTCGATGGAAACAGTAAGGACACTGTTGAATGCTTTTGAAAATTTTCAGCCTTGGATTTTACCTCATTCCAAAATGTAGTAATCGCGTATGTGGGAGGCAAGAAGACAGAAGAGAGCACGATGTGTTAGTCTAAAAAGGGGCAGCCAACTAGGATGAATTTTTTTAAAAGAAACCTGCCCTATCATCTTTCCAGTCTCCACATCCAGTTCTCAGCTGCGATTGTGTTACAAACACAGATGTTAAATTTTCCTTTTTCTCTGCTTATATTTCCCCAGAGTGCACTCATCGCTTAAGCAAGGATTTTGTGGGGGGATTCGTGCTAGGTTTTAATGGTTTAAATTCCAGTCCTATAAGTGCGTTATAGCATTGTTACTTAAGAAAGGGAGGACCAAGCAGATACTTGGATGGTTTTGGCTGTTTAGTAACATAAAGGGCTTTGAAGGGGTCAGTATCACCTGAGCAGCTCCACTCTGCTGGTCGCCCAACCATTGCCAGTCGTTGACTTTTAAGTCCCTAAGGAGCGCTCTTTGCATCATAATTACTGAGAATTAGTACACATGGCTGACTTTTGCACTTGCAACTAAAGCTGATTGTTTCACTGAACAAGTCTTTTTCTGTTTTGTAAACTGTTTTCTCTCCTGAAAAAAAAAAAAAAAAAAAGAAGAAAAGAAGAAAATAGAAAGATCCTTTACTCCCTGACCTTGTGGCACTTAGTTCAGTTAACAGCCTGTTTCATAGCTTTTTATTATGTGAAGATGAAAGTGATAGTTTGAGGTGTTTTTTTTGTTGTTGTTTTTTGTTTTTTTTTTGAGACCCTCAAGAATACAATTAAAAGTACAGCCTGGATATTTTTATACAGAATCTTAAGGAGGGTTGTTATGTTAATCGCTGACTCAAAATTTCCATCTCCTCTGTAAGAATTTTTCCTAGTGCCTATAGGACTTGTTACCTATGTAAATATATAAGAAAAGATTTGTACGATGACTGAAGCCCACCGCGAACACTGGTCTCTCCTGTGTATTTAGGACTCTTATCACTCATGCGAATCCTATATAGCCCTTACCATTATTAGACCAGTAAAAAGCTCTGGTTCCAAGACATAGTGTAATGATACTATAGGGCTATGATCTGCTAAGCCTCTAAATGACAAATCTGACTTAACTTCCTCGAATGAAAAAGTGCAAAAAACGTTAGGCTTGATTTCTGTTGATGCTGTAACTTACCTTCAGGGATTCTTAGATAAAAGGATGAGTTTGGGTAAGCTCTAAGTGCAACCTAAAGTCTCTTTATTTACAGTGGCAATAATCTTGTAGTCTTTTTTTTATGGTCTTTAATTTATATATAAAAAAAGAAAAAAACCCTACTCCAACTGATTTTAGTTGCTTTAGTTGCTCTCTTCAACCTAATTAGTGAAAAGCTTCATTTAAAAATAATCTGATATTTTTTGGTACAGCACTGGTTATTATTCCTGTTGTCAGGTTATATTAAACAACTAAAACTATCTGTAAAAGTGTCATAAAGGTTATTTTTGGGGTTTTGAAATGTTAGCTACTTAGTTACCACTACGGTTTTAGATGAGACAATCATTTTGCTTATTTCCTTAAATATATGAAGCAGTTTCACGTTTAATTGAAAAACACACACCGTGTTTCTGGAACTAACAGTGGAAGAAATGCAAAGATTGAAAATAAAGAGCGATCAGAAAATACACACATTAAGAAAAACAGGAGAAGTATTATAGCATGGCTGAAAAGAAACAGCGATATAATATACATGGACTTGTCTGCTTATAGCAATACAATTATATAGGTAAATTGGAGACCTAATGTTCTGCAAGAAAAGGGAGAAACGTTTTGCTTTGTAACCTTTCCTTCTGCTCTCCCTCCTCTTTCCAAGTGCACGCAGTCTTTTCCTTCCCAGCTGCTCAGTGTGTGCTCACTATTAGCTAGTTTAAATCATGTAGCACAGTACAATTACAGACCCCGTACAGATCTGCTTTTATTTAAGCTGTCAAGACAATTTTAGGCATATTTCTAGAGACTTTATAGTAATCATCATAAAGTTGAAACATATTGGACCTGCTTGGACAACCTCAACTCTGCCATGGAACATAAAAATTAGATATGGTTAAGACGGAGTTCATCTAGAAAGTGCAAAATCCTGTCCAGAATTAATTTTTATGAGGGAATACGATGTGAAATTCCAGATGAATTGTGCCAAATAACCAGTCCAGTGCAAATAGTTTTATTAAGCTACTTACAACGTTTATTTTATGTTTGAGAGAGCAGTAAAGATAAGTCCGCATCTGAGCTGCATTTTCTCTTTTGCATTGTGTTTGAGGTAGAGAGATGGACTACAACTGCTACACTTCCTAGATCTCTAACTTAGAAAAATTCAGACATTTCTAAGTTGGAGGCTAAACGATATTGAAGGTGTTATTCTTGTATTCATTTTTCAGAAACCTAAATCTGACAAAATTCTGATCTATTTGGCAAGGAATTGTGAGCTATGGATAAAAATGAAACTGAGCACTAAGAAGGCAGGGACGGAATCCCTGCGTGTATATCTGAAAAAAAATCTGAACAACTCTTACCACAGTAAAGTCTTGGTACAGTTTATTGAGATACTTAAGTAATAATGGTCTTCTTTACAATTACTCACAGTAGCTTTGAAAGCAAATGGCATACATTTCTTTTCTTGTACTCTTAACCGATTTGTTGTAAGATGTCTATTCTCCCTGTAGCCAGGGACTGTAACTTCCAGTGCTTTAAAGAGCAGTTCTACATACACGTATAAAAGCCCAGCAGTCACATTTCTTGTTTAAAAAAAGGTTCAAAAGGCTCCTAATATTTTTTTTTTCTTGCTGAAAATAAAAGTATTTACTGCAAATAATTGATTTTGTTAAATAAATCAGATTAAAAGTATATGTAATTTAATTAATATAATGTAACAGTATACTGTAATTAATTAGATATTTTAAAGTATAGTTTTCTTCTCTGAACCACTAATTGTAGTTATTTTCAGCATGCTGGTTCTAAGTAATTTTAAACTGATACAAAAAAGAGCAGCTCGATATGGACTTAAATTTAACTTCACGTTTGCAAACCCATTGTGTTTCAATGCTGCTTTGTTTTAATTGTCTGGGATAAATTTTCAACTAATCTTATTTTAAAGCCTTACAGTAAAGTTTGGGAAGGCAACATAGGGTAACATGATAGCCCTTCCCAGAGGTTGTACCAAAGGGTGGGGAAGTTCCTGGTGTAGGGTTCCTGCTTTTCTTTGACCTCACCCCACATTTCCTTGCAGGTTTGGATGTTTTAAAAAATAGTTTGCTGCATCTTTCACCCGGTCATACCTGTTTAAACTGGACTTTCCTGAATACATTCAGAAGTTATGCAGACCATGATATCGCTCTACTTTGAATTTTCCTTTTAGATTAGTTCATTCAATTTTAATTTTTTCTAAATGTATTTTCCCATAACAGCTAACATTTACTTTCCCCCTTTCCTTCCCCTCTCCTCTTCCTTTTCACATCTCTTCTTCCTCAGGGAAAAGAAAAAAAGTGAGACACAGATTAGGGGTGGAAGTTTTACAAACTGTAAAACAAAAAAGGGTGCATAGATGTAGGCTGATATATTTCTTATTATTGAGCAGTTCAGAACTATTAAAAAGCGCATTTTTGCCAGCAAACATACCTCATATTCTTTCCATGATTTTTTTTTTTTACTATTTTATTAGAAATATTGACTGAAAAAGTTTATATGAAGATGCATTATAGCTTAAAACATAATTGTTTTGACAATTATATTTTATTACCCATCTCTTTCTCCTGTTACTACTTCTTTTACAGGCAGTAAAATATTGTAGTGTTTACCAGTGCAAGTTCAAAAATAGCAATAAAATAAAAAAAGGAAAACAAAACCTCAAGTTCAAATCAGGAATTAAAATCTAGCTTTCTAAGAGAAAAAGGAAGATATTTATTGATGTCACAGTAATTTATGATGTGACCAAGAAATAATGGGTCTCAGTTTTAATACAGCTACCATGCCTTAAGACTTGAAAGGTCTGTAAATCATTAAACGATTCCACAACTAGTCAAAATAGACAAGTAGAGCAGACAGAGCCAAATGTTAACATATTTGACAGGTCTGTAGCTTAATTGCTTTTATAATGCCAATCAAGAAGGCTCCACTTTGATTTTTTTTGGCTGGGCTTCTGAGAACTGAATTACCTATAACATAGAAAATATCAAATCCACAATTTTAAATTATTTTCCCATCGCGGAGCTGGTCAGTGCTTATAAACAAACCTTACTCCTGTTTGTTTCTGTTTAGCCCGGTTATTAATAAACTACTGTAGGGAAGTTGTCACAACTTGTATCTGAGTCTTGCAAATCTGTACGAAGCAGTAGCAGGAATGTTCTTCTTTTCAGGCTAATTACAATTCTATTTATGAGCACATTTACAGGAACGTTTGAAGAGGCTTGCTTTACGTTTTATGTACATGTGGACATTAACAAGAGTTCGTGATTATAGCAGCGTTCGCTGTTTGTGCTGCTTCAGACTAAAACCTCTGCCAGACCAAGAGAAGTCTGTCCTCGGAAGACAAGAAAGATTAGCTGGGGAAAAACACAGTTCTGCCTGAGCAGCATGAAAGCTGTTTCTGTGCTAGCCTGGTCGGGGTAGTGAAAAGCAGATGATTGAGGGCTCAGGAAATCTCCTCGTGGTCTGAAGAAAAGGTATTTACTATATGAACTCCCATTGCTAAAGAGCATTATCAGAATCCTGTATAGATAGGACCGCAGATGAGAGCACACAAAATAGCACAAGATGGCTTGTCTGGATTTTTGAAGCCTGGCTTTATCTGAAAAAAGGTAACACAGAACCAACCTTTTGAGAACCCAGTGTGATTTACCTTTGACACAGAGTGCCACATAATTAAGGTTTCCACCTTTGAAATATATAAGAAAAACAGTCACTTTGGACATATGTCTGTTACTCAGTACCTTTTCTGGTAACAGGCAAGTCCATAGTGAAATCACCTGTGCAGCAGCTCGACACAATTCATCTGATGATATCTTTTGGTATCTTTTGATACATAAACACCAAGACTTTTACAGGTAGTTTGGAGCACTGCAATGGCACTCTGTAAATCTCCCTTCTAAGCCTTAGAGTTAGTGATTCTGTGTTAAATCATTTATGATTATTTATTTTTAGTAATGTTGCCCTTTGTTGAGCATTGTGGATGGTTATTCTTGAATCTCTTGAGTGCCTTTTTAATTTAGATTTATTTATTTTTTTTATGATGGAACAATCTTAATTTTGTGTCTGTACAATGCTCAGTACTTTAGGAACCTTGACTTTAATTAGGATTAATGTATGCTAGCAACTGCACAAGAAAACAAGTTGCATCTGGCAGGCAGCAAGGAGTAAAGGCTTGGAACCGAGTGTGATATCCCATATGACTGGATATGATAAATAGTTGTCTAGAAATTTAGGAACTTGCACCAGTCTGTCGTCTTGTAAATCCACTGAGTAAGCAAGACATTTCAGACAATTTCTTTTCAAGAGGTTAATTGTATAATATGTTGCTTATGTGTTTTAATGGTTGGCATTAATTGCTATAATTGACATTCTTGGGTGATATTGTTGGAAATATTAACACTCTCATAGCAGTAGTAATCCTTTCTTCATCCATAAACACTAAAAGATGGTATGTGACAAGTTGGATAAAGAAGAAAGGTCCAGGCTGACCCTAAATGCTCTTAGCTGAAAACAAGAAAAAGGCTAGGGCTCAAAGTAGTAAATAAGGTTAATTAGATGTGCTAGAAGAGTTAATGAGCAATAGTAATGAAAGGCAAAGAACTTAGTACTTTCTTCTGGGATGGAAAACAGAATTTCCTTCCTGAATTGCAAGTTGGGTTATTTTCAGAACCTACATTGAAGCTTTCAGATGGATATTTGAAAGCTTCAGGAGGGTTAGATCTGGTGTATTGATTTCTTATCTAGACTCAGAGAGACACAAAATGTGGTTACATGAAAAAGAATGGAAATTTCTTGTCTTAGTGTAATGAAGCAGGTGAAAACCTGTTTATTTACCAATAAAATTTATTACAAGGTGATTTAGACATGTGAAGGAGAAGAAAACATTCTGACTTCTTAAAACTGGGGTGTTGTTAATCTGGTCATTATTAAACTTTTTAAAAATTATTATTTCAGTATAGGGTGGGCTGTATTTCCCCATGGACAATAAAATAAAGCAACAGAACACCTCAACTATTCCTACTTCTCCTTTCTGTTCTGTGGGGTAGGAAAGTAGAAGGAGGAATGTGATAGATAGTAGTGCTACTGTACAAGGCTATACTGCCATCGAGAGGTGTTGGGTGATATCATACCAAGTACACAGTTAAAGAACTGCAGAAGTGACAAAAAATATATTTATAAACATTCACATACATATGGATGCATGCTAGCTGTCCACGTGTTAAAACACGCTGAACATTTTATGGGCATGCAGATTTCTAGTAACACGTGTATCAGGTCTAGGATGATGGAGGGATGTATCTCTTTTGTTTTCTTGCTTTACATCAAACAAGACCGTAAGTGCTTGTGATCAGGTCAAATGTTAAATTCTTTCTAAATAATATGGGCCCTCTGTGGGCCCCTTCAGATAATTATGCACCAGCTCTAGGTATTCGCTCCTGTAAATAAGCCAAAATTGTAGCTTTTATTTAATCACATGATAATAAAAGCAATGGATTTGCTGTTCCAATTAGATCGTTTGTTTCTTTTAAAAGATGGAAAAAAAAACAAACAAACAATAACACATTGGAAGAGGTGATGAGGAATTCAGAGTTGGGGGTATTCAAGCTTGTAACTTCAGTCTAGAAAAATTAGTGTTACTGGGAGCTACCTACATCAAACATTTGATAAAAGTTATTCCAGAATGATTTTTGTGATGTTTAATGGAGAAATCATTAAGCTTAAGCTGCCTGAGCTTTAAACTGTGTTTATTCTGGCCAAGAAAATAGTATCCCAGTTCTTACCTTTGGGAGTGTACTTTAAAAGTTTAAAATGAGGAGATAAACTTTTAACTGCAGAAGTTAACAGATAAAAAGTTAAACTTTTTGCCAAATAAAATGACCGATATGATACAACATGTTGGTTATGTTTTGTCTGTTTTCTCCACAACAGTTTATACCAGTACCATGAAGAGACTGAAAAAAAAAAAAAATAGATGAATGAGATTTCTTTCATTGCATTCACTAAGTAAAAACTCAGACGGAAGGGAGAAACAATGCTATTGTGATTCAAGCTACTGATCTGGAGATCAGGGTATCTGGAGACTGTTACTAGTCAACCTAGGGGGACACACACACTGGGCATACAATTAACCTCCTTACCTTAAATCCCCTGCTTGTAAAACTGGAGTCATTGTACTTTCCTCACAGGAGCACCGGGAGGAAATGGCCATTAATATTTATGAGAGAGACACTTGCATGCTATGATGATGAATAACACAATAGGAGTTACCAGTACCAGACAAGCAAGAAATCATTTCATTAGATAGTAGCCATCTCCAGTTTGCTTCCCCTCCCTTTTGAGAGTAAGGATCTGCAGTTACCAGCATAGACGGTAAAATAACAGGGTGATAACAGCTCCCCACCAGGCAGCTGTCCCTGTTACCACTGGAACTGCCCATGCACCGGCTGATGGCA
Organism: Aythya ferina; assembly: GCF_964211825.1. Classification (NCBI taxonomy): domain Eukaryota; kingdom Metazoa; phylum Chordata; class Aves; order Anseriformes; family Anatidae; genus Aythya; species Aythya ferina. The sequence goes on along the minus strand of NC_140297.1, from coordinate 26,579,914 downwards.
AACCAGCCTTCGTCTCCATTGCCAAGTAGGCAGGTGGCAGAAACCCTCCTCCCCAGACCTTCTGTCAGGTATCGTCTGCCTCATCGCTTTCAATTACTCATCATTTGATTTTTGGGGTACACTTTTGGTCAAATTCAGGGGATGACAAAGGTTGTGCAGTGTGCTGGGCTAGTACCAAGACGGATTTGTAGAAAGACTCCATTGGAAATTTCCAGTCTCTTTGTTAGATGTCCTTTGTGGGCAACGAAACCAGTAGTCCTCACATCAGTTGTTCCAGTGTTTTTGGTAATGGCTGGTGCGTACGGCTCTCAGTGCTTTAAAAATTTGAATACAGCGAGCCTGCTTGTGTGAGGTGGGTCAGTAATAGCATCCCCATTTTTCAAACGGCAAGCTGAAACAGAGAAAGGCTTGTGTGATGTAGCCAGAGCCACAAGCATGGGACGCTCCAAGTATCACCGCAGCCAGGTTGGACATGCAAACACAAACACTGGTGTGTGCCAGCACTTTAAACACTTCCCATTCATTAAAATTCAGAAATTATTTGCCTTTATTCTCCTTTAAAATCAGGTACGTTTCTATTTCCTTTCTCTAAATATGGAATTCACTTATAAACATCTTATAGATTTTAAAATTACTCAACATTTTGGTGCATTAATAATCATAAATTAAACTCAATTTTGCTGTCATCTTTTGAGTTTTGATATGGTTTTCCCATAGTGAGTATTAAAGAACCACTTCATGTGGAGTCATGCACAATGAACTGCAAGAATCATACTGAGAGAAAGCAGTTTGTTTGTGCTAACCTAGATCAGTTGATACGAATCGTTAAATAGTGTATTTTAGGGGATGGCTGTGGTGTAGCAAATTCGCAAATGAATATTAGCACCTTGCAATTGGGATATTATCCTTTTAGGAATAAAAAAGAAAAGGGTGATGGCATGTGGGAACACTTAATATTTGTAATACATAGACCGTACTGTTTATTACATAGGAATTTAAAATTCACCAGAAAATCCTTTCCAAGATTTTTTTTTTATTATTTTGAGACTTTGCAAGATGAGTAGACAAGTAAAAGAAACTGTCTCGTTTTTTGTTTTGAGTGCTTACTTAATATGTTTTAAGTGCAAAACTGAAGTCAGTACATGTGCCAAATAATTTATCATTCTAATTTCTGATGGCAATAAGAATAGCAATTTTATATGTACCAGGATTCTGGTTTGGTAAATGCAGTTAAATTAAATTATGCCAATTTGAAAGTCAAAACCAGTTGAGTTACACAAGAGCATGCTTTTTCTGGTCAAAATAGGAAACATTTGGGATATTTTGGGGGTTATGTAAAGACTTTAATTTGTAACCACACCGTGTATGCTCAGTCTAAGTGGTAGACAAGAATAGTTGTTCGTGCGATTTGCCATTTCTTCAGCACATTATTTAAACCATATTACTGTGCCTATTTTTTATTTTGAATGATAGTTAATCTGAGCTGTGATTAATTCTTTTAACATTTGGATAATTTAAAAAAGATGTGCACATACCATATGCATACTAGACATGGCTGAATGGAAGTGTTTTTAAGGGGAATTTATTTTATTTTAGTCGGTTTTGTTGTGGGGAGTGTGGAGGTTGCCCTTTGGATAGTCTGTGACTTCTGAACCTAGAAAGAGCATAGATGCTAGGCCTTATAATTAAGAAATTAACAGAAATTAGAAGGACACTGACGAATTTGGCCAGATAGAGCTTGAAGGTTTGAATACATGCAGGCTATGTTATGTAACCTTTTTTTATTTTTTCTAATTTTTAACTGGGGATCTGTCGGTGTAGCAAAAAGGTTATGTTTTATGCTATATACTGTGAATGAAATGAGCTTTGCTAGAACTAGTTCATAGTCTAAAATGCATCCCACCATTGCGTTTTAAATCCGACTAACTTTCAAGATCTGTTGAACGATACCTTACCAACAAATGGAGGCTGACACTCTAAAAACATTGAACAGTTTGTGATTAATGGCATCCTTCAGTATTGTAGACCTTCTCTCTTACTTGCTGCACAAATAACGATGTGGAGCTCGGATTCTTGAATCAAACGGCACTTAATGACACTGAAAGTGGTGTTTCACTGGGATTTTAAAAAATGAAAAGTTATCTGCAGTTCTGGTCTTTGGAATCCCTGGGTGCTTTGTTGTATGAATTCTTGCCAAAATCAAAAAAAACTTCTGCCAGAGTTTTACTCTTCAATAGTGTTTTCACTTTCTAAGTACTGACAGGTTCATCTCGAATTCTTTCCTTAGTTACTAATTCTTTCTTTTGCTTCATTACTTGCTTTACAATGTTCTTGGCTTGTCAGTATTGCATAAATTGGTGTTTGTGAATATATCCTTGCAACAAGAATTGAGCTAGCGTTTGGTTGATGTGCTGCAGTGTCCTGCAGTGGCTGGCCTGCTTCCTCTCTGTTTTCTGACCATTCATCTCCTGTGGGGTAGGTTTCTTGCCTTGTGAGATGCAGTTCGTTAGCTAATATTAAAACTCACATCTGCTAATAACTCAACTGATTGCAGCAGGATTAAAAATATCTTCTCTCGAATGTATCGGGACGTTATGTTGGAAATAATTTAATGAGTTAACATGCTGCCTTCTATTTTTAATTTCAGGCTGGAGGTTCTCAAGTGATCTTTACCAATCCACTAGAAATTGTCAAGATTCGATTACAGGTAGCTGGAGAAATTACTACTGGACCACGAGTTAGTGCCCTCACTGTGCTACGGGACTTGGGCTTCTTCGGTCTCTACAAGGTACTTTTTTATTTATACAAAAGTTAAAAGACAATTATGAATATTTCAAACCGGAAGATAATTTCAATGCTCCCTCAAACTTTAATGAATGAACATAATTGTACTTCTTTTTAATTCTTTTTTTTGTGTATGTGTGATATTGTATCTTCATTTTTCATTTCTAATTAAGGGAAGGAACTGTCTTGTGTTTGTGTGGTTCTTTTGAATTTCACTAAAAATTCCTTTTATCATTTCAGCAGATCTGGCTGTAAGTATTGTTCATTGAGGATTAGTTTATGATTCCTGATGTTCTGCCTGGTGTAAAAATAGACTTATTTTCATCTGCTTTCATGATATAGAGCTTACAGTTGTGGAGCAATGCTTTTGCTTTTCTGTGTTTGATTCAGCAGCTTTCCCAGATGTCATTGTTAATCTGGTGGTGGGAATTAATTACAGCACAATGAGGAGTGAGGAAATACAGACAGTGGGAGCCCAGCGTAAAAGTAAACTCCTAAAGCAAGCTTCCTCTTACTAGTTTAGAAGAACTTCGTAACAAATAATCTTGGGAAAAGCTGCTTTAATGAATGTGCTCTATGCTTGTGCTTTCTCCATTATCCTCCATACATATATATAAATACACTTATATGAAAATAAAGTTAGGTTTAATGTTAGACCAATAAACACACATGCACACACACAGACTACAGCAGGATTAAAAACATCTTTTGTAGATTCTAACAGGATGTATGCTTGGGTGTATAATTTAAAGGGCAAACATACTCCCTTCCACTTTCAGATGAAGTAGACAAGATACGGAGGGGCATGGAAGGTCCTGGAATACTTTGAGATAGCCACTACGCTAGGTATTGAAACAAAAATTGTAATGAGTGCCATACACTGCAGACCATCATGTGGTGTTTCTTAAAATTTCACAGCTTACTCTACAGGAGAAAGCTTTCACACTGGCTGTTTGTCCCAGTGTTTCTAGTGCAGTGCGTAGGATTCCTCTGTTTCTTATTTACAGCAGTGCAACTGTAAACTGAAGATGCTTCAGAAAAAACAAATGAGCCCCATCCCCCTCCTCCACAATATTTAAATTTCATCCACATTTTAAAGCTCACAATCCTTTTAAATTGTTCTTTTAACATTACAAAGAGGAAGCCTGCCCGGGGAGTAGATGTATGTATGTTTTGGCCTGGAGAGAAGTAGCAGGTCTGAATAGGATTTAATGGGGAGTTGTTTTTCCCTTTAAATCGACTTGCTAATTTTTTAGGTGTTTTACTGAAGCTGATGCCATTGTGTAAACTCCTAGTAAATGACATTATGGTGTCGATCAGGTCAACATTTACAACTGAAAACATGGATATGGTAAACAGTCTGCATCCCTGAGGCTGTGTAGGAATGGAGGGCAGCTCCTGACTTTTACATGAACTGGTAAAAATAAAACACAAAATGAGAAAGGATGAGAAGCTAGTTGACTCAAGGTAGCATTTCTACTTTTTTTTTTTTCCTGAATACTTGCTATCAGTTGTCCAACAGTGTTCGCTGTGTTTTTTCCATTTTTAAATAATACAGCCTGAGATGATATGGCTTATTTGTGTTTTCTAGCATATATACTATGAGAATATTTTTAAGGAATACACCTGAACATGAGCTGTTACATCACTACTTTGCATTGAGACAGGTAGTGTTGTTTAATCGCAAGCTATGTGGTTTCATTGGTTCATTCATTAAGTCCATTTATCTGCACAAAAAAAAAAAAAAAAAAAAAAAAAAAAAGCTAAAGAAGGGGTTTTAATTTGGTTTTACTCTTCTGCTGTCTTTTTTTCTCTCTCTCTGCCCCTTTCTCTTCTCTCCCTGACCCTGCTCCTTGTGTTCGTATCCTTTTGTAAGTCCAGCTTGAATTCGTTGCCTGCAAACACTGGACAGATTTGGCAAAACTAGAAAACAACCCAGGAGTCGGTCATCCACCCATCAGAGCACAGCCCACATCAGAAAGCTCGTGTCCGAGTGCACCCTTAGTGACTGCTAGCTCTGCCATTGGGCACGCTCGTGCTGTTATTCACCAAATATTTTAGTGCTGGAGCCAAAAAAAAAAAAAAAGAGCAGTCCTATCTGCTGTCCTTTCCTTACACCACTGTGAACATTGGTGCAGCCACATAATAATCAGGAATGGGAAATTAATTAAAACTGAAAAAAAAAGCTTAGTTTCTTGAACACAATAAACTTGCTGTGTAGTCCCTCACAATGGTCTGTCCGCACAGAGGGAGGAGAGTGGCCTCACAGCATGGGGAACTCATCGTTCTGCGTCAGAGAAGCTTCACGGTGCCTTGAGGTGCTTCTGGAAGCAGCAGTGCTAGATGCATCGGCATCATTTATCTGAAGGCCTGTGCTGAAGCTGTCAGCGTTGGCGAGGTCAGGCAGGGATTAATACCTCAGTGCATCGCGTGTAAGTCGCCAGCCCCTGAAAGCACTGCCCAGAGGCACCAGTGGTTGAAACTGAATTTCAGCCTAAACCAGATTTGGAAGGTGCTATCTGCGTGGCTGGTGCTGCGCGTAAATTAATTCAGTGGCTGTATTGAGCAGTTGAATATCAGATAATAAATACTGTACTGAAGAGAACTGATCTTGATAAATTTGGAATGATTGTACTCTTAACTAGGCAAATTAGCTATAGAACTATAAAACAGAAATGAGGATTTTGTGTCTATCTCAGTACTTGTGCTGGTCACTCTTAACACGAACAGGACTTTCATTTGCATCTTAACACTTCGGTTTAGCTTTGTTTTTCATGTCCTCGTAAAGATATATCTGATGCCCCAAATGTATTTATTTTAGTAGAACTAAATAATGATGTATACACGCTACTGCAGAAGAACAAAAACAGATACTTATTTCAGAAAATATTTTTGTTTATGAATCTTGAAGTTGTGAGAAACACTCCGTAGCCAATAACTTAGGCTCAGGCGAGGATCTCAGTGAAGTAGTAATTTATTCGCGATTGCAATGGCGGGCGCCCCACAAGCAGGAGAGAGCGCATCTACTAGTTCCAAAACACAGTTTATATACCTTTTGATGGCAGGACCCTCCCCTGTTTCCCCACTGAGTGGGTAATCCAGATTCACAATCTATCTGATGCTTCACAAACAATGCATGGCCTTCAGTTGCCGGCCTGTTAAACTTCAAATTTCTTTTGACATTTTTACTGCTTGAAGTGGTAATGTTTCTTCACTTATCTGACTTGACTTGACACCATGATTTTCACCTAATTGTCCTAAGGAGTCTGATTGTCTGCATTTTACAAGGTCGCCTGCTAAACTTTTCTTATCGCTGTAAGCATATCTCAGTACCACATTCCCTCCTTCTAAACAATGTAACTCTGCAAAAACAACATTTCTATTCCCACAATTCCCCCCTTTTCTTTTTTTATAAACTGTTGATTTTTGCAAAAACTCTTTTTATTTTTATTTATTTATTTATTTTAAGTGTAATTTGGTAAATATCTTCCTCTTCTTCGCTTTCTTTGCTCTCCATTTCCTCTAATATCATTTTATCTGAGTAGGGTGGTGGATCTATGGTCATTTGTTTCAATAATGTGGTTTCAATTAACCACTGGACAAGTCCCCTTACACAGGGGACTTACACAGCCAATAGCTGTCAAAACTCCTGCTACTACAATCAAGGATGTAAATATGGACATTACCATCCCTTTCCATTTACCAAACCAAGATTTCAACCATCCTGTGATGGAAGTGTCTGCTCCCGAATTTTCTGCCAATTCATTGGCAAGGGTAGTAAGCCCTTGCAATGCTCTTGTTACTGTGCCATCCGGGGCAGTATTGTTACGGATAAAAGTACAACGGTTGCCCAGCATCACGCATACACCACCCTTCTCCACGAGCATCATATCTAATGCTATCCTGTTTTCCCAAGCCATTTTGCTGATGGCATCTAGTTGTTCAGCGATTCCTCTCATCGCATCCTTGGTATAATTGATGAATCTCTTCTGATTATAATAGAAATAATTAATCCAATCCACATTTTTATTGATTGTTACCCACCAGAACAGTAACTCAAACCCTGCAGCAATTTAATTTCTGGCTTTATGTTCATCCGGAACTCCTCTAGGTACCCCAATAGAATCTATGTATACTCTATCATCAAATGATATTCCTAAGCCTCCTTTACTTCTGGGTATTTGTGATGTTTCTCTTTCAAATGCCAGGGTGAAGGGTATAGCTGATTGAAGAAGTGCACAAGTGCCTTCCCAATTAGATGGTAGGGTGGACCGTAAGATCTTCCCTGCACCGTACCACCAGAGATCTGCCCTGGGGATCTCCAGTCTTGAGCAGTTTCCCATCAAGTCCTTGGTAGCACAAGGCAAATTGTCCCAGATGCCAGGTAGCACTCACACCCTGCCGTGAGAGGCAAGCTGTATGGTTACCTATAGCTGTAGAGAATGCAGGGGGAACTGTGATATAGTTATCATGCAAGAAACAGCAAAGAGAGACTTACAGGCCTCATTTCCCCAGGCAGTCTTTTCTTGGTACAATGCAATCATACATCGCATCCCTTGGGAGTCTTTGGTCCACCCCCATGGGAAGGGCACTATCTGGGCAATCGGTCATCCCGAGGCACAAGCATAGCAGTAGCTACAGTTGAGACTCTGGACAGTATATTTGACCCATTCTATCCAGGCATTCACATCCCCATACCCTGTTTGAATCTCAAATGTTTGAACTGCCACATTTCAGAGGGCCTCCTGTTTACTCTCCTGTTTTCTCCTTGAGTTTCTCCCTTTCTCTGTTGGCAATAGAGGATTGTTTCCATACAGCTATTCTCAATCTGGCTGTTGTGTCTCTCCCAGTTATTTGTTCTTTCTGCTCAATTGTCATTGGGCATTTAAATCTCCACAAGCTAACACCTCACAAGCATCAAACGTGACGGCTTGTGGTACATAACCCTCTGTCACAGTCACTCATATTTTGATGGGGTATCCCGTTTTTGCTATTATCTGGTCATGCCTTTTCCAAGTTACCAATTGACCGAGGCCTTCTCTGAGGCCTAGAATCACTAAAAACAAAATTAGTAATCAATTTTTCCCTGTCATTATTTTTAAACCTTAGGTTTCCAAATAATTATTGATACAAAAATAAGATGTACACTACTACTATAACAACCCCCCCTTGGGAGCACTGCAATTCGCTATAGGTCTGTCCTTTCTCTCAATCACAAGTCACACTCGTTAGTTACCTGTGAAAATAAAAGGTTAGTTTACAATTGTAAGGTCTTATCCTGCTCAGAGTCCACTATGAGATTTTTCTCTTCAATTTCAACTTCCAACAAGTCTTTTGTAGGAACAGCTTCCCAGGTACTTAGCGTCGATGGATGCCTTCACTCGAGTATAGTGAGTCCAACCTTTTTCCGCAATTCTTACGGCTGTTTCAGTGGTCAGTAATTGTCCTTCCCATTCAGGCCGGAGTTGACGCTTTCCAGGTCCGAATCAGGACCCGGTTTCCTGGGTGATGGTGGTGAATGGGGAATTCCAAAGGTGGGGTTTGAGCCAACAACGCACAGGTCCTGAGAGATGACAAAGAAGAGGACAACCCCAGAATACAGTTCTTAAGGAAACTCTTATTTTGAATTGTGGTATCTCATCCCTTCTGCCCAGATAGGGCAATCTGAACAGCATCTCATATGGTGAAATTCCTATATCCTTTCTTGGTGCTGTTTAAACCTGTAGGAGTAAGCATTTTACCCAAGGAAGTTGGGTTTCTAACACTAGTTTAGTTAATTGCTTCTTTAATGTCTGATTCATTTGCTCCACCTTCCCAGAAGAGGAGGGGTGCCAGGGGCTGTGAAAATCCCACTCAATCTCTAAGGCCTGCTTTAACCCTTGCAGTAAAGCTTACACCCATCTAGTCACGTGGTCAATTAGGACAAACAAGTAACTCAGTAAAGTTTACCTGTATACTTTGGAAAGGTCAAACCCCTGGCTCCCGTCCCCCTCTAGATGGGTTACAGAACACCTTTTTATTTACCTTTTGACATATGGTACATCCTCTACATATGTGCTTCCCTAAAGTGTATATTCCTATACAGACATACTTTCTTAGCACAACATCACACATTGCTTGCACCTCCTAATGACTCTTCTGATGTAAAACAGTTAATATTTGCCTCATTATCACTTTATTCAGCATTTCTCTCCCATCAGGGAGTATCGATTTTCCTTCAGACTTCATGGCTCCTGATTCCTTAAAAAAAATCTTTCTTTTAAAACTTTTTAGTTCTTTCTTAATTTTCAACAATTCCCTGAATCCTCTCTGCATTTATTCTGTTTTCCTTCAGACATTAGATGCCTTAAATACCTGACTTCTCTTTCTCCATATTGTAATTTATTTATTTATTTATTTATTTATTAATACTCCCAAGCCCTGCTTCCCCAGAAAGTTGAATAGCTTGTTAGTAGCTTCCTTCACAACTCTTTTCTCCTGTCCTGACAATAGAAAACGATCCACATATTTGTTAACATTAATACCTCCTTGGGAGGTTGTAATTGCTCCTAAATCTCTTTTTTTTTTTTTTTTTTTTTTTTTTTAGATCTTACCCAAATAGATAGGTGTCCCTGTAAACCCCTGAGGTAAAATTGTCCACCTATATTGTTGCTTCCGCCCCCATTTCAGGGTCTTTCCAGTCAGAGGTGAATATACATGTATGTTTGCTCTCAGGGCCAGAGAGCACTCCATTAATAACACTGTTATTCCAGTCTAACAATTTACTATTTGAATGCCCAATTTAATCATCAAATCCCTTCCCAACAAATTAGTCCTTGCCTTGGGTACATACAATAATTACCCAGTGATCATTTTATCCCCTAGTCTCAGCTTGGTATCCCCCCCAAAGTGGCACTGTTATCCCAGCCCCATCACTTTTTAGGGTTTCATTAGTTAATTTAATCCCTGATACTTTACAGGTCAGTAATGACCTAGCTGTTCCCCAGTGTATTGGGTTTGATGGCAAGGTTCGGGGGCTGTGAGTAGGGGGGTGGGAAACTGCAGTGGCAGCCCCCGTGAGCAAAACCCAGAAGCCTCCCCGTGGCAGATAAGGGACAATTTCATCTGGCCCCAAAGGGGCCCACTGCTGCCCAGAGCCAAGCCATGAGCAACACAGTCCGTGCCTCTGTGACAGCACATCCACGAAAACAAACAAGCAAAGAAACAAACAAAAACCTGCTGCTCAACAGCAGTTGGGAGAGTGAGAAACCTCCCCGCAGACACCAAAGTCAGTGCAGAAGGAGGGGGAGGAGGCGCTCCAGGCGCTGGAGCCGAAGCCCCCCTGCGGCCGCTGGAGAGGCCCCTGGTGGAGCAGGCTGTTCCCCCCTCCCCGGTGCTTGGGAAACTGAACAAACACCACAGCAAATATGCAAATATACCAAAACTTCTAGACTGTTACTTAGATAATGCCTACATCTCCTTTCCCTGCTCATTCAACTTCAAACAGCTCTGTTAAATACTACATGCCACACCTTTAACACCTTCAGCAACCCTTTTAACACTTTCTTTATCTTTTTCTAGCCTGTACTTTTCTAATACCAGCACCAAAGGCTCAGGGTCCAACTTAATTCCATACCTTTTCCCTCCAAGATACTGAAACAACATATCAATATAGCATATTTCATCCCATTTTCCTTCTTTCCTCCTTCTTCCACTCCAGATATTCCTATTCGAAGTGGCCAGCCTGGCCACACTTAAAACATCTTATGAAAGCCTGTCCCTGCCAGGATTCGGGTCACAACACAGGCAGCCTTCTTTGCCTGCCATTCCTTCATCTCTCTTCCTCTCCTTTCCATCCTGGCCCTGACTCCCCCTGAAGATTTTCTTCATCTTTCTCCAACCCTCTGCCTCACTACCCGCTGCACTGTCAATACCATTAGTTTCGATCCTTTTTTTTTTTTTTTTTTTTTTTTTTTTTTCCTTCATATCTCCCCTCCAGACACACACCTCCAGGGCCTCCCACAGGAGGGTCCCCCAGTGACTGTTCACTACATTCCCCCACCTTCTGAAGCATTTTCTGCGTATTTTGCAAGGCTTTAATCACACAATGAACTTTCAAGAGCCCTTGGGATACTGGGTCCTCAGGTCTCATCCCCAAGTACTTTCTCATTCTGACACTAAGTCTCTCATATAATTTCTGTGTTGCACACTATTATTATTCCAGCCAGGATTGGCAAGTGGGTATTTCTGCCCTGCCGGTATTACCCCTGGTCCTGGAGGATGAGCTCTTTCCCATTCTTGTATAGCAGCTCTCCTCCTGATCATTCCCATTTCTTTCCCTGTAAACAACATACTTATATAATTCCCTCCCCCAAGAGTATAAATCAGGTCGTAGGAACTGGTCTAATTGTTCAGCTAGGCTGTTGGGGTCCTTGAATAAAGACTTCCTCTCCTTCTTAAAAAGTCCTAACCTCTCTGCTGGTAAGGAGGAGGGGGTAGTTCACCTAAGAGGATACACAGTTAGTGTTAGTACTGTTAGTATCAGGGAAGGCAAAATTCTCAACATATCTTCTACCTTGTTCTAATTCTTGCCAGAGCCTAGAGTACAATCCTTCTTTAGGGACAGTGTTAATTACAGTCCCTGTCTCCCTTCCCGGAGTGACTGCTGCTGCCACCAGTTCAATATTAAGATTATAGGGAGCATAACTTGGCTCCTTCTCTGAAAAAGGAATCTTATTGTTTACACATAAATTTAAAGCCTGAATTTTCATCAGACCCGTATTTTGGCCAAAATACTGCTGTTTCCTTAATTGGTTCTTTTGTCCAGACTGATACACAATATTTAACCTTTTTTTTTTTTTTTTTTTTTAATTATTTTTCTTTTACAATCCCTCTAATTTTGGGATTATGTTTCCAATTTCTTATCATTCTTCAGGAAGAACTATTAGTAGGCACTCCCCCAGGGATATCTCCCTGTCCCCTGGAACTCATATTTTCCCATTTTTCCTAACCCTCGCCAGTATGTGCTACAGAAATTTCCCTTCTGCAGTGTACCACACACCAACGTACTGAAAAATGGGGGTGTACCGCCAAGCACTTCCCCGTGCCAGCATTACCGCACACCTATGAGTTTACCAGATTCCCTGGAACTCGTACTTCCCATCTTTCCTAACCCTCGCCAGTATGTGCTACAGAATTTTTCCTTCTGCAGTGTACCACACACCAACGTACTGAAAGATGGGGGTGTACCGCCAAGCACTTCCCCGTGCCAGCGTTACCGCACACCTGAGTTTACCAGATTCCCTGGTGTACTTCCAAGCACTTCCCCGTGCAAGGATTACCGTACACCAGATTCCCCTGGTGTAGTGCCAGCACTTCCCCGTGCAAGGGCTTACCATACACCAGATCACCCGACCCCCAAGGCAATACTTAATATTTCTTACCTTGGTCTGTGCACAGAGTTACCGGATCGATTCTTAAAAACCCGGAGTGCCTACCTTCTTCCTTTCCCCACTACTTCACGGATCCTGCCTCTTTAACCAGTCTCGGGCCCTCTGTCAGCTTTCCGCAGAACCGCCACCGTCGATGCACAGGACCGCTGAAATCAGCGGGGCATGCCTTCCTGCTGCTGCGGCGGTGGGGCTCCCCAGTAGGTGACTGGATCCCGGACGAGCCCCCAAATTGTGAGAAACACTCCGTAGCCAATAACTTAGGCTCAGGCGAGGATCTCAGTGAAGTAGTAATTTATTCGCGATTGCAATGGCGGGCGCCCCACAAGCAGGAGAGAGCGCATCTACTAGTTCCAAAACACAGTTTATATACCTTTTGATGGCAGGACCCTCCCCTGTTTCCCCACTGAGTGGGTAATCCAGATTCACAATCTATCTGATGCTTCACAAACAATGCATGGCCTTCAGTTGCCGGCCTGTTAAACTTCAAATTTCTTTTGACATTTTTACTGCTTGAAGTGGTAATGTTTCTTCACTTATCTGACTTGACTTGACACCATGATTTTCACCTAATTGTCCTAAGGAGTCTGATTGTCTGCATTTTACAAGGTCGCCTGCTAAACTTTTCTTATCGCTGTAAGCATATCTCAGTACCACATTCCCTCCTTCTAAACAATGTAACTCTGCAAAAACAACATTTCTATTCCCACAAAGTTATAGGCTTGATGGGCCTTCATGCAAATATTCCAGATGTTTAAACACTGTTGTGTGCTAGTGATGATTAAGGACCAACTGATTCACTTAATTTTGCAAGTGAAAGCATAATTCTAGACTTCTCAGGATTTTTTTCTATTGTTTGTTTGAAATGTTTTTTCTTTAATTATTTTTTTTTTAATTGTTTAACAGTCCAAAATTTAAATGTAATATTTCGTTTTGTAGTCAATACTTTTTTCATTTTTTTTCTGTTTGCTATGAAGTATTTTCTGAATAATTGTGATTTTTTTTCTTTCTTTTGTGGCCCAGAGAAAGCAAACCCAACAAAAATTGTCTGTTCTATCAGCTTTGGTTCGAGAGCATAATGTTCCCTCTTTTCCATTTGACCTGTTAGAAACTCTTGTAAAACTGCTCTGAGAAGGGTTGACCGCAGTTTTCTTCAGTGGTTTCCACCACTGCTCAGTATCTGAACATGAGAAGGCGACCAGCCAAATAACTCACTTCTGATGATTGGATTAATAGAAAGGCTTTCGTAGGAAGGGTCCTTAAAGATAGCTGGTTCCAACCCCCAAATGGCCATTAACCAGTGCAGCAGGTTGCTACACTACAGCAGGTGAAGTTTCCCTTCTAGCATCAGGTCTGATGGCACTACAGGAAAAAGTGAAGATGGCCACTGTCTGGAGGAGGCCATGGGATGGTAGAAGAAGCTGTGAAGTGACACCATCCCCTGTTGCCTGCAGAACCTCCTTAGGGGTCTCACTGTGAGAGGGGATGGAAAGGGATTCCCTCAGCCTAGCAGGTGGCTGGTGAAAGCCACAGAGAGCAAACATTTTCTGTACTGCTTACTGATTTTCTGTACTGCTACCAGTGGAGAAAATAGACTTGCTAGAGAGATGAAATAAATGGGGATATATCACATACTTAATAGAAAGATGGACTCCAGAAATTGTGATGTTATGTTGAAACTAATATTACCATAATGATATTCTTTTCAAAACAGAAGCACAGGTATCTTCAAGCAGCTGTATTTCTGTGATGAACGAGCACATTACCAGTCAGTCCATCAGCTCATGGTAGAGCAGAAGCGTTTCCATTGCTTGTCAATGCAAGTTTACTTCGGTGTTGATAAGTTACAAAGCTCTTAAATCAGGAATGGTCATCCAGTCCGTGGCACACTGGCTCTTCTGGTTCTGTCTGTGCTTTGGTGCTGTTTCACTTACCACACTGCAGGGAGACTGCATTACGGTTCTGTGTTCCCAGTTCAGAAATAAATCAACTTGAAAGCTGTTCTGACCACAACAGATCAATCCAGCATGCTCTGCTTACTTCCTAAGAAATGTTTCTGCTAAAATTTGGGTGAAAATCTGTGAGTCCAGTATAGCAGTCAGCAGGGAAGAATGCACTGCCATTAATTATACCCGCAGCCAGAAGGACTGAGGGTACGTCAGTCCTAGCTTCACAAGGCGAATGCCTGCGTGTCTTAACAAGATCTACTGCTTGTTGTTTGAATGAGTTCATTTTGCATTAATTTCTAACCGTGAAACGCTTTTTGTAGATTTTCAAATAAAAAACTTCCACGCACCCCGATACGGGTAATTTCAGTGCTCCCGTTGTCCATTAACGGAGAAAACTAACGCACAGGCAAATAAATCTTGTGTCACATGTCAACAAATTAACAAAGGAAATGTTATGTCAACCTTTTTTGCATCCAACTGAGCGAATCTTGTATTGATTATGGTCGCAATTATCCCAGTTTTCTAGTCCAAGTGCAGAGCCAGCTGGTGATGAGTGGGAAGCTGGGTCACACGGTTTTGATGCCCCCCCTGTTATAGGGAAATTAATATTCTTTGGGGCCGTTCATTGGTGTGTTAACATCGTGCTCTGCTGTGCTCATGTCAGAACAACTCATGGGAGTGCTCTGCTGTGATCTCAGCTCTGTGCGCTGCTGGACTTACAATGTTAGAGTAATTTGTGTTGAAAGCTGGTCTGGAGTTCATCTGGGCACCCTGACTCGGTGTTTGACCACGTTCGTGTTTCTAAACAACAACAAAACAAAACAAAAAAACTTTCCAACAGGAGGGGTCTTCCCTGCACCCTCCTTTTAGGTGGCTGAAGAAAGCAGTAAGGTGTCAGAGCTGGGCAGAGTTCCCTCAGCCTCTCCTTATGTGCCACAGGCTACCTGACCGCCTTGGTGGCAGCGTGGCAATGTCTTTGGTGTACTGGGGGGCCCAGAACTGGCTACTGGACTCCAGTGCAGTCTCACCAGTGCTGAGTGGAAGGGGAACATCACTTCCCTTGCACCCTTGCTAATGCAGCCCAGGGTGTGGCTGTCTTTGCTGCACAGAGGCATTGCTTACTCATGCTCAACTTGTCCACCAGCACCCCCAGGACTTGTGCTGCAAATTTGCTTTCTGGCTACTCAGCCCCAGCCTGTCCTGCTGCCTGGGGCTTTTCCAGTTCAGATGCAGGACTTTGCATTTGCTGTTTGGAACTTGATGATGTTCTGGTCAGCCCATCTCTCCACGCTGTGAGGGTCCCTTTGCACAGCAGCCTTGCCCGCTAGCTACTCTTCCAAATTCAGTATCATCCAGTAATCTGCTGAGAGTGCAGCCCGTGTTCCACCGCTGTAGCTATGAAGATGCTATGGTAGATCATCTCAAAAACCTTGCCTATAGTCGAGGATGGTATACAACATCCATTGCTGTCCCCTTATCCACAAGTCTGGAGGTCAGGTTGTTCAGTCACGGTTTGGTACACCCGTACTGGGTGTTCCCAACATCTCCCTCACCCTTCATGTGCTTGGGAACAGCTTCCAGGAGGATTTGCTTTGTAAATCTCCCAGGGACCGAGCTGTGTCCAAACAGCTTGTAGTTTCCCAGATCTTTCTTCTTGCTCCTCTTCAAGGTGGGTGTGATGTTTGTCTTTTTTTTCCAGTCATCTGAACCCCTTTGACTGACTCGACCTTTTGGCAGTAATAGCAGGCTCCCTGTGACACCAGCCAGCTATCACAGCACCACCGGAGGTGTCTCAGCTGGCCTCACACACTCTGTGTGCAGATGGCTTAAGTGCTCTGCCTACTGGAGGTAATGCCGTGCTCCTGCAGGCTTTTCTAGCAGGCTCATGTAGATGAGAAGCCTGAGCGCGGATTTTACTAGTAAAAAGCAAGGCAAAGAAGTAATTTCACCCTCTTTCATGTTCTTTGTCTCTGTGTTTCTCGCCCTGTTGAGCAACAGCCTCATAATTTCCTTCGTTGTCCTTTTGCTGATGTGCTTCCAGGAGCCCCTTTTACTGTCCCTTGGCATATCTCACTAGATCCAGCTCCAGCTGACTCCATCGCTGCGCACCCAAGCAGTGTTTCTGCCTTTCTCCTGGGTAGCTTGTCCCAGCCTCTGCTTCCTTTTTCCTTTCAGCACTGGAGCTCGCTCATGAGTTCCCTGTCCATCCGTGCTGGCCTGACACGCCTGCTCAGCTTTCTGCACAGCAGAGCAGACCGTCCTTGTGCTTTCAGGAGGTTAGCCTTGAAGACCAGTGTTATCTTTATGTACCCTTGTAACCCTCAATGTTTTTGTTTGGAGGGAAAACACTATCATGGTGCACAGAGGTCCAGGTCAGATCACTCAGATCTCCACAGAGGTCCAGGTCATCACTCAGATCTCCTCTCATCTTCCTTCCCCACCAAAGAACTACAGACAAGTAGATTTTTTTTCCTGTCATTTAATTGTTCTTCATCACAAATACAACTTAAAATTGAAGCTTCCTCCAGATTCACTCTACCCTAGATGTTAAGAGACTAGCACTTCTGTAACGATATGCAGCTTTGAAATAAAATTAACTCCAGCAGAAAGAAGACTTGATACATGCAGCTCATTAGGCCCACTGCTGGCTTGAAGCCCTGTAGTTCTTTAAAGCTAGAAAGCAAATATTGTTTTTTCTACCTTTGTCTGAAATTCAGAACTGCTTGTGTAAATACAATTTTAGGCCATTGTGCTTCTCAAAACCCAGCTGCTCCTTTGGGGAGCACATTGCAGCACTTTTGCAGAAGGCATTTGTTGCCTCTATTTGTCTTATTTCTGCCAGTAATTGTTGCTGTGAAAGCACCAGGGCATGGAAGCGTACGGGTGGTAAATCCTTCTTCAGCTGCAGATGTTCTGTAGATGACAGCTATTCTTAAAAATATAAAGACAGAATATCCCAGTCAGGGAAAATATAATTTAACCTAACGCAAAATACCATTTATGTTGGCAGAAGTGAGAGAGGATACATTTCAGGTTTTCACTGTTTTTAATAGATTTCATGTAATTTCTGATCACAATAGAACACTGAAGTGATTGTACAAGATCAGGTAATCTGTTTTTTGCCTATCTTTTACAGCAATATGCATAATGTCCTATTAAAGTCAGTTGAATTTATAGCACAGTGGTTTCCAAAGACATCTTTAAAATGTTCACGTACTGTTCAATGCTGGCATTGTGAGTATACCTACTTATTTTGTACACCATATGAACATATATAAAAAAAATAACATTAATCTTGCAATAAATTATTGCTCCTTTTACACATAATCACTCTGGATAATGCTTTGCAGCATAACACACGGTGATGCTTCCTAATTTTGTGCAACAAAGTTATTCCGTGATTCCCGAGAAGATGGGAAATAATATGGTAGTGAAAGATCCTGTGAGGAAGATACATTGGTTGTGGTAATGTTCATGATTACAATTCCTAGAAGGTATTTAGCTCAGGTTCGTACCTGGGCTGATACTGCCAACAGAGCTTGCATTTCCAGAAAGAGTGAGAAAAGCTCCCAATAGTCTGTTCTTCAATGATTTTTTGACAACTGCATAAACAGGCTTCTGGTGTGTTGACCTGGAAAGTGTAATCTCAGTTTACAGGATGTGTACCGAGCTCCCACCTGGCAGCTTTTGATAACAGCCGAGGTATTTCGCCTCTTCAAGTTGTGGGTTTGCAGCAAGATGATAAACATATGAAACGGAGCAGAAAAAGTTTTGAATTATATTAATTTGCATCCAGCACGCTCGTTTGTGACTGTGTTCTCATACGTGAGAACCTGCTGTTCAGAAAGTTTATTTCCAAGAAAAGCCCTTCCGCCTAAGTGTTAGAATTTTTGTCTGCAAAGTGAATGTGAATTGCTGGCACAGCGTTAGAAACCAGTGCTTTATTCCCCAACTCGATGTGCTAAATCAGTTTTGTGTGCTGGTTGGGGTAAATACGTGTGAATAAAAACCTACAGCGGCTTTTAAGGCAATGTCATTTTACAGTAGAAAAAATTACAGCCCTTGGAAGCAAATGCCAGTAATATTTGTCCGACTGCTACAAAACCTGTTAGGTGCTGTCACGGCTCCGGTTCCAAAGGGTTAACCGGGTAGTAAAACCCAAGAAGAATGCAAAATGATCAAGAAATGACATGCTGCCTATTGTTTGTAGCTATAGGATCAAAATAACAATTATACATGCCAAATAAATTCTAAACCTGTAAAGGAGAAAAAGAGGGGGTGGCTGTAAGTACAGGTGCCAGAAGCATTAAATAACCCTCGCAGACAAGGTGCACCACTGTTGTCTTGAATGCTGCTGGGTCCCCCCAGTCTGGCATTTTTCCCCCTGCACTAGACAATGTGCATTCACTGCAGGAGACTCGGTTAAGCCTGCGTCTCCCAGACCTGCCGGCTCCTTGTGCCCAACCCGACACAGAGGTGCCTTTGTCAGTATAATTACCCTCCCCTTGTAGTAGAAATAGTTTGTTTAGGGCCTTCTTTGCAGGTAGAGCTGGTATAAGCAGGAATTAGCATGCTAAAGAACCTGCCCCAGCACTGATTTGGGCTTATTTATCAGAATCTTTGGCAATCCGTTGTGGTTTTTTTTTCTTTCTTTCTTTTTTTTTTTTTTTTTTTTTTTTTTCCCCCTCCATTGGTGTATTCAGTGAGATAGTATCCCAGATTAGGAGCTTTAGGGTTATTAAAGGGATGGAAGGTGGGAGCCAAGAGGCGTGTAGGATCTCCCACCCATGTCACGCCTGGCAGGGCTGCGCCTCGGCCACCAGAGCAACCCCGGGCAGGCGATCCTTACGGCTAGCTGGGGACTGATTAAAACTCCGTATGGCTTTCAGCACGTTGTCCACATCAAAAAGGCGCGAGAGGCAAAATAAATGTCGCTTTTGCTTTTCAAGATACTGCGGCCAACTTCCCTAAGCCGTCCTAATTGGCCTAGGCCGGTTGCGGATGATTAACTTGAAGTTAAATGAGGCCTGCTTTTAAACACGCTTTCCCAGACTTTAAGCGGGGCGATGGGGGGAAACTCTAGACTGTTGTGATACTGGAACGGAGCCAATCCGGGTTATTATTCAAGTGGATCCAAGTTTTGATCCGGGTTTTGTTTACACTCGGCCAACTAAGTTGATGGACATCCTCTCTCTCGGTGTCCCCGAACGCGTGTTGTTGGTGATATCAGCAATGTGCTCTTTCTGTCCTCTGAAGAAGAGCCTGTTAACGAAGGGGGAGGAATATTAGCAACCCAGGTTTGGCTAAGAGTTGCTTGCAGTTGGAGTTTATTGATTTCCATAAGTTATTTTAGCTATGTAGAGATACTTTGGAGTATGAAAGAAA
Organism: Aythya ferina; assembly: GCF_964211825.1. Lineage (NCBI taxonomy): Eukaryota > Metazoa > Chordata > Aves > Anseriformes > Anatidae > Aythya > Aythya ferina. Next base: position 26,560,368 of record NC_140297.1, on the reverse strand, counting down.
TTCAGGGGGAAAAGCGTGCACGGTGCTTAATGGCAACACTGCAAGGAAAATAAAAGTAATGTGCCCTGAGGGCAAAGGCAGCAAGGAGATTTGCTCCGAGGAAAAGTAGGCTCTAAAAATAAACCTTGGAAGAAACTGTGTTGGGCTGGGAATGTTTCATTAGTGAATTTCATAATTTTTCTGTGAGGTAAGTACAGTGCAGACGTTTGATCGTTAAAAAGTTGTTTTTTCATACAGAGCTTGGTAAAACCCCAATGGTTTGGGTTTTCTTTTTTTTTGGAATGGACTGTCGGGGGACACGGGCAGCTCCCAGTCTGAAAAGGACAAGAAGAAAGCTGAGGAAGCTTCCCAGTGGCTTCCTAGAGACTAGCAGAGATCTAGTGGCTGCTCTTAGATAAAATCTCTATTTTCTCAGAGGTATTCTCAATATACACATTCTGGCATCTCCTGTGGACAGGCTTACAGGACCTGATTTTACCATAATGCCCTCTCTGGAAGGCACTGCAGGCTTTGCAGTATTCCTGACACCTTGCAACCCTTGCGTGTTTGCTGGATAACCAGCATCCAGCTTGCATCAGCAGTCTGTTTTCACTGCTGTTACAGTACAAGCTAAGCTCACAGATAGGAGCAGGCATATCATTAGGTTTAATTAAATTCTGGGCGTATTAGCACGTCACCTGCGAAATGCCTGGCAGCGAGCCATGCCCTGGCGGAACTGTACAGCCAAGTGCAGGAACGAGGGCATCCCAGGAGGGCTGGAGGATGAACCTCAAGTAGTTTCACCACAGCTCCACCCTGGCTTCAAAGAGAGGAGGCTTAGCCTCGTCCGCCAAGCGTGTCTTTCTGAAGCTTGAGCTTACCCGTTTCTTAAATCCACCTCCTGTTTGTGTCTGCCCGCCTGTCTCAGCCCTGGAGTGTCCAGGCTCAGGTGTCTTCTGGATCTCCGTGTTGGGCAAAAGCAGGCTGCAAGTAGCTTTTGCTGTTGGAGCGGGGATGTTATTTGGTATTACACATTGGTTGACCTCCTATAGAGGCTTTTTTTTTTTTTCCTCCTCTTGGTAGAAAACTTAGCAAGCTTTGCTTGCTTGCTGCTACCCCAAAGTTTTCCTTGCCTGTTTACTGCCCTCTCAATTTGAAACCCTCTGTGCTGCTACTAACTACATTGGCTGTTTGTACCATTTAAACAAATGGGTATCAGGAGCTGAAGCTTGAAAACAAGCTGTATCCCAGGTCACTCGTACTTCAAAAATCACAAATAAATCACCCCGTTACCTTTGTGTGAAAGGGCCGGTGTTCTGGCCCTCTTCCTCTCCCTTGATACATGTTGCAATATCAATTGCAGTGTCTGCACAGATGCATGGACCAGGCACTGTTTTCTCTGAGGTATTTATTGTAAGTGGGAACGATAAGGGATGGACCTGGCCTGTGACTTTTCTTCAGACATACCCTGAACTTCCTTTGCAGGCACATGGCTAAAGCATCAACTATTTACTACTTCTCAAAGGTACTCTCAGAGTTTATGCCAGCACATGACATTTTCTGTATTACTAATAAATAACTACACTACTAGGGAGTAAGGGAGAACAAGCAGACAAGATAAATATAACAATAATAATCACTGAATCAAGAGACAATGCACAGACACTACTCAGCAGAGTGAAACACGTGTATCTCACAAAATTTTGAGAGGAGGAATTGCTTTTCCTATAAGTCCTTTGTGATAAGACAAAAATTGTGATGTTGCTCCGTTTTCTGGTGTTCACAGTTCATCGTGTTAAATTTGTTCATTCTCAAAACCTGTTCTTTTTTTCCACACAGGGTGCTAAGGCGTGTTTTTTGCGTGACATTCCCTTCTCTGCTATTTACTTCCCCTGCTACGCTCATTTGAAATCTTCATTCGCAAATGAGGATGGGAGGGTCAGCCCTGGAAATCTACTCTTGGCTGGATCTATAGCTGGTAAGTGCCCCAACTTCTTTCTGCGTGCCATTATGTCACACCTGCAGAGCAGTAGTTACAGCAATGGGAACTCTGAAAAGCTCAGAACTTGCAGCCTTGTGCCCAATAACATTTCTACCATGCTGTAGAAATGACTTGGGGTTAAAAATAAAGATCGTGTAAGTTCGTGATTTATTCGTAATGATCAGGAGGTAAAAGGAACGGAAAGATTTATGTTCTGATGTTTTGTCATCATCTCTAATCGTTGCTTGTGAAGTTACTGTGCTGTTGGCTTTGGCTCGTTGGCCAACTGGTAAAGTCCTGTTGAAATGGTTCATAAATGAAATCACTGAAACTAAAATCACGGCAGTCATGAAATTCCTTGTGATCAAAGGAATCTTGAATTTTGTTGTATGGAATCCAACAGCCATGCTGGCGGTACAGCTGTATGAACACAGACAGAACATGTGACAAAATGATGAAACTCACTTGCTATCCAGAGTACATGTATTTGATACACTTACTTGGCTTTGTGAGGACTTCATCCTTATCAGAACAGGAAAGCTTGAAAATAGTTCTGATTATTTAGAAGAAGACTTTCACTTGACAGTAGAAGGTATAAGATAACGTAGAAGAGGGAATGTAAAAATAAAGCTGAAACCACGACTATGACAAAAGGTAAAAATGTAGAGGGCTTGTGAAAGGTGCTGCCTGCACTACGAAGCTGCGTGATGGATGGGTGCTTGTTTCTGTCTGGCTGTGTTGTGCTGGAAAACAGTTTCAGAAGGGGTCATCAGCTTGGATCCTGCTCTCTTTCCCACTGCAACAGGGACTTGGCACAGAAGAAGGCAAAAGGTGTAGCTTCTTGTCTTGTGTGCCACAAGCTGCTGCTTCCTAGACTATCCAGATACGAAAGAGGTGCTGAGTATTTACCTTGAGCACTTGCTTGTTTCAGTCTGCTGCGTAGTTGATTTATAAGGTTTGTTGTTTGATTTGCAAGGTTTCTTCTCCCTGGGGAAGCTGTTCTCAGTCAGGATTACACACGGGGCTGTCCCTCCTGAAGAGCAAGGACCTTTTACAGCCAGTAACTGGATGTTGGCCGTGGTCGAGGCCAGTGCAGATCAGTCAGTGTGCCTTGCAGAAGTGCGTGGCCTCGGCTCTGTGTGCTGGCTCTGCATTCAGTAGCTCGTAGGCCAGAGGAATCAACCTGGCACCAGGAAAAACAGCTGTGTTCAAACGGCTGCTGCTTAAAAATCCTTGTCCTCTACCCTCCCCCAGCCCAAAACAGAGCCAGCCTCCAAGCCCCTCATGGACGGAGCTTACATCCAGCTTATTTCTCACCCATTTTAGTGGAACAAAACAATTTTTGAACTTTAGATCATATTTACAGACTTGAAACATAAGCTGGCATTTTTAAGCCAAGTCATTTCTTAGATTTTCCTATTTTTCTCTTTCTGGCCATTGTCAGGTGATTGCAGACTGAGATAACTGCCCCTTTGAAGTTCAGGCACAGAAGCAGCCTTTATTGTTGCTGATATGGCTTCCCAAACTGGCTATAACGCCAATTTTATTCAGGGCTTCCTGTGAAATCCACTCTAAGTTAACTCTCATGAGCAAGTTACAGCAGTAAAGATGGAGTACTCATCATGCTGCGCACAAAAACAAGAAACATCTTGACTGGATGCAGGAAAAGCGTGGTGGGGGGCGCACACATCAGCTCCGTTTGCCATGAGAAAGCCAAGGGGAGGACACAACCAAAGCCCCGCCACCGCCCAGCTACTGGCTGTGGCTCTAAAGGACACCAGCTCTCCACAGCCCTCCGTACTGGGACGTTCAAGCTGGGGCTTAGCTGCTCACCTGCCTCTCTGGCCAGCAGGCGTTGCTGTGTGTGTTTTCCTCCCTTTTGTTCTTGCTGGGGACACGCAACGCGGCTGTCACCCGGCTGGATCCGCCGCTGGTTCGTGCTGTTCGCCAGATGTCTCAACCTGTTGGGCCACGGCGCGTTCTGAAGAGATGCTGCTAATATCAGCTACAGGATATCTCCCTAATTTGCTCCATCTGCTTATTGCTTCCCCGAACTTCCTCCTCCTCCCAGCGCTCCTCTTTTTTTATTGTCGGCTCCCGCTGTGTAATTTGTCTCGTTCCAATTGTGAGCTCCTCGGGGCAGCGACCTGTAAAGTTTTATTTGTCTGTGAAGTCTTTTGTGCTGTATAAATAGCTCTGAAAACAGGATTTAAAAAAAATACCAACAACTTTAAATGCAAACTATCCTCAGGAATAAGGAATGAGGAATAAGGAGAGGGAAGTCAATGTGTAGTAAGCAAAATTGTTTCTAAGTACGTCCTTTGGTTTTCCTTGAAAACACTGGTTGGCTTTTGAAGGACAAAAGTCCAAATTTAAATTGAAGACTCAGCCAATATCCTGGTGTGGGTAAGGATAAGCACAGAGGAATTTCAACCTTTCTAGAGCTGAGAAACCTACGCTGGGTTTTAGCGCTTGCCTGCCAGGCTGATCACTGTGCAAGTTCAGCATGTGTGTGATCCTTGGGGGGGACCAGGAGGGGAGGGGGAGTTCTGATTTTGGTGGCACTCGCACATTTACATCTCTCAGAAGCAGTTTGCAAGAAGGGTGCTTTGGTGCCTGAAGCCAGACCATGCTGGTTTGGACAAAACTTGTTACAGAATTATTAAGCCTAAAAAAAAAAAAGGAGAGGAGATTTATGCATCTACATCTGACCAAGTTGGTTTGGAACAGACACAGGATGGAAAAGTAATAAAACCATAAGAGACAGTGTCTTCTGGGTGCAGTCTTGGTGCCTTTTTTTTTTTTTTTTCTCCTTAATTCTAAACATGGGCAGCCCCAGTTTGGACAGGAATGAGTTTAGAAGTCCTGCCCATTGGTAATTTGGTAGCTCTTGCCTTTGGCTGATGATCTGCCAGGGTAAATTTAAATCTTCCTCCAAGTGTTTTTCTGGGGATGTCAGCTGTGGCTTTGCAGCTGAGCAGTCTGCCACCCCTAACGAGGAAAATGAACCTTTTTTTCAAGCCCTAGCCCTCGCGCCTTGCTGAGCATTATCTGGCTGTGGTGGCAGTGCTGTGTGAGGCTGAGGGGGACGTGTGTGTGCAGGCTATTCCAGCACAGCGTGCGGCCAGAGCGCCAGGAACCGCAGAGAGGCGTGAAAAGGAAAAGGAAAGACCAACCTCACCTCCCAAAACTTTGTGCTCATTAGCTATGCAAGTTTCTGGTTAGTGCCGAAAAATGCAGCCCGTGCCTCCCAGCTCGACAGGAAGCGTGTGAGAGGGGTGTTCCTCCAGGAGAGGCTTTCTCGGAGGGGAGCCGCGGCCGCCACGGCTGCCTCTTGCTGCTTGTTTGCCTTCCCAGCTTCTGCTGAAGGGAGACGTCTGCCCCTGGGGTTTGTGGCACCTGTGAGAAGTCAGCAGTGCCCCCCTGATGGTTTTTCTCTTCCTAGGTATGCCCGCGGCCTCTCTGGTGACCCCTGCGGATGTCATCAAAACCCGGCTGCAGGTGGCAGCGCGGGCAGGGCAGACCACCTACAGCGGCGTGGTGGATTGTTTTGTGAAGATCCTTCGAGAGGAAGGTCCAAAGGCTCTGTGGAAAGGAGCGGGAGGTGTGTGAAACAGCTCTGATCACTGAGGGAGCTTTAGTTGTGTGTTTTTTTGTCACTTAGAGACTGTTTGCTCTTCTTTCAAGCTCGTGTGTTCCGATCATCTCCTCAGTTTGGTGTCACTCTGGTGACTTACGAGCTCCTGCAGAGATGGTTCTACGTGGACTTCGGGGGAGTGTAAGTATGTGGTGTCCGAATCTGCCCGGGGCTCCACAGCTGCTCTGGGTTCTGTGTGTCCTGGATATGTCAGGGGAGGACCTTACCATCACGTAGGGCACATCGCAAAGGTTTTGCCCATATTATTTAAGCCACACCACAGCTGGATGTTCCAGGACCTGCATCACAGCAAGACGTTACCACGTTTTATGTCACCATTTTGAGCTGGGGACCTGGGTTACGGAGACAGCAAGAGGCTAAATAATGGGGTGGGGATAAAGCTGCCAGGGATGTGTGACACCTACCAGGTCAGGACACACTCTGCATTAATCCTCGTTAGTGTGGTAAAGGGCATTTCGACACCCAAAAAAGTCTCTAGGTGTTACCAGGCCCAAATACTGTTTGATGGAGCCTCAGCTGTGCCTCCTTTGTGGGCAGTTCATGTGGGTGCACACGTTGCTATTTTAACATACCAGCAGCAGCTGCAGAACATTTAGGAAGCTTTGGGGACAATAGATAGAAAGCCACCACAAAAGTTATTTAAACTCTGCTAAGTTCCCAGATTGGCTGCATGTTGTAGCAGAGGTTGCTGGAGCACAGCTTCCCCACGCTGCAGTTTTGATTAGCAGACTACGAGCTTTATCTGGATTTGACCATCCCCTGTCTCAATGAAGGTGAAGGCCCGTGACTGCTATTTGTCAGTACATAGCAGCACTTAATTTAGTCACTCACTGGGAGGTGCACTCAGATTGATTTTTGGAGGAGATTTTTGTGAATGCTCATTTTGCACTATGGAAATTAATTATTATTATTATTATTTTGCAGAAAACCAGCCGGATCAGAGCCAGTTCCGAAATCTAGGATCACGCTCCCTGCTCCTAACCCTGACCATGTTGGTGGTTACAAATTGGCAGTTGCCACTTTTGCAGGGATTGAAAATAAGTTTGGACTTTACCTACCTCGGTTTAAGCCATCACCACCTACCTCAAAGGCTGCTGCAGCAGTAGGACCCTAAGTTTATTGCTGTAGATTTTTTGTTATTAGTTGGGAAAGAGCCACTTTTCTAATTGGTTAATACTTTTGTTCCTTTAGCTTCTCATCATATAAAACAATTTAGCTTCATTTGAGTTTTAAAGCAATTTTCATCTTAAACGTAATCATTTGTCTTTGTGCTTCCTTAACCAGATCACTGTGAAATTCTTACCAGTTGTTTTAAGTTTGGGACCATGAATGTATTTGTCCACATCTGACATGTGCTTGTGTTGGGAAGACACTAATTTTAGGTTCCATTTATTGGGGAGGGTTGGGTGAGAGCTGTGAACCAGATCATCTTACAGGCAATGCTCGGTTGCAGATTACCAGGGCGGATGTCACACATCGTCACTCAAATGGAAAAACTCAGTGGATATCACGGTGCTCGAAGCGGAATGATTCTGACTGTACGTGTAAATTGGTTATAAACTTAGTGCGTGGCTGTAGAGGTCAGCGAATAGAGACCCGGTACCTGAGTCTGCCAGGACAGCTTCAACTTTTTAAATATGTACACGCACAAGTTCTGTTTCTGGATTGTATTATGAAGCTTTTATGTGGAACATGTTTTTGTAATGGAAACCACATTTATAAATGTTTAGCCGTTGTATTATGTTACTGGTATCAAAATGCTCAAAAGAAAGTGTTATTGTCCATAGTCTTTGCACTTTATGGCAGTACTTTGGCATTCTACTACACATACAAGGAAATTTCATAACTAGGTGCCTATCTTGGGTTGCTGATGTTTGGAATTCAGTTTGTATATGCACTTCTAGTAAAACGCTGCTTGTTTAAATAACTGCAATAGAAAATTCATGCACTGTATCAATGGTACCTGCCTTAACTGCTGGCTTGTAATTGGCAAATAGGTGGTTTCAGATTCTTATTTACTTCATTGAGTCAACAGAGATTAAAATACTCTAAAAGAAAAGATTTTACTTAATTTTTTGGTGCCTTGCACAGTGTTTAGAAAATGATGTATTTATGAAGATAGAAATAAACCTTTCAAACAGATGCACACATGGTATTCTGTTACACAAATGGCATTGTACATCCAAAGGCTCGCTCGGCTTCATTTATGAAGTTAGCTTCAAGTTAAAGCTAATACTGGGACAAGGAGGCTATAGGAACACCTGCAGCTCGAGAACAAAGTTACCTGTATCCCCCCATGTACAAAAGAAATGCATTGGTATGGTTGTTGCACAAAAAAAGAGATTTTTCTTCAGTCAGAAAACAGGATTGAAGCAAGCTTTGTTTTTTTTTGACCTTTCCCCCTTTTTTATGTTGTTTGTTTGTTAATATGTTATAATCAATCTGACTACCCAGTCAGTCAAAGATAATGTTGGGTGTCTTCTGTGATCCCTCTGAAGACCAGGATTGGGCCTTTATAGAAGGATGCTGTTTTCTTCAGAAGGGTCAGGGGGGGTTGGTGCCTGCAATATTGATTTTAAACTGAGAGAATACCTAGATGCAATATCTTTGCAGAAAAATAAGGGGCATGATATCACATTGTATTGCAATATGTTGAAATATTGAAAGTGCTATATTGCTGTGTTTGTCTTCGAGTCATCATAAAAATTATTTTCTTGGACAAAGTTATATTCTGAAGCTACCGGTGAGATGGCGCCGTGTCAGGAGCAGCCCGCGGTACCGGCATACCTGGAGGTGCGGGGAGAAGGCCTCAGCCCCATCTGTCCACCTCTCCCCAGCTGACAGCTCCCTTGTCAAAAACGGGTTAAAAAAAAAAAAGTTGCCTCTTGTATCTCTCCAGAATTAACTGTCAGGGGTTTTGGTTGAATCTTGTCATAAAAGTTAAACGTTCTCCCTGGGTGCTGCCCCTCTTCCCCCAGCCTGGCAGGTCCTGTGCCCTGTGTGCCTGCCACCCAGCCCAGGAACAAGGCCTGGGAGCAGCTCTCCCCTCACAGCTCCGTCCCACCAGGCCCCAGCCTCCCCCATTAGCTGTCCCCTGGGGGTGGGTCTGTCCTACACCTCTCCTCAGGGCCAGCTGAGGGGACGGAGGGCTGAAGAGCCCCTGAAGGCTCCAGCGACGAGCCTGTGGTGGCTCCAGTGGTGCGTGACCCAGTTCAAAGGGCTCTGAGCTCTGCCCGGAGATCTCGGGGAAGATCTTTCGAGCACAGTCGGCTTCCCCCAGACACAAAAGGACGCATTCCTGCTCTGAAAAGTTTACAGGCCAAGAAATTGCCGGGTTGCCTTGCAAACAAACAAAAGGCCCCGAGGCCAGCGTTTAGATGTTTGTCTTCTCGGGGCTTCTGGGCGAGTTATGCAAAGCCTTGGGAGGAACTGGATAAAATGTGACCTCGCTGGCTGCCTGTGAGTCCTGCCACCTCCCTGTGAGGGGGCTTGCCAAAAAAAAACAAAACAAGAAGGATGGGATATTGGTGATACCCATTGGTGTGACAGCAGGCTGGGGGAGGCTCTCAAGCAGGCCCCTCTTGTGTTTCTCAGCCACACAGCAGCCAAGGGATGGTTTTCTGCCTGGTCCCCGGGGAATGGGTTGGGTCTAAGCTGCCCTAACAGCAGCAGCTCGCAGGGGAGCAAACATACCACAGACTTCAAAAATAACTTGGGCAGGTTTTTCTAAACCTGCTAAATACAGGAAACCTGACAAACCGCTCCGCATCGTGCTTCAGCAGGGACGGGCTGCTCGGGGATGCCCCTGCTGCGTGCCCCGTGGCATGCCAGCGCCATCAGACTTCGCCCCACACGGGGCCGAGGGACTCGGCCAGCCGCGCTGCTCAGGCACTGCTGTGAAGCTGAGGCCCCGGGTGCTTCCCAGTTGAAACCTTGTCCCTGTTTTGCATAAGCTGGAAGACAATTTCCAGAGCCGGTAATCACTCGTAAGTTATTTAATGGTCGGGAATATCTAAATCGCAAGGCATTTGTACTCTGAGCGTCTCCAGAGAGCTTCAAACACGGCAGAAAGAACAGAAGCTGCCTGGGATGAAGGGGTTTCTTCCCGCCCACATTGCTCTTCGCAGACACGAGGAGCTTGACGCGAGGAGGTGAGCAAGGTGCTTGTCACGCTGCAGACAGGCGGCATTTTATGATGGGTGGTAATTGCTTTGCCTGCTCCTTGCACGGCTCCTCACGGCACTAGGAAGCAGTGGCGTTGCTTGAAAGACTCATGCCAAGATCTCAAGGTGTTTTGGCAAGGGCTCGCTGGTCTCTGTGCTCACTCACATCCAGACTGTGGAACTGGTATGCTCTGGATGTGTGTTGCTTCTAGTGCCAAAGTGGCTCTGCTTATGAATTTGAAGAAGAACCAGCTCTGGAAGCTTCCTGAGGCCAGGCTGCTGCCCCTAGAAGAGCTGTGGCCTTCACTGAGACTGATGCTGCCCTCATGGTAGCAGAACCTCTTCCACCTGCCACTGGTCAGCAGGGACCATCTTGTGCTAGGATGGTTTCAAGCTCCCTGAGAGGTTCCCAGGCTTCCGCCGCCTCCGCTTTGTACCTGAGGGTGCCAAAACTCAGAAGCAGATTAGAATTTCTCCCACACATTTTGTGGGAAGAAACCTATTCCCAGGTGTTTCCACGGCACTGTAATCTGTTTCCAGGCTGTAATCTGCAATAAGCCCTCTTGATGGTCCAGGGCAGGGTGGTAGCTCCTCTGCTTCCAGACGTAATGAAAGTTCGGGTGTTGGTTTTAAACCCCCTGAAGGAAATACCTTTCAGCTTGGAAGATTCACCACACAACACCGCCTAGTGCCTGCAGATGATGGCTTGTCCCTGCTGCATTGGGCTCTTTGAAGAAAGGTTTGAGGCAACGCTGCTGAGCCTCTTCTCCAGCAGCCAGTACTCGGCTGGTCCTTGGCGAGGTCTGTGTGCTCAGGCTCAGGAGGCAGCCCATGTCACCCTCACCTTTCAAACAGCCCTTGTCCAAGTGCCATTATGTACACGATGGGTTTTGAAGCCCATGGACCTGGCACTCCATACCTACACTGTTTTTTGTTATGGCCTGGCCAAATTCCAGGCTGACCAGTGCCATGCACTGTCTGCTCTGACCATTATCTCCCCCTATTTCCATGGGGTTTCATGAAGAAGAATAACATTGTGGATGAAATAACCCTCCTGCCCCTTTTAGCTAATACCTTCAGTGCCCATCCCCAGTGCCACCCGCACAGTGCCTTTCAGAGCAAACCCCTACTCTGCCTCTCACCCGCGTTGCTGTGGCTCTGAGCTGGGCCCTGGAGCTGAGGGAGGCTGCTTTGCCCTTCACCAAGCACAGGACCTTCGGCTCTTCCACCTCAGAGTCCTCCACCCCATCCTAAAGCTCTTCTGTGAGTCAGCCCTGCCCTTCTCAGCCCACGGTGCTCACCTTCCTGCGCTGCTTGCTGCATCGCCCTTGATGAGCTTGCACTTTCTTCCCCTGCCGGTGATGCAGCCCTCTCTGGCTCCATCTGATCCCAGTTTGAGGCCTTCACTTTACAGAAAGCTCAGGTGCCACGGCCCCAAAGCAGAGCCAGGACTGTTTGCAGCTCGTTCTCACCCCATGGGAGCAGGTGGCAGCATCACGAGAGGATGGGGCACACTCCTCGTGCTCCTTGAAAATAAAGGCTGGGTTTGTATTTCACTCCCTACCAGGCAGACCCTGAGCGGTGTCTTCTCACACTGGCTCCTTCAGAAAGCCGGTCAGGTGGAGCTATTTGTTCAGCAGCAGGACAATTGCCCTAATGAAATAAACCTGCCAGTGATTCCTGCAAGGGCTGGGCCCAAACTGCACCACACGGCAGTGGTGAGGTGGTGAGCAGCAGCGGGGTGTCAAGGCCCAGCTGCCTGTTGTAGGGATTGTTGTTGTGGGGTTTGTTATTGTAGGGTTCACTGCCATCTGCTTCTGCTGCATGTACGGGCCCGTCAACGGTGTTGCTCTGTGGAAATCTGGAGCTTCCCCTTGCTCCTGCTGTATCCTGATGAGTTCTGCTCAAAGAAGAGGCAGGAGGAAAAAATAAGGTGGTTTTGTTTGTTGTTTTTTTGTTTTTTTCCCTATTGTTTTGGGGAGCATGCCCGCCTCTGCTCTGTGACACCCCACTGCTGTGCTGGAGAGAACAAGGACCTTTGGTACAACTTCCATTTGCACACAGCAGCAGATTTTGGAGCTGCTCTGAGTCATCTCATAAGACAATTTACAAGCTATTAGTGCAACGAAGCAGGGAGAGCTTGGAAGGTAAATGCAGTTTCCCCTACTTCAGTTCCAAAACCCGAAATGCAACATGGAAACTGTGGAAGCAAACTTGCTATTTTCAGTGTACTGCTTACAATGAATGGGAAACAACGAGGTCTAAACCTTTCCCTTCGCACCTGTGTGCTCTCTTGCAGCGTGGCCATGTGCTCTCAGGTGTGGATTTACTGTGCCCATCGTGCTACTGGCAGGTTTGTTCTGTGCTGCGTGAAGGAGTTCATCTGGGGCAGCGCCCTGCTCACCACAGCCTTGCAGGCACTGGGACATGGCGCATCCCACCACTAAAACCCAGCCTGTGCAGTTGCTTCCAACTACCAAGCAAGAGGACAAGGGATATCCAGCTTCTCCAAGTGATGGATTGTCTTATATGGCTCTGGCTTCCAGCAGAAACCTCCCCCTGATTCGGGATGCTGATACGGCCCTAAACATGACTGCAAGCTTACAGCCTCTTCGTTGCTGTCCACTCGCCTGTGTTCCTGGCTGTGGTGCTCACCTGCCCACCTGAGCCCCTCTGTTAGAGCCTGGTGCTGCTGCGGTGCTCAGCTGGCAGCCTCCCCGCCTCCCTCAGCACTCGGCCATGTCCCACTGGGTCTCAGGGAGCACAGTCTGTGCCTACCACCTTGCTCCATACACAGAGATTTTTGCAACCCTTGTCTCCTACCCGAATTTGTCCCTCAAGACAGCTTGAAGAGGCTTTGCCTTTCCTATCCCCAGTAACCACGCACAGCACCCAAGTGCACCCACGTACACCACAGCAGCAGGAGTGCTCTGCGAGGCAGGGAGTCGCATTCTCCCCGTGCCCGGTACCGAGCGCTGCTGGCAAGGCAAGATGAACCACGCTGCGACAGAACAGGCTGGGTACGTTTTATTGGCAACACTCGTGTCACACCCGGGAACCACAACCCTTTGTCAGACTGTTAGTGTTAACTTGCATGACAAGTATCAGTGACCGACTGCATCTGAAATATTGTTAAAGTGCCTAGAAATAATAGGCATCTTGAGGAAAAAAAAAAAAGAAGAAAAGGAAAAGAAACTCATTCCATCCACTCAAGCCAACCTTTATAGATCTTACATCTTAAGCACGACCGATGTACCGTAGTTGTTATGTGGACGTTAACGCAACCTCTACAGCAGCACACAGACAATGCAGTTCTCTCATTATGCACATGCTTTAGGATCGTTTATTTTAATGCTTTCAAATAAATATGTTCCATGCAGCACACCGCAATAAATAAGGAGCAGCAACTTTCATATAGTACATCCATTCATAATGTAAGTCACCATGTGAAACACCACATCTAAAGTCTTTGGCCCAGTCCCATACAGTGAAGCACACCACATCTGCACATAATCATATCTGGCTTCATATGGATTTAATAGGACTATGCCAGAAGGGCAATGTGAGCACAAGTTTAACCAGGGGTTCCTAGCTATTAAATACAGCTACTAAGTAGTTAAAAGGCAACAACTAAACCCATAAAGGGTTGATTTGTCTTTTCTTCCTTACTTTTCAGACAGAAATATAAAGTATGAAAATGCTCTGGATATTTTCAGCCTTGTGCAAAGCCGTGTGATTAATACGGAATGCTCTGAGCGATGCTGGCACGGACACTGGCAGCGACAGCCACAGCAAGACCGACTCGGACACTGAACACCAGACACTCGGCGGGGGAAGGCTGCTCTGGCGGGCGCTGCTCGTCCTCCTCCTCCTCTAGGCCGACAGCTCCACGGCCCCCTCCTCCTCGCTGTCCGCTCGGTTGGCGCGGATCTCCACCAGGGTCCGGGCGAAACGGGTCCACTCGTCGTTGTGCGGCACAGCCAGCTGGGGGAGGAACGCAACACGGTGTTAACACGATGTGAACCTGAGGAAAAGCTTTCTGCTGAAGCGTTTGCTGCAAAGCCTAGCCCCTTTGTTAGCGTGTCAGGCTTCCCAGATGATGAGAGGCTGGGCCCGTACAAGCGCACACACGCGCGTGTCACCGCAGAGTCGCGCACTGCCCACAAGTCATTGCAGGACCAACGTCAACATGAGCAAGGTAACAACGTACTGAAACCACTTTCCTGAAGTTCATTAAAGCTCTTAACAGTAAAATACATACATTGTGTTATTTGGGTTGCCTTCCTCTACATTAAATAATTTACAATTACAAAAAACGCATCATAGCGGGAACGTGACAGCAACGGGGGCTGTGGGGACAGTCTGCTTTTCGAGATCATCACGCAAGATCCATTTCTATTTAAGAGCACCGATGTTTCTGATGAAGAGCTCTTGAAGATCAGGCTTCAAGAGGAACGTGTAATCCAAACAGCTAAACTTCCTGTCAAAACGCTTCAGTGATACGGCAAAACAACACTGCAGTCGGTTCTAGCTACACCCAAACTCCAGTTTCTGGAAGATAATGCAAAGTAGGAGTGAGCTAATTACGGAAAACAAAACAAAACAAGCAGCTTTCTCAAACTTCATTTTCATTAACTCCAATTCCAGAAAATGGCACCAAACACCCACATTAACCAAGCACTCTTTTACTGCCACCTTCAAGCCCTGAGATCGTGCCCTAAACATAGCACGAGCAAAGAGCTGTTTCGAGATCCTGTGCAGTGCTTGGTACTGAAGAAGGCAACTGTTTGGAACCAAGAAGCAACGTGACATACTACAGGGCATAAAGTAAACTGTAGGACACCTTAGCAAAAGCATATCTTTAGACTAAAGGACAAGTAAGACCTTAGCTAATCCAGCCTGTGGTACCCAGCATAGTCTGCACTGGCTTACTTCTTCCCAAACACCCCCAAAACATCAGGCAGCTGAGACTGAGAAAAGGAGGCAGTGCATGAACTAGCACACCCAACTCGAGCAAGAACATGCAAATCAGCTTGATGTTACCCCTGTGCAAAAGAGGTCCACATGAACTGCTCCAAGTTAAACCTTAATCAGATGGATGGGTATTTGCAGTGCTGGATCTAAACACCTCCTCCAGATCTCAACGAAGCCAATGAGCTTTTCAACTATTTTTTATCTAGCTTTGCCTCTACAGCCAGTATTTTGGGGAAAAATCCAGTGTGTGTTTTAAAGCTTCCTATATACATTGCATATTCCAATGACATTGCATATTCACAATTCTATTGTGAAGGGCTGGTGCAGGGTAACTTTGTTTTTGCCTACTAAAATACTGGATATAACACAGTTCAGTTACTGACGTTACAGACCAAGAAATGCCATCAGTGTGAAGCGATGAGCCCCAAGCGTGTTGCTGGGTTGGTTTCCCTCTCTCCACCTTCCACTCATTGCACTTTTCTCCAAGCCTTTTCTAGGAAATGGTGATGGGAGTTACAGGAGCAAGCCCTCTGAGACAGCTGTCTCACACACACAGATGTGGGTGTGCTGTAGTCTTGAGGTGAAAGCAAGCTCCGTGCTTCGAAGAATGTTAAGCAGAAGGAAATGCAACACCAAAGCGAAGGTCAGTTTGCAATACAGAAGGAAGTATCTGCAGCACAGGTTTGGTCACAGCCACGCTCCTATGCAAGCTACTACACAGTCAGCTAAGGGACAAGGCAAAGATCCTTCTGTTACAGATGCATTCAACATATTTGTGTAGCAAATTCGCTGTTACCTATTGCTGGTGCCCTAAAAGATGTTATTTCTCATGATGACACTGTCATTTATTAAACTGCTGAATGAAAACATTAATGATTTTACTACTAGGAATTAGTGAGACTTATATAAAGTGGAGCAATATCCTAGTCAAAGGACTCTCTGAATTTAATAAAGCCTCATTTTTTCTTGTCTTTTTAAATCCCAAATGGCATTACATTGTATTAAATGGCTCAAGAAGGCAATATGTTGAAAGAAAAAATAATGCAATGTATTTATTACATTGAGATCATTTAATTCCCTCTACTCCACAGCATGGCCACAGACAAATAAAATCAAAGTCCAGGCTATTACAGCTTGAAAACTCTCAAACTTGAAAAATCTCCCTGCAAATGTAGGTCGGCAACACGGTTGGCTGACAGATGGAGGATGGACTGGGCCTTTTTTAATGTCCCGATTGACAAAACAGTTATGATTGTAGTGAAATAATGAATAATGATTGAAGTGAAGGCCATCAGCACACAGATGAGAACGCTCAGTGTCCACATGCAATCTAATTACTTAGATCTTTGTTTTATTTTACCTTATTAAATCCTACGTACTGCGTCATGCTTTCAATGAGGGGCCAGCCCTGCTAGCAGACTGTTAGTAGAACAAACCCCTCTAATAGAAATTCCTCAGGGATGGAGAGGGAAACCTTGGCAATACTGAAGTCAAGGGAAAAATTGACTTTGATTCCCCTACTTCCTTCTGTGAAGTCCCTACAGCTGAACCACAAAAGTTATAAGGCAAAAGACCACAAATAAAAACAAAAGCATCCACAAACTCCAATTCAAATTCTTGTATGAATTCGCTCCCCTTCCAGTCATTTTCCATAAAAGTTCTTTCAACTGTGTGTACTTACACCAACAAATGTTGAAGGCCTGTGTCCGACTGTGGACTCTCCTCTTCGGCCTTCCTGCTGAAGTAGTTACACGGCAAATACCAGCACAGGGGTGGAAGAAACAAGGAGACACTTTGTAGAGGAAGGGCAGGGGTTTAGAGCTATTTAGGGGTTCCTCACCTGTTTGGCATTTTTGCCATTTTTCTGTCCACTTCCACTTACTACAAATCAGCCCGTGTTGAGTTCCAGCAGTCAGACTCTACACGGAGTAGAAACATTCACCAAAGCATAACAAGGTAATATAATAACTTACACTAACATTTGGGTCATAAGGTTATTTGAATGAACTGACACTAAGGTATGGAGCAGAACAAGAAAATAAACATTATTAAGTGCTTTCCTTTGATCCCTTCAAAGGGAAGGTAAGCGCTACCTGCTGTTAATTAATTGACTAAATTACCCACACTGCTTTAGCCTAAATACTACGATATATTTAGGCTGCATCAGATGTTACTTTTAACGAGGAAAGCCAGAATTATCAAAGCAATGGGATGACTTTAGCCAGCCTTTGTCTGTTCAGCTGTTGGAAGAGGGGTAGTTTTGTCCTCTGTCTGGCTTTTGAAATATCAAAAGAATTCAGGCTGCAAGCCTACGGACCTCCAAGTGTAACCACGAGTTTATGCACCCAGATAAACCTGCTTCTGCTTGTGAAGTTACATGTGCTCATCTGGTTACATGAGAGAGAACTTAGTACCAGAAAACATCAAGATGCTGAAACATCGATTCCATTTTTTATTGGGTGAAGCTATTTAACTCAGTACAACTGGGGTCCTGTCATTTCTCAAAAATCAAATCTTTTTTTTATATCACTCTAACCATTTTAGATCCCCCCTCCGATCCACGTCCATAAAATACTCCTCCAAAAGTACTCAGGATCTATAAAGTCAGTATCTATAACTGTTTATATATGATCAATAACATGTAACACACTAAACACTACACACATTTAAGGTTTTATTTCAGCTAGTCCGCAAATTGCTTCTTGATGGCACTCAAAACCTGATTTACGTGATGCAAACTCTCAGAGTTAGTTTTTCCACCAACTCCATCACTCTGATTTCGGACATGCAGACTTCAGGTGAGAAGAGGTAACCACCAGGAACGCTCCTCCTGAGCGAACGGTGCGGCACAGACACTGCTGGTAAAGGAAACCCGCCCTGGGCAGCGCCTCCCAACCGGCAGCCCTAGACCCCCATGCAAAGTGAGCTCAGCTGAACCCCAAAAAATGAGACTGGCTGTGTGCTGAACAGGATTGTAATTTAGGAGTTGAGATCTCTCTCTCCTCTTATTCATCTCCTTTCCCACAGCAAGCGATAGCTGGACCCTGCCTACTAGTTGTGGTCAACCAGAAGCCCCTTGCCTCCAGTATCACTCCCAACCCCTTCTGTTTTGGTGGTAGTGCATCGAGCTGAGCTTTCAAGTCTGGAGATGGTCTCAACAACATCTAATTTTGGAAAGACAGGATTTGTCTAGTTGGGTCACACAGATCAACTACAGAGGGGTGTTTGTTTTCTCTCTTATCTTTTTCAGAGTCATGAAACTACAGTAGACTTAGAAACGTTACAGCTTACAGGCAACTGCATACAGTTGTGGGTATTATAATATGAGAGGGACAAAACTATTAGAGTGTCCAAAGGAGGGCTACGAAGATGCTGAAGGGTCTGGAGGGGAAGATACAAGAAGAACAGCTGAGGTCCCTGGGTTTGTTCAGCCCACACAGAGCAGGCTGAGGGGAGGCCTCATGGCGGCCTGCAGCTCCCTCATGAGGGGAGCGGAGGGGCAGGCGCTGAGCTCTGCTCTCTGGGGACAGCGACAGGACCCGAGGGGACGGCATGGAGCTGGGACAGGGGAGGGTCAGGCTGGGGGTTAGGGAAAGACTCTGCACCCAGAGGGTGGTTGGATGCTGGAACAGGGTCCCCAGGGTAGTGGTCACGGCACTGAGCCTGATGGAGTTCAGGAAGTGTTTGGACACCGCTCTCAGACACATGGTTTGGTTTTTGGGTGGTCCTGTGTGGAGCAAGGAGTAGCCCCTTATGGGTCCTTTCTGACTTGGGATATTCTATGACTCTGTGAAGACTTGTAAAGCTTAAAGGCAAGATCGTTCCAACGTGTGCCTATTCTGCACTTGTAGATAAAGGGTAAAATAACCAGACTCAAGGGTAGCAACAGCCAGGATCTTCACCTGGCTTTGCCTGGCCCACAGATCAAAATTCCATACAATGTACCCTGGGCGTGACAAAACCCTGATCTCAAAGTGCCACCACAGAACCTTTGGATATCCAAAACTCCTGAGGCCTTGGTGTTAGCTGGGTGATCGCCCTAGCCGAGGACATCACTTACCTGCTAGTCTTCCAGCCCTGAACCACAAACACACTCCTCTTGATCCTAACACTGACCAAGGAGATGGCTTATACGCATTCTGGTAAGAGAATAAGGGAGTTCCCTCCCTCCCTGAGTCTCACCAAGTAAGCCAGTCACACGTGGCAGCATGAATGGGGGTTTCACTGGGAACAGCCTCCTCCATCTTCTTATCGAGGCAGGGACTTCCTCAGTGTGCACAGCTTCCAACCCACACACCAGAGATAGTGCGAACACAAACTGTATTTCCTGTGTTTTTACAGAAACTGTGCTCTTGGGAACTCCACCGAACATTAATGCTCAGAAAATCTTCATGCAGGACTCAGGAGTAGGAGATGCCCAACACCAGACACCTGTCAACACCACCAGTTGTGCCGGTTAGTGCTGGGCTGCCCAAGCAAGCAGAAAAACAACAGAAAAACAGTGCCCGAAGACACAAATCAGCATAAATTTAACTTCATTTTCAGACTCAACACCTGGTAACACTTGTTCTTTTAATTTAGGTGTATTAAAAAAAGAAAAAAAAAGTTTTTGAGCCTGAACAATACCACCACAAAACAAAACAAAAATCCAACCTCTGAATATGGCTTTTAGAGGAATCTATCCAGGAGGTTGAAATTAGATATTATAACATATTTTAAGTTTTTCAGTATATTCCCCTCCTATCCATCTTTTTTATTGCTGAAAGTGTTTAAGCTCAATTTATCCAAATCTCTGTATAGCTTCAGCTTCCTTGAAAAAACACTTTCCAGCAAATGAATTATTCAATGAGGATATTTCACTTGATTCCTGGCTCACTGCCTTTCCTGGAGCCTCTAAGTTTTTGAGATGAGGGTGGACAACTCTTTCTACCTCCATCCCTCCGTGCTCTTGTCCAGCACCGCTCTCCTGTGGGGGCTGCGGACTCTCCTAAGAGGGAGGAAAAACACAATAGCAATTTCAAGAGCAGCACTTTGGAGTAGATGGCTTCCCAAATTCTCAGAAGGAGCACAGTAGACTGTATTCAACCTATTTTATTTCTTTTTAATGACTGTACCTCCTGGGTCAATTTACCTGTCACTGTGGTACCGGTACACAAACTGCAGCACCGATTACCGGGGAAAGTACCATGCAATCCGAATCACCAGGTTAATAATTATATTTTTTTCACCTTCACCTGGAGTTTGGATACCTCAAAGGAAAAACAGGCGCAGGAAAGCCTTTCTCAACATCGTCTCCGACTCCTGGGTTAATTTGGAGGACTGCATTTTTCCAACCCAAACCATCTATAATCGCCTCTAACACACACGTTCCCTAACACAGGTGTAAAAGGAGAATCTGAAAATGAAGCGTTACACCACGGCTTGGAGCAATCTGCCAAACGTCTGTGGTCTGCAGACGGCCTGCCGAACCGTACTGCCACACACTGTTTTCAATTAGACATTTGCAGACGAGCCTGCATGGTGGTCCAAGATACACTTTAAGGGTGATAGAGGTTCCCGAGTCCAAAATAGGTGACCCATTCAAACCGTTTATGTAAGTACAATGCTTTATTTTTTATTTCCTTATTTTTTCATGTAGGAAACCTTATTCTGACCTAAATTACGCGATGGGTTTCTCTAGCTAGTCAGTGTACTCCAAGAGATCAGGAACTTTCTGACCAACGTGCATCCTTTATTAGCTGCAATTGGGTTTTCTGCTGTTTGGAGGTAAAAGTTGCTCTTATTTTAGACAATCCTATTGACTTCTCTCCACTTTGACAGAGCTGTATGTGCAAAAAAAAATATCTCACATTCAACAGGGAAAATCAAAACGACATGAAAATTCATGCTCCTCATATCTAAAATGCTCTGTTGCTATTATAATTTTTGACAAAGGCAGGTTAATCATTCTTTGAAGAGCTAGCTAATTAAAGCATGAGAAAACATTCAGATTAATTTGAGTTTGTGAAAAACAGCAAGTACGGCAAACCAAGTTTAATGACTGAAATCTCAGAATTCACACTAAGTTATCTCTGTGTGTGGTTTATCACCATCTTTATATTCTTTCAGTTTAATAACATCACCAAATAAATGCAGCTTTGGAAGAATATCATTTTAGCTCTTTTTCCCTAGGTAGAATTTTTGTCAACCTATATTGTCCTTATCACCTTCTAAAATTACGTGCTGCATTGAAAAGAAATCTGCTGCAAATACTTTGTGCAACGGATTAACATCTGAATGCATTTATGACACTGTAGGTAAAAATATTTTATGATGATAAAATATAACTATTTCAGCTTGATCTTTTTCTACAAAGTAGAACAGACAAATAGGTCTAATTCTCTGGGTAAAAGGGAGTACTTGTGGGATGACGATCATAATGCTTACAAATCAGAAACAAGAGCGATAGTTCTCCTTTAAACAACTGATCTTAATCTTCCAGAGTTCAACAGATGTTATTATCACTGACAGGGAGGTAAAAACAGATACACAGATTTAAATATTAAATGGCTTGATACACACACGCACAGAGTCAGCAGGCATGCACCTATTCTGGCCCTGGTCTTGCCCCACAGAACCCATTACAGAATGCCTTTGACATTTTTCTCAACCTATATGGACTTCTTTTTTCCTGAAAAAGCCTATATTTTTCCAGGCAACACCCTATGCCACACACATGGATGGAAACAAAGTGGGAGGTAATATGCGAGGGAATGGCCACCAAAGTAACCAAGAGCACCCTTTTCACATAACTGCAGTACCACTGTATTTAACTCTTGGGAGAGCCGAGCATCACTGCTAACAATGGATGAAACCACTGGCAGGAACTCAAACCCCACATACTGCATGCAGATGATTTTAATAAGATACAGTGTTTAGACCACAAAGGATACACTCCAGAGTAGCTCTATATATATTTGTTTACTTAATTGAAGGGGTGGAATACCATAGGCAGCCTAAATACTGCATTTATTCTATGCACAGCAGTCAGTCTAGTGTCACAGACACAGTATACACCACCCTTCCATGAAGTTAATTACTTAGCCCTCATCTAGATTAATGTCTGTTGTGATTTATTTCTCTGCAGTTCACCAGCAGGCTCTGATTTAACTAGTGCTGCCATAGTAAAAAGAAGACAAAATATTAGTTTATATGACAAAAAAAGCTTAATCCCAAACAGAAACAGAACATAATTTCAGCAAAATTCCTGTTTTTCTCCTAAGGAGAACAGTAGCTGCTAAATTGTTACATATTTGATGGCAAATTGTGTTTTGAATACAAACCAAACAATGGTGTTATTTTAATAATTTACATGTAAAGAGCAAAGATGCCCTGGGTTAAGCTCCTACATAGGAATCCAAGCTCTGAAAGCCTACTAATTCTTTTCTAAACTTGATCATCATTGTCTCTAGCAGTCATCTTGATGCCAGGCTAACAGGAGGAACAGACTAAAACGCAGTCTGTAAATTATACAATACGAGACACACAAATGCACGTTAACAGAACAGAAAGACTGCAGGCTCTTAACACTTCAAAGATAGGAAATGTCAAAGTTAGGGCTAACTCCCCTAAATGTTACTCATTTTGCAGTATGATACTGTCTTTAATCTTTATCAAAAAATAAAAAATAAAAACAACACAACACGAAACCTGTGCTGGAAGCAAACACCAATTACAGAAAATTTCAGCCTGGAGGATTAGAACTTGATTGGGCGTATGAAAAAGAAAATAAGGAAGTGGAAAGTATCTTTAATTGTAGACAACACTACAGTTCCACCTATAATATCAGAGTTGGCTCAGACTCTCCTGAAATAATTAGAAAGAACGATGTCCAAGCTACCGAACTGATTTTTCTTCCCTCAATTACTGTATAAAAATGCTGCACTTGATATCAACTACAGAAGATAAAATATAGAGTAACTCCAAGATTCTTGAAAGAGAGGATAAAGCTGAAATTTTGATTACTATTGTTTCCTTACAGCACCTCCTACTTGTAAAATACAAACTTAAAACTATAAACTTAGGGACTATTCTTAAACTACAGGATTTCCACAGAACACCCAAGTGCTTTTGCCAGGCACATTGTGGTAGCCCTCACCTACGGATCTTCTCAGGTCCTTGGAGACAAAAGAGATTTAATATAATTCAGCAGCTACAAAAACAGAAAGAGCATCTGCCACGCTTCAAAAAAACTAGTAATTTTGCTCCAGAAGAGGTGTCCTAAGCAGCAAAGACGTTACAGTTCCTACCTTTCCACCACTTCTGCAGTGCCACCAATTTACAGGTTAAGAAAAAAAGTCAGGTAGATCGGTTTCCCATGAGGATCCTAGTCCTGAGAGTGGAATTTACGGACATAAATTTAATATAGAAATTAAAGCCATTGATTTTTTTTTCCTTACTTTCAGGACATTTAATGCTCTGAATTAAGTGATCACATAAGAACTCCATCTCTACCCAATTATATTATCAATTATCATTGCACTAGGAAATGTAGAAATACCAAATGGATCCAAACGAGATGGTAAGGAGCCTTCAATCTGTTGTTCTTTCCAATATGTGGCAACTACATTGACTTGGAAGAACTAACCCATCATTTTTATCATTTTCACTTTAAATACGAGAACTTCAGCCTCTGGAGCACCTGCACTGGCCAAGGTGTCTCCTTGGAAGTCCAGCTGAATGAAGGGCCACTGCCTCAGGGCGGAAACAAATCGTGGTGCCTTCAGCTTAGTTTGCTTCCTTTTTTATTTTTAAACCAAGCCAGCCAAGTCCACTCTGTGGTTCACTCCACAACAGGAACTGTAAAGGGTTTTTGCCACTGCCTTCTGGCTCCCAGATGGCCGACGGATTCCCACCAAAGCTAGCCTATGAACTGCTCTTCCTTTCTTTTGGAAAAGTTTTTTTTTTCCTTGAGGATTTCTTCCCTTCCATTTTGCATCTATTACCTACAAAAGCTCATCCACGAAATAACATTTTTTCCCTTCGTTTCAGACACAGGCAAAAATACATTTCATATTTAAATTAAACACTGCATGTGGAGTTTTGGCTGCTGAATACGATGCATTAGGGCTCAGCTTTCCTCAATTGATATTTTAATGTAACCGTTACCTTCCAAGCCATGAATTAGTTTTTCATGTTCAAAATACCATTTTGCTAAACATTAAAGAAAAAAAAAAAAAAACAAAAACAATTAGAAACATAATTAAGGATTCCCAAAATGAAAACTGGTATCGGATGTAACAGGTTGAAACCACAGATGCATCATGAAGAAAATTAATTATACAAAGCAGCTCTTGTTTCAGAAGTGTTTAACACCACAATGATAGCATACGGATTTCAATTAGATTTGCAAATTGCTGCATACAAACTGAGTTTAAACTAAATTTGGCGTTTGGTACTTTTTCCCTTCCATATTCCGCGTTACTTAAAGCTATGAAAATTTGCCTCACACGCATCAGAAAGGGGATAAAAGCTTTCAGAGAAAACACTACCCATTGGCCTAACCAGGTATTTAAAATACATACCCTGCTAAACTATTAGTGTGCATTTACTTGAGCTCTGTTTCCCACCAGTTTTACATGATGCAGGTCCAGAACACAGCAGGTTAGCTACAGCATTTACTCTGCCTCCACTGCCTCACGTACATCTACCATGAAAAGCCTGGACCCAGATCGTGTTTTCCTCTGAGCCTCTTCAGGAGCTACTAGTGAAGCCACCACTGCTGCAGATACAATAAACACACAGTGGATGGACCCGTACACCAGATCCAGCGCGTGCCTTTTCTTCTTTCTCTTGTTCTCTGCATTGTTTTAGAGCAGGAAAATACCTACACAAAGACTGGCACACACTGCCCTCCCTTCCACCCGTCCTGCAGGCTTTCCTGTGCAGAGAGGGAACGATCTCTTACAGTTTCTCTTCTGCCACTCTCGGCGCTTCGTTATCTGAGTGCCTTCTAATAGTGCATTAAGCTACATGATTAACTCCTGTCACATGTGGCTTGTTCCCTCTGATCCTCTCTGCAGGGGGAGAATCTGGGCCTTTGCAAGGGAAAAGGAAACATACGTCGGCTTTAAAAGTAGTGTGCAAATGAACAGAAAGGACTGGAGCCAGATTTCTGCTGGTTGGTTGTTTTTTTTTTTTTTTTTAAGCTTTTTATTTCATCCGATGAGGGCTTGAGGAATACAGATACAAAAGGTATCTGTATCACACTGGAAATTCATGTCTTTTCACCCTGTAAAATTCTCTGGGGAGCTGGTAAGATATTACCTTAAGATAAGGATTAAGAATTAATTTAAGTTTTAGGATGACTACATAATCCTCCTTTTCTAGCTCTTTTTGCTGATGCCTGCTTACCTCTATTGTCTAATCAACAAATGAGATACAGGATACCTTTGTTAACAATCTGGTACTTTCTCCTTTAGCTTTAATAAATAAACTTCCAGTTCTAAAAGGAAGGTGGAACTTCATTTATATGTATAGTAAAACAGAAGGAACACCATCTTTACCATGAAGAAGTGTACATGATGGCATTGGGCAGGAAGGTGACCCTGTGTGACCAGTATGATCTACTGCAAGATCACAATCAAACACATCACAAGCTCCACCTTGAGAGGATGTTTTTTCCCCACCCTCCCTACTTGCTCGGAACTTCAGTCTTCTGATAGTCTGAAATACTAGCTGAAGTTCAGCTAACACACGGTCAGAGAAGCTGCGGATGCCCCATCCCTGGGGGTGTTCAAGACCAGGTTGGACAAGGCCTTGGCCAACCTGATCTTGGCATCCCTGCCCATGGCAGGGGCGTTGGGACTGGGTGATCTTTGGGGTCCCTCCCAGCCGTTCTGTGATTCTGTGATCCTCTGGTCAGCTTGCAGCCACATGCTCTGGTGACAGCCATGTCCTCAGCTCCAGAAATTAGCCCCCTCTGGGACTAAGCACTCCTAATATGTGTGGTTCATGTGGGAATACGTATCTTCCCACCAGGCTCAGACCTCCTCAGCTAGTCACACCAAGTTCTTCAGTCTCCTTCCGCAGGCTAGTCGCATTTCCTAGTAGTGCAGACCCACATCTCTCCCTGACGAGCATATTTCAAATGGCCTTTTAAAATACATGCATTTTTAAATATGAAGGGAAACAATGCTCAAATCATCTTTTAAATAACATTCATTTTGTGAAGCTGCTTTGTGAGTCAGGAGGCCACAGTGATGGCAATTTAGAGGGGCAGCAAAGCAGCAAGGCACCACAACCTGTGAAAAGTGCCAGAGAAAGGAAACCTCATGGCTCTAGGCTGACACTGGAGATAAACAGCTTCAGCCCCCAGGTGCAGGTCTTGGGTAAGTCTGTTGAGTTACTGCATGGCTCAGTTTCCCTCTAGAAAAATACGTCCCTAATAAGAGATTACTAGAAACACAAGATCCTATTCCAGTCTGCTGTGACGAAGCCTACTGAAGTACCAAAACAGACTGAAAAACTAAAGACAACTCATTTCTGTCTCCATTTCTCATCAGACTAGAACTAGACTGCAGTGACAAGCCCACAGTCACCAATATGAGTGTATACGGGTACTCGCAGGCATAGATGTGTGCATTTAGATCTCGGGATATAGCCAGGTCTTGTTTTGAACTGCAGAAGTACTTCAATGTTTGGTTTGAACTGATCAACACAATGCTGTTTTTCTACAGGAGAATAAACCAGTGCTTACATAAAGACCTCAAAGCATTCACAGTAACCTAAAGTAATGAATATTGTAATGAGAAACACAAGTATTTAGGGTGATAATGACTGGACTTTGCTCTACTTAGATCGGCTCACCCCCTATGGAGGCTACCAAAGCTTAAAGATTTTATCACCCTAGTAATCAGCAATGGGTAATGGCCTTCATAAAACACAGTAATTAAATTGACTGATTTCAAACTAGTGCATTTTTTTCATTAGGGAGTTTTTATTTAACCTACTTCAAAAAAATCCCTTTGTGAATACTGCCTGTATCAGTCTAAATTCAAATGATGAGGGACAAAGAGCTTGTTCTGTTCAATATTTCAGTTACTATTTTAACTATAAAGCTAGAGTTCCCAATATGCTGTCGTTGCCTTTTTTTTGGTCATCTCTAAGAGCTTCCAGTTTTAAAAGTCTCTCAAGACTGAACACTGTAAAACTGGGGGCAGAGGGGAAGCAAATCAAAACCCTAGTTCTTTACATTTTCCAACAACTCTTAAAAGATTCTGCTTTGTTAATACATGCTTTTAAAATCCTCCGAGGCCAATGTTGCAGCCTTCACAGCAAAAATATCAATGGTGAAATTGAGGCTCTGCCTCACAATCCATTTAATCATCCTTTATGCCTGGATTGTGTTGGTTGTTGTAACTATTGTGTCTGGCTTGATCTTTGTATGCTTTTGAAAAGAACTTGGTTGTAAGCACAACCTCTTATTATTGCTCAAATTTGCCTTCATGATATGTATGTGAGCCATTTATCTGTGTTCCAAGAATACTTGTAATTCAACACAGATTTGAAAATAAAATATTTTATAGCAAGTCTCAGCTTTGCTTTTGTGGCAAAAACATTTCCTCACTCAATATCTGCTCTACAAGAGCTTTACAATGGCAAAAGTAAACCTACTGGAAAATCTACCTGGATAAGTTAATGACATGAAACCTAGTTTCATATTTCTCTCTGCACAACAGAAATTCAGCTGCACGAAAGAAGCTGGCTATGTTTTCTGTATGAAATCCATAGTGAAATTTGGGGATCTCAAGACAGGATTACAAAGTACCAGTCCTTCTCCACTCACTCTAGCCATGTGACTAAAAAGCCATGCTGAAACGTGAGAGTAGCTCATGAATATGCATGTCTCCCTGTCTGGAACCCCAAGAATCCCAGAACAGCTGCTACAGGCTGCTGAAATCAAAGCGACTTCTTTTACGGGAACCAATGGGATATTCCTCATGGCACCAACACATCCACGTATTTCAGGCAGTTGCCAGCTCCTCCTTCACTGCTCATGCTCTTGAAAATGAGATAGAGAGCAAATATCCATCATGGAGCAAATGGGGAAGTACACACACTGCTTGATGCAGCAGCCGCAAAGCAGCTTACAGAGACGTCACCTCTGAAACCTGATGGAGTCGTGTAAATGTCAACACGATGCTGATTTCACTGCAAGAATAAAGGACAGAGGTAATAAATGTTTAAAGAATCCCATGTAATTGCTTTCTTTGGCAGAGCCAGCTTTCCTGGATGGTCTAGGGAAAGTCCAGTTTCACCTGTCATACCAGTCATCCTCGAAAAGCACGCCTGGAATCAGCTGTCTGAAAGACCACCAAACAGATGCAGTGGTTTGCCCTGTAACTGGTTTAACAAAATCAGTAATAAGCTCCTGGTGATTAGTTTCAAACCCTCCAATACTGCACTGAAATTACTTTATATTCTGTTACAATCAAATAATACATCATTGATTTCCAGTTTCAATCTATTCATTCCCAACGCAAACAAAATATGACCAGGAAGAGATTAATGGAAAAAAAAAAGAAAGAATGGAAGGTGGAAGAGAAGCTGCTTCTTTCACAACCAGAGGTGCAAATGGCATTCTCAATAAGCCAGGTAAGCAACAGACGTGGTTGTTAGAGAATATTTATGACAGCGGCAACTGTGTAACATCACTGAAGCATGCACAATGGGAGCAAGCTTTCTAGAAAATACATGTACAGAAGAGACATGCAGTTAGGTCTAACTATCAATCATCTGGACGTGTGAATAAATCTATAGTCAGTGGTCCATGTTCTGCTAAAATCAACTTTACCATATAGAAAACTTGCTGCCCTGTAAATAATCCATAAGACTAAATAAGATAAAACACATTTTACATACTATCACCACAGTAATATCTCAGCTACCAGACCAGCAAAGGTTTGTGTCTTTTTACCTGTCATAAAGAGTATTTACAGTGACTGGTTATATCCTCTTCTCAAGTTATTTAGGTTTACGATCACATCACACTGAAACAATCTTGTTTTTTTGTTGTTGTTTGTTTAGGTTTTTATTTTGTAATTCACAGTCTTTAAATCAGTGGTTACTGATCCACAAGAGCACATCTATATGGACTATTTAAGTCTCTTCTCCCTTGGAAGTGTGTGTATAACTCCCATTAATGCTAATGGGCATAAAGCACATGCATTGAGGAGAAAATAGACCCCTCACTGTGAAAATAAATGTGTTCAGTTATTTTCAGACACGATGCTGAAATCAAACAACTAAGAGTACACACTATAAGCAGATAACATCATATAGCCTAACCGAAAATGTCACCAGTATTTTTAACTCCCTGATCATGGACTCTGCCACATTCTTCATGTTTCTGCCATATCTTGTGTCATAATGACTGTGACTGCGTAGCATCTCAAGAAGGGCCGAATCCTAAGCAATCCAAGCAAAACAGCCCCTTCCTCCAGTTCCTTGCCCTCAAGAACGATGCAAGGTTACATTTTCACTTAGGCCACACAATGGTTTTGCTTTACACCATATACATTACCAGCAGCAATCAGTGTTCTCCAGGCCTTTAAAACTGCGATGAATCTACCAAAGTAAAAATCCATATCACATTTGCTCCTTAATGATATGATAGTGCCATGTTTTCTGCTCTGATCAAAATTCATAGGATCAAATCTGTATGTTCAAGCAGGTAAGAAAATTTGCTTATATAGTAATGTGAAATTCAAAGATGTTGTGGTATGATTCTATGATAATAAAGCATGGTAACATATATATCCAGATCTTTTTGACTGAGCCAATGTTTTATGAACTGACAGCTAATCTAACATGATAATTTGGATCATCCACGAGAAAAGAAAGGTTTTCAAAGGGTGCAGTAAAAGTGGAGCATTGATGTCTTTGCTGAAGATATTTAGGGTCTTTTTAAAGTGGCCTGCTGACTTTCTAATGCAAGTAATCATGCTCGCCATCCTAAATCAGAGAGATGCACCTTCAAATAAATGGATGCTACTGAGTTATCAGTCAGGCAGGGCTGAGTTCTTTCAGTGATGAGGCCTTTTCAGAAGTCAGTGCCGGAGGAGATGGGTGGGGTGCAGCAGCTGAAAGGTCATCTGCCGTGGCTGTGTGTCAGGCTTTGCAACACAGCTGAGACAAAGAGGAGATCTGGGCACTGCCAGGTGCCGTGTGGGCCAGCTCACAGACACACACCCACATCACGTCCCTTCTGCTGTCACTGATGCTTGTCTGCCCTCATACTGAGTCAGTTCATGGCGAAAAATATCCCAACAAAACAAAAGAAAAATCAGTACTTCTCTGCTGATCTAGCTCCTTCACCATAATGTGGGGTCTGCTGTGTGCTACTGGTACCAGCACAAAAACTGGACAGCAAAGGATATGGCTCGGGACAGCTGTTGACAGGGGGAGAAGGACTGCCCATAAAATAACTCATCAGAGGGCTCTTTATGAACCAGCACAGAGGGTTAACGAGTGAAGAAGCTATTCCTCACTGCCCGAGCCCTCAGTTTTAGGCTGTCAAACTGCAAGGCATTTCTGCAGCTCACTTCAGGCTTTATAGTGACAAGAGCTGTGCCGGAGAATAGCTGAGCATCCTTCTCTTTTAAACCAGAAAAAGCCACCCTAACAGCACAGCAGCCCTGGCAGCATCTGAAGCTGGAATTACTGCAGAGACTGATGCTGTCAGAAGGAACCAGGCAACAAATTAAAGAGTTCCTTCATTACAGAAGAGGAGGAGGCGTGGCAACGGCCCGTGACCTGTCAGCTGCTATGTGGATGGACATCTATCCAATTGTGCAAGGAGGGATGGAGCTGAGCTGGAGAGCCTGGGGCTCTGCACAGACAGAACACAGAACGGCCACGAAGCAGAGCACGTTACTCTGAAACCGATCAGGGCTCATGCAAATAAATACCGTTGAATGGCTCTTTTCTTTTTCCTTCTCAAGTAATAGAAAACTGTCTTTTTGATCTGAGTGTGACTCATTTTGCAAGTTGCATTCTGATTATAGAGAGGAAAAGGCCAAAAACTTAAATATTACTTCTCCTGCACAGTAACAGTAAATCTATTTTCTCCTGGGTGAGCTTGCAGGGATAAACAATCCTATGAATGGCCTGGTGTATGATATGCAAAAAAACACATTTCTGGAGCCTGTCTAGACTCCCAGACAAGATCAGATCGTGCTGTCATCACAGACATTTCTATAGCCTGTCACATCACTTTGAAGATAGAAAAAACACCTTTTCAGAACAGTCATGCAAAACGAAAAATAAACAAAAACAGCCTGACCTGCAGTGTTGTAGTGGAAGTCTGAATGCAGTAACCTCAGCCACTTTAGAGATTATGCTAACAATACGGCACAAAGTTTCAGCAAACATTTGTGAGGAAAGGCAACTCCTGCACAAGCAAATGCAATCCAAAAATATGAGTCATGCACAAGCAATTTTGCTATGGGCCATAAAATCACTTTATGAGAGTTACAGATAATTCTGTATGTATTCCATAATGTTTCCCTACTGTGTAGAGATGGATATCTCAGTATCCTATCACAGATAATGACAGAAAACAAATTCTCTACATAAAAGCTGATTGCTCAGAGATTCACCCTTAGCTGTTCCAAGGAATTGTAATGCCGACAGAACATTTTATACCTTATTCATCAACACAGAAGTAGATTCTATCAGTGCCAAACATACTGCAGTTTAGATGGCTTTTACAATATGTAGTAGGGTGAATTGAGAGCAGCCTCAGACACAGAATATACATCCTGCTATTTCTCAGCACCCACATACCCTTCATCACGCATGCAGCTCCCATCCTCCACAATGACACCTTTCATTTCCTCCTTTTAGTACCTTTGCACATATTCAAACATATTTACCATTATTCAGCACTAAAACAACAGCCTCTTACTCTGCACATGTCATGCTGAGAGAAGCCTACAACATTATGCCAGTCATGAAATAAGAGATGCTGGAATATAAAAGGTGAACCCTACAGGACCAACTTCAGAACAAAAGAGATTCTCTTTGTACCTATATTTTCCTCTTTGTGTTCCTTTATAAACATTTTCCAACTGTACATAAAAAAGTAAATAAATAAATAAATAAATAAATAATGCTGGATATTTTAAAAAAAGACTTTCCTCCTGACACTTTCACTATTTACTCTTTCGCACGGTAGCTTTACAACTAACACGCTGTTGGCAACCCGAACCAACAGGGACTCTGCTGAAAGATAGACCGTATATTCTTTGGAGGTGTCCTACTGACTAAAAAGGTAAGATCTTCTCTCAAACTTGGATGTGGTGACTTGCAGGACCTGAGCTTTGAACACAGTAAAAATAATACCTCTCCAACATCATAGATCCATATGCGGCCTTCTGAATCACCGACTGCGACCTCCTTCCCAGCCTGGGCCCAGCGGACACGGTTGAGGGCAGAAGCTCCTTCTATTGTCACACTAGCTGTGGGAACCTGTTGAAACAATAGGAACAGACAGGACAATAAAATCACGCTGCCTGCAGACCCAGGAGTCAGTTTTGAACGTCCTATTTTGCTGGGTGAGTCACAAGCCTCTCGTCAGGGGGGAGGAGAAGAAGAGGGTTCATTGTTTCTTCAATCACGTGCTAAAAAAAGAAAGAGTAAGATATTGCTTAGAACGAGTAGGGAAGACTTTTCTACTGTAAAAGGCAGTAAACGAAACAATTTTACCCCTTAACTCAGAGACACATGAAACTGCGTCTGCTTCTTTCTCAAAATTCACTGATTTATGACCAAGAATCAACTGAGGGTAGGACTTGGCGTCGGTCCTACCCCGACTTCTGAGCAGGGCCCAAATAACCTGCCTGCTGTAGACAAATCCCTGATGCACCTTGGATTTCATACTCACCTCTGCAGCTAGATGCAGAGGTCAAAGCTCAGGTGCTAATTAAGAAGAGTCCTGAGCTAATCACTTCAGTGAGGACACAGCAGAAGGCGAGAACAGCTGAGCTGACATTTAGGAACTCCTACAGCACATTCCCACAATTCTCTTGCCCATCCCTGTATTCCCAGGAGCCTTCTTCATGTTGAACTACACCTGGATGCTGCTTAATTTCAAAACTCCCTCCCTGCCCCAAGCCGACCGGCAAACTTAACAGGTGACCCACAAGAATACATCAAGGCGCTGGTTAACATGTGGGATGAATAAAGAACATGATCTTAGGAGAAGTATTTGTAATCTACGCTGGAATGAGGGCATCAAAAGGAGCTGCAGGAGGAAGGAACCGTGTGGGTGTCTGTCCCAGATAGGGAGATCACTCGCTTGATTTAGGTCACCTCATAAGACAAATGACGGTGGCCTGTGAGCCTGCTGATGCTCCACCCAGCTCCTTTAACAGGAGAACCTGCCTGAGCAAGGAGCCTGCAGCTTGGCACGGCAGCCTCCTGAACGAGGCTTTTTAGCTTTTATTTTTCAGATCAGGGCAAAAGGGGAAGGATGGGAGCTCCAATAGCGGCTCCCCCACCAGACCGCCTCACGGGAACAGGCCTTAGGCACACGCTGGGATGGGGACAAGGGGATGCTGTGGGATCTACAAATGGAGGTGGAGCTGGAGAACAGTCCTGGCGAGAAGAGGCAGCTGGACAGGAGCCAGAGCCTGGGACACCTCTGCAGGAGCGACGGGAATCCTCTGGTCCCCACTGTGGGCAGGCTGCTGCATGAGGGGAGTGAGCAGCATTGAGGCGGTATAAAATCCAGGTCAAAAATTTGAGAATTTTTCCTGACTTCACCTCAGTTCCCAGGCTATAGTGTTATACGGTAGTTGCCAGACAGCTCTACAGATCCACAAGAAAAATGATTTTAAAGGAAACACTGAGCAGCTTCCCTGCTGTCAGCTCTACGGCCTTCAGCAAGTCAGCGGGGTGCGTGGCGGCGGGGAGCCCAACCCCTGCGGCTGCCTGAGGCTCTGGGCACTGCTAGCCCTACACCTCCCCACCTGGATGTTCCCTGTCACAGACCCTGCACAAACCGAGCAGGTACCTGCCAGCCCACCGGGCCTGGCAAACTGAGGTGTCTTCTCCATAAAGGACTCAGGAAACTCCCCTTTAGGCAGCCCCGCAAGTGGAATGAAAAAGGATTTTGTCTGTAGGCGATGTAGAAATAAGGCTGGATAACAATCAGAAAGCAGATCCTGTCCTCCCCCTTTAGGAAGTCATTCAGATGCAAATAAGCTGCTGGCCTGGTCCCTGGCTTGTGCAAGGCCGAGGTCCATCCAAGGCAGCCTCACTGATGAGCGCTGGCACGCTCCCGCTCCCCGTCCCAAGTATGTTACTCGTTAGCGCGCTACAGCCGAGGGCTCCAATCTGCCGTGGGGTCACTGAGCCACGATCCCATCGCATTAAAAAATGAGCAAGTTTTACCCTTCTGATCACTGATTTCTAAAAAAAAATAAAAGCTATTTTAATTCCAGCCAAAATTAATTTCATAACATTTGGAAATGGGTTTCTTCAAACAACGACTAAATGCCACATTTTTCGAGCACTAATCCACTACCCAGCTACGTTTCTCAGAAAACTGCAGATCAAAGATATTTGTTTCAAATGAGCTACACAGCTTAGATTTAAGGCACTGAATTTTTAACAAAATCTTTCAGAAGGCTGAAATCTGTAACTCCAGAACTGTTTTTTGTTGTTAACACAGCATTCTTGCAGTGTTCCACATAAAAACAAGCAGCATGCATGCTGCAGACACAAGACACAACCCATGTTTTTTTTTTTTTTTTCAAACCCAATGGTTTTGTAAAATCCTATTACTATTCCACAAAACTATCTAGCAAAATAAAAAGCAACCATGCAATAGTGTTTAAAAATCTAAATAGAAAACCTTTTCTCCAGTGATACGGAATAAAATATATTCAAACCATAGTATCTTAAAATAGATTTGTCTACCTGGAGAAGTGATAGGTTAAATTACACATGCCTATTTTAGATTTTAAAGATACAAGGTTATTTTATAATGGTAGCATTATGTTGCTAAAATTACATTTAAAATACTTTATAAATTCTCTGAAGTTGCTTGTCAGATTTTTAACAGTTTTGAAATAAGATTTTACAAGGTAACAGATTAAGATGCAGTCAGAAAAACCTGCATGGTAGGAATATATATATATATACACACACATATATATATATATTTACACTTTTATTACTTATGTAACATCTAAACCTGCTTGCAAATAGATCTTCTACCTGTTTTTAGAAACAGACACCATCTTCATATTTTCAAAGCTAAGGTAGGGCACACAATACATTTGAAATGTGTGCCCTATGTTTGAAATGTTTGAAAGCAATATAACAGAGCAAGAATAAGCAATTTTATCTATAAGCTGCTTTTAACCTCACCTATAACCAAGATTCAGTACTAACCTAGAGACTTTATCCAAGCTCGATCAAAACAAGAAATGTAATGAACACATACATAAGAAATCAGCATTTGCTAACCTGAAGCTATCCTGATTCCTATAATAATATTCAGTATTCAGTTTGCAAAAGAATAAAGGTGGGAAGTTGTTTTTTTTTGTTGTTTTTTTTTTTTTTTGTTTGTTTGTTTGTTTTTTGCTTTTTAAAGTTTTTTATATTGATTTATTAAATATAAATCAACCATGATGATTTACATTACTACTACAAAAATCACTTCTGGTATCCATAGATCAAAATGCAGCATACAAATACCCCTGGCTATTTTACACGGAGATTTTAAGAACAATTAGATTGATTAAATCTATGGTATGGGCAAATTATTTTAGTTATTTTGATTAGAAAGCACCTAGTATGCGGGAGAACAGTTTTTAATAAATATGGGGAGTAACGCTAGCATAAACCGTTTTACAGTTCAAAAATTTGAAGGTAGCATATCAGAACTAAAACCAGCTATTTTCTTAATTGGTTTATAAAAATAGTACCTAAATAATAACATGGCTTATTTCTTCAATTAAACAAAACTATTAACAACAATCACATCTGGTTCTCACGCAGAGGTTTTTATCAATAGCTAGCAGTTAAACCCATTGATATACCTGTTATTTTCTACCGTTTTTATAAATACTTAGACATCACCAATCTGACGTCTAAAAGTCAAAAATAATAGGTGTTACAAGATTTCTTAATGCACAGGCAAAAGTGCTGGCAGGCTTCTTCTTAGCAAACAGCAAAGCAGAATTAAACTGCTTAATCGAATGCAGAAATCTTGAAAATTATGAACTAAGTATGACCTACCAGATAGAGGGTAACAGCAAACAACAATCACTTTCAGTTATGATGTTTAAAACAACTGCTTACAGTTCTTTCAGCAGTATTTGTATGTCTGGTACTGCTTCTCTCACATAACAAAACCCTACATCTATTCAAATTCTGCCAGTTTAGCGTTTTGAGAGATTTTTAAATTTACTTTATCAGCGCTTAGTAAGGAGACCAAATGGTATTTCTTCCTCCAGACACAAATTCAATTCTCATAAAAATACAAAGCTCTGGTACCACACAAATAATTTCATTCTGCTCCCATCACGAGAGCAGATTTCAACCTCTCAGTGGAGATCATTTGTGAAATCAGGGTGGCCTCACATGCAGAAGAAAAGCAGGACTGAGCTTGAAGTTAATTTTTATTTTTCTGCTGATGTTCCTATGTATTTATATGTAAACACACTGAAAACACAGCAGCAGTTTTCTACGTACAGCCTTATTATTGATGGGAATGGGATCAAGCAGTCCACATTATTATTATTTTTTAAAGAAATTATGGTCTCATTGAATTAAATGGCAAAACATCAGTTGATTTTAAGCAAAGCAGGACTTCAGCCCTGGTATTTGGGGGGAAAGGGTTATTTTTTTTTTTCTTTTTAAAACACTGGGTTTTATGCTCTGTGTTTAAGCCTGCATTAATGAGAACACCTGAAGGATATGTCCCTCCCTTCCCAAAATAAATTCTGAAGAGACTCCTCCTGTATATCCTCCAGCTGTATGTGCTCTAATTAAAAAGGCTGTGCTGCTTCCTGCTCAGAGCACTTCAAAAGGCCTTGCTGCTCCCCTTGACAATGCAGTTCGCAGTGCTGGTTCCTCTTACCTGTCCGTGCTTATTTATGGCAAGCACCATTCACTGGGAGCCATAAACCCTGCCTGTATTTTACTTGGGTTGAAATGTATATTGTGTTTATGGGAAAGATGAATTAATGAAAAACTAATCTTAAAAAAAAACAACAACAAAACAATATTGTAGAAAACAGGGTGTGTGAGGAAAATACTGCTGGTTGTTTTTCAGTCTTCCTTTTTTTTTTTTTTTTTTTTGGAAATGAAGAAACCATCAGTTAATACGCGTTACTTTTACGTTCCCTCGTTCTTAGTTTTACACGGTATTAAATAAAAATCCGTGAGACTTCAGTTCTGGAAAAATATTTCAGTTCTTATTCTGACAACTGATTGCTGGCCATCTAAGAGTTCAGGTGATGCTTTTTTCTTATTGAAAAACATTTCCAGAGGAAAATGAAATCCAGAAAACACGCTGTCAATATACACCTGCAGCATTTTTTTTTTTGAGGGGGGTGAGGAGAAGTAACAGGAGGGAAGGGAAAAGGGGTACTCGGCGTGTTTAGAACATGATTTTATTGAAATTAGGGGCTTTGCCCTGCTTCTGGTTAACCCTTCCCCATCAGTGAGGTGTAGAGCTGTGACTTTCTGCCGCCGTACAGAAACCCCTGGCTTCCTTCGCTTAAGTTTCGCCGCAATTTGGGCAAACTTTAAGAAAGGGGGAAAAAGGAAGGTGAGGCCGGAAAATCGCAGGCGGCTCCCTCCGCTGAAGGCGGAACGCGGGCGGGGCAGGGGGGTGCGGGAAGGGGCCGGGGGCGCCCCAAAACGGGAGCCCAGGGCGCTCCCCCCCCAAACCGGGAGGAGAGAGGGGAGGGGAGGGGAGGGGAGGGGAGGGGAGGGGAGGGCGCAGCCTCCCCCGGCCCCCGCAGGTAGCGGGGCGGAGGCGGGGAGGGCGGAGGGGGCGGCCCGGCTCCCCCCGGCAGCGGGACGGGACCTGCCGTGCCCTGCCCGGCCCGGCCCTGCCGTGCCCTGCCCGCCCCCTGCGGGCTCCGTGCGGGCTCGGGGCTCGCCCTGCCCTCACCCACCTCGGTGTCGTTGTTGAGGTTCCAGAGGTCCAGGCGCCCCATCCCGTCCACGCAGGCGAAGAGCGCGGGGTGCACGGGCGACCACATGACATCGTAGACATAGTCGGCGTTGTCTTCAAAGGAGTAGAGCGGCTTGTTGTGCTGTGGGAGCGGAGAGAGCAGCCGTGAAGACTTCGTGGCGCTAGTGCCGCCTCGGGCTGTCTGGCGAGGCTAATTAAAAACTTTGCACATTTCACCGCGCGCCA
This sequence comes from Aythya ferina, assembly GCF_964211825.1. Taxonomy (NCBI): domain Eukaryota; kingdom Metazoa; phylum Chordata; class Aves; order Anseriformes; family Anatidae; genus Aythya; species Aythya ferina. The sequence goes on along the minus strand of NC_140297.1, from coordinate 26,522,188 downwards.
TAAAACTGCCCCGAGATGAAAGCTCCGCGCGGAGGGCGGGGACCGCGCCTTAATGGGGGCAGCGACTGTCCGCTGGGATGAAGGAGATGCCCGGCGTGAGGGGCGGCGGGGCGGGGGGCGCCCCCTTCCAGCCCCAGCCCGGAGCCCCGGGGGTGGGCAGGCAGCGGGCAGGCACCCGCCCGGCCCGGCCCGGCCCGGCCCGACCCCACCGCCCCCGCGGTCGGATGGAGCCGCTGAGGGCGGCCGGCAGCCGGGCTCCGCGGCCCCCCGCGCACCGCAGGCGGCGGCTGCCACCTAGCGGCGGGCGGCCCGGCCCGGCCCGGCCATGTCACGTCATGTCATGTCGCCTCAGGGGGCGGCTGTCGCGACAGGGCGCAGAGGGCAGGCGGGTGGCCCCGGCAGGCAGCGGCGGGGTGTGTGGGGAGGCGAGGCAGCGAGTACAGCGGGAAGCGGCTGTAATTGTCCCTGATGAATTATTCATCGCGCCCGGCTTGTCTAATTCTGGCGTAATGGCTTCGCTAATCCCTGATCAATTAATGGGAAATGAAATTTAAATGATAATGAAAGCTCAGGAGATAAAGGGAATTAAGTGTTCTCGCGGCTTGTGACAGAAATCTAAACAATGGGACTTTTTTTTTGTTAACTGTCTCCCTCAGCCCGTCAGCTGCCTGCAGCAGCTCCTCGGCGGGGACCCGCAGAAACGGGACCTGCGCCTGGTGAAAACTCGGGCCAGAAACCAGGAGTGGCACGGGGTGGCTCCGAAAACCCCCAAATGGGATTGACAGGGCACCCCCAACCTCAGCACGCTCCTTGCAGAGCACGCCTCTGTTCGTTTCACGGGAGAAACGGCGCTGCAGGTGCTGGCACCGCGCTGCGTGGCCGTGACACACTTCTTCCTGGACGTGAAGCAGCTGATTGTAATCATTACATCGCTTTCCTTTCGTATATTGTTAATTTTGCACAATAAAATAGCTTAATCTCTGCCTGCTGCCGGGTCCTTGCCAGTTTTGTGTTCGGTCCTCCAGCCCTGCATAGGGCTTCCCTCGATGTCTGGGCAGCAGCACATGGCAGAGTGCGTGGACACACGCCTACCGGCCCTCATCGCTGCTTGGGAGGATTCACACCAAGTGGCTTTGTTGCCATACCATATTGTAAATAATTTAAAAATATTTTCATTCACCGCAGGTGTAACAAAACTATAATAAAGTGCTCAGAGATTTAATTACAAGATGTTGTCATTTGAAAAACAACACTAAAAATGCTAAGGGATTGGCTTCCATAGGCCAGTTTTCCCTATACCTGGATTAACGAAAGACACTTTGAATGATTACACGACCAGGTCCCAAATGTTCATAACTGGCCTAATAGCTTTTATGCATTTCCTAAGAGTATCAAGCATTTTGTTTTATGTGACAATAAAATGAAATTAGAGCTTGAGGTTATTACCTCAAATTTATATAACATCTTTATTTTTTTTTCCAAAGCTGGAGTTTTGCAAAAGAGTAGGAAAAAAATTACAAGAATAGTTTCTTACTTAAAACAAACCCCAACTCTCCAAACATATGTATCTGCTTAGTACATTATCAGTGCCAGTGGAGGGAGTTACATGTGTTAATGGAATTACTTGCATGCCCATGCTAAAGCATATGCAGGGTCGAGGGCCAAATGAAGACTCAGCTTTTGAAGAGGCAGAGGTATTTCATAGTAATTTTCAGAGTGAATCTCTTCAGCTGTGAACCAGGGAACAGAATTTAGAGTGGTCAATATAGAGCCACAATACCTATCTGCAGCATTGTGTGTTTTCACTGAAAATTAGGTTCAAATACATCAGCCATCTAAACGCTGGAAAAATGGGCATGGAGCACAATACTATACTGAAGGGAAAGGAAATCTGGCCAGCTGTTAGGTGGCCAATATTTTTCTTAGACATGGGAAATGTGCAGCACATATAGCACTTTAACATTAAGTGTCATGGGAGAAGTACCAAAATTCCATAGAAGTAAAGGGACTATTAAGATATCAATCAATCCAGAGCAGATTTCAATCAATGTTTCCTTTTTGTCCACATATCAAAGCTTGTTTTGATCTTATTTTGAGTGTGACACTTTTAATGCTCTTTTAGTTTTGCCAGTTTCTTTTCTAATTCATGACCAAAAAATAAAGCATTAGAAGGAAAGGTCAGGAGATGTTGCTCTACTGTGAGTCTTCCTGTACAATTTCTAGCAAATGGCTTTAGCTAGTGTGCCTCAGTTTCCCTGTTAGAAAAAGAAAAACACTTTCTGAGTAATGGTATTTGAGGTGAAAAGCACAGCAGATACGCAGTGTGCATTGCATTTAACTTAACAGTGGAAATATTCAGTCAGATATGAAAGCAGAGCGAAAACCTGGACAAAAATTATTTATCTTTTTAGAGTGATCTCAGACATACAAAGAGCGAGACACAAATAAACGGAGATGAATAGGCAGTGGAGCAAGATAGGGAAAAAACAAATAAAAAATAATAATCGTCATCATCAGCAGCAGCAGCAGCCATGTAAGTAGCCCAAGCAAAAGGCAAGATCAACTGCAGCATGGTTGAGAAAAAAGGGAGAGAGAATTATACGGCAGCACCAGGCAGTGGTAGTGCAGCTGGGCTACAGCCTTCATAGTTCCTGCAGTGTATCTGCTCTCCCAGCTTGTCTAGTGTTCAATGGGGAAAAAAAAATGCATTTCCCATACTATGTCTTTCTGTATTGCACCCTTTAACTAAAGAACAACTGCATTGGATCAGGCTGAATGTCCCTCTTGCTTAGCATCCTGTCTTCAATGATTAAAAAGAGAGTGACCTTTCTTAAAACCTAACATTTCATCCTGTCTGATTTCACCCACTGAGAACAGTTATATTGATTTCAATGTGAAGACTCGATTTGTAAGATTAAGTGTGTATATAAATGTTTGCAGGACTTCCGTACTATAAGCCTCTTAACTAAGGGCCCAGGCCCTGCAGATTCTTTTAATGTAAGGATTTATGAGTAAGGACCGATACCAACCACTTCTAGAAAATGTTGAAATGTGGAACCATGTAAAGGTCACTTTAAAGCAGTTTTAAATTACCAAAACTTCAGACTTACACAATCTATAACTAACATATGGCTATTATTATAAAACAACTGAAATTTAAACTTGATGAGCTTTCATTCTTAAATATCAACCCGCTCTGTTACTCAATAGAACAGAAGAAATAGTTTAAAACAGTATCTTCAGACAGACTTGAACCAAATCTACTTATTGGAAAAAAAAAAAAAAAAAAAAAAAAAGACTGTTTGGGGTGAAAACTTGGCCTTGCTGAATCAATGGAGTTTTGCCATTGATTTCAGCAGGACAGAAATTGAGCATTTAGCGGAAAAAGTGAAAAAGCCATTTCTAAGACGTGTTTTTGTCTCATTTATTTAAGCAGATAGTCAAAATCTATTGTTCCTCCTCAGTGTTTGTATACAGTCAGTCATTGTTTAAAAGAACAATGCAGAGTGAACATTTTAAATACGTGGGAGCTGTCTAGGAATTAGCACTTGTCTATGAAATAAGAAACTCACCTTAAAAAAATAGTAGATATTTATATAAAAGAAGCATTTTTTTTCCACGTATAAAGTTGACCAGTCTATTCCGCTTATTTGCATAGAATTTGCTTTAATCCAGAAGGCGCCACACATAAAGCAGCTAATTAGCCATATAAAGGAATGTATACATATTCACAGGTTTTAACTAGCATCTGACTTCTTAAAAGCCATGGAAAAAGCAATTGGCCTTGCCTGTTTCATGAAAGGAGTGTTTTACACACTGGCACAATTTCTGTGGGTGTCAGCTCCACCTAAAGGTACTTCTCTAGACTGTACCTTCAACGCTGCAGATGGATGGTGACACCATACTCTCCACTTACTGAGCATCCTATCTCCTTTTTCTTTTCACTCCACTTTCTCCTCTTGTAAAGACAATAGACAAAATCCTTGGTTCTGGCTGACGCTGATTAACTACAGCCATGAATGTGGTGCAGCATTGTAAGTTGATTTAAGCAAATTTAATTTTTCTGTGTGTGCAGCAAATATGACAGATTCATTAATCCTTGGCACAGAAACTTTCCAAACTAGGTGGCGTGTTTTTTTAGGCTCAAACTCTGGCTCTTGGGCACTTGGACAGAGCAGTCCCAGAGTGTTCCCGAGCAGAGTGGCTGTTGTGTCTGGCCCTTGAACAAGGGAAGAGGGAAATTTGGCCCCTATGGCAGGCAACTTGTATAATTAGCCTTTATTCACTAAATATATATATATATATAAAATTAAAATTGCAAAGTGGTGTCAAAAGATAACATCTCTTCCAGCATAGGTAACATGTTAGATTCACAGAGTGGTTTGGGTTGGAAGGGACCTTAAAGATCATCCAATTCCAACCCCCTGCCATGGGCAGGGACATCTCCCACCAGACCAGGTCACCCAAAGCCCCATCCAGCCTGGCCTTGAGCATCTCCAGGGATGGGGCATCCACAGCTTCTCTGGGCAGCCTGTGCCAGGGCCTCACCACCCTCTGAGTGAAGAATTTCTTCCTTATATCTAATCTCAATCTCCCCTCTTTTAGTTTAAAATCATTATCCCTTGTCCTATCACTACAAGCCCTTGTGAAAAGTCCCCCTCCATCTTTCCTATAAGCTCTCCTGAAGTACTGGAAGGCAGCAGTAGCATTTCATTGAAGTCTTCACATTGGGAAGTAAAACTCCACTGTCTTTAGGGCAAGTGTTAAGGAGCCAAACTGACCAGATGCAAAAGATACCAATATAGGGCATAGCTTGTGGTCTTCCACTTGGGTTAGGAACTGAGTACTTTCACTCTTTTCATAGACCTAAGTGCTAGGCCCAGCCTTCTCTGTATTGAGAGGGACACCTTAGCTAGGCCAACCCAAAAGACACAGACAGAGTAAGTGAAGCCTAAAAGCTGCTGGGAATTTTGAGGTGAATACTCCTTGGATCAGCTGCATCCCGGTCTTGACCTTTCCTCCTTCAGTGGTCTCCTTTCTGGGCCACCAGGTGTTAGGTGCTTGGGGTTACTTGTGCAGACATCTTGTGATGGGGAAGTAAGTCCTCTGCTGTGTGTAAGGGTCTGCTACTCTTGTAAGCCCTTACGTTCTCCATTTGACTCAATATGGAGTCAACAATGCCTTGTTTTTTATTCTGACTGATTGATCTTAATGGGAATTTTGCCAGTTCTGGACTGCCATGTTTTCCCCAAATCTGTTTTCCAATAGTTATGATAATTTTGGATAATCCAACATCTTCTGCTTTTGCTGTATGTTTATGGGACTTGGTTTAGCTCAGATTACGCTAACTTTTAGAAGACACAGTACTCCCAGGAACTGTTAAATTGCCTTACAAGAGCTAGCACTAGAAGCTATAAATCAGAGGTGCTAGTTACAGGTACATCCCTGATGGCTCAGCAAAGCCTGTCTGCATTCTCCCCACAGGCTATCATTATCCCCCAGACCCCGATACTGTACAACTCAGAACTTGCAGTCTTGCCCCACCTTCTCCAAGCAGAGACAGACCTTCATGGATGACAGTGGGAAGGCAAAAGGGGGACGTTTATGTTCTTCAACTTTAGCCCCCCAATTTCACTGTCTGACTGAGGGGCACTAAATTGAGCTATATGAGTAGTAACTCCCTTAGCTTTTGTTAAATTCCTGTTGGCAGTCGGATTCAGTCCTGAACTACAGTTGAGCCTCTGGGGCTCATGGGACATTTCACTGGGCTGTGACCTGTGAATATGTTCTAAGTACTGCAAGGTGTGATCCGTAGCCTAACATATCTTCCAGTATGTATGGACAATTATTGGTGTATTGGGCTAGAGATACTACCACTAAGTATTCTTAAATATTATGATTCAGTACCTTTAAGGCAAGCTGTTGAATAGTAAAGCCCCCTCTGCTTTGATTAATGATGCTGAATGCAAAGTCAGTGGTTAGTAAAATAATTACTCTCCAAGATGGGATTGGTTTCCTGGCCCTGTTGAACTAAATGGAAACACAGCCATTTGTTGTGCTGTTACTCCTCAGGTCTGCAGCGTTGCTGTTAGAAGCACCGCACTTCTTTTGTTTAAAATGTAAGGAAGAAAATTCTCCAAAATCCTGACCTCCTAATGACAGCAGTGGGAATGAGAGCTCAGTGCCTCACACGACTGACTCCCCCTATACGCTGCTTTTCTGTCATTTCGGAGATGATAGCACCTGCATCCAGTTACACAGTTTCACACAGTGTCACCTCACTGTCAGAGGACTAGGTCACTAAATCAAGTGTAAAACTGCATCCGTGAACCAAGGAACAGGCTTCTTTTTTAGATTCAACAGTGATAGAGGGGAGGAAGAAGTGAGAGTGGAAATGATCCCTATGCTCTTAGGAGCCCTGTTTTATTTAAGTACTGTAGTGTTACTACACTGATTGTTTTGTGGCATCCTAAACGTTGTAGACACCAAGGCAGAAAATTTTTCACATTTAGAAATCATTGTTCTTGCAGAGATGCTAAAACTGTTGCCTCTCTTAATTGACAACAATAAAAAACTGTAGTATTTTTGCATAAACATGTGGGAATTATTATAGACGGAGGAGGGGACAAGGGTGAGACTGAAAGGGAAGGGGGTATGGGAGCAGACCAGTCTGGAGATAACATGATGATTACATTTTTGTGGTTTCCTTCAAAGTCAAAGCGTCACGGGTGAACATATAAGAAGGAAGCAAAGGAAAAAAAGGTTTGATGATTGGCACAGGCGGTTTTAATGAGAACCAATCTTAAGGCCTAATACTCTAGCATGGAGAAAAAGCATAAAAGAGCTCGGAAAGTCAGACATCACCTGACTTTTAGGAGCGTCAGAGAGCCAGACAGCAGAGCTTTCAGGGTCTGCGGAGATAGCCTGGAAGTTACACAGACAGGTAAACTGCTGATTTGGTTAATCCTCATGATCTGTTTTGAGTCCTCCACAGAGATGCAACACGTTCAGACTGTGCTGCCAGATGACAGCTCTCTTTCGTCTTCTAGCTGTCTTCTACCCTGCCTTTCCACTTACTCAGTGGAAAAAGACCTTTCTATTTTCTCAGGAAAAAGAGCATGAGGTACGGCATTCCTCTTTACCACTGTACATTAGCTGGGGAACTATTTTCAGTGAGTTAGATATAAATGTGTATTACTTGATGACTGATGTAAAATAAAATTGATTGAGATCTGCTTGCCACAGATTAACTGTACAATGCATCAGGGGGTATGTAAGGCCTCAAAACTCTACAATACATGCTGAGGAAAGATTGTACAAAGAGGCTAACATGCAGACTGGGTTACAGTGAGGCACCAAGGAGAACAGTGTTCCCCAGCTGACTTTTCTCACCAGTTCCCACTGGTGTATGCTTGTTTTTACATTTTAGATCATCCAGTTTTATTCCCAGTCTGGAGTCCCTCTTATTCCAAACTCACAAAAATTGTGCCTACAGGTTTCCACTGCTTGAGGTTAATACCTTCTGCTCCACTTGCCCACATCAAGCTGGGTGCTGTGTGGATCAAAACAGCGGAGAAGCCTGTACAGGTATTTGCCATTTGTTCTGTATTTCCTCAGACTGCTGACTTCATTGCTAAATGTTAATCAAGTTTTCCACCTTTTATTTAAAGCATGATTTAAGCAAGCCAGCACTTCATCTTATGCTACTAACTGTGCACTTCCATCACCAGATTACTTGAAAAATGTCATTTTCTTTTGGAATTTATAACTACTTCTAAAGACAGCTCAGTTTCTTCTTTAAGAAGCTCAAAACTATAAAAGGTCTTATTGTCCCTGCCTAGCAAACTGATTCACAGTTTCTGTCGCTCCTACTCCTGCCTCTATATTACTGTTTTCCGGGATTTTTTTTTCAGAGGAGCACTTGGGGGACTTGCTGAGGAATATGAGTCAGGTACGGTTTTGCTAGACTGACAGAAGGAAGAATCACCAAACCCTACTCAGAGCGTACATGAAACACTGAAGAAGGGCGGATGTGGTATTTTACCTGCAGTCGTCACCCACTGTTTGTATCCCACACAGGTGGGATCAGGAAGCAGCGCTGGAGATGAGTGGGATGCTTCGGGGGAAGCCAAATTGCTGTGACAGGGCTCCCCTGCCAGGCAGGAGAGGCAGCAGCACTCACTTAGAGGCCACCTCCTGCTTGAGTCAGTGGGACTGTCTCCCTGCCTCAGGCCTCAGGCTGCTAAAGAGAGGTAGTTCAGCTCCAATTGCCTACCAACTTTTCTGTTCATACCAAATGCTAAGGCACGTGTGTTCCTGACTCCTGGAAAAAGCTCTAGAAACAAAAAAAATCTTGCGGTAATATTTTATTACTGCTGTTCAACTCGGTAGCTCACTCACCCAGCATTCAGAAACACAGACAGCTTGAGCTCCTTCTCTTTCCTCTCCACCTTTTTCTCTCCTTCCACTGTCCTTCCTGGTTAAACTACAGGGCCAGGTATGCTCTTCTGCAGCCATGCTTCTGTGCTGGGATCACTGCCTGCCCTGTTTTGCAGCCCCCACTCCTCCAGCTCGCTCACAGCCCTGCCTGCAGGCATGCCACTGCCGCTCCAGCTGGGTACAGGAAAATTACTTTGTGCGACAGGCAAGGAGGGGAGTGGGATAATGGAGCTGCGGTTTCAGGGGATCGTTACTGCTGTGATCCCACCCCCGTCACTCTGACTGAAACCTTCAGTATGAGGCCCTGGAAAATTCAGGTTTTCTTTCTAATGGAAAATACTGCTTCATCATAGGGTACCTGGCCCAGCATTGCGTGCGGACTTGGAGAATTATTAGGCTTTCAAGCAACTCTGTTGTTTCAGCTTCAGTGTTCCAAGTGCCAGCAAGAGCAGGCAGGAGCATGGGGAATATTGCAGAACAGCCTGATGTGACAGCACTGTCTGCTAACAGTCCCGATTAGTATTTGTAGCTGCTACCACCAGGATGCCTGCAGAGCTTTCATGGGTCAGCAAGCAATGATTTTGAGGCTAATTATTATTGAAGAGAACTCCATCTTGTAGGATTTTGAATACGGTTCCTTTTTTCCTGATAACAAAAGTCTCTCGCATAGCAGAGAAAGGACTGCTGCATGAAGCAGGTGGGAGAAAATTTCCATTAGTGAAGAAATCCTGGCTTTTATATATTGATAATTCTCCTGAAATGGCTCACTGCTACATGCGAGCCTGATCCTTCAGCATAATTCTGCACCAGAACAGTCAGTGGGAGGTTTGCATTTTGATTTCAGGGAAAAAGGAATCAAGACTCTGTTTTGTATGGATTATATGGACTCCTGAAATCAAATTCCACTTTCCATTTGCAAATAAAGCTTTCACTGGCTACGGCTGGATTTCTCTTAGGATTTTCTGAAGTAAAGGTTAGCCCAGTGAATTCTTTGGAACAGCCTCAGCATTTTAGATGACTTTTACTTTTCTCTGCGTATGCCATTCTTCACAAAATGATTCACAAAGGAGCAGCATGGTTGGCATGAGTAAATGAAATATGTCGGCCAGCTGAGGAATATTTTCCTATCACTTTTCAAATATGGCTACACTGAAAACCAAAATCATGAGAAAAATTTCATGTGAAGAACTTGGGGTTGATTTCAAGCCACCTGACTTCACTTTGGTTTTGCTCCTTAAAATTACCTAGAAAATACCATAATCTTCTTTTTTGTACAGCTGGATGAGAGCCAGACCTCTGGCTCCAGAGGTAAAGGGCAAAAACTAAAAAAATCCTGTCTGAACAGGCAACTCCACCCTCTTCCCCAAGTCAGCTTGGCCTTTTGACAGAAAGTGAGCTCTGAAGCAAATTCATTCATTGCCTTGTTTTTGGACAAAACTCAAAATTCTGAACTCACATCACAGGGAGACCATTTCCATGAAATTCAGCATACTATTTTATCATCCTTTGTCTTCCCCTATAATCAGGTAAAATTAGCATTTGGACAGTGATTAATCAGATTAGTCATTTTAATGGCTTTTATCAAAAAGAAAAAGCTTGTGCTGGAAAAGTAAGTGTTGTCAAAGGAAAGTGATAGCCTTATGAGCAGATTCACAAACAAGCTCCATGTTGTAATCCAGCCAGGGGGGGATGTTCCAGCCAGGTATCCGAAATAAGAAGGGTTAAGTAGTCCATTGAGCTGGACATTTGATCCCCACCAAAACAAATGGGAGAGAGGGAGAGAAGAAAATAGGGAGGGCAGTCCATATTCAGTCTATGTGCTCCAACAATGGACTAAATAAAGTTTTGGTCTCCCTCACCGTATATTTTTTCTTTTCATCATTTTCCTCTTGATGTTATTTCTTATGCCGCCCTAAACTCTTTGAGCCCTTGTAAGATGACCAACCCACCATGGTACCAGAGACAGATTGAGATTGCATTCGGATTCAGCTGTGTAAGAAACCAAAGGACAGATGTCCAAAATATTAAAGGATCCAAGAGGATCCAACTTCCAATATGCAGTAAGACAGATCTAAAGTCCATTAGTCATTGACCTGTAGTCGTTTGTAACCAAGAGAACAATTCACTCACAAAAAGGCAATTTTTAAAGTTTACAGGGTCAGGTTGTCACTTTTTGAAGATTAATAAGTTACTATTTTGTGCTAATATAAGAAGACTGAATGTGGCCCAACAAATTTAGGAAAGCTTAGAAAATAATGTCAAGAATGAACAGGTTCAAGACTGTTTTTTACTCAATCCAGATCAAAACTACTTAAGAGTATACAAGATAAGGTACGTGAATAATGCCTGAAATAATGCCCCAAAATATTTTTGTGTTGGATCAAGCAAAAATTACGAATTGAGGATCTCATCACATACGAGTGCTATTCAACCACACACTTCCACCCTCCCCCAACTCCCCTGTGCAGTTCCACCTAGCAGCACCCACTTCAAGGCCTCAGAGAGATCCTTTATGAAACCTCTGCATTTCACCACTCCAGAGACCAGTCTGATCCTGTCACAAACTGGAGAAGCAGGGCTGGCCCCAAGTGGACAAAACTGGTTTTCATCAGGAAGTGTCAGCACATTAAAATCAAAGCTCTACTCCAAGAAGATCCTGCTTTCATCAAATCCATAGTTGTTCATAGACCCGAGATGCAGCTCTGAGCAAAATGGCAAGATCATCACAGCATTTCCTCCCCTTAGGGAAGACACATGTTCAAGTCTTACTCAGGCAGTCCTTTGCAGCATGGCTCGGTGCCCAAACCACGGGCTTACAGGATGCTCTTGTTGTGGAGCTCTTCATAAATAATTGCACATTCACTGGAAGAGGAACGTCTTCTGTAAGACAGGGGAAAACTCTGTCCTATTAACCACTAATGGTAGTTTCTCTAATCAATGATCAACTCTAATTAGCCGCCATGGCCTTCACTACATTAAGTCATTAATCCCATCACTTCCAATAAGAGGTAAGAACAATTTTCACGAGGAAGAATTCACCAAACTGTTGCAATAGTTCACTAAGTCTACTGTCCTTTTATTGTGAATAGTATTTGAGTATATCTCTACATGGATCTTTAACTGCAGGCAATGCTATCTGTAACACAAGAGTCTCTCACTCACCCACTTAACGTGATTGAAATTATACAAGAAAACATCTGAGCCAGTAACCAGGTATTTTGATACATGGCATTTGTACTGTAAAAAATAGTAACTTATTAATCTTCAAAAAGTGACAACCTGACCCTGTAAACTTTAAAAATTGCCTATTTGTGAGTGAATTGTTCTCTTGGTGACTAATCCACACAATCACGTAATGCTCTGATTCATTTTGCGATACCATTTTTCATCACAGTAAGTCCTATCAAGTTGTTCCTATCAGTTCCTATCAGCCAGGCTTTTTGGGGAAGGGTTTGGGGAACATAGCTAAAGTTCCTACTAGTCTTTGACAACAGCACCACATGTGCTTCTTTTTGTTCTAGCAGAAGGCTTGACCTCCAAGGAGATCATGTTTAACCTGTAGACTCAAATGGAGTTTGAAGTCTTATGCTGGTAGGAAGGTATGAAAGTTCAAGGCAAAATCCTTTACTTCAAGAATTGGCAGGACTGATTCATACCAAGATAACGAGTGAACAGATAAGATATTGAAGGTACAGAAATGTACATAAGGCACATAGACTGGAAAGGCGAATTTTTCTCTTTAAAATGTGGTTTCTCAAATATTACAATGGACTGCAGACACCAAAAGAAAACAGCACAAGAAAGAGAAGAAGAAAAGAACAGGAGGGGGACCAGGAAGAAGGAGCTACCACTGATGCATATGCTAGTAAGGGAAAGCTGAGCATGGACACAAAATAGTCTATTGCTGAAGGCACACGTCCTCTGGCTTACTTAGTCCTTGCTGATGGTTTTGCAGTGGTCCTACTACCAGTCTGCTCATCCCCATCCCTCCCTCTGAGTATGACACTCACCACCGTTCCTTAACATTGGGCAGGAGGGAGATAAGCATGGAGGGGGAGACAGCAATGCTGCTACTGTTACTCCAGTCTCTCTTCTAGGCAGCTGCCCACCTGAGTATGACTTAGATATTAGATGCATTAGGGGAAACACTCAGTCATTAGCACCTATCCTCAACAGAAGGATAAAAGATAAACGAGATATGTGAAGGATGAAAAAAAATAACAAAATCCACCTCTTTACCCAGACCTTTATTAACTCCCTCAGCAGCAAACAAGCCATTTTCTAGGCATTAGCTGAAACTAGCTTGTTTTGCTATGCTTTAACAATTCCAAGCTAGCTTCTGTCCCTTGACACAATATCTAAAAATCCCCACTCCACACAGCAATTGCTGCAATAATAACAATACTTACATTTCATTATTTAACCTCATGCTATTTGTTCATGAGGATTAGTGCTTAATTAATTAGCAACACTTAGCATTTCCACTTAGCACTTTACCTCTTCAAAGCGTTGTACAAACGATACCTAATTAGGGGCAGAGCTCCACAGACACTTCACATCAGGACTTTCCTTTGCCAGCTCTGCATCCCAGACTCACTGACGTAGTACAGCACGATTTCAAGCTGAAAGCCCTATTGACTTCAGCAGGAACCAGGTAATGCCCTGGCTATCAAGTGACTATCTTTGCAAATTACTTTTCTTTTCCTACTGCTTCTGGTTGCTTACTGTTTACCCAAGGATCTAATTATTGGCTAATATGACGGGTGATAAGAGGAACCTTTTATTAGTGTTATCTGCGAAACCTTCATTCTTCCGTTAGGGAAAACCTTATTCGCAGTCAGCTCGTTGAACTGCAGTTGGGATGGAAAATGTGTTAACTGCAAAAACAGATTATAAAATGTCAATCCAGAGTTTTTAAGGGAGACAGGGCTTTCAATCCATCAGTCAAATGCCTGCTATGAAAGTGCCTTTCTTGTAAGCACCCCAGGGTGCTACACCACATCAATAGACAATATAAACACAGAGCTTTTATGGTTCACTTTACAATTGGACATTGACTCTGAACCTGTGAAACAGAAAGGAATTGAATTTCATGACCAAAGAGGATAATGTGCACAGGATTAAGTAGACAACACCGGTAGAAGCCGGAAGGCAGCATGGCTTTGGATGTTGATAGAGAGATTAAGTTTACAAATAAGAAACCAAAGGAATAAAACAATTTGAGTAAGGTCTTATAAACCAGGAGTAATACTCAAAAGCTTCATAGTAATCCACTATTTTTTTCATAATCAAATGTGCCAATGGATTTATTCAAAGTCCACTGATCAACTGGCCCCTGACTGTGGAAATGGAATGGAGAGAGCCCTAACTCACTCCAGCCAAGAGATAGTGTGGAAAGAAATTTCTGCAGGAGTCAGACTGGAAGAAGAAGAAAACATTCATCACATTGCAAGAACTTGCCTAGTGCCTCAGAGTATATCTTCAAAGGGCAGTGGCTAGCAGTGCTGCAGCCTGGAGCTGCTGCTGCTCAAACCTGCTCCAGAAGCGAGCAGCGGATCCACTACAGCAATAACACTGCTTCCAGCTCAATGGTGCTGTGGTGTGTCACATGCCCGTTCCTGCTCACATCAGCAAGGTCAAGCAGCTTTCTCAGGAAGTCCCTCTTGCCAGATGAGCCACAGCCTGATAGGTATTAGAAATTTAAATGGTTTGGTTCTTTGAAAACTGACTGTATTGAACAGCATCTGACCCAGCCATTTTGGCACTGCACTCTTCCACAAGGATAACTCTGTACTGCTAACTGCAGCGTCTTTGTGTCCAAAATATGCTGTGTTAGTGTTACCACTAACTTCTGACATCCCAGGAGTTCAGAATAATAAAAAAAAAACAACAACATGCCTTCTTACTCCTTAATATAATTTCATTTAAACGACAGATGGATGAGATCCTTATTGACATATTCAGCCTCAAGCTATGGCTTTGATATTCATCATAGACTTTTCTGGGCATGTACATTTGGAGTACAGGTATTTCAGTACCAGCCTCTCATCTTCCACAAAGTCTTCCCAGATTTTTTTTTCACCTTACTTAGCTTCAGCTTCAGCTATCTGATGTTCCCTTGCCCCCAATTACCCCTGCCCAGCACTCCCTTGTCTCAGACACCAAAAAGCCTCACCAGCCCCAGCCAGCTCTCTATCACAGGGTTATCCTGCAGCCCTTTCCAATATTTACCACCCATGACCATCCCCCAGGACCACTTCTGCATTGGTTGAGGCTGGGTCCACTGATGTATATAGTACAAATTAGGTAAATCATGCACCTTCCTCCTTACAAACTTGCTAAAATGTAACACTCAAAGGAAACTGTCAGCTATGGTCATTGCTCATCAGGCAAAGATACCTGTTAATTAGCATGTGCATTGGATCAGACCATTAACAAATGCATTATGAACCTACTACAGAGGCTAATTCAAGTTATTATCTAGATAACAGTGCTTCTGCTTTCAGCACAAGGCTGTCACATGGCCCTCTCTGATCACTTCTGTATTTACATTTGCTGAGCATCTGTCCCAGCATCTCCAGGACCTGATGTCTTTGGGGAACACACGCTGAGATATTTCCTGGCTGGGGTCAACTTCCAAAGCTGGAAATCTGTTGGGTGCAGCTCAAGATGTGAACCAAACACAGACATGAAAACATGATGAAGACAAAAGCCTGGCATTTTAAATGCAATTCTCTACTCTGGCGTACGACAAAAATAACTATTAAAAATGGAAAAAATACAGCAAACACCGCTGAGAAACTAATAGCATGTACTCAGGAAAGAAAAAATATGAATAAATATGATGACTTAGATATTTAGAATTTTACTTCTTGTATTTCACCTAGCACAACGAAAGAGGTTGGCCTGTTTAATCTGTCCTGCAGTTTTTATTCCCTCTGCCATTAGTCTATATTCATACACTTCTGTGGGGTGTGGGTATTCAAAGCTTCATTTCCATTGTTCGCAGTGCTCTCCCTGTAAAAGGTTGTGTGGCCGCATCCACAGAGCAGTCAGTAACAGACTGATGGAGGTCATGAATGTAACTTCCAGTGTGTATTTCCTCCCGGCTTCCAGCCATCAGTGTCTAATGTCATTGGGACGATTTATACTTTCTGGCTATGAAAACCTCCTACAGCAATGAATGTCATGATGGATATTGATTGCATTAAGCCGTACGTGTGCCTCCCCTGTTGCTTCATCAGAAGAAAATGCTCCTGCTGCTGCACTGTCACAGTGCACAGTATTAGTCTGGCAATTTAGCCTGCACAAGGTGTGCTGGATGGATTGTTTGATGACTGCCACTACAAGGCATCCTAATCTCCTTCCCTAGTGAAATTGCTCAGTACTAGGGTTAATACTGAAGCCAGCTGAAACTACCTTTATAGGGTAGGCTCCAGGCAAACATGGTTGACATAGTTACACTGGGTATGCATTTCACTTACAGTCATATCACTACGCCTTTCCTAAGCACACTTTCAGTGAATGAATTTCAGTTGGAACATTTCTGACAACGGCATTTGCACAAGTACTATTACCCCTCACATCCCGGTTTTATTTTCTTACCTTTGTGGTCCACAACTTCACCGTCCAGTCAAATGAAGATGTGACAAAGAGATGGGAGAAGTCAATTGGGCCCACTGCCATGTGACAATTGATTCCTGTGACAGGTCCTTGGTGGCCTTCAAAAATTTCACCAATGCCAGCTTTACTGCAGGAGGAAGAGACATTTTCATTCAAAGTGAGTTAACATCTGTTTTTTTTTTTTTTTTTTTTTTTTTTTTTTTTAAGATCATTTTGTTTTGTTCCTTTTAAAGCTCCATTTAATATATAGAGCTCTCTCCTTTCGCTAAGGCCTTTGCCTGCAGAGGCTTACTGCTGTGGGCACAATTAATACTCAGGATCCAGCCCAGGGAGATATTTTCCCTTCACTTCTCAAGACTTGCATTACTGACTTTTACGTACACTGCCTACTACTATAGCATGAAATATCATTTATGTATAATTATAAAATAATTAGAAATTATAATTAAACTACAGCTTATACATCTAAGTATACCATTATTACAAGGAATAACCATTAAAATAAAAATGCAAATATGTTAATGACTTATAATTTGCAGTTCTTTTTCTCTTAAATATCTAAAATAACTTTGCACAGCAGTCAGTCAAGTCACTAGGAAGCAAATCCCTTTTCACAAAATATGAAGGAACTATTCGCATGATAAGGGATCACAGTCATTAACTTGAACATGGGAAGATGTGCATTGCACCAGCATGAGGCTAGAATAGTCCTTAGGAAGAAAAAGTACAACTCTATGTACACATGCAATTTTGTCATTCCTGTAAGCAAATGATGCCAAATCGGTTGTCACTTCCGTCTCACACTGTACACAGAGAGGGAAGTGATGAAACTACCTATTTAATTACATGATTATACAAAAATTGCCAAGGGAAGAAAAGGCTTTAAAAATAGCCACAGCTCTTACAAGGCTGCCAGCCTGAATACAGAGGCCCCAGAGCTGAAGAGCTGCCCTGAGGGAGGCCAGTCCCTCGCCCCATCATCAGCACCACCAGCGTGGTGTCCCCAGACTCTCCTGTTGACCATGGGCGTGTGGCCTCCCTTGGTCCCCCTGGAGCCCATGCAGTAAGTATATGCTGCTAGCGTGTGTGCCTGAGGTGCTCAGTACAAAACTTGTCTTGTTTCATCCCCATCGGCCTGCCATGCACTTGGTGAGATGAGAACTTCTCAAGCACCAGGCGCACCGCACGTATCTGCGAGGCGTTGACACCCCTTTTTCCAGAATACCACAGCTCTCTGCTGTGCTGTGCTGAGGAACACATGGGCCTCTGGAAACAAAATGGGGATGACAGCAAAAAGCTTTAGGGAAGACAGGCGGGGACAGACTAAGAGCGTGTTCTTTGATGGTCAGCAGAAGGTTTGCTAAAAAGGTGGAATAACAAGAGGATCTGACACCTTCCTCCTCTTGTGAGGAACAAACCAGGCACCTTTGAAAGATCAGAAGTGAGAAATGCCCTTGGGCATGCTTCATTTATCCCAGCAGCCCAAGACTAATTCAAACCATCAGCCACCACACAGCCTACCAGTGTAATGCCTAAATAGACATGATATTGCAATACTGTCAGTAGGCTAAAGAAAAAAAAAACACACGTTAATATAAAAAATATTTTGAAGAACACATATGTAAAACTGTGATTGTACAACTTTAGGAACTTGTAATAGAAGCCTTACAATCTTAAACCACTGTTTAAACCACTGTCAATGCCTATTTGGTCAACCAAAACGGGGACTATGATAAAACAGGAATTCAAAAAGTATTGCAAACTACAGAAGTGAGGGGTCAGCTTTAAATCTATCAGTGAAAAAGTCTGTTCTTTACAGAAGCCACTCAAGTGTCCCAGAGGATGAAACTGCTACCAGAAGCTACGAGAGCACACAAGCATCCTGCAGATCGTTGCAGTGAACAGAAGGAATTGATCTCTGCAGCGGCCTGTGGTGAGAGTCTCTTGCTCTTAACTGCAGCCTTAAAAAGTTTACAGGGTGCAAAATAAGGAACTTGTTTAAATTATGAACGTGGATTTGCACCTTAGAAGCAGAGAGAAGATCAGTGCTGAACAGCAAAGCACTCAGATCCTTGTCATTAGGAGATGTATCTATACTTTGAAAAACAGTATTTCAGCTATCGTTCCAAATGTTACTAGAAAATCTTTGAGAGACTAAGATTTTCCCAGGTCATTGTTTCAAGTCTTGTATTAATGGCCTGCCTGGGCAAATCAGACATGTTATCTTCAGAAATTTAGGGCAGAGGAACAAAAATACTGTAAGGCTGAACCCTCCTGAACAACACTGAGGTAAAATTTGTGTCTGAGTTAAAAGGATGCCCTGGGAAACAACGATCCTAACAGCCTCCTCCTTGGTGTAGTCAGACAAGAAAAAAAAACAACAAACATCATGCATACAAATTCAAGGGCCTGAGAAAGAGCAGTTCAGTCATTCAGGGTTGTAGTTAGACCCCCAGGACAGGTTACAGTCAACCACACACCTGAAGAGTGAGGCATGCCCAGGAAAATTGGAGCAGCACTGCTTGCTCCATATTCACTGCTGGCCTCAGTGCTGGCCTGGGCAGGCAGACTAGCTCTGTCCTGGTGTGTTTTTCTCTGGCTTGCCTCCATTGGGGAGGATTTTCAGGGACAAGTGCAGACTTTTGACTCACTGTAGCATGAAACAACTATGCTGTGTGAGGGAGCACAGCATATCAGTCCTGGGAGAGGGTCTGCCCGAGCTCATGTGTCTGCATGGCAAGCTGAGGCTAGGTCTGACAAATAAAACAGCTCTGACTGCAGCCAGATGATGGGATACTGTCCTTGTCTTGCCCTCCAGGAGAGGGTGGGCATTGGGCATCTCCAAACTGCCCGCCGAGAGCTCGGTCTCTGGTCCGGCTCCACAGGTGGCCATGTATTAGGCCCCAAGTACCGTGCTCTGCTTCTCACACACAGACATACATGCCCATGGTGGCTTTTCTCTGCTGTCTGCCTGTGGAGACCAAAGATGAAGCCGAGGACGGTAAAAAATAAAGTGGATTACCATCTCTCACAAGTGGTTTAGGCCTGATTACCCCGCAACAAAACTGTCTCTTAGGGCCTGATTCAACTTGCCCAGACTGAGACAGCTACACCTGAGCCACCTGTCTAGACTTCCGTTATAATCGCGGCTGAGAAGGAGGCATTTCGGAGGTGCCAGTCATCTCTGCTTCAAGTGGATGTCTGAAAAAGGTGAGAGAAATCAGACCTTCCCAGCAGTTATTGCTCCCCACTGACTACAAAAGGAGCCTGGGGCAAGCACCCCGTGTAAACAGCCGTGACACCAACGCGTGAAGTTGGGCAGCTCCCATCCCTCTGCTGCAGAGCAGAGCAGCACAGATCCTGTTGATCCAAGAGAAAAAACATCTAAACGCTCTCCACACACACTTGGCTACCTCACACCAGCACAGACAGACAGTATCACAGAAGGAGAAAATGCTGAACGTCACCTTCCATGCCGGCAGGCCGTGTAGACTGTTCCCTCTTCACTGCCAACAACGAAGTTATTGACATCTCCGGTTGGGAAGGCCATTCCTGTAACCGCCACCGGTTTGGACTTGTTGTACACCAGC
Source organism: Aythya ferina (assembly GCF_964211825.1). NCBI lineage: Eukaryota > Metazoa > Chordata > Aves > Anseriformes > Anatidae > Aythya > Aythya ferina. Next base: position 26,502,536 of record NC_140297.1, on the reverse strand, counting down.
TCCATGCTCTCCTATCAAAACAAGGCATTATTCCATTATTCATTATTATTCCACAGCTCTCACTTTCTTTGGCTGTTTTTTTCCATTATTTATTTATTTTTCTAATTCAGTTCTAAATGTTATGCAGAGCAGCAGGAAGGGAAGAAGGAATTGTCTGACCCAGTCACACGATTTTGGTTTCTGCACAGGACGTGGCAAGAAAATGCAATGTCTCAAACGAGGATGCAGTGCTCCTGCCATCCCTGCCGCTGTCTGTCATGTGTTTCAGAGCAGCTGCAATGCACTGGTCTTTGCTACATCATCGTAAATCAGGCAGAGATGACAGGTGAGAATTTACAATGTAATGGTGCAGAAACTAAAGATAATACCTTAATGGTTATACTTGCCAGCCCCAGGCTCTAATAAAAAATGCAATACCCTTCTATTTACAAACATTTCTGAAATCAGTTGTTTTTCAGGAAACACATGTAATGTCATGTGCACCTGAAGCGTTTATCAGTGACATCTGTCACTTTGCAGAACAGCATTAAAAAGCTGGGGTCATGTCACTCCTGCCACTCTAAGCATTGTTTTTCAGAGATTTTCTGAGGTAACCACAAACATTCTCTAGAACCCAGCATCAAGCTACAAACCAGAAAGCATATCTTTTTTTTTTTTTTTTTTTTCTAGCTATATTTCAAAGTAAATCAGTATGCCCGTTTTGCTATTGCAAGTACAACCAGCGTGAGCAGTTTGCGGCTGTTGCAAGATGTGTCTGTCTGCTTTGAGCAGATTTTTGCACAACCCTAAGCTTTTTGGTTGTGCAGCCTAAATGGTGTAACCCAAGAATCCACAAAGGGGCTGGATGATTTACCAATTTTCATTTGCAGCTATTTAAGTGCGTATGTTTTCTATGTTTAAAATGCCTAGCCTGCTACTCTTCTCGCAGTAAAGACTGCAGCATTTTTATCAGAAGGGATTTTTGCTGTAGCTAAAGAAAGTGGGTGTCCCTGTGGGAGGGGAGGGCTGCAAATCCATAGAGAAACTCTTGCTTGATTTATATTTTTCTTTCAAATATACTTGCTTCTATTAAAAAGGCAAAATAAGATGTGGAAAATGCATTCGCAGAGCACCTGCGGGCCGTATATCTCTGCAAAAATCTTCTGGGGTGAGGTCATCATTTAGTGTCTCTTTAGATACGTCCAGATACTGTGGTGGACTCTCTCCTCCCAGTGCCTACATGGTGGCTGTACATGAGTTCTCTGGATCTGTGTCTTTGGAAAGTTTCATACTGACACAAATCAGCAACACTCTACTCCTCCCAGTTTAAAGCTATGGCATATAGCTTGACGTCAAGTCCCAGGCCTTGCTTTTCAAGATCACCATGAGCCATGCACCAGATTTCAGCGTAATGCGGGGTGTGTTCCCAGCCTTGCTGAAAGCCAGTTTTGGATCTGGGAAATTCCATCTGAGTGATGAAGCTCTGGAACTGAGATGTTCACAAATCGCTCACTCGAAATCTAGTGCTCCAGGAAGTGAACACATACGGGTGGGATTTAGCTTTGCCATGTTTAAGTGAGAAATGGGGCAAGGGATTCAGGTGCCTAAACACAGATGTCTGGACCATTTTAGATGCCTCCACTTTTATTCCAGAATTGCAGTGGTTTCTCATGGTTTCAGGGCACAAATACCAGACCCATAATGTTGTCTCAGAGGAGCGTGAGCAACAAGATCTAACTTTGAAGTTGGCCTCTGAGTAGTTGATTAGATGGGATGACTTCCAGAACCAACTTACAGTCTCAAATATGACAGTTCTGTAACCCAGAATATCTAAAATGGTATTTCACACTGGGATGGGAGGAACTGTCCTCTGTAAGTGCCTAGTCTCTCTTTGCATTAACTGTAAAAGGAACTCAAATGACTAGCTTGGACCTGACATGGACCTTGAAACAGATGAGGGTAGGAGAGAGGAGTCCCACATTCTGTGTCAACACTGAAAAGCAAATAACACAAGAGTAATTGCACATTAATGCATGATTAATGGAATCATTAAAAGGAGTTTCTACTCAGCATTTTGAAACAAGATCAGATCCTACGATGTTTAATAAAAACAGCAATAAAATATTTTTTTTCTAAGAAAAAGGAAGTAAAAAATGAATGATGGGTTGGAACAGAAAATGTACTACTCCAAAAGATAACACTTTAAAGATGATTTCCATAGAGCATTTTCAGCATCAGATTCTTTGTTTAGTTTCCATTATTATAATCACCAGTGGTTTGGACAATTTTCTTGGATTTCCTTTCATTTCTGATACAAAGGGGAGAGGGGAGGGGAGGTAGACAATAGCAATAAACATTCCAGAGGGGGGAGTTAGCTCTGAAACTTTTGATTTGCATTGTTTTTTCCTTTGGCTACTGAAAGCAGGCAACAAACTAAGCTTTCTGACTTTTGTGCCTTGGAAATGAATGCCTAGGGTATGTTCAGCAGCAGTGCAATCTAGTCCATATTTGTTAAACAATGCTGTAGAGTAAGTACAATTTATACCACAGGCGACTTCTGTAATTACTGTGCTTTAAAACGGATTATTTCATTTTCACTTGAAACTGACCTATGTATTAACGTATTACAATAATTACATGATTTGTGGTAAAGGAAATGGGTTTTGGCTCTTAGCAGAGACTGCTGGAAGCAAGCTGTACTCTTTCAAGTGCATCCATTGGTTTTAGTTTGTATAGGATGTGAGGTTTGGCTTTTAGGAGCTATGTTCCATTAAGCAGGTATCCTGCTCTACCGAAGCTGCTTTTTTTCCTGTATAGGTGAAAACAAACCCACCTGTGGAGTTGAGAGCATGTCCAGGCTCCAGGAGCACATTTTGCCATCCGTGGAGACGGTAATGAGATTGTGTGCGTTCTGTGTTCCGACTACATTGACACAATACACGGGGTGCTGGAAACACATTAACACTGGAAATCAGAGAGACATTCTCACATCTTCAACAACACATTTTTACTATTTCTTATGTCATTGTAAAGAATGATTAAGTAGTCACATAATGCCTAGAAAACACAGGACTCAGCTTTCATGAGATACAAATTTAATTTTTTTTTTTTAATTTAATTTTTAGGCATGTTATGGAGGTGGAAACGTTTTCAAAGTTTCATTTTCTTCACCATAAAACAACTCAGCTGAGTAATGCTGTGAAAATACTGAATTATGTGGATGAGATTTCACCCACAGGGACGTGTATTATTCTGCTGATGGCTTCTGACATTGAAAATAACTGGCAGAAAAAGGCAAATTGTCCAAATGGAATCAAAATGAAAACTTTATTGTAGAAAGCAGCTGTGTAAAACTTGAACTTTTCCAGAATTTGGCTTGCGTGCTAAATATTTGCAAATGTACTTCCACAGAAAAATGTGAACTAGTCCATCAGCATTCTCCAGTATTGGCCAATATAACTTTTTTTTAGACCTGTCATTACAAATGTAGAGTGGCTAAATTTGGGGTATTACACCTGGTTCGTCACATTGTTGGTCCACAGAGGCTGAATTCCGCTTAGCATGCAATAATGAAACTTGGTCTGTTCATTTTCCAAGAAACCTGGTAACGTTTTGAGCCTAAAGTGTCATCTGATATCTGATGGTGACATATGAGGGATGGTCCAAGTTCAGCCATCTCCACAGTGAATAATCAATCAGACTGAACAATGAAATTTAATTTCCTTTGACCAGTACAAGTGATAGTGATGAATTAAGGGTAAGACATACACACCAAAGAAAAACTGTGATGCTCTGCCTCTTGTGCAGGTCAATAGAAGATTTCTGTCTCCAAGAAAAAAAAAAAAAAAAAAAAAAAAAAAAAGCTTTTCATTAATATTTTCCTTATTTAAAGAAAATTGGGACCAAACTTACAATAGATCCCTACGTAGCTTTTAAGGGAACTCCATGTAGGGTTGAAACCTAGCGTTTGGTCCTACAGAAATGAATGACAGAACTAGCACTTATTTAAAATTCCTTGATGCTGGTCACCTCCGCAGCTAGTAATGAAAGGCAGAAATCTTCAAAGCACTGGCCAGCGGCCAGGTTCGATGTCAGAGCGGGCCCAGTAAATGTCCCTTCCTCTAAGTGCAGAAAGGGCACATCTGAATGCACAGTGAGTGTGTGCATGTGCTGAAGATGGACTCGTTGGCCACTGCTCCTGAAATGGTGCCTTTGCTCGGACATCACCTGTACACACCAGAGAGTGCTAAATCATCACAAGCTCCACTCTAAATACTGGTTTTTCTCTCTCTCAGGATTGTTATGGAGCTGGTTTCCCCCAGACCATCAAATGGACATCAGATCATCCACGGGACCCCAAATTGTTCCTCTCATGCATCTCATGTTATTCCACTCCTACGACGGACTAGTGGTGAGCTAATTACCACGGTGCTTAATATGATTAGTGCATACTGATGTGTGAAATTAGCACAGTCCTGTTTCTTAATGGATGTTTGACCTCCAGAAGGCCAGTGGGGACAGAAGGGGTGGGAGGGAGCTAATGCAACCAGCGTTGCAGCTCGAATATTTAGGGGGAAGGCAGAAAGCGAGCCATGTCATTCCAGCAGCACCTCTGTGTGCCAGGTCTGGCTTTAATCAAGGTTGCCAACCATCAATTTCATGCACAATAAAGCTCACGGCAGAAATGAAAAGACCTAAGGAGAATGGATGAAAAAGACAACCAACTGTATGTAACAGAAAGTCTAAACAGGCTCCTTCCTTTCAAAGGGTCGCTGCCAGCTTGCTTTTATTTATTTTGGAAATGAAATCATCATGCAACAGGGTTTTGTCCTAATTAAAATTTCCTGTTGTCCCAAGTGCAGATGTGTGGTGGGTGTGAAAGGAAATTAGTGAGTAAGCTGTGGGTAGAATTCTCTTTCCTGGTGAATCGAAGCAGCAGTCAGTGAGACTAAACTGCAGAAAGGTTTAAGTCAGAGATAGCACCGTACCTATCTGTTTCAAATGAACAAAGTGAGAGAAAGAAAAGAGAAAAATCAAAATTTTCACATCTGGCATAAGTACAAATCAAAAACTGACTATTCAACTCATTTAACTAGCAGTGCACAAAGTAACATTGCCACAGCAGAGTTGTCTTAATTTAATCCTTTTACTTGGTAGCTAGGATTCAAGCCAGCCTTTTGCAACCAAGACTTCATTTGCAGTCTATGTAAGTGATTTCTATATATGAACATAAAGTAAGCACTCTTTTCTTGTAAAATCTGATCACTCCTTACAAACATCATGCTTCCTCATGTTATACTGTATAAACACTTATTTATACTAATCCACGACTGCACATAAAGTGTGCATCCACAACAGAAAGTAATTTATTTTTATTTGTCAGAAACAAAACATCACATATTGTCCTATTGCAATAATAAACCCATTTTAATACATAATTCCAGGAGGTACAATTTTGTCTTAGACATTTTTGAGTGTAAACAAATTACTTCCCATTAATCTTTTCTTTTCCACTAGATTTTGAGTCCCAGTTGTTCAATTTTCAGTGATAGTCAGTTTCTTGCCATTAGTTTTCTGGTCTACTACATCTCTAAATTGCACTTCCAGGAGAGACTATTTCCTTTCATGGAGATTGAACACCATTACTGGTGATAAAATGAGCAAAAACATTAGGGAAATGAAAAGCAATGTTGAAGTTGCAACCCATGGCACAGATCATTAGCTTATTACATCAACATTCATGATAGTGGAAATTTAGGGAAAAATATTTGTACCGCCTGGCCCACTAAGCATGTCTGTGCACACCTGTCATTTTTTAATATGAGAGGCATGCCATCATAATACTGGCCCCACATCAAATCTTTTGCTTTAATTCATATGACATGGCTTTTAGACATTGTCTTTTAACTCCAGGGATTATGTTGTCACAGTCAAGTAAAAGCTGAACCTTGATCTGCAAATTCCAAAGATAAGAATCACACAACTGCAGAAGCTGGAGGTGCAAAAGATCTATCACTTTGTCTGATCCTCCTTTCTGCTAGAACAAGATTATTATCTTTCGGACTGCTTTGTGTAGTTCAGTTTCTTATGTTTCAGGAAATCTTGCATATTTTACCATATTCTTATATAATTACATTTTTTTCCTCTTTTCAGCTTATGTTTTTTTTTCCACTTCCCACTCAGGTATGGTCCCAAGGCCGGTCCCAAGATGAGATACGTTTACCATACACAGAGTAAACCTTCCAGCTCATACAAATTGTCGGAGTCCAAACTCTCAAAGAAGAGAGCTCAAGGATGCTCAGCACCTCAGGGCAGGATGGACTGGAGCTCAGCAGTACAGTAGGTTGAGGACACTTTAGTAGGCCATCTAGACTTTTCTCTTTCTCCAGCACAATATGGGTATTTTGCAGTGTAAGAGCATCTTCTACTACAGATACAATCTTTTTACCGTGGCGAAACTCTTCCTTCTCAAGCATTTTGTACTGCTCTGCCTGTTTACCTCCCAAACATCACCAGAGTCCTGCCTGTGCCATCATCACTCTATCTGCAGATATGTTTGTGTGTTGGCAAAATGCACTTCCATGTCACTCTGTTGAAACAAACTGCCCCTCGCTGTGCAAGCTCTGCCCTATGGTCCTGTCTGGAATAGGAGATTTATGTATTTCTCTACTGGAAAACAGAAGCAAACTGCCTCACAATCTTCAAAGGCACAACTTGCCAGACTCAGTTAGATCACTGTGGGTGCCTAACCTGTTTCAAGAGACAAACTCTTGTACAAATAGAGAATAATAAATGATTCAAATTGTCTGTCGTGCTGGACTGACAAACACACAGTCCCTGTAGTAACCTGGCTCTCTCGCACAGGCAATGGAGAGCAATACTCACAGTGCCACTGTGGTGGCACACAGGGGTCTCACTCAAGTGTTGTAACTGCTCCTGCCCTCTTCCTTGGAAAGGAGGATAATCTCCTGACCTGACCATGTGAAGTGTGATGGCTTAACTCAGTAGGTGATTGTACATCTCCTAATTTATTTTTTTCCCTTCAAGGGCCAAAATTCTCTTTGCATCTGTGTGGCTACCAGCATTATAGACACAAGTAGATATCCCCCCTTCCCTGCTGACTAATTCCTCTAAGGAAAGGATGAGGTGATTTTTAGCCTTACCGTGTGAGCAGCAGCAGATAAAGGAGTTCTCTGAACTGGAGTCCGCCTGTGACTGCGATTATCCCACAACACGATTTGGCCAGAGTATGTTCCACCAACAACCAGGTTTGGGTGAAAGCGGGCAAAACAGACAGACATCACAGATGACTGGAGTAAAACAGGTAGAAAAGAAGAGAGGGGTTAGATGGCCAGTCATATTCAGTAATCCTTAAAGAAGCACGTTGTACTTAGTTTTTTGTACTTTAGAAATTAGCGCATGACTCCTATTTGCATTCCTTGCACACCAATAATTCTGCTAAAGCTAATAGGACACATGCAAGGAACTAATTTTGAGCCTCCGATGTGTAGTTCCATCAGTCCTAGGAAAAATAGGAACCATAGGATAAGTTTTAGAGTGGTACCTGAGATATTCTCTCCTTAACAGTGATAGGAAAGTGCTCCATTTCCTTTCCAAAAGTGAGAACTTCAAGCGACCAGATGTCAAACCAACAGAGGCTCCTGGCCCACAATTTCTCAGCAGGGAGACTGCTTTCTCTATTGCTCTTCCAACTTTTAACTCTCAAACAATTTGAGGTGAGTCTGTGAGAGGCCCTCCAAAGTGCACCTCGAGGTGTGCTGCCTCGAGAGCACTGGCTGACAAGCAGAGTCTCATTGTTGGATCAATGTCTGATTTCTCTGCTACAGAAAAGCCCTTCTCTAAGGGACTCACACTTTCCTTTACACTGGTTGAGCAGAAGTGAATTCTTCATCATTTTAATGACAGCTGAGTTGCCTTTGCACATTTTCTTTAACTGGGAATGCTGAGGAGCCAGACTGGTGTAACAGTTGCCATCTGGTAGGGTGCTCCACAAGTCAGTATGAAGATTGGTATCTGTCCCAGTTACCTCCTTCAAGTCTCTTTAAAATAACATACAAATTCTGAAGTCCTTTAGGGAACAGTCCCCAGAACCTTCATGTGCCAACATGCTACAGCCAACAGCAACAATCAGTAACTCCTTCAGTCTTCCCTTCTCTTTTTAAGGAATTATTTTCCATTTTTATATAATTGGACCTGGTTTTGTCTCTGTTTTATGTAAATTGGAAAGCAAAAGTTACAGTATTCATATAATTTCCAGAGAATTCACATACTAATAAGGACAGTTTGCAAACAGAAGCAAATGTCATTTTTCCATGGGAAGTTTCAGTGATGCTTACAAGCCACAAAGCAAGACTTTAACTTCTGTGGCAATTGCAGTCAGAAAGTTAAATTCACTGTTAGTGGTCACATTCTTAAAATTTCATTTTCTGACTGTTTCCAACCAGTGTTGGTAACAAATCTTTGTTATAGCTCAATGACTGGATATTCTGAAGTGGTGATATTCCTATTCCATTTAATTCAGTGACAAAGGGTTAACTGTATTACTGCATTTCAGTTGCATGAAAAGCATTGCAGACATTTAAGTAAACTTTGTTGAACTGAGAACACAGGAGCTGCCAGACTGAACTAGACCCAGTGTCTACCTAGCTGAAGATCCTGTCTCTGGCAAGAGTAGACGGAGTTATAAAACTTTGACGTGGGCAGATGTGTGGTCATCTTGCTTTCCTATGCCTCATCATGATTTCTAGCACCTAGAGACTGGTTTCAGCTCTTACACCAGAGATTTAATAGCCTTTCCAATAGGGTTGGAATTAATTATGCTAACTCTTGATGTTTATAACTAGGTTAATAAGAATAAAACAAAATGTGCTGTTTAAATAGCTTTTACTGAATTCATGTGGCTGGCTGATATCCACTGTTTAAAGCCAGATCTTTTGCTAAAATAACCTAGCAGAAATGCTTACATCATACAGCAATATATTCAACCTGTATTTTTGACCCAGTAAAGTCAAGAATAATAAAATCACCAAGATGATGACATAAGTTGCCACTACCTTTTTCTTTCCCATTTTCTCTGAATTTTCAAGGGTGTTAATTTGACATCTTTGATCCCTTCTCTTGTCTACTAAAGCTTTTCATACATTTCTCTGATGTTATATAGTCTAGTATCTAGTGACTAGATGATTCATATATATAATTGTCTGTTTCAGTTCATATCTAAGCACTTAAATGCAATAATATACTACGGTCAGCTGCAGCAACAAATGGTAGGTCCCAACCACCACTTCCAAAAGACCTATTAGCTTTACAGATAAGAAAAAGAAAACAACACACCTTTGATTAACAGTACTTGGGTACTGCTAAGAGGGACTTAAAACTCAGCTACAATGCAGCTGCCATCCGGTTTCCACAGAACCCCCATACATTATAATTAAAACGACCCTACAGCACATGTTCTACATTTTATCTCTTTGTTTAATGGCTTCATGAGTTGTTTTAATCAACCCCGCTCATTCCTTATAACTAAGCTGACAGATATTCTTACATGAAGTGAAATAGCCAGATGATTCTAAAATAGTACAGCTACACCGCTGTGTACACCCCACAGCAGCTACAAGGCTCCACATATATTTTAAGAAACCCCAATTCAAACAGTCATTCCACAACAAAGTTCTCAGTTTGTCTGAAACAAACTTTTGGGAGACTCTGAAGCCTGGCAAAGTAGCCAAGTGGACAGTGTATTTTTAAATGCTGTGTTTTCATGGTTAGAATGTTTTTGAATTCAGAATCCCAGAATACAGTCGAATGGTCAGGATATAAACTGCTAGAGTGTGTTTTTCATAAAGTTCAAAAATAACCTACAGACATGACACGGACCTAAGCCCTCTGTACTGCTTCTAGTTTTACTTGTTCCAAAGTTACTTGCATTCTTCAGCTGATGAAATGTGCACATCCTTTTAATTATGGCAATATTATTTTTCTACCGAGGAAAAACTTCTGTCAGATATTAGAATTTAACAATTTAAGGACTCTACTCCATAGCACTTAATAAAGTGATTATTTTCTTAAAGTTAATGGCAGTACTCAGATGAGTAAGGGCTGTAAGATCCAGCCCATTAATTTAAGAACTTTAAAAGCATTAATTTCTTAGCTTTAATGGGAAAGAGCGGCAGACAGGTCTCCAGTCTGTCTGAGCAGCTCTGTGCTCAGGGAGAGCAGCAGAAACCATTCCCTGTAAGCCTCTTCTGCCTCCAGGCTGCGTCTTGATGCAGATTCAGGCAGTCTTGTTCCCCTAAAACAGAGTTTTGCCATTGACTTCAAAGGGGGAAGAACCAACACATGGTAGGGTTATAAAATGACAGCGTATCCTTCTTTGTACTTCTTCCACACCTTTCTAGGGAAATCTCACAGCACTTTCCAGTAACAGTAAAGCTTCCCAGGTTTTCAACAGGCTATATTTTACCTGCTGTATATGTGTAGGTAACGTATTGCAAAGGACAGAAGCAGCTGGTTTCACAGTATATGGCCACAATGCATAAAGAAATTTAAGAGGGGCCATGTCAGAAGGGAATTCCTCTGGGAGTTTTGTGTCCACAGTATAAAAGCAGCGTGTAGAACAGGGGGTAAACAGCATGGTCTTTTTGTGGGTACCACAGAATATCTGTCTGCAAGTTGTCATCAGCACCCTCCAGAGCCCAGAAACCCCCAGTGCTTGGTCACCTTCATTTTTCTGAACTGCTTTGTGCAGTGAATCATGTCATTATTCCCTTTAGCTTAACACTCTGGTGTTTTCTCCCTCTATGCAAATGTAGTCTACTGGGTTTAGCTTTCTCTGCCTCTCCTTAGCCTTCCCAACATCCCTGCCAGAGTTCTTCTGGCACTTCTGGCTTTGTGATTTTCCACCCAGCTTTTCTACTCCTTTATCTAGCGATGGCTTCCCGGTGGGTGCCACCATGCTTGTGCTGCTGCCTGTCTGCAGGGGTGAGCCGCTCTCACACAACCCAACAAGCAGGTCTGAGTTAGCTCCAGGTCAGAGTAATGTTTGGGCAGAAGGAGAGCCAGGCCCTGCTGATACACTTGAGATTGTTGCTGGGCAAAGAGGTGATCCCACCTCCCAAGTGCTAAAGCTTCTGCTCCCAGCTGTGACACTGAGCTTTGAAAACGTAGCTTAGGAAATGGATCATGGCATGGCCCTGTTCTTTCTCTCAGCAGAGAGAAAGCTGTTCTCAGAAAAATAAATGTTGTCCATCCCTTCCAGAGGCTTGCAGCTGGCGGGAACAAAGCAGTGTGTCCCAGTGGCCTTCGTGGGCAGTTGTCTCACCCTGTATGGGGAGAAGTGGTGGTGTGGTGGCTTTGTTCAGCCACCTTCGCCTCCTCCCACCATGCCGATGCACTCGATTGAAACAGGCCCCAAGCCCTCTTCAAGTGGCTGGCAGAGCTGTTTTTTATTTTCGAAGCTTAATCCAGCCCAGATTTGGATTAATGATGGCACATCCCTTCAACCACAGATACACATGCTCAGGACAGACAGTCATTTAGATTTTCCTTACTGAGAAGCCTGACCTCAGTACCCACATCTGATGTGTGCAAGGCCCCAGAGATTCAGCCGTCTGTGCTCGTGTCCATAGATTCGGATGGCACTCTGCCCAGCCACCAGTTGAACAAGTTCACAAGGACCTGGGTGCTAAACAATGACTTTAAATAGCCAACAACTACTGCATTCAGCGAGACCTCTTCTGCAGGAAACCACCCCCGTAGGCAGCGCTGCCATACTGGTGCCATATGACTACACTTGACACCAGATGGATCTCCAGACAATACTTTGTCAGTGGGAAGAAGAGACCGGAGGAGTTCACAGGCATTTCTAGGCTCCAAAACATCAGGTTACATTGCAGCAGGCACTCAGGAAACTCCTGGGTAGATTTTCTAGCTGAGCAAACACATGTGAAAGAGCGCTGCAGTCTGTGGCACGCTACTACAGGTCAGTCTAACACAGACAACAGTAGGCAATAAAATTAACTGCAGCCGAGCGCTGCAAAGCCTGTGATGAAGAAGCAGATCAAGCTTCAGGGAATTAGCTTTGAGGGACAGAGAGTACAGGGACAAAGCTGTGGTACTGTTGTTAGCAAGAACCATGCAAAAGTGCCAAACCCATAGTACTTTATATAAAGGAACTGAAGAATAGGGACTGAAGCTCTGACCACCTATGCCTCCTCTCCTGAGAAATAAATAAAGACAATAATTTACAATATTTACATATTTTACTCCTAATCCTTTGCTCCCACAACTGCTCATCAACAAGAGCATTTGAAGAGTCCAAGCAGAGTCCCTCCAAGAGTTGCCACATCTTCTGACCAGGCAATCAGGAGACTGTCTTCTCATGCCTACATGAGGAGACACTACACACACTTATATATGACCCTAGGACAGATATAGATGATACACCTCAACTTCACAGGTGGATTAAAATCATCATCTAGAAACAAGGCAGGAACTGAGATACTAAATAAAGTCATTTTTTCTTGTCATACCAAGGACTGAGAATCAGAGTGGAAAAGCAGCGGTATCAGATCAGAACACGGGTTCCTCTTTTTAGCATCCTATTACCATGAAAGAAGGTGTGAGATACCTTGAAAGAGACAATTCTCAGTTGACTTTGCCCTCTCTACTGAGATACATGGATTTGTACACTGACATGACGACTACCTTCCCTCCAGGAGTCTTACATATTTTTAGTGTCAGCTATTATAATTCTGGATATTTTGGTTTCACATAAATGTCCAAGTATAATTATGAGATAATAAGCAAACAGTGGAGAGGATAATAACGCAAATAAAATTGTGTTTCCCAGTTAAGTTTGAAAAGTTACCTAAGACATGATTTCTGTGTATAGAAACCTTTAACAAAGAGATTAATTCTAAATTCCAAGGGCCTTCAATTCCAAGATATTCTGTATTACTTCCCCTGACTCTCTTCCTATTGAACTATGAAATAGCATCTGAAAGATCTTGTGCTAGATATTATCTGTGGTACCACATAAAATTTGGCTTCTAATAAAAATAAAATAAAAGCAGTTGACATCCTTCACATGTTTAAAAAAAAAAAAATAAAACCAAAGAAACACTTCTTCAAACCAAATGTCAAAATCCTGTTTAATTAAAAAAAGGAAGTTTATACTTGGTTATGGTGTGTGTTGACATCTATCCCTTTGATTTACAAGAGTATGGACTGGAAAGAACAGATTGCTTTATTCAAGGGAAAGAAAAGAGGGAGGGGGGCCCAGTGTGACAGGAAAGAGTGTAGGCTGTATTAACTTCAGTGCTTGTTAAAACATGAAGGATTAATGGTAGAAAGGGAGGGAAGAATTGTGAATGTCTCCAGTTTAGGATCTTCAAAAATGTTTGGGGATTCTAAGAATGTCTCACCCGACCACATGAAAGCTGCACAGAGAGACGCAGCCACACGACTGCTCTAAATCCAAAGCTGGTATTGCTCCACTTATACCATCAAACCGATAGAGCTGAAATGTAGCCACAAATTAAATTTATTTTTATTGAAAAAGTACTAAGTCCTTAAAAAAGAAGGGAAAGAGTAGGTCAGGAAACACAGCTCCTTCTTAGCTGAGTTTACAGGGTAGGTAAGTCTGACATCTAACCTCAGTGCTGACATCTGAGCATTGCAGCAGAATAAGAGCACTCTGCCTGAGTCTGCAGAAAGGCAACATCAAGCCTCTTGCCTGCCTTTTTCAGCAGGGCAGAAAGCTGAACCTTTTACTTTCATCTCTGTAACTGCAGGTTCAGCCTGTGTAACTACAAGAATAAAATAATCAGAACAAAGTCCTCAAGCTGCCTTGCCAAAAGGAAATCTGCACTTCAGCTCTTTTGGAAAGTGTATTTGCTAATACTGTTCATTCAGTGGTGTTGCGATGACTCAGAAAAGTAGGGAGACTTTTTGCTGTATTGAAAAAGCAAATAAACATGCTACTATTCAAATGTGATATGGGGGGATTCTGCCTGTGTTTATCCATGACTGCAACAACAAATCAGTTTGATAATCCTCAATTACTACATATACATGCAAGCCTAAGAATAGAGCCTTTACTGAATATCATACTTTATTAGAGCAAGGATGAAAGAATTAAAGCATGGAGAAATAAGAAGCACATGAAATTTTTGTTGTTGTTGTTTTTCCCAAAATTGCAGGGTCAAATCCTTAATGTCTGTATGCATGTGCATTAAATGGAGAGGAAAGCACTTCCTTGGCTCGCCTGTTTATTTAGGCAATGATACTCTGACAGTTATACATCTGCACTCTTAATTATTTTGATGAAATTATCCACAAGTCTTTAGTGAAGGGTCTGAGATTGCTTTGTTACAATGGGTTTGTAACAAATGTCTTTCAAAGGTATCTCAATCTGGTTAAGGCCTCTAGGATCTAACACATAATAGCATTACATGAACATTTTTCTTGGCACACAGGTCTGAAATGCCACTTGGTAAGAAGCAGTTCTTACTCTGAAGAATGTTTGGTTGCCTTCTGAAAATATGTGTCTGGTGGCAGAATTTTCCTATCACCTAAAAGAAATCCTTTAGAAATAAGTCATCATGTACCTGAGACAAACAACAGAAGTTGTCTGGTGTGTTTGAATTTCTACTGACACTTTTGATTGTAGTGATTGCTGTTTCCATACAGTGGGAAATTCCAAGAGATTTTAAATATTAAAATCTTTGGTGAATTGCAGCTTGTGTAATTTTCTAGTGATGAAACCTCCTTAACGTTGTGCTCATACTTACTGTTACTCGCTTTGGCTTCTGTTTGAAAAAACATCTCAAACACAAAAGGTGTCCATCCACTGGTTGGTGACACAAGATATTTATTTAGGTTCTGCAAGTGCTCTGGCAAATCCCATTGCCTGCCTTTCTCCTTGTCTTTAGGCACCTAACCACATTTGCAAATCTGGATCATAATCATTGGAATATAAATCAATGTCTTAACAGTTTCTGCCTGTCAGTGGCCAAAATTCAGATTCACCAACAATCAATCCCCAACTATATTCCATTGTTAATTCAGGGCAAGATGCGAGTCTTTTATTTTCTACTTGTACACTCTGCTATGGAGAAAGTACACAGTTTTCCTTTCAACAGTAAGTAATGTCAGGTTATAATTGTCAGCCATTTTTTTTTTTTTTTTTTTAAATCAGTAAAGGACTTATTGGACTCAACATTGAATATGAAAGGACTGTTTATAACACAGATAGCTACCCCAAGGAAAAAATCTCAACCAAACCATGAACTCTTGTCTTTCTCTAATAATGACCACCCTCCCAGGGAAGTGGCTGCATATTAGCTCAGTTGGGTTTGGATTTCATCTGGTTCAGAAGATCAGTAAAATAAGTTACAATGAACTGTCTGCAGTAATTCATAAGGGGACAATAACTGAAGTCAAACAAAACATTTTACATTTGACTTTTCAACTCCATTGAAATGCTTAATTCTCCATTCCCCTCAGACTCTAAAGAAGTATGCTTAAGGACATGGTTTTTGCACAATTTTATGGATGGTTCAACTAAGACTCCAGCAACAACTGTGGCAAATATCCCTAATGCTATACACTGTCTTGAAAACTATACCCTATGTACAGGCTGCTGTGTATATATTAAATCTATTGTAAGTACATGCTGATAATATAATAAAGAATGAAAACTGATGCTTTCCAGATTCCTTTTCATTCTCTTTAGCACTCCTATTGGCAAGCAGGGCAGAGAGATTGCAGTGTTCAGTGCCAGATGGTTCTGAAAAAGGCAGTGTGTTAAGTATAGGACAAGTTTTCAAAAGCCATCTCCATCTGCGTAGCCTTAAAGCACAGTTTGCATTTCCACGCATTATTATTCATGTGTGTGGATGGCAGAATAGAGAAAGATAAGATAAAGAAAAGAGTCCATGGTGGAATAAATAAATAAATAAATAAATAAAATAAAAGGAAGAGTTTAGTTTAGCCTATTTTGGTTGATACTCATTATCTTATCCTAGTGGTTTTGGAGTGGAACAGTATTTTAAGCACTGCAAAATGAATGAGAGGGCTTGAAAAACACATACACAAAATAGCACACAAACCAAAACCTCCAAAGTGCTGCAGCTAGGCAACTCCAGGCAAAAGTATCTGCCAAGCTGAAGTGACTTCTATCTTGCAAACGCCTGGAGAACTTGGCTGGGAAGGACAAGTTCAGGAGTTCTGGTCACTTTTTCTGAATTACTTCTGAATACTCTCTACTATAAAACACAGATATACCCTTGGCAGCTCAGCCCCCTGCTCACAAGGTGTCCCAGCTGCCAGGCTAAAGACTCCAGCTTCTTGCTGCTCCATGCTTCCTTTCCCCAGAGGCTGGTTTCTGCTGGGGCCACAGCCTGGCTGCAGCAGCAAGCTCGAGGATCCCAGTCCAGGGTACTCCCCATCTTGCACTATTCAAAAGCAGAAGAGAACCCCCGGAGAGTGAGGTATGGGCTAGGTTTGCCAGGCATCCTGTTGCCCTAAAAGGGCAGACTGTACCAGGATGTCCATTTCCAGAAATTTCTGGCCAAAAAAAAAAAAAAAGGTGCCACCGGATAAATATCAGTTATTCCTATGCTTTCCTATTAGCATCATCTCAGCGATACGGATGGCCTAAGTAGGTTAGGTTCAGCCCTGTCCCAGCAATGTTTTGCCTAAGCAACAGTTTATTTGCTCATACAGTTTGTTCAAGTCCGCCCCTGTGCCTAACTCTCAGGATGGATAAAGAGACTTTAAGCATCTTTCAATGTTATTTTTTATTAAAATTAATAAAAACTGATACAAAACACTTTGGAGGCAATGGAAGGGTTCCTCCCCTCTAGTCTTCATGTGGACCAGATTGCATCCTAAGCCACTGACCTCTTGTACAACTGTAGCAAATAAAACTGCTCTTGATGTCTGCCAGCTCATCCTTTAATGTATTCTGGATTCTCCTCCTCACAGAGAAAGCAAAACAAATGATCACTTGATGGCAAGTTCTGGAAATGCCAGATTTGGGCTTCGCAGAGCACACAGAGGTAGCAAACTCCAGACATGGAGAACAGGAATAGAAATGAGTTGTTCTTGAGCTGTGGTGGCAACTTGGTGGTTTCTGTGTCAGCAGTTCCCCAAACCACACACGCGATCAAACTACACAAAGCCAGAGATGGCTTAGAAGCCACTACAAATGCTGCAAGAACAGTTCCCTACAACTCATCCTGCGAAGCTGAGCATCACAGTCACAGCTCCTTACAAGAGAGCTGCAAGTTAATCTCAAATTGCAAATTAATCTCAAGTGCAGCACTCTGCCTGCTCTCTCCACCCCACCAAATGCACAGGTCACGAATACACAAACACAGCCAGAAGGCTGAATGCACCACACCAAGAGAACTTGAGGGCCCCAGCTGAGGGAGGAACTTCTCTATATACTTAAGTCCATCTTAGCTCGTAAGGATGTTTATCCATGAACTTCACTGTAGATAATTCTTCTAAGTCCCTTGTGACTTCAGTGACTCTAAAGCCCACTCAGAGACAAGCACATTGGTAAGTGCTTTCCTAAACAGCTTTTCTTCATTAGGGACTTCAGAGAGCCAGTGACATCCTTTCAGGAGGAAGAAAAGAGGCTCTCACATTCATCTGATCCCTGTACGATTCTCTAAAATTAGAGACAGTCGAGGCCCAGCTGACTTCTGCACAACGTCAGAGCTACAGAGAGGGGAAAGGGAGCATGAAACATCAGAGACAGAATCATTCAGTTGTCAAGGGTGGAAGGCACCTCTGGAAGTTGTCTGGTCCAAGCCCTTGTCCAGAACAGGGTCACCTAGAGCAGGCTGCCCAGGACTGCATCCACTCCGGCTTTAATTCCTGCCATGGATGGAGACCCAATGACCTCTGTAGGCAACCTGTGCCAGTGCTCAGTCACTCTCACAGTGAAGGATTTTTTTCTTATGTTTAAAAACAATTTCATGCATTTTGAATTGTACCTGCTGCCTCTTGTCCTATCACTGGCACTGGCTCCATCTCTTTAAACCCCCACTGGACACACTGATAAGATACACCCAAGCCTTCTTTTCTGCATGCCAACAGCCCCAGCTCTCTCAGCCTCTCCTCATATAAGAGATGCTCCAGTCCCTTTATCATTTTTGTGGTCCTTTGCTGGATTTGCTCCAGTGTGTCCACGTCCCTGTTGCACTGGGGAGCCCAGAACCAAACAAATCTGGACCCCTCTCACTTCTCAAAGATACTACAAGTCTTTGCCTGAGTGGAGCTTTGCCCAACCCTGGAGATAAGTCACTTATTTTTCCAGCTTAAGGCTATCAGGTAACTTCAGCAGGAAGTCCTAAGGGAGCAAAGGGACAACAGTAAGTCTTATTTTACTTGTTCTTAAGCAATTGGCATTTTGTACTCTGCAGTCTATGTCACTTGGGCAAACTTCTATCAGTTCATTGTCAAAATAATTACAGTAATCTTTTCTTATCTTTTTGATTTAATTGTAGCTTCTGCTGAAGACTGACAGGCTATTATATTTGCCCAAATCCATCACTTTCACTGATGTATCATTTATACGTAGTGTCACTGCATAATTGGAAATAATTGAAAATTAATTAAACATTGCACATAGATATGAGGATTGAGACTGAGAGGCACAGATAAACAGCTATCTAGGGGAAATGCAGAAGACACCATAGGCAAGTCTATGTTTAAGAACGAGGGTGAGAGCAGTTGCTTCTGCACTGCTCCTGTCTCCTACAGGAAATTCCTGTACCAATTCTGATTTTAAGTAGCTCGGCTCTGCACCAAGCAGAGCATTAGGGAGCAGCTAAGGCCGTGTAGACTACACGACAAGACTACATCCCATTATACACCCTATTTGTAATCCCCCCTTTGCCAAACACACCTTAGTTTCAGGAAATTTCATGCCCCACTTTCCTCCCCTGCAAGGTCCCGCTGTTTGGTTGACCCATACAACGAATCACGAAATTTCCACAAAACACTTCACACTGGCACTTGTTTCTAAGAAGGGCTCATTTCTTACAGTTACCATTATAGTGACAGCAAATACAGCATCATTATGCAGAGCAGTGCTCATACAGTAAGAATTATCAAGTGGGCTGACGGAGACTCCCCTTTTTGCTGGCTTCCAGAAGACTCTGCCCCATGTGAGAAGTCTTCCAAGGATAATATCGGTATCACAGCCAGCCAGCACGTGCTTCTACTTTCCCTTTGTGGGAAGCATGGAGCGTTAATCATCATTAAATCGATGTTGCCTGTATACAAAAGTTCTTTTCAGGGAACTACTTGTCAGTAACCCAGCCATGGGGGCAGAGGGCAGAAAACTGTTGATTTTAGACCTAAGGCAGAGGACAGTTGCATCCCAGGCTGTAATGACAGACTCCTTGGTTTGTGGAGCCTTTCACAGCACTTTAAAAGAGTAGCTGTTTTATATTTTGTGCCAGGTAACACAGAAAGAGGCTTCACTCCTCACATAGAGCTCCCACAGAGACAAAAATCATGAGGTGAAATAATTTTCTTGAATTTGGACCAAATGTACTCTTCGTTGCAAGTAGCCTGCACTGAGAACAGTTAGAGAACCCAAACAGAAAAGTCATGCCTATGGCTGTTTATCTATCATTTGCAGTGCAGCTAGGGAATTGCATGGTATTTTATATCCTTTATGGAAAAAATTCTGTGGAAGGATCCCTGTTACTTAGTGATTTCACATCTGATCCCGCATTTCTTGTGCACCCCAAACTCATTCAGCACTGGGAGTTTCAGATATACATAAAATGTAATGGTTGCATCAACAAAGGAAAGTTATGTTCTTTTTTCTCTTCCTTTCTCAAAATATTTTACACCAGGTCATGTTAAAATGTAACCATATCAACAACTACTAAACTATAAAACACCCTCAGGAACAATTGCAGGATTAGGTGATTTTTTTTCCCCCCCAGGATTTTGGGATAGTATGACAAATTTGCATTTTTTATCAACAGACTTTTCCAAAATTTTCAGTTGAACGAATAATGTCATGTGTTTGTGAGTATCAATAATCTAAGCCATCTGCAAAGGAATGGTTTTGCAAAGGCATCTCTTTCAGGACACTGTGGATTTTGTCACTGCTTGAGGTTTTGGCAAACCATCAATATCACTATAATTTTCTCTTATGAAATATAGTTTTTGACTGAGATCTTTTTTTTTTTTTTTTTTCCCTTAGCTAGCTAAAGTTTAAAAATACTGCATGTCTAACTCCGCAAATTCAAAGGTTAGGTTTTCTGCAAGTTGCATTATATTTAAATATTGTGTATTAGATGCCAGTAATTCAGAAAGGTACAATGAAAGTTATCAGTGAAATAGAGAGACTTAAAAAAAAAAACCAAAAACAAAAAACAACAAACAGAATGCCTGCTGTATCAAGAGTACCCAACACTTGATATTTGTGTTTTGTTTTTGTCTCTTGTATTTGGTCTGAAAGGAAGAATGTGTGAAATTGAAGAAGAGAAATAGCATATTTAAGTACAGATACATTACAAATCACTACTTTAAAATATACATAAAGCCTAACACTATAGCTAGTAGTGACAGCATATCATTTAAATGTATGACACTCTACCCCCTCCAAAAAAAGGCTTAGAAGCAGGATCCGCCTAAAATTTTCTATCCAAAAAAAAATCTCACAAATTTGTCACTTCCTGATTATTTGATTCATAATTGAAATCTTAGTTTCAAACAAGGATGATCTATGATAAGCACTGCTCTAAGCGAAGGAGCATTCTGTTGCTAACAGACTTTGTATGTGTAAATACAGTCCTTGAGTAATTCAGAATGTTAATTACTAATAGGGAAACTGCACCCACCTTTTGTATGAGCAGTCATTTCACAGACTGATGGGATATGGCATACAATTATGTTGTTAAAATGCACACACTGGCTTTGATGGGAGTGTTGCTTTTCTGCACAAGATAACAATAGATCAAAGTCATCATGGAAAAAACAGCTTTGCTAAGGGTTAGGAAAGATAAAGGTGAATCCAAGGGAAGGCATACAACTCTGTGGACCCAATTCACATCCCTTCTATCTAAATACTGATGCTTAGCTTCTCTCCAAAAAAGGTTTCCTTCTCCCAGTCCTAATATAAAAAATAGTAAGATTTGGTTTTGTGTGGAAACAAAGTCAGTTTTAAGAGAGATTAGTATTAAAAGGCTACGTGGAAAACATGGCATGCTTTTTTTTGAGCTGCACATGCCAGCAGATACCCCATTAACAGCTGTAGCATTTCAGCAATAAAGCAGGACTCGGGGCTCACCTGGGGCATTTCGTGCTGGCGATCTCAGGACTGGATAAGACTGTGGCACTCAGGACAGAGCATACACTTCCAGCTTCTTTTCTGTCCTCCCCCAGTGATGTCTCTGAGTGCAGTAGCATCTGGGAGACAGGAGACTGTCTCTTGTATGTTTAGTCCTGTTTGGCTCCTCTACATACTGGCTGAAGGCAACTCTCTTCTCTCACCTGAGAGCATGAGAAGCTTTTTCCAAAGACTACATTCATCCTTTGGTTGTGTGGGTGTAACTTCTACTGACTCACACACAATCTCTCTACAAGTACTGGAACAGCAATCTCAGGCCAAACAATAGTTATTTTTAATCACCAAAGGCTAGAAGTGGTGTAAACTCCAATGAGCTGAAAACAGGAGGAAGAACCTAAAACAAAAGCCTAAGAGGACAAACATGGGCTCTTGTTTACTGAAATCCTCACAGCACAAACTCTGCTCTGCACTCCTGTGTTCCAGTCTGGACAAACACAACAGGACAGAGAAAACAAAACAAAACAGAACAAAACAAAAAATATTTATTGTTTTTATTTTTATTCTTTAAAGTAAGAATAAATATATCCTTCTATCACTAGCTGTAGTTAAAACCGTTCTTCCCAACAGGACAGTTAGAAATTTCCCCAAATTTAAATGCAAAATGGTGCACCTATTCATCTGCGTGAATTATTACAGTGTGCTGATGACTGTGGACACGAGTGTAACAGCAACGATGTGTTTTGCAGAACAGGTAGATAAGAGCTCTACAAAAGTCATCCTACCAACAGTACACAGCAGGAAATGAAATGGAAAACAAAAACAAAACAAAACAAAACAAAACAACCCTTCTATATCTATGAAGAAGCTTGATTCCATTTTCAGCTCTTTTTGGTATGTATTACAGAAATTCTCCACCAAATTTGGATTCCTGGGCCCTGGAGCACTACCAGTATGAGAGGTGTCCCAGCATCTTCACAGGCAGACGTTCAGAGGTCCACTTACCAGAGAACTGCTACAAAACCAGGCAGATTGCACTTCACATTTAGGATCATAGGCTCACAGGATAATTCGGCTTAAAAAAATCTCAGGAGATCTCTAGTCCAACATCCTGCACAAAGCAGGGTCAGCTGTGAGATCAGACCAAGTTGCTCTGGGCTTCATCCAGCCTTGAAGAGACAACAGTGGAGGCTGCACAACCTCTGGACTACCTGCTTCAGTGCTTGACTGTCCTCATGGGGAAAGAGTTTTAGCTTACACACAATCTGAACCTCTTTTCTTCCATTGATTCTTGTTCTCCTACTGTGTACCAAGTTTCAGTGATAATTCATCAAACCCACTCTGTAAACGTTTGTTGATGAAAAAGCCTTTTCCAAAGTAGCATCTTTCCAAAGGCATCTAAATCCCACGTGAAACGTAGGTAGCAGGAACAAACTGAGTAAATCTTTGTGGAAAAACACCAATATAATTATCACCAAAAATCCTTAGGTTTTAAATATTCCAAGCATACCCCCTTAACAATTATATTTGTTGTAATACTTTCATAATTTTAGAGTTGCGGAGGGACTGACCTCTGGCTTGGCCTCCACAGAGAAGGAAACTCAAGGGCTGGAGGAGAAGGAGGATATTAGTCATACATGCTGTTACCTCAGCCTGCTCCACACATGAGCCTCGTGGATTTGGGCACTCAGCACCTTTAGGAGGCAGGCTGCTGGAGCAAAAAGCACATCTGAAGGAATTTATGTTGATTTTGAAAGAGCAGACAACAACAAAGGAACCAAATCAGGAAAAAAAAAGGCAACTCTGGCCAATATCAGCCACTAAATACAGCCCTTCACTTACCTCAGTGCATCTAATTCTAAGATACACATTTCTGACTCCATCCATTCAGTTGAAAAGGGAAAGACCACACCAGCATAAGCAATGAAGAGTGGTCAAACACATAACTTAATGACAGTGTATAGAAGCCACTACAAAAAAGCCAGGGGAGAATGAAACATTTTGTGGTGCGGTTGAGTGGCTGATTTCTGTACCCAATCCACCAATATTTTCCAAGCATGGACAGCTTTTCTTGAAATTAAAATAGAAAACACAAGTCCCATATACCGCAAAAAAAAAAAAAAAAAAAAAAGCCCTGACAGTTTAGTAATGAGATGGAACCAACCAAGTAAATCTGACTGCATGGCGTTTTAGGAAAAGGACAGAAATAGCTGCAGCTATTAAAAGTGATATACTGCTGAAATCTTTTTGTGATTATGCTAAAAGTCGATCTGACTCCTTGAGAGAGCTCTTAAATGGTTACTGCTTCCTTAAATGAAAGCTACTTCACATATGCTCTCCTTCCTCAAAAATACGCTGAATGGAGTTACTTCTAAGTGTCAGCTTTGTACTTCTCACTGCACTTTAGAGACATTTGCAAAAGACATAGCTGAGAAGGAGGAAATTAATATATCAGGAAATAATATAAAATAAATCAAAATGATGTAGTCTTTTATTCTTTTTCTTGTCGCTTCCAGCATCACAGTGGTTGTAAGAAAGCAGGGCTCATTAACCTTTCCAAACAGAATGCAGAGTCCTCCACATGAAAAAGTAAGATTCAAATTGGTTTATTTGCATGACACAAATGTCTTCAGCTGCATTGCTCTACCCCTCCTTCTACGAAATGATGGATGTTTGAAGCTGAGGTCCAGATACCTCAGCCAACTTTAATAACCCCTCTTCAGCTCCAGAAGAAAGGAAATGGTTTGTAATACCTTACAGTCCCCTAGAACCACTGATTATTTCTTTCTCTTTTGTCTTCCATCCCTGCAGACCAGCTCTAATCCAAAAGCTAGCAAATCTGGTATAACAGCAGCACTGTACCCACGCTTATAGGCCCTGCCAAGAGGGAGAGTATAATAGCTCAAACTTCAGCTAGCTTTTTAGGGCAAAGACAGCTGGAGTTCTCATTTGCCTCACTCCACCAGAGATGTTGATGCAAACTTTTAGATATTTTAGGATAGTTTGGCTTAGAAAGTTTGGCTTAGATCAGCCTCCCAGGAAATTGGAGCAACATCATGGGAGGAGATGACCGGTAGTACATAAACAAGGAGCACTGTACTACAAATAATCCCCATAATCAATGGGTAACGTAAATTTTTATTTTATTTTATTTCTAGGGAAAAAACACAAAAGAGACATGTAAGCACTTACTAAGAGAGTAAGTTCTTCTATCAACCGGTAGTACAGGAACAATCACACCCCAGGCCAGCCTCGTGCATTGCATAAATCGATATAGGATTGAGCATATGTTGAGTCATATCATCAATAACCCTGCCATACTATTTTCGTCACCCTCATCTAAACGCAGACCAACAGTAGCTGAGAGAAGCAGTGTGAACTACTGCTTAAAATTCCCCCACCAAACGGAGGGAGAGTCAATGTGATTTCCATGTCTTTGCTGGAATTCATTGCCTCTCTGGATACTGCCAAACCAACCCAACCAGGCATGACTCATCCACAGGGTTTCATAAAGTGCTTCTGAAAGGGTTGGTTTTTGCTTTTGGAATGCACTGCATTACACCAAGAGGTTGTGATGCTCCAGCGTGCGGGAAGAGGACATCCCTGACTTTTCCCTACAAGGAAATTCCCAATCTGCACTCTGCAGCATTAATGACATGCTCAGTTTATTCCTTGCTACCTAGGGAAAGCATCGAGCATCCATTCCTTTGGCAAATGATATCACCCTTCTACTTTGATTATGCTTCCGAGACAACATTTTTTTGCTTGCATAGGAAAACAAATGAACAAATTGCCCAATCCCGCACTCTTCCTTGCTTTCCCATTTCTAACCCTGTGGTAAAGAGATGTATGATGAGCTATAGAGGAAAAAATCTGTGGGACTCCCAGCTAAAATACTGGCAGCACATCACTGGGTAAAGTAGAAATATAAAAAGCTGAAGAAGGGCAAAAATAAAATGAGTAGAAGTAGAAGAAGAAAGGAAATATTCCACAAGATGAAAGAGTAGAAACCAATAGGACTGTTTTGTTTAGAAAGGATTTGATAGATCATATGACAATTCACATGAATTAATGAGTAAGATAAACAAGTCCAGTTGGCTGATAGTAATTTTTTCCCTTAATACATACTAACTAGAATTAAAGCCAGTATTTGTGGCACAGCATATTGTAGCACTACAAAATTTACTAACACCTACGCAGCATTAATGAGCCCGATATGACTTCAAATTGGGCAAGAATTTTGTAACAGTAACATCATTATTGACAACAGCTAAGATAAACATTTAGAGAATACATCATCCCTCACATTTAAGGACTGAAATCAATCATTTTGCTGACTAGAGTTAGGAAAAAAAATATCATAGTCAATAGATTTTTGTATCATTGCCTGCCATGGCTGATAGATAGCTTCAGTAGAAGCCTGTAGGTTCTAGCATCTTTCAGTGAAGGCACTAGAAAAACCTGTCTGTTGGTCTGATTATGACATTTTCAATAATCCTATGTAACACTACAGTAAGTCAGGAAGAGTTAAAGAAAATTAAGACACTCCTTGGTAATCAACTTGTTTAAATCTTTGTAATATCCCAGGAAACAGAAAGAACATTATGGTTCCTAGATTCAAGAATTTACTAAATGTGCACAAGGAAGTAATATTACCTAAATTTCTATCTGCTGAAGTTCACTCAACTCTTTAACTGTCCAGAGGTGTTTCACATATCTTTTCCTATTGATGTTACCAGAACTCGTGTGGTAGAATTTCTTAGACCTTTTTGAGAAATGGCTTCATAAACCTTTTTATTGATTTGGCTTCACAGAAGGGGTGAAGTTCCTCAACATGTCACATCTGAAATGACTTTCTACTTGTTTGTATCTCACTCTGAGCCCAAGAACTGAAGGGCAAAGATTAGTCACATTCACATAGTGTTTATTCAGACCACATTTTTATGGAAACTCTTTGGAAAAGAAACCAGAGATCTATTGTGAAAATGTGCTAAACGTAATGTGTGTTTGTCATACCTGTGCAACCTAGCTGTAACAATAATGTGCATGTTCATCACAGCTGCTGGGCTGCACTGTTAAAAAGTCATGTATTGCTAAAGAAAAATCGGGCATGTCTCACAGAAGACCTAGAGAAATGACTGAATCGATGGAATGTTTCTCTTGCAAAATAGTAATATAAATGACATGGGGCTAACTAATGATACAGTTGGTTTCTACTAACTAACAGAATAACTGAATAACTTTGGGCTAAGATATTTTTTTCTCATTTTCCATCTGAGTCAGTTAGCACAAAGCCTTTGTTCAAGAGACCAACACTCAATGCATTTTGCTTCCCCATTTAATCTCATGCAGGTAATCCCATCCATACGGAGATGCAGAAGATATTCCACGTCAGAAGCCTGAAAATGGTAATTCAAACATGGTTCCAGCTCCTAATGAACTCATAAAGCAAATTAGCTAAGGAGAGTTTGACCAAGAAAAGAAATATTTCCCATGAACACAAGAACTGATTTCATTACACTGAAATATGATTAGTCCAGGATGCATGGTGCCATGTGTGCTACATGTGTAGAAAGCACAGTGCCACATGTGTCTCAAAATTCATATGCTTTATGGTTCTCATGCTAAAATTCAGGACACGCAACTTAATAGAGGAATTACACAGAAGCCCGACAAATGCAAACCTCTACCCATCACTTTGCCCTACGTGTGCTTTTCTAATAGAGAGTACGGCTTGTCTCAGTATCTCAGTTCAATTTAGTGAGCCATACCTTCCCTTGTTTAAGTGCACCAGCTTTTAAAACTAGATAGAATTTTTAATTAACAGAACACATTGTTATGTTTGTAGTCAATCTCCCCTTTGTGTAGGCAGTAGGGCTACCCTGAATCTGGTTATTAACTTGCAAAATCAATCTAGTTCAAGGATTATTCTTCCAAAACAGCAATGGGCGATCTCTTCGCCTAAATATTTTGTTTAAAACAGTAAGCTGCATGTACATCCTAGAAGAATTTCTAGGATGGGATCTGAGCTAAGATCTTAAGCAGTCTGAAAGAACACATCAGTCTGTTGAATATGATATCCAGAAAAATGCAAGTTCTCATTTCAAAGGTATTACACACACACACACACACACACACACACACATATATATGTATATAAATCTGTATGGCATATTTGCTATGCAGGCCTAGACTCCTTGTGAAGTTGTTTTTCAGTATAGCAAATTAGAAAAACATGCCCAGAATTAAAGGTTACTTAATCGGGTTGAAGCAGTAACTTCAATTCCAGCAACTCCCTCCCACTATGTTACATCTGATAATGTACCCAAGTCCAAACATAAACTTAGTTCAAAAAGATGTTTGGTCCTTGAATGTAAAATGACACTTAGCTTACACAATTAGCCAGGTAATACATATCCTTCCAAGAGAAGCAATTTTTACCGCAGTATAATCTGCATTTTACTAATCTCTGATTGTTAAGTTTTACTTGCTGAAACTTTTCCATATGGTGTTTTGAATGCCACTGTCCTGTATTTAATTACCACAGAAGGATATTAATAAAGAGGCTGGAAATTTGGCCCAAGCCCTGCTCCACCATTTGGATAGCTTGATGGAGATAGAGCCAATGAGCAGAACATTTCTGTCAATATCAGGTTGTGCCACTTCACACAGAAAAGCAGTGGCAAAAGAGAATTAAAAAGACCTAAGAAAATAAAACATCCAACTATTTTTCAATTGTTTACAGACTTTCAAAACAGCATGGTCATAAAGTACCACTGAGTGAAGGGAAATACTGGTTTGCTAACCTACAGGACAGTCAAACAGGAATTGGTGGAGTAATCCTTGTAATTGAGACAGTTTCCATCAAGCTGTAAGACGCATGCCCAGAAATGCACATTGTGCTTAGGAATTTTACAGGCAAAACATGATATTGAGCAGAGCCAAGGCAACAGTAGGCAGCTTGGAGTACAGAGGATGCGAGGAAGCTAACGTGGGTGGGAAAGCATATGTTGCTGCCTGGATGAGGAAGTGGTACACCACAGTTACTTCATAAGTGCAAGGGTTTTATAAACTAAATCTCTTAGGGACTGTTTTAAATAGACAAAGAACGACACGCAGTCCCTGACAGGCTTGCAGCATTGTTAAAGAGAGCTGGATGCCTTCTAAAAACACTGGACTGCCACTTGTACTTTTTCCAAAAATGCTTATTTTTAACTTCAACCTCTTTGTATAAACAGTGGGCAGATGCGCCATGTAGTAAACTCTGTTTTGTCTAGCATGAAATTAATGGCTTCCTCCGTCTTACCTGACAATGGAAAACATATTCTGGTGTGGTTTTCTTGAACTTCATGTTCCATACCAAGGCTACCCCATCAGGCTCATGTGGAGCATCTTCATTATTGTTATAAGATGCAACCATCAACTCAGGGTACTAGGAAAAAAAAAAAAAGGAAAAGAGAATGAAATAAGCTGGATGATGAAGCTGTGCAAAATCAAATGAGAAAGAAATAATCTCACACTACATATGGAATATCTGGTTTTAATTATAATACGTACGATTTAGCTACATTTTGTTTTTCTATTTTGCTGGTCCCTGATGTCCTTAAAGCCCCTGTTCCTTGCAGTTATTCTCACATACCACAAAGGCAACATTATTTTCTGTAGATAAATTCTCAGAAAGACAACTAAAAGGATATTCATAAAGGGAAAGCAAAGCAAGGAATTTGGTTAAGAGGAAAAAATTTGAAGGTTTGAGCAATTTGCTTAAGCATTTCTTCAGGGACAAACCATTGTCTTAATTGATTTTGGTAACAAAACCAGTATGAGTACAGCACTGGCTTGCTCTTATTCTGAAATTCACAATTCTTCAGCATCCCTGAGAACTATTTGTTCTTATTTCACTATGCACTCCTCCAATTCACTTATACATAAAGACTTAAAAGCTCTTCTTGAGCAAAACAAAACATTTTCCTCACAGAAGCTCAATTTTGCAAGATGCTGAGGACATCTGATAAAGCACAGGGTGACCTCAAATTCCACTGACTTAGTAAGACTGTTGCAAAATCAGATCCGTATTTTCTTGTACAGCCATTATCTACTGATGTATATAAGCAGATATGCACCACACATATGTATTTGCTGTTTATATATACATATATATATACACATGATATCATATATGAAACATCAGTATTTCATGCTCTGTTGATGACCTTGTGCTGTTTTGAAAGACCACAAACAAAACTAGTAAAAGAACAGCAAGTTTGAAGTATCACTCATAGAATACCATTGACTTGATGATAGTTACACTGGGATTCTGTTCCACACAGCCTAACCTAATCCTGCTGAAACATTTGCTAAGACAAAATCATGTTTAAACTTGGCAGAAAGGGCTTACATTATGCACACTTCACAGCCTTCTGCACAATGGGCACTTCTGCAGTATATTCTGGGCTCTTTTCGTATACTTCAAGTCCCCTTTTCAGCTCCCACCAGCAAAGACATAACACTTTACCCCCCCCCCCCCAAACAAAACAGTTACTTTCTGCTGGTACAACAGCACCCAGTTCCCTGTATTTCTGACACTCCGCACCTCTGGTAACCTCTGTCCTTCCCTCTAAATAATCCACACATAGCAGTGGACCTTATGGCACATTTGGAGCAGAGCACGTGGATCTGGCAGGCCAATAAGCCAGCAGCCCACGCTCACAGGACCCACACTCTCTTCTTGTAAACTAGGAATGCTTTCCCTCAAAATTTCACAATGATGCCTGCAAATCATTTTCTCTGCCTTTCCCAGGTAAATTCCTGCCAAACCATTCCCCACTTCACAGGGGAACCACGCAGCTGGTAGATGTAGAGGAAGCAGGACAAAGGAATTGCCAGTGGTGCTACCGGGAGCTATGAATTTGGTCCACACCAGGCATCTTAGATATTACAAAAGCCCCTTTATATCATTATCAGTGGGATTGGACACCCTCTGATCTCAAAATCCATTTGGATGAAATAATGAGTGCAGCTGTAATTTTTGCCATCAGCAGCTCTTCTTTCCCACTTTGGGTACACTTCCATGGATAATACATCACGGAGCCGATGATTCTTCTATTCAAAGTCATCATTCCCTGTAAGACCTGAGCCAGGTTCCAGACCCGTGGGTGGGAGAACCAGTGACAGCATGTGGCCACCAAAGCTGCCTCTTCCCCTTTTTAGAAAAAGGGGGCTCTGACTGAGAGGTACCTAGATCCCACCAGACCCTGTCTGGTGGCACAGCTCATAAGGGCACCCAAACAACTTGTATGGGATTTGGAGCATATGCCAGACCAACTACCTCTTCGCCCTCCTCCAGAACTGAGGGAGACCTGAGAGTGGTTCAATCCCACACCTGCTGGTAAACCTCTCCAGACGCCTCCCTGCCAGCCTGCCCCCCACTGCTCTCACCCCATCTGGGCACCCTCTTCTCTCCCACGACGGGGATTGCAACCACTTCAGAACAGTCAGCTTAGTTCCTTCTTTGAACTTTCTCATCCCAGCCTGGCCCCGGTCCAAGTAAACAGCGTGTGCAGAAGGCTTGTGCCAGTGCATCTCATTTTTACCAAGCAGGTCAGCTACCATCGGCGCCAGCAGCTGAGCCCACGGTTTCGAAGGAGCAGTGACCCTGGCAGGCAGAAGCGACAAGCCCTGCCACCGGCAGCCAGCCAGGCTGTGTGACCAGGTCTGAAGCACCACTTTCCAGGTATTCTGGGGCTTGTTCATGCCTCTAGAGAGTTTACCGAGCACGTTCAGGTATTCACTGACTCAAATCTTGCCGGTAGGTTTCGCAATCACAGGTTATGCATCGGACTGGAAATGCAGTTTCAACTCCACGCAGACGGTGGGGTCATATCTAGCTGGGCAGCAGCACTAAGAAGCTTTCTGCTTTACAGAAACAGAGCCAAGTGCAGCACCACAAATCCATGCTGGCAACACAACCTCGATGCTTTTCTCAATCAGCTTGCACTTAGAGCTTTCTGCTCCTCGCTGGGTGCCTGTCTGTCCTGCCACTGAGAGCTGAGAGCGGCGTGGGAATGCTGCTGTGTGAAAAAGCAGTCAAGGCTGCTGCCTGCGAGTCGAGAGGGACATGGCAATAACCCCGCGGCTGCGGCTTTCCTGACTTTAGGCAAGCTAAGTTACCTCCTCGCAGACAAAGCAAGGTGTTCCCACGCTCTGTTTACACTCGCTCTGCTGGGCCTTTCCCTTAGATCCTTGATGAAGGATTTCGCCCATTTTCCCTTTGCTCTGCAAACGAATCAAGGGGCTGGTGGGTCAGCTTTAATGGTATGAATGATCCCACATGTTCGGGGCCATATTTTACATGTGACTCGGAACAGAAAAACTTGTTTAATCAATGCATCAAGCTCCTTTGTTTGATTAAGTTTCTATTCGCCTCCGGGGTGTTTTGCAGCAGCAGTTGTATCGCAGAAAATTGAGCAATGTGCTCAGCCGTTCCCATGATTATTCAAGCTGTCCTTTGGCAAACTGGACACGGCCGCGGCCTGCAGCGTGTGCGAGAAGAGGAGCTGGTGGTTAGGTGAAATACCACTGCACACCTCGAAGCAGGCAGGAGAAGTCGTGGTGCCTCCTCCCAGGCCGGCACGGGGTGGTGCGGAGGAGCCCCCGGCGTGCGGGAGCCCCCATGGTGGAGAAGCCCCCGTAGGGTGCTGGGGAGCTGAGTGTGAGGAGTTAACGGAGGGGAAGGCAGGAGGGGCCACCCGGGAACAAAGAGGTGGGAAGCAGAACATGCCTGTGTGCCCCAGGGGCTGAGCAATTACATTTGGCAGTGCTCTTCTGAGGCGGCTTTTTTTCTTGCTGCCCTGGGAATACAGTACGAGCTGCCTGTTAGGAAAATATCAGATAAGAATTCCATGTAATTTCCAGCCCCTGAACAAGTGAACAACCTAAGATAAGTGTTTCCTCAGGCTTAGATTTGATTTCTGTGGAAATCCATATGTGCTTAAAGGCCACCCACATCACACCAGCACATACCTGTTGTTAAGCTGATATTTTGTATGAAAGCAAAGGGGTAAATCGTTCATTTCGCACACGGGGCGTGAGCTGGATGTCACAAGCAGACTCTCTAAACTCTGAAGAGTCTGCAGCTGGCTGTTGTGCACACAACCACAGTCAGACTGCGAGGCCTGCTCAGCACACCAGCAATGCTTACGCTCCTGTCCTGCCACCTCCTTCAGACGGTCCACTGCCACCAACCCTGAGAAGCTCCCGGGATGATGGAAGGAGCCCAGCTGCAATTTTACAGGGAAGGAGAGAGTGACAGATGAAGAATCACTGTGCTACTCAGCTCATATGTGGCCTTAAACACCCTCCTTGTCCCCAGGCATATCTAACAGGGTGCAGAAAGAGCAACTTCTTCCACAATTAGGCTAAGCAAAGCTTGCCCTTAGCTCTATGCTAAGGACCCTGGAGCTCCCTGGGTTCCTCCCCAAGGAAACTATCTGCTATGCTCCAGGCTGGCACCTAGGAACAGGCCGACAGGGATGATGCAGAGAGGATGACAGCAGCTGGAGAGAAACTGCGACCAAATGAATTTGACATTCGGTCAAACTACGACCTGTGGTGATGTGTGTGTACTAACACCAGCTCTCCAGTGGAGTAACTAATTAACCTGATCTCTGTGCCCTGCTGATGTGGCTGTGCTGGCTTTGGGAAGCTTAAGCAGCTCTCTAGTCCTAGTTTGCAGTATGACAGTGCTTTGCACTGCACAGAAGCTGGAAACCTTCCAGGCACGTTACTGTAGCGTGCTGCCTGGGCAGCTGCAGTTTTGTCTCCCACAGCTTGGAGAGAGGACCCAACATTTTTAGAAAGATGGTTTTTCAGCCTTTTCAAGTTGGTCATGGACTGAACAACTGTCAAAGTTGTTCAGTTGTTCATATTTTGGGTTTTAGTACATTAAAATATATATTTAAAATATATATTTAAAATATATATATTTTATAATATACTAAATATATATTTAAAATATATATTTAGTATATTAAAATATATTTAGTATATTAACATATATTCCTCCTTATTTTTATTTTTATATATTATTATGTATATTATTATTATTACTTACCTAATTATTTTAATTGGTTTAATTTTAAAACTTTTGCCCTAAAAGGAATTCCATGTGCTGAAGGAGTGGAGGGAGGAAGAAAAAAGGAGAGTTCCTTAGTCTTGTTAGGTTTGTTAACCTTTAAAGTCCTGATTTTGAAGACCAAGTAGCATATACAAAAATGACAACTTCATTACTGCCCCCTACTCTTTGTTATGGAGAAACATGCATTTGCTCACTCAGTGCCCTGCTGTTAGCTAACAAATAACATTATACTCTGCAGAACGAGTGGCAAAATTATCCTGGCCGTATTTTTTTTAGGGAGAAGTTGGAAGCTATATAGAAACATATCTCCCAGCTTCACATCTTACCTGAAGAGACCAATCCATACAGGTGACGACACGATGCTTCGACCAATGCTCATCATAGAACTGACGATTAAAGGAAAGGTTGGCTCCTGCTTGAACATCTCTGTGAATCCAAACAAAGTGACACTTTTTTGAGGAAGCAGGGTTCAAATGCTGTGAAAATCAATGCAAAAGTTTCTGACTAACTTCTGGAGAAGTCTGCCACCTTCATTTAATTGCTTTCACTGACAGCCTTGCAGGGAGCAGCGACATTACACTATGGAACAGATTTACAAGTATTTCACAAAAACAGATTTCTTAATTTCTGCTGCTTTTCTGCCTCTTTTTTTGGCTGGCTCTTCTGGGCCACCCTGGGCCACCCCTGCCGCCTTTGTCTCTCAGGACCTGGCATTCAGCACCCCCTTTTCTGAATCTTCACATCTAAGCTATAACCAAAATTCTCTTATTTTTGACTGCTGAAATCATGAAGTTAGAGCATCTCCTCCTGGCCATGGAGATGGCAAATGCTTTCTGGCACCACTAGAACCTGCTGAAGCTCAGTGCTGGTGCAATGCTGCTGCAGGGATGCGTTTAGCTGGTCACAGGGTTAACATGCAGTAACTTTAACACACAACACAGCTCCTGATTTGCCACGAGGCTTCAATGGATACACTGCTGTTGAAACCTAAATACTTCCTCTTGTGCTAACAAGGTTTGCTTCTTGTACCCCCTATAAACTGCACAATCTGCAACCTGTCACCTCCAGTCTTATGTGTTTGGATTGCAGACACTTTGGGACATCATCGTTTCCATCCACACAGTGCATCCCATAGCGGGATCCATTACAGACCTGGTGCAGCAGTATGATATAAACAACAGTAATTTGCTTTTGTAAAAATGCCATAATCTAAGTACACAGATGTATACTGCTGGAATGTACACGTGCACATATACATATCCATGTGTACACACATATTTCTGTGTTTCAATTATTCATATTTTCCTTCAGAATTTGAAGTTTCGTCCAAAAAAAAAAAAGAAACAAAAAGTTAAACCATCTGAGTAACATTTTGAAGAAAAAAAAAAAGCACCACAACACAGTGATAAAGCACAAAGCTATTTTACAAAATAATTTAGGCTGACAAAGTGACCCAGGACTTCAAGGAGAGGTTTTACCCTTTTCTTAGCTATTAAAATGTTTAGTTTAGTTTCAAAAGTAAGGTTTCTTGGCATTGGATTTTTTTTTTTTTTTTAATAAGCTTATTTTACAAAAGCAAACAAAACCCCAAACTGACCCATCTTTCTCTTCTACATCTCTGCCACTGTAGTCAAAGAATATGTCTGAATCTTCAGCCAAAGCTCGCTCAATTACACGTATTGTCCGGTCAAAAAATATCAGGAATTCTTCTGAATGGAGAACTTGCTGTTTTTCTTCTTCTGTCAGTTCTCTGGGAGGAGCTTGGAAAACAAAAAGATGTAGTTAAAGAGTATGACATTTTACTCCTTTCCAAGTGAATCAACATCTTCAGGGAGTTTCTTTAGACAGGAAAGCTTGCTGTAGTACTGTCAAGACAAAAATTAAAGCTTTACTCTTAAAATCATGACTAAGATTTTTTTTCAGTATGTTTGAACATACTCCTGTATGTTCCCAGAATGTAGACTTTACGCAGAAGAGATCCTATATCTCACATATTTATTATTCTGAAATGGAAAATACTTAAAGCCCCAGATTAAATAAACGCAGCGTTCCTATTTCAGGAAATCTCTGCCTGACGTTTAGGCAATACCTAACTTGAAAAAGCAGAACACTTATGTAACGGGGGACCTGTCAGAGGAGCCAAAGATAAAATAATCTTCTCAATTTATACTGCACTTCTTTGTATTAAAAGGGCTCTCATAATCTCTCCCTTCACTTCTTCCTATTTCTTCTTGGTGTCACTGATAAATTTTGTCCTCGCTTTAGAGCTTTTGTAAGGCACTGAAGTAAATAACTGAAGATATTCTCCGAGGCAGCAAAATCTAAAGCGAGTGACCAAACCCCATTTTATTTCAGGCGGATTTATTCCTTGCAAAGCAATCTTAAGAGTGAGAGCTTGCGCAGAGCTGCCCTGGAGGGGTGGGAGCTGCCTCAGGCTGCGGGCTGGGGAAGCTCATGTCCCTGTGCAGCCAGCAGGATGAAGTTGCTCCTTTCCACATACATGGAGATGTAGGTGTGAAATTCCAAAGGGGTATTGCCAGTAAAACCCTTCGTCTGAAAAAAATCAGGATGCACCAGTTTCACCTCTCCATCAGTTTTATGACTTGGTGGTAAATTACAATTAAAATGTGAGCAACTGTGGGAAGGTAAGTTGGGATGCTGCTCTACACTGTAAAACTGCTCTCAATTACACTAGCAGGGTCATACCGATAAGGTGGCAAATCTGTGTATCAATTATGCCTTTGCCTACCTGTGATTTTAAGCAATCATTTTAGCTGTATTTCAGAAGCATGTGTATTTCAAAAAATGCCATGAGTATCTCTGCAGTTACACCAAACCAGCCTTACAGCTGTGTCACATTTCCAGCCCGAAGAGCTCTGCTGGCATCATAGGAATTATGCTAACAGGGAACACTGTTCCAAATTCATAATTAGGTACACAAACATCACTCAATAAACAGACAGATTTATTGCAAAATTACAGAGGCTTGTACTTAGAGTTTAACTGGTGACCAAAGGTCTCCCGCATTTGGCCTCGCACTACAGATTTGAGGTGTTTGCTTTTGCAAGTGACCTTGCAGTCTCCCTAGGCCATACTGGGTTAAAATACCAGCAGCCAAAAAAGATAATTCAGCACTGTGCCTCAGAGAACACCCAGCATACATTAAAGTTTAACTCCAAGCCCTGCTGTATCTTAACGTTTAATTAAATGCGGAGTGACACAGCTCAGAGCTGCACTTCAAAATTATTTCCCAGTTGCTGTGCTGCACAGCTACCTTCAGGTGTTGGAGAGATGTAGCCCTTGCTTGCCATCCCATTTCCCCGTGGCTCATGCTAGGTTTTTGTGCTGACAGCTGCCTGAAGAGGCAGGAACTGGCTATGACTCCCCTGCCAGCTCCAGGGGTAGGGAGAAATTCAAAGGAGCAACTACAGGCAGGAGCACTGGCACAGTAAAGCAGTTCTGCAGTACTCAGCTACCCCAGTTTTCAGGGTATTTGCTTTTAGAGCACTCCCTGTGGTCGGGAGAGGCTGTTATCACCACGTTTAGGTTTGCCTAACCTGGTCAAAGCTTTTGCTCTAATAGACAAAATCTCTGCACTTCATCCAGTCTAAATAGAGAGGGCAGGAAAAATGCGAAAGGTGGAGGAGCAATTTGGCCCTCGGGAGACAAAGCAGCTTGGAAGTTAGAAACTTTAGCCTCTGACGATCTCCTGTGGCTGTGGCCCTCTGCCTCCTGCCACCAGGTTAGGGGGCCCCGTGGAGCTCCACATATCCAGAGAAAATCTCTGTCCCCCTGCATGGTCCCCCTGAGTAGCAGAGCAACCATTACCAAGGTGGGAGCACAATTTGACTCTAAGTGCTTTAGACAGAAGCAATGCATGTTAAAAAAAAATAAATAAAAGAAAAAAAAAAAAAAAAAGAATGACTAGCAAAAAGTACAGGTTGACCTATTGCACCATCCCCTACTGAATAGGAATTGGCACAGAGGGAACTCATCTGGCAAGGAAGGCTGTAATGAGGCAATATCCCACTGTCACCACTAAAGCATCACTTTCCGAGAATCAAAGACAACAAGCATGACAATGCAGCAAAATGGCATAAAAGGGGAGCAAATAACTGCAACTGGAAAACTCACTTTAAACTGCTCCAAATGCTAAAAAGTGTTCGCTAAATCAAATACTCTCTACAGCCTGGAAATATAAATTTATTACTCAGTCATTTGCCCACTTGGATTGGCAAAGAAAGTACAACCAAAAATCAATAGAAAGGGGAA
The DNA here is from genome assembly GCF_964211825.1 of Aythya ferina. Classification (NCBI taxonomy): domain Eukaryota; kingdom Metazoa; phylum Chordata; class Aves; order Anseriformes; family Anatidae; genus Aythya; species Aythya ferina. The sequence continues at coordinate 26,464,803 of NC_140297.1, read as the reverse complement.
AGGCAAAAAATAAACAGCTTGGGAGCTGTGGAGTGTTCACAAGCAATGGAGACACAAATGATTGCAATTCTACCTCAGCAAAATCTCCCTAGCAGTTAGCAGTGATCTGTGGGAGGCCAGCAGCCTATTAAACCCTCTTCGGCATCAGAAACACCTTGGCTAAAGTTTGTAGGGCATAAATCAGCTTACCTCATTCATCTGACTGACACACCAGATGCCCCCTGGCGATATTAAGCTTCATATTTTAACCTTATTTTCTTCTTTCATTCGTCTGCCTCTGAAGTTTTATTTGAGGCAATCTCTTACAAGAATGTTAACATCATTACTTTTTCCAGTGTAAAACATTTCTGTAACTACTGCAAATACATGGAGTATAAGCAAAAAAAAAGAAAAAAGAAAGAAAAAAAAAAAAAAGACAAGCTTGTTCTTTCAAATATGAAGATTTTGTAACCATTTATCTTGCAGAGCCACTTCCATTTTCCCCTTGTTCCTTTTTCCTGACTGTCCATTACCTTGAATAAAATAAAAGAATCCATGTAATTTTCTGCAATTTCTCTTCCTATCTAGAGGCTTACAGTTACTTTGATCTCAGCTTTCAGGAGACATAGACTCTCTTCAAGGAAAGCTATGAGAAATATAAGTGGCTGATCAAAGTATTTTTTTGTTTTGTTTTGTCACAGAGACCTATGTGATGTGACAATATCTCCAGAAATTCTAGGTAGGAATACAGCAATTGCCTTCAAATATCTGCTCTACCTAAAGTAAAAACCAAACAAACTACATCTAACCCTCCACGTCTAGCAGAGCCCAGTGTGATGCTTAGCTTACCAGTGCTGTAAGTTACGTGCTTATTGCCTGAAGTGCAATGAGAGTTCCCAAAAAGGAAGCCCCATACTTTGCTCTCGTTTATGTTCAGCAGCTTCGTAATAAAGCTACTGTGCCCGTGCTCTGCTTCCCGGCTGGAGGAGCTGGACTGAGCCCATGGCCTTGCACAGCTCACTGCAAGAGGTCCTGTGCTGCAGCCCACATGGGACCTCCGAGCTCTGCCTGACCCCAAGAGTGCCACCAAGCATCCCGTCTGGTCACAGAGCCACTAGAGCTTAGCCATGAGCAGGGTGCTGCCCCGCTGCCTCCGGAGCTCCCAGGTCACTCACATGTATTGAAGGAGCCCTGTACTCATTTTAATGTATAATATTGTACAAAATAAGATGGAATTTACATTTAAAATACAAATGCTGTAAAGTTATACATGTACAAGCACAGAGAATGCTGCTGGATAGGAGATATTGCATACTTGTGCATGAACAAAAAGGCCTAGAATATGTAACAAAGATCAAACATGACATGAAAACAGCAGATTTATTCAACACTTGAGGGAAAAGAGAAAAGAAGAAAAAAGGATATAAAAGCATTTCCTTGGATCGCTAGAAGCTAGGCTAAAAAAAAAGCTCCAGTCTTGTTCTTATCTGACAGAAGCAGGACTGTAGTAAATACAACATAAATAGTTGTGATAGCAGTGCTGGATCAAATTCACAAATATTTAAAAAAACAGGATTCAAGTCTTCTCCCTAGGGAACCAAAAGGATATTTAAAAAACAGAGAAAGACCCTCATTTAGGTAAGTACAATAGAATAGAAAAATATTCTCTTGCAGCCTAAGCAATTGTAAAAACCTGACAAAATATGTGAAGTGCATTAAAGACAAAAAAAAAAAAAAGGAAAAAAAAAAAGGAAAAAAAAAAAAAAAGAACAGAAAGAGTAAGTGAATGAAAGAAAGGGTGAACTAATAAAAACAGTAAAGCAGGAAGCAGCCTTGTTATGAGCACAGAGATATAATGAGAGACAGAAGGAGATTAGTAAAAACCCTTTTAAGAGCTGCATTATTTCTTTTAGTGTGTATTTAAATCCACGTAAACTTCAGATGTGCTGACTACTGAGTACGGCAGAAATGCACAGCGTGAGAACCGCAAGGTGCTAATCGGCTCTCAGCAGCTTTTAGTCCCTGTCTCCCTGTGATCCTCCTGTTTTTCTTGTGCTTCTTGCTTTCATGTCAGGCTTGATATACACCATGTCCTAGTTTGATACGTGCCATGTCCTGGTTGTGTTAGGTTTACAGCACAAGTCCCTGCATGGCACAATTTCTGAACGTATAAAGGGAGATTTCAAGGCACATTTAGGAATTTTCCAATGCTGGAAAAGCAGAGTCTGGAGCCTTGAATTCAGAGCTTTGCCAGACAGGGCTTCTACCACTGAATGAGCTTCTCTAGGGTCCGTGTGTGCTGAAAACCATCCCCTGAGCATGTCTGAGCTGAGCTACCAGGACGGATGGGCCCTCCTGACCTAGCTGTGGCACTGACAGCAGAGAAACTGTGGCGTTGCAGTCTCTTAAAAAACCCCAGCAAGATTTCAGGGGCAAAACCAGCCACCTGCCTTGTTTCTCCCTTACTGATGCTTGCAAGATCGCAGCCATCTCCCCCACCTGCAGCATGGCCACACAAAGCCCATGCACACGTCCAGGGAGGGCACGGCGGGCCTTTGAAGCGGCGGATCCCAGCCTCCCCCATCACACACAAGTTTCTGTGGATATATCTACGGCTGCAGATAACTGCAGGCTGAGGCCCACTTTCAAGACCCAGCCCGTCCCGCTGTTCATGTGGTTTCTACTGACACAAAGAGGCGCCTAAGGTGGAGCTCCGGAGCTCTCTGGCGGTGGAAAGCCCCATTCCACCCGATGCCACGATTCGGGACCAGTCTCTTGTTTATGTGGTCAGGAACTGCTGGGAACGGGCAGGACCGGGCCCAGTTCACCAGCAGGTATCCCACACTTGGCTCTTCCCAGCAGATTGGGAAGACCATGAGCCTGAGACATGGGTGACAACAAGCAGCCACATGGAAGAAACACGGCGGGGGCCCAAGTTTTCAGCAGCTGGCCTGCCAGGCCTTCACCTCCTGCTCCAAAAACACTGTGGGGCTTGCTGCTCTGCCCCCTGTGCCTGCAGGGTGGGGAAATGCTGCCCCATGGGGTTGTGCCAGGTGGGCTGCCCCATTGCAGGTGCCTCATGGTGACACTGGGACAAGGCCATGCCCTGCCAGCAGCCATGCGATCCCTTCCAGCCCAGCAGAGTAGCGCCAGGGCACACGGGGAAGACGAGGAAATTAAGCGTGCAATAAACGTCTGTAGAATTAAATGGGACTACCTATAAACCACAGAGAGAGAAGGAAAAAAATCACATTTCCTCTTAAAATACCATTATAAAAATAGAGCACTCCTGTCCCGTTGGCTTGGGGAGAGGGAGAAGGAACGATCTTTGTTTTTCATCCTGACCTATTTCTGAGTTATTTTCATGAAAGAATTGTCTGCCTCTCTCTCCCAACACTTCTCTCTCCCATGTTTTTTTTTTTTTTTTCTTTTTACACTCCTATAACTCAAAAAAGGCCATGCTGATTTTTTTTAATCTGTTAAAAATGTGCTCCCTGAGCTGAAACCAAATTTCAGCCCAGAGCAAATTTTTACGGCTGGGTTATAAATCCCTGAAAAACAGGATTCATAATGGAAGTGCTGACACAGCCTTAACTACTATATAGCAGTGTGAATGGCGCCACTATAATATCTATTAGAGATTCTTTAAAAAGTTTGCAAAATATTGTCTTGCCTTGCAGAGAAAAAGAAGCCAGAGTACTTAATGCCAACATAAACATGCTTTTAACCCATTATGTGCTAATTTGCAGAAAAGCTATTAATTCTGAGTAGGCGCACAGAGTGCAGGACCGACAGGAAATGTTCTTCTAAACTCCTGTTTGACTTGTAACATGGTTTTAATCACTTCCATGAAACACAAACGATGGCTTCAAACTCTGAATGTTGCTCAGAACATGAGAAGGGTGATTACAACAGAGAGGAAAACAGGATTTTATTGGTGAAAAGGCTGAAGCCAACAGGGAGAGAGCTACACTAAATGCTAAAAATGGGACTCCGATCGCTGTCAATTTTTGGGGACAATTGCTTCATTTGATTCACAGCATTTAATGCTAGTCATCAGCATGCCACTATTTAATCTCTGTCATGACATGTACTGCAGGTCATGTTCACTTTCTATCAGTGAATGAACATCCTTTCTTCTTCCTTGAACCCAATCAAGTGTTAGCACCTCACAGAGCTGGATCTGCTCAAACAAGCTGTGCCTTGCTTTTGCATTTTGCAGTTTGTGTGTCCTGGACTAGTGCTAAACTAACCCCGTTCAGCTACTGTTCCTGTGGTCTGCCAGGCAGGGAAGGAAAGCACTTACTCTAGACTGAAACACAGCGAAGAAATAGAAGATGTTGGAGATAGTGCTTGGTCAGCAAAGTATGTAAAACATTCACTTGAAAGACCATGAAGAAGGAAAACAAAGCAGTAATGCATTTAGCTTTTTTCTTCTTTTCTTCCTACAGGAGTTTGTGCTTTCTCCCCAGCTATAAGCACTAGCGTTATTTTTATGTGGCAATAAATGGGGATGGGATCAACTGTTAGCTGAATACTACAAGAGCAACTGAGGACTGTGTTTAAGTGCAGAGATATCAGCATTTATGGCTTCCTGTTGTCATTAAGAAAAGAGGTACTGTGCTAGCCCAGTGACTGCTAGAACCTATGTGTAGACTGCCCCCACTGTTTTGGGAGGAAAACAGGTTTTTGGAAAAATTTTTTCTGTGCTGCCATGCCACTCGTTCATGTCTTCAGCTCTGCAATTGCAGACGCTCCTGTGATGCCTGTTCCTGCCACTGCTCCCTTCTGCCTGCAGCAGCAGTGACTGAGAGCAGTGGGTGCAGCAGCAGGACGAAGGAGCAAGCTCCCCGCTCCGTATTTCTGTGAGAACCAAATGAGCAATGAGCACTGCAGGGCTTATGCATGGGTGATTTCCATGATGCTTTTAAAAGGGAAGAAAGATCAATTTATAATCAAAACTAGTACCGTAACTCGCTTCAGCATGAGGAGAGTGAAATGTGGTCAGTATACATCAGACTCCGATTTCTCTGTCACTGTTGTGAATCATGACAAACTCTCCTGGATGAGAAGGAAGTATCCACTGCTTATTCACAGACAATGAGTTCATGGCCTTCTCGGTAAACCTACTCTGTATGTTTGCCATACTGAGACTGTCTTGTGAAAAACATGTCACAGAATCATCCTGATGATGATAACCATATCAAGAAGTGACTTAGGCCCTACCTGAAGTAAGCAAGTAAGTTATCTTTCAAGAGGGTAAGCAGCATAGTGAGAAATCCTGGCAATAACAAGCTAAGAAATGTTGGACAAGAAGCTCATCTCCTCTCATACTGAATTCGCTGATATTTCAACCCTTTTCCCCTATTTCACTTTGGGGTAAGTGTTGACCGTGTAAAGTGCTGCTGCAGAATAGCCAATACTCCAGTAAATTCCCAAATGAGGAAGACCAAACTTCACATCCCTCTTCTAATTAAGAAGGAAGCAAATGAGAGACACCCAGAACATCTAGTGTGTCCAGTGCTGGCATGCACCCCTGTGACACAAACCTGTACCAGAAAGAAGCTGTAACCTGAATTTCTGTCCCTTGTAACAATGGAGAATGTCTCAGTCCAAAAATATAGAAGAGCTGGCTTCAATTTTGACCTGAAGTTCCCTGGGGGCAGCTCCCACAAAACAGAAACAAAAACAAAACAAAACAAAACAAAACAAAAAACTTTGATTGTGATAGTCTACATTTTTTTTTTTTTTCCCTGGAAGATTCCTGGTCCCCACTAGGTGTAAGTTTTCCCCTCTTGAGTGGACAGACAGTTTACAGGCTCTAAGTGAGTATCTCTGAAGGTCAACCAAGTCTGTGGAGCTGCTGGAATGCCTGGCATTCACATTTTAAATCTTTCACTTAAGTAGGCTATTTAAACCAGAGGACATGTAAGCACCTGTCCTGGAATCCAAGAATCTCTGTTTTGGATCCCAAACTATGAGGACAAGTTGCTTCCTCTAAACAGCTGAGGTCTTGTGCTGGGTCAATGGGATACAATTTTTTGCTTTTATGCCATTTGTGTGGTTCTGAATCAACAGAACTTGTGACCGTTTCAATTTTGCAGTGTTCTCTCTAATGGACACTACTTATGAGAATAACTACCTGTAGGATTGAGCCCTTTAATGTTGTAACAGAATTCTTTTTGTTTGTTAAAGTACCTTCTTTCACTTCCTGCTTCTGGTCTTGATTTTCTGTCTCCAAGTCATCCTGTGCTTTTGGCTCCACCATCTCTTCATCGTCTTCATCCTCTAGAAAAAGGAAGACAAGGAATTGTGAGATTCTTTTCTTTAAGGTAGAAGGGAAACAATGTATGTCCTTTATAATTATAATCTGTTAGCAAACACAGCTAAAGCACAGTGCACAATAAATGAACATGCCTACTTCATACTCAAAGTGCCCCTCTCAGAAATATTCCCCAAGACTGCAAGATAATCTGCTAACACAAGGCACCTGCCCCTTGTGCCCCCTGTGGCAACTTCCCATCTCAGATGTCATCTGAATGTCTCCTTGACCTCAGAGATGACTTCTTGGATGGCAGAAGAACAGATGCAAACACGTTTCAGCCTGGCAGCTATTCTGCAGTCAGGACACCTGTTATCCAGACACCTCATTTCCAATTCAATTCTCACCAGATTAATTTGTCTTTTGACCTACAGGAAGGGGTTAAATAGAAATCTGACCTCAGGTCAGCTGCCACTAGCAAGCAAACAGGCATGGTACAGTTCTGAAAAGTCATCAGTGGCAAGTGGGGGAACACAGCAACCAAAAGCAGCCTTTGGAGCCCAAGAGCCATTCTTGCATTAATATGAATTTAATGAACACTAAAATGTGACACATGTCAGTTACCACTGCCAGATGTTTTAATGACCTTTCCTGACCTATGCAAATGCCTCTCTCCCTTTGCTTTTCTCCCCACATTCACGTGTTGTCATTTTATTCAGAAGGGCAAACTATTCATTCCTTTCTTTACGTCTGTTTGAAGTTACAAAGGTTCTGATTGTCCAGACCAAAATATAATGCAGTAGAGGTAGAAAGACAAAGTGATATGCCAAAATATCTCAGAATCTAGCTTAATCTCCTTACTTGTTCCCAGCTAGAGCAACATGATTCATTCTCCAGAGCCCACAGCCTGCACTTGACCCACTCACACTCATGAGAGGGGAGAAAAAATAGAGGTGATCCCAAAAGAGGGAGTTACTGTAATTAACAGTTAGGATAAATAAGCCTATGGGCTATGCAGGGATTATTTGGGAATGGTTATGAAGCAAAGACATAGCATCACAGCACAGCAAACACATGGCGCCCTGGGTGGGTCTGCCACACGAGGGAATGATGTTCTCCTGGCCTGGGGCACTCAGCCATCAGCAAAACTGCTGTGGGTCCTCTGGGGCTCCCTGAGCAATCCGCCTGTCACCATATGGTTCCTCGGGATGTGGCACTTCTCCAGGCACGCCGACTGCTCTAACACCACCCCATTAACAGTGGGCCTGGGAGCAGGGAGGGGGCAACGTGTCATGCTCCTCAAGCTGCTTGGCTACTGGCACCTTCTGCGAAGGCTGGCTATGATCGGTCCCAGCTTCTTGGGGGGACGCTGGTGCTGACAGGTTGCATTCAGCCAACAGCAACACACAGCTGCATTTTGTTTTCAATAACCTAATAGGCACCATACTATTCCCACCGCTTTGCCTACCCCAGGACTCCTCCCAGAAGCCCACAGAGCGCTGGTTGCTAGCTGACATCTCAGCTGCAAAGCATGGCTTAGCCACAAAGCTAAGGAAGTGTCTCAGCATGGACAGTGTGCTCTTCCCTCTGGGGAAAACGACGAAATCTTGGCAGAAGATATACCCTCACCCCCCTGCTGCTAGTGAGGAAAAGAGGGAAAGCTCAGAAAAAGGGGGGAAAGGTACGATATGCGCTCACTTTGATGCCTCTCTTGGCAATCACGATTCCCTAGGTACCCTGTATATTCACTGAAAGAGCTTTCAGACAGCAAGCCGGGGCATTTAAGCTTGGCAGAGTACACACATTGCTCTGTCCACTGGCTGAAAGGCAGGCAGCATCCAACTCGGTCAGCAGAGAGTGAGGGAAGCTGCCTGGTGTGCACACAGAGGAGGGGTAAAAAAGGTTCCTTCTGCCCTCAGCCTGTGGCACTAGCGGGGACGGGGATGCAGAAAGGAGACAGACACTCCCCAGGAGTAGATGAGAAGTGTGGGAAGAAAGAGGAGTGACCGGCAGGGTAGGCAGGGAACGCTCTGCTAACCTCAGATATGCATGCACCCACAGATAGGATCGCAACGGTGTGCAGATATATGCACACAGACACGCTTCTGGTAGGTGCCTAATGAAGCCAACTCCCACAAGAGTTTTGTGAGTCTCGCCTTACGAGTTTTCATTCCCTCGAGCACCGGCTCTTGGAGCCAGCAGTTTATGTATGGATTTCAGCTTCCATTTTTAACCTGTTTCCAACCTGTCTGCTTGCGCAGGGAAGTTTCAAAAGGTGAATGGTTTAGGAAAACTTGCAGAAAGCAGACAGAAATAAATATTTAACTGAAAATACTATGATTTTTTAAGGCAGCATGCCATGGTTGTCAATGCCTGACATGTAATTTGCTGAGGCACAGGGATGACATCTCAAATGTAAAACTTTAGATTTAGTATAAGGTTTCCAGACTGAAATGAAGCAAATTCATCACTGTTCCCTACAAGTTCTTGATCCTCCTGTTTTTGGGAGGCAGACTGATTGCCAGTTCCTGCCTCTAAAGCAGAGAAGCACCAAATGGCTGTGGCACAGCTGGAGCAGGGAACTGTACTGATACTTCAGCACCTATTAAGGTAGATCTTCTTTACTTCCCTTCTGGGAACAATCAAAACCAAGTTTCCCAAGAGTTTTCTAGATCTAATTGCAGCAGGAAAAATAACTAAAGGTTATTATAACACATGCCATGCTTTTTTTTTTTTTTTTTTTTTTTTTTTTTTCTAAGAGCACATACACTAATATATTAGTTTTACCAGGAAGGCAGCGCGAGAGCTTGTAGCAGGTTTGATACAGTTCAGATGTCCTCATGTATTTACAGAGAAACGTATACACACAGAAAGAAAAATTCAGCAAAAAGAATGATATGGTTGTGAGCCAAATGCTAAAATGTTAGCAAATGCCAGAATTTGGATTGCCTGGGCACGATTACCTCCCTCCCCTCCGCACGTGGAGGCATGATGACCTCACTCTGGAATTTCCTCCCTCTTGAGTGCTTGGCCTCATTTTCTGGGTGCTCAACAAGAGACACGTGGGGCCTGAAATGCAGAAGTACTGAGAGCTGAAGTCAACTGGGCCTGTGCTTTGAGTGGAGAGCGCTATGGAAATGCTGCGCATTGAAAGCTCCCGGATCTCTTGCATGCAGCTTTGACTATTTGCTGTGGTTTGGACATTTTTGTCCTTTCTTTCCCTGTGCTTCAGTGCTTTTGCATGGTGAAAATAACACTGGAGGAAGGGTGCACCAGAGAAACAAAAGCATGGAAGGCGATCAATATTTTCTGTGCTCGGTGTGATGCTTTGAAATGAGATCTGAGGTCAGAACACCGAGTGGAGGAAGATAAAAACCAGAAGGGTTAAAAAGCTGACTCCCTATTAACTGGCTGATACAAGAATCTGTTAAGGAAAAAAACCCCACATGATACCATGTAATTAAAACTGTATCATCATACATATTCTAAATGGCTACTTAAGGATGCCCAGGAAACCTGTATTCTGGAATATCCAATGTAGCTTGGTTTTGCAACCTGAATGTTTATTTGCCATAGTTTTATTTTGGATACCACGCACTATTTCATGTTGATGCATACACACTTGTAGATGTTCGTAGTACATACATTTGCCACTGTGCCTAAAGATGGTTATGCACATGTACTTTTGACGGTGCATACATTATAGAATAATGTGAAGTGCTTTGGCATTCATTTTCCTGTGATTTACTTAAATGAGAAAAAGATAACATTTACTGTACATTTACTGGAGAGTCTGTAAGTGCGTACATGGCCAGTTGTTTCCACATATGCCTGTTCGGATAGGATATGCCATAGCAGAAATTGTGCAGGGAGGTGAAGACAGCTCTGCAGTTCCTGAATACAAATAGCCTTTCCCTGTTTAAGAGCATTTCCAACAATGGGAAGTTTAGAGAAATAACTTTTCAGCTGCTCACATAGCAGCAGCAGGAGTCTCCTAGTCACATTTGGCAAACACAGACTCACACCAACACCAGGAGTGTTACACCCTGCTCAGATGATCTAAATCAGAACCCAAATGTCTATTAAAGGAACCACATGAAAAAAGAGCTAGTAATGAAGTGTATGGTCGCCGTGTAACACTTCTTTGTAGATCTCAAAGGACTTCGCAAGGAGGCCAGTTTTATTATCCCATTTACCACGCAGAAGCTGACGCATAGCCCCACTCACTGGAGATCACTCGGTAGACCAGCAGCTAGGTGAAGAGTGAGGATTGACTTCAGAGTTTCAGCCTAGAGTCCTGCCCACTAAGGCCACCCTGCCTTTCACTGTAAATAAACCATTTCTCAATGGAAATGGTCGTTAAATGCTTGTGTTAAACAAGATGTTTGTCTGCTGAAGCTGGTGGGGTCGTATGTGGGATTAATGCAGACTGACAGAGCTGGACCAAATACCGTTTCTTCCTAACTCGGAGCCTGATGACTCTCTGGGCTCTAGGAGGTGGCCAATTAGTCCTAACAGTGCTTTGTTTAACATAATGAAATAAAAGCAGAGCAATTGTTCTCAGCTCCTACTTAGCTTTGAACATTCCTGCTTCTGTTCCAGACCAGAAGGTGGTCTCACGTGTCTAAAAACTTGCCTGTTTTCTTCCAACTATAGAAACAGCTCCAATAAAAAAGTATGACCTCTCCCTCCAAACCTGTTTTCGTTTAATCTGCATGTAAACTACTTATTTTCAAATGTTGCCCAACTGATAGCTCCTATGAGCCTGGCCTTTGCAAGGATCAAAATGGATCACCAATTTGAAATCCCAGTACATGGAGGGGGAACCCCTGCAAACATGCAGCTAATCTGCTGGCACCTGCGGAGGAAAAGCCCAGATGTGCTGAACTGGACCAAATACTCACAAAGAGCACAGATGATTTTAGGAAGACAGACCCCGTATAAAAATACTGGGCACATTCAGGACAAACTAGAATACAATAACTACATCTGTGAGGACTTCACATGACATTGGCTTCAGGGATTAATTCTTGAGATGATTTGCTTTTTTGTTTTGCTTGGGTGAACATTTTATCTTTGTTGGTTGTCTGAGTTTTGGATTACCAGTTTTAGGCAGTTAGCACTGGTACTGCTCAAATAGCTTACTAAACAGCCTTTTTTTTTTTTTTTTTTTTTCCTGAGGATTTATGTAATTATAGGCATCTGCTCTATTAATATATGTACCACCAGTTAAACACCAGGCAGCATGCTGTGCATTCTTCTTGGGTGGAGGATTTACACTTCCTCAGACCTGCACCTCTAAGACTAGCTAAGAAGTTGCAGCTTCTGTGCATTGTTTTGAGTATTGATGGCTATATTGAATTAGACTGACAGCTCTGTTTTTAATTTTGGGTAGGTACAAACAATACCTTCATTAAAGGCACATCTTTAAAATAGCAACTCAATTAGCATCACAATTATATATGTTATTGTCTAAGTCATGGATATATAAGAAGTCAGCAGGTTATTTTGTGGGGTTTTATATCAGCATTGACATTCCCTTAGTGCATGTGAACATTCAGCTATGCATATGAAATTCAATAAAATCAAGTGTCTTCACAAGAAGCGGACTTAATTTTGCAACTGTGAAATACCAAAAACTGTTGCATCACTTTTATATTTACAGCTGTTCAGATTAATTTTGTTGTTTCTGATATGAAAGAACTACAAACTAAGCAAGGACAAATGCATCATGTTTATATTGACATAAGCCTGGATCAAACAATTCAAATATTGTTGGCATTATCCCGACAAAAAGTTAAAACACTATCTTTCCTTATTGAATACATTTTTTCCATCACTAGCAAAATATGCAACAAGCAAGGAAACACATACTTTTTAAAATAGGACTGCTTGACATTTCACATTTTTGAAAATCTATGATTTGCAATCTGGCTGAATGGCCTATTTTTCATATAATGTAATTTTTTGAAACATGTCCAGTTTTTCACTTTCATCTTTTGACTGCCCTTTGAAGCAAGAAGAGAATTAATTCATCAGTGGATTTTGCTTGCAGAGTGGGATGTGAGACTGGACGTACACTGGGCACATGTTAGTCATACCAGATGGAAATATTCTCGCATGCAGGCTCTTCTTGGCAATAGGCAGCTGCCTCCTAAAATATATTTCAGCTAGTGAAGGCAGGGAAGATTACTGACTGCTGAATACGGAAAAAAACAGAGGTGAACAGATCTTAGCCTAAGCTCTGTGCAACAGGCAACAAATTTCAGATTAGAATTTCATGTGAGTCTGAGCTTGCAAGCAGATTTGCATGCAAAAATCATATGCATACAAGGTATCTCTGCCCAGTTCCCAGAAAGGAACTTAACTGCATAAAAGAATCATTAAAAAGCTCCATATTATTCTTCTAAATTTCCCCATCTCTGATATGACACATTCCCAACACATCATCTTGTCCTTGTTCATGGACACGACAGGGTTCATGGACAGAGTCATGCTTTCTAATAGCATGAATATCTGCCATATAAAAAGGGAACATTAGGAAAAGAAAGAGCAAAAGTGGATGAATGAATGTCTGGAACTCCTGTATGTTCATGGCACCTAAAGGACTTGAGCAGAAGCATGTGAGATTCTTCCTTCACTTTCCATTTACACTGTTTTAAATTGAGCAGAAAAAATGGTCTGTCTGTATCTGTTTTGACTGCAATTCTGCAAGAACAAGAATAAATCACAGGGCTACAAAACAACAGACTGGTTGGCATCTTCAATCTCCCTTGATTTTTTTTGTCTTTTATCTTGAAGTGCCCTGTTACTTTTTTGTAACACAAAAAGAGAGGCTATGCAAATTGATGAAATACAAGCTGTATGACTCATGTTTGTTTTAACAGACTCAAGTATATTGAATGAATCTTGTTGAAGAAAATATTGTACTAGAATTTAACCACAAAACAATATAGATAATGTTGGGCACTTGTATACCACTATAATCCAGAAGATTGCAGGACGCTTTTCCCTGGAATTAATGCATTTAGCCTAACATCTTCCACAGGGAGCAGCCTAGTCATAATATACCAGTTTTAAAAGTGCAGGACTGAGAGACAAAACTGTTTTCTTGTTTCTTGCAAAGTGAAATACTAGTTACATATCAGTCTGCCACATCTCAAAAGAGTTTTCTGATCCCATCCCTTGTTCTGCAATGCAAATCTCTGCAAAGGTTTACCCATTATCCTATAAGGAGCAGGTGATACTGCTGGGCATTACAAGCAGATCCCTAGCGTCCTCCTCTCAGGCTTCAGCCATCCCTGTACCAGCGCAATGAAGAAAATATGCATTTCACCCAGAAAACAAACACTATAGCTGGACTGACTGAGAGGAGTAATTTAGCTCAGAAAATTTATTTTGCCTACAGCATAGGCCATGTCTGTATGGTTGCCACTTAAAAATATGTCCTGAAATTTACTACACTTCCCTCTTAAAACACTTAAAGTACCCCATAAGCAATTTTTAGTCAACATTTCTTTTTAAGGCTCTCCTTCACAATTACTGCATTCAATTACTCCTGGTTGGGGGATTCTCAGGTCTCCTGGTATATGATTTCTCATAATCATCTCCTGATCTAGGGTTTCACCACTCAGCTCCAGTTCCTATGCCTCTTCCTGACTTGTGTTTGCAGTCAGATTTCTTTTTGGTACATTATGAAGACAGATCTTATTTTTCCATTTTGTGACAAATGATAGACTATCACAGCCAAATGGCAAGAAAATGTCACAGAAAAATTTCTTTTACTGTAGCATTTCACAAAGCTCCATATTAAACTATTCAAATCTCTTCACATCTCTTCACAGCCCTGATTGCAAACCTTTGCACTGGTTCAAGTATTAAAATCAATGCTTCAGAACGTAATCGTTTCTTTACTAATTAAAATGGAAAGCTGCCTGTGATTCTTCAGGGAAGCATTTCTCTAACCCAAGAAACTGATTTTCCAGTTACTTGGCCTGCACACAGTTTTCAGTTGTGGTGAGAGTCTCAGAATTCAAAGTGTCCCTTGTTTTTAGTTTCTGGTCGGTCTAGACCAGACATGGATTTTTCTCTCCTCTTTTGGACTGTTGCAACATCACACTGGTTGAAAGCATTTTTCAGTCCCCAGAGAACTAAACTGCAGAGAGCCCCACTGGAGTCATCATCTCTTCCAGCCGATTCCCTTTTCTCTTCTTCCTCCCTCCCCAAAGCTCATGTTCAATTCTATTGTGCTTGAAAATATTCCAGTTGGAAGATGTAGCACAAAAAGAAAAGTACAGAAGTTTCCTTTTCTTGGCCATGGTTGGCCCTTCAAATAAAAATGCCAACATGAAATAATGGTGGAACAGCAGAAGCCTTACAGCAGCATTTACAGACCACTAGCTCCAAAACCAAACAGCATACATTTAATATACGCTGCTGGAGTACAACCCCAATAGTGCTATCCGTGAGGAAAAAAGCCATCGAGACACTTCATTTGTGTGGAAGAAAAGGGGTTTGCTAAATCATGCAGGTTTCCACATCCTCTGAAACCTGTTAGAGGTTGTTCCCCACAGTGCTGCTGGAAGAAGTCGCGCCTTGCCAGCGACGTGAAACGACTCCTGTCCTGGGAAAGGGCACCCAGACACGTGGCAGACTTTGTGGATTGGGCCTGCTCAAGTCATTTTCAAACCCTCAGATCATGTAATAGTGTTAAAGCACAAAAGCCTAAGTATGTTAATGAAAACCAGTCCCCACAACCTATGGCACTAGCAGCAATTGTAAAACAAAAGCCGCTTTCATATTACACACACACAGATGATGTATCTGGCATTTGCACGGTGCCTGATTCGGAGGTCAATCTCAGACCGTTGCCTCAGCTGGGCACTAGGTACTTAAAACATTAACTACACTGCAGACCGAGCGAGGCCTGTGGGATTTTTACTGCTGACACACAGGGGCTAGGACTTCACAGACTCATTTACCCCAAGTGCTAATGACATTATACTCCACAGGCCACCTCTCCTATTTTCCATCATGCATCATGTTTGAGCAAGATTATAAAATCTTGCCATTGTGGAATAAATTAATTCTCCGCTTCCATATTGTGTCTCAGTCAGTTTCTTGGCTACACTGATAGATGTTAGGTCAAATTTGCCAGCTGACTCTTGGCTTAACTTCTCCTCTAAGCATCAGCATGGGCTCTTTGACTGGGAGGCCTTTAAAAGCTCCTCTCTTCTCTATTTTTTGGACATGAGGTAACATTTTGGTCCAATACCCTGAAATTAGCTGTATGGCCATATAGTTGTTTGCATGACCATGGTTTAACTTTTAACTCCAACTTTTCCACAAATCTCTCTCACTTTCTCTGTTCTATGGCTCTTTACAAACAAAGATCAATGATTAAAATGTAGCATTTACCTCTGTAACTGAGACATCTGAGAGCGCAGATCTCTGCATTTATACACAAACCTCAACAGAGAGAAATGGAGACAAGAATGCTGATGTATTACAAGGATAATTGGAAAAAATAACTATATTCATAAACAATTACCACAGAAAATACATAAAACCTCTCTCTCTTTGCCTCCCTGACACACACATGTATACACTTTGCTCAGAACTTTAAAAATAACCATTAGTCATGTGGCAAATGCATTTTACATGAGCAAAGGTTCATTTCACCATTTGTCTTTAGAAAGCCTGGCAAAAAAATCTTTTTATTAAAAAATTAAAGTACAGAAGAACGGCTGGGTCAGGGTGCTACGAGTGTGTGCTTATTGCTTTTATAGGCACCAAGCAGACCCTGCTTAATTCAGTTTCCCACTGACGCCACTTCACCTTAGTCATCGGTGTTAGCCCTGATTTGCATCAGCCTATGTGAAAAAGGAATTCCCTCCGACAGTTTTGAACTTGCTGTGTTTTAATTTCACCCTTTCTGTGCTACCACAGTGGGAGTGCAGAGGTTACTCTTTCCTGATATCTCAGTTTCAGGGATACCAAGGCACGTTAGTGAGCAACACTTTTTGGCGGCAAGGAAACCAAGGTGCCCAAAGCCGCTCTTGAAACAGCTGCAGACGATGGAATAAAAGCCTGGTCTCCTGGTTCCTGGCCAGATACTTCAGCTGCTGCCTGCCCCGGGCAGCTTTGGAGGCTGCTCAGCCTCCTTCAGTCAGACAAGCTGTCAAACCCCTCAGCCAGCTCCCCCCCAGCGGCCTGGTGGGCACCCTGCTCCTGGCCCTGCTGTCCCCTCAGCCCGCAGCCTCCCCCGTCTCCTCTCCACAACCCAGCAGGGTGGCTCCAGCTGCTCCCGCCCCTCTTTCTGCTGGGGGCCATGCTTCAAAGGCTCCAGCCCCCCCCCCAGAGGAAGGCCTCTTCCTTCCTCTTGGCCCCTCTCCAGCCTCCCCGGCATCGGCCTTCCCGAGGCAGGTATCAAAAATCCCCTACTTGAAATCAAGCGGTTGGCGCATGCAGAGAGCCATTCCCACCTGCAGATACCTGCTTGACACAGAAAAGCTCTCTGAGTTGGATTCTCAGGTGAACATTTGAATGTCTTTTGAGAACTTGGGTCTTGAGACCCTGATTTACAAAACATAAAATCCAGCCCCAATCCCAACAATTCCCAGATTGCTAGGGTTAGAAAACCCACTGCAGCTCTGAGGACCAGGTATTTTCACAGCTTTTCTGTGTAGTGTTCAAGCTCATCAGAGCTGAATAGCTTTGAACGATGCAAACAGGCAGACTTCATTTGGCACTTGGGATGCAGGACATGATAAAACTGCAACCGGGCACCAGCATTCACTTCTCTCTCTCCACTTTCCAGTTCTGATTCACCAGGAAAATTGTTTCTGTGGCAACTTTCTATCTTTCACACTTTGGAAAATTGATGCTTTGAAGTGCCATACAACAGGCTGCCCGTAAAGAAAAATCCTACCACTTCTCTCCAAACAGTGCAAAGACAGCTTGCAGGAGGTCTCAGGTACAGATGAGGGCGTCAAGTCAACAGAACCACATGAAAATAGGGATCAAATAATCTGGATTATGCTACCTCATAGTCTTTCATTTAGGAAGGCATCCCAGCGTAGGCTTTTTTTTTTTTTTTTTTTTTTTTTTTTACAGAAAGGAAGATCTCACTGGATTCAGATCCTACATCCCTTCAGCTGTAACACAACTCACAGCTGCAAAGTTTCCATGTGTTAACTGGGGATGCCACAAGCCAGCCTGCAAGAGGTTGTTTGTCATCCTGGTCTGAGGAAACACGGTGTGCTTATGTGCCAATGAGTTCACAGCAAGTGAAGCATTTGGCACACTGTATTTCATCAGTTGACTATTCCGTCTAGAGCTGATCAAGAAATCCAGCAATGCTGGAGCCATATTCTGTCAAAAAGACATAGTTGCATAAAACCTTAGTCTCCTGCAAAACATTGCCACATTCTTCACGGAAGGGGATAGATTAAAAAAGAAAGCTGAAGGGAGAGTTCTACCAATATCAAAATGGCTTGTTTTAACCTTTTCTGAATGAAATTTTGGGGACTTTCCATTAAAAAGCACTTCTCATTTTTTGGTTCTTCTGGTCTGTTGTGAAATAGGAGATGAAGAAAATCAAAATGAAAAGATATATTTTTTGTTAAAACATACATACATTACTGACCAGAGTGGAAAATAAGGAAAAAAATTATTTAAGGTGGTTTTTCGATATATTTGAGTTCTCTTCCAAACTGAAACAAAGTTATATTTTGAAACTTCAAATTTCACCACACTGCATGAAGAAGGGATTCCCAGCTCTAAGTCTGTCACTGCCTAAGTGATGCAATTTTATCTGAGTGAGGATTTTTAAATCTGGTATTAAAGCAATACAGAAGCGGCACAGCGTACACATTACTGTGATGAACAATGGCAAGGTTTCTTCTCCTGTGATCTGAGATTCCCTCTCCTGTGACTTTAGGTTAATCATTTCCTTTAGATGGGATGGACTTGCAGTACTAAGTGCCTGAAGGCAAAATTTACATCCTTGTCCTGAGAAGATGCTAACAGACACAGTTGACAAGTCTACCTGGAGCACACTTGAAAGCACAGCACACTAAACAGTGCCAAAACAAGGAGGAAATGTGCAAATGGTTATTTATCACATTTGAGGACTGGTCCTGCTTTTTTTTTTTTTTTTTTTTTTCATGCAGAGCTCCAAATGAACAGGACAAATGCATTATGAAGACAGCAAAGTACAACTAAGCACAGATCTGTACTGATGGCCCTTGAATGGTAAAATGAGAACTGTCTGAGCAAGTCTGATGAGCCTCTCTGAAACTATTGTCTTAGTTGCTGTACTGCTACATAGTCGGATAAAAAAGGAAAAATCACCACAAGTGAGGTGTTTGCTTTGGGGGTGGGCACTGGGGGTAGTGCTAAATTCAGCAGCCACAGCAGAACAAATAGAAACTGTGAGCTTTCCACCACATTAATGGAACTTCATTCAAAAGGTGGAGTGTAATGTTCTTCCGAGATGGATAATTCACATAAGCTGTGCGATTCAAACATTCATGTCTCCACACCAGCTCCACACCACCTCGGGATTTATGTTTTATTTCAGTTTTCATCGGACTGCTCACGAATGACCGACGACAAAAGAGCATGTGTGCGTTTTTCTTTTTCACAGGTTCCCATTAATGAGGACTCTGTTGCATTAAGACAGTCAAGACTGTCTCTGGCAAAACGTGTTGAACCAAGGTGTTTGTGCCTGCATAAAATTAAGCCACAAGTAAAGCACTTATTTCTGACAGCAGATTTATAATAGGAAAATCCCAGCAGGAATGAAGAGTTAGAAACCCCTGTTGTAGCCTTTTTCATAAACTTCACCTTGATTTAGTATCTCAAACAAGTAGCAGGAAAGGCTAACAGCAGAGGTAATCCTATCATCTTTTCTCTGACAGCACCATTCCATCTTTTTGACTTCCTCATGCTGCTAACATGAATTCAAATCATCTGTGTTTAAAGTTAAACGCAGTGATTGACAGATCTTTGTAGTCTCAGTCCATACTGAAGATTATTCTAGATACCTATCAGTTATTACTACAAGCCCTGTCTGATATTCAATACCTACAGGGAAAATTGTTTTTAACGGTGTAATGTCTGATCTATTTTGAAAGCTATTTTAAAATAAGAAACTAACTATAACCAGGTGGCTAAAATCCAGACAGGTTTTTTATGGGTTGATTTGTGGAGGGAGAAGGTGGAAGATAACAGCAGAACTCTGTTATACTGCAGTAACAACCATGATTCAGAGCAAAATACAGACAAAAATGAAGCATTTTGTTTTGATTCCATGACATCAATTTCTGTGAAAACACCTATTCCAGTAACACAGGGTAGGGGAAAGTTTACAGGTTTGCTTCTGGCTCTTAATACAAACTCATGACAGCATGCACTGCTGTGAAGTTACCGCTGGCTTTCGTGATCACAAGTCTCATCAAAGCTCAGCCGCTGTGCTAGAAAATGGGGATGCTGCAGGAGACCTCTGGGTGCACTATATCTTCTGTGGACACAAACGCAAATGTAGTAGCGAATCAGTGGTCAGACCATCCTTTGTGCCCAAGGGCCAGTAGTACAGAAAGGCAGAAGAATGTCCTCTTTAATTAACAGCCCCTAAGCTCAGCTCTGCTGACCCCACAGCTGTGATGGATGCAGCTCCATAATACAAATTGAGCTGTACTGCTCTTGATTACGGTGTTACAGGGTCAGCTGGCTTTAGTCACAGTCATATCAGCCAGTTGGGTAGGAAAGCACCCCAGTTGTGCTGCACTCATGAGGAGTAAAGGGGAAGCACTGTCCTCTCCCATAGGCAGGCTAGCAATGGTGGAAGCAGAGCTGGAGGAATGGAAAGGTGATGGCTGGGCAATGCCAGATGGTGCACGCCTTTGGTTCCCTGAGATGATCACTCTGCTCCATGTCAGGTTCATCTCTGAGCCTGTCCCATCCTTCCCCACCACTCGGTCTTGCATCTGCTATTGAAAGATTTTGTATCAGTTCTGGCTTGTGGCCTCATGCTCTCTCAGAGCTTCATTTCCCCTACTGCACAGCAATTTAATAGCAGGGAAAGAAGCACAAGAGAAGCTTAGCACAAACAGAGGGCAGGGCACTGCCCTCAATCTTCACCACTTTTCAGAGCTCCTACTCACAAGTCTGAGATCACATCCAGATCTTCATGAAACTTGATTAACTTTGTGCTCACAGTTAACTGAACCTGGAACTATGAGAGACAAGGGCTTAAAAGTCCTGCTCAGTTCAAGAGAGTTTTCCCTGGTTTTGTGATCAGGATCTGAAAAGCAAGCATGGTTAGTCTGTTTTGGCTGTAAATCATGGTAAGAAAAAAATAAACAAAACTGGGGAATGGAGCTTGTGTGTCTTGGGCTAGAAGGGATGGTTCGGGCTGCTGAATTCCTAGTGGCTTTTTCAAGATTTCGTTTATCCCTGGCTGTTAGTCTGTGTGCTTAGCAATGAAAAATAAGTACAAAAGGGATGGAAATACAGACTTTTTAAAGCCAAACTTGGCGCCCTAAAATCAATGGCAGCAAATGCATCGGTAAATGCGTCGGTCATTTGGCTAAATCCAAAAGTCATGATGATGGGCAAATTCCATCAGCAGAATGACAACTAAAAATAATTTCATATAGAAATGTGCACAGAAGTTTATTTTTCATGCACAGGACAAATAAAATCTGATAGTGTTTTGCATTCTCAATATCACCATGCTACGTTACATGGGAGCCTTGCAGAAGATGATGATTCAAATAAAAAGATCCTCCTGTTTGTCAAGTTGTCATTTTTCCATCTGCAAATAATGAAACCTAAACTATTCTGAAAGGGAGAGAGATGGGAGGGAATGTGTTCCACGGATCTGTGGAGAACCACACAGAAACATATACAGAAAAAGAAGCTGCAGCACGGAGCACTTCCTGACCTCCTCTTGGCTACAAGTCTGAAAGAAGTCTCCAAGGCAAGAGGCATGAAAGAGCTTAAACAAGAAACCCTTCAGAAGTACAGCTCTTTGCTGCATGAATACCACAACACAGGGAAAATCTGCTGTGTAGGAGTACAGTCCTCCCACTTGAAAAGAGCTGGTAATGCCATCATGTCACGGAAAGATTTTCTTCATGGCTTTTGTGCATTGAAGGCATTAGCAAAGTGGGAAAAGTGCGAGCTGACAATTGTGCGAAAAGAAGGGTTTCTTAA
This sequence comes from Aythya ferina, assembly GCF_964211825.1. NCBI lineage: Eukaryota > Metazoa > Chordata > Aves > Anseriformes > Anatidae > Aythya > Aythya ferina. Next base: position 26,443,340 of record NC_140297.1, on the reverse strand, counting down.
TTACATTGTAAAAGACGTCTCATTTAAAGATGCAGCAGAATTAGCGTTAAAAATACATGTCATCCCGTACAAGCGGATGCAAAATCAGTGCAGGTTAATCTAGCAGACTTTTTCACTAGCTTCTGGGTAGTGCACTCAGGAGCTGTTTACAAATAATAAGGAAAGCAGCTTCATCAGAGGTACATAAATGGTACTGCTGCCCCAGCATCCCACTGCAGCACTTGCTGAGCAGTACCCAAAGATCCCAGTACTACACTCGGTCTGGACTCCTGGTACAGGTCAGTCCAAGGCTCAGCACTTGGTCTAATGCTTTCTCTATCCTTTATGTAAGGGGAGAAATGGCAAACAAGTCCCCAGTCTAGGATGTGTTATCCTTTCCTATATAGCCAAGTCTGGATGCGTGCTTGTGTTCTCTGCACCATGTGGCTTCAACCAGTTCCATGCACGGGCTCAAACTGTGGACCCTCATTACAAAGACATATCCCATGTCAGTGAACAGAACTGAAACTTGGGCTCTGTAGTTTGATCTCATGCCTTACACAAAACGTTGTGTGACTGAATCAAGATCTTAACCATCAGGAATACAAATAAGATCTCCCAAGTTTTGAATAAGTGTCACTGCTTGAAGGCTATTCCAGGATGATGCCACTGCTGTTAATGCCAAACTTTCCAGGTATGCTGAACAGGAACATGCTCTTTCATATTATTTCTTTCTGTTACATGTTGGTGAGCAGCAGCCTTCATCTCTATACTTGTCACTTTTCTCATTCCAGTTGGTATGTAAGTCACCCTGCTGAGCCTGGCTGCCACTGTAAGGACCAAATAAGACTCAACACAAACTGGTGACAGAGACCGCTTGTAGAGTACAGAATCCTTACATGAAATAAATACCAGAGATACACTTGCCCCCCTGTCCTCCTCACGGAATTCAGAATTAAAGGCCAGACTTGTTTTCTTTCCCTGCCCTTGGAAAGCTTTAAATAGCATTATTCTCCTTCTGCCCACTGATCATTCAAACAGCATTTTATTCCACTAGCACGCTTTGTATTTCAGGAAACATTTTTTTCTTTCTTTTCCTTCTTTTGCCCTGGAAGTCCACTGTAACATGTACAGGTTCTGGCTCTCATGATGCGTTTGTACAACGTCTCGTGCACGTGCAAGCATGCACACGCACATTCGAACACACAGTGCTAACCTGCACTGGTGCAGCTCAGCACTTCACCTTGCTCTGGGCTATGCTTTAATAGAACAGGCATCGGGGCCTTGAAGTGCAGCAGTAATGAGCTGTTCCAAACATGCTTTGTGTTTTGTTTCCAGAGGAGGTGTGGAGGGGGGGGGGGCACACGGGATACTTAATCATAAAAACGCTGAATATTTCAGCCCGTTCTCCATTCTACCACCCCCATTTAAATCAGCAGTGCAGTTGGAATGAAATACAACTCGGCTTTCAAACATTTTTGTATTTAATTTAATTTACTTCTAGATTGATAGCTAAACTCAAAACAGATTTTACCCCTTTTCCCCTGGATGGGGAAATAGAGATGACCAAGATCCCTTTGAACTAAGTTTACAGTGTTTCTGTTTTTTTCCTATTAACTAAAAACAAACAAACAAAAGAAGGCAATTATTAAAGAGGTCCATAACCTATTTCTAGTACAGGATTGCAATGAAATGGAGTGAAGAGCTCCAAGCCTGAAGGACAGGTGTTTCTACTACCTGACACATGGGTTGGTTGTCTCACAAAAAGGACAAGGTCTTGAAGAATGAGTCTCTAATTCTTAGAGACAAGCTTTCTGTCCAACAATTAAGGTGCATCCATGCTTTGGGTGATTTTGGTGGTATGAACTGTGATTTTTCGAGTAGGTGTCTTCAAGTACCAGCCACATCTGTGAGAAGAAGTAGCCATGGGTGTAAATCACAGGAGGCCAGACTGAGAGGTGAAACTACCCAGCCATTATGTGCACTGTACCAGCAGATTTCAGGGAGGAATTATTCCAAAATAATAGTCAGTTACCTATTTTGAGAAAGACACAAATGAAAGGGAATGAAAATAGATAACAGAATAACAGCTTCCACTGGTGTCAATGATAAAGCTCACCAGGGAGATATTTTCAACACTTTATAAAGGGAATATTGAGATTTTTTTTGGAGCTGTCCTTCAGTGGAATGGAAGAGTTACAAGGCTGTGGACACGGGGCATGCAGTTCACTTGAGGAAAAGCACTACATCAGTCCAGCCCAGACCAAGAAGCATTGGCAGGCTGGTGTGTGTGAACTCACACTGCCAGCAGCTCAGTGCATAAGCAGAGATGCTTGATGTCCGCAGATGTCAATCTTGTGTCTTTCATAAACATTCATTTCAATGTTGTTTTTATTATTTTTATTTTTATTTTTTTAAGTCTGGTTTTGGTGAATATCCCAAAGTTCAGATGTTTCTCCCAAGTTTAGAGGAATTCATTCCAACGTCTTTTTTTTTTTTTTTTTTTCTTTTTTTCTTTTTTTTTTTTTTTTTCTGGAAATTTCACAAGAAAATCTTTTCACTCTCAAATCTCTGCATTATTCAGGTTTCATCTAGGTCAGAAAAAGTATTTTGCAGCTTGCCCACATTTTTGTTTCATTAGAGGAAAATGATGAGGAGGTGACCTCCAGAGATCCCTTCCAACCTCAACCATCCTGTGATTCTGTGAAAACTGACTAAAAATGAAATTAAACAGGTCTTCAAAAATATGAGTCATTTGAATTTTGGACAGAAGATGAATCTGTGGGCTTTTTTATTTGAACATTCCTATTACCAGCACTTACTAATAGAATGCTAAATGTGTTTCTGAACAAACAATTAACCTCATAGTGTTTCTGTCTCTTTTTTGATAGTCCAGTGTCCTCTAGCCACAGTGGCAGTTACTTGTATCTAGTAGAGGAAGAGAGGAAAAGTGCTGCTCTTTTAATTCTGCACATTCTTCCATGGTCGACAATAATGAAACACATCTAGAACCTCCTCCTACATTTCATTTCCATTCAGAAGCTTTTTTTTCTTTCTTTCTTTTTTTTTTTTTTTTTTTTAAACACCGTGAGCAAAGCTCTGCTTCACACCTCTCATAATTTCAGGGAGTGCAAGTTCAGGCACAAAGCCAGCCTTGCTTCTGAAGGACTCAGTCCTGCAAAGTCTGTTCACTCTCAGCTCTCCTCTGATGTTTAGAAGGGTCTAGCCTCTCTTCAGAGGTGCTTTACAACTCAGAAGTAAAGGTGAACTGTTTTCTGTTCAGAAAACTTTGCTCTGGCCTTGCTAGCAGATCCAGACTTTCCATGTGCAGAGGAATGCAAGAAACAGACAGGGAGAAAAAGATCTGCAAGGAAAATCATTTAGAAATCAAAGGGTCGTAATATACCACTTAAAGTATTTTGTGTATTAAATTACTGAATAATAATGAAAGATGAGAGATTAATGGCAACCTGGTCCAAAGCCCTCTATTTATACCCAGGCCAAATAAAATGGTGGGCAGGTGCACTGTGTCTTTTACTCAAAAAGGACTTCTGTATGCCCCTCACTTTTCAATCCCATTACAGTTATTATACATGCTTTTGTAAAAAGACAAAAATATTTCCCAGAGTTAATGACAAATATATTTTATCTTTAGCATTTACCTCCGTCAAGTATACTTTGTTGGCAGCGCTATCAAACAACGCAGGGCAAAAAAATCTCAATCCATTCTAAGCAGAGTTCCATCTGAAATGACTTTCATCTTTGTTTAGAGGAAATCCAGACAGACTACTAAAACACTATTTTTCTTCCAGGCACATAACAATCATTTGATATTTTTTTACTCTTCTAAGAATTTCAGGAATTTTGATTTTGTTTTCTGGTTTGCCACTGCAGCACCATCTGAAAACTGTCGGTACAAAAATCTCAAAAAGAACAGCAAATCACTTCTACAGAAACTAAAACATTTATTTCCTGTCTCCAAATCGTTTTGTAAAGCTTACCTATAAAAAGGGCTACGTTAATATATCCTATAGCTCCTGTTCCAGCAGCTCTTCCTCTCTTACACAACATTTTTTTGCACATTTGTACTTTGTTATGCTACTCGTCCTGCAACAAATAACAAAGCCCAAACAAACCAATTTGCTGGCAATAGGAATGCTCACTTACAGGGTCTCTTAAAACCAGAAAAAAAAGAAAAGATGCTCTGTTAGAAATTTATGGCATCAGATATTTTATTTCTTCTAAGTGAAGGTTCCTTGTGATTAAGAACCACACCAAAGAATATCAGTGAAGATCAGAAGACAATGGGCTTTCTAAGGTAAATTTTCAACAACAGAGCGTTTATTGCAGTGTTCAAGTCATAAGGAGGAGTAATGACCGAGGAAAGGAAATATACAAAGAAATGGTCTCAGGGAGCTTTCTTCTTGGATTAATCTCTGTCTGTTGACAAGAAGGAATTGCTAACTGACAGCTGCTCACCAGAGTGTACAAAGCAAGAAGGTGACCTTCATCTAACAGGTAAATACCAAAATGCACACGCTAACTGCGAACTATATAGTGAAGCATTAAGAGACCAGGATAGGCACTAAGTGTAACAGAGGGTTAACTAAAAATGTGCTTGTCAAAGGATTTTGCTAAAATGAAGCTTTATCAGGACACCTGTGATTTCAAACTCTGTGTGCAACTGAGTGTAGCTTGTAATATCACTTGGAAGTGATATACAGGAAACACAGCAGACATGACTGCAAAGGGAAGCACTATAGAGAGGAACACAGTTTAAACCACTAAAAAGAGTGGGAGGAAAGGAAAGAATGGGAGCTCAGCTCAGCAGCCCTTTTTTTAGGCCAAACCCTAGAAAACCAACCAAGAAAGGCTGAATGCTCAGCACTTTGGGTAACCAGGCTATTTGTTTAAGGGCCTATACAGATTTATGACCAAAGTTCCAGCTCTTTGTAACTCCTTAAGCACAAAAGCAGAGGGTTAATATTTCAGAAACGCTCGGTTTTCAATTAGATTAAAATTAGGCGTGAATCTATGTTGTAAAGAAGACATTCAGAAGACCTCAATACCAAACAACTCCCACTGCGGCCACCTTGGGGCTTGTGGAGAATCAATTAGAAAGTCGGCTTATCTTACACCTTAATAAGGCGTAAACATATAACAGACATGACCCTAGCACTCTATCCGTAATTACGGTGTAATAATTAACTACTGTGCCTACTGCTTTAGATGCACTGGGTAAGACCTGCCCCATCTTGGCAGCCTCAGCTCTGCCCCTTCACCTCCAGAGCATCTCACCAGCACCTGGAGCTTTTATAAAGTCTGATTTTGGTTCAAAACTGCCACCACAATGCAAGGGTAGGAAGAGCTGCAGAAGACGTTATGTGTCAGGGGCACACCAAATGGGTAGCTATTCCCCAAAGCTGGGACAAATCCGGAGTGTCCTTCCTGTGTGAACCTGTGGTCATCAGCACATCGCCAAACCTGGGCCAGGTTCAAAGCGTGGGGCACAATCCCATAGCACATCTGAGAAGAGAGCGTATCATCGTTCTCCTAAAGGCCTAAAGGCTTTCTAAACGAGTATGTTGCTGAAAGAAATCTTGAGGAGAGGGTGGAGAAAGGAACCAAGAGAGGAAAAAAAAAAAAAAAAAAGACGAGGGGAATTGACTAAAACCAACCTAAGGAATATTTTTCTTATTCCAGCATGAAATGTTGACAGAATTAAATGTGGGATTAAAAAAAACAACCTTCTAACGCACAGTTTCATGTTACCTCCGCAAGAGTTTTGATTCCACTTATGAGACTTCCCGAATGAAAATGCTGGCTATGTGCCTGCCTCAAAAATACATTTTTTCCTCAGAAGAGTGGATTTGCCAGTTGTCAATGCCATTTCTTTGCTAGCCAGCAAAATATGTTCATACTCACAGCAGGCAATTACCATTCTTTTCTCTACTGGTAAGGGGCATGACTTCACTCCTAGGTCTAAGATCCCTGGATCCTTTCCTTATTACATAGTCTAGTTAGCCAGCATAATTAACCCTTAAAGCAAATGGAACGATTATTTCCTTTCTTTCTAAAGTGAGTTTAAATGGTTTCATCTGAGAATGGTTTTGTAAACAGACGAATCTGTTTTACACATTTGTGGCCTGTTCCAAGGGGCATCAGTTGATGGGAATGCCATTGGAGCTGAGCTGCCTCACACCATGGTCTGAAAAATGTGGTTACAGTCAGCTCTCAGAAAACAAAAACACCAGGGATCAGATCCAAAACTTCTTGAAGTTAATGGGAGCCTTTTAATTAGTTTCAGTGTCTTTGGGGAAGGCCCTTAGGGCAAATATTCCTTTTTGAAACTTGTTCTCCAACTCATGGGGCCAGGAGGTGGTATTTTTCATGCACACACAACAGTGCTGCAAATGCTCCCAAATGCTCTTGTTACAAGCCCCAAACCATGCTGGAAAAAAGAGAGAGAGAAAAAAAAAAAAAAAAAAGTCTCTGGAATAAGAATATTATCAACTTTCTCTGACAGGAGCAAGAAGATTCCAGCAAATGCCAAATGCAATGGCAGTAATAGATCTGGGCGAGTCATTCACAGGGAATAGACAAGGCAAATTATTTCTAGGGCCCTAATCTGTGTAGCTGCAGGATAGCATCCTAACCACTGAAAGGTGTCGCAGTAAAAGACAAGACAGGGTTCTTACATAGAAGCAGCTGTGAAGTCAGCTGTATAAACCAGCTTCTTAAAAATGCTGGGCACAGAGGTTTGCTGCGATCGGTTAGATCTTTCACGGCACATTCCTTGCTAGGATACACAGACTCATCTTGCCTGGTGTGACAGAAGCACACTCTCCTATTTGTGCCACTGAGCAGCACATTATGCCAAAGCCAGCACTCTGATAGAGACAGACAGACAGACTGTGGAGACACTCTGACATTCATATAACACAGCTCCTCACCCAAAGGAGCAAAGCTGACAGATTTACCCCACATTTACACCAGAAAAAATGGGATCAGAGTCTGAACCACAGTATGTGGGGTGCAACTTTTCAGCCCAAATACGGTCCTGAACTGGGGTTATGTAGAACAACCTGTCTGTACCAGAAAATGCAGACAGCTTCTTAAGGGTTACATTTCCTTTTTACATACTTCTACATCAAAACCATATTGCAGCATAGCCCAGGATTCAAATACATCCTACAAAAACAGGCAGCATAACTCTGATATTGAACTACAGCCCAGTTTTAATTGACTGCCAGCTCTCAGCCACTTCCTAAAGCTCCAGATAGCCAATACCAATGTTGTAATTTCTAAATGTGTGCTTCTCGCAGCTGGAGTCCAAACCTAAGGGTTTCGGCTTGCTTTCTGAAATATAAACATGATACCTTAACTCCTGCAATGGACCCCCACCTTAGGACACCTTTCTGAAGGGGGAGAGAAATACTGGGGGTGGCAGGCAGTCGCTTATTAAGAGGATATCCCTGAAGTATAAACAATCCAATGTTTTCATCATTCACTGACAAATAATTTGCAGTGCTGCTGGTGAAATCCCTTAGAAACCTCTTCAGGCACTGGCAACAGGTTAGACTGATAAGTATTTTTAATTAATGCCACTGCAATCATGTGTTTCATACACTTAGGTAGGGATTTTCATGCCAACAGTTAACAGCAAAAAGGCTTTCAGCGCATGCTGCAGTTCCCAAAAGCATGAGTCTACAAAACTCAGAGGCAGCAGCCTTGTGCAAGAGAAATGTAGTTGAGTGTGTAAGAGCAGCTTCACCAATATTTCTAGGCTTTCCATGCCAATAAGCGGTGATTGAGGAAGCTGGCTCATGAAGTAAATTGGGAGTGCACAGGTGCACGTGCCCATCCTTCCTTCAGATTGCTGCTCTCTGTTTGAATGTCTGTATTTTCCTAATTCTGTGATACTCACTATTGCCTCTGTATGTCTTCCGAGAAAACACTTCCTTTGCAAAACCCTCTCAGATAAGCTGTTGATGACATCCCATCCCTTCCTTTCATGTCCAAACAAATTTTTAGTCAGATGCCAGGGATCCAAACAGCTAGGCCAAGGTCTGCAGGGCCCTCAGCTTGATAGCAGCAGCCCACAACAAGAAGTAACACCCGTTTTGTTTATTTATAGCAGCGGCTGAAAGGTTTCAGAAGTGCAGTGAAAAACAGAATGCCACTTCCTTAAACATTCATCAAGATGTATGAAAACATGTTCTCCAGCCAGCCGGAGTGTGTGGTTTTGGTAGCAGCGAGGAGGCCGCCTCTGTCACCCTGGGAAGTGCTGTGAAAGGAAAGCTGAGCTCCAGGCCCGGCTCCCAGTGCAGGGGGAGGGGAGGTTCAGTAATTATTTCTCTTGTTCATTATAGCATCCTGTGCCTGCAAAGCTCGCAGAATGCTGGCACCATCCCAAATCCAGTGCTGCTACAACATCACAAAACACAAGAGCGCAATGATGCATCGCTACCTCCCCACACGGCGACATGACATGAGCATCGCTGAGGAACAAGACAGTGACTTTATCACTGAGTAATTTAATTGATGACTTGAGCTCTAAATAGCCACTTCCCTTCACCTCCTCAGCTGCATCCCTCCTTCGAAGGATGTCATCCACACTAAACTAGCACTTACTGTTGTGATACTGATTGATGCTTCATGGCAGCAAGTAACAGGAAAGAGCACTAGTGAAAGTTCATTAACGTTAAGCTAATGCATTTCATGAGAGACTACAAACTGAATCACTAGGGGAGGGAGAACAGCTTTGATGAACAGGAGATGATCTGTAAAACATCAGGAGTGCCCAAAAGCCAGATGAAATAAAGGTTGAAACAGAGGAAGATGGAGGAGGTTAGAGGAATGAAAGGGCTCTAAGCATAAGACCAGTAACACACACAAAAACAAAAACAAAACCAGATTCAGGTTCCTATAGTGTTTAGTAGACAAAGTAGGATCTTTACCCCAACAGATGCCTAGGATGGTCACTTATTTTACTCTTTTTTTTAATAAAAAAAATAAAAAATGAAGAAGATGAGGAGAGAAACTCCTTTCTCTACACATGCCTACAGGGAAGAGTTTTGTGTCCTGGACCCACTCTGTCCCTTTGTGAGTTTTTTCCCTAAATCCTGTGCCCAAACACTTGGCCAAAAGACTCCAGGGGTCAAGACAGAAAGGCACTCTATACTTCAAGGTAGCATCAACAAGACTGGGAGCTTTTTTATCTCCTGGAGCAGAGGAATGCAGACAAATTCCCACAGTGCAACTCAAAATTGCACAGGCTTCTAAAATTCCTCCAAATTTATTCTTTCAATGTCTAAATACAGTTGGGATGTGGAACATGTTGGTACTTGAAGCTTAGAACTACCACTTGGTTAATTATAGAGCTAATTATGTAGGGCTCTGTTGGCTGACTTGCACACACACACACACAAAGTTTGGGCATTTCAGTAAAAAAAATATTAAAATAAATAGAAAGACCTACTGCCACAACGTGGCAGGAGCTAGGAATGATGAAAACCAAGGTCCTCTGACTTCATGTGTGGCATTTACAATATGGAAAACTCAATGCCACACATGAAGTACAGTAAAAGTAACAGAAACAACAAAGTAGTTCTTGGTTTCCTTATTTAAACAGCTCAACTATAGCTGGAAGCTCCCCTTCTGCAAAAGCAACTGAGCCAGCACGAGCCCTCTGAACTTTTTCACCTAAGTTGCCTTGTAGAAAAAACACAGTTTCTTGCTTATCGGTAACTGGATTTTAAAAAGTACACGTGTATATTTCGTGAGGCCTTTGAATTACGGAAACTAGAGCTACATCCAGCAGATACTGCTTAAAACAAATAAAAGCCCTTTGTGCATTTTGATTGGGATGACTGCTAAAAATACCCCAATGCAGCTGTTTAATTTGCTGTAGCTCGAATGCTAGTTTTATACTTTTAATTGCTACTATACAAAATTCTTTGATTGCATTTGATGAAATTAAGATTTTCTGTGTTTAATGATTAAACCTGGAGAAAAAAAAAGTAACCACATGCTAGTTAAAATGTAAATTGCCTGTGCTGGGAAACCTAGGTAAATCTTTCTGGATAGTTGTCACAAATCTACTCATACCTAGCTTGATGCACTTCTCAAAAACTGCTCATTTTCCTGTCTCCTAAGGGTCAAAAAATGTGTTCTCTTACTGGAGAACCTAGATCCCACTACCAAAGCATAACTTTTGCACTTATTTCTGGGGAAAAAAAGTATGTCTCTGTAACAGCAAATGCCACATTTCCAAAGACCCAGCATAGCCTGGTTTAGTCACACATAATTCTGTGGGCGCAATTTTTACACGCCAGCCATCCCTCAGGCATGCAAACACCAGGATCCACACAGACAAAACCTATATGGTGGGAGTACACCAGGAGTGTGCAAATATGTGTGTGTATAAATACAGATGTTTACCAGGGCTCACAGAGCTTACTGGTTGAGGTGTTTTGCTATGCACACAGAGACACAGGTCTTAAGTTCTTGTGGACGGGTGCTGAAAGCCACCCGCAATTAACCACACGCATGTTGTGCCCTGACCACGTCAACGTGACGGCCGGCTGGGGAGGCAGCAAAGCTTTGACCTTGGAAAATCAGAGTCCCAGTGCACGATCCATGCTCAACTGCTTTTGCTGTATAAAAGATGCATGCTGCAGCCCTCCTCTCCCCCAAGTCTGGAGTGCTCCAGCTTGCTTAGTCTTACTGCGATGAACTTCCTCTGCCTGGGATAGGTAACTGTTTTGTCAACAGCTGAATAATCGGTCTGATGTTTCAGATTATCCTCTGGAAACTCCGTCTATCACCCCCAGACAGCCTTACGCAACTGTAGGGTCTAGCAACAAACTGAAGATATATTGTTCTTTTAAACAAGAGCAAGCCATATAAAAGCAGAGGATGAGGCGCCAAGGAAGCAGATAGTGGGTGTTGTTAGAAGTGTGTACCACAGCAGCATTTGTTCTCACCAACTTTTTAAGAAATACAGCACCAACTACAGCATGCTGATCATCAGAATCTGAGTCTTTATGTAACTGCAGAAGTCATGTTCTTTGCTGTTAATAAAACATGTGCACCTTCTGCACAAGCTGCATCAAGACACAAGGGGTTTAACAGAAGCCTCTGCTCCTGCGCACGCATGCAGTAGGCAGTACTTACTTCAGACACGCCATGTTTTTCTTACAGAGTTACGTTTTTACCTAGTAATTATATTACAAAGGCATGCAGGCAAAGGACAAGCACACAAAGCACACTCTCTTTGCATTTTCTTCCTCCTCACAGAAAAACACCAGGATTCGAGATGTTCTCTGACTGATTCTTATGGCATTATTTAGGATTACATCCTACCGTCATTTAGCAACCTACTATATTTTGCACCTCCACGTTTTTCATTAACTTAAATATTTTTAAGCCAGGCACAATTGACTTTGCCTCCTGAACACTATATGCTTTGTTCTAGAGTAATGAATTCATCCTACATATGCACAGCAATACCGCAAAGGCATTATACAATCAGATCTTAGAGTACCCCAAATGAAAGCAGAACGAAAACCCATCTTCATGTCAGTTGTGCACTTCCCACAGATTACAGTAAAAGTGCATCTGTGCTCTTTTTGTTCATGTTGTTTTAAGGTGGGCAGCAAAGGAAAACATGTTTCATTAATGCAGTGCAGGAGGAACAGGTCTGGTCTTCTGGCCAAGACATATGAATGAGGGGCTGTCACCAAGACTGAGGCCAACATCAAGACAGAGAAATGTAAACTCCTCTGGTAAGGAGTCACTGATGGAATGCCTACACAACGTATTACTGAGGTTAGGCAGGGGATAAGGATGGGACAAGAGTCCCTGTGTCTGCCCACGCTCCCCGTGCAGCCACAGGACCATGCACGAGCCATGCTGCAACCTGTGCTCATGGAACACCCAGCATATGGAAGAGGCAAAGCCTGAGCACCCACATTTTGCCATGGCCAGAGTATTTTGTAGAAATCACACTGGAAATATTTCCTCTACACATTAATAGAAATGGCACCCACATGAGGCAGCATGGACTCTCATGCTAAATTTGCTGCATCCTCCGGCACTGATGCATTTAGGTCCCTACAGGCTCATGGTAGCTTCAGTCAGTACAGCCCTGTCCTGCTAAATATATGGCTGAAAAATTAAACAAATGTCGTTAAGAGCTGTGATCTTCCCTCAGTCATCTTAGGCATTTGCTAAATCTGCCCTTTTCCATAGTGTTTTCTGTGATCATTACAATGCCTGCAGCTCCAACAGAGGTAGTAACAACAGGAGCACTTGTTTATACAAGCCACAGAGAGCTGTCTACGTCTGAGTATTGGTGTCTTTTGATCTCACATACACTTACAGTTTTAACTGTTGAGCCCATCTTCTTAATTACGGTCACTTTCTCCGCTTCCAGAAATTTCAACTTGTTGATGTAGAAGTCAATTTTTTTTCCTGATAGACTGAATTTTATTTTTCAAGTTTCATGTTTCTAGTTAAATAATTAAGATCGTATGAGTGGAACAGGCTTGTCTTAAATGACAGTATTTTTTGATACAAAGCCAAAATATTAATCTGGAGAGATCTTCTCTTGTTATACAAAAGTCTGGAAACAAGCTGAACTGCAAAGGGGATACTGGGGAACCTAGGAAGATATGAGCCCTCCTTTTGTTTATTTATTGATTTTACCAGAAATAAAGATGAAGAGCTATTCCAATCTTTTCTCCCAGTTTTTGTATTAAAGATAGAGGCTGATTCAAATTATAGTGAGCAGCAAAAACCATCCACTCTGAGGCATGACTCATGCCTTCTTCTTTTGAACTCCCAGCCCAAATGCAGCATGCGTGGTAGAAGGCATGGGTTCATTTGCCAATGCACAACATTTTTCATGCTGTCACGATGCATCTTGTGCCAGCTGGTCAGCCAGCCAAGAGTGGCACCCACCAGCTGCAAAGGATGCTCATCACCTCCATCCCCAGTTGGTGGGAAAGTGCCATGTAGGGAAAGGTTTGGACACATAGAGGAATGCTGTTTCTAATAAATTATTTGTAAAAAAAGCAAACAAAAACCAAACCCTTATGACAACATCGTAAATGATAATATAACAGTGTCACAGAGTCTTTCAGAAACAATTCATTAAACTACTTTAAATATTCTTATGCAAGTTCTGGCATGAAAATACTGCAATGTCTGTATAACCGAAGCAAAAGGCGATGAAAGATCCTGTACAACCTCAATCCCCCCTCCTTACCCCTCCCCCAAATACTGAAGTTGCCAGGGTTTCACAGATGTTTTGAGATCATAACACAGGGTCAGAGGATAACTGGTAAGGTCAGCTGGAACAGGGGAAATGTAAACACTTTTTTTGGACCTTCATGAATGGGACTCTCAGAATAGGAACTGAAGGAAAAATGAGATAATCTGACTCCATTGCTCTCCTATACTGTACTTCTGGCTCTGGGTTCATGGTCTCCCCCATGCCTCAGAATTGTTTTATCTGCTGGCTTTGTGATTGCTGCTCCAGAAAAGGCAATGGTAAAGGGATATAAATTCTAACCTGGCAAGATTAATTTTATATTAAAAAATAAGAAAAAGAAAAGATATTTAGGTGGTTTTAGGCAAAGGAACAACTGGGGATTTATTTATTTTTTGTTTCATCATAAGAGAGCAGCACACTCTACTGGCTGTTTCCCTGTAGTTTTCTAGGTAAACCCTTCTGCAATACTGTAAATCAGTTCCTTTTACCATTCCAGCGTTACAATCAGAGACAATATAGTCTAGCTGAAAAAAAAAAAAAAGAAAAAAAAAAAAAAAAAAAAAAAAAAAAAGAAAACTGAAGGACGTGGCTGGTAAGTCCTGATTCTGCCACTGGCTCATATTACTCGAGACAAACCACTTGCAGCAGTGCAGCGTCCATGTTAAAAGAGCAGGGACAAGGACACCAACGCCTGCAAAGAACACTGCCACTCAGAGTTTAAAGGCACAGAAATGGAATATTAGTACTGCTGTTACTACATCAACAACAGAAATGCAATGGTAGAGGTTTAAATTTCATTTTTCATACCAGCTCAGTAGTTCAAGATTCTTCCACATTTTAGCACAGCAAAGCCTCAGGAGAATACATGTCTGTATACTTATCAAGATGTTTGTGGTTAAACTGTTTTTTTCTTTTTTTTTTCTTCTTTTTTTTCTCCTTTTTTTCTTTTTTCTTTTCTGTTCTTTAACTTTGTGTCTCTGTGCAAATACACAGTTTTGCCTGGAAAGTATATAACTGATGAAACTGAAGACTGCTATTTTGCTGATTTTGCATGGAGTACATTACAAAGAGATGTCATTCACCCTGATGAAAAGTCCATCTCAAAGGCATATGCCCTACATGCCAAGTTGTGTGCTAGACCACAAGAAACAGTTAAACTGGTGCTCCAGTGTTGTGTGAGGTTTCTGCTGTTAGCACCCAGTACACAGAACTCAGTTTCATGTAACTGATTGGTTTAACGTGTTTTTCCTTTCAAAATATACTGATTCAGTACATTCCAAAAAATGTTACTGGTAAAAAAGCAGCTTGCATACTTGAATATATCACACATCCCCGAATGTCATATACAAGAAACTCTTCTTTCAGGTTAAAATTAATTGATTAATTAAAAAAATAATAATAAAAAAATAAATCCCAATTCCAAAAGCAAAACCACTGTAGTAGTTTGAAACAAATTTGTAACTTTCATTTTATACAACTATTTGTAGCATTTCACTACTACAGATATCTTTTTCCCTTATAAACAATGTGCTTATCATAGTTCTTCACTAAGTTCTCTGTGAGTCAAAAAGAACCTTCATTGCCCAAGTACAGCTTTGTATATGTACAGGCTATTAATAACAGCACTAAAAGAAAGGATTTTCTAACTACAGCTTTTTTATTAGAGATATGGAATTAAGTTAGAAAAAAAAAGTAACAAAAAAAAGAGATCCTACAAATACTTTTCATATTTACATAGAAAAATTTTAATAAATAACCTATTTCCTTAATATAAATTCACATAACAGGATTTTGTCTTATTTTCTTGCAGGTAAAGAAATACAACCAAACTCTTACAAAGTCTACAAAAGAGACAACATGATTGCAAGAGACTTCCAGGCTTTTATTCTACAGAGAAAGAGACAATTCCCCGGGGACACTGAAAGTCAAACTGGCTCTTATGTTCAGCTGTAATTTTTAGTTTATATGAAAACAAATCAATACCATCAATACCATCTCCACAAAACTCAGACTCTTTCTAATGGCACTAAGCTGAACTCCCCTTTATCAAGTTCTCAACAGAATTTCAAGTTTATTTTTCTATGTTTACAAGAAATTACATTCAACCAACCGCACCTATGAATAGACTACCCAGCTCATTTTTCCAGAAAACAGGACGAGAGTTTGCTTCATGAAACCACTTCACTTTGCACAAAAGCACATAGGATCATACACAGCACCCCAGGCAAACAGAGAGAAAAGCCTGCCAGCTGATAGTTTTAGTAGAATGGCAACTTTGGGGCAGATAGCACATTTCACACACTTCTTTCTGTCTCACAGCTAAGGAGGGATGAAATTTACCCCTGTCAGAGAAGCTAAAACCTTTTGGTATTATAATTCAACCAGTCAGACTTCAATTCCTTCATCCTTAGGGCTTGATTCAAAACCTTTTGAAGTCAACAGAAAGACTTCCCCTAACTGCAGTAACTTTGGCTCGGATCCTAAAACCGTGCTCCCATACCTTTCAATCACCCTTACGCCCTCCCTCCTTCCCAAACCTTGCAGCCAGTGGCAATGTTTCACGGCTTAGAGGAGCCTCAGGGCTGCTCTAAATTCCTTTAGTTAATATTATCTCCCAAAGAACTAACTGGGGGAGTGCAGCATCAATCTATTGTACCTTCTCCTCTGGTGTATCTCCATAATGGGCTCAGAAGAATGGCTGGCTTGCGACAGCAAAGATTTTTAGTGTGCCAAAGGAATTCATACCCAAAAACTAATTCAGCTGTTTTTATTTTACTGGCAGAAAACAAGACCAGGTTCTGTCTGGAAACAGCTACAACAATTCATCTCAGAAGGCAACTTTCTCCCAGCACTGCATTCCTTCCCAGCTCCGTGGGCCTACTCAGAGCTGGGCTCCCAGAGCCTCGCTGCAGGGGGCCGTGCATGGCGTAAGGCTCCCCGCTTCCCGACGGCACCAGTTAACAGAACAGGCACTTATAAATACAACAGTCAGGGTCGGATGGACAGGGACTCTCCTTTTATATGGTGATTACAATCAGTCTATATTTACAGAGGGAGAATTCACATGTTTGAAGTGTCTCTAAGCCTGGCCAAATCCTAGCAGGACACCATCCAGAACCCCGGGTTCCTCCCACAGAGGTGCTCCCTTTCTATTTTTCCTTCTATAATCTGCATCTCCGTGGTACTCTAGCATCCATGCATTATTCAGTAGAGCATTGAGCAACGTGATTGACATCTGTGGGTCCTTTTTTCCCTCCACCAGAATGAATTATATTTCATTGTTATCAGGCCCAGCGCAATGGTCAGACGGTAAGGGCTGTTGGCAGAGCCACTCGCCAGGAACAGCTCTCCCATGGCAAGTACTTGTATCAAAGCCTTTTGACCACATAGGCATTTCCTGAAATCATACTGCATTTCACTGTTACTGGAAAAAAGGTGCATCCCATAGGTCTAAATGAGCAACACAAAGAAGACTGCTGAACTACATAAAAATATAGTCAATGCTCTTGTGACTAAAGGTCTAACAACAGAAAAAATGGGACAAAATAGTACAGAGAGCTTACAAAGAATAGGGATGATGTGATAAGGATCAAATGTGTTCAGTATGTACGTCAGGATAAAAATTAGCTTCATTAATTTATTGGTAATTCTCCATACCCAGAGCTGTGTAACATATGGATAAAAATCCTTGTGCTGAAATGAAATGTGCAAAGCAGATGAAAGGAAAACTTAGCATTTAGTTCATCACTGCAGAGAATACGACATGCAAAAATATCACTCTCCAAAGCAGAACCAACAGCGTGTAACACAATCAACCTATAAAGCCATACAGCCACCAGAGCCACTCTTTTTTTTCTTTCTTCTTCTGACCGCAGTAATGATCCTTTAGGATAATGTAGCAGTCTATCAAACCTGTCTGCATGCTCATACCTTTTCCATTATAATTAATGGATTGCCTGAACTGCACAAAAATGAGATAAACTACATGCACTTTGCATTGTTTGCAACTTTCCCTGGTTCTTTACCAAACTTGTTCTAACAATTTTCTTGTTTAATCACTTAGCAACATTCTAGAATACACAGTCACTAAATTCCCGTTTAGTACTTTAGAAAACATGGCAATGCAGAGAAGAAATCTAATTATCGAATCAGCTCATCATCAAGCACACACAAGCATATTCTTCTAAAATAGATTCAGAATTACACACTAATAACCGTCTGAAATGCATGGAGTTATTTCTGTGTTATGACCTCGTATTTTGTGAAAATTTGAGGAAACATAAGCACAGCAAAAAGAGAAATGCTTCTACAACCTGCAGGGGTATGAAATAGGAAGTAATCAGAGAGCTGTCTAGCATTACTTTCATCATCTAAATATGGAAGGAAACTTTTGACCACTGGAAATTGATTACCAAGCAAATAGTCAGCTGTGTGTTCATTCTCTTTCCCAAAGCATCTTTCAAGTACTTTGTCTGCTGCCGAGCCTGTCAATGCGTGATGGGTGATGCTGTTGGTGGGCCAACGACCACCACTGTTTGCTCAACAGTTGCTGCCCATGGATTCAGGATGGGTCTTCTCCTACCAAAATTTAGTCCAATTTAAGCAAGTTATCTGGGCTCTCCATGTGGTCAACAGACTGAAATGGGCATGTCCTCAAGACATCCCACCTTAGATTCTTACGTTGCTGCTGTGCAGAGATGTCCCTGACTTTACAGGCAACCCCAGCAGCTAAAGGAAAGGAGGCACTTCACGTCTAAAGGTAGTAAGACATGCTGTGTTCAGTGATCAGGATGCAGCTGGAGTCTCCAAAGGGGCTGCAGAGAACAAAGCAGAAATCTCTGGTTCAAAGACCAATAAATGTGGCATCCCTTTAAGGCTTCACCAGGAGCACACAGGAAAAGGTTAGGAGAGTACCTTCTCCCAACTAACCACTGACCTGGTGAACACTCCCTACATTACCATTCTCACTCTCTATTTACAAGTGGAGTTTTTGTCTCTTGCAGTTTTGGATTTGATCCACTGGTGAATATGACAAAAGCTTGCAATATTTGCAAACAGCTGAAGACCAGGGCAAGTTTCAGGTACTGGTGTGTGTATAACACAGAGCTGCCAACCTTCAATTTGAAATTGCTATCGCACTAAACAAGAACAAGAGAATAGTCTGTGAAACTGAACAGCAGCAAATTCAAACCTGAGAGGAGGAAATACTTTTTTCAAACACGGTGTAATTGGACCTTGGAGCTCATTATGACAGGATGTTGCTGGGGTTATGGTCTTACGAGGGCATAGGCATGTACTGAAAGAGTAAAAGAGTAGTAATATCCAGGGCTGGAATAGTTAACGCTGAAAGAAAGAATATCAGGGAGAAAACAAAACAAAACAAAAACAAACAAACAAAAAAGAAACCTTATGTTTCAGCATTTTAAGCAATCTCAGCTTACTGACAGAGATCTTTCTGAGTGTGATGAAAAGAGAGAGGAATTATCCACCTTTGCTGTTCTGAGCATCTGAAAACCTTCCTCTGAAATACCAGGTCCTGGATGCTGTTGAAATAAAAGTACTACACTGGCTGCAAACTCAGACTTGATGCAGACTGTCATTTATGTTACCGAGTATCTCCTGTGCACTGTACTGCTGACTGTACTACAGTAAGACTACTCTATGCAGCCTGTATTTCTTTATGGGCATCATGTTCAGCTGGATTGATTATCTATTTGTATATTTATTTACTTTAGTGACAGAGATGTCTTTTCACGCCACATACATAATTATTTTGCATAGAGTGCAATTAAACTTTGGAGCTTGGTACCACATGATCTCTCTGGGGCATACATAGGTAAGAAACGATTTTGCATTTTTAGCTGTCTCTAAGACCCACAGAGACCACAGTCAGACAATTTAAGCAAGGATATTCCTCTGGGAAAATGGTAGGATGTGCTCCACCACCCCTGCTCTGTCTGAACAACTCCCACTGACTCTAGCAGAGACAGCACATACAAAATGAGGTTATACACAGACCGAAAGAAACTGCTAAGGCAACGAGCAAGGGTTATGCACACCCACAGAGGAGGTTTCAGCCATGTTAAAATGAGATGGGTTATTGTTAGTATGAGGTGAGAAATTTTTCTCTCGTCGGTTAACAGAAGGCCTGGGATACAGAACATGATGACTTACGCATTTTGCTGGGGAAGTAATTTGAAGTATTTTCTTATTGAAAAGGAGACAAGTGGATTTAAAACATATCATGTTTTTAGATGACTAAGTTTCCTCTGTATGGAAGAAGAGGTATAAATATTGCATTTGAAAAATGTCATGTTGATAAAAAAGCTACAGTTTCACCAATATAAAATATGAATGTAAACAACATGTCTGTCAGACATGGCTATAACATACTGCTTAACACTGCTAACTTATAATATGCACCTATTATTGTTAGTTCTCTTAATGAAAGAAAGTAAAGACACTGCATAAATTCTTGAACACATGTTTCACTTTTCCAGCTGCCTTGTGCTGTAGAACATCATGCTAACAAGAAGTGATGCTAACAAGAAGCTAAAACCAGTGTAGCAAATGGGGCATTTAAATATATATAAACATACAGACATTCATATATAAATAGAAACTGGCTATTTTGGGGAAATGAATGGATCCCTAGACAGACATATTTCAGTTTAATATTACCTATATTTTCCTACATGGTAACCATTACAGTCCTGCTTAATCAGAAGAAAAAAATGGCTATGCTCACTGCTAAAATGGAAAGTCAATATTCAGCTATCATCTCTTTTAGGTTCAATATGAAATTTTGTCTGTCAAGCACAGGGAGCAAAAGGAATATGAATTTTGACATTTTTCCTCAGTCACTTCAAATCTGGACTTGACACCTATACCTGCCAGCACAGCACTTGTGTTCATGTTCAGACTGTTTGTGTACAGACTGCCACCATGCAGGGTCACTGGCAGCATCAGAAATCCTGAATCTCTTTGGTATAGGGTTATAAAAAAATGTTTATAATGCCATCTCCAAATATACTGTTCTCATACTGTCTCAAAAAGTTTACTCCTATTCTTTCCTGCACCAAAATCCATGTTTTCTGCTATGATTTTCAATCTCCATGCAAGTAAAAGGATCTACATTATTATTTACTGAGAGCTGTGGCTCAGTGTTGGAGCAGAGTGACATATCTCTGTCTAACTGCCACATGATAGAAATGCACTTCACACTAAAAATTTAATACAAAATCATATGCAAGCATTGAGCTATACCCTTTGTTTTGAAAGAGAAACAAAAATTAAAATGAAACAGAGGGGACTGCGTAAAACAGGTTGGGATGTTAAATACCTGACGATGATTATGAAGAAGTCTGTAGGCTTGAGTATCTGATTAAACAGAGAGGAGAAATGACCCTATGAACTTATAACCTTCTGGGGGTGGTTTCTACTGCAATAACACCCTGTGTAAACCCTATGGCTACAGTACATCTGCGGTTCACTGACTATAATTACAGCTTTAATACTGTAACTGTAGCAAACAAGTCCCATGGTGTATTAGACTAAACATGAGGCATTTTGTCCTCCTGACTACAGCCTGTTTAATGGCATTTCAGGCTCCAGCACATAAGTCTGCTCTTGGCCACGCGTTCCCCAGCAGTTAAAGTCGGCCTGAGCTGCTTCCAAGGGAACACCGTTCCAGCCCAACTGGGCATTGGACAATTACTTGGGAATACCATTTAGGGCTGAAACTGATATTTATCTAGTGATTGAAATCAGTTGGGAACTCAGTTACTGTCGTGTCAGCATTATGTCTTTCCTGGAGCCTTCGGCACTGTTGGTTTGGCTTGTTCCTACACTGGGCATTTACAGCTGGGCTGACGTGGCAGCTAAAGAAGCAGCACACCGCCTTTATTTGTTTGTGTTTCATATTTTACCTCGCTCTTTATCCTTGCCCGCCCCCCCTCCCCCCTTAAAAAAAAAAAAAAAAAAAAAAAAGAAAAATGCCAAACGAGGAGAACTGGCTTTGACTATCCTTTCCCCTCCCCTTCAGGAACCTGCACGCATGCCCTCCCTCACCATGCATGGAGGCAGGATGCCAGCCCAGGGCTGGATGCTCACCCTGAGCCTCTTCTTACAAACATCTTGAAGCGTGCAGTCTCCTTCATCTCTACAGCTTCTCAGACAGAAATAGGTGTCAGCTTAGGGTAAGTGACTGACCTGCTGAAGCTGCTTAAACATGCTGTTTCCTTTCGACTTGCCCAGATGTCTCGGCTCTACCTCCTCCACCAAGGAGTAGCCAGTGGGGCTCCTGCTGCCCTGCCTCATGCTCCACATGTGGACATCTGTTTCCCTACAAACCGATTCCCTTTCACAGCTTCTACTTTGTAACTACGCTTTCCCATCTCCACAAAACTCCTGCATGCTTGTTCCCACTTTTCCAGCTGGATAGCATGGGAATACTGCTCTATTCCTGCAGGCACGGAGGCTTGGAGGTGACATGCTGTTTGCTTGTCTCTGTGTTAAGTAAAAAGACCAAGCTCCTGACCACAAAGGAGACATAATGAGTACAAGGCAAGTACTGAAGTACAAAGGAACTGTTCTGGAAAAAAAATGACTTTTTTTTTTTTTTTTTTTTAATGTGGGAAAAATGGTAGATTTTAGAAATACCCAACTGCAGCTTATGCCACCAACTACAGTCCACTGGGATTTGCTTCCACAAGCTGCAGGTAGAGTGCAAACCCCATACAGACAATTATGATCTCACACCACTGCTACCAGCCAAAGCAGTCATGGTCATTTACTTAAAATATTGGAAGAGCACTTGCTTCCAGTTTGGCCAAGGATGGGAGACTGCACATGACTCCTGCAACCTCAAAATAATGTAGGTTAAAACTTTAAAAATAATATATTGCCCCTTATAATAATAGTAATACTTTACAGGGTTGTAAGTACCTTTCAACCTAGGTTATCAAAACACTTTACAAAGGCAGTTAAGTAAGTATCATTATAACTGTTCTACTCTGAGGTGACAATGACTTTGTGTCAGTTATAACTGCAGAACAATCCAATACTTATCCATTATTCAGCTTCCCAAAATAACCTATAATTCTCTAGCAACTCTAACAGGAAAATGAAGTTACAAATGGGGTAACTGAAAAATTCACCCATCAGTGAGTTTAATGGCTTATCCTCCTAATGGGCAGCATCAGCACCGCATTGCACTCCTGCTGCAAATAATAACAACTTGCATCCATACAGTGTCTTTCACCCTGAATGATCCCAAACCACTGGGCAAACTCTCTGAAGTAGCAGCTGAGGACTGCCACACGGCGGCATAACACAGCCACCTCTGGGAAGGAATGCAGATAGCATACTGAAACAGAAAATTAAAGAAAAAAAAAAAAAAAAAAAAAAAAAAAACACACAAAACAAAACATAAATGTTGGCTTTTTTAAAGGAAAGCTGCACAAGGGTGTAAATTCTCCTTAGCGCAGAAATACACCAGGGCCCTTTTGGTAGGCAATGCAGAAGTTATGGTGAGACGATCAGTTGAAAACTCAGTGGGGTTTCCTAAATAAACACAAAAGCCAGGGCCCCAGCAGGTGGCCAAGTTTGATATTCAAATCATTAACATTTTACATGTGGAGTTTTCATTAGGACAAGGTTACCACATGATGGACAATCTGTATATATTTGCAGATGTGGCATGCATGGAAGTCAAACCTGTGCACGGAGCATAATTCACAGCAATCTCTCTGCCTGAGAATAGCTGAAGGCAATGTCCAATCAAAGTACTGTCAGTGCGCCGCTCAGCGAATAAATGAGTTGCTTTGACAGGAAATTCCAACAGCAATTTTAATTCTGATCAGGCTTCAGGAAGTGGAAAGAATAAAAACACATCAATTATAGTGACAGGAAGTTTTAAATCACATGGCAAGCAGCTGCTGCCAAAGGACACGTCTGCCAGCTTTGTTAAGAAGTATGGTATTTTGGTGCGACCAAAATTTTACACCAAAATTTTACAGGCTGACATCAGTCCCTAATTGTATGTTATCCCACTACAAGGGTAAAGAAAATGACACAGTGCAGACAGCACACCGTCATTACAACAAAGCATAGAGGCTGCTTTTTTCTTTAAATCCTGACCTGAAACAAGCATATTTATAACTACACAACGTGCCACCGACTAATGATATGAAGCACATGCATGTACACCTCAATAAAGCAGGAGATCCCAGCAGCAGGGCAGAGAGACCATCATTTCCTGAGTCAGCCTTAGGCTGAAGAACCGTCAGCACTTTGATCAATACGCATCCACTGCCTTTTTTCATTAATCCACCTTGTAAATTATGACCACTGAAATGAATCGGTTCTATACTGGAAGGAAACCCAGAGAGCTGTTTGATTTCAGGCTGTTACTGCATGGTACAGACTCAAAGCCGACCAGCTGCAGTTGTAGGGTGGGGCGCTTTTCTTCATCCCCCATGCAGTACCATATCTAAGAGGAATCAATTCTGGGCTATCCTTCTCACAGCAGAACCTAATGAAGCCAACCTGGGAATGGGATGGTGGGGCTGGGGTGGGCAGGGGGAAGAGGTCTCAGTGTAATTGCTGATTTTCCTCCTATGGCACTATGGTTCAAATGGCTATCAATTCAGGGCAAATCATTCAAATGCATGCCAATTCTGGCCTCACTTTGGGGTAGATGGAAGCTGTTTTGTGCAGCCCTGGGAGTGCAGAAGGGCATTACAGCCAATATGAACGTGATTTAAAGTCTGACACAACACCGTAAAGCAGCCTGGCTATGCAGGGGATTCAGACCCATAGGGTAAAGCCTTGATCTCACTTGTGTCAGTGAGGATTCTGTAGTTGGCTTCAGTGAGTATTTCTGCCCTAGAGTCTGTGAAGCGAATGGCTTTCAGTGGCTACACGACATGCACCTTCAGAAGGTTAGCTACATGTGGCATCCCATGCAAAGTGATCAAAGGAGCATGTTGAACTGCCAAAACAGTGACCGAATCATATCCTATGCAGAAGACTGATTAATATGCCCCACAACTGGATTACATCCTCTGCTGTACACACCCTCCTCCCCTGAGTAGACTCTTCACTGCTGTCCCTTCACTGAAAGGCCCAAGAGCCTCTGAGGGCTCAAAGCTAAAGATTGCATTTTTCAGATGGGTGGGTGAGTTTAGGAGAGAAAAATTTGCCCTCGGAAAAGGAGGTGCTCATGTGTTTTGTTGATCACATAGGATAGCATTTTCTGAACTGCAGAAAAAAAGTCAACCACAAGTGACTGAAATATTTATTCAGATTTAGCAAAGGTCACCAAAAAGTGTGTCATCTTGACAATACTGGCAAGCTTTGTATAAAGTTTTGCTTTTCAAAGAGAATATTTTTCAATAAAAAGAATACTGGAGGAAAGATTTAAACTAATTCTACATAAAATTTTTCATTATGTCTTCAGAGACAGTGTGAGTACTGGATTCCAAAACAAAGAAAAAAAACCTGTCAAGATAAGACATGATACATCTTTTTATTTCATTTTAACTTCTACTTAAATAGTAAATGAAGCTAAAACATAAAAGTGCTCATAGTTTCCTGCATAATTATCCACATTCAAATCTCTCCTCAGGAGAGATTCTGTGGGCTTTGATCCAGGGATTTTCAAGCATTTAAGGAAGATACAGGAGCCAAATATCATATTTCTTCTTAAGAAAATGTGGTATAATTTCTTTATGCTTTTAAGGACATTCCACACAGAGACAATCTGGCCTGAAGTCAGAGACAAAGGAAAACACAGGCAGAATTCTTAAATGCCCATTACTGTTCAAAGTCTGTTATTTCTATTGTTTTCTATCTTCATAAAATCATCTTCCTATTCTGATAGAATCAGTGTTTCCAATCCAAGAATATTTAAAGGATATTGATAGTGCATCTTACTAATTGTTTTTCATCAAAATGACTCAATTTCACACTAAAATGACAAGTTGGTCTATGTCTATCCAGATATATATCTTTTCCAATGACTACATGATTTCAGCTGCAAAGCCACAAGACAGTACAACTGAAAGATCACTTAATTCTCATCACATGCTGCTGTCCTGCAACGGTACATATAGCAGTACCAGTAAGCTCAGAAGAGCGTGAGGAACTCATCTTTTAAAAGCATGGCTGAGTCCTAAGACACTTTTAAAGTAAGCAAAGAAAGAGAAATGGGCACTTCTATATATAGACAAGAATGTAAAATATTTCCTCATGCCCTATCTGGTACTAAATCACTTTGCCCTTCAATAAGCTTCTAAAGTGGGTGAAAGACTGAGCTGCACAGATTTCCTGCTTCTGTTTCCCACTTGTGTCCTGCCACCAGTTACTATGGACATCTGTGCACAGATTTGCTTCCAAATTCCAGCGTTGGCTCAAATCACCCAGAATTTTCCCACTTGGATCACCTAAACCTAGACCTGAGTTTACCTTGAAGGAGAAGTCTCTCTTGTGGCACATCCCTGGATGTGTACCTTGGTTGCAACCTGTCAAGCTGAGACTCATGGACCACATCTTTCCTGCACCTGCCTCATCTTTCAGTGCCCTGGTTTCCTTTGGAAGGGAGAGGAGTGATGTGCTCCAGTTTGGAGCAATCGGGCACAAGGACTGTAGGACATGACACAGTGCAGAGCCTGGCATGGTGTTAAGAGCAGGTCTGGTGGGAATAGAAGACAGATGCAGTTTTGGTGGTGGTTCTGAGTCCCCACAGAGAAATGAATTTCTGGGTTCCTGACATGTAGGGCATTCCTGAGAGAAGGGGCCTTGGGCTAGCAGAAACTCAGTGCATGGTCTGAGCTGGAAACAAGGATGGATGTGGTTAGTGAGTTGAGTACAGCAAAAGTGGAGCAAACAGGGATCATGACTCTGTAATGGGAAATAATATGTCAATTAGAGGAAAGGCTGGGTCTAAAAGAAAAGAGTGAAGAAGTAGAAAGGAACTTATCCATGAGTTCAAGGTGGCTTTTCCAAGACTCATCACACCAATATTCTTAGCAGCACCATTTCAGAAAATGCCCTTCTGCATAAGGACTGTGGCAGGGGGGGTTGACCTTCTGTCCTTCAGCTGAGCTGAGAAAGCTCCCCTTTTTCAAGCTAAGCTCATTCTTCAGTCCTCACCATGCTGTGGCATTTTCATGTGCTAATAAAACTTGCTACAAATCAGACTCTCATACATCTTCTTCCTTTGTTAATTAGCCAGCTTGTACAAAGAATCTACGAACCATGGAAATAAATCATGGATTCGGGAATTTTAATTCTCTCCTACCTGATTTTTTCTCTCTTTGCTTTTAACAGCAGGACTACAACCAACACCTAGACTCTAAAGCTGTCACACAGTTCTGCCTTTCTGTTCATGCCTGCAAAGGACACACTGGCCTAGTGTCAAAACTGTCGGTGTTCACAGCCTGATGTGTGTCATGCACATAAGCAGTTCCAAGTTTACCCTTGTAGTCCCAAGTCTTAGTCCTCAGATTTTCTTTTACTTTGTTCCCCAAACTGCTCATCAAAAGTAACTCCAGGAATAAAAGGTTCCAGATAAGCATGGCATTGTTTCAGAGCTGGAGAGCCGAGGAATATGTACAGGAACCTCACAGCCTGAATACTTGGCAACATGAACAGAAGGCAAAGAATAACACGAGAGATGAGCTGTAGAGCCTTTGGTGCCCTGACTGCTACTGTTTAGAGAAGTGAACGCCCCCATGCTGCACGGTGCAATGATGCCCTTATAGCTGTGCAACCTTCCTTTCATCCAGCTCTGCCCACCCCCAGAGCCAGACTTCCCAGGATGCATGGTGGCAGTTCTGAGACTTGCACCTCCACTCCCAGCCTAAGTCGGGGTTGTTCTGATTTACACTGCCTCTGCACAGTACCTAATGTCCCAGCTGACAACAGACTGAGCTCTACCCTGATACATATGTTCGGCCCCCTAGACAGAACATCTTCAAGTGCTCAGCTGCTGGAACACTTCATCCAAGAGCTCTCTGTGGTGCCTGACAGAAGCCTTACCTTCTCTGAAGAGCACATTGCAGCTGACCAGACCAAGTTTACTTCTCCTTCACTCTACCTAAAGAGCAAAACAGCAGTGGAGATACCAAAATCAGAGCATCTGGAATCAGGAGCGATACAACAAAATGACTCATTGTCCGTGGTCAGACTTCTTCCAGTGCAGGATGTCAACTCCTCACATCCTTTCCCTCTGCCACCTCCAGGAGCATTCTCTTAATTTCTTAGGAAAATACAAATATGTCTTTGTGGTTTTCAGCACTTCCTTCACTTCCCTTTTAGTATTTCTCCATCTTTTACAATCTATTATTCATCCGCCTGCATGCTCTATTCATCTTGACTTCTTGTCCATCCACAGAGCCAGGAGTTATTCTTTAGCGTATGATGCGTCTGCAACTCTTAAGTTCTTTGGCACTCCACCAAGTGCCAAATGTCTATTTTTTTCTCCAAAGCCTTTTCCTGATTTAGCATATGGCTGGTCCTCTCCTGTATCATGTTGTTTCTTCAACAGTTGGAGAAAAAGACATATGCTGATTTACTGCTATTATTATTTTTGTGTAATCCTTGGAAAACTGTGTTAGAGATTACACTTTTATTCAAAATCTGAAATCCCTCCTCACAAGAAACTGGTCTTATCTCTTGATAAGCACTGATTATTTGTTTTTCAGCTGAAACACTGAAGGTTCACCTCCTGGAAAGCCTCCCCTATTAGTCACTTTCCAACAAGGCCATATAGAGGGCTCTCCCCACGTCAATGAGTAGGTCAATAATATAAAAGGGAGGTGCTGGCAGATGGTGATTTTGTAACCAGTTTCCTATTCAAATTATCACAACCATCAGAACAAGAGGCATTATTTATGAAGATGCCTTTTTCACATTCATCCGAGTTTTTTAGTGTCTGCAAAACCACTGAAAGTTTGTAGATTCTGATAACGAGACTTCTCCAGGGATCACACAACTCCCTGTAGAGTTGTGAGCTCTTCTTAAGTTCTGTTCCTTTGGCTGAAGACATCTTGCTTCATTCATTCATTCCCTGGGGAACTTGTTCAAGATTCTTGCACAACTGAGATCTCAGCCTCCAAAGAACCACAAAAAGACAGCTCTGTATTTCAGTTTGGCCGCACCCAGACTCAAGATTTTGAAAAGCAAGTGTCTGAAACAAATAAGCAACTTACCTTCTTTAGAAAGACCTCGATTCTCAGTGGAAGAAACATTGACTGAACAGTCTGCAGCAAAGGCAGACAGGTCATTGTCTTTGTTAGAGGCCCTGCATGCAAACCCCACCAGCACGAGAGATTTGGAGGACTAAAATTCCAACATTAACTTTAACTAGCCATGAGAATGACCCAGCTCGTTGCAACGTCTCGATGTGTCTCATAAAACACACTGAAATATTTGCTAACATGACTATCTGCATGTTACTGTTCGTTTTTGTTACAGCAGCACTAGGAGCACCTACCGTCAGCAGGACCTTGTGTCTGGTATAGATGTCAGTTTCCATTGCGTTGACCAAAGGGGACTACGTTATTTAACTTCCTACTCCCAAAACAAGCAGTCAAATAACCAGACCCTTTCATGTCAATGTGCCATTTGTACAGGCAAGTGTTTAGCAGTATGGGTCATGTACCCTAGCCCACAAGGACTGTTTCTGGAAAAAAGAAAAAAAAAAGTATTCTGGAACTTATTTTAAGATTCATATCTATGCATTCATGCATGTGCATTTAACCATATACATAATTCACTTAAGTTTAAGAGACCTGCTTTTAAATACTTCACCACTGTGTCATACCATGGAAACTACCTCAGGGCTACTAGGAAGGGGGTTCAAACATCCCTCGTATAAAACACATCATTATGCATTAGAGGAAACTTCATTCACCAGAGAAGAATGGCACACCAGCTGGAGGTGAACACCATAAACCACATAAAGTTTTAATTAAATTCATTAAAAATTCTTTGTCTCTCAGTGGGTGTGGGGGTAGATACAACCCTTTAACAATGGCCAGCACACAATCAGGTTTGTCAAAACTAATAATAATACAAAAGCATTAGCTCACGCCGGGACATTTTGAAAAAGTTCGAATAAGTGTATTATTTTTAATATGGGACATTTATAAATCATTGCAAGATGTGGCCAGTCATGGAGCACAGTTGTAGTTTCTATTGTTCATTGGATCGATAAAAGGTGTTAATAATAAAAGGCACATTTTTAGCAGCTGACAAAGTGAGTTGACATGAAAATATAAGGAAGAAGGATATTTTTCCTTTAAAACACACATACACATATATGTAAAAGTTTGTCATGATCAGTATTTCTTTATGGCATGTCCTCTATGTCCCATACTAATAACTATGATATACAATTACACTTCCTGCCCTTCAGAGCTTACAGTCCATTAGCAAAGCTGTATACAGCAAATGAATGTTATGGCACCAGACCTCCTCCTGCAAACACATATATGCCTGTCAGAAAATCATATATTCCTGGGGACTAATCATGAACACAGAGCTAAAACCATACATAAATATTTGCAGGATTAAGGCTATTAACCAGGGTAAAAGAGGATAGCTATGTGGTCGCTTAGCTCTTATGTAAATGACTTTGTTTTTCAAAGCTGGAAAGCCTTGCAAAATACTTTTATGTTTAATCAAATCCAAATAAAATGATTCTACAATGTACTGAAGGGTTTCACATGATGAGTCAGTGACAAAGTCAGCTATTTAGACTCATGGCAAGCACTTCAGTTTGGTCCCAGTCCAGGTCCCATTGAAGTCAGTGGGAGTCCTTTCCCTGATTGCAACATGAGTCTTTGTTACTAAATTATCTCAAGCTGATGAACTGTGAAACAGCAAAGTTACTTTTACTAACCATTCCTAATCCAGACTTATTAAGGATAATTGTAAAGTAGAACTAACTAATTCAGTAATTAGGTATGAAAACATACTCACTGCATAGCTAATACATAAGAGTGGATCTTCATTTTCTGTACTTTGCCTAGATACAAGAAATATCACAGGTCACATGAACAGTCCCACGATCTATGTAATATTGTCAAAAGAGGGGAAAGAGCAGATAAAAGTGTATGTACCTCTTCCTACTCCTCAGAAATCAGGCCTGTGGTTTTCCTGGCCATTTCATAGTCACGGTGCTATAAATTTTAGATTTAGATCGGTATCCATTTGATGCTCAGTGCTCTTCGGACCAAATAATTTGTCTGATTTTATTTCCACATTTACTATAAGACATACGCCTTAAGCAAGATGAGACAGCAACATGCATTTGAGCAATTATACAATACAAAGATTAGTTGGGTAGATCAAAATCAATGTTAGCACATGAAGTGTGCTACACTGAGTCTACACATTAAAGTATTCTGTCTAGTAAGAAACCAGTACTTAATTGAAGAAACAAAAAAGCAGAGTTGTTTTTCTATTTTTTCTCACTCCAACTGTCTAAATAGCGGCTGTAGAAGCACTGTTCTCAATCACACAGGTTTTAGAGGAAAATAAGATGTCTGGTTTTTTACTTCACTTTCACACAGGCACAACAAGCAACTTCAAAGGTAAGGGATAAAGGAGCTGAAGAAAACAAATAAGAGTAATAACAGTCCCAGAACTGTTTCAGAGGTTGACAGAAAACACCGCATAATGCATTTGTCCATGCTGTCATTGCAAAATGGTGAGAATTATCTCATCTAACTCCAGCCATCTAAAAATGAAGCTTGTAATTGAAATATATTGGCTAAGTTCTGTAGGCAATGGAGAAAGGCACAAATGGAAGGTAATTGTTTCAGTGTTATGATAAATATTATAGGTATTAGCATATAGGACTTCTAGAAGGGTCTTTCTCACTCTTTTGACCATGGCAAACCTAAACAAATAGGTCAAGCACCTAACAGTAGAGCCATTGAATATAATTACATTGAAATACAGCAGTATCTCAACAGGGATGTACCTTGTTAGCTTGGGAATGAGTATCAGCATGCTGCCAGATCAGGTAGCTATCTGATAGAAAAGTATCATAGCATATTTGGCTGCTCTGAATTTACTTTATTCATGTTTAGATTGTTAGTGGCCTCCCCTGGGGATAGAGATATACTTATATTTCTCTGGTGACTCTAACTCAGTTTGTGATTTGACCTGAATTACATCTAGACTGTAATACAGATAAGACTCGTGACATTCACCATTGCTGTGTCCTCAAGACTATCAGGTGAGATCTTGTAGTGGGCCACCTTTATAGATACATTGACAAGTATCTGTACATCTACAGATATAGTACTAGTAAAAAGATAAGACTAAGTACTATAACTATAGGTAAATACTTAAATAGCTATATAAATGTAACCATAACTTTTTAACACAGTTCAGTCCACAAACCAGAGGGATAAGAAAAGGAGGGTCACCAACTTCATTTCCTCTTCACTGTCTGCCTCCATGTTCTAGTCTGGAAATCACAGGACCGATGTCTCCCAAGCACACATCACCAGTGGAGCACTTATGCCTGCATGCTCTACTGTAATTGTGTCCAAGGCCTTCTTGAAAACATAAGCTCACTTCTTCCACCGACCACCTTTTCATGACTGCACCACTGAGACCCAGATGTAAATCTACTCTACCTTAGCTTAATCAGCAAATCCCACATCCTTAAAATGCATGCTTGTTTTGAAATCCCCAGCACTAAATCCAAGCTTTCACATCACCTGATCTAGCAAAGAGTAAAATGCAAACAAGAAGAAACCCTTATTCCTAATCAGTATGAACTGTACGCAAGTTATATCCTACCCAGTTCAGATCTGGACCCATCCCAGCAGTTCCATTAGTTTGGAAACCTGGACACAGACTGAAGGATCCATATTCCACCTCAGAAAACTTTGTTGGATTCCTTTCTTGGCTTGAACCATCCATCCAAGAGAACCCCAAGCATAATTCGCTTGGGGATTAGAGGTGTGTGACATGCATGCAAAAAGGGTTCGTGCTGTCTCATTGTATAAGATGATGGGATAGCTACCGCAGTATACTATGAGCCTGACAAGAGGCAGTATGAATAAAACTGACTGCTCCTAAACTTTTAATATGGGATGACCCAGTCCATACCAGTAGGGACAGGCATCATGGACCATTTTCTACAGTCATCACCAGTAACATACAGCCTGTGTAGCTGACCTGAGCAGAAGCAAGCTTCTACAACTTCTCAACATCCTCAGCAATGGATCTCCTCCAAAGAACCAAATCTATCACTAAATTCTCTATCACCAGACTACACAGAGAAGACATAAATTAATCAGTAACTTTAAGTCCTTGTCTCAAATCTATAAATACCAATGTAAAACAGATTATACAAAACAAAATAACAACAAAAAAATGTTACAACCAAAAGGTGGTTGTACCAAAAGATAGTCCAAAAAATACCTTGTCCAGATCCCCCAACACTTCACTGGTTAAAGCATTCACCTGTGAGGCAAAACAAAGAGTTGATCCCAGCCACATAATTCATGAAACATCATTGGCTACTAATTTATCATTTTTTTCTAAATATGTGTATGTATTGGGTACAGGTGGCAAGGTTTGGCAGGGGCTGAATGGGTGGCATCTGTGAGAAGATGTCAGGGGCTGCCCCACACTCAACACAGCTGGTTCCAGCCAGCTCCAATGGACCCACCAAAGGACACAGCTGAGCCTGTCAGCTGGAGATGCCTCTGGGAAAATGTCTTTTAGAAAGGGCAAAATATCATATGGCAGAGAAAGGAGTGAGGAGAAAAAAGTGTCAGAAACAATCCTGCAGACACCACTGTCACAGCAGAAAGAGAGGAAGGAGGTGCTCCAGGCACTTCCTCTGCATCTGAGGTTGTTTTGCCCATGATGGTAACTGGTAAATGATCTTCCTGTCCTGTTGAGGAGGGCAGCAGAGAGTGGCTGGGTGGGCGCCTGGCTGGTGTCAACCACCACAATGCATGCTCCACAGCTTTCATTTGTGAAGACAACAGCTCAACACAACTTCGAGGCTCTGTTCTGGAAGTTCAATTTGATCTGTTTTCAACCTGCACATTATCTATGATGTAGCACCAGAGCATAGGGAGTTCTTCATGTAGTCACAGGCAAAATTTTCAGTGCCTTCTATGTTTCATAGCAGCTAAGTGGGTGGAGGTAACTAGAAATGACATATGAAACAACCATGATGAAGGACTACAATTTCAAAAAATTTCCAGCTCCACAGTTGGGGCCAACCTCCAAAAAACTCCTGCTCCAAATCAAGTAGTGAGATCTGCAAGACTCCTCAAAACCCAGCAGCTACTGCTGAGACAAGTGGGGGTTTTCATACATGCAAGGATTTGATTGTGCCGAAATTAAAGGAACTGGACCCATTTTGAACTCTGGCATGGCAAACTTCACAAGGCAAGTTGTGAAGTTTTTCACAAGGGGTGAGGAAAAAAAATAGAGTACCCACAGCAGCAATGCAGCTATAGACTTTAAATAAGTGTGAAGCTCTATGGCTTGAGTGCAACAAATTTTTGAAAAATATTGATTATTTTTTCATTTTCTGTGGGCCTTCGGTAGGACACTAACTTGCAGGAGGAAAAAAAGAGCACTGTTTTGGAGAGTAATAGCTAGAACATACATCTGAATTAATTGTGGCTTACAGCGAATTTATGCTAAGTTTATTAGAGTGAATTTATGCTAAGTTTATTTAAAATAAGATAGATGGGCAAGAGACAGCCAGGGCCTGTGAAAAGAGACATTATTTGTGGAGACAGTCTATTGTGTTGCAGCAGAAGAGAATTCCATCTTCTATTAATAGTGGTCAGCGGGAATTCACACAGACTTTTACTTCACTGACATATTCATTTCATTACCAGTTTCTTCAGTTTTCGTAGTAACTCTTGAAAGTGTGTGTGAGCAAGCAAAAAGATTCTCTGGAAGAGATCCAGCTACTACTGATTTTGAAGGGGGAATTCTCAGGCGCTGCAGATCAGATCTACAACCTCTCATTACAAGAAATAAAGGCTTTGCAGAGCTTTGCAAGCAGTCCTTGGGAGGGAGAAGGGGGTCCCAGGGTTGCCACTGGAAGGCTCTGCCCAGGTGCTGGGGTCAGACCGTGGAGAGGAAGATGGTGAACAAAGACCCAGCTTGGGGTGCATCCCCCATTTGTCTCTAAGGCGGGTAGTAATGTGGTGCCTGGCAAAACCTCTTCGTTTTCCCCAAGCCAGCCATTTGGCTCCCTCTCCAGTTAGGCTGAGGGCAAGCAGCTGATGCTCTCCAAGGCAGGTGTCCTCTCCTATGGAAATGAGCCAATTAAGAGGGACTACAAAAAGGCACAATTGGGCAGCTCCTTAAGTAGGGGCTTGGCTATAGAATTGAAGATAGAGAAGTGATGAACAGGAGAATTTTCAGCTGTGTGATTTCTGATCATTTACATCAGTAGCATGGGTTAAAACAGAAGAAGGGATTTGGGCATGTGGATCTTTTCCCCTTCTTTGAGTGAAAAGTGCCAAGAAGCAAATTGAGAAGTGTGAAGTAACAGAACAATGTTTTTTTTAGTACATTTTTTTTTTACACTACTAATGAAGGGCTTTTTACATTACAGCCTGTGTCTATTTCAGCACTGATTTTGTATCTACTTACAGGATTAGAAAGATTAAGTGCTAATTAGAGCACTGAGGATTAATAACTGCTACTTCTGAAATGCACATTTTTCTTAATCTTGTCTTTAATTCCAGTAGAATTGGTCCATGTTACAAAGCCAGGGGTTGCCAAAGCTTACTAAACATGTAATAGAAGGTGCTGGGTATTAATTTTCTTGTATACACTGAATAGGCATCATCCATTAGGCTAAAGAAGGAATTATAGGGGTGGTAGGAATAAGCAGGCTTTGTTTCTGAAGAAAATGAAAATCTATGTCTTTGTTGTTCTATTGGAAGTACTGTTAAACCAACTTTCCCCCCATTTTACATTTTCATAAACATAATTTATAATTTAAAGTATATTCAAACACTACTGAAATGATAAATATGGTGAAGTGAGAACTAGGAACATGCCAAAATGGCATATAGAGAAAAAATCAGCTACTGTGTTACTGTTGACTCTACAAATTATGGTGCTGTTCATTAGAGGGAGAGTTTCCTTCTGTTTAAAGCTCTCAATTCTAATATAGTGATAGTCGTATATTTGCAAATAACTTCAGAACTATTTGGTTGCTTGAGGGGAACATATAACAGTTGTTCATGTGTAAAACATGGACAGGATCCTTTCCAGAGAGGAAAGACTTAGAGGAAGGTTTTCATTTTCAGCCCACAAAGGATGCAATTTACATACAGGTGTTACCGGGCTTCTCTCTGAACTCATGGATCACTGCTAGTTTCAGATGTCAAGACAAAAAGGTGGGTCAAAGGCACAGTGAGATGACTTGCGGCTACTTCAAGTACTTTGAGGTCAAGACTGCTAACATCAGAGCTCTTGTTTTCCACCAAGTGACGCCAGATGTACCAGGATCTCATTGAATTACGCATTTTCCACTGCAGCTAAAGGAGCAGGCTGGGTTCTGCACGACACAGCTTTCTTTCTGTTTTGTTTCTGATCTTCTGGAGCCTGAATGGTTTAGAGAAGGTGCAGGCACAGCCATGGCGTGTCTGTTCTCCTTCCAGAAGACTGCTAGACATGTTTTTTTGTTGTTGTTGTTTTTGTTTTTTAATGCAGTGTTACCTTGTACTAGAGAAACCAGGGGCTGCAGCAGGCCTGGGTCACTCTGGAGCAGGAAACTGATGCACATGGGCCTGATTTTTTCAGAAGAGCTTCCCTGGATTTTGTGGAGGAGCTGCAAAGAGTAAAATTACTGTTCTGTCCCCATGTGATGACATGATCAGGGAAGAAGTCTAAGATCCTTAAAGAGCTTTCCCTTCTCAAACCTCCTACTGTGTGTGGCCAAAACCAATCTTGTCTCTGTTAAATCAGTTCTTACCAGATAAATCCCAGACAATTACTGATGCTTAATAAATTCTCCAATCTGCCTGCTCAAAACAGTTCAGCATTAAGAGTGCTCTCAGCTGAAAACCATCTGAAAACCATCCCAAGTATAAGAAACACCCTTCTCAAGAGGTCTTTACAGAGGACCTGGGAGGAGAAACAGGGAGAATGGAAGCAAATACTGCACAACTATCACCGATAAATAAACAGTAGACCATGCTCGTAACCAGCCAGCTTTTACAAATGGATTGGGACTGTCTTACAGAAATCTTATTTTAGCCCATACATAGCTTATTTTAGGACATTAGGCAGTCGATGTCTGCTCCTGCTCTTAAATACCAAACCCATGAATGACCACAGACTACAACCTCTTCGTTCTTCCACTCAGAAGAAACCCTTGTTACAGTTTAGCCAAATATATTATGCTGCACAGGAATAAACAGAGAAACATTTTCCAAAGTGAAGCCCTAGCTCATTTTTTTACTACAAAAAGTTCTGAGCTTCTGGTAAAAGAAATCCTTTACAGGTACACACCTATTGCCTGTAGCTTGCTAGGAGGGGGGCTCAGACCCACCACGCCTTGTACCTGCCTAATGTGGCTGTCCTGAAGGATTTGTACTTCATAAAAACTGTACTTTACCAATTGTACTTCAAGAAAGGATTGGCAAGAAAAGAGCTAGTATATTATACCCCTGGACATTTTTGTAACACCTATAACTGATTTTTTTTTTTTTTAAGTTTCTAGATAGTATCTTTTTCTTTTTTCCCCCAACTTTTTATACAATGACTTGGTCTCTTCTCATGTTTCTTTCATCATCACTCACCTGCATACAGCTTTTCAGTTATACAACTCAAGCACTTCTATTAAATACAATTCTTGCCTCAGACAGAGATAAGGCAAGTGTTTTTTTCTACACATAATCCCCGTGTTGCTCACTCACCTACAGCATCCCTCAGGCACGATGTGTTGGTTCATTGCTGCACCACCAGAGGGAGCTGCCTGAATGCCTTTGAAAGATTTCAATGACTAATTTAAATAAAAATAAAAAAAATAAAAAATCTCACCTTTGAAATCTCATAATCTAGAAAAGGGGGAGCAGTTGTGAAGCTGTGACAGGCATAGAGAAATTACTGAAAGGCTGTTATACAGTGCAACGCTTCAAATCTTTGCTTTGCTTCTTTTTAGTCGCAGCCAATCTTGTACTGTCTGGTACAACAGTACAAAATAAGTTTGTTGATTTAATCAAACAAAGCAGTTTTGAATTAGGGTGTTTATGCCAGCCATTGACATCCACAGTATGACTCTGCTGGACTGAGGGTTGAGAAGAAAAGGCAAACTAGACTTTTATAGCTAACTGAAACCAGCCAATGATATGTGATACTGCCTACGATAGATCATAATATTTTTCTTACAAAATTAGTGTTCATTAGTACTAATGTGTACTTAAAAAAATAAAAATTAAAAAAGGCTGTCTCTTTAAAACCAGAAGTTGGCTGTAGCACTGATTCATCCTCAGTTTGTCTTTTTTATTTTAAAGCAGTAATTTATGTCCCAGTTCTGCTCTACTTTCTAATGCCATCTTTTGTTTACAACAGAAGGTCTCTGCTTTCCTCCCAGATTCTGCCTTTCCATTGCACATGTTTTCATGCATCCTGACAAACACTGCATGCATGGCAATGCAGAAATGTACATCCATATTTCCCATTAAATGAGGGGTTCAAAGCTATTCTTGGGTCCAGGCTTGTCTCTCACTCTTCAGACTGAGCTGAGCTGTAAGATTCCCTGGAAGGGAAAAGACAAAGTAAGCTCTTTAACTTAACGCCCAGCTGCTGATCTGTGAGCTCTAGAAAGACTGGGCATGGGAAAGCTCAGGTAAGATCTTGCTTAGATCTGAGACTGGCTCTGCTTAAGCACCAAATGCATTCACAAAGCTAGAGCTGAGCTACAGTCACAGGTAAAGGACATGGGGCACAGAATCTGCTGTACATTGTCTTATGAGACAGACAGAGACAGAGTTCAATGCTGCTTAAACCTGGGAATCTCAACTCATGAGTATCAAAATAAAAATAACTTAATAAATACATTTTATCCAGAGGCCTGATTCATTTTTACGGTAACTGGGCTTGTCAGTCCTAGTCACTGGTAACTCCTCATCTGATTACCAAAACTTAAAGTAGGACACAGCTCTCATACATTGCCAGTGAATGACAGTTTTAGTCATATGTAACTCACTCAGCAACTGGGGGGAAATGAGAAACCTACATTAATATGCCTCCATGTAGCTCTCTGTTATTAAGCTCATTGGCCAAGACCTAGACCTAGACCAGGCAGTCGCTGGGGCCTAGAGAGAGTTTTGGTTCATCCTACAGTAGTCACCATCACTTGTTTCCTCACATGGATACCTAAATTCATGTGTCTTAGTCTTAGACCCTGAATCTTAGGTTACGAGCAGAGTCCGACTCTCCTTCCTCAGCACTTTATAAGTATTGCTTTCAGGAATATTCATTCAGAGAATTGCAATGTCAAAGAGATGCAGAAGCCAACCCAAACTCTGAAATTTTACCTCTGTTTTGCCACTTCAGTCTGGTCTACTTCCAAATGGAATAGAGAACTTATTTCACTTCTTTCCCTAATATCTGCAATATTCTCATTATTTGGATACAGCAGATAAACAACTGGAGCATGGGTCTGAATTGTGTTCTTTGCCAGAACTGGGCAAACTCTTGCAATGTACAATATTACCCTGCTCGTGAGGTGCGTATGCTGACACTATTTTTCCCCATGTGAAGATGATCAATAGGTGAAGTAAAAGGGACCTTCATTTTTCTATAAATCCAGATCTCTCCTGTATGAGGGATCTGTAATTTTCTAGAAATGCATTTCAGACAAACGTATTTACAGTGACAGTCTGGGAAGCCAGTAAGGTGAAAACATCTCACTTAATTGATGAGGAAGTAGTTTCTACTTCATGCAAAAGGAATAATGGCATTCCTGATACTGGCCAGGTAAGCCAGAGAGCTCACAAACCTCCTTCTTCTTGCTGCCCTCTCTGGTTTTGAGGTGAGGCAGACCAGAGGAGTACCTTTCTTCTCAGTGCAGGGACAACGTGCTGTTCTCCTCAGAGACTTTACCTCCTGGCCCATCAGATGTAGGAGAGTGGTAGGCTGGACCTGAGGCAGGCACCCAGCAGAGCTTGAGTGTACGGGTTGCTTTCCTACCTGAAAAGTTATCTTAAGCAAACTTCCTCCCACTGCCGTATGGCAGTGAGTAGTTCATCCTGGGCAGAGCTCAGGATGGGGCTTTCCTGTTGCTGCTTTCTCCAAGGTGTGCCTTCAGCAAGGGGCAGTTCTGCAGTGCTATGGAGGGTCCAGTGTTGCAGGCTACATGGGGCTGCTGTTCTGGGGCAATGGGGGAGCCTCTATACAGTAAAGGAATGTGTCCCAGAGACCTCTCAGAAAATGCTTGGCATAGTCTGTGTCTTAATTGACTCCAGAATGGAAAAGGCAGCACAAGTGAAATGTCTCTCACTGTCTACAAATACCTAAATTTAAGTTCAATTACAGAAGGAGGAGGGGAAAATAAAGAACACTTTTTCTTTTCTTTTCTTTTTTCTCAAGCTCCAGAGCCAAGATCTGGGTGTTTTTGAAGTCATCCTACAAGGAAGAAAGGAAAAGGCTGAAGCTTACTGTGACCTAAATAAAGCAGAAGAATTAGGTACTTGTGATCAAAGGGTTGAATGATGCATATACACATCTCCCTAAATAATATAGTGGGTGGGGGAAATGACATGTCATTATTTCTCTGAAATAAAGCGAATTACCTGTTCTGAAAAGAGGAGTTAATCTGTTTTTATACACTGAAGAATAATGCCACATTATTTCTTCTAAAATTAGCAGCTGACAAGCTGAGACTTCAGTGCTCATAGCATCTGGCTCTCCGGCACCACACTGTACTTATCACAATGAAGCTTTCCTTTACCAGTTTTATAATGATTGGTGGGGAATAGCCATTACAACAGAGGCCTACATCCACCGAGCTCCAAAATGGCAGTACGTCTAATGTACCTCAGAGTTTTTTTCTTTCTTTCTTTCTCAGAGAAACAACTTGCAGAAAACCTGAGACTGAGATTTCAGAAACAATCTGGTGACTTATACAGGCAAGATTCTTCCATCCAGCTGTACCATTACTAGTTGTCTTCTTTCAAACCAGAAGCAAATGTACGACAGTCTCATTCTAAAATCCTGCATTTTGAGATTTCTGGTGTCCAAGGCAGGCAGCTGAAGAGTGAATTCTGAAACCTGAAGTCAGACTTATCTAAGTAAATAAGTGGTTTATTTTTCCCTTTCTCAAACTCTAAAGCTACAGATACTAAACAACTGAGCACATAACCATAGCAATGGCTGAACCATTTCTCTTGAAAAGATGATGGCTATATTTTGTCACATGAATGCACAGGAACAGCATAGAGACTTCTCAAAACTGCTCTCCTGAGGAGTTTTTCTGTTTGCTGTTCAAGTATAGAGCAGGGCTGAGTGGGGCTCAGCATTCATAAAGAGGTTGAGGGGATTGAAAACCTGAGAAGCAATTTCCATTGGACTTGGAAGGCCAAAGTCACAGAACTTATTTACCCTCTAGCAAATTTCCAGTTAAGTACCATTTCAATTGAATAATCAAATTTTCATGACTCGTCTTTACTGATGCATGGTGACATTCCATTTCTCCAATTTATCCATAGAGAACTCCCTAGCAGCAGGTTGGAAAGGAAGTAAATTCAACTTTCTCAATCACTCATGTGAGAGAAGTGATTGGGTAATATTTTTGCTATGTTTAAATATTAAAACTTCACTTTCGTTGGTGTAGTTTCCTTGACTGTGACAACACGGAGCATACAAAAGGTTATAAACCCAGTCACCAAAACCACTTATCACCATTCGACCTTTCACTGCAACATATATATATATATTTTTTTTTCCTCTTGAAGGGTGGAAGGTTGGTCTCTTGTCCATTCAAAAGAAAAAAAAAAAAAAAAAAAGATCTTGTAACTGTTGAAGAAATCCTTGGAAAAAAAAATAAATACTACCCAAGAGCAACTTAATGGAAGAAATTGCTTCCTCAAGAGAGGTTGGCCTGTTCAGAAAAGCAGGTAGGTACTGAGTACTGCACTAACAGGTGTGGGAGAGGTAAAACAAAGACATGTCTTCAAATCCCTGTATCCATAGGCTTTTGCACAGGATAAAGGTACTGTGTTAGGGTGGAAGGGCATCTTCTCCATCTTATCTAACAATGACTCCATGATCATGTCCCACTGGTCAGTGAAAAACCTGATCCACTCTGGGCTTCAGCAGCCCTCAGACAGATGAGCAGAAATGAGCTGGATTGAACTAGGGAGGCTTCTAAGGCAGCCTCTCCCTTTGAGAAGGCAAAGCTGTCAGGATGTGTTGCTCATGAAGCTGCATCTAAGCAACTGGGTTGGCTGTAGATGAAGGCACCATTTCAGACAACAGATTACTAAGGTAAATTTGTGGTCTGGGAAAGCAGAATCTGTATCTAACTCAAGAGTCTTAATTTCTAGTCTCTCAGAGGCAAAAATGGAAACCCAGTTGCAGAAGAAAAGCTGACTGTGTTTATCGCTCTATCTTGCCTGACAGTAACTTCAGCAAAAATTATAACCAAGACTCTCTTCAGTTTTTCTTTTTCTTCCTGACTGTAATAACATGTAAATTATGTCGGGCTAATTTCTAGTTTCATATTCAGTTTAAAGAGTTTCAATTTACCTGCAATCAGTTTTCTGTAGCACAACACTAGCAAGCGTACAGTGTTAAAGTACAGTACTCTCTTACTAACTCCTCCATGTTTATTTGTCAGCAGGAAAGACAAACAGTTAATTAACAGCTCCACGAGTACAGATAATACAACTGTCAGCGGAAAGAAAGCAGGACTGTCCACAAAGTAAATAAGCTTCCTTTTTTAGCACATGCGGCTAAACTAACTTCTCTTAGGATTAACCTGCTGGAGGGGGACACAATTACACTCGCCAAATACATGAGGGCAACTCTCCATCACTGCCTCTTTACAAAGCACAGAATGAATAATTTCCTTGAAAAAGCAAAAAGTGGGATAAAGCACTGTTTAAATTATATTCATAATGATTTATTTGAAAATATGTTCTCATTATACTGTTATCTAAGCACAACCCATTGTAAGCCAAAAGCAGTTTGGTTCCACCTGAATTTAGAGTCATTATTATAATTATTCTCACCAGAACAACCATTAATCACATAAACAATACCTGGCTTGCAGAAAATATGTGGTAAGTAGCTATATTATGATTTAGTATTATTTTTTTTACATTCTTTTAGTCTTACTTGAATACTTATTTTCTAAGAAAATGCTTTTGAAAGAAAAATTAGGAATCGTCTTACCTTCAGATTGATGTGTGGCAAGAGGTGTCTGGGTCTCCTTGGAGTAGGATACCACCTCCCGAGGTAAGAAATCAACCTGGGTAATCTTTGACACCCCTAGTTTGTGCAGTCTGCGTCTAAGATGGAATACATGACATCAAAAGGTTACTGTTAGGAGTAAATCAGTAGCAGGAACAAAAGTGTTTGCTTTTATGAATAGGATTAAAAAAAATACTTCAGTGTTTGCTAAGATGAAACACAATGCACTATGTCTGAGAAGCACCTAATTACAGTGAAGAAAATTAACCTGGTAACCATTTGCCATAATAAAATATAGTTAGTAAATGCCTCTGGACCTAGACTGTGCTGCTGAAAGGGACTGTAAATGGGAGAAATGACCTGCTCATGCCCCTCGTAACATGCAACAAAACAGTCTTCTCTTTCATACTATTATTACTACAATGTTCTGCCTGTTCAAGAGATTTAATTCTTAGTCTGAGATATCCAACAGTGGAAGAGACATTATAGGTGTAAAGTAGGCTGGATTAGGAGTGTTAGATGTCCATCTGAGAGTAGTAAATGAGCGGGGTGAGCAATTTCCATAAAGG
This sequence comes from Aythya ferina, assembly GCF_964211825.1. Classification (NCBI taxonomy): domain Eukaryota; kingdom Metazoa; phylum Chordata; class Aves; order Anseriformes; family Anatidae; genus Aythya; species Aythya ferina. The sequence continues at coordinate 26,400,071 of NC_140297.1, read as the reverse complement.
AGATTCTCTCTTCCACAGGAATTATCAGCAGTGGATTTGCTGCCAGTTTGTGAGTTTTAATGCAAGCTCTGAGACACACCTGGAACGGGGCAAGTATAGCTTTCTTTTTCTACTTCCCTAAGTTTAAACAAGCCATATGAACCATATCAGTAAAGCCAAATAATGGTGTGACTGGATAAGAAGAAGAGAGCCAGCTGAACAGGATCATGAACACTTTTAGTCATACACAGTTCACTCAATGGTGCTGGGGAAATCAATTTGTTTCCTGAATATTATTTGACTGTCTGTAGGGAGGGAAGAATAAATAAAGACTTGCTTGCAAATGTTTTACTGGAAAAAATGCCAACTTTTAGCAGACAAAAAAATATGCAAATAATAAATGGATCTAGTAAATAAGTCCAGTCGCCCAGATCAACACGTGCAAGCATGCTTACACATTTAGAGGAGATAAATTCACAGACACAGTGTTTCTGAACAGCCACGTGATTAAAAAGAGCAATTTGGAAAAGCAGTAAATTCATACACATTATCCATATCCCCTCTGTCTTCCAGAGTGTGAGAAGAACAGAGGTCAATGTTTTTTTTTGTTGTTTTTGTTTTTGTTTTTGTTTAAATCTAATTCATTTACAGTGCTTTAGGTATTCAGTTAAGATTGATGTCTGAAAGTAAATGAGTCTCTAAAAGGAAATTGTCATCATTGGAAGACACCTACTGAACTCTTAATCTAGTTAGTGCTATATCATCTATATATTTATCTAATCTGGTTTACTGGCTGAGTTTTTATTAAGCTGAATGCAATTTGGTTCAATGGGTAATCAGAATGAATCAGCTGTATCACAAACAATTAGAGTAGTAATAGTTGTTACAGCTCTAAGCATCTTCTTTTAAAAGAGGAAAAAATAACAAGTCACCCTCCTTACAAACATCTGTGACTTTACAATACGAACAAAAGCAATGGTTGTCTGAAAATCCTCTAGGGTGGGGCAGAAAAACTTCTGCAGCTTGTGTTATACTTCAAGAATCTGTAACAGCTAACAAATGTTTTAGTACTGCTACATTTTTGTAGCTGATTTAACTAGGGGGTTGTATGAATTCAAGCTTCAATAAATACCCTACCCAGCAAAATGCTTTCTATCCTTCAACACCAGATGGAAAATCTCTGTTGCCTACTTGGTTGGTCAGACTTCCTTCAAAATCAGTCCTCCAGTGCCCCCAAACCACTGATTCCATTTAGTGAGATTCTTAAGCTTCCTTCATCAAAAGAGCTTCTTCACTGGTTAAGTATCAGCTTTGATTACGTGTTTAATCTAGGCCTAATTAGAATCTCAGCTAATTCTAACAACAGTTTCACATGAGGCCATTCCCTATCTCCTTGACTGACTGGGGATGGGGGAATATTGCTCCTACTGGAGAGCTGGATGTAACTGCTAGTTGGGTTAGCTTCTGTGTAGGCTGTTAACCAAGATGTGAGCTACTACCACCCCAGAACACTGTGCTGAGAGAATATATCGAATTTTTCACCTCAAACATTTATAATTCAGTAATTGCTGATGGTTGTACAAATGTACAGAGTTACTCATATCCTGGTAATTACTGGTGAAGGCAGAGAGGTCTTCACTTGGAGGAACATCATCTCTTCTTTTTTGACCCTGATGATCAACCTGCAATGGTTCTTATCTAACTAAAAGTTGGCCTAACTCTTGTTCTCAAGCACTTAGGGACAACTGAAACATCCTTTCAGTACATGGACTCTCTCAAACATGGACTATAATTGTTCTGGTCTCTAATTCTCCTTAGGGCAGCATTAAAATGTTTTATTTCTATTTCTCTTCCATACTTCCCATCTGAGATGCTCATAGTTCTTTTCATTTACAGTTTGCTGAATATTCAACTTAGAGAGGCCATAAACTTTAAGGATTCCTTTCAAAAATGCATCAGTAGGAAGACAGTATCTAATGCCTATACATTAAAATTGGTTCCTCTTTCCACAGGAGGACAAAGATGTATCTTCTGGAAGTATTTAGCTAAACACATCATTTGCATGTTGACTGCAGGATTTCTTTTGTATTGATATTTTTCTATCTAGTCTCATGACACCAGAGGAAAGTGTGGTTCTTTGTCTTAACTCTGCCTTGGTTTTGAAGTTTTCTTTCAAAAGGGACAGGACTTCTCTTATAGAATATACCTGTGGGTTCACTCATTGACATCCTTTTCTGTCTTTGCACTGACTGCTTCTAGAAGATTAAGGTTTTGTGGCTATATGCAGGCTTATCTTTACATGTGTCAAACCACCTTGCCTTGCACAGCCATTTGAGGAACCTTGCTTCTGTAAGTGCTCATCTTTAAATCCAAACTTCTGGGAAAGGGTAGTTGAGATTTCTAAAACATATCTGTATGCTGTAATAGCTTGAGAAATTTTTCCTTTTTCATATGATCCAGGTGATGTTGCAGAATCTGGATCTATCTGAAGTCACACTCAGGTGGAAATAACAAACAAAACAGTTCTGGGTGTGGAGAAAGCCTGCCTAGAAAGCCCTCCGGATACTTCTGATCTTCCTTCCTGGTCAACAGTCAAGCCTCCCCAAGTGCAGCTGAGAGCACTGTCAATCAATAATTAAAAGAAAATCTTTGATTTTTTATTTTTTTTTTTGAAGTCTAGAGAAAGGTGAATGAATTTCACATGAATTGTTGGGGAGAAAACACCAAGAACTAGTCGAAACAGAAGATGCTTGCTTGGAGATGCAGACAGCAGAGACTGTAAGTTCACAAGTGGAACAACTTCTTCAGCACAGAGATATGGTTTTGCTTATGACTCAAGTTCTGAAGAGCTTGAAGGACCTTTACCTTTCCTTTTTAGAGGAACAATTTATCCTAAATATGTCTGCAGGTAGGCATTTCATATCTTCAAGTCTTGCTGTTTTTCCTATACTATTAATTTTCTCTCCTTTTGCTACTTTTCAAGGTAATTGAAAACAGAGCAACCAATTTTCTCATCTGGAAAAGACTGCAAAATTCAGTCTGAGATGCTAATAAACAGCATTTTCACTTGCCAATGCAATCTAATAACTTCAGTGATCACACGGGTGATCCAGATTGAGAAACGTGTATAAACATAATTTTGCAGTTACCAAGCCATACTTGTGTACTTGGAGTTTCAGCAATAACACAGTACTGACATTAGCTAAGCTTCCAGAGAAAAGCTATTGTTTCTGACTTTCCTTGATTGCCCACAGTAGAAAAGAGAAACGGTTCATGCTATCAGGATTTTCTTGATGATGCTATACTACATTCACAACAAACATGAACCTTTGTTCTTTAATATAATGATCTTTTAAAACGTAAAAATTTGGTACGCTTGGTTAACTGCACCAGTTAGATTCTTCTATCTAAAGTAACTAACTTTTCCAGATACTTGGGGTAGAGAAGTTCCATCCCAAACTGAAGAATAATAATCTTAGCCCTAGTGTAAGTAGGAAATGCTTGATTAACCTCAACTCAAATAATATGGCATTTGCCCTTGGACTGTGATCATATTTAAGTGCACAATTATAAATGCATATACAGCTCCTGAGGAAAGGGGGGAAACAACATAACTATGGCAAAGACAGGAAGGAGGGAGCAAAAGTACCTTGCAAATGATTCAGCAAGAAAAGTCTGAATCAACAGGTACAAACAAGAGCAGTGTAACTGTACATGCACATTGAAGTGCCACAATAATAACATTTCATCTGTAATGAAATAGTTATTTGTATTGTGTTTCAGGCAACAGAAACAGCAGCTTATGTTTTAATGAGCTTCCTTCAAAGCGTTATTTTTTTCCACAAATATGTCTTTGCTGAAGCTTCTTATTGATTAAAGTAAAGAAAAGAAACTTAAATTATGGTCTTTTTGAGTCCACAAAGCAAATGAAAATCACATAAATACAGCTCAACTGGGAAGCATTTGCAACATAATTCTTGCAAAGAAATGATAAATGAATAACAAAAAGAGCTGACATATACCCAAGTTCAGAGTCAGACTGGAGCTGCAGCACTGAGGGGTCTGTGTCCCATTGCAAGGTCCTAGGGTGGTAATCAGCCGTGCAGCACAACGGGGGGAAAAAAAGAACACACAGAATTAACTGAAAGGATGAACAAAACCCCATCTCATTAGTTACATGCTGTACGTAGAACATTCAACCTCCAAGTGCAAGGGCAAGCTGCAGTATGTCAAAGAAGGTTTACTACTAGCCTATGACAGGACTATTAAAATTACATGTTATCAGTAAATAAAAGGGAAGAAGCTGGGTTTCTTTTCAGATTTTAATTAATAAAACTTTTTTTTTTTTTTTTTTTTTCCTGAAAGACTTCTAACTCTCCAGTTATGGTTGATGCACTCAGTATGTACAATTTGTAGGCAAAATTTATTATAATCATGTTTTTTGTTGTTGTTGTTTTGTTTTTTTTTGTTTTTTTTTGTTTGTTTGTTTTGTTTTGATCAAATGGATTGAACACTTGCCCTGAATTCCACTGAACAGCAGTCTAACCCTTTGTATACTCCTAAGACTGACTGTAAGCCATCCTGTAAAGAGTTCTCTGGGTACAAACAACACAAACAAATGGCACACTGACACCAGTTCTGACGTGTTATGGAGGCACCTGGGACAAATAAATTCCACTTCTTTTCATCCACAGAAAATTTCTGGGGGAGAGGGGAATGACCCATCTGGAGAAATCAGATGATGGCAGTCTCTTAATGGACTACGGTCATGTGGGACTGTCACAGAAAATTTAAAAAAAATTCAAGAATTTTTCAACAATGCCTACTCATTTTTTTTATTTTACTTTATTTTTCCTCCTAATGAAGCCATACATCATATGCAAGAGAACTGTCCATGACAGCATCAGGAATAAAAGTTTGGCTCGTGGCCACGTTGTTCTGCAATACGAACACGAGATAATGCATTGTACTCACTAGCAGAGGCTAAAGTAAAGGAAAGCACTCCCACACTAAAGCAAGCAAGTCATGTCTATGCAGTAGATAATGATAGTCCTCAAAATTAAAAACTCCACTCATTTCTTTTGAATAATATTGTGATACAGAAAATACACTTTTATCACACCCAGCTAAACCCAACCATATAACTAGCCATGTTTAATCTACACAAGCCCTTCTGCAACAGTAGCAACCTCTGCCAATGAATCATTCATATAAACTAAGTTATTCAATTAGATTAGAAATAGATCACATACAGCCATACAATTTTGCCACTCCTATACTCAGTAAATGTACCCGTTCTATTACCAATGTTAATTCACCCTCTAGTGAGACAGACAAAGGCATGTGATTCACTTTGTTGTGTCAGAGTGAAAGATAATCTATCTCAACATCCTGCATGTACAAAAACAATGAAGAATTGTAATGAAAAGGTGCCTGCATTACATGCAGTGTAAGGGTACTTTTTCCTCTTAAGATATCATGATCCATAGTGATGTGTATTGGCGTTAAAGACTCTACAATGATACAGAAAGACTCCTCTAAAATGAAACAGTATTACAAAAGGATTAGAGATAAAACAATGAAGTAATAAAAAACAGATGATTTTCCCTTGAACTGGACTGTAGCTCAAGTGCGGCAGAAACGTAAGCGGACATAAAGATCTGAATGCCTGATGCAATGCAAAAGCATCAGTGTCTAATGCATTACATACACACCATTAAAAATGCTATCTGTGTGAAAATGCCTTGTAATGTCACCAAGGTCAGTAACATGCAGTAGGACTCACTATGCATATGCCTATTTCTAATGTTATAGCTGCCTAGGGACTACTTATAAAGGCTTTCCAAACATTTACAAGAAAATATACATAACTCATTTCAGTTATTTCCCCCCTCCATTCATTTCCAAATGTACAAAATTTCCCAAGGGAAGACTAATAAAGACTATTGCATCAGAAAAACCCCATTAACAAATGATTAAAGCAAGAGCTTGCAACAGGTCTCTGCAAAGACCCAGACCTTACAGTCCACCTCTGAGAATCCAGACCAAGTTACGAGAGAGCACATCTACCTCACACTCAGCTGGTTGCCTGAACAAAATAGATTTAGAGACCTTACACACTTGAGACAGCACTCAAATCCCCCAAATATGAGCACAGCAATACTTATTGTGGAAATTTCCAATGCAAAGATATGTATTCAACCCCTAGTCCAAAAATAATAATAATAATAAAATCTTAGATTTGTACTCCAAATAATACTTTTTTGTTTTGTTTTGTTTTGTATCATGCTACAACTTGAAAAGTCTTGAAAAATAAATAAGGAAGTGATCTGCTGTGTTGTCCTCCCAAGCTCAGCTGAACAACGTTATTGCAAAAACTGAGGCTGCAGGTAGCAGATCATCAGGTCCCAAGTCTTGCCCTAGGAGACACGATGCAAGTGGCTACGCTTAAATCAGGGAGCAACTACAGGCTTCAAGGAAGAAGACTGGTTTGCCCTTTGCCTCTTCCTGCTACCTGAAGAATGTCTGCAGATCAAAATGAAAGTGAGTGAACAGGAGAGATGTAATATGGACCTGCAGTATAGCCAGTTCCCATGGCAATAACACCAGAGAAGAAATAAACAGATTCTTGATGGACTGGCAACACAGAGATGCTGTTAACTAGCCTGTGCTGTTACCTGGAATAGGAAAGTAAAGCTAATCTGTTTGTGAAGAGCAGATTGTATGGCATTCCCTGATCGTTTGGATGAGTATTATCATTACGTTTGTTCTGCTGTGGACAACTCTCAGTGAGGATTGTGAAATGCCATTGGATCTGGGTGAAAAATCAGTGTTAACCTTTATCAAACCTAGTACACAAATTCTTTCCCAAAAGATTTATTTTTTCATTAAGAAAATGATTATGTATTGTTGCTCTTTTTTTTTTCTTTCTTCCTCATATATAAAAACTGATTTTGGCTTTGGGACTTTGGCCACCCAAAGATAGGGGCAGAGGGAGTAACATTGCAGACCCCAAACACAACTGCATGGGCCTAGGAGAACTGTTTGACTGGTAGCTCAGCAGTCAAGCACAGGTGCTCCCACTCAGTACGAGTGAGCATAATTTGGGAAAAGTTCCCTTGAACAGGCTGAATGGATTTTGGCACAGGTCTATGTAGAAGAGATCTAAAGCATTTTGCCACATTTTAATGGGGAAAAGAGACTTGAGCATTATACAGCAGCTAAAAGCAGCGCTCCCTTACACATTACTGTGCTTCCACAAATCTCCTGGAGTCCACCTGAGTTGAGCCTCCTTCTTCAGGTGAACTGAGTGCACATGGCATGGAAAGAGACCCTGGAAACTCCACAGAAGGAAACTCACTGGTCATGGGAGTCACAGCCAGGACTAAGCCAGATCAGGCTGTTCCCATCACCCAGAAAGCAGAGACACTGTTTTAATGAGAACTACCCATTGTTTCAAAGCTGGTTGCTACATAAGTCTCCCACACAGTGACAAACAATAGCCCTGCTATCAATCTTCCTTCCACACGTTTGGTGAACAACGGCTGCCCTTGAGTGATCGTAGGATAAAAACTAACTATTATCAAACAACAGATTGTTCTAAAGCAGCATGAAGGGAACAAGGACTTTAAGATCTTGCACTAAGTAGACAAGGTAGAGGTGTTATTACCTCTCTTTAAAATGTTCTGCTTTCATGCCTTTAGATCCTCTATTTTAGTATTCTCTATTTGTTATGTATTATGATCTCAGTAATTCAGGAATTTAGGACAGCATTCTTAGATGCTGCTGCTGTTTCAGCTATTTGTACTGAAAAAGTACTAGTTCATTTTGATGCAATGCATCTTCTTTCTCCCCAGTCAGTAAGGGAATAACCTGCAAGAAGAAAGCAAGGGGAGAAAGAGACCAAGATGTCACACATTTAAGAAAAGATTAGATGGTAAAGCAACTTGTTACATTTTTCTATTCTGAATTCATGTCCACAGCCTTAGGGAGATATTCAGAACAGAATTCCAAGAGGATGGGAGCTATTGCAAAATTTAAGGAAGTAAAAGGCATTTGAATAGAAGCATTCCCTTTTCTGTATTTATTATTACAAAGGAAAAGCAGACACTCTGCCATGTGTTAGGGTGCCCTGTGGAACCTTACTTCCAGACTGTTTTATTCTGACTGCATCATGTTGTTTATGTAGATTAAAAATGTGGAAAAGGCTAAAACAAATAAACTACAAATAAAATAAAACATTTGAACTCTTTTAGGAAATTCCCAACCTCATAATGCATTAATGAAACATCACTTTTATCATCTAAAACTGTCTGGAATTTGTGAGAACTTCTCAGCTGATTTAAAAAACTTTGAATCTGGCCTTAATGATACTATATGAAACATGTAAGGCATCAGTGCCAACACATACACTTATTAAGACCTCATCATGAAAGGATATTTAATACCCTGAATTATGGTCAGATTGTGGTACAGCTCAGCTCTGGTAAATGCCCTAATCCAGCATGTTGGCAGCTTTGTTCTGTCTCTTCTTCCCTGAAGCTAAAATCTAATCCTCCCTCATCTGTTGCTGATGCTGCAGAACATGTGTTCTGCATGACTTCTCTTCTCCCCCCACTTTCCCTTCCCAGGTCAAGAGCAGCCAGGCCTGAAAATTTGTGCTTTTGAAAAAGGCTACTCACAGAAGTAACAGCAAACCCTGCTTTTCCAAGGGGCCTCTTGCAGGGTAGAAATCTCTTTGCTGCATTGCAAATCGTTCCTTCAAGCAGAACTGAAGAAAAATAAATACCATGTTACAGCATCTCCTATCACCAGGTACTACTAGGTGATACACTTCATTATTTAATGAAACACCATTGGATGGGACAGATCCCAGCTCCAGCATCTTCCTTTGCACTAACAGCAACATCTTACAATGATCCCTTGTGTGGAAAACAACTGTGCCCTTCTAACCCAAAATACATTGAAGGAGTGTGCCGTGGCTCCACAGATTGAACTGTTCAGATGTTTTCAGAGATCAGAGGCCAACCCCATTAAGCAAAATACAGACTGTTCCCAAACTGAAAGACAAAAAATGAAGAGGGAGTCACTCACAGCATATCAAGTCTCAAACCGCCTTTGCTTACCAGAGTAATGCTTTCTTCCTATCATTCATAATCATATGAATGTTGGGAAGAAATGACTACTGTCACTTTCCCTGTCCAAGGTAGCAAGGGTATTTATACCCTTCTATCTTCAGGTACTTGAAGGAAGTGCTCTAGCAGGGAAACAAGTCATCACTGGCTTCCTACACAGGAGCAGAACGACAGGAGATTGCTCCATATACGAGTTCTGAGTACCCAACCTAGACTCCAACCAGTGTCAGAGGTGGCTGTCCACAGGGAACCTGGGGAGAAAGGCCAGCTAACTGGGGTGGGTGACCATGCCACTAAAGTACCTACATTATATCCCCACAGTGGAGCAGCACAGGTACTTTTCCTCTCTGCCACCCCATTCTCAAGAAACTATTCCTTCCCTGGCCACTGATGGTGGGACTGTGAGCATATCTAACTTGTGTTTGAAAGAGGGTACAGAAATCTACAGGCCATTCAGACCCATTTTGGTCCCTGGTAAGATGAAGGAACAAATCCTCCTGGAAGGTATTTTTAAGGACATGATAGTAAAGGTGTTTGGGAGTAGTCAGCATGGATTTATGAAGGGGAAAATGTGCTTAACCAACCATAAACCCATCTACAAAATGACTAGTTTTATGGAGAGCAGTGAATAGTGTTTATCTCAAGTTTAGTAAGGCTTTTGATACCTTTTCCCAAACTATCCCTATAGACAAACCGATGAAGTATGGACTAGGTAAGTGGACACTGAGGAGATTGAAAATTGGCTGAACTGCCATGCTCACAAGGCTGCAGTCAGTAGCACAATGTCCAGCTGGAGGCCATTCACAGGTGGAGTACCCTCAGGTGAAGTTTGAGTCCAATACTGTTAAATATCTTAATTAATTACCTATAGGACAGAGCAAAGTGCACTCTCAGCACGTCTGCAGATGATACAAAGCTGAGAGGAATCACTGATAAACCAGATGGCTGTGCCATCCAAGGGACCTTTACAGGCTGGAGAAATGGGCTGGCAGCAACACCATGAAGCTGAATGAAAAGAAAGGCGAAGTCCTACACTTGGGGAAGAAAAACCCCACGCATGCCAAGTGCTGCCTGGCTGGAGAGCAGCTCTGAGGAAAAAAGAGCCGGGGTACTGGTGAGTTTGTGGAGTCTCCATCATTTTATATAGTCAAAGCCCAACTGGACATGGCCAGAGCAACCTGTTCTAGGTGACCCTGCTCTGAGCAGAAGTGTTCAACTAGACAACATCCAGTGGCGCCTCCCAACCTCAGCCTTCCAGTTCTGGGGTTGTGTGATTCAGTGCTCTCCCTTTCATCCTCTGCTAGCACGCGCTGAAGAGTCAAGATGCTATCTGCTCTGACAGGAAAGCTGTTTGAAAGCCTGCAGTGTTCCACCTATTTCTTGCTTTCTTTTCTTCTAACTTCAAATGCAACTTGAAAAAAAGCAAACTTGGAAAAAAGAGCAGTAAAAAAAAAAAAAAAAAAAGTGCTTTTAGGCAAAAGTCCTAACTAGTAAAGAATAAAGAGACTCTTGTTTTTTACTTTGATGCAAAGATGAGCCCCATGCTTAAAATACAGGCTTAGATCACAATTTCCATGAGATTCGGCACTGCTTACATTATAACTGTGTATCTGCATATGGATAATGTATTGAAGAATAGGTTCCACCCAACTCATGTATTCTTAAAAATACCGGATATAACAATTGTGAGATTTTATTTTAAAATTGCTGGTAAAATACTAGGATTTAGACATGTTTAAATGCATTTCTTCAATATGATACCAAATATTTTCACCTAAATTACAATCCAGTATTATTTTCAAGTTTAATATGTAATCTATTGTGTATCTAGACTTTTTTTCCCCAAGGTCTGAACATTGCCAGAATGAATTTAAGACTAGAAAACTGTCAGTGAGAAACTACTGCACGTATGAAAACATATAAGTGTATAGATAAGCTGTTTGTTTTTATTCCTTTCATTCTAGATTTTTGTAATTTTAATTTTCTCCTCTGTAATTTTCACTTTCTGATATTTGTCATACACTTAAGATGTCTCCAAAAAAAAAAAAATCAAGAAAAAGAAGACTCAGAGCTATTACTCAGAGATGGAAAAGTGCCACTTGCCTCAATTGGTGTTTTGCATTTAAGCCACTGTTCTGGTGCCATCTGTGCTCTGTTTAGCGGATCTGTTCCACTTTGAAAGGATTGGCAAAAACAAAATACCTTCCTTGTGCTACTTGTTTTCTGAAGCACATTATAAGCAAGATGGTTATCAGCATTTAGGGAGGGTTTGTGCCTCTCAACAAGACGCTCACTTACACGCAGATGCTCACGTATAGCAGAATGGCCAGACATCACTGTGGATTCTTGTATTCAGAGCTGGGCTGGTAATCATAAAATAAAATGCCATAATGCATTCAGCAAACAAGGAGTTTGGCACCACTGCTGGAGCTCAGCCAGATACTTGGGTTTGCATTTACACTCCCAAGCAGGCTGACACCTCAGACTTCCAGTCTTCACCAATAAAAAGAGCAACTATGACCTCCCTGGGAGCAGAACACTGTCTTTCAGCTGCCTGGCAACCTTAGCAGCACTTTTCAGAAGGGCATGAGTTTAAAAAACTCTTTTTTTTAAGGTATATTTATAAAAAATTATAGACATGGTAATATTTAAAACCTATGTATATTTCAACATCCTTCTTAAATCAAGGCTATATTGCTGAACGTATTTAATAATTTGCAAAATCCACTTGAAATTTAAATCAGAATGGACAATTCTGGCGTGGTTTTAATTATAAGGATATATAACAGGACAAACGCCTTGTTGATTTTAATTCCATAGAATTCAGCTAAGTAAATCAGAACTTAAATTCATCCAATCTGCTGAACTTATTTCATGTATTTGAAGTCTGTCCTTTTGATTCAGGTCTACTTTACAGGATATGATCTCCTGGCAATGTAATGAGCCTTGTCATTCTCACAGTTTCTATGCTACAACTACAGAAATCTTTCTTAGTCTGGAAATTTATGCTGGTTTACCAGAAGGGTCACTGTGAACAGCAGGCAGTATCTGCGAGGACAAAAGGTCACATAGTTAGAAGCTTCTGCTGAGCCTATGAATTCACACAGATTTACTGTAAGTGCTGGATAGCATGAAGTGTCATCTTGAATGTGCATTAATAAAAAACATGTTCAGGAGGGGGAAGGCACAAGTCGCTTTGTTCCTGTAGCAAACCCTGAAGCGGTTTGAAAACTCTTTTTTAAAAAATATATATATTTGTATTTATTTTTTACACCAAGAATATGTCTAAGCAACAAAACAGAACTCAGATGATCAGAAATGTTATCAGGTCCTGCAGATGCTTTAAAGGAACTGCAGTACTCACATTGGGGCACTTTGATCCAAAAGGACGTGTAGATAAGGAAAGTTTTCTCAAAAACTTCAGGGGGGTTTGGAAACAGTCCCCTAAAGGACAAGGCTATACTCATTAATCAAATCTAGTAAAGACAATCCATAGTGTTTCAGAAGAGGCAAACAGCTACCAGGAAGGCCAGAAGCTACAATACTGTCTGGTATTATTCAACTGAAGAAGGTGAAAAAAAGGCAAATTTTCACATTTGTGTCAGAGTAACTGACTAGCTAGGAGAAAAGTTGATGCTTTCCTTCCTTTACACAATTTATTTTGTGATACTGCACCTATGTGTATGAACAGAAACAGCAAAATCCTTCCAGCAGAGAAGATTTTTGCTACAAAATAGAAAACTGAAAACAAGAACTCACTGTATGACAGTTATCAAAATGTTAGATTTTCTCACATCAACAGTTAAAATGTCAAAAATGTTCATGACACTACTATCTGACTTTTAATAGACCAGCTTAGATTTATTCTGCTTTAGAACTGTTAGATCTGGGGATTTAGTGAAATCTTTCCAGTAGCAAGAATTTGCATTTTATGGACTTGAAGACAATTCCTAAAAAAGGAGTTACTGAAATAGCTACTCAGAGTCTATTTTTATTTTACCAGAGTAAACATAAAATTGTGAATGGGTATTTTCTGAGGAGCTTTTCAGCAGGCTTGTGAGGAAGAAAAAGTCTACATGTACAAACTGTACCAGTTTAACTATGTTAAACAGTTTAACATTAGAGATAATCTCACAAAATTTAATTAAATCAAGATGAGATTCTATACAAGAGAAATTCTGCTTAGGCTGAGCTGGCCTTAGCAAGTAAGTTGTTTTAAAGATTAATAAAATGACCTGTTTTTTTTTTTTCTAAAAGCATTATTGTATTAGTCCCCCAAATCATCTGATTATCTGACTAAATATATGCATGATATGCCTGGAAAAAGCTACAGAAAAATAATTACTGCTGATAATCTAAATGGTTAAGTGGGGCTTTAAACATTAATATTATTTTCTTCTGGATGCAGCTGGGGCTCAGGTTTCCAAGGCATTTTATGAAGCACCCTGGGAATGGCAATCTTCCCTTCTCCTTTAATTTATAGCATGGAGATGCTTGCTAATGAGAAAAATAATCAAAGATCTGGAGGACTGAACTCTATCCATCCTTCAGGAATGAAAGCACAAAAATCCTTAATGATGCCACAGGCTCACATGCTAAAAGGATTGCAGATGATTCTAATTAATATGGACCATTCTGACTTTGTAACTGGCACGCACTGAGAAACACTCCTTGCTTTCTAGGTCAGATGTGCAGACACTTGAAAGCGACTGCCAAATATCAGTCCCGAAGGTGTCTGCTTATGTTTACAGGCTAAAAAAAAAATCGGCAGGGAGAGGCTTCAGAAATTTTGTGCTAAATATACACTGAATGTAAAGGAGTAGGATTATGGTTGTTCTTGTGCAGGCACAAAAGGAGAGAACAGGATGCAAGAAACCCACCATTTCCTCCAGCTGTATGTATGGACCTATATAGGGCAAGCCCCGACGTTTGCAAGCAGCTCCATGCAGTATTCATGCCAAGCAGTCTGTGCTCTGTGGAAAAGGATTGGCCAGCACTGCTCCTGTCACATAAATGGGTTGCAAATGGGAAATGTGAGAGATTTGCTGCTTTGCTTTAAAAAGCAGAGAATTTCTGTGAATTTCAGTGAATTTCTACAGCAATGATAGCTGAGGCAGCTCGGATGCCCCCAGGTCACTCCTGCTTCACACACGCCAGGAAGATTCAGGCCAGGAAGACTTAAGGCACAATTTGGCCTCTAACACTGAAAGAAACTGCAAGATGAAACTCATGTGCCAAGAGATCCCAAGGAGGGTACCATGGTAAATACAGGAGAAAATTGAACAGCTGGGATGTATAATTCTGCCTTATCTTGTAATGACAAACATCCCATCCCAAACCCAAACCCACCAAAACAGAGCGACAACCCCACGGGTTACCTCATGTGCCTCTAGCCGCCAGACAAACCTTTCTGTTGACTCTCCACTCAGATTCATGTCTGTGCTGCACAACAGTCCCTAGGGTCAAAAACCTTCTTTTTTTAATAAAACACCATTCAAGTGAAGATCACCATAAAGTAGCTATTTTCCCTTGGTCTTTCCTGCAGCTCTCTTCAAATCTTTACATTGTTCCGTGCTTCCCTTTGGCTCAGCACATTTATGAAATATGTATGCCAGTAAAACAGCCATTTAAAAGCCATTTTGCACATATAAACTGGTCTTAAAATAAATAAATAAATAAATCTGATACTCATAATAGTTAAAGCTGCTGCTCCTGGGGCAACACAACATAGACCCACTTGTACCAGTCACATTTATGGAGGATCCCTGTCATTTGTGAAATGGGTAACACAATGAAGTGTGGAGAATTTAACGCTAAGCAGCAATGATGAACAGCATCAGTGCAGAGAACCTGTCAAATGCACTTACTTAATGATAAAGTAGCTGAGCCCTAGGCAATGTGGTTATGTGGCAGTGGTTTTAGCAGATCTTACAGAAATGTGTTTTTATTATGGTCTATAAGAGATGTTTTCTGTACCTAAAGAGACTACAGAAAACATGCTGCAGAGACTGTAAAAGACAATCCACTACAATAACCCAACCTTCCTGTACAACTGAACTAGAGAACAGGATCCAACCTCTTCCTTTGCCTTCTGCATGTGTCTAAACAGCAAAGCAGGCATCTAAAAAGGGGAGTGGCATCCTGGTACCCTTTCTTCAGCTTGTCAGTGTGTTTTATTACTGACTATGTAAGGAGTTGTTTAAAAATAAAACAGTGAAAATAAAAGCTGAGTTGCAAAGTCTGTTTTTTCAGGCAGAAAGTCTGAAAAGCACAGAACATAAAGACTTCAGTGACATTTGGATACACTTACGAGAGATCAGCAAAAAAATTCTTTACGATTTTAATTGTTACGTGGCAAAGGACATGCTTATTAACTCGATGTACCTTTTTTTGACTTGGCTGACAGTGAGCAAGGTTACACACAAAACTGCAAAAGGGTAAATATATTGTTTAAGTAAGTGCCATGCACTGACTCATTCAGTGCCCAGATGCTCCAGAGCTACCTCCTTCCCTGTGACTGTATTATCTGAGAAAGAAGAAATGTTTGTGTTTGAGATTCAGACATGATGCAATGTAGAGTTAAATCCAATGAGTGTGTTTAGGCATTGTATAAAAGCAGAACACTGAATAACTGCACAAAAAGGAGTAAATACCACAATGCAGAGAAAAAGGTCTGGAATTACATCTGCTTTTCCCTGCATCAGGTCAATACAAACTGAGGGTAGACATCAATACAGTGAAAGAAAACATATCGTGAGGTATTCTTTTTATACCCAAGGGGCTCAAAGCATGCACAGTAGATGGAAGAAACTCAGAGTCACATTCGATGAAAACTTACACAGATGGAGACAAATATTGTCAGCAAACTTCAAAAGAGAGTAAGAGAACAGAAGACATGCTCTTGATTCCCTGTCAGTAAGAACATCCAAGTTGATGTGACAGCTGCTACTGTGCTGTCTGGAACACAATCTGGGGACACATTCAGAGGTCACAGTCACTGCAAGATGAACTGACACAGTGGACAAAAAGCATGCCAACAGCCCCAACCAAAGGCGATACAGCTCCCCTGAGAAAAGCCCTCCAGCATCACAGACAGCTGTTCTATTCCTAGGATGGCTGCAGCTTTTCACTTAGAAATAAAAAACTGCAGTGATGATGAGACAGCCAGGGTTACATAGTGGTCTAACTCCTATGAGAAATTGCACATTACTGCTACAGAACTTCTTTGAAAGATTTGATTTCCCTTTATTTTTTTCTTTTCTTTGCTACCTAATGCTATGCTCAAAGTTATTTTCTCACTATCTCTCATTAAATATTTACAGCTTCATCTTTACAAGGACTGACCCTGCAAAGCTTTACTGCAAATAAACTGCAGGCTCTGAAGGAAGCTAACCGATTTCAATGCATCAAATGCATTTCAAAAACTGTGCTGTCAATGGAGCAACAACATAATCCACGTAAAAACCATTTAAACTAAGTATTATGTAGTGCCCTAATCCAAGCAAGATCAACAATTATAGAATGCATAGCTGTAGCTAGACAAAAACACCAAAACTAATGGACTGTGAGAGAAATAGTATGAAATAATCAACCTGGATGCTTGAATTATATTACCGCAGATAGAAGACTACACTGAAGTAACCACTCTTTGATAGCAGCTACCAGAAGATTCAGAATGCTTCCTATCATCTTTGCCTTTGTGGTAGCCCACAAAATAATCAGGTAGCTAAACATATGGGCTGCAAAATATGCAAGTTAGAAATCAAAAGAGCACAGATGAAGTTGCTGCAGAAAGAAAAGCAACCATTAACCTTTACATGTCCAAGACAGCTGAGCCTTTTGCATTTTACTGAGCATATGGAAGGTGGGAAACCTTATACATAGCCTAATGGGATTCCTGTGTTCCAGTGCAAAATGCTACATGCATGGAGCTTCACTGCACTCACACGCACACAAAGCCCAGTTTGACAATACATGTAACTGGGATGCCACTGTGCAAACCTGTAACTGTGTGGTAATGAATCCAACTGGGAACATACAGAAACAGCTAAGGAGAAAGGAGAAAAAAATGGGCCAAATGGCTAAATCACACCTTCATCCCCAAATGGAGCTCCTCCAAGC
Organism: Aythya ferina; assembly: GCF_964211825.1. Taxonomy (NCBI): domain Eukaryota; kingdom Metazoa; phylum Chordata; class Aves; order Anseriformes; family Anatidae; genus Aythya; species Aythya ferina. Next base: position 26,382,837 of record NC_140297.1, on the reverse strand, counting down.
GTGCAATACACCAGGCTGAGCACACAGACACCTTACAGATAACACAAGGATACACACCAGAGCAGGCTAATATTAGCAATGGAAGTTGCTCGGTCACAGGAGCTCATCCTTTCAGCAGAGACACATTTCTACTGTCTTATGTTGAGCTTGCATGCAAAGTGCAGACCCCTAGTGCTCTGGCTCTACCTGTGTCAGGGTACTGAGGCTCCTCCAGAAAGCTGGCTTAACCCACAAGACCTAATATTGCATTACATAGCTTTGAAGCACTGTGTAAGGTTTGTCCTTGTACACTCCCCCAGATGAAGCTGTGAGTGCTGAGGAGGTGAGATGTAAGAATGTCTGAGGTATGATAACTAGAAAACCATGCCTCTCCATGGGCACTGGTTTATGACAGTTAAGCAGGGTGTGCAAAGCCATGTGGAAATAAGAAAACTGCTCTCTGTGCAATAGGGCTGTAATGAACTGTTCGGAGCAGCTTCGTAACAAAGAGCAGCACATGCCAAACCTATTTCTTAGGCTTACAGTTATGGTAAAGTCTTCCAGAATCAACGTATAACACATCACTGCTCACCCAGAATTGATCCCTACTACAACCAAGAAAAAAAAAAAAAAAGTTTCCTGTCCTGTCCAACTGAAAGCATTCAAAGTAATTCCAAGCACCACTGTTCATCTACCACATGGTCTTTCTTACTGTTGCTGTAACACTGTCCTGCCGTGTATCAAACGGGACATTGGAATGCTCCTGAAACCTGGTGTTGTCCTTAGTGAAAAGGCTATGACAAATAGCAACATGGTACTAAAGGTCAAGCAGAAAACAAACAAACAAAAAAAAAAACAACAACAAACAAAAACCTGGGCTACACGGGACAGAAATGGTTCCATAATTTAGTGCTATTACATAGTCCTCCCCACACCTTCTGCTAATAAGCTTAATGTCATCAGGGAAAAGGCAATGTTGTTCGAGCTATTATGCTGGAGATAATGGACAATGGTGCTGCAGGCCGGCAGCACTACTCATGTATAGATCTTCTGCCAAAAGGGACTATTGTGGCCACGTAGCTTTTCTTCCTGTGCAACAAAAAGCTGTATGACTCTTCTGAATGAATGGCTGTTTGAGCTATTATCTGCCTGTTGGGCAGGCACATTATCCTGAATGAGAAATGTCCAGTGATAGAAGATCCAATAGAGTTTTTAAGTAAATCACTTTAGTGATTAATTTGTCTGATCATTAAAATTTTACAAAGTTTTTTCTGGTTTCATATTTGTCCAGCTTCAATGCCAAAAAACTTGCTGCTGTTACGCATTGCCTGATGGGGCTCTTCTTCTCCCCATATAACTAGTTTCCATCGTGAACAAGCTATCAGATAGTTTTCGTCTTCTTATGTAAAATCAAATGAGGTCTCTGGTTCCAGGACAAGGCCTACTTAACACTGTCTGAACCCTCACAATTTATCAAGAACCTTCCTGAAAAGCGGCTTGGATTTCTAGATTTAGCTCAACTATCCTCACGGTTCTGTAAGAAATCACAGGTGCTTGCCAGTGGAAACAAGCCTCAGATATACCTGATAAATAGATTGAGTCTGACAACTGCCAGGTGCCAACATCTCACAGGAGTATGAACACGACCTAGTTCTGCACCAGCAATTATTATCTCACATTGGCACACACAAAGATCTCTTGCTTTCCTCAGAGCTCTCAGTAGGGCCTCTCTCAAAGGCAGTAGCAGCCTCTTTCCTCTCCAAGTTGGACAGCTCCACCACACGTGCATGTCTAAGTGTACTCCTGCACACAAACCCACACTGAATACACCTACCCACACCCAGTGACAAGCTCACTGCCACCCAGTGCTACCCACTGGTTACAGGGATTCACCAGGGCCTGTAGAACTTCCATTACCACACATCAGTCAGGCCAGGCACAAAAACCCTTGGCTGTCCTGGTACAAAACACAGCATTATGAATACCAGAGAGGATGGCAAGCAAACCCGTGGACAGCAAGTAAGGTCTTGGAATTCCCAGTACGGTCTCACTAATCCAGAAAATGGATCTAAAATGATACCCCACAATGTAATACCTCGTGAGCTTTGAAGAAGACACCAAATGAAGTTCTCTGTAAGGATATGTGGCCATGTGCTTTTGTTGGCTGTTGGGCAGAATTTAAAGTGCTAGTGTAGGCCTTATTAAAAAACATTCCTCCAAGGGTATTTCACTATCTTAAGATCAAAAAAGTTACACCACTAATGCTCAGAAGGAAAACAGGAATTTAGAGGTCTCCAGATAACATTGTCACAGTTGCCTGTAGTACTGTGGAGAATAACTTTATCCTAAACAGTAGTCTAAATACTTTTTGTTCTGCTCAAGGTATTCTGACTTGCTGAAGTCTACGGCATTTGCTTATGAATATAGCATTGCACTATTTACCATGTTTTGAACAGATAAATCTCACAGGCTGGAGCTTTCCCTCCTAACAAACTCCATTCCTTCTAGAGGGTAGACAGAGAAGGGCTGAGCAGCTTTCAGCAACAGCTGTGCAACCTCCTCCTCTCAATGGAAGGTATCTGCATCTGGCTGAAGGGGAACACAATATACTTTCAGCTAGCAGAACTGTAATTTTTTTTAAGCGGAAGGCTGGTGTGGTATTAAACCTGATGACCTGAAGCTCTCTGAGATTGCGTTTATGTAGGTAGAAGCATGTCACCTATTCCTTACAACTGTTTATTGCAGACAGCCATCACTGTGTTTTCAAGCCATTATCAGAGTTTTTGGCTCACAGATTTGATGAGCTGGTTTTATGTTGAGTTGGTTTAACACAAAAAAAAAAAAAAAAAAAAAAAAAAAAAAGCTATTTGGACCCATGTTTTACATTTTTCAAAATACACAGAATAGTTGCTTGGGCCTCTTCTTACTTGAACACATGCTCCTTTAATAGCAGCATCCTCGTTACTTTTTTACTCCAGACAAGGAATTACTCAGGAATTGCCACTTGCATTTCAAATTTTGGCCATATGAACAAAGATACGAAGGTTGCTCTTGTGCCCATCCCTTACACTCTTTTCCACAAGAGGAGAGCCGCTTCCCTCCCACCCTCTGATATCCACAGTTTCTAAGACAAAATTGCCAGTTGGTCCTGGGGTGTTTCAGCCTGCTTCTATACAAGCTCTGCTTTACCACTGCCAGTTCCACACACTGCAATGCACAGCTATGTAGGAGCCCAAGACAGCCTGCTGTTACACACAGAAAGACACGTTCTACAGGACTTCACAGGGGACTGGTTATATGAACAAAGATTACTGTAAACAATCACATGAGCAACAGGTACTGTAACTGAGCACTTCCTCTATTTTTAGCTTCTATCTACACAGAATGACAGATTTCTATTGGCCTCTGTAGAACCATAAACTCAGCTTTTCTTTCCAATACAAGATTCTGTCTCATATCTTAAAATCAGCTTGCTGTGTGCACTTATTTACCTCACGTCTAAGACCAGTCTTACAGGATGGTGACACACAGTGGAAAATGCAGAAACGGAAGTACACATTAGATACAGCATGTTCTTATTTATGGAAGCAAAGGTAAAAGCGTGGAATTAAGTGCAAAGTGAACAAACACATTTATTCAACACCATTGTCTCTATGTCTTACCTTCCTATGGGTCCCAGATCTCCAGAGTCCTGGCTGCCTGCGTCACTGGGTGTGCTCACTGATTTCGAAGAGGGAGACATAGGGGTTGGGACTAAATAATGAAAATAACAGGTATCCCATGTTAACACATGCAGCGACTGCACTGATGAAGAGCAGTGTCAGACAAATCAAAACCAATGGACCAAAATGATAGTGGATGGATGATTAGGAGAGTTTGAAATGGTGAAAGCAAATAAAGAAAGGAAAGAAAAAGAAAAGGAAGAGAGTCAAGTGAATTTTAAGTCTTCTAGAAGTGTTAAAACTGACATGAATTTAGACAGGACTGAAAGCCCAATGTGATTCTACAGCTAATCAGTGGAAGAGATATCTGTGGAAATAGCACTTTTTTTCTCACATATATTTTGAAGATGATTTGCAAAAGATTTTAAAGGTATGAAGAAATATCAGGGCCTTGTCTTGTCAGAAAGCTGAGTGAACTCTTCTGGTAATGTCAAGGAGGCAACAGAGCAAGCAAACTTTTCAAAATTTCCATTTAAATTAAAAGCCAATGTCCATTAGATATGTTCTAAGACTGCAGTGCAGAAATGACATCCCAAATAAAAGCTAAACAAGGAAATCCAGCTAGTTAAAATCATTTCCCAACATGGTGAGAATACACATTAGTTTGCTTAGTGATCTTGTTTTCTTAAGTAATTTAGGTTGTATAAGGTTGCCATTTTAGGTGGGACATGATTTCAACACTCAAGGAAAAGTTTCCCTTGGTTTAGATACTATTTGCAAAAGTTCTAGAAATGATTTTCTTTTTGGCTTGCCAGGGCTTTTGAAGCATATTTCATGCAAATCCAGTTTTGTTTCCTTTAACAGGAAAAGAAGTTAATAGCTCAAGGTCAGCCCAAGTTTAAGCTCTTCAGCAAGGAAGTAAAAAAATAAAAAAGTAGAAATATCTTGATTTCTTTTAAAATGGTTTCTCAAAAATATTTAAAATGAAGAGGTGGCTCAATTCAAGGTTTAATGCAAGTATTCTTCAAAGCAGCTACACTGAATAAAACACAAAAAGGGGTTTTAATGCAAAAAATAAGTTTTCCATTTGGCTTAAATCATGTGCATTTCCTTTCATAGATTTTACAGAGTGAAACTTTATACTATTTTGTTATGCTCTATAATGTATAATGACAGACCTGTCAAGAGACTTGGATTTTCCATGTGGTCAAACATTTCATATGGATTCTCACTAGAGACTGTCACAGAAATGACTGCAGCATGAAAAGTGAATTCATCTTCATGACAGTCCTTTGGCAGGTTACAGGTATATCATAGCTGTTTATGTATATTCACACACCATCCATATTCACAGTGGGATCAGGGTATCATATGCATATGTGAAGGCAGAATTAAAGCTTCCTTTGTATATTAATTGTAAGTGTATACATAGGGAATGAAAGAGGATAGAATGCTATTGTTTATCTAAAACAGATCATTTCATATGTGAATCTTCATGTTCTTTTGATAGTATCAAATACATAATAATTAACTAAGAACCAATAATTTACAATATGAATGTGTGTTATTTTTATCATATATAGAAAGATAAAATCCGTGGCTCCTCTTTGAAAGATAAAATGAGTTCATAAATAAATAAATTATATATAAATTGAAATAGAAATTTTAAATGCTCAAATATTAAAAATGTATCTGATTTTGTAATATCACTATATAATTTACAAAATATAGTTTAGGAAGTTCTCACTTTAGGGCCACCCAATGTGTCAGCCAGAACTTAATCAAGATAACCAATATTCAGATACTAAAAACTTTGCCACATGTATTTTTAAACTTTGCAGTTTCCACAACTGAAATACCACCAACAAAAAAGCAGTAAAGCACATGGAACCAGATCTGAAATCTACAATAATGATCTGATGATAAGTTTTTTGGTAATTGTGATTTGTCTTTTTACTTCTCCTCTCCCATTTTGCTTGATTTTTAGAGAAGATCAATGGGAGCTCCCACACAATTTTTCTCCTCCTTCCTTAGCAAACGCTTAATCTGTATTTATGAAACAGAACTTGGGGCTAATGAAGTACAGCATTTATTATATTATTTTGTGGGTCATCAGATAGATGTGACAGAAGATCTATTAATCCATCAGAAAAGAAATCACTACTGGTATGCAAAACCGCCTGCGTTACATTCACAAAAATTTCTTGAAGAAATGAAACGGGTGTTTCTGGCAATGATAAGTACTTAAAATGCCATGAGCTGGTATATGTGAATGGTATGGTGGGCATTCAAACAGAAGAGTTCACTTCACTAATACAGCCAAAAATCAAAAAAGCAAAGCATGCTTTATTAGAAAGAACGCATTCATTATGGCAGAACTGAATGCTTCACAGTATGCTCCTCTTAAATACCTAGAGGTGGTTCTGGAGATATACCAATGCTCTGTAACAAAGCTTCTGTCTCTCTTCTTTTGCGGTCTAGGTCAGAATCTTCTTGAGCTGGTTCCTTCTTTTGCTGTAGATCAGCCTGAATTAAAAATATATATAAATATATAAAAATTTCATCCACATAGAATGGCTTTCTCAGGCCTACCAGAACCCAGAAATAAGAGAAACAACATCTGCATTAGCCAGAATCCCTTATATTTGGGTCACCATTCTCTAATTTAGTAGGGCAGATGGATAGAAGTGGTACTCCAGACAAGCGGTTAGAGCAGTCCATTGAAAGAACCAGGCTTGCTGCCCAAGCACACAAGAGAACTGAACCCATTTTCTACTTCATAGTCTAGTGCAGTAACCAGTAAGCTGCAACGCAAAACACAGCTGGCTGTGTCTATTATTTTATCATGCCTGAAATATACCAATTACAGCAGAGTTCTTATAGACAATGCCTGGAGGCACCTGCCTCTCTATTTTGGATCCTATGTTTACTTCTGTATTGGCTGATCTTGTCTAGCCTCCGAACAGAGAGGTTTCCCTCTCTGTTGAAGCCGGAGGATAGGACATAAGGAACTTGCAGGGCGCCCCAGCCTGCTGTTGATACTGGTCTAAGATACAGGTTGATACTGGTCTAAGGTACAGGTACACTGGCAAACCTAGAAGTTCAGAAGCATCTCCATCTCCTCTGGTTTGGATGCAGCCAGGACAGAGGAAAACTCTCCAACTTTTACAGAAAAAGAACATACCTGAGCTCAAGCTGTTCCCACAAGCTAGCCTGAAGTATCTTATAGTATGTGAGGTTTTAGACAAGTCTTCTGCACCATCTACTCATCTAACTGAATGTTAGACTTCATTCCTGAAGACCAGAAACTTCAAAATCAGGCAGCATACCACATTTATGGTGCCACGCTCAGGCACTACAGCTAATTTGTAGAGCTGGGTGTCCTTAGCTGCATTTGGCTATATGGGCGGATGGAAAGTTCCAACCACAGCAGGATCTCCACAAGATGTAAAACCAGAGGCAGGGGACAAAGAAAAGAATTTAATAGGTTCCTTAAGACATTAGCTTGTCTCCCATCTCTTTAACTCATTAACAGGTTAGTGACAAACACTGAAAATGTTAACATTTCAAGTCTTGTTTACAGAGGACTCCCGTAGCACCTCTAGAAGCCTCACTGGGATGTGTGTCGGTAATTGCACAAAAATGTCTCAAATGAAAAAAGATTAAAAAGACAGCCAAAACTAGAACATGGATTTCTTGGATCACATCACATTTCCACGGTAATTCCATGAAATTCATGTACAATATTAAAGTGTCAGTTTAAAAGGAAACCAGTTATTAGTAAAGGATAACAGGTGCTTTAAACTATGGTAAGTGTTGACATTTGAAGGAAAAGAAACATAATCACTTAATGCTTCTCTGACTTTGCATGAAAATGAATATCCACTCCCTGTCAATTCTCACCTCTATTCCACTAAGTGACTGAATAAAAAGAAGTACAAATCCCTTAATGAAAAACCTAATGCATATTGTCAAGGACAAATAAACTAATATGTCAATCAAACTTTAACAGAACTGAAAGATGCACCCATGCCAGAAGATGAAAATGCAATTGCAATTATGTTATACTTTACTGGAGAATAATAATTGTAAATCTGTTGCCTTAGCCAGTAATCAAGCTGGTCTTCAGAGAACAAAATACATATTTAGATTGTAATGGCTTCAAAAAAATGTAAGACGTCTTTCTGTCTTTCTGCACTCTCCACTCCCTTTCCATTGAAGGAAAGCCCAGGAAAAAGCATCGTGGCAAATCAATTTTTCTTTCTATACACACATACACATCATGTTGTCTAAACTGTTGTCATCTGACAGCACGTTGGTTTTAAAAGCAATACCCTCATCCCAACTTTCTTGACAAAAATAAGCATTTTGATTTTAAGGCCAGACTGATGCAGGTTTCAGGATCTCATTCCTCATGACAGATACCTTGGAGTATACAACACTCAGCAAGACCATTCTGCAGAAATGAGCAGGCACTCTGCATATTTACCTCTTTCTTTTTCCTTTCTTCTTCCTTCCGTTTCTTTTCTTCTCTTATCTGAGCCAAACGCTGCTTTTTGCGCTCAAGTTCTGCTTTTAAATCGCTTTTGTCTGACATTTTGATTCTGCTGGAAACAAAATATGGAAACCAATGTGAAAAATAAATAAACATCTTCCCTATCTACTGAAAAAAACACCACAAACTTATATCAAAAATAGCACTTCTAAAATTGCTACAAATATACTCCTACATAAATGCTGCCCCTTGGAATACATCATAGCAAGCAGAGTATTTGTTTTGTAATTTTATTTTCAAGAAGTCAGACCAGAACATCACCAACCATGGAATATATTTCCAAATTGTCTTTATTAGAAAACCACCTTTGTGAAGAAAAACCATTTTTGTCTGCTGTTCAAACTAATGCTTTAATGCTTTTATGCACTGAAACTGATGTCTTTTGACTTTCATCAGATTCAACACCTCTGCCAGCCTGTAAGACCCAGGTCCACAAACAGATTTTGATTTTAGGTACCTGAAAGAGATGTGCCCCAAGCAGTCCGATGTATCCTAGACAACTAGGAATTTTAATGGCAAAAACTGGAAAATCTGGTAGCTTTTGCTTCTGCATGTGCCTTGAGTGACTGTTATCCCAGATTCCCCTCTCATTCCACTTGCTCAGCCAGGCACAGCCCGGCAGCCCCATTGCAGTACTCTCCACCACTCATTCACCCCCCAGTGGAGCACGCTAACCAAGCTGTGGGCAGGAAACTCCTCCATGCTCTCCAGGGAAAGCTGGGCCACAGCACCCAAAAGCCTGTGGACAAATTACAAAACCAGGCAACCTAAGAAAGCTGAACTTGTCTTTAACAAGGTGGCACGTGTTAAAGTCTTGTGCTCAGATCACCCTTCCAAGAGGCAGGAGGTGTGCCTCTTCTTCCTATGGGAACTCCAGTCAAACAAGCAAATCTGGCAAAAGCACTTCTTAGCTAATAGACCCCCCCTCCACCATTCAGTCTTAAACACAACTCTCTGTAGGAAAGTGATGTGAAGCCATGTTACACTAGTCATGTTGTGAAACTCTGCCAACCTACGCTGGTGTTACATGAGCCTTGAAACAGAGGAGTAGAAGGATATGAAGCCATATCATAGAGAAACAGGGACAGATCTCTAAAGATATCAGATCTCTGTGATACCAACCCTTTCCTACAGTTTTGAAACCTCACCAGTCTTTCACAGATTCATAATTTAAATCACAGATAATTTATTTATTCTCCAACATCATAACATCTAATGGCATTATGGGCAGGCATCTAACCGTATCAGTACTGATTTTCCTTTTTGCACTTCACTTCAGACAGCCCTGGCTAATGCAGACATTCACGGAAATGAATGGAAATTAACCTTTCCTTTCCTGTACTACTAATTCACACATCACTTACCACATCCCCCACTGCAACTCAAAATCAATCAGGTCAATGGCAACGCCACGTATTTGCAATGGCAGTGTATTGTTTGCTCAATGCACGGGAAATTACACGGCAGCTCTCCATTAATACAAATGAGAACTCCATCCATATTGCTCCCTGGGCTGGTTGACAACCAGAGAGTAAATAGAGTTGCTAAAAATTATATGGGACTTTCACTTGTCATCAATTCCTCTTGCAGTCATATGTTTCCTTCTCCTTAAAATGCAAAAGCATAATTAGCCCACAATGTGGAGGATGTTGCCAACAAAACATCACCTGCATATTAAGCAGCCCAAATGTTTTGTTGTCTTTGCAAGCTTTTTCCTCTACTGAGAGACCAGAATACAACGTGGAATCACAAAAGGAAAGTTCAATGCAAATGGCAGGCATAAGGGCAGCCTGAGGGATGCCAGAGGGGTGTCTGTGTGCAGAGCACACCACAGGTGATGATGCTCACCAGCCAAGCAACCAGCTGAAGCCCACCTGCAGGAGTCACACCCATCCTGCTCAGGACCATTGCAGGCTGTGCACCTACTGCAGCAGAGCTGCCCTTTCTGGCATGGAACCTGCTCGCCTTTCCCAGCTCGGGGCCTCCTGGATCAACCTACAACAACTCAGTGCATGGTACAGCTAGGAAGGACATTAAGCAATGAACAAACCCCACCACCAGGTGCACTAGGAAGACCATTTTTTTATTCCTCCCTCACTCCGATCCTATTCATGATGACACTTAAGCCATACTGCTGGGAGTCTGAGAAAGAGAAATCAAAACTCTCAGAAAATTTGCATTTGGAATCAATAAAACTAAGCAACAGCACCTTCGACAACATTAATTTGTGTGAAGATATTTAAGTGAGAAATGCCTGGAGATTTTTAATGACAGTATAAGTGGTATTTTGCCTACCAGGCTGCTCAGGATTTGCGGGTCTCTCAGATATGGTTGAAATCCCATTTGAAGTCATTTTCCTAATCTTTTGTACACATTTGAATTCTTATTATGAAGTTTCCCTCCAAGCCCTTTGGACTAGATAGAGTTTTTGCATCCTTTTAGTTCTGCAGTTTGGCAACAGAAAGCGAAATCCCGTTTCTATGCAGAAAATATGCAAATGCATTTTAAGGCTTATGACAGAAACCCGGAGGGTTTGGCATCCCTTTCAAGCTGTTTGTCAGATATCAATGAACGGCTTTCTAAAAATTCAATCCCTTCATGTCAGGGAAACTAACTTTTTCTCTGACTTAGGCATCAGCTACTTAGTGCCTGGCCCCTTCTTTACAATGCTCCAGTCAGGGTGATCAAATTCTGTTATAGCTTTGCCCTATTTTTAAAGAGACAAAACTTAAATACAACAAAGGTGGTGTATTTAATTTCTTTCAAAGAATGATGCCAGTTTGGATTTATAGAAATAATTTCATCTGAAGTTACTTTCTTCCTGCATATAGTCATTCCTTAGCTACCCCAACCAGCTTATCAACCTGAAAATTTGCCATTTGCAGTTTTAGCCCAAATTGAACACCAGGGATATGTGACCACCTTTCTCAGAGGTCAGCAAGTGTCAGAAAACATGCTAATGTACCCATCCCTCTGTTTGGCACTAACCATGGAGTTAATACTCTGTATTCATTACAGGGAACAAATTATTAATAACTGTCATTCCGTGTGCCAAATGGAAGAGAGATAAAGGCAAACATTAAAAATTATCTACTTTTTACATTCTCTGTGGTGCTGAATGTCAGCCCCAAGGCTCATGCATGACCTAATTTTCCACACTTTGGGAAAAGGTGCTGCTCAGAGGGAAGCTGTAAGGAGCACGTTTTGGAGTGAAGCCATTAAATCACCTACCTGACAGAAGGAGCACACAGGATTTAAGACACTGAAGACTGCATTAAATGTAGAAACAGTTCTCATAGTAGGGCAGCAGCCTTGGACTCCCCTCTTCAAGGGAAGTGCGCTATCTTGGATCCATTTTTTTTTTTATTTGACACAGTTAGCTGCCAAGTGACATTGCCTCAAAAGGAGAGTGCTCCCAGCCCAGCCCAGCCCAGCTCCCAGCCCAAGAGCTGAGGTAGGTTCTTGAGATGTGGCTGGACGTGAGCTGCCTTGCATGGAGAAGCTTGCACTTCCCATAGCCTAAAGGAATTCTCCTTTCTTTGAGGTACTGGATACACGAGTATGCTCCTCCTGGCATGATTGTTAATGAAACTTGACTGTTGTATTTCAAACTGTCAGTTTCTCCTGAATGAATCCTATAAGCCCCAGAGTCCTCTCTCAGGCTAGGAAATAAAGCCAATTCCACTTACACATGACAGGGTCATCTGACAGCAGCCACCTGAGTGTGTGCAAATGCAGAGCCGAGGCTCCTGGGGACTGCACTTTTGGGCTTCATCATCCACAGAGCTCATCTCACTGCGTCTGCACTTCCACAGCGTAAATGCAGAGCTAGCCTTACTATCAGTGCAGGCATAGTCAGAAGAGACGGGTATCCTAGGATGTGATTCTTCTTTGCCTAAAGCAGATGTCTAAAAGAGACTATGATTAACCATGCCCCAAAGCTGCCTGCTTCTCCCCAGCGATGATAAAGGGCCCCGGGTTTGTAGTCAAGTTCTCAAAATCACCATTGTCAGTGTCTCAAAGTGGATGAGAGGAATCCCACCCCTCATATCCCCCCAGCAGCTCCTGTAATTCCTGTCAGTGGGTGGAACAAGTTCTTTGGAAGGCCATCTACAGTAATCTTAAAATAATAATGGTGTTTGTGCAAACTTCTCTGCTACAAGGGGCGCACGCGGAACTACTCCATTACCGGTATTGCATAGGTGGCAACATCTCATGACCATTTCCTCTGTGGCAGCAGTAAGCATGGAAGATGCAAGTAATAATAGTGTTTTACCCTTGATTTGACTAAAAGCCATGCAAGTCCTTCTATAAGTACAAGCCAGTAAGCATTACAGTTTTACAACAAGCTACAAGGACTTTATTAATTATCATCACCACAATATTTGAGCAGGTATTTTCATGGACCATTTCTATGAGCACTTAACAGTGAGAACCACCACAGACACCTAAAGAGATCTACGACAACTGCAGAGCTAAGAAATTGACACTTGCTAGAGTAAAACCCCAAGTTACAGAGGTACAAGCAGTGGTAGCTCAGGTACTTGTGGACCTGTGGACTATACTCAGTCCATAGCTTGGAATGAATATAAAAAACAAGAAGCACAAAGTACACAACAGATGGTGAATAGATTAAACACAAAGTCAAAGAAAACGATGACAGTCCAAATTTTTTATTAGCAGAAAAAGAAAATGAGGTATAACATCTCCCTCCTCTTAAAGCCTGTACTTTCCTAGAATAGCATCTCGTCTGTTTGCCATCACCAAGCTCATCTTGAAAGAAACATCAGTTTCCAAAGCTAGTAGGAGATAAAAAAGCCTACAGATTTTATTGCTTCCTGGCAGTTGGGGAATTTTTACATGCTGTTCATTCAGTAAGCTGCACTGCAGTAGAGCTGTATTCACCACTTCATAAGCCTCAAAGTCTTTCCTGTTCTGTGATTTCCTATTTTGTCTTCTGCGAAAATCTCCACCTGTGATTATCAAAGAGGTTAATCAAACACCATTACATACAGCATTAGTCAGCATGTATAGCTAACCATAATTAATTGGTTAGTTAATACACTTTTCTAAAATATATGAGAGATCTGATACCTGTAGATGCTTTACGAGTATTATTTAAATGCCTTAATAAAAACCAAGTTACTCTTGAGTCCAAAGCTGCAAAATGTCTTTTGTTTGAAAGATAAAGTATGTAGATAAAATATATTACTTGGCAATTCTTGGTTCTAAAGAAAGACTTTGCAGAGTGGGAGTACTACTATTATTGAAACTATTACAAATGGAGTTTTCTACAGAAAGGAATGATTCATTTTGAATAAGGAACCACATTCATCTCTCTTTTGCAGAATCTAACACATTTCCTAGAGTTAGGAGAACTATACATTTTTACAATAGAAAATATTCCCATAGGATCTACCTAGGACTTTTACAAGTCAAAGTACAGATGTGAAGTATGAATTATACAAAGCAGATAAACATCTTTGGTCTGCAAGAAACCAGAGGGAGTTGTTACCCTAGCATAAATGCATTCTAATCCATGGTGTTCATTTTAAAATAGTGTTTGAAACACACTTCAAATAGGCAAGAGGGGCTAGAAATATCTCCTTGACAGCAGTTTTTAAGTAAATACACGAGTACCATCATGCATCAGAATATGCACTTGACATCAGTCACATAACATAAATATTTTTGTTAGATAGACACATCAATGTTTACTAGACCACAACAATGGGCAAATATTAGCAAATGCAAGAGCTTAGCAGTTGCAGTATTTTAAAGAGTCTCTTGTATGATGAATTCAGGGAAACTACATAAAATTGGAGAGACTAAGATTTGTTTTTTTACATAACCTTGAGGCAAAACAGACAGGCTTTTAACACTGCATCCGTATATTTATCCATAAATAAAAGCAGTTGTTAAGTGTTAGATTTCAGGGAATGTAACGTTTTTATCCTTCAGCTTCTGCACATTTGTAGCAGATTGGCAACGGTCTTGTACTTTGTTCTGTAAAGGTTTACAATCACAGCATCCAGAGATTTGGTACCGTGCACCTCCTGGTTGCTATGCAACAGGTCAGTGCATCTCTAGCCTATTTATTTGGAGGCTGACAGGGTATAAGATATGTGCCCACAGCTGCTCAATTATGCTTCCCTTGTAATCTATTCCCATTTAATTTTTTCACTCTTGCTCTTCCGTAATGGCCCTTCTACAAAAAGAACTCAGTTACAGCAGAATTACGGGGTCCTGCTGCATAGAAGCAAAGCTCTTCTATTGCCCATTCTTCTGGCACTAGGCTTAGGGGCAATGGAGTTGCTCTCCTGCACATCATGCCATTCTCTCGTGTCTCCTCATTCTCTTAAATTTAAAATGACCTTTTCAATGCCAACAAGCATAGTTCCACGAAAGAGTCATCAGAGTTGAAGAGAACAAGCTGCTGGCAACAACCTGCTAGAGATAAGTAAGAAAAACACAGCATTCCAGCTAGAATTATAAAGAAACTAAGTATTACATAATAACAGGTCACTGCAGCAAAGCTGCTGCCTATCTCCTACTAAATATCCTTCCTTTATATTGAGTCACACAGAACTCTCTGGGTATACTACCTCAAAGCAAGTAAATTGTAAAACAGGTCTTTTAAACTGCCTTAGATTTCCCCTCAGTGAACATTATCAAGCACAGTTATAACTGCACAATGACCTCACGTGGTGCTGGGAGATGATCCTCAGTGATGCAGCAAACACTGACCTGTACCTCCTCAGGATCCGGCTCAGCAATACTGCCCTAGCTGTAAAGAGTGGAGGTTTTTAATAAAACAATCACCTGCATGCCTGAAAACATTTTGACCTTGTGGAATAGAAGATCTCTGGGTATTCTTGTTCATTTTCCTCTCTATCCGTTTCTGTTACCTTTTACTGTTTGGCTGTATGTTATCTATTCTATGCTATCTTTTGCAACTTTCCCAGCTTGCTTCAGAAAGGAACTGGAGGACCTGGCAAGATAAAGAACATTTTTGATATTTAAAGAGAACCAAACGCAAGCTATAAACTGGTGTGATTTTAGAGATGGATAATGTGAAAGAGATGACAAAATCTAATCCACAGCTGAAGATCACTTGTCTAGACAAATAAGCACCCAATATTTCATGTTTCTAATTTCAATTTCTTTGACATGTCTTTTTTATACAAGACTTGTATTTCAATGGTATCTGCTGCTAATGGACCGTCACTTCTTCACAACCTATACAGAATATTTGGTTCTATGTAGATCTTCACTACAACAGTACCAAAGTGCCTCCCAGGAGTATGCTAACAGCTAATGTAGAACTACACTTCAAGCTGTCGGTTAGTCTCTCCTGAAGTCTTCTCCATCCTGCCAACACTTCAGACATTAAAACATATAATTCCATTCCTTATTGGGGAATGGAAGAAAAATGGAAATGAGGAATGGAAATATGAGTGACCTCTCTGACTTTTCTACCATCCTCTAGAAATAATCCCAGTGGCGTGTGGCCAGCAACCTGATACTTCAAGCCATTTACCCAAACATGAAAAATGCACATTCTAGTCTCTGCTTCTGAACCCAGTTATGACAACTGCCAGGTAATCGAAGAAGGTATGCTGCTGACATACAGGCTTTACTGGAAGACTTACCCAGATATCAGTTCTTTCTTAAAACAAAAATATCCTTTACTTTGAAGTTGATGTTTGTGATTATGTAATTAGACTAAAAACTACACACACTGATTTAATCTCTGAAATCAATATACCTAAAGATTTAGAAAGTAGGCAATAACTCCTGCTGTAAGAAATATGTTGAATATCTCACACAATTTCTCATCATTTTTAGGGAAGCAAAGTGGAAGGAACAACACTACCATTTCTTTTGTACTGCCCACTGTTTCCTCCTCAATCATGGTAAAAAAGCAACATGATGGACCAGAGCCAGTCATCCCTACTGATCCTCATATGTGGAAAAAAATATGCTAAGATAAAAACACATGACTATAAATGCAGATGTCTAATGGCATATTTTCAAAGACATTTAAGAACTGCAAATAATTTGTATATGAGAAGGGAACAAGAACCAAATTCAGGATATCTGTGCACTCTAACACTGGTTTGGCTCTGTGAGCTTCATGTTCATCTGAAATCTTTGAGATTGGAGATTCAGACTTAATGACAGTCGATGAACTTTATTACATATTTGACCCAGAGAATGTACCATGTGATAATAAACCAGAGAGATATTATTTTGTGACATTCACTATGATCAGTACTTAAAAGATCCAGCCAAGCTGAAGGTTGCACTGCACTCAGTGCCACAAAGACAAGGGAAGGGACTCTTCCAGCCTTGAGGAAGTTTTGATTCAAACGGCACTGACTTATCCAAGTTTTACCTAGGAAGATCTAAGGCAAATTAAGGACGAGGAGTTAAAGCTTCTCAGGGGGCTGTTACTACAATGCTCAGCAAGGCCATTTTAGGGCATCTGATCCTATAAAGATCCCTTCTTCACCCCAGCTTCTTACGGATGTCCTGGACTGAGAAGTCGTCGTGCTGAACAAGCTATGAAACTGGCATGAAACTGGTTGGAAGCTCCACACTTCCCTCAGAGGCTGGTGTGTTAGCCCTGCCAGAAGGCAGCTACCTTTCAGACTGAAAGCCACCTGCCTAGTGTGGCTGTAGGCTAGCAGGTGAGAAAGACCAGAGGCGTGGAGAGTACTTTCCTAATCCCTGAAGCTATTTTCTAGTGTTTTCTTTTCTGCCAGAATTCACTGGCTCAGGAGAAGCAGATGCAAGAGAGCAAACACTAGTCCCTAGCTGAGGCCCCTAGGTTCTAGCCTTTGTTTCAGGGTTAGTTTATATTATATCCAATGACTGTTTAGCTTAAAGTACAACACTGTATTTAGTAGCTGGAGCCCAGGACTCTTTTCTTGCTGGGTGCTTGATGCAAGGAGCTCGAGAGTGTTTTCTTTTGTTTCCCACATGCTTTGTTGTGCCCAAAGAAGCTTTAATACTTGTGTGGAGCAGCTTCAGTAGGAAATACTGGGAGGGTGACTTCTGTAGAAGACATACATACAGATTGCTTAATAGAGCACAGAAGTGGGCAACAATTTCTTTAAGGAAAGGTAAAAATTTGAGGTCAGAATTTGAGCCCAGGACACCAGTTCGATGCCACCAGTTCTCTTCAGGGAAGGAACTCAGTGCTACAGATATTTGTGGAACAGAAACTGACTTTTACTTGTGGTTCTTAAAATATGGGACCACTGCAGCCAGAAACCAGCCTGGTCCCCATGCCTTGTCTCCAGCCACATTAAACTGTAAAATGTATGGGCTTACTGGTTCCCACAGTTCCTCCTGAGGGTTAAGAGGGGAGCACAGTTTAAAAAGCCTAGAAATCATTGCAAAACCACAAGAGAGAACCCAGGAGTAAGTGTGTAATACAGTTAGCCTGTTAGCAAAAAATTACCTTTATGTGAAATGAGAAAACATAGTAGTCCTTTGCTTTATAAATACATACAGGACCTCTTATTTTAAGAAAAATAATTCAAAGAACTCAAAGGTCACTGACTAATTACAGTTATGTCTAATTCTAATTACAGTTATGTCTAATTCTTAAAATATTTAGTGATCTCACTAAATATTTTAGTGAGATCAGAAATTTCCTTGAGAAGAACTTTAACCAAGTTTACTGAATCAACACTGAGAAGGCGTGATCTTCACTTAAAGACTTAAAGACAACACCAAAATGGACTAATACTAATATTATGCCATATTATAACTTTGTTTGAAAAGCCTTATGTGTCACGGTGGCTGCCTAATAGCTCTTTTACTTCCTTGTCCTCTGATTCATGGATACAATGTAAGTAAACAATAAAAATCAGTAAGTGTCTTGTACATAAAGGAAGGGCTGCTGTACAAAGTGTGGGGCAACGTTAGAAGTAAAGCTGCAAAGACTTCTTTTTTTAATCTTAGCTCCTTCCAAAGAATATAATCTACTGTTACCTTTTGACTTCTACACTTTGAATGTATGAGAAATAAATTAAATCAATATACTTTATAATTATCAGATAAAAATAGTATTGAATTTGCACTTTTTTTTTAATAAATATATATGAAGAGACCCTGGCAGGCTAACAAACTAGGCTTTCCTGTGTTTTCTTGCTATTAATCAATTTTCCGTGAAAAAGAAAATGTTGTGGGAAATAATGGGGCAGTTTTCCCACGGGCTCTTTCAGTCCAAACAGAGAATGGCATCACTGTTTTTTTGTCTCCAGTACAATACCCTCCTATCCCATCAGCACAATTTTTTTTTTTTGTATTATTATTACTACTATGGAGATCCTGAAAGGCAGGAATACAACATTCACAGGCTTTGCCAAGTGCAGCAGATTATGTACATGAATAGCTAACTGCACACCAGGGGGTATGATTTAGGTCAGATTTCTTATTTCATTCCAAAAGGCTATAGATTTTTAAGCCATTCATTGTTTAATGCATCACACAGGTTACATCCATGCTTATATATAACATGAAATATCTTTTCACAGATTTTTCCAGAAGTAATTTGTTTTCCTAGGCAATGAAGACTGGCAAAAGTTGATGGTCTGTAGCAAACTGCTATGAGAGTGTAACAAAGCACTATGAGTACTCCCAGCTAAAAAGGGGCAATGAAAAAAGAATTAATTTAGTAGCAAATGAAGAACTGAAATCCTTTAGGATTATGATACAAAAAAAAACCTATCTGGTTCATCAGCTGCTCAAAATGTAACTAGAAACAAACTTGCAAAAGAAATACAATGTCATACAACTTTGAATAGTGTGATTAGTGAAAATGGTGATTCGCTTTTATTGCTCAAAGAGAAGACAAACATGCATTATGAAGGTAGTCACATGAGATTAGATAATTCCCCGACTTTGTCTGCACTATGAGAGTCAGAGAAGAGAACCTGTTAAATGCTCACTCTTTAAACCAGCATGGACAGCTTCAAACACTAGGAGCCATCCTAGATAGCAGTCTCTTTTGTTTGGTTTTTAATTTGACCCTGTTTTGTTAAATATTTTAATTTCTCAAAATATACAATAGAAATCATTTGAAATGTCTTTGCCCCAATTACCAAGTGACCTGGTAACCACTCCAATCCTAACAGCGGTGGCCTAATGTGCAAAACATGAAACAAGGACATGCCTTGAATAGTATGGATTTAATACCACTGTCTCTGCCCTTTAAAAGCTAAGATCTGTGTTAATGGATACAGAGCAGAAGGGCTAAACAGTTTAAAGCAAGAGAGATCCATACTTTCCCTGCATGCAGTATAGGACCTCCAATGATTCACTCTAAATAGTAACAAAGCAGAGTCCAGGGGACAGCTTTTTCTGTAAGATTCAGCCTGAAAATATTCAAATCATGCATTACAACAGGCTTGAAGACACATAGATCCATATATCCTTATATATCCTTATTTATATTTAGTCATATTAGGCAGTTTTGTATCATTGCAGTAAAACTCCCCCTTGTTTGAACACAGAACCCTCCATGTCTTTCTCCTGGACCAAAGTGAAAAATGAGGATAAATAAATGAGGAGCAAGATTTGGAATTACTCCTACCACACCACAGAAGGAAGGAAAAAAAAAAAAAAAAAAAAAAGAAAAGAAAAGAAAAAAAGAGGAACTAAAACCAGTTCTGTCCTAGGGAGAGAAGACAAAAGAGAAGGGAAGACCAGTGAGGAGGGAATGCGACATTAGTATCAGCAAGAAGGAAAAGAAATCTAAAAAGGAGAAGATATCAATGGAAACAAAATGCTACATCCTTCAAAGATTGCCTGTGTTACCATTACCTGCTGAGTGGCAGTAAATGAGCCTTCTTCGGCTGCTGAATTACTCAATAAATACTCTAGGGCAAAACAGGGTCAGCCAGCAAACACCTGGGGAAGATATAGCGTAGGACTGAACTGGGTCCGTAAGGACTTCAGGGAAGTTTGTGCCTCAGGAGAATATACCCTAGTCTCTCCAGATCAGGCAAACTGATCTGCAGGTATGGCAGCAGTGTTAAATACGAAAATAGAATAACATGTATTTAAAGATTAACAGCCAAGAATCACAAGTCATCTGAGCAGTGTTTAATCATCAGGTAACACAAGTATTAGCATGCAGGTCAAGGCAGAATTTACACAAAACCTCATCCAAAAACTGTTAAATCAATGCATAAACTCTTTTTGACTTCAGTAAGAATTTGGAGATGCCTCATGGTCTTCAAACAACGTACATTGCTGTCTCCTGGCATCACTCTGGAGGCAAGGCCATCATAGCTCTCGCAGGTGGTGAGAGATGCCTTGTCTCCGTGAGACCTACACATCAGTCTGCTTCACGTCTTCCTGAATCTCCTGCCGTCTGCCTGGAAGTAGCCATTCCTCACAGAAGTTGGCAAGATTACGCCACCTAAAATGAACAGTACTGGAGGAGCAGGCTCATGTATACTGTGTAGTGCCTTATTTTGAGTGCTTGCAGATGGCCAAGTGAACAGCAGCTCCCAATGTCATGTTTGCCTAAAAAGAGCTAGCATGGTTTTAGATGGCTGATTACCAAGTAGCAAAACGGACATATTGTCTATACGAGACTCAGAGGGAGACAGTGTCTCCCTCAGGCTGCCATTGCAGATTTTCAGATGCTTTTTTTCCCCAGATTTTTCAAATTTTCTGTTTTTAAGCATGTCATTTCTGTATTACCATTCCTCCCTGCTTTTATAGGTCAGCTGAGTGGAAGGCCATACAGTCACTCATCTGGAAAGCAAGCTTCCTTACAGATATATAAATGTGTGCTCACCTGTATAACCTGTGTTGCTCAGATGAACTAAAATAAGCTCCACTGGCAAAAGCGCTATTTTATTAATTCAAGATGCATCCGTACTAAGGGCACTTTGCCAGCACACTCCATCAGTATTCCTGCTGGAAAATGTCCCTTTTATATACACAAACTACATCTACGGTCATCGTGGTTTGCTTCATTTAAGGTTTTTTTAAATGAAAACACAAAAATATAAGAAGAGCATTGCACAATGTCTAGCTGTGGCTGCAGAAAGACTGAGATCACACCTCTGCAGATATGAATATCCCCATGCACCTCAGTGGGGACTTCAGTGTTTGCCCTCTCTAACTTCCCTGGAAATTACAGCCCAGGGGTAGGACAGCAAGGATCTTACATTTAAGAACCCACCATCACCTCCAAGTAGCAGCTCACGTTGGCAGTAGACATGAGACTCTGAAAGATTCCTAATTACTATTTCTGTTGTTAGTCAAACCATGCCAAAGGAGCTCAACGAGGCTCTTGAAACGTAGCACTAGTTAATAAGCCTGAGCAGTCCTAAAGAGAGACCGTGAACACATTTTAAATCTCTGTGAGAGGAAGTCAAGTTTGAGGAGCTGAAAGATTCCACCTAATTACTTGAATCATTAGTATAAATTGGTAAGGCTCTGAAAAACAGCATACATACTCTTTCTTTCTATAACCTCATCTTTTCCTAGTTTGCTCCCTTATCTCTTTCCCTCTCAGCCCAGTCCACTGCAATGGTGAGACCTCTGCCGCAGCACATTGCATCCAGCTCTATCCAATATTCCCTCCCTCTCTTCTTCCAGACTGGAAAACCGATAGCAGCAAGGAATGATTGTGGAAATCTGTCTTACAAAAGAAAAGAAGAAACAGCAAACCTGATCTGTTAATTTCCTTGAAATCAAAGCAGCTAAGTTCTTGGTGCATCACTTAGAGTAGCTGCACTAAAGACAGCTGCTGAACCAAGCCTTTTATCTATGCGAGACAACATAAAAGGAACCAGGAAACTGACGCTGGAAAAAACAAACTGGAAAACAAACAAATGCATTTCAATAATGAAAAAAAAATGCTACTGAAGGGCTGTAGCACACTGTCCTTTCTTCTACAGAAAAAGCTGGAAGGTCAGCTTCTTAATTTGGGACCTGCAGGGTACAAAAAAAGCGTTTGCTTGAATGTCATTTGAGTAAACAGATTTCCAAATTCTCAATAATCGCTGCTTGTGTAGGGTGTGGTTTACCACTGCTCCCTTAAGGAAGATTCTTCTCTTAAATTGCGGATAAGAAGGCACTGCAGTTATTGTAGTTCTAGGGTAAACTAATGTGAGGTAGAGGTGTTTAAAGCTAGGAAAAATCTCACTAATCCAACCCTAAACAATCTCTTGCACCTTCACTTATCTGGTATCGTGTAAGCACATCATAAGTCTTTCAAGAATCAAGGAAGAGGATAGCAAAACGCAATGCCCAGAACAGTCTGTGCACAGAGGAGGAGTGGAAGGTGCAACACGTTTTGTATTTTCATGGACTATAAATTGATGTTTCTAGGAAGACAACATGGAGCACCTGATGATTATGACATGAAGCACTCCCAGGGACAAAGACCTGGGTGCAGCCCCAAGGCAGGGAATGAATAAAATCATGCTGAAGAAAGCCATTCTTGCTGAGAAACACTACATAGAAATTACTGAAGGAATTTTATCCACCCTTGTAGTGGAGACTCCCACAAGAGATATCCTCTGAAGTGGAAAGCAGGTGGAAAGAGGAACTTAAGAAAATCAGAAAGCAAAACACAAAACTTCTTCCCATTAACGTAACAAGAACAAATGAGGCACTTTACCAAATCACATCAGTGGCAACAGCAGTGAAATTCCTCCCAGAGGCTCTGATAACACCATCTATCAGGAGATAGATGCACGATTTGGATTTCCATTCTGAAAACAGATTTTGCAGCACCGTGCTTTGTAATATTTAGAGTAATTTCAGAGGTAATTCAATGGCCTCACGCAGAAACGAAGAGCTGACAAAATTCTATGACAGGATAAATTACTAGGTGCAGTGCCAAAGCCACGTGCTGACTTCACATCAGGTCTTTCCATTTCATTCCCCGTATAACAGCAGGTTACATTGCTCAGTCTGTTTAGGATCCTTATTTTTTATGTAGTTACAGCTGAAATTTTTACTTTTTGCCAATGCTAATATTGATGGAGAACCACACTTTGTTCTGGTCAATGAAACAAGGGCTTTGTCTGGGGAATATCTAGGGGCCTTACGCTTTTGCTGACCCAGAGGCATTCCCGGGGGATGTGACTGTAACAACATCCTTTTGAAAATGTATTCCAAGCGCTAGCAAAAAAAAAGGCCTCTCACCCTTTCAGGGAATTACCTTTGGAGCTGGAAACGATCTAATTCTCCATCTGCTGTCGCTGCAGACTTCGGCAAACCCTCTGTTGCTCACACTGCAAAAAAAATAAAACAAAATTAGGTATATTTATGAAAAAAATAAAGATGGGAAAGTTGTTTTTTTGTTGTTGTTGTTTTTTTTTTTTTTTGGGGGGGGGAAGGGGGGTGTCTTCTTCTTCTTTAACCTCCTCGGTGCTGAGGCACAGGCAGGGAGGTTTAAAGACTGCGGCTGCCCTACGGGCGGTCTGGGATCGGGGTCGGGGTCGGGACCGGGACCGGGACCGGGACCGGGACCGGGATCGGGATCGGGATCGGGATCGGGATCAGGACCAAGACCAGGACTGGGATCAGGACCAGGGCCGGTGCCGGTGCAGGTGCGGGGTGCCGGCGGCCCTCCCTGCCGCTGCAGCCGCCCGGCCTCACCTCGCCCATCTCCCGCAGCGGGTGCCGGCCTCCCGGCACCCTGCGAGGAGGCAGCACCGAGGCTCCCCCCGGCTCCCCCCGGCTCCCCCCGCAGCCCCCGGCCGTGCCTCACCTCTGCCAGCCGCCCAAATGGCCGCTGCCTCTTCCTCCTCCTCCTCCTCCTCCTCCTCCTCCTCTGCGGAGCGCGGTGCCGCCCGCTCCCGCAGCAGGACCGCGGGCTGAATGTGCTGTCTCACGCTGGACAGGCTCCTCCCGAGCGCTGCCGCCTTCCTCCTCCCGCCTCCTCCTCCTCTTCCTCCTCCTGCGCGCCCCCGGCAGCGACACCCCCTGTCGTTGTCGTTGTCGTCGTCATTGTCGTTGTCGCCGCCGGGGCGAGCGGGGCGGGGCAGTGGGGGCAGGTGGTGGCCCTGGCTGATGGCCCCCGGCCAGCCCCCGCCAGCCCCCCAGGCCCGGAGCCCCGTGGGTCGGGGCAAGCCCCGAGCCCCTCCTGGCCACCAGCAGCTCCCCTCGGGTGTCACCCCCGCCTGGGTGCACCACGGCAGCCCAGCTGCCAGCCCTGCAGTGGCCTCGCCATTGTCCCCTCAGGACCTTAAGCATCACCCCCACGGCTGCCTCAGTGTCCCCCACGCCAGCCTGGCCAGCACCTCCACACTGACCTAATTAGCCACCTGATTAGCCACCACCTTCAAAGCAGTCTAGATGTCAGTCCCCTAATTGCTACCCTACAGCCACCTCAACATCATCTCCGTGGTGGCCTGGCCATCAACCCCATCATAGCCTGGCCAGATGTTGTGGCAGCAGGGAGGTCCCACCAAAGCCCTGTCCATCTGGGGAACCAAGGGGAGAGCTCCAGAGCAGGTGGATGCTCCCCATCTTTCACAGATAGATGAGGGCATGGCTGACCAACAGTGGAGGTTTCCTTTTGGCCCTGATTCCTCACGGTGTTCCTGAGGGAACAGGGAACAGACAGGAGAGCCAAGCTCCTTCTAGCAGTACACCAGTTCCTCTCCCAGCACAGATACATCTATCTCCAGAACCCAGCCTCCCTCTTTCTCTTCCAACACACAAACATGTTGCCCCCACACCACAGGAAAACACGCACCTCTTGGTATTTGGGTTGTTCTTTAAAAAATATCCAGGACATATGTCTCACTGATATCCAGCCCTCTGGTCAGAGAGGTATCTTTCTGAGATGTGTCCCTTGAGCCACATTTGATTCATTTTGGTGGGAAGCGCTAACTCCAATCACCGCCATTCCAGGTCTAGGACCTGTTCTGAGAATATTGTGGTATATCCAGACCACTGAAAATCCATCAAGGGTTCATATCACATACAGTTCCTCTCAGACCCAGCTGGACTGTACCTGGCCAGGAAACAAAGAGCCCTGAAGAGAAACAACAGTATCCATTGAAGATGAAGACACGGTGATGAAATAATTTTTATCAATTTAATTGGAGTTGAAGCTGAAAAGAATCATTTCTTGGTCTCCTGTAATATTCCTTAAAGATCAACATGTTCTACTTGTGCAGGCTGGGGCACATGGAAAAAGTCTGTGGTTTTAAATACATGTTTTGAAACATTTCAAGTTTGGGGCAGTTTGCCACTCTTTCTGAAAATAAGGCCTTTTCAAAATCAGGTACTCAAAACTGAGCTGCAGAAGGTGCTGGTTGCTTTTGTAAGTGTTGGTCTTAGTTTCAGCTTTAGCATAAATCCCCTGGGATTTGTCTAGGTTTCTTTGGATTTTGTGTCATTTGCAAATTCCATGCAAACTTAGCTGATTGATTTGAAGTGTTCAAGAATGGTTTCTAAGAGGGCTTTGGGCTCATTTGGTATTCCTGAATTAACAAATCAGATTTGTTCTCCATGATGCCAGGTGAGGATTTACTATTGTTAACATGATATCTTATACATAGATTCTTATACAAAGATTCCTTGGACTCATATACATAAAACATGGTGTCATATACCATATCATGCCATCCTATGGTAGGATGATATCAAGCATTTTTTGAACATAAAGGAGTGCAGTGTCTCTGTCCTCTTGCCTTTTGACTATGAAGGTCAAAAACCTACATTTTTGTAACACTTTCTCAACTATTTCAAACTAAGTAGCCACAAATTTAAAATAACATTATTAAGTACTATTGACACACGATAAATAAGTCTTTAAGGATTGTTAAGTCCTACATTTTTGTTGCAGTAATGGCATCTTATGTTCTGCCAATAGCTCACTTAGAAATCATTTTAAAAAGCACTGTAAGAACTTGTCAAATGGGACATGATTTTGATATTTTTAAAAATTTGCAATATTTGTCATGAGCGATCCACTCTTTTTAAAGTATAAAACAAAGAACCAAAATGGAAATGTTAAAGAAAAAAAAATTAAAAACAAACAAACAAAAAACAAACAAACAAACAAAAAACTATTCATGAAACATGACAGATCTTGTCCAAAGCTTATTGAGTAATGGGAAACTGCATACAAAAGAGTTTGGAAAGAATGTCAGTGGCCAGGGTAGTATAAAAAATATGCAACTTCTCTTCGAAATTGTCTACTCTGAGGAGATGGAGGTAAGCAAGTCTAGCTCTAAATTTTTAGTAGGTGGCCCCAGAATCTACAAACTTTGGGAACATAAGAAAAACATACAACCAGTCTTGTTAAAGAGCCATCTGAAGGAATAACTAATTTTCCTACAAGCAATGCTCTGTTTTCTTTGACCTCATTCTCATGAGGTCTTCCCTAACCTTCCACAACACAAGCTCTTGTCATTTTTGTGGATTTCTTGTTCTAGGGAGGTAAATTATACTATTACTAATTTTACAAAAGAGGGATAAAATCTTTATTAAAAAAAAAAAAAAAATATATATATATATCATTATGATCAATAAAATCTTTTTAACAAAGCTTCATGAGAAACATCCAGCCATTTCAGTTCGGCATGGGATGTGTACTAATTTTACATTTTCCCATTAAACACAAATCCATAATATTATCCAACTCATTATATTCTGCCAGCAGGCATTATGTGATTTTGTATCTGGCTTAATTACCAGGTGAATGTGCAGTAGGGCAAAGCTAAGATTATTTTCAAAACTTTAAATTTAAAGTTCTTGCTCTGTGAATTCAGAAGGTAGTTATTTTAGCCTCAGATTGCATTATTAGATCAACAGAGGGCAAAACAGTTAGCAATTACTCACATCTGACAAGCTGCTTTCTCTCCAGCAGAGGTCAGTTGTACATGTACACACAGCAGTCATGGTGCCATCTGAAGGGAAACTGGAGATTAAGGGCAAATTTGGAGCTCATTGCCGCCCATGGATGGCGTGGGAAAATAAAAATGTCTATTGATAAAATTACAAAAATATGGTATTTGCCTGTTTCTCCTCTGCTGTCTAACAGATACACAAGTAAAATGTAGAGGTTTCCGTGGACATTAATAAGTGCAATACATTTGATTTCTAGATTTGAGAAGTTGAAGGGAAAATTATTTGACATAATTTCTTCTGAAAGTTACTTTATATAGCATTGTTCACTTGTGAGTTATTAGTGAAGATTGGTATAAGTTGCTCTGACAAACCAATAACCATTTACGATGCAATATGAGACAAATAATTATCAGTACATTGTATTTTCCTGCCTTAGGCACCAGCAACTGCTACTTCACAAAACAGAATAAGAGAAAGTAACAGAAGTAGGCAAACCCTCTTGGAAGTTTGTGCCACTGGAAGATTAAAAATTAATTTCAAAGCTGACATTTCTAAGGCTTAATGGAAACGGCGCTACTTTTCAGACACTTTGCATGATAGTGCTCACCTGGGTTCTGCAAATAACAGGGGATGTTACAAAATGCCTTCCAGCTTCTCAAAGGCAGTGGATTAAACAAAGGATCAAAAGGCAGAATGAAAAAATCAAAGCAAGCTTCAGAAAAAATGTGGAATATCACTTCTGAAGTCAGGTTTATTGTTATGGCAGTAATGTCACTATAGGGCACTATTATGCATGGCCTTAGAAATTTTTACTTCACAGATGAACCATTTGTTGGTCTTGGAAGAAATATGAGTGGTTGGTTAGTTATGAAAAAAGCTGTTTAAGCAGAAGGCACTGGAGAACTTCTCTTAACAGCTTGCTACAGAGTTCTCTGGGCAGATCACTGAGTCCTGGGCTGAAATTTCTGCAAACCAACATAGTCTGAATATCCATAATAGATAGAAGCATATAAACAAGGAATTTAAAGGTATCTGGCACACAGACACTTAATAATTCCTCTGCCAGTTGATTTGCTATTGGTAGATTGCCAGTTCCAAGATCTTTGCACAGATGCATGTTCAAAGATGAAAAAGCGTTTAAGTATCTTATAAAGGACAAACTCTTTTTCAGAAGGGAATGACAAAATAAGAGATTCAGTATCCATATAGAAGGCAAAGGGGTTCTCTGGCAAATGGGTGAGTTCCACATGGGTCCAGACATACATTACTTTTCAAAGACCTTGCAACTAAGTGCTCTTAGAAACAATGATTTTTGTGTCAGACTCTTTTCTAAGCCTCTTTTCCTGTTTTATTCTTCATTCTCATACAACACTGTCACCAAAGAGATCAATTGGAATGTCAGGTAACAATAGTTTCAACAAGGTTTTGTGGGAGCATTGGTACATAACTGGGACACCTAGAAGATATGCAGTACTGGTTTCAGGATTTACAAATCAGCCTGACTGCACTGGCCCACACGATGCCTTTGGTGTAGGAGTAGCTAGGCTGCAACAGTTCATTTTGTTTTTGCAGCTGTTCAGGCTACAGGAAAGCAAATGAAGGAGGATTAAGAACACAGTGACACTTACAAGAGAGGAAAATGTCTGCACTCAGATAGAGCAGCATTTGACACAAATGCGTGTATGAAGTGTTTTTTCAGAAAGCCACAGCTCCATCCCCACTGCTCATGCAACTAGCACTTTGCAGCCCTGACTTCTCTTTGGATGGGCTCACCTCACCTTGGAAGATTTCCCAGATTTTTGGCCTGTGGAGATACAAAGTTGAATGGAGAACAATGTATGGCCCAATGTAGGACTCTAAAAAGGAACCCTTTTATGGGTCAAGAGAAGGAGAAATATCAGTGTGCCCTTCTTTCCATCCTGCTTTCAAAAAATAAAACTACTAACTGCATTTACAATGTTAACCATATATTGTGATTGTAGTACACTTTATATTTGCTACGTATATGAGACTAAATTCTTCTGTCATTCTACCTATATAGTAGTTAGTAGATGAATGTGTCAAATGTGATTGGAAAAGCTTGATGAAATGTAGTATAAATGTTACATGATAATAAGCAGTAAGTAAAACAGCAATTAGCTGGAAGTTGGGTGTACATTTCTGCAAATTAATGAATCAAACCTCAGCAGAGCAACACCAAGCAGTACGATTCTGAATTAAACCTGGCTCTCAAGGTGGAATTCATCCTATGGAATCCTACTCCTTCCATAAAAGGTAACCATCATTATCCAAGAAATACTCCTTTTTTGTGTCTCCTTGAAACTCAACAGTACTGCACATCTGAAATAGGAATCACGGGCATGAGTTCATGTTTGAGACCCTGCCCGTTCAAACACAGCATTACCCAGCTTCTGTTTTTGCACTTCTGACTGAGGAAGGAAAATGGCATGCAAGGAAGAAAGCCTTTGGAAATTTTGTTACTGACTTTTAAAATAACAGTGCTTGCCATATAATGCAACTCATTGATTTTATTTGAAAAGGTTCAGTGTAATGGGAAGAGTTTGGAAACACAGCTGCAAACCAGGCATTTGGGGAAGGAACTGGATGGTTCTGCAAGCCACTTCCCTGAGCTTCCTGCCAGTGGAACTCAGTGGCCTGTAGAGGACTTCAGGTTTGAAGGGTTTTACAGTGCTTTGTTACTGCTTGTCTGAACTACTGAGGAAGCTGCAAAAGGAGAGCTGCAGAGCTCTGTATGTAGGGCCTGAAGAGAAATAGGCTTGGAGTGCGACTGGAGGAGTGGTTTAGGAGACATATATTGAATTACTCTCTTTTAAAAAACAAACAAACAAACAAAAAGCCCTACTAAATAGGTGACTCCATTTGGGTCTGTGTCAAGTTCCTGATGACTCAAGAACTTGGTCAAAGGCAGCAAAGGAAATGGCTGAATTTACAGAAGCACTGGCAGCTTAGAGACTTTTACAGTAGTTAGTAGTTAGCTTCTTTTTGCAAAATCCTGTCTAATTTCCCCATACCACCTTTGGTTTAAAATCCAGTCCTTTGTGTTTGATTAAAACCAGCAACAAACATCAAAGGATGGTGCATTTCTTTATACGATTCCAGAGACCTACTAAATATTAACTTGAAGCTTAGCTTTACCACCCAAAGGTAAAATATGTGGCACATGTAAGGTGTTACATGAATTTAACACAACATGAAGATGTATTAAAGTGTATGAGACTAAGTAAGTGGTATTTTTGACAACAAATTGAAACTTGTGGCAAATTATTCATATGACTGAAAGAAGAAGAAATACATTCTGGAGAGAAGAGCCTTAAGAAAAGGTGTTTCTCTAATGTCTCTTTGAAATGTTCCTTATTTCTTATCCATATTTCTGGTGAAGAAAGGCACCTTTGCTGGCCTACCCACTATGCTCTAACCATGAATTGGATTGACTAGTTGGTATAAACTAATAGGAAATTGTATCCTTATATCCCATCTGCAGAGACAACAATGATAGGGGCTGTTATAGTGGTTATGTGGATCTCTTTAGACCACACTGTCAATATTTTAGTGCATGACAAAAGTTTTCAAGCAGTGTCCTAGCTCTGAGTTTATGCTATATGCAGCATATATGCATAGTCTTATATGTATAGCTCTCCTCGTACATATCCACTGCTTTTCAACAAGTAAGCCTGTGTTTTCTGCTCTCTCTCTTGTTTTCCCTGACTGGAAGTCTCCTGATGAGGATAAGCAGCTATGCTTGCCTGGAGGCCTGGATGGCACTCACAGAGGGAAGATGAAAGCAGCAGAGAAATATAACAGCTTAATCTTCTTAAAAGCGGACGGATGATAAAACAGTTCTTGGGTGGAGCTTGTTTCAGTGCTTTGAATCACTGCTTGGTTAAGGGAATTTAATGTTGCTGTGTGTGAGCGTGATTATTTCTGCATTGCCTCTGATCCCAAATAGCTGCCAGTATCTAGAGTTGTAGATTATTTTTTTTTTCTTATTTAAATCTAAAAATAAATAGTGGAGGAGCTGGGGAAAATTGTTCTTGAATGTGATGAGCTTTCAGACACAGTAACCGTCTTAGTAAGGAAGCCTAAGGGAGAAGATATGGCAGCACAGGGTGTTCCACCAAGACAGTGCAAATTAAAATTCAGCAGACGAGTGGCCTTCATACCCAGCTCTTTGGAAAATCAGATCGCTTATGCATTTCAGTACAGAATTAGGCAGCTGCCTCCACGTAGCCAAAATTAATAGGCTATCTGTCCTCACTTTGTGTCTGAGCAGAGAGCAGCAGGTCAGCGGCATAAAGAAGGTGAGGTGATTTGGGATCTCTCAAACTGCAGGACGTTGAGAGCATGACTTGTGACTGAAAGTGGGCAGACTTCTAGTGCCATTTCAGGCATTGCAGTGCATGACAATGATTCGTCTTGACTACTTCCCCACAATTTTATAACACGTCCATCTCCCGTGTTGAGATGTCTGTGCTAGGTGGGCAGTTCGATTCAGACATTTTTGGTTTGAGGCAAGCCTATGCCACTCTCATGTATATGCAACTGACACATCTCCTCTAATCCATCCCCCGTGAGGTAGGCATTTCATGCCCAGTGTCACTTTCAAGGGCTGCCCAGCTGCTGTCTGCATGCGTAATGTAACTACATCTGCACCAAAAAGGCATCTCTAGAACGAGGTGCCTGGGGCAAGAGTGGTGGTGATGGAGGAAGCCTTTCCTTAGGATGGAGGGGCTGGCAGGCACTGCAGCAGCTGAGATGGTGGTCACTCCAGGGTAGTTCTCAGAATAAATGACAGCAATCACAGAAAGACCATTCTCTGAGCAGTGAAGGAAGAGATGGTCATGGTTAAAGATGAGGATGTTGCGATGTCAAGTTGAGGCATCCCTCTAGCACAGCCCAAATGGTGTCAAGAGAGTGACAGAAGGAGAAAAGAAACCATGTCCGTGTATACATACAAGAAAAAGGAGATATCTCAAGCACATTCGGCATTTTCAGACGACAGTGCAAAAGATGAGATGCTGACTGAGAAGCTAAGACCAAGGTCATCTTTAAAGAAGAGTTCTCTTTGGTGGAAACCTGCTTGCTGGTAGGAGGGTGCAAGCAAATTTTTGCTACAGTGCAAATGAAGGAGAGGATGGGAGCATTAGGGAGGTGGAGGTCTGTGTACAAAAGTCTGTTACCTCCCTCAGACTGTTACAAGGTGGCCAGACCCTGTGATGGCCAAATTACATGAGTCCACCCCCAGGCCATATTCCCACACAGCTTGTTAGATATCTGACAACAGTCTGTGCAGAAGAAGAGAAAATGCACAGCCTGGTTGCATTAAATTACTTGTTCCTAGCAGAATGAACCAAATCCCTGCCTGCTGCAATGCAGTCCCAGCTCAGGCTGCTGTCTGTGATGCAGGCAGAGCAGAGCAGAGCAGAGCAGAGCAGAGCAGAGCACCATGTAGGTGCTGTAGTAGGAAACCTACGGACCCACGCTCCCTGCTGGGCTGTGTAAGCACAATGTAGGGAATGTGACAACCCCAAACTGTTTGTGATGCCCAATGTTGAGGAGGAAAGGGAGTTCTTGACAGAGTTATGTCATTCAGAGGCCCCCCACCGCACCATCCTTCTCCTAGAAAGGGTTGTTTCCTCATGGAGTAGGCAAAAGGCATGCTTTGCAGTGGATAAGACAAGCACTTCAGTTCTCACAGCCTGTTCCTGCATAGTCCTGTGTGGTCCCAGCCTCAGGACCATGTATTTTGGAGAGTGCCCATGATGTGCCACCAGCTCACATCTCAGCAATCCTTCCCCTTTCTATGTTGGCAGGTAGCCTTGCCTCTTCTTCCTGGGGCTGCCCCTGCTGTGCGGAGCTTTCTGTAACACCTGATCCTACATAATTGCCTGTCGGCTGCCTGCGGCCCATACGTGCTGCCTGGATCTTCCTTGCTGTCTCATGACTTCCCAGCAGTGCAGCTGGCAGCTCTGGCACATGTTGTTAATGCCTCTCCAAAAGCATCCAGGAGTAGTAACTCATTAGCAGGAATGACTGTTTGAAAATGAACTGTCAGGCTTTGCAGTGCGGTACACATGTAAAGTCCTTTTCACCAGCAGCAGCTTTTATTCATGTCCTATTAATACAAGTACACCAAGGCAAAATGATGATAACATGGAATCACGTTAGAAGTATTGTATCAGCTTAGGAGTAAAACAGGAGTTTACAAAGGTGCTATAGTTGTCCCCCACGCAGCTATTAAACATCCAAGAAATCCTGTGTTAAGTTTATAAAGGAAAAAAATAATCATATAAAGGTCTAGAAAGACACACCTGATGTTGTATTGTAAATTATTACAATGAGGGACTTCTGTGTTTGTAACCACTCATTAGAGTAGATAGTTTTATAAAGGTGTACTGCTTTTCCCCCTGTCCTCTAAAAGTATCCTTGCGATATTACTGTAAAGCAGGCATAGAGTTAACAGAAAAGTAAATATCTGTAAAAAATATCAAACTGTGCAAGAAGAACCATTACCTGTGTGTCACACTCCATGCTAGGAAGATGAATCTATCTCACCCCAGCATGGTTTTCTCACCATGACTACGACGAAAACAAAAACACTTCTGTATATGTGTCTAGATAATATGCAGTCATCTTTCTGCCATCAATAAAAATCTCTTTCGGGGGGATGACCAGCTACTCTGCTTTCCCCTGGTTCATCCTATATATGTACTTTCTTTTTGACTGTCCTAAAGGAAGACAGCTAATATTCTGCCCTATTAATACAGGTTTTATGTCATATCTTCCCTGTTTACCTAAAGAATGCTTTTCTATGTATGAACAGGAAACACCATTTCAATTAAGTTCAATGCATACTGAGACAGTTCTGTTCTTTCATATTTTTATTTTAATGGGTTTTCTTCATATTTGGCAAGTATCCTATCCTTGTCCCAAAACCTCTGGTAGACTGAAACAGACTGCAAAAATTTTCAGTGAGCAACGTGGGACATGTAAGAGTGCAACACTGCAGTGACAAGACCACAAGGGCCTATGACTGTGTACAGGAACCGATGCTGGTCATACTGAAACCAGTGCCAAAATCCTCCTTGCTCAGAGGCCATATAACGTGCATTGTGAAAAACTTCAAACCAAAGGTATATATTGCATTACTGTCTAAGTGTCACATTGAAGGAGAAGCTTTTGCATTACATCCCACTGTCATTCCACAGAACTGATTTCAGACAATCGCCCTCCTTGAAGACCATCTGAGATAGGTACAAAGTGACTCTCAAGCTGTGAGATCAGTCTGTCATGGCCATTCTCATAGCAAGCATTTGGGGCCTACTTCAGCATATCATTAGGCTGGATACCTGGATACATGTTTTGGGTTCTGCTACCCAAAGCTTCAGCCTCTCTCAGGTCCTGTGATCTTTACCTGTAGAGATGCCCAATCTAAGTCTTCTTTTGTGAGTGTTCTTGCTACCTCACTGGAACGTACATTTTCATAATCATCATCCTCTTCAGATAAGTCAGGATCAATAAATGCTGATAGTTGGAAGTGGTTGGATGCTCAGTCACCATACAAAGTGTTTGGGATCTTCCAGAAAGTGAGCGATGATCCACAGTGCCAGCCCCTGAAAAGCCAGAATCTCACCCAGTTGATGAACCTGCTGTCCATCACCCAAACCATGAATTCTGGCCCTGTGCACTTAAATTATGAATATTTCTATAGTCCATGCTCATATACCTTCTATTATGTTAATTCTTATGGGAGAAATAGTTTCACTATATTTTGTATAATTAACCATCATATTTTTCAGGAAGACATCACAGGTGGATGGCAGGGGATGGGCACATTTCAGAGTAGAGCATGTATGTGATATAACAGTGATTGGAGAAGTCAACATTCACTTTTTTATTTTTTTGTCCATTTCAATTCTTGTTTAAGCTCTAAGTTTTATGTTTAATTTAGGAGATAAGAAAACCATCCCTAAATGACTTAATACAAAAACACTGAATTTTGTCTCCTTACTCACCTCTGTGTTTGGTGTTTGTTCAAATACCAGTGCTTTGAGGTGTCTTATACACTGCTAGTAAAATACAGTTATTTGGTATTCTTGATCTTCCTATTTATTCAGGCTTCTCATAGCACATCAGAATTAATGTGTTCATAAAGAACACATAAAGGCTTTGACATTGATTGATGTTTGCTCGTCTTTTACTATAGAGAGTTCTTAACACATAAAAAAGAAACAAATGTGAGGAAAGATTAGAAGTGTGAGAATCATCACGAAGCGAGTATCGTATAGCCTTAATTACTGCTATCCAGTGATTTGGTGCCACTAGGTGGCAGAGCAACAATTCACTCTGCAACAGCGACAGGTTAGGTGGCTTAAATTCCTGCTCCCAACCTTCAAGGCTTTAGTGCTAATATTGTCTATTGCCTTACACTTCTTAGTGAAGGCCTTTAAAATTGCAGTGGAACTGTCAACGATCCTACAGGTGACGGTACGCTTGTTAATGTCGGTCATACTTGGGAATTCCTATGAAGTGCTGTCTTTGAGAGGGCCCAATTTGGAGGCTATATAGAGGTCACTTTTTTGAAGATTATATAACAGTGCACTTAGTTCTGCCACTGTGGTAACCATGGTGAGGGGACCACAAGTTAAAGAAGTATAAAAAAAGTATAAAAACAAGGGGATAGCAGCGGATGTTGTCTACCCAGATGTCAGTAAGTTCTTTGACACTCCCTCCCATAAGATCCTCATAGAAAGGGTGATGAAATATGGGCTGGATGAGCAAGCAGCAAGGTGGAATAAAATACTGGCTGAAGTGATTTCAGAGGGTGGTGATCCACTGATCATGAAGTCTAGCTGGAGGCCAGTAACCTGCAGTGTTCCCCAGGGTCCATACTGGCCCCAGTCCTGTTCAATGTCTTCCCCAGTGGTCTGAAAGATGGGGTAGCACGTACCCTCAGTGAGTTTGCAGATGACACAAGGCTGGGAGGAATGTGGATACATCATGGGGTTGTGCTGCCATCCAGAGGGGCCTGGACAGGCAGGAGAAATGGGCTGCCAGGAACCTCGTGCAGCTCAACCAGAAGTGCAGAGTCCTGCACCTGGGGAGGAATAACCCCAGGCACCAGGACCTGCCGGGGGCTGCCTGGCTGGAAAGCAAAAAGGATGTGGGGATGCTGATGGACACCAAGCTGAACATGAGCCTGTTTTGACAAAAGACCTATCTATTCCTTTAGCAAAACAGAAGTGAAGAACATAATGTATACACCAGAGTTTACATGCTGTGCTGCTTCTGCCATAAACATCTTATTTGTGATTATCTGGTAGACTGTCTGTACTTCTTCAAAAGCAAGTAGTGTCTGGTCATAATGAATGCTGAATGTCTCCCCTAAAAATTTCCCATTTATTTTAACGTATGTAAATAATCTGTCTGGGTGGAAAAAACAGGACTACATACTGCACAACAGATAAGTGACCTTCCTAGTGAGTAAAAGTATGTAATGTTTCCTGTAACTTTGGAACTTAAGAGATGGCTTCTAATAGAAAGGTGTTTAACATATTAACAATATATTATCATTATTATCCTGAAGATGTTACTGTCTAATTTTTATCCTGTATATTGAGTCTATTATTCAATGCGATTTATTCTGTTAACATCACTCACTTGCATGGGTTTGGCAGTCCTTTGAACAGGATCCACAGAACTGCCACAGGTTCCCTTTACCTAATCACATGGGGGTCAACACCACTTTGTCTGTGGGTGAAGGGACTTGCAACTGAACCCCTTCTACCATATTTTTAATACTATGTGGGCTGTAGCTAAGAGTTCCTGTTTTATTTTAAATTGTTACTGCCACCATCAGAAACATGAGCTGACCTGCAACTAATAAGGGAAACACTGGGCAAAATGTCCAGGAAAAAAGAAAGATTCTTCCACTAGAATTTGAAAAAAAAAAAAGCACCTGCAAATTACAGCCTCTCCACACCCTGCAGAGCTGCCTGTTGTTCATATGTAATGATATGATATGATTGATATGATATGATATGATATGATATGATACGATACTTTTTGTTTATCTCATGACACAGTGCAAGAATGTAAAAGACAGAAAAATAGAAGTAACCACAAAAAATAAAGTATCAGCATAATAAGAAAAAAACATGTCAGGATCTCAGCAAGCATCAGCCTTGGGCTCACACGATTCCACATGGGTATATCTAACCCAGGCTGGGTTTGCTGTCATGATAGCCTGCCTGCATCACCACAAAAGTCTGGGTGTGGGATGTCTTGAAGAACAGTAGCCAGAATTCATCTACTGTTATTATATCTGTTTCAAAAAGTTTTCCTCTCTATATAAAATAAGGATATTTATTTTTTTCAAAATGTTGCTTCTTCTCCATATATTAAAATACAGTAACTTCAGGATTTAGCCAAATTCCAAGTTCTCTCTCTGATTATTTACCAAGAATGGCTACAACATACATTCTTTTAACAGCCACATATATCATATTTACAAAGTACACACCAAGGTTTTCCACATTTCATGAGTAAACTCTAGTTAAAAGCACTTAACAGGAACTTAGTTTTGGGGGACAAGACAAACAAGCCGTTATGTTCTGCAGCAGCATTGCTAACAATTATTTTCACTGTGCCTAAAACTGGGGTTACAATGGAGTCTGACTGCTCAGTGTAATTCTGAAAGAAGGATCAGTTGTCCATTTAAGATGCTTTGTGTTCCTAGAAACTGGGGCGTATGAAATGCATTTGTCAGTTTTAAAAACATTTCCTTCCATTTATGCATAAGATACACAGAGAGTTAGTGGCAATACTGCCCCCTGTTAATTGCTCAGCTGGTATCAGTTTAAATAAAGGAATAGGCCTTCAGTTAGTGATGACTGGTACAGCTTTGAACATTTTAGATGGAAAATGTATAGAATAATTTCAGAAGAACAATGTTATTTTCATTTTCAATTCAGTAACATTTCCCCCAAAAATGTTAGAGAATTTCACTGCGTTAAGAGAGAAAACAGGTATAACTTGATCACAGGTCTAGATTAGGTTTGACAATGACTTGTTTTGAATCCTAAATGCATAATCTATTTGTGTGCACCTCGTTCATATTTTCCCTTACCATCTCTGCATAGATGCCAAAACACAAATTGCCAAAATGCAAATTGAGCTGCATGTCAATGCTGTGATGTATGCACACCAAGATCTCAGCCAAATGCAGATGGATCAGGAGCTGCTTCTGTCTAAAGTGGGAAAAGAGTCCAGGGTTCTGGAGATGCTGACACTGTCCCAGTGAGAAAAACAACGCATCTTCAAGGATGTCAGACACAGGGAGGGGGAGAGGTCCATGTAAATAACATTTTATATTTTACTGTGTTCACTTGCAGAGTGATATAACATACATGTACTCTCTTCTAGGG
The DNA here is from genome assembly GCF_964211825.1 of Aythya ferina. Classification (NCBI taxonomy): domain Eukaryota; kingdom Metazoa; phylum Chordata; class Aves; order Anseriformes; family Anatidae; genus Aythya; species Aythya ferina. The sequence continues at coordinate 26,344,345 of NC_140297.1, read as the reverse complement.
TAAAATAGGAATGCCATACAGTTTTGTTGCTGCATGCTTTTCCTAAATGGACTATTTTTAAAGGATCAACAACTATAACTGTCATGCTACGAACAAACTGATTTGTCTGAGCCGTGTTTCTCTCCTTCATACTGTTCTTAAACTAAATATTTTCCATGTATGTGAGCTAGTGGCTTTGGGTTTCTGTCAAGCAGCAGATGTAATCCAGGCTCTAACGATGTCTATATTTAGCTCAAATGCTAACAGCCTGGTTGTGTGGAAACTAGGTAATAATATACTATTATGCTCATTGTCCTAGCCACATTGAATCTTTGGTGCAGAATTGCAATGAAGTCCCTTGCAGAACTAGGGTCGGTTCTCACCAATATTCTGCCAGGCAAAGGAGGCTCTGTGAGCTTAATTCTTACAGAAAGTTGATATCCTCAAAAACCTTACTGATCTCAGAACAGACAGGGATACATCCTCACCTTTAGCAGCACAGAGCCTGAGCAGGAGAAACCATCCTGTTACATCAGAGGATGTTGCTCATAACCCACAGTAGCCCACAGTAGCTCAAAATTTGTAGTTTTTGTTTTGTTTTTGTTATATTATTCTGTCATTTATTCTGTCAGGTGCTGTCAGTTATGTTACATTATATTATATTCATACAATAAAACCTACCAATCTGTTTTACAAAAATCATCAGAAATCCAATGTTTACCCAGGTAGATCAAATCTGACCATGTCTATGAAGATAAGTCACTTCTAGCTAGTCATCATCCTTTCCTGACACAAAAACTTTTCATCATAAAGCTTTCCAGATCAGGAAGATAGTCTGTTTCTCTGTCCACCAGAAGAATATGGCACACCAGAAGTGCATAAATAGTGCATAAAGGTTGCCAAGCTTTTGGGAGTTGATTTACCAGGTTGGCTGCTTTGGGGTTGACTGGTTGGGACTTCTTTGAAGAGGTGAAATATAGTGAAACATTCCTAAGTGCTCAATAAAATAAATAATATTTGGGGGGAAGGAAAGGGAGAAATGGCTAAAATTTTCAGAGAGGAATGTAAACCCTTCTGTGAAAGTTGTGATCAGATAGGCTGGCAGTCACCAGTTTGAAATACTAATGGTTCTTGGAAACATCAGGCTTGTAAACCAGCCCCTCTATCTGCCTGATATGGCCAAACAGGTTGCATATGAACACTTTTCCTTCCATAGCAGTATTTTTCTTCCATTTCACCGACTATAACATTACTCTTAATAGGTGATGGTAAATTTCATCTGAAAGTCAAGGTTCAGAAAAGGTCTGGAACTGCTGCGGAGTGAATGCACATAGGTGGCAGCACTGCCTCACCCTGCAGGGTACATTGCCACTCACCCTCAGCAGCATCTGTGCAGGCAACCTTTCACACAGATATTTTTTATTCCAAAACTGCGGGCAGGGCAGAACCATAAAACATGCTCCACCGTGAGACAATCAAGGATTCTTCATGGAAGAAAGTGAAACAAATGCTATAAAAATGCATTCTAAAAAAAGTTCCCTGACATTTTAGAAATACTTTTGTAAGTTGAAGGGAAAATTAGTAGAAGTAAAAATCATTCTTTCACCTTCTTCTTTTTTAACTGCACTGTTTCTGGAAAAAGAAACAAAAATAAAATAAATGAAAAATATTTCTTAAGCTCTGGGAGGTTTTGAATTTTAAGATTTATTCAAAAGTATCTTGGTCATCGCACCTCTACTCTTCAATTTATAGAAATTATCTTATCAAGAGAGTGATTAGGTCACTGATACTATAGGACAACAGAGAAAATAAAAAGATGGAATAAGGCAAAAGTACAAGGGAAGTAAAACAAAACCCCAAAATGTAAGGAAGAACACATATGGGAGTCTATTTCCATTTCTTCTTTCATTTCCTCATTTCCTTTCTTTCACTCAATTATTTTTTTCACTACCATTACTTCCTCAATTTTTTTTTCCCCCACAGAAAAAAAAATATTTTTTTTTTCTCCCTTCTATCCCTCCAACCTTTCAAATGAAATGGAGCCCACAGGTACATACCTTTCATTTCCTGTATGCTGTCAGAATTTAAGGCAGAAGTTAATGCACAATTCATATATTGTCAATATGTATTTAAAAGAAAACTTGTTTCATAGACATGTTACTTTCAGGGACAAATCCATCATTTACAAAGCAGGTCAGAAGCTTCTTTGTAATAACATTTGCAGAAGCTTCTCTGTAATAATAACTGGATAATCATCTTTAAGCAAGGAAAAGAGAAGATGGAAGGTATGCACTCATGCAACCAGTGAAAGGAAGTTAAATAAACAGGCATCCTCTCCAAAAGGTACACTGTAGCAGCAAGCTCTGGAAGAGCTGATGGAGCAGGTTAATTCAGAATTTCTGAACAGCGCTAAGAACAGAAATCCTCTAATTTGTCCTTTAATATAAGGAAACAGACTGTATTCAATGTTCTCAGCACAATGAGTGGTAAAACAACTTTTATGTCAGTCAGTCCTTGACATGGAAGCTCTGCCCTTCCAGCTACCTTGGAACTACAAACTGTGATTTAATGAAAGACTTGACCCAAAAAGTTGGACTATACATGGGGGACAAGTGTCGGTACTAACTTTATGCCTGGAAGCATTGTGAGGTTCTCCTCTGAACAGAACTTGCTATAACTCATTAATTAAATTTGGATTATGGACTGCTGGCTTTGAAAAGGTACATAACAGACCATGGGAGTGGGGAGAGAAGTGTGTTTCAGAGGAAGATGCAGGACATGAATTGTGCAAACAATGCTCTTTGCAATTCTCCTGCCATCCTATCAATGTGACTTTCAGTACTATAAGATTAGGATCCTTTCACAGAAGTTTGCCTTTGCTGAAGACTCTTCTGTCATCAGAGCCCTCCTCAAAACAGTCCACTCCATGGACTGATTTTCAGGACTATAAATTCCCCTTAAGCACAACAGTTTGATGCAGGTTTACAGAAGACAAACAAACAAACAAACAAAAAAAAAAAAAAAAAAACAGCCTCAAGATGTTTTTTTGACAATGCCAGCCTCAGAAAACTCAATATACAAAATATGAAGTATGAAAAATAAAAAATTACAGAAAAGGAACTCAAGTGTTTCATGTTGCTTCATACTCCAGCCATCATAAAGAAGCTGCCACCTCACTGATAATTCTAGAAGGAAACCCTTTGCTTTAGATGTTATTTTCAGCAATGGTGGGCATTCATAATACCATTTTGAATCTAAAGCACTGCTTTCAACATACTTTATGACTGAAGTTTTCACTGATATCAGTCATAAACCGTTGGCCTGTTTAGATATCAACCTTCATCTGAACTCCATAGTACATAGGCCATACTAAACCACTCTGGGTCTAACATAAACCTGAAAACAAAAACATAAATCTGTAATAGTCCTTGAAGTGAAAAGAGCAAAGTGACCAGTACCCACAACAAAATGAAACACGAGCTGAGCATGTACACTAAAATGTCATCTAAGTGTACTGTCAACAACACCACAGTCAATGTCCATGAAGATCATCCAGGACACAGTAGTCTCTAGGTTCTTTCATTTTGCCTTTCATTCTTCCTTTCCTTACCAGTAGCTCTAATTCTACCACCACTGTCTACCCCAAAATAAAGCACAAGATATTGGTTCTGAACACAGTGCTGAATAATGCCCACAGTCAGTGAAGGCTGAGACCGGGGATTAAGTGTCCACCTCAGACCCACCACCTTTGCTTGCTCCTCAATCCAACTCAACCTTAATCTGAAAAGATTAGGAAACTCTGACACAGAGATTGATATAAAACATTCCCCCAGTGCCTCCCAAGCCCAGCCCTTACTTCAGCCTCCTCTGAATCCTGTCTCCACTGCTGAGGAGAGTTCTCCCATTCCTTATCTGCTTTGCCAACCGGTAAGCATCTACATGCAGTTGTCTTCCCTATTTTTTTTTCCTATTGAGAAAGCATGAGGTCTTCCATTCAGGTGTCCTCCCGGCCTCTGTGGACACCAACTCTCATAATCTCCCAGGGTTCATTACCAAGCCAGCACAAAGAAGGAGTCATCTGTCTCATTCTCACAACCCCTTCATGCTCCCTCCTAAGTCGACCTCAAGGAGGCATGGCCCAGCTGAAGTTGACCTCAAGGAGGGGTGCTTGGCCCCCTCTAGGAGAAGCTCACCTTAGCCCTACAGGTCCTCTCATGCCACCCAAAAAGTGAGGCTTCTCCACTCTTGTTTGACCTCTATTCACATGCAAAGCCACTCTGTTGCCAACAGGTAGTCAAACAGAAATGACTTCTTTCTCCATGGTTCCCTCTTATTGTGGCCTACCTCCTCCTGGCACTATGAGATAGCCCAGAGCCAACTGTTCTGGCTTCTGACACTCTTCCTTGTCAGCTCCCATTCAGTCTTCTGTCTCTGCAGTGGACTAGGTTAGGATTGAATTAGGACTGGGATTCCGAAAATGATGAATGGAAAAGTCCAGATTTGTGGTGATGCTTATAGGGTTCCCAGGCCTGTGAGGATGGTTGGAATGAGAAATGATCAAGGACTTATTGGAAAGCATATACGTGTATGGTAGCATCTCCAGCCTACCTCTGACACCTGGGGGAAGGTTGAAATGTATACATGTCTGTGTCACATATGGGGCTGCAGTGGGAAAGAGCAGAAGGGGAATCTTCACATACAGTTTAATAACCATGAAAGTGCTGGCTCCTACTTTTACAATCAGTACCCTAGGATGAACATTTGGTGGCTGCAAAGGCTAAATAGACATAGGAATAGGCTTGGTAAGAAGCCCTAGCATTTCTCTCTTCCTAAGCTTTGTCTTCTCTCCCTTTCCTTTAATCTTCTGTAAAAGGCAGTCAGACCATTTCCTAGAATCAGGCTTTAAGACAATCTGCTCAGACTCCTTTTTTTTTCCTTCTGAAAACCCTTCAGCTTCTGATAATTTTAGATACCTTTCTACCATGAGAGATATCTCCATTGACTTGGATTTTCAGACTGGATGTCTGCAGACAGTAGCAAATAGTAACCTTGGGTTTTTTCTCTCCAGGTGTTGACTAACCGGGCAGAAAGCTCACAACCTTGATTTAGGTATTAATACAAAAGGCCAGAGTAGGGTGTGAAAAACTTCCAAAGAATTTTCTGTACCTTAGAGCTAGAGACTTTTTTTATAGGACACAATTTCTGGAATTCTTTGACGGGCCACATAAACAGAGATTTCTTTTTATTTTGCCATATCTCATAAGTCATGTTGTCTGGATTCAGGTGGTCTGCCTCTGTTTGTCTGCTGAGTACCCAGTTTCAGAGTTCAAGGTGAAGCAGGCAACAGAATTACATCTGTAAAATGTCTAAGTCTAAACAACTGTTCAACACTGAGCCACGGGGAAAAATAGTCTTGTTAAAGTTGATAGCAAGTGCATCTACACAAAGTCTAGAGGGAGTAAGGAAAGTTAAGATGTTTAAACTTCTTTTACTGTTCTTGAGAAAAATACAGGCTTGTGTCCCTTGCTGGGAATAAAGTGTGCAGCACTTAGAATCCACCTTTTATCTGTGGACTACTTATTTTGAGTATGGGTCTTCAATTCACTTTCTCTTCCAGTTCCTCTCACTCCCTAACACCAAACAAACAAACAAACAAAACAAAATCAGCAAGACCATGTCTTCTCAACCATTAGCTATGAGGGTCTAAAGGCTAATAGCAACAGTTAATCAGAGCCCATTATATCACGGTGATGTGGATCCTAAAAGAGCCTTGATAGGACCATGACATGGGATATCCGTCCTGGAAGGAGTCCACACTGTATGGACACAACTGGGTTGTTTTAGTGAAGGTTTCTCACATGTCGTATCTGGGAAGCTCACAAGAGGTATACAACAGACCACTACGACCATGGTCCCAAGAGTTGGCTGAAAAGGGAGGCTCACTTCACTGCAATCCTACATAAAGCAAAATGTGGTGTGTTATAGATTTTCATGCAGAGCTCCATCCTACCTTCCTAGTTTCTTTCTACTTTGTATAAGGCACTGGAGGAGAGACAGGTAACACAGCTGTGGCACTCAGCAGTTCAAGGGTAATGTGTCTGTTGCTTCCCTCCTGGATCTGAGTGCACTTGGATGGTGGCGCTCATCCTCCTCTCCTGCCCCCTAGGTCCTGGAAACAGATCCCAGATCTCCTTGGCTGTCTGTCCCAGTCAAGACACTCGTACCTCTTTCCTCTGACAGTCCACAACAAATGGTGAACATGAAATCCTCACAGCACTTAAAAAACAAAACAAAACAAAACAACAAGCAAAGTATTTCTTACATTAAGGGGATTCAAAACAAGAACTTGAATGTCTGTCTTATTCTTTTTTTTTGCTGTAGATGTGGTTTAGGTCACTGCCTTCCTCAAGACTGACAGTCCTAAGAAAATAATATTCAACTCATCGAATTAGTTTATGTGTGATATAGGAAGCTGAACAAGAGGCAAATTAGATTCCAAAGTATTTTTCTGAATATGGCTAAAACAATGAAAAAAATTAAAAAATGCCTCTCCCATCTTAGAGGCATTTGATCCAGTTCCCACTGAAGACTACAGGTGAAATAACTAGAAACGTTTGTCTGAATATAGTGGACTTTGAACTAGGACCTCACTCAGAGTCATTCACACACTGTCTGGTAACTGGAAATAACACATAAACAGCTTTCCTCTCGCTGAGACGTTAACCCATCATTTCAGGGATGTCCCGGTGATCCCTCCTCTCTGATACCTCACACTGCAATGTCTCTGCATCATTCATAATGCTATTCAGAGCCAGCAAGATTTCATGCCACCCTGATGAAAATCGTACACTTTGCTCGTACACGAACACGTCAGTTATTATCTGAACTCCGCCTGGTACAGAACATTACAGCAGGCTCTTCAGCAATGCAGCAGATAGCAAGCACATCCAGCCTGTCCTTTGCTGTAAACAACTTTCCTTTAACCTATTTTCAGACACACAGCTGTCAGGTCCACAAGTACTTAAAAAAGCGTTTGAAAGGCTGGGTTGAACATTGTTGGTGACAGCTCAGTTTCACTCATAGCATAGAATAAATCTCTTCTACAGGCATAAAAACTTTCTTTTAGGCTAAAGCAAGGCTATGTAGCAGGTACACACAACAGTCGGGATCAGACATTCCATATATTTCTGCTGAAGCTAGAAAACACAACATTTTGGCCATGCTGTAAACTGTATATCAGGTGTGAAATTCATTTTTGAAAATGTACAAATGAGAAACTTTCCTAAAGGAAAGAATTGAAAGAATAAGGCAATGATATATTACAAACACTGGTCACGTTGGTCAGCGTATTTCCAGAAAACATTTGTTGAAATGAAAAGAGTAGGAGAGGGCAGGACAGAAACAGGGAAGAAACTGTGGAAAAAAATAACTCAGCTGACATGATTGCAAGGAAATTGTTATGGGGCTATTTAAATCAAGAAAGGTGATGCTTTCCTGGCTCTGGCCTGGACCCTCCCCCATTTCCCAGCATCTAGCACACACAGGCAGTGTCTGGGTCATGGGACATATCCAAAGGCATGCTACTGCATTTTTGGTCCCTTATCAAGATGCTGAGTGACACACTTCAAATGCCACCCTCGTAACGCTGTGGTAATTGGCATGCTGAGCGCAGAACTGTGAGAGAAGCTCCTGAGGGGAGTCCAAAGGTCACCTGCATAGCTGATGCATCTGCAATGCTACCTGCTATAGACTGACGGAGTACCAGGAACTATCCTGCTGAAGCATTACCATGTCTTCTTGCAAGCTGATCAATGCAAGTGTAAGTTTGGCAATGCTGACAGGTGTTTAAATTATGTTAATACAAGCAGTAAACAAAAAGCACCCATAAAGATATTCAAAAGTAGAAAAGATAGCGAGGCACGTGGTTCCTATCGTGGCGCTTAAAAAAGAGCAGGAGAAAAAGCTTTGGATAATCTACATCTGTGCCCTCATCCATTTCTTTGAAATGTTGGAATGTGTTTCTTTGCACTGGAGGAGAAAGGTAATGGCAGAGGCAGCGGATGGATGGAAATAACCTGAAGTGATTTGTGTTCGGATGAGGGTGCCATGACTCCCTGGAACAGGAGCATTTAGTCTCTAAGGTATATAAATAACATCCTTGGAAAACTGCAAGTTGCGGGTTGTAGCCTTGTTTTATTTGGCTGCCCTAACTTTTAACTGGGGTTCAATAGATCCAATTTTTCAATTTCAGACCATTAAAGAGAAGAAGAAAAAGAAGCTGTAATTTTTTTGTCTTGACTACCTCATGATCTTTTCAGCACATAAAGGTCACCTACAGCAGATATCAATAATCACACTCTTTATAGTTGCCTTAAAGTTCATCATTTTAGCGAACCACTTCACAGGTTACTAAACCAAACCAAATTACTGCTCAGCGCGAGTGAATTGGTGCCTTTCCTATATAATTTTATATGTTCCCTCTGGGTCTTCTCTACTCCAAGGTCTTCAAGCATTTGGCACAAGATTTGAAACATGAACTGACTATAAAGGGCTAGAATTATCTGGATGTTTCAAAAGTACAATTTTAGATAGATTTCTCCAGGAATGGTTAAACATGGAACACACCCCCTTTTTACTTGAAAGAGAAAACTCTGGGAGTCAAAGTGCTGTAATCCATCTGTCTGTGGGACTGGGGGCAGAAATTTTTCCCACATTTTCAAAAGTACAGTGAAATTCAGGATGTTGGTCAGACCTAGCACCTAATTTTCCAAGGCTAAATGGGTTCACAAATCTGACCCAAGTCTCTCAGAGTTGCAGAGTCTCATGGCCTTTAGTAGGCAGCCACAGTGGAGTCACACAAATTACAGACTGCTTTTCAAAATGCAGCCCACCACTTCTCTGAGTCGTTCTCATGGGAAGTGTGGATAACATTTCCATACACTGAAGAAGAAGAGAAAAAAATGTAATGAAGGTTTGACTAAGGTTTTTGGTTTGTTTGTTTGTTTAATGGAAAACATGATAGAGTGTTTCTATTAGTTTACTTTCACAAAATCTGATTGTTTCCAAGGCCTCAGAGAAGGTCACCTTCAATAAAATCACATCCCAATTAGGATTCTTGAATCCATCAAGGATTCCATGTTTGGATTTAGTACCTACAATTAAAAGATGCTATGTTTCCATGTATGAGAAGAGATTCACATAGACATCATTTTACATGCATACTCTGTTCTAGGACAGTCTAAAATACCGTTAGGATTAAATGCAGATAACACTTCTTCCCTTCAGTGTCACAACACCCATGCAATAGCAGTGTACATGTATCTTACTGACATGATTACTCCTTTCTGGCTGGAGCTACATCTTCATTTTTTGATAAATTCATTTTCACTGTTCCTTAAGATTCAGCATTTAAGGAGCTGCAAACAAGGAACAGGTTTTCAGGCTTCCACAACAGCATCAGAGGGAAGACTGCTGTTCCAACAGCGAGCCCAGGAGAAGCACTGCCCTCCCTTTCAGTTGCTGAAAGCCAGCAAGACCTCTGGTGCTGTTCACCAAGTTTTCTCTTCGCTAGTTTATCATCCAGCAGTTTCAAGTAGATTTATTAATTGATTTGATTATTAAAATGTCATAACTTCTCTCCAATGCTGAATGAACCAGAGTGTAAGCTTGTATTTCTTTCTAGGAATGAAGAAATCCTCAAGTATTCAAACCTACTTAAGTACGTATTAATAATGACTAGCTGTGAAATGGAAGGCTTGACAATTCACACATCAACAGCAGCAGTGTGACTGTATGAAGGGAAATTATAATGTTTCCTATCAGGTGTAAGTAGAGATCTTGAACATTTCAGATAAATCTATTTTTGTGCACTGAAAACCTATATTGTTATCAATGCATCTTTTTCCATTTAATTTCATAATTCAATTGGTTCCACAGGAAAGAAAGACATTTCTCACCTCCATTTCACAGACTGTGTTCTCCTGCTAGTATGACTAGCATATTGTAACATACTGCTATTATATGTTACTATTTTTTTTTCCCAAAAAAGGCTTCATGAAACCAATGCCTGCAAATGTGTCATTGGTTTTATTATTTGTATTAATGTATTAGTTTCCAAACAGGAGGGAATCAAGATTTGTATCTGTGCATATTTTGAACATTTTTAAAACAGATGAACATGCTGATTAAAAACCTACTTTCAGTGTTTTTGAATGTCTAGGGGTCTTTTCCCATACAGAAACTAAATGACATATGTTTGTGAATGCTTGCATAGAAACATAACCACCGCAATGCATTTAGCATACTGGTGTCATTTAAACCAGTGAAATGAAGAAAAATTAAACTAGTATGTCATTTTATGTCACTTTACATATATTGAAATCCTGGAAACCAAATACCAGCATAGCTCTGGTTATTTTATTTTTCATTTCCGTGACTATTGGATGAGCACTACATTGAAAATTTAATTTGAAAATTCCAATGTGTGCAGAGTAATAAAGGATATTAAAGGAATTACAGCAAGAATAAAACATACTAATACTGCATAGTGAAACTCTGTGTATTTTGTTAGAGTCTAGTATACCACGAGATTCAAACAATCCCACAACTAATGGAAAGCTTCCCTTGTTTAGGCTTTTCTTAATGTTCCAGCAATGTTGCAGTCAATGATTTACCCATAATTAGAGGCCTGTTAGTCATATGACACACAAGCATTGCAGTACTATTTCAGAACCAGTGGCAAACGATCTTAATTGTGCTGTGCAACATTTTTTTATTGTCCTGTTACTTTACCAGGACTCTTACCACACAAACTTTGTTTTCATATTTAACCGCAGCTATTATGATGTAGCCTGAGGTTATGCATTTCATCAGATAAGAAAAATTTCATTAGCTTACTGTGTGGATACCTTCTGTCGTGTGTATTATAGAAATTCAGTCTTTGAATATCTGCAAGTTCACACTTCAGTAATAACACTCATGATGTTGCAAACAGGAAACAAACTTCCTTTGGGTAACCTGAAACACGAGGAGCAAGCAGCATTCCAGTAATACCCATGAACTCGCATCTCCTGGGAAAGGATGGCCTGACAGCAACGCAGCAAGTCCTCTTCTAGATGATGCCTCTCGTCTTGTCTCAGTGCTTCCTGGACTACTTTTCTCATTTGAGTTCCTAAGTTGGACTTTAAAAGAAAATAAATTCTTACAGATCTGATGAAAGGGACGCAGAGAGGCAACAACTGTGGAAATAGAATGCTTGCTAAGATCCGCCTCAGACAAAATAACCCAGAATAATGGTTCAAAGTTATCATTTGGTGTAGAAATTCAAGCCATTGCATCCGCTTCACCAAGTGCCCTGCTGCAGACAACAGCATCAAGGGCAGCAGATACAAAAGAATTAGCAAAAGCATCTCATCTTCATCCAGCATGGCTCATGCTGAAAAGGAAAAGCAGAATGTGTGCCAGTACAAAGCCCAAGACTAGTGTAAGGGGTACAGGTGAAGGTGGAGCTTCTTATTCTCATGGTGTGGTGCTCTTAAGATGTGTAATCCAAAACTTTCAAACCAAACCATCTGGTTTTACTAACTTTCTTCCCATATTCCTTCAGAAAAATACTAACCTGTTTTCTGATTCTGCTGAAACATATTTGGGGCTTAAAATTTGTATTCCCCTGCTATCATTCATTTTTTCTGACTTAGCTCATGCTGTCCACCTTTCCCCAGGAGCAATTTTTCAGGGCAGGGCTGTTCAGAGTAAAGACAGCCTCATCCCATACCAGCGGCTGTCCTGATGGTGCCTTTCCTCCTTTTTTTCCTTCATCATAGAGGATGGCACATGTTCTTCCACAGGAACTGCTAAGGTAGCCAGATGAGGCTAGAGAAGGGCATTTTTTGTCTAACTACATACTTCAGGTCATCCCCAGCCCACCTGACAATTCACCTGCCTTCCCTCTGCAGTGGGGTTCTTGGCTGAGGGTTGCTATTCCCTCACCTAGTCAGCAGCCTCCTGTATTCAACGCACCCTAGTGACAAGCTTTTCAGCATAAATAGGAATGAGTCATGTTTTATTGCTGTTTGTGTCCTGGACTTTTTCCTGGAGGTACAGCTACACTCCCAAATTGTTTTCTCCCTCTTTTTGCTATGCTTACGCTCACCGACGGCTCATCTCATGTGAGTCCCTAGCTACGTTTCCCAAATGCTAATTTGGAAAATCCGCTGCCCTTCCCCCTGATTTTTGAAGCGGTGAACACAACATTTCAGACGCAAACGACGACCAGAAGTCAGGGTGTCTCCCACTTGGGGCCGCCCAGCTGCCACGGGCATGCTGAAGGCTGTTTACAGCTGCGGGCAGGCTGCCAGTCAGCGCCGCGGCAGGAAAGCGATCCAGCTACTGTACTCTTGACTTTTGGGAGATATGAGGCGGCGCAAGCGCCCGAGCAGCACGACCTTTCCCTCACTGAACTCGGCGGCAGGGCCTGGCCCGTCAGCCTGTTTGTGTGCCGCGCCGCAAACTTTCACCTACTTCTGCTATTTCTGTCGGGCCGGGAGCCCTGGGCAGCTCCCGGCAGCCGATAGAAAGACGAGAACAGGAAGATATGACCCTTGTTTGCGGGGCTATTTCTGACTTTTTTTTCCACCCGCAGGAACGCATAAATATTTAGAACACAAACGTGTTGCCGGATTAAAGTATCGATCCCATCGCGTAAGTGCAGGGGGGGGAGCCCTTTGCCCGCGGTGCTGCTGGAAATTTCTTTGAGTGCTGAGGTACAACTCACACCCCTCAGTCACCAGACCGCTGCTTCCATTTACATTCAGAACTTCCCAGTGGTACTGTTAGTTTCCACCCTGACATACCGCTCACGCTGGGTCACTGTTTACCCGTACTTACAAACGCTGACTTGGAAGCTGTCTCCATACCTAGAAGATGTGGGGAGGTTCCCCTGGTTCCCTGAGGGGAAGAACTTCAGCGCTGCCTGTTGACCCATTTGGCCAACCAGCCCTCCTAACCACTGCCCCACCACAGCCAAATCCGAACAGGTAATTGCCTTCCCACTAACTGTGCAAACTGGCAGAGGGTTTAGGTAGGAGGGATTCATATTTTGGTCCACATTGAGGAAAAGGCAAGAGAAACTCATCCAAAGCTCATTCCGCTGAAGAGCAGCAACCCCGCCAGCTGTCATCACACATATCCTGGCTGGTCAGGAGAGGTGTCACCCCAGAACAGCACGTTGTGCTTCTAGCACTTGTTGGCAGCTGAGTGAGGGAGAAGAGCCTTAAATTTGTGTCCCCACAGAGGAAAAGGTAAGGTAAAAACAGCCAAGAGACCTTCTGTCAGACATCAGCAGCACAGCCACTTGTCACGTATCCTGGCTTGCCAGGAACACTGCTCTGACCTCAGTGCAGCACGATGCGTCTCCGGCACCCGGATGGCATACGGAAAATCAAGGAGGGACATAGCTGAGTGCAGAGGATGGCATTTAGGGGGAAAACAGACAGGAATCCACGCGTCAATCATTTGACTGGTCTGGACCTCGCTGTTGCACTAAAAAAGCAGTGTTCACATAGCTCCATTTCCTTAAGGACAGTCAGCAACACTGCCTAGGCTGTGACTGAGTGATGGAGGGTATTATTATTGCCTTTCAAAACATGCCCCAGGGCAGTTCAGGACAACAAAATATTGAAATAGCAGAAATTAGACCATATCCAATGAATGCTGCAGTTCAGAACCTGACACTGTTCTTCACTATCAAAATGCTGTTCCCTGACACCAGCACTTAAAGCTGTCACGTGCACAGGGGCTTCATGAGGAGAGGGAAATGGTGGTTTAGAGAGGAAAGAAAGCGGGAACAAACAGTACTTTAGCTGGGACAGATGGTAGAGTTATTTGAACTGGTTCAACTTTCACAGCCTAGTCTTCTTGACATGCAGCTTGGCTGACAGTGAATCCCCATATAGTGTTAACTTCACACATAAAACTTATCTCTCTTGGCCATTACTCAAGCAATTGTGTCCCAAATGTATTGTTTGTGTTTACATGAGTGAAAAGTTATATTGCTCAGAAGCTACTGCAAGGTATTACTTATCATATACATTGAGAAGCATTATGAAGGAGACACAGTTCTTCCAGAGCAATAAAACTCTGTTAGTTGCTGGGTTGTGAGTATATAACATTCTTGTAGAAGTTTGTTTTGTTTTGAAAAGCTTCCAAGTTTTGAATTACTGGAGCCTTGCCCTTTCACTAATTGAGGAAGGCAACACGTTTCCTATATTTCCTGCAACTACAGTTGTACGGTTTGTTATGAGCTAAACTGAGCATGCAAGATTTTTGTTCATCCCTTACAGCATTTAACTACCTGAAAAACTATGAGAAAACAAGTTCTGGTAATGAAAAAAATATACATACAAACAACAGGAATTATTTCTAATAAACATTCTTCTGTTCAGAACAGAGAGTGTAGTAAGTCTACTCACAAAGGTAATACAAGTTACTTATACTAAACAGGGTCACCAGCCAGTAAATTAAAATAAAGTATCTCAATAGGAACAGAAACAGTGACCTTATAACTTAGAATAACTGCATAGCGTAGAAGACTTCTTGACACAGATTTTATTGCAAAATGTTGATTGTGAGATTCTTGCTTTGCCTTCGTTAGTAGCTTTAGGAAAAAACTAAAGCAAAAGAAGGGTTGTCATACCCATGCTCCATAATTAAAACAACTGTGTTGGATATTTGCACTTCCAAGAGTCATCTGCAACTTGCAGGTAAGCAAAGTTAAACCAGTCAAAAGCAAACCCCATCATCCGTTCCCAGATTTTCAACTTCAGGCAAACACAAGAAAAATCAGAAAGGTTATGTTTGCTGTCATTAGGTGCCTTCATTTTGCTTTATTTCACATTTCATATGCCAACATTCTACCACTGTGGTAAAACCTGATCTATCTGTTGGAACAATAACACAGCAATAAAATAATAAAACAGCAAGTACTAGGAAGTAGAACACTAGGCAGTGATAATAGATTAATGACTAGGAAGACAAAAACAAGATAAAGCTTCAAAAACATATCCAATGATAAGCTAAAGTGTTTTCCACTGAGTATCAAAGTATGTAGATTTCTTTTTAGGAATATATCTTGCTTCCCATGAAAAAGCATACCTATTTGTGTATATGTATACAAACGTGTACAGCACTGTCTGTAAACATACATATATTACATTTGGACTGAAGTTTTATGTATGTATTAAAGCTAGATTATTTTGCATTGTGGATTTGTGTTTTGTATTGTTGTTTTATTGTGGTCCTGCTGTTGATGACTGAGATTCAGGATGTCGGGAACTCCTCTGCTGAAAGTGACGCTGTGCAAACTCTGTCTTTGGTGACGTAGACCCAACAGCCTGGGAAAATCCCAGGCAACGCTGGACTTCCAGGTTCTCTCTCCACTAAAGAGGAAAGTTGCTGAGACTTTTCCCAGCACATCTGTGACCCTGGAAGATAAGCTAATAGTGAAAGAGCAGTTCAGCCGATCAATTATTAGGTCAGCTCCAGAACGAGTAAATAAGGGTCACTTGGCGATTTGCAGCCAGTGCGTCACCGAAGCAGCTGTCTGGAGGTATTTGGTCACTGTTAACCCGGGTTATGGCAATGACCTACATGTCAAACTGTGTGCTTAGGATCTACTTTTGCTCCCTTTGTGCTTCAGCGTACTCTCCACACAAAGCTTGGGCTTTTAACAACCGCAGTACCCCCTGCCTTTAGCGCAGGGAAGGAGCCTGCACACCTCGTAGCGGCTCCCCGTTTGGATATCCCCTCCACCAGCGTGCCCTCACGGCCGGCAGCAGGACATCAGCCCCTCGCTGCCCCTCGGGGGCCTCCCGGAGCCTCCCTGGCAGTGCCCCGGCCCCGCACACCCAAGGTCAGCGGCCGGGGCTCGGTGCCAGGGGCCGGGGGCGCCCCGCCAGCGGCCGTCACGAGCCGCCCGTGAGGCGAGGCCCCGTCACGGGCGGCGGGGCCGGGCCTGAGGGAGCCCCGCCCGCCGCGGGCTCTACTTAGGGGCGGCGGTGCCGCCGCTCGCCACAGGGCAGCTACAGCCCGACCGATCCCAAAAAGATCCCCAGCGACCCTTCAAGATCCTCAGCGACCACTGGCAGCGATGAAGGCGGCTCGCATCGCCCTGCGCACCGCGGCTCCCCTGGCGGGGGCTGGCAGCGGCAGCGCTGGCCGTGGCGGCAGCAGCAGCAGCAGCCGGCTGCCGCGGGAGGTGGAGCAGTTCTCCCGCTTCTCCCCCTCGCCGCTCTCCATCAAGCAGCTGCTGGACTTCGGTGAGAGCCACGGAGCCGCTCCGGGCTCACCCTGGGGCCGGGGGGTGGCCGTGGGGGTGTTTTGGGTGAGGGGAGACGCCGCCGCCCCTCTCCTCAGACGCCCTCTGAGGGCTGCGCAGCGGTTGCCGGGCTCTGTGCTGGGGCCCTTAATGGGGTTTGGGGCATGGGGGCGGCAGCAGCGAGCACGGAACAGCCTGTACCTGGCTGCGGTGCCCTGCTGGCAGCCGCCCAGACTGCTCTCAGCGGCGCTGGCCTGGAGGAGCCCGTGTTTACAGGGCTGCGGAGGCTCTCCCGGAGGATTACGGAGCCCCCCTGGCAAAATGGGAAACCTACAAACGTGCCTCCCTTGGGTGGGCAGCGTCCTGCTGCCCTGCAAACCCAGGCGCAGGAGAACTGGCCAGCATTGCCATGATGATTGCAAAGGATTATAGTCCTCAAGTCTGCAGAGAGACAGAAATTTGTATTGTGACTTCTCTCT
Source organism: Aythya ferina (assembly GCF_964211825.1). Taxonomy (NCBI): domain Eukaryota; kingdom Metazoa; phylum Chordata; class Aves; order Anseriformes; family Anatidae; genus Aythya; species Aythya ferina. The sequence goes on along the minus strand of NC_140297.1, from coordinate 26,327,575 downwards.
TTCCTCCAACACACAACATTTTCTTTGGTTGGATTTGCTTTGTAGGCTCAACGAATGGATGCGAGAGAACTTCTTTCGCCTTTCTGAGACAGGAGCTTCCTGTGAGGTTTGCAAACATACTGAGGGAAATTGATCTTCTTCCCGACAGATTGCTGAGCACACCATCAGTGCAGTTAGTAAAAAGCTGGTAAGTAAGAACTGCTTGAACTGGGCCTGTAGAATAACACAGCTCCAACAACTTCGTTGTTGTAGACTTTTTTTGAATAACAGAAGACACTAACAAAATAAACTAGAAATGCAGTTCATTCATCAAAGCTCAAGTGCAAGCTGTTCTACACTTGAGTGGTGTGCTAAAATTAAACTGAAATCGCAATGTGGTCATGTTGTTGTTTTTAAAACATCTCTTAACAGTTTAGAATTTGCTGTTAGAACAAAACTGTCTGCTTTTTAAGAAGTGAGAAGACAGTGCTCTCTTCTCTCATAACATGCACAGACCCTCAGAGTTACATGGAAATGGAAGAGATGGCTCTATTTTTGTTTGGATCTCTCACTGATGCAACTGTAGCAGAACAGCCATTCTGTAGCAAATTGCCTTGGCCCATGCATCTTAGAATTCAGTTAACATTCACCTTGTGGTTGACAGGGTGATTGGATCTGATTTAACCTTGCTCTACTGGCACAACTGCAGTGCTTGCAAAGAAGGCTGACACAAAGGGCAAAAGCATTAGAGTAAGATCCAGAAACGGTCTTAATCTAGCAAACTACAGCTGTGCCTTTGCAATATGCGTCAAGACTGTCAGACATCAGCAAAGAGGCTCAAGTGCTTAGCTTGTGACAAAGCTGATTAGACTTGGACAAACTTTTGCTCAGGTGGATTCCATTATTTATTATTTGGATTTTCTTTTGAAATGCCCCTCTTCTCTAAAACTGTAAGAGGAGCCGATGTTAAAGTGATGTTTTAAATTCTTGTCCAGGTGGCAGGCATGAGAAAACTTGCATGACTTCTAGGGTTCAGGCAGAAGTGACTGTGTTTCCATGCTTAGATGGAACTTCGATACTTCAAAGATATTTCAGACTTCTAGCTGACTTCTTAAGAGTAATAACTTGGACAATACTAAGTGTCTTTTCTGTTCCAAGACGAATGAAATATCATATTCATTTTATTTTATTTTTAATAGGTACATCCAAAGTCTAATGGAGCTGGTTGAGTTCCATCAAAAAAGCCCAGATGACCAGAAAGTATTATCTGAGTAAGTTTTCCATTTGTTTCATTGAGCTTTCAATCATATGCTCTATTTTTCATATTGTTGCTTCAGAATGATCACTGTCCTGAACTGAGTTTAGTAATTTAGCATGAATTGCTGAGCATCTCACAAACAATATGTTGAGCAATACTGCACATAGATGACCTTTGGCAGCTTGGTTCTAAGGGTGTAGTGCCTCCTGAACTGTCATGACAAAGATTAACAAAAAATATACTTGATGTCATGTCCCTGCTTCTTTCCAAGCTGTCAGCTAGGGGTCATCTTAACTCCCTGCATTCTCCTGCTTAAACTCTTATGCATGAGGAAGCAGGCAATGAATTTGACATGAGTAATGATTACATTGTTTATATTAAAAATATCCTATTTCTGGTGTAGGTCAATGTAGGTCAATTTAAAAATACAGTCTATTTTTCATTCTCTTAACATTAAGGCTACTTTACTTATCTGTGTTGCTGGATTAGATAAGGACTTTTGTACACAGCTTGCCTTCATGTAGTCTTAGAACAAAGTTCTAATGAGATTTTTTTTTTTTACTTAGCTTTATAGATACACTAATTAGAGTCCGAAACAGACATCATGATGTGGTTCCTACAATGGCACAAGGAGTAATTGAATACAAAGATATGTTTAAAGTAGATCCTGTCACCAATCAAAACATTCAGTATTTCTTGGATCGCTTTTATATGAGCCGTATTTCCACCCGGATGCTCATGAACCAACACAGTAAGTAGAAATTCTTAACTGAGGAAACACTTCATAGAATCATAGAATGGTTTGGGTTGGAAGGGACCTTAAAGATCATCTAGTTCCAATCCACTGCCTTCAATTTAGTGAAAAACATTTTAATGCAAATGTTTCTTAGAACTGTTGGAGATCTGCCTCGGATAACTGATGCTGAAAAGTTAAAGTGCATGACTTAAAGTAATGGGAGAACTTACTGTAATTAGACTGTAGTCTAGAAAATAAGTCTTATGGAAAATGCAGGGATCTCCTTTACATCTGAAAAGCCTTTGTATCTACACAGATACTACCACCGTAGTGCTATCTATGCCTTTTTAGATCTTAAAAAGGCTATCCACTGCCAGCAAACCATCTTATGTGACTACATGATATGATTGCACTGTTTTAATATAAACTTAATTTTCAAATAGTACAGTATTTGTGATTAAATACGATATCTGTTTTCATCCAAAACAGCACTTCTTTTTGATGATAAATCCAGCTCAGGGCACCCAAGGCACATTGGAAGTATTGATCCTTGCTGTGATGTTGTTGAAGTAGTGAATGGTAAGTGTTCTGATACCATAATTTTTCTGTGATCAGTATTTATCTGCTTGCAAGCAGACTGGGTAACCAGCAAGTGTAATAGGATGCCGAATGTTTCTTGTTGAAATAGCTGAAAGCAGTCTATCAAAACATGAGTTTTTGTAGGACAGAATCTAAAATACAAAGCAGCAGTAAAAAATGTCTGAATAAGGCCTAGTAAGTAACAGATGAGGAAGGAATTAAAACTGTGGTGTTGATCAGCAAATCAGCATTACTTACTCTTAATCCATACCCCAGATGCATCTGTTTTACAGAATCACCAAGTAGTGCTGAAGACTTCCCCATACTGCTATAATTGCCTCCTTAGTCTCAGTTTTAGTGCACACAGCATAGGTGCAATATTATCATCCCCTGTGAAACACAGGCTTAGTCCGTGTCATGTTAGCAGCTATTGCAGTTAGAAATTGTATTTTGCTATGCATTGGTTCAACAGCATTTAATACTTCATTTCATGTATTTTAAATATTTCAGATGCTTTTGAAAGTTCCAAGATGCTATGTGACCAGTATTACTTAACGTCTCCAGAGCTAAAACTTAAACAAGTGAATGGTAAGATGAGGGCTTTTATGTCTCTCTTCCTATTGTGATCAAATTGCTGTGTTTACTCAATCAAAAGGCTCCCACTTCTATAGCCATGATGGTACATACCAGTTGACTTCTCATGTGGTGGTTCCTCTTCCCTTTGTTCTGAGTGCCTCATTCAATCTACTGTGTTTGAACTCAGATGTCACTGTATCTCTAACACTACATGTCCTGAGGTGGTGTTTACAAATTTGAAATGAGGAAGACTAGGCTGTAACAGTAAAATAGGTTGCTAGTGAGTTCTACTCCTCAGGTGGGAAGGTGGGTTTACTGACTGAGAAACATCAGTTCTAGTCTAAGCTGCCTGCATGTATCTGATCTTGGGCAGTCTTCTGAACCTCTAAACTTATTTACTTATGAAACTGAACTTTACTTGAAAATAAACTGTTACTAAGCAGGTGATGATTACCACCTAAGCATTGTTATGAGTATACAAACGCCTACATTTGGTGGGGGGGGGGATATACCCCCAAGTTAAAACTTTTTCTTGGTTTTTGTTTGCTTATTGTAAAAATTGTTGGTATTGCATCCAGATTTTATCTCCCTGCTAAGTATTGCTTGTCTCTTTCTCTTCATCTAGGAAAATTTCCAGGAGAGCCAATTAACATTGTATATGTTCCATCTCATCTCTTCCACATGCTTTTTGAGCTCTTTAAGGTATGTCAGTATATGCTGTTTCTTCCCTCAGTATTCTGAGCAGGAGCATCAATATTTAAAACCTCTAGCTAGACCTGAGTGAAATAGAGCTGTGCATAGGACAGATTTCGAAAGATTTCTTACGTGGGGGAATTGCTTTGGCAGTTGGGAAAACAATGACTGCAGTTTGTTGGAGGATATTTGGACACTTTGATGTGGTGGTAACTGGGGGAAGGGAGAAAAGGAGTAAAAGTGGGACATGAGGCTGTGACAACCACTCTGAAAGCCTTCTGCTTTTAGACTACACTTATAGAGCAGTTTTGCTGTAGTGCCTTCCTGTGGAGTAGGAAATGCGTTGAATGGGGCTGAACTATGTGCTGCCAACAAGGGATGTGGAGTTCTGACAGTCTTTAGCAACTGTTGAGCTCAACTCTTTTTTTCTAGAGACCTGCTGACACTTCATGGATTTAGTTTATTTAAGAGATATTAGCCTAGTTTGGTGTTCATCAAAACAATGTAATCTCTGAAGTGGAGAGGAGTCTTAAGTGTGAGACTTCTGTTCTTGTTATGCTTAGTTGCTAAGCGTTTTTTCTTGAAGCTAGGCAATAGTAGAAGTGGATGGTAAATGCTCAGCCTCTGCATAATAACAGGAGTATTAAAGTGATGTGATTAAGTGCACAGGTTGAATGCTTTCTGATGATGGTAACCTTCATTTCCACAGAACTCAATGAGGGCAACAGTTGAATTTCAAGAAAACAGTCCTTCCCTCTCTCCAATTGAAGTGACAGTCGTTCTAGGACAAGAAGACTTGGCAATTAAGGTACCTTCTTGGCCTGCTACCATATGGGCTTTATGTAATCTTTGGTTTCACATGTTGCAGCAAATTTTGTTAGAGTAATTTGCTACAAGTTCTGTGACAACAGATCAAAGATACAAGGCATAAGCTTTCTGCTGATAGCCTACATACAGAGCAATTATCTAACTGGAAAATAATCTGGTATGAAACAAATAGCACTTTTTACTGCTGGAGGGTTTGTTTAAATACCAGTGCTTTAAATATCAGTTTTAGTACGTGATCATAGTTAACTTTTATTTCCTCCTAAATCAGATCTCTGACAGAGGCGGTGGTGTTCCAGTGAGGAAAATTGAGCAGCTGTTCAGCTACATGTATTCCACAGCACCAAGGCCAAGGATGGATGATGGCCGAAATACTCCTCTTGTAAGTTTACTTTAATGCTCATGTTGCTAATGAGGTTACCATAAATATTGGGCAGATTGATAGGTTAATAAATACTGAAACCCTATATCTGCCCTACTGCTCTGTGGCGTGTATTAAGACCCAGTGTAATAGATCTTAGATCTCTTTTAGCATTAACTCTTGCTTAATGGACAAAATGAGTTTTTAAAGGTATAAATGGAAGCATAGTCCTACCTGAGCCTCATTTCTTCTACTCCAATGACAATAATTTACTTGTTCTTCACTTCCTCTCAGTTATTGAACTTAAAAGAAATACTGTATTTGCAGAGGCAAGCACAACTGGAATAGGTATAGAATATAGTTACACTCTAGTAATAACCTTCCAGTAATCAAGATATGCTAGCAAAAACTAGGCAGGGAAATACAGAAGTTTCACGTGTAAAAGTAACACCTCTATATGTACCTTTCCTCCTCAATAGAGATTCTTTTCAAATAGTCAATTTGCATGTGGAACTGATTAGAAAACCCCTTTCTTTTAAGAAAATTGCAAAAGACTTTAACAGTCTAAAGTCTCTGAACACTTTCACATCACACACATCACATAATGTTAGGGATTGGAAGGGACCTTGAAAGATCATCTAGTCCAATCCCCCAATATAAGCACACTTTCCAGCATCTTAAGTCCTAAGAGTTAGTAAATAATTTTGTTTTAATTTCTTTTTAGGCTGGCTTTGGGTATGGCTTGCCAATTTCCCGTCTATATGCTAAATACTTCCAAGGAGACCTAAATCTCTACTCCATATGTGGCTATGGAACAGATGCTATTATCTACTTGAAGGTATGTGTTTTGATTTGGTTTAAATAAAAAATGCTGATAAATTCCACTAATGCAGTGAGGTGACTACTTCAGTATCATAAAGTAAACATTCTCTGCTTATAAGTAGAAAATGACTTCATTTTCATTAAGAAATGACAGTAAACTTTCTAACTGGTCCTTAGAAGTTTAAAAAAAAAAAAAAAAACAAAAAAAAACCTCAGCTATAACAAGTCTACTTGAATGCATATTGCTAAGAGCTTTAAATCAAATTCAGGAGGTTCCTTGTATTGATAGATTTCATATTTACCGATTCATGGAATATAAAATACCAGGGAAAAGCGAAGTAACAGAAATAGAAAGATGTGAGCAACAGATTAGTTTTCTTTACTGTGCCTTTTTTTTTTTTTTTTTTTACTCTGACAACCAGGCATTTTTAGTATTAGTTCATATAGACTTTCCTATTCAGCATCTGCCATATAGCCCATATACGCGATTTGGTTATTAGTAATATTGAATCATAGTCTGGCACATATCACTCCCTAATAAACACAAGCTATTCTTTTAGCAGAAGAATATGGAAGTAGGAAAGGATCACATCTTGAAGCTTCTTTGTACTTCTGTAAAGTTCTTACACACTGCTTTCAGGATTATCTTGAAAATAGCTTACAGAATACCTTCTAAGGCCTATAAAAATGCATAAACGTGATTTGAAGTCCCGGCATTTGTCCTGCCAAATTACTCATTGCAAACTTAAATGCTATAGTTAACTTGCTTCAGTATCCATTACAGAAACATTTGTGTAAACAACTTTGTCACTGATTTGGCAGTTGAAGCATACTGTGTCAACTTCTGTAAAGTGGTATTACTGAGAGGGGAAAAACTGAGTAACTCTTCTTGTTTTTAGGCCCTATCAACAGAATCAGTAGAAAAACTCCCAGTCTTCAACAAGTCTGCTTCTAAGCATTACCAAGCTACATCAGAGGCGGATGACTGGTGTGTGCCAAGCAGAGGCCCAAAACAGAGTGCAGCTCTCTGAAGAAGTTGGTATCTGAGGCACCCAACGGGATCAAGCTGGCTTCTCAAGGACTAGTGTTTGGAAGTACTTAGCTACCTTCAAACAGGCAAATTCTTCAGTTTCAGGACTGGCAAAAGAGTAAGAAGCTAAGGATGTTATAGCCTAGGCTGTATGCATTAAATGTGAAATGCTTCTGTGTACTTCGGGCTGAAGAAAATAGAAGTATATGTCTTTTAAGAAGAGGTGTGTATAGAGGAAATTCAGGCTATTCTTGTGATCAAAGATTTGATGTGGTAGAAGCGTGCAATTGAGTCCTGTCTAATGCTTGAATTCTGGATACTGATAAATATCAGTTAAGCTGGTATATATTTTTCTCCTAGAATAGATATCAGCAGTTCATCTTATTACAGAACTCCTCAGGTAGATAGTTGCACCTGTACTTTATAGCTGTATTTATAACATTTGGAAAATAGCCACTTACCTTGCCTACAAGACTGCTGTTTTATAAACAGTATCCGAATACAGCCTGAATGGGAAGGAGGGGGTGAACCCTTGCCAGGTAGGGAGAGAGTGTTTTCCATGTATAAGGAAGTCCCATTCTAACAAAAGAAGCAATCCTGTATTCCAGTAATAGTTCTTACGTGAAGCCTTGCTCAGTTATATTTTTATAAAAGTATATATATTTTAAGCTGTTCATGGAAAGGCAAGTGAAACAAGGCTACTGTGCATAAGGAAATCAGGATTTTTTTTAGGGACAAATTGGAAAGCCACTTATTTGTAACATCCATAAAGTTAGCCTATATCTCAGCACTCTGGAAAACAAGTGCCAAGTAGATTAGGATTTTCTGGGAACTGAAGTGAGACATGCAAGTTGTACTGAAAGGTTTTGGTGGTCTGTGTTATGCAAGCATGGCATGGGGAACAGTATACTTAAAGTGTTGTCCTGTGATTCCTTTTTGTCATGCTGTTAGATGACTAGTGGGCTCGATACACGAAACCAAAATCTGCCTACTACCATGTCTGCCAAATATGTATCGTACCACACTATCATGTGGTACATGGGGAATTCTCAGCCTTGAGAGCTGGGAGCACTGAAGGTCTGTTTGAAAGGTTTTTAGGAGCAGTGGTGGTGGAGTAGAATGCTGTTCTGAGAACTGTTCTATGTCATGGAAAGGGCTTGTGAAGCGAAGATTTAAAATATCAACGACACTGAAAACTGTAGAGAACAGCAAAATGGGGAATTGCCATAGGAACAGTGCTAGTGGGAGAGAGCCGTTGAGAAAACACTCCATTCTCAGTAAGCTCTTCTCCCTTTCCCATCTTTGGATTTTTCCCCTCCTTGTAAGCAAGGTAAGCTGAATGCCAGGATAAAGTGAAGCTAATGGAGGTTACTCAGCCGTACAGTCAAAGTTCATTGGGGCTGTGTAATACTACTTGAATTTTTGTTGACTGATCAGCATTGTTATCTTAAGTGTATACAATCCTTGGAAAGAAGTTGCAAATACAGTATTTAAAGCATCTTGCTCAGTTGTATGACAGATTAGTATTTACTGGGCAGAAAGCCACTCCCACTCCATACTATACTGTGAATCTTGAATTTTTAACAGCAATAAGAAAGCAAGAACTAACTTTTAGAATAAAGTTTTTGCTTGGGGTAAACTTCTCAGTGGAAGATACTATTCTGTTATGATGTATTTCTTTCAAAAACTAAACCTTGAAGTGTTGGTGATAATTACTGAGCATGATGACTTAAGTACTGCATTGGGGCCACTCTTATCCCAGTGAATAAGCTGCAATCACCAAAGGTCACCAATTCAGGTATATTTTAGTTCAGCTTACTAAGTAAAATGGATAACAAAAGTGAAATATCTTTGTTTAGAAGATACAGGTGTGAAAAAGCTGCTTTCACTGCCATAATATACTTGAATACTTTGACTTTGTATTGAATACAAGGTCACAAAAAATGCCTAGGTAGTTTTTGTTAAACACAAATAATACTGTCTGCACCCGGGAACTCTTGAATGTGAGTTGTGATCTCATGATATACTGTATATATGTACCGTAGCTGCAGCTACCCCAGGTTGGAGCTGTAACTATTTTTAAGCAGCCAAAGCACATGAGTGTTGTAAACAAATGTGTATTAGAGCTTACAAATAGAAGCTTTCTGGATAAGTGTAATTTTGAATCTGTATATGCAGAACACATTCACAAAGCAGACAGATGTGTGTAGTGCTTAAGGAACCTATGTGGAATCTCTTTAGTATTAAAAAATACTTAAGGGCTATCACCCTAGATAAAATGGTGTCTTTCAACACTTACTGAATTCTTATTCCTGACTTGTAGTTTTGAGCCTTTTACCGGTTTGTAGATATTTAAATAATTTTATAATAAAATCTTTTTAATGGTTGTCTAGTATCTTCCTCTTTTTTCTTTAAAGTCTACTGCAAGCATGGGCTTTTAAGTATTAATCAGTAAGTTTAATTACGGCTTTTAGTGTGAGTGAGGTCTGGATTTGGTGTGTTTGTTTTTTGGGGGGGTGGTCCTCTTTGGTTGGGGGGAGAATTCTTCTAGTAGGTAACTTCTGATATTGGTGATCTTTCTAGTGGAGCTCACTCGTTTCAGGGGGTCCTAAACATCAAAAGTAGATTGAATCCTTCGTTGCTCCTAATTCCAGGAAGTATTTAAGGGGAGGTAGGATCTGGGCGATGAGTTTCAATGGGCTTCTTTGAACAACTTTCTTCTAAAAGCTTCAATGACAAAATTACTTGGACCCTTATGTTTCTGGTAGTGAGCTTTTTTTTTGGGTGAAAGGCAGCAAATTGCCTTCGCTCATACATCCTAAAGGTGGTGGGGTGCAGGAGGATTGCCCACACATCACAGTCACCTTGCTAAAATTAACTGGCTTATGATGCAAGAAGCTTGCAGAGTTTGGCTGTAGCTGTCTTACCAAGCTACTAGGTAACAGCTCATAATCTGATCTTGACGCTCAGAAGTTTTGAGAGGCATCAGACGCAGCACAAGTCACGCAGTTTGTGGTTGCTAAGAAATCTGCCTCCAAGAAAACTGGCTTAGACCTCAGTTGTGTCATCAAAAAAACACTTTCAGGTTCACTGCCACAAAGATGAGGGGCAAACACACTGCTAAGTGAGTTGCTTAAGCAATTCTCTTAATGCAAGCATCATATTTCTAATCATATAGCATTTGATGTTAATTCCTGATGGTTGATTTGCCCAACCTCAAGGCTGTGATCAGGAATACATATTTAATAATTGCTTCCACAAACATTTTGCTTCCAAAAATGCATCCTGCCCCCCCCAGAGTCCTAGCTGCAGAATAGAGATAGACAGGTCTTCCTGAAGTTTTGAAGGAGAAACAAACATGTTGTCTACCACAGATTTACGTTAGTCCCAAAATGAGTGGTTTCAGAGGCCAAGTTGGTAAGAGGACTTTCTGTCTGTCATCACCCACGGCTGCTACTGTAGAAAGGATCAAACTTACTGCCAATGGGAGACTCTTCACAGCATGCACTGAATCTAACTGTCCAGACTTCCAGTGGGATTCAGTCCTTAACTTCTTCCATATGATGACAAAAAAAAAAGTCTGTTTCAGCTCTGGAATAATAGGGCAATGGGCTTTTAATAGCTAGTTTGCAATACAACGATAGTTAGTGGGCAGAACAGGCTGTACCGTAATAAACGGGTCCTGTACAAGTGGTGCTCTAAGAGGCTTGTGTTTTCCCAGGAATATGCTGCATCCCAGATTTTTTGAAAGACAGAGTAACTGTAAAAGTGCCTATGAGTGTTTAGCCTGAGAGTCAAGAGGTGAAAAATAGCCAAACCCTGGGTGTCTAGCAGTAAATCTACAACTTACAGACTTACAGCTTTGTGTGCTGTTTCCCTTTCTTAATTTTTTTATCCCACCACCCCTAATGCCAGCGAAGTAGATCAGATGGTGTGAACTTCAAGTATTTTGGAATTACGGAAAAGCACAACCCTGACGTACATCAATCAGTACAGGTGTGTTGGAAGAAACAACCCACAACTTAATTGCACCTGGGACTTTAGTAAGAGAAAAGAAAACAAAACAGGCCTGTTTTTCCCATCCACCTTTACCGTGTTACTAACCCTAGAGACAGGACTTCCCCTCCTTTTTTTCCAAGCAGAAATGCATATGCCTGTTCTGTACACCAGCTGTGGCAGGTTCAGGAGATGCACGCGGTGCAGACATGAGCCAGGCACGCTGTGGATGTGGCAGCAGCCCCTTTCTGCAGCGTGCAGCCCAGATCCCCCGTGAGCCAGACAAGCATGTGGCCCAGCAGGCAGTGCACAGTGTCCCCCAGGCAGGCTGCACGCAGGCTGTTAGTTCCAGACAACCTCCTGCTGTCCAGAAGGATCCAGAAGTTGTAATGTTTTTCGTTTTTTTTTTTTCTTCCTCTGCATAAACTCATTGAGTGGAAGAGGCCAACTCCTGATTCAGCAAAGCTCCGGAGGTACAGCAATTGGCTTGCTTTGAGTACGTCAGAGGTTCACTGAAATCAGCAAATTTGCCCATGGCTGGAAGACATTCTGGTTTCACAGAAGATAAGCAGATGTTGCACTTCCCCCCTTTGCCCCCTGATCTGGACCTTACAAAGGTTCCTGAAGTCAACAGAAACCACACAAAAGCATCCAGTGTTTTCTCTTCCAGCTCATTAACTAAAATGCTTACACTGATTTTGTTACTAGTGCCTTGGGCACACCTCCAAATTAATGTCCCCGGTGCCTGATAAGGGCTTGTTCGTTATCATCTCTTTCCTATCATTTAACCAAGCTTTCAAATACACCAGACTTTGCCCTTAGTGGGCGATAATGTCCTTCCCATAGCATTATTACAATATAAGCTTTGATACCTTTGATAAGAAACACTACCAGACTGGAAAAACAATTTTTTTTTCCCTTACAGTGGTGACGGTGGCTTGAGTCATCGGGTTATAGCCCCCAGTAACACTCTGCCATGAAATCCCAAAGTAGTTTTGGCAAACAGAAGGTAGAAGTTGGCAGTTTTTGACATTTCTTGGCTCATCTGATTTTGGGGATGGGTGATAAAGGCAGTGGGAGAAGGAGCTGTGGTGTAAAGAGGAGGGAGCACTTTTCTGTTAACGTCTTTGATTTTGCATTCCCTAGAAGCTGGCAACACAATTTTAAATGCCCATATCCCAGTCCTGTATTACGGGACCTAAAGTGGCTTCGCGTGTCTGTGCTGGCATGCGTGTTCGTGACAGAATGACTTACTCAGCACCTGGCCAGGTGCTGCTCCTCTGCTCAGTCAACAGAGAGTGAGCAGGACACCCTGCCGGCACTGTGGCAGGCAGTTTCCATCAGCCCCGCTTCTCTCTACTCACCTTAGAGGGACGAAGAGGAAGAAAAGCCCTGCAGGGAGTCTGAATTCTTTGCTCTCAAATGCTGGATGGCATAACAAGAGACTGGAACGCAGTCCTGTGAGGTTGGAACATTCTCATGACTCTTAATGATTATTTTTTTTTAATAAAGTAGAATAATATGTATAAGTTATCAGTAGCTGCTCCTCTTCACCTCTCCTATATATTCCTTGAAAGAAAGAAAGAAAGAAAGAAAGAGAGAAAGAAAGAAAGAAAGAAAGAAAGAAAGAAAGAAAGAAAGAAAGAAAGAAAGAGAGAAAGAAAGAGAGAGAGAAAGAGAGAGAGAAAGAGACAGAGAAAGAGAAAGAGAAAGAGAGAGAGAAAGGATGCAGAGCATTCTCATGGAGCTGAGGGAGAGCTTGGGCTGCCACACTTAAGTTATGTGAATGTGATACATCCAGATAGGCCCTACCTGGGAGGCTCAAATAAGACAAGCCAGTAAAAATAAATAAATAAATAATCTTTGTTTACACGTTGGGCTTTCTGTGCTATGTCATCCTAGTTGTCCGGGCATGAAACTGAGAACGTTGACCTAGGATTCAGCACACCAGGTATAACATCTTGTCATGAAACCACATAAATGTTAGTATGTATGTGCCTACGTGTATGTGCCTATGCGAAAGTCCAGCTCCCACTCTGGATGATCTATCCAGAGGACTTCAGAAGGCTCTCAGCTCCCCCCAAAGCAGACACCTCCATTTAGCCAGCTCATAGCTCTCCTGGCTTCAGCAGCTGAGCTCAACTGCCTGTGGTGGGACCATGGATACTGGGGGCACATGTAGGCACCTGCATTTAGATGAGTTCAGCTGTGAGCTGACTCCCAGCCAATTCAGTTGCCTAAAAATAGTCACCCGATGCTATGTGAGAAGGCCTGCCTCTCATTTGTCCCTCCCTACGAGGAGAGATCTGCTGCAGGTCCTTTGTCACGTCCACCAGGCCCATGCACACGCCTTGTATGGATGCCCTCGGCTTTCTCAAGTGTCGGTGAATGTGTATGTTTAGGTAGATGACTCAGGCCCCCTTGCTAATTCTGGGAGGCTGTGGGAGGTGGAGGCTGCAGATACACCAAGTTCAAAACAACATCACCACGGCCATTGCTGGCCACAGTGGATAGATAATGGAAAATCCCAGGCAATATTTATGCCAGCGGGAACATTGCAGAGGAACCCCGCAGGCTGCCTGCAGAAGCTGTGTCAGCCTGGAGATGCCTCTGTGCAGCTCGTCACCACTGCACTGCATTTTTCATCACAGGTCTGTCTGGGTTTGGGGCTGGATGCGGTGCCACACAGCAGCAGAAGACAGCGAGGCTCATCACCTGGGGCTCTGCACCCTGCCTGGCAGCAGTGCAGGCACCTGAGAGCTCTGTCTGAGCTCATACAGCCTGTGGGAGCAACGCTCACTCTGCATGGGACACCTGATTACTTTCTAGCCTTACAGAAAATTAGGAGTTAACTGCATCTGATACTGACTATTAAACAGTATTAGGCATATCAAGAACCCAGTTGCATTGAAAGCCCTTTTTTGAGCACTTGCAGCTTTCTCTTTTCTAGCAGCACCACCATCCACAACACTATTGGTTGATTTTTAACAAATTTGCTGGTAAACAGTCTGGGATACCTGGCAGGGATACTTGTCCTTTCCTCCAATCAGTGTAGCGTGCAGCTCAAACCATAACACGCATGGCAAAGGATATTGGTGGCACACTGCCACTCCCCTGCTTACAAGAGGTATTATTGGAGGAATTCAACCTTCGTGCTGGGGTGGATCAGATGGTTTATGCCACTCTGGATATTAACGTGCCATTGCTTCACAGACCATAGGAAGCTGTTTGCTCAGGCATAAAACTTAGATTTGGTTTGTTGACACAGAAGAACTTGTTTGTGTGTAGTTAGGACCTGATATAAAATTGTCTAACTCTCCCTTGTTTCTAATCAACTTCACCTCAGGTTTTACATAAACACATGATGAAGAAAGCTTCATTTTGAAAATGTGACCAGGAACACTCTTAAGTTTTCATAATTTGCATTATTTGTGGAGATGACCAGAAAATTTCCACTGGTCCAAATAACTTCATGTGCTTTGCCTCTGTGGCCTTGCCCTCCTGTTCCACTGCTATTCCCATTCTTGCTCTCGTGCCAGTCTGTGCACACTCTGAGTTTATCTTTTGTGGCAGAACGATGGGGACAGTGCATGTCACACTTCCAAAAGCTTTTGATGATTTTTCAAAGCCACTGGATGATCAGCTCACTTAAGCAAAAAAAATCTTATCACCTTCTGCATATTCTCTTGAATGACAACATCCATGCTAAAACAGCTGGAGAAATGGCAAAACTGTTCACTGGAGCACCACAAATTGCTGCAGGGAGACCTTGGAAATTATATTATAGAGATTAGCATTTAGCAGTGACTGAAAGAGATGTTTTTATCCTTCTCCAAAGAGTTGTCCTTGCCTTCTCCTTTGCTCTACAGCAGAATCATATTCTCCACCTGAGAGTATTGATGCTAAGGGAGAGGATGTGCCTTGACTTTAAATCTACACCACTGCAGTCAAACAGAGCAGAAAAGAACCACGGATCCTCCCATTTCCTCTCAGGAATGAACACAGCCACTGCTATAGGAAATGAGAGTCTGGGGGGAAGTTCTGTCCTCAACAGCATGTTCTGTCAGAGGGAGGTCATTTCATTTCATAAGAACAGGGAGGAGGTTCAGAAAAGCTGTTGACAATGAAAAGCTAAAATATATGCTGTTCTTTACTTTTTCTTTGATGTACGTTAACGCTGGAAGTTTGAGTTTTCTTTTTTAAGGCCAATATTTCTAGCAGAACCAAAGTACATTAGTGTACAATATATTAAGTTTTCACTTTTAAAAGTCTTTTTGTAAGGTAATAGCTTTCAGAAGCAGTTATTGTTCTCATTTTTATAGAATATAACTAATATAGCAATAGGCTGTCTATAAGCAGATCCAAGAACTTCTGCTGCTGTGACTATACTTTCCATAGTGAACACTGTTCTCTGTAACATGCGTCTAAGCTATGATAAACCTTTATCTTTTCTTTGTCAGGCAGTACAAAGTGTACTATAAATTGTGATCAACTTACTAAGCAATGTAAATTATGAACATTAGAGCAATAATCATTCATTTTTAGACCTCACACTACGCCCACTGAAATCTATGAAAAGCTTCCAGTTGACACCAGTGAACTGTGAACAGAGCCAAAATGGTTTGAGCAGCTGGTCAACAGGGAGACATATCCACTCCTGGAGGCCTCTAGAAGACAAACATACTCATTTTTAACTCCTTCAGAGCGTAGGATCAGAGAAGAGGATCACAGTGTTACCTGTCATGTGGATGGCAAGATAGCATATGCTGGAGGAATTTGCAGCTGAATGACACACCTAGGGGGAGAAGAGGAGAATGTGATGTACATTTAGACATTCAAGTTACATTGACCAGAAACATGTATGCACAAACGGACAATTTAAAGGATCGAGCTAGCTGACATCTCTTGTTTCAGCTTTGTCCCACTAATCCAATGTGGTGCAACTGGTAAACCACCAAGCCTTGATCTCCTTGAGCCTCTCTATTCAAGCCAGGTGAGATCAAAAGCCCAGGTCCACGCTGGGAAACCTTGAGAGCAGAGCTGCTGCTGGCTCTGAGGTGTTAGTGTGTCCCTGCCCAGAAAAACAGTCAGTTTGTCCTTGTGGCTGTGCCACCATGATAAAAGGGCATGCCTGCGCCTGGAGGCAGCACACAGCAGTGGCCAGCCACAGCTTGTGCTCATTTCACACAGTTGAGGCTTTTTTAGAAAAAAAAAAAAAGGATTAAGAATGTCCAAAACCTGAACAATGTGAGGGCCTGCTTCAATAAGGCTAGAAGATTATTCCAGCTGTTTGGGGCTGGGAGCCTAAAAAAGCTAAGCATGCCTCCCATAGGCAGCGTAGCCCCAGACGCTTGTATGTGAATGGGCTGGTTTAAGCAGAGGGCAGATCTGCAGCCAGTGCTAGATAAAAGGACACAGAACAGTACTGTAAATAAGGAGAGAACGATTATAAGCCTTAAAAATAACCTTCAGGAAACGCGTGGCTGCTGTTCAGCTGCTGGCTCCTTTGTTCTGCTTACAGTTTTCCATCCTTTTTTTTTTTTTTTTGTCTCCTCTTTTTTGGTTTCCAGGACAAACACTGGGGCCGTGGGAGGCAGCGGTGCCTCTCTTGGCATTGCTCTCATATTCTCCAGAGCGAGAAGCTGCGAAACGGTGGGGACAGCATGTTCCCTGCTGGCTGCTCCGGGGACTTGAAAACATGTTTGTGTCAAGTCAGCGAGAGGCCGCCCAGGCCGGTCACGCCACCTCATTCCCTCCTTCCCTGCCTCCCTCTCAAGGCTGCTCGAAGGAGCCGTGCCGAAGTCCAAGCCTATGTTGGAGGCTGCTCCAGGTGCTGCTGGCAGTCTGTGCCTGCCGGCATGGAGCCACTTGCCCCAGCCTGGCCAGTACACCCAGCTCACCTGAAATCGAGCCAGGGCTGCAAAGGGCAGCTCCGGCGGGTGCCAGCCACCAGGCAGGACCAGCTGCCACTTAATAGCAAACCCAGCAGCACGGCCAGGCGACACTGGTTTATGTGTCCTGGTCAGCTAAAAAAGGAGCCTTCCTCCTTGTCGTCTCCAGCCAGAAAACCTCTGCCAAAGCTTGTGAGAGGATGGAAGAGGGACAAGGACATTAAGGGGACACAGGGTGCACAGCTCAGTGCTGGCCAGGCAGGGCTGGGTATGGCCTGCAGCAAGGAGAGGTGTGTGGGTGCTACGCGGAGGGGAACAGTGACAGCCAGGTGTCCGTGCAGCTTCAAACAGCTGGAAAGAGATGAAAGAAGAGAGCTGCCTGCCCCCCAAATCTGTCCACCCACCCTATGAGCAAGGGACTTTGTCTGAGGGCTTGGAAATGCAGGCCTGGCTCTGGGTGGCACAGGCTTGTGGAGAGGTGCAGCGGCTCCCTTGCTAGAGTCCCCATTTTCTGCACAGAGAAAAACAGAAAACCACTGTAAAACTCATATTAAAAGTATGAGCCCTGGGAGGCTGTATGCTGCCACGGGGAATGCAGGTTGAAAGTCATGAGTACCAAACATCACCCCCAAACGTGCAGAAGCCAACACGTGCAGGGAGGGGGTGGCATGCTGCTCTCTCCATCTGCATCCTCAAGGAAATTCAGCCCCTGAATGCTGGAGCATGGAGTCACATAAACACTGAAATAATACATAGATGCTGTCTTAAACAACAGGTCTGGGAAGATCTTAATGTTCCTGTGTTAAGCCCTCTAAATAATTTCTTAACTAATCCAGCAAAAATAATTAAGCAATTGTCTCTCAGCTTTATACTGGAATGCTGCACAACCTGAAGGTCACACCAGGTTTGACTGCATTTCGTACCTTTAAGACAGGAATAATGCTGTGGCACGTAATGTACTGCGTCTACCCAACAGCTGCAGATTGCACAGTCAGTGTCCTGACATCTGCACAAACAAATATAAATATAAAAGTTTACTACTCCTCTTTCCAGCTGGTCAAAATTCCTTTAGTTTAGAGGAGTCTGACTTTGTTGATGTCTCATTACTGTCTGTGTGTGCATGTGTATATGTAATTCATTACAGATTATTTTTAACTGTACCTTCAGTGTTCCAAAAAGCTGCCCCAAACAAAAGCTATCCAAAAATAAAATAAAATAAAATAAAATAAAATAAAATAAAATAAAATAAAACAACAACAAAAAACCACACACATAACAACAACAACACAACAACAACAAAAACAACAACAACAACAACAAGCAAACCACTATAAGGTGGGAGAGAAAGAAATCACTGAAATTCTGTGGATTTACAGTACAGGGAAGGGCAGGGCTAAGGGAGAAATGAACCCAGGTGACAGACTGGGATCCAGATTTCCAGCAGGAAAATGAGAGCTGCTGGCACTGAGAGGTTTGTTCAGCACTGACACAGGCAGACGACAGAGTGCCCTTGAGTTCAAGGGAGCCGTGCACATTTGGAAACAACAGGAGTCACTCAGCTTTGGCAGGTAGATGTAATTCGATAGGTCTCACTGCAGCTGGGTCTTCAGGGTCAGTTTTGCTCTGCGTGGATGTTAAAATACCTATGTTACTTTCTGTCAGTAGACAGCTTTGCCCTGACTACAGTGTCATCTCCTCACCTGGGCTCTCCAACATGCTGTGTGCTTGTAGCCTGCCAAGGCTCTGCCCTGCCCTTCAGCAGCACCGGCGTTTTTGTACTGCATGAACCAGTGTCCGTGTATTTATAGGTCACACGATTCTGTTCCCGCTTTTAGAGAGCATTATTCTGAAGTAGACTTTCTGCAAGTGTTGCTACTCTTTTGTTCCCGTGTATTTTTCCTCAGATATTAAGAGTTATTTGTTCTTGGTCCCTGATCAACTCATGGTTTTTGTGGGGCTATCAGGAACAGGTAAAGGTCCATTTCATTGACCAAACTTGTCTGCATTCAACACCCCCTCCCCAAAAATAGTCAGTAGGCTTATTGCTGTAGTCGGGCAGTGCAGCTCCCCATTGATAGTTACTACTGACATCACCTAGCTCAGTGCTAATTGCAGTACAAATAGCCTAAGCAGCTGTATCCATTACATTGATACAAGGATGAAATGCAGAGGGATTCTGGCACTAAGCAGAAGGCATCACTAGCCATCCCTTGCTGGAAATGACAGAACACAACAGTGTGCTAGTGGTGTAAAAATCATCATGTGCCCTGCTGTCCTCTTTTCAAATACCTTAATTGTAATTTAGCAGCACATAGAGTGCCTGTGCAAGGTAAAGGACTAAGAAAATGTTAGCTGTGTATTAAAATCAAGCAGGTCATTGGAATGCATAATGTACATAGTCACCTTTCCACTTCATGTGTTACGAAGCTTAAGACGCATTTGGAGAAATAGTCAGAAACAAATTTCTGAGCCGCCAACCAATTTCGTCTGACAGCTGCTGTATATAGCAATCTTTTCTGACCCACTCATCTGCTGTAGCAGAAGTCCCTGCCGTTCTTCAAATAGAGACTGTGGTAGATCTTTCCACTACTTTAATATAATTCTTAGGGAGGTTAAGGTGTCAGATGCTAGCTAGGCTTTGGCATCTCTGCTAATAGCATGTTCTGCACTGTCATTTAGTAGAAGAGCAAACCCTAGGGAGTACAGGGAAATGCTACTTCCATATCCTGAAAGTAAATGGAAATATTGCTGTGTCCGACCCATCTGTATCTTGCAGCGTTTCAGAAAAGCAGCAGCAGCCCATCAAGAGCTCTGCAAACCTTCCAGCATACTGAAAAACTGGCATGCCTCTTCGGCTTCTGTGAATTTAATAAAGGTATATAATAGCACAGGCCACCCCAGACCGTTTCAATCTTCCTTCCAATCTTAAAGACTGAACTCTTCTATGTTTAATTTACAGGCATTTATCCCTTGGGATAAATGCAATGCCAAAAGTCTTAGCACATTCTGAAAAAAAAAAAATAAAAATAAAAAAGAAAATCCTATATATGAATGAGCTGAGCCTCTGTGATCATTTTAATTGGTCCAGCAGTGCTTGCAGCTAAAAGTAAAGCTGCCACCTTTCATGGCAGACCAGACTTTTTCTCCTACCCCCTAATAATTCTGTTTCAGACATTTTATAAAAATAGTGCTCAGTCTCACTCTGTTTGGGATATATATATAAGTTCATGTTCGCAACAGTTAATTTGATTCCATCAAAAGTAGTGTATGGGCTATAACATATTGTTCTATGGAAAGGAGGTGATCTTTCAAGATGGTAAGTGGTTCTGAATAAATAAAATTTCAGTGATGCTAAAACGCTTACGGGAATGTATTAGTTTATGTCCTGATACTCTGACTTGGGTTGAAAAACTGTTCTGAATCAGAGCAAAGATTCGACTGGGATCTATCCCCAAGTCTCCTCACACATGAATGCATACACATGCCAATGCGCATGCAAACCTGCGCAGAGTTTGCTCTCCTGTAGTCAGGAGTTTTAGTCCTAACTCTTTCAAGATGATTCAGGCAGCAGCAGCATCCTCCACACAGCCCCAATGACAAGGCCATGTAAGATCATGAAGAAGGATGCAGGCAACCCATCTCCTTCCCCTGCTGGCTTTTCAGCTGCTAAGGGCAGAAAGAGATGGAGATCCTGCCTATGCCATGGGATCCCCAGGCCCTATATCTGTGATTTTGGCTTTGAACCTTTTCCTCTTTATAATCCAATCTCATCTTACTGCAGTTCATTGAGAGAAGAGCAAGGGATGTGGAACTAGTTTGTGCTGGAGGTCCCTTGTTCTGGAGGTCCCAAGGCAGAGTATTGCTGCCTTTCAGCCAAACAACAGACTGTTAACAGGTAGCTTGTGTCTGGAGGAGGGCTGGATGATGCTGACTGTTGAGTATTGCCTTGAAGGACTAGCAATGAATGCGTTAACAAAATGCATCATGCTCTAGGACCATTCTGTATGCAGACAATTGTTGATACTTAGCCAAAGTCATGTTTGCAGAGAGAAAACCTACTTGCCATATTTCTAAACCTTGTGCAACCTATGAGGTCTTGATAGATCTGCACACAGTAGGAGGCAACAGAGGAAATAACTCTCCTCACCTTTTACCAGCAACAGTGGAAAACTAGCCTGTCTCGATGATAAATGGTTGGCTGGAGGCTGAGCAGGAGCTGATCAAGATGTGCTGCTTCCTTTTCCAATGTCCCGAGTTGCCACTTTGCGGTCTCTGGCTCCTCTTCTTGGCATTAGGCTGGCATGACTAGCAGCAGCAGCGCTGTAGGCTGTGCTGTCTGGGGCTCCTTGTTCCAGCATTTAAAGACAGACCAACTACAAGCAGATGTTTAAAGATTTTGAAGGAAAATACAGTCCTTAACAGTGTTAGGCTGGTTTTGTCTTTAGTTTCACCTACATGCTCTCTCCGTGGATAAATCAGTAGGGTTTTCAGTCAAACTGGATCCCATCAGAAATCAGGGTACAGGTTTAAAATTGTTAAAAGAGCGATTTAAAAAGTGGATGTCTGTATTTCCATGAACTTCCAAATTATGGCTCTGTACTGGCCACAAAAACGTGCAAAGTGTCTCTGTGTTTGTAGGTGGCACCTTTTATAAAGCAAGAGGGGTAAAAAATGTAATCTGGTTGATGACTGTTGGCAAGTCATTGAGGGAACAGTGGGAAAGGTTTGCCAGTGGGAAAGGGCAGTTCAGGCTTTGTGCCCATGTGTACTTTAAATATCCTAACAGGCTGTGAAGTGCAGTGAAAATTTGCCAGATATGGCTACATTTCTACTGAGAAGCCAAATGGCAAAAACAATTCATTTCACAGAAAACACCAGGCAACCCTGAAACCATTTTTATGCTATTATTATTCAAGTTCAGACTTTCAGGTGTTACAACCCAGTCTCTTCTTATTGCCACTTGCAGACATCCAATATGTTGAAGCTTTGAAAATGTAAAAGCATGATCAGGAATTATATGACAACATGAAATTTCAAGGAATCTGCACTACGAGTAATAATATATGTACCTCATAAACCTAAGAAATTATGAGGTACCCCCATGCCTCATATGGGCAGCTCCATCTAGTGCATGGGAATAGAGTACAGTAAGATTAAAAAGGAAAGAACTGTTAAAAAGTAACAAATAATAAGGTTTGCTTACTGTTGTTCTTTCTAACTCCAACAACAGAAGCAATTAAAGTGCATCAATCGGGTCTTTTTTTCTGCGATGGGGATGTTCTCCAGCGTTTTTAACGGCTTGCAAATTCCTATGACTATAATCAGCCTGATCCCACTGTGCTCCCTGTCAGATACCACAATGGCAGTAATCTGGCACCTGCTTGGGTACAAAGCTTGGAAGTGAGGCTGGGTGCCCACAGAATAAAAATTAAGTGTGTTCACTGCAAAGAGGGAGGATCAGAGGGAATTTAGGAACACTGGTGACAGCCTTTTTTCTTCTCTCTCAGCAAGAGAGTCCTCACTACGACAGGTCAAAAAACGCTGCTATTGTTCTGCCTTAAACCTCCCTCTTCCAGATGCAGAATTTCATTTCCAGAAGCAGCCAGTGTGGGGATGTCTTCCAAATAAAGCCAGCTACCTCCATCTGTCTCTTCTGGGCTGCCCAGCTTGCCTCACTGTCAGACTGTTCAAAAAGCAACAAACATTTTCTTGCCTTGTTTTTGTTGAAAATCCTCTTTCCCATTCTTGACTTACACAGATACAGTGCCTAGAGAAGCAGTGGATTTAGATAACTCAAGCTTTCCCTGTCCTTCAAAATTCACTTTAGAAAAATTTCATCATTTTAGTAAAGTACAAGGACCTATGTCACAACTTTATTCATATCAGGAGGCATTTTCTCATGGCTTGTGCTCACTTTGAAATACTCTGTTAGGACTGGAAACAGTTAAATAACTATTGACATTGCCGTCTAGCTTAAACATAGACCTGTGAACTAGCATTCAGCATACAAGCTTTGATTAATGAAAACTGAGATGGAAGGAAAGCGATTCAGATAAGGGCTTGATTAAAAATATTGGGCTACATTAGAACTAAATTTTATCTCAGGATTCAAGAGGATGGGTTTGACTAGATATTTGTGATATTGATAGAACACTTGTTAGGCCTCTTACTGCTAATAAGAACTCTTATCACTGTTCTTTCTGCCAACAGAGTGATGTGTAATACTAAATAATCTGTACGTTTCTTCAAGTGCTATTATTGCCACTTTGCAAGACACAGAGGCACTGAACAGCTTGGCCTCTCCTGTGTGTCTGGGAAGAGCCTAACGTGCTCAATAAAATGGGTTTTATCTGCAGGTCAAATCACACATTTGCCCTTGCTGCAGGATACCTAGTGTGTGCCCCTGCATCTCACCCTGTGAACAGGAGACAACAGCTTGGTAAGAACCAAATATTTCCTGCTGAGCAGGAAACCAGCACAGACAGGTCTGAAAGCACAGAGCATCTGGCAGGCCTGGTACAGCTTGGCCAGCACCTCTTTAGTGTGGAAACACCTTTCAGTTAAGGTGGGATTCTTCTCTCCTGTGCCTAGCTACCAAAATAAAAACAAAACCAAAAACCAACCAACCAACCAACCAAACAAACAAACACAATGTGGAATATAAGTGGAATATAGTCTGTGTTAATAGGCTAGGAATATTTTGTATTAAATGGACAGAAATGTTTGTGTTCGTCACATATCCCATCCAACACCATCCTGAGGGATGCACCTGTGTAAGCACAGTTGTTCAGCTTACATGAACAAGTCCAGTCCCTCTGCCTTTCTCAACACCAGGATGCAAATTTAATGTAGGTCACACTTAGGGTGGAAACAGGGACAGTTTCTTGCTAAGACTTACCCAGGCATAAATATGAATGCTCAGAAATTTCAGTGCTGTAGATTTTGATCCTGTTCACATACAATGACTGAGAGTGGGAAAAAAAAAAATCTTACAATTAAAAATGATATTATTATGACAAAGCTTTATAAGGTACAGACAGGTGTAGTGAAGACTGAACTAAGACTGAATTCAGCATCAATCCGTAAGCAACTACTGAACTCCTGTCTGTGGTCATGATTCAAAGCAGTTCCCCCATTTCCTTCTGGGAAAGCATTTCTATGACTAATGAATGTACTACTTTTTGACAGTACCCTTTCTTTTACTCCTAAAATGACAGCTGAATAAAATTACAGTGAAACGGTACCAAAGGTTGCTTGGATTGAATCTAATGATATCTAGCAGGCAGTGGAATAAATACTCAAAGAAACGGAAGCATCACTGACAGGGTCATTGAAGCTAGAATGAACAAAGCATCCAAACACGCAGCCCTGTGTTCGTATGGAGGGAGGCTGCTCCAGCTCTGCCTCCCCGCTCCGCTCTGTGGACTGCAGCCCCGAAAAGGGCCATAAATGCCAGCCCAGCTGCTAGCTGGCCCGAGACCATACAGAAGTGAAGGTCTGTGTGAGCCTGGAGCTCCAGCACCACGCAGAGTCGTGCAGATCTGGGAAGAGGCAGGCTGGCGTGCACAGCCAGCTCTGCTGCAGCTCAGTAGATTATCCCCTCTGGCTCCAGCAGCAAGTACTTCTTCATGGACACGGGGATGGAGAGTAAGGGGACGCCTCGGTGGCATCTTTCTGACAACATCACCCGAATAGCACATCTGCATAAGTGCATGAGCGACCGCGGTGAGTTGCTGCACACAGTGAACAATGAGTCGTAGAAATCCTGGTACCGCTGCAAAACACGAAAACAAAACAAAACAAAACAAAACAAACAAAAAAAACCACAAACAACAACAAAAAAAAAAAACACAAGAGTATTTTAGGGCACTAAAGCTTCTTTCCTGTTCTCCCTTTCCCCTCCCAACACACAGTTCTTAGCAAGGGTAAAAACCTGTAGAGCTGCCCTGTCACCTTAAGCCGCTCACCGCAGCAGGAATTTGGTTTGGCCAAAATTATGCTTGCCTCAAATACTTCGTGTTTATTATTACGCTTCATTATTACTATTTAGGAGAAAAAGGTCCTTAATGTTTCATTCTGTGTTCACATGATTATTTTTTTTCCTGAATAAAGCTGATCTGAAAAAAACAGTTGGTCTTGCAGTTCCTCTGGCTGCATAGCTCTGCATTAATAATAAAGATGATGTTCCCTAAGCATCACTGACAATGTAAAGCAGACATTGGTATACTTAACTTCAGCACTGAGTTGAACATCCTGAAAAACCCTGGTATTAATCAAGAACTAGCTTTAAAATGGAATATTGGGACTATGCAGATTTCTGAAGTAATGGGATAATTATGTCAAAGCCCATCCCCCAATTTGGCACTTTGACAACATCTCTTCCCTCTTTGACCTCATTTTTCATTTAAATTCTCCCTTGTATTTGCAGCTAACCAGTCCTATGGTTAGAAACAGAAACTACAGAAACTTAACCCATGCAACAGAACCTAAATGTCTACCTAAATATATACCTTGTAATATGGTGCTTTTAAAACAATCGCTGACCTGAAAAAATATATAAATACACTCACTGGAAGATCTGAAGATACACCAGTCACAGCCAGAATATTTTGCACTTGCTGAGTGCAGGGATATCTGAGCTTCTGCAGCACCCCTGACAGGGAGTGCAGCAAAGGATAATGTCACTATGAGACTTTCTCAAAAAAAAAAAAAAGTCTATTGAAATCTCCAGGTGACATAGAGATCCATTTATCTTCATTTTATTGAAGGAGATTCAATTTAAAATAAAAAACTTTTTACCCAGCATAGCTGGAAAAGCAATATTTTTATTGGAAATAACTTTTTCTGAGAAACTATATTCAACTAAACTGTGTGAAAACATTTCACAAAATAAATAAATAACCAGCTTGTATGTCCAGAGCGTTCTGAACTCTCTTATTCTCTCTTACAAAGATAAACTATTATTTAAAGCTACAGCATAACCCTGAACATCCCACATCACTGAAATTCCCACTGTCATCAGGACAACACAGAACAATCTGTATTTCTTAAGTGTTTTCAGCAGATTTGGATATGGTACCTATCTCAAAAGAAAAAATCCCCAGTTTTGGGCCAGCTTGTGTGAAGTGAATGATATTAAATGGAGAAGTCCAAATCCTCTGGTGTGTTATTCCCTTTCAAAAGCATTCTCAGTTTTCTGTGGCCAGGTACAGAGAACAAATAATAAGCCTGGATTTTACTCAGTTACAACTCATTAAGAGCTTACCTCAAAGACATCATCAGGTATGGCTGCTTTCCACTTAGATGTTGATTTGATGTGCTCATAAGAGTTGACGACAATCTCCACAGCTCTGGGGTGGGAATGACAGGCCTGTAGCACCTGCAGTCAGGATGTACAGAGACTATGAGCACCGCCAAGAGGCACTGGGGCTAGCCTGTCTGTGAGGACACACAGGAATGGACACATCTAAAATCACCTCTGCCTAATAACTTTAGCTCAGGAGGAGGAAATTGTTGCTCACACCCATGGAATAACACTTCACATTCACACGGTAGGATGTGCATTTTTGACCCACACAGCAGACAGGCTTTCACAGACAAAGCTGCAGAGCATCCCTCTGGGATAAACATCATCCTACACATTTTGCAGATAGGAAATGATAGATTGGAACCGAGCCCTGCTCCATGCAATGGGAGAAGGTGGAGGCAGGAAGAGGAGACCCCAGGCCTGGCTCTCAAACACACTCTAGAAAAATTAGTTGTTTTGTTACAGACAGGACCAGCTCATCCTCAGCTCAGGAAGGCAAAAACAAAGGTCTAACATTTTTTTCCAAAGGTTCTGGTTGCTTGGATTGATAAAATTTTATATATACAGTGGAGGGACTGCAAAATTATGCTGAAGGCAAAAAATGAGAGAAAATGAGCCCTGACTAGAGCAAGCTTACCTCATTGCCTGATATAAGAAGGCTACCAGCTACAGTGCTTTGGGCTTTGAAGAGCTGCTGAAATTCTTTGGGAGGGATTTTGCAATTATTATTATTAGTAGTAGTAGTAGTAATCAGCTATGAGCCCAGGCCCAGAATTTCCCTTTATTTCTCACATTTCCTGAAAACAAGCCCAAGCTTCAGTGAGATCCATTTCAGTTTGAATGGATTTGTATTTCTAAAGGTCAGAAGTGGCAAACTGAATCATCTCAGCTGACCTCTAGTCTTTGGTTGAGGCCATAAAATACGCATTTTGTACAACCCAGTTCAGCATATTGGAGCCAGGTTTGATGAAGGCATGTAGGTTTTCTGAAATGAGAATGTGAATCAGCTCTGAAAAATTAGGCTTTAGCCAGCATTTAGCATTTAGAATGGAGCCAAGTCCAGTTGGAGGCCAGTCACTAGTGGCGTCCCCCAGGGCTCGGTGCTGGGGCCGGTCCTCTTTAATATCTTCATCGATGATCTGAACGAGGGCATCGAGTGCACCCTCAGTAAGTTCGCAGATGACACCAAGTTAGGTGCGTGTGTCGATCTGCTTGAGGTAGGAAAGCTCTGCAGGAGGATCTGGATAGGCTGGACCGATGGGCTGAGGTCAACTGCATGAAGTTTAACAAGGCCAAGTGCCGGGTCCTGCACCTGGGGTGCAATAACCCCAAGCAGAGCTACAGGCTGGGAGAGGAATGGTTGGAGAGCTGCCAGGCAGAGAAGGACCTGGGAGTGATGGTGGACAGTCGGCTGAATATGAGCCAGCAGTGTGCTCAGGTGGCCAAGAAGGCCAACGGCATCCTGGCTTGTATTAGGAACAGCGTGACCAGCAGGGCTAGGGAGGTGATCGTCCCCCTGTACTCAGCTCTGGTGAGGCCGCACCTCGAGTACTGTGTTCAGTTTTGGGCCCCTCGCTACAAGAAGGACATCGAGGTGCTTGAGCGGGTGCAGAGAAGGGCGACGAAGCTGGTGAGGGGCCTGGAGAACAAGTCCTACGAGGAGCGGCTGAGGGAGCTGGGCTTGTTCAGCCTGGAGAAGAGGAGGCTCAGGGGCGACCTTATCGCTCTCTATAGGTACCTTAAAGGAGGCTGTAGAGAGGTGGGGGTTGGCCTGTTCTCCCACGTGCCTGGTGACAGGACGAGGGGGAATGGGTTTAAGTTGAGCCAGGGGAGTTTTAGGCTAGATGTTAGGAAGAACTTCTTCACTGAAAGGGTTGTGAGGCACTGGAACAGGCTGCCCAGGGAAGTGGTGGAGTCACCATCCTTGGAAGTCTTCAAAAGACGTTTAGATGTAGAGCTTAGGGATATGGTTTAGTGGAGGGCTGTTAGCGTTAGGTTGGAGGTTGGACTCGATGACCTTGAGGTCTCTTCCAACCTAGAAAATTCTGTGATTCTGTGATTCTGTAATTTGGAGTTTCAGGCTGATTAAGAGTGAATATGGGACCTGCATCTGGTTTCTGGCATTAGCAATGGCAATTTTGCTTCAGGTAAATGATATCAACCTTACAATAGATTTTGGGCATTCTGGGCCCACAGTTTACATGACTCCTGCAAATCCTGGTACCACCAAACCCTGAAGTTTGGGTCTGTCACTCCCCTCCTGTTCCAGACATCCCCTCTCTCCGTACCCCCGCGCTGTACAAAGCCACCATTAACCTTGTGGAATTGCAGAGGATATATCCTGGCTGCTCCGTGGTTCAGCAGCAGCTGATAGCAGATGTCAGGCTGGGCAGCTGGCCGTACAGACGTCACTTTTATGATGTACTGCAGGGGTGCACAGCCGTTGACATCCATGATGTTTGCCTCTGCCCCTGCCTCCAGCAGCATGTGCAGCAGCACGTGGTCACAGTTCCAGGCAGCTTTGTGGAGTGGTGACTTGAAATCCTCATCGCGGCTGTTCACCTCGGCTTTGTAGTCTAAGAGCATGCGGCAGATGAGGTGGTGGTCTGGGCTGTACGTCTGGTCCTTGTAGTGCAGGGCCCAGTAGGCCGCGCAGGCCAGCGGGGTCTCCAAGTGGGCATTGACGGCATCTACCTGCGCCCCTTGTTCCACGTAAAAGGCCACGAGCTCGGGGATACCCAAACGTGCGACAGTGTGCAGAGGGGTCTCCTCGTCCTGGTTGTTGGTTTTTATGTTCACGTTTGCACCTGCCAAGGAAAGATGATAGGAAAAAAAAATAATAATCAAGGGAACAGAATCCCAGTTCGGACAGCTCTCTGCTAGAGCCCTGCTACCCAAGGAGACTGTAAAGGATTGCAAACCCTTTTTTTTTTTTTTTTTTTTCACATCAAAATACAATCAGCAAGGGTCAAGGATTCTGCATTGCTGAGGCCTCTGGGAAACCCTCAGAAACTTCACATTCTTGGATCCAGTTTCTGGTGTCATAGCTTGGCCCTTGAGCTGATAGAGGGCCTTATCTGAACACTGCTTTGGAGCAGCATTCAGGTCCAAATCTCTGTGTGAAGTGCTTTTTCCTATAAATTAAGAACTGAAGGAAAAAGGAGATCTTTATTCCTACTCCGTAAAATAGCTCTGCTCAAATCTGTACCCTGAGAAAGCTTCCTGCAGCACCTCGTTGACTGTGAGCCTAGAAGGACATTTTATGATAGATCCGTAGATTATTAAAATAAAATAAAATAAAATAAAATAAAATAAAATAAAATAAAATAAAATAAAATAAAATAAAATAAAATAAAATAAAATAAAATAAAATAAAATAAAATAAAAAAGAAAGTCCCCAGCTGAGGGTCTGGATCCTGTTTCCAAGCTGTTAACAAGACTGCTATAACAGCTCTATTTGTACCGAATTTATATTCCAGTTGAAGCAACAGCACCATCTACTGTGCGCCGAAGGGCAGCTGCTGCAGGACAGACGGACAGGAGCCCGGCCCCTGCCTTCTGCCAAAATAGTGCCAGGGCTCCGGATCTTGCAGCCCTGGGACTTTCCGGCTGCCTCCTTCCTTTCCATCCACCAGCAATTTGCGCTGAAGAAGTGCAAATTGCTGGAGGAATAGTTCTTAACACTGCTTATTAGAGGAAAGATCGGCGAGAGCCTGTTCCTGAAAGCAAAGCAGAACTGCAGTATAGTATATATCATGTATACAATGTATATAGTGTGTGTGTATAGTTACACAATTTTATTTACTTATAAATAAATAAATAAATAAATAAAATTGTTCTCTCCAGCCTCACGAAGCCATTACATGGCCAAAGTTACACTAAAACCGAGCTGTACTAACGGAGAGGGAGAAAGAGGCGTGAGAAATTACCTCTAGGCTGAGTGCTAATCCCACTAAACCACGCTGAGCGTTACTCACGTTACACGGCCCTGAGAGGATCAGCAGCACAGGTCTGGAGGCGGTAAGCAAACCCGGGCACAGATCTGCCCGGCTGGCCACGTGCCCAGGTGAGAAATGGTTAAACTGCGTTTACCTGAGCTGACCCGTGTGAGAGCACCAGTGCAGAGGGCAGGGTGGGAGATGCCAGTAGGAATCCTTGGGACAGGGACAGAAACAAAACCCTGTCTTTGGCTTTCGGGTGTGTGCACACCTGCCATGCTCTGTTGCAGACCTTGCCCAACTTGAATCTCTGTTTCACATGGAGATTTGTGTTTGCAGGGTGCTTTGGGATGAAGGCTGGCTTGCACAGTGCTATTATTCACTCACTGATGGGTGGGTGGAGGAAGCCTGCAGAATACAACCTTTCATTTGCAGCATTTTATAAAAGTACATTCGACTTTTAAGCTTTTCCATGGTAGCAAATTCAACTCCTGCTGTCAGGACTGCTTGCTTTGGGCAGGAGACAACTGGCAGTATTTATTTTCCTTTCTAGCAAACAAAATAATATGTATCTTTCCAGCAGAAGAAAAGTGATGTGGTTATTCATTTGGGATTTCAGATTGCCTTGCCCACAAAACATGCCTGGGCTCTACATCTCAAGAAAAACCTTCAAAACTTGTAGCCAAAAAACAACAACACGTGTTTGTATTTGCCATGGCACAGTGTGACAAATAGGGGAATCTGTCTATTTGTAACTTAGGGCTCTTGAACTGCCTGGCTTTGCTGTACCCCTTTTATTAAGTCCTGAGACATTTTCCTGTGTAAAGGACACAGTGGAAGGAACAGCAATATACTTATCCATGAATTATATCTATTCATAACTTCATTTGTTACAGATGATCAACTACATAACATATCTTACTCCAGGAAAATTAAATTTTATATAATAACATTTTTTCCCCAGTAGGTACAGGAGTTTGGTAGCTGGCAATTAAGAGACTGTATGAAAAACTGCATGTTTTTCTCAGGGACAAGTCAAATACAAATTAATAGAAGAATTTATGGAGATCAAGGAAACGTGAGCAACAAAGACAGGGGTAGGGGCGCACTTTCATGTGAAAACTTTTCAATAGTAAATCTAGATGAAGAAGACAGAAACAAAAATAGAGAAGAAATTCATTCAGAGGAGCTCTTCTGCTGAAGGACTGGCTGGGCAGCAGGCTGGAAGCACTGAAATGGGAAACAGCCCTGGAGTAAGGGCCTGTGGCCAGGGTGAGGGGAGGTCAGATGGGGTGAGGAATCAGGGCAGGAGAAACTTCAGCTGATCAAAGAGATGGGGAAAAGAAGTCTGGGATGAAGAGGCGAGTCAGCTGGGGATGGGACGGATAAATATACGTACTTTGGCATCTTGCCTCCTAAGGCAAGCCACAAGTCATGCCTGCCATCTCTAGTCACACCGTGAGAGACTCTCCAGAGTTTTACCTTACCTCTCCAAATCAGCTGCTGGGCGCAAGGCATGGAGGTTCGTGTCGTACAGAAGTGCAGGGGCGCCTGCCCGCTCATTGAAAAGCAGTTCAGCTTAGCTCCATGGTTGCAAAGGATCTTGAGGCACTCGACATTTGCTGTTTCACACGCTATGTGGATTGCAGCTTTTCCATTGGGCCGGCAGTTGATTGTAGCTTTGTGATTGAGCAGGACCGAAAGACTCTCCAGATGCCCATACATGACAGCCAGATGAAGCCCAGTTGCCCAGGATATTTTTAATTTGTAGCTAGGTAGCCAATACCCTGTACGAAACGAAAAAGCATTACCATCCTTGGCTAAGATTTTCCTTTGGATTATCCACCTACTGAGAACAACGGAGGAGGAAGAAAAGGCTGGAGTTTTGGCTTAATTTGCTGTAATTTCACCAGCTAGAGTTTAGTGTACACGTAGTTCTCTCAAGCATAACTTGATTTTCATTAGGTACTTTTCCTATGTGCACTGAATAGCCTGTCTTTTGGAGAGATAATTCCATGTAGATGTACTCCAAAGGCAGCTTTTGTTTTTCTGGTGACCTCTGGAGACTGAATGATGATGATGATAATAATAACAATATTATTATAACAATAATAACAATGCAAATATAGTAATATTTATATAATAATAATAACAATAATAGTAAAGGCTTAGTGCATTTGAAATGCCACTAGCTAAAAATACAGGGGAAATGGGCTCTTCAGTCTGCCAACAGCTAAACAAATAAGAATAAAAAGGAGTAAGTTGGAATAAGAAGGCAGTATTTACTCAGGCCAGTGACTCAACAGACAGCTTATCCTGCTGTTTCTGCGTGGGAGACTGCAGGATCATGCATGTCAGGAGCTGGATTCAGACTCCTAGTGATGCATTGCACATAGATGACCCGTGGCAATGTGGCTGCAGCTGTATCACAGACCTTCTGCCAACTACTGCCCCTGAGGAGCACGGAGTGAGGAGTTTTGATGTAGATGTAAACTTGGTGGAAGAGCCAAATAGAAGCAGGGGCAGCTTAGTATGAAATTTGGCTCCAAAATGTTCAGATTTTTCACAGATTTTTTTTTTTTTTAACTTATAAACAGGTGTAAGACCAATATTTGTTCCCAAGATAGGACTACATGTTTAATGCAGTCTCTGAAGTGATTACTATAATCATTTGTTAAAAAAAAATTATAAATAAATCTGTGCAGAAGAGCAGGATAAATCTGAAACTTTTCTTTCTCCTTATTTTTTTTTTTTTAGGTACAGCAGCTGCTTCTTAGCTAGAATGTGCCTATAAAATTTTCTGGGTTTGATTTATTTATATCTACTTGGACAAATGCCTGGTTAAATACTGTTATCAAGAAAAAGAAAAATGCTGCAGATGTATAATGAGGCCAAATTAATTCAGACCTTTGTTTTTGAGTCTTTAGTTTTATACAGTTTTTCCACCTTAATTTCTCCTAGATACAATTTTTGCAGGAATCATATGTACTGCATTAGACAGGAAGAGAGATGGAGAGGAAGGAAGGAGACAGAAACAAACCACTGGTGGCAGAGAGAAACACCTTTTTCATCATTTGTCCGCAAACTGGGTGCCAGGTAGGTGGGCCGTATCCCAGAGTCTATGCACGCAGCACAGCAGGATGCTGAAACTGGATCCCCAACTGAACTCACATTTGTTGTTCCCCCTTGCTACCAGCCTGATCCCACACTGGGGTGGGCCTGAAGATATGTAGATGCCAGCCATAAATGATGTGAACAGCAGGACAGTGATCCTTAAAAGCCAAGTTACCCCTTTATACAGCCACAGCTTTCCTGCCTGAGACCACCCTTTATTTCCTTTACTTGTGCTGCTGCAGGTGAGCATCTCCCACATCCCCTGCCCAAACCCACAGACATCCCTGAGCCCAAGGGGATGGGACCTGGCACTGAGCAGGAAGAAGACACAGGCTTTGCAGGAGGCCTCTTTAAGCTCATCTGTTTCTTGGGGTGGAAACTAGCAATGGTGCACGAAAGGCCAGTGTCCTTGGCAGCTCTCAGCCTCTTTTGCAAGAGAGGAAGCCCCTCCGACACCCATGGCATCTCCTTCCCACTGCATTGCTTACAGCAGAGCTCAAGTTGTTTGACTGGCAGAGCTTAATTTTTCTCCCCTCTCCCTCCCCAAGGAAATCCCCCTCTTAAATCATGGTTATCTGGGATTCAGAACAACGGCAAAATTTGCATTGTAGCTGACAGGGTGCCTTCTGCCTTTCAGAAAGGTATACTGCTGTGATTTAGGCCATAGGGTGCATTTATCTCTTTCTCCAAAAGAAACGAGTTAATTCTTGCTGCCAAATGATCTACAATTAAAAATCCCATAGTCTTAAACTACAACCAGAACACATTTTAGCCTGCTGAGGGCAGAAGAGCAGATATTTTAGGATACACTCATCATTGTGTGGGTTAGCTCAGATGCTGTCCCCAAGGGAAGTAAGTCATGACTGCATCATCCTCACCCTTATGGAACCAAAAGAACAGCTGTTCACTAAATAAGAGGTAAACACAGAAAAGGGGAAGGGGTGGGATGTTGTCCCTCCCTTATGCCACAGGGGGAAAAAAAAAAAAAAGTGCATTTGCTGTGCTGCTGAGACTGGAGGTGTTTATCTCCACGTATGCCTAACTTCCTAACTTCTGGCAAAAGTTGGTCATTGCTGCTTTTCAGATACTCATGAGGAGTCTGTTAGCAAGTAGGTAATGAAGTCTATTGATTTCAGCAGACAGCAAACTTGTTTCATTGTTTTGAACTGTAAGTTTCTGGAAACTCAGTATCTGGCTGACAGCTGGTTTGGATTTTCTACCTTCCAGAACAGCTGAAATGTCTTCTCTGTTTTTGTTTTTGTTTTTTAATTATTATTTTTAATTTTAAGCCAAAATATTTTGATAAACCAGCAAATCCTCACTTTCTGTGAGCTTGAAAAACACAGCTCCTCCTATCCAGCAACATTCAAGGTCCATAGGTTTTCTTTAGCTCTCCTAAGCCAAGAAGAATTCACTGTACTACTATTGTAAACTGCAAATGGAAGAGACTGAATATTTTGTTTCTGAACTGTCTGTTTATGTGTTGGGGAACATGCAAGACATTTGTACACCACACTTAGCCTTTGTGTGTCTATCCTGGGCTTTGCAGTCTAATTCTCTGCAAGGAGATGGCAAAGGACCCCTCTTTCTGGACTTCCCTAAAGCTACAGCAGCTGCCCTGGTGGCGTGGAGGCTGGTGCTGGTGTCTGGCCTGCCCTGCACCAAGCCCTGCAGCACAGCTGATAAGCTCCCCTCCGGTGACCGTGGCCGTATGAGCCTCCTGACCTTGCTGCCTGTGAGTCAACTTAGGCTGCAGCTTTAGGAGAGGCATGAGGCCACAGTTCCTGGAAAACTACCTGAACCCATCTACTTCCTGGCTTGTGAGTGCTGCCACGTTTACCTTGTTTATAGGATGCCAGGATCAGGTTTTCATCTTCCACTTCAAACACCGTGTCCACGTCTATTTTCTTTTGGTTCAAGAGCTCTTCCAGTGTCTCATAGTCATTGGACTTTAGGGCTTCAAGGAAAGCCTTTTTCACCAACTTTGCAGCTGCATTTCGAGTCATTTTCCTCTCCGTGTTCTCTCCTTCTTTGCATGTCTCCTCCAGATCCATTTCCAAATGTATTTATTTGTGCTGTGAAGAGGGGTACACTGAGGTCCCTATAGCGCAGTTACATGCTGAAGTTCCTGAAGACCAGAAGGTAATTTTATCACTTGGTCATGCTGATCTGCTTGTTCTATTTATATGAGGAGCATTTCAGGCATTGAAATACCACTCTTAGATATCACCACACTCTTTTTGTGAAAGTAAGGACAGACACACTAGCAATAAAACCAGAATAAGAGATATCTCTACAGGCTTTATACACATTAAGCTTCACTAACCACGTGGCCGCCCTCTGCTCCTGCCATGCACTCACATTAAAAGACACTACGTCCTTGGTGCTGTTTCTCAGCTGGAGAAATACTTATATTTCCTTTCATAGTTACCATTAGTGATTTATTGACTGAAGAGGGATGTGGTGCTCGCTCTGCACATGCATTTTAGCTAATGCATTTCAGAAAGAAAAAAAAATCCAAGGGACTCTTCTTGTGGGAGGCAGCTCTTTCTTCTCCAGGACAGCATTCATCCTGTTGGTGCCGCTTGCATTCCTCCAGCCACCAGGCAGGCTTCCACAAGACCCCCCCACTATGCAGATCTCACAGATGCCCTGATACATAAAGCCCCAAGCATGGCTGTGTTGATCCAGCCGAGTCTGCTGCTGTACAATGCCCCGAGCAGCAGGAGTTCCCCATTTTACTTAGGGACCACAGGTGGAAGGTGGAAGTGCACCCAGGAAGGAGAAATGCAAGGATGAAAGGGCTGCAGAGCTGTAAGAGCTGTATGGCCACATTATGGGACAGGGGAGCTCTTTATACATTCACACTCCCTCCTGTGTGACTGCCTCCCTCTTAATTTCATCCTCTCAATAGTGGATGTCTCCACTCCATCCTTCAGGAGAAGAAGGCTTGTCTGGCACGAGCAGAGGGACAAGATGTGAACTTCACATCCTATGTCACATCCTTGTTACTCGCATGGCTTTTTTAAACCATGATATTCCTGAGAAGTCATGGGTGTACAGAGCACCAATACGTGGCTGTCCTCAACAAATCACCTCAACTACACTTTCCAGTTTGAAATGGACTTTTGTCTGTCTTTCATAAATATTATCAGATGGCACAAAGACACTCAATCTAGCTGTATAAAGGACCATGCCAGTACATCTCCATACTGCTCCGCCATCTCACCAAGGCTGAGGTGTACAGACAAGCATGTGGCTGTGACAGACTGCTGTACGTCTGCTGAGCCATCATGCTTGCTCTTCATTGACAACCAAGGTGAAGTAATTTATGGTAGCTTGGCCCACGGTGAAAGAGAAGGCTGATCACAATTACCTCATAGTTGTCGTGGTCCAAGAGGGTGCACAGAGAGTGCACTTCAGAGGCACTACAACTTGCTCGCCTTCAGTACTTTGTGTGGCCCTGCTCTGATTCTCATAAAAATCTTCATTAACACTAATGAGCTTAACATAGAGAAAGGGAACAATTACAGATACCTCTTGCCTTTATATTTACTCTTTTCCTGTAAGCTGCATTTGGGTCTAACCTTGACAAACCTACTTCCATAAGTACACTGGTTGTTTCAGTACCCTGGTGCTTTCAGCACAATTATATACAAGAATAAGGAAATGATATTATAAAAATAATAACAAAAGACGAGACTATTTTTTCCACAGGAAGACAAAATAACTTCTATTTATTAGCTTAAAGTGTGGTAAAAACACATTTAAGGATATAAAAATAAGGTAAGCTATTGGTGGGGTAAAAGGAGCAATTTTTACTGTGTCAATATTTTTGCAATATATCTAACTTCCTACTGACTTCTCCATCACCATACCACAAGGTGGCAGTTTGATTTTGAAAGTCAAAACTGATGTCAACCAAGCCCCAAAGCTGCCAAATATTCTGAACATCTCACTGTGAAACAATGGCTCATTACTTGCTTAAAATAAATAACAGTACTGTTATTAATGGTACTTGTAGGATAGACTTGAGGCCACTGTGATGGGCACTGCAGACACACACATTATATCCTCTAAGAAATGTAGTTTTGGTATTTAGGATCAATTGTCCAAATTACACAGCTAACACAAAAGCAGGTTTTTAGAGGAAAGACAGCTCCTACCTCCACAGCTCACCCCTCCTCGTATGAACCACAGGCACAAAAACACCTGCACCTCACCAGGGCTGCCCTTGTAAGTGACTGCAGCAGGTCAGAAGAACCAGTTGTGAAGGGTTGCAGAAAGAAGAAAAAGGGCAAACAACACTTCTGGGGCACATGCTGCTTTCCACCTCAGGCAATGGGAGTGTCACCACAGACTTCGGATCAGCTGTGAGGACCCTCTTGGTCAAACAAAGCAGGTTATCACAGGCTTGCTCCAAAGTCCACTGAAGTCAAGGGAAATATTTACACTGATTTCAGTGGTTCATGTTCTTTATTAGGCTGGGCACTGGGCAGCAGAACTGAGCCAGGGAGAGCTGCCTAAAGGCAAGTGCATGAAGTAACATCGGGGTGATATTATGAGATGTGTGAGTGGTGGCAGAGGAGTTCATGTGAAAGCCAGAGATGTGATGGCTAATAAAAGACAAAGACAGCCTTAAGGAGAAAATGAGAAAAGATATACTGGTAGGCTGTGTGGAGTGTGTCTCCTGGGGAGACTGAAGGAGCCAGGGCCCCCTCATTAGCACCTGCTGATGTAGAGCAATGATATATTGGCAGCTCTGCAACCCACACCTCCACAGCAGTGTTGGAACAGCTCTAGCACCACAGAGCTTTGGAGGTGAAGATCAACATCCTGAACTCTATGCTGGGGCAGGCAGAAAGCCAGCAAAAGGGGAAAATGCTCCAAAAGAAGAGTTGTGATGCAGCTGGAGTAGTGGAAGAGAAAATACAGGATATACAGGAATATAGAAACCCATCCTAGCTGAGATCCAAGGTGAGCACAGCTGCCCATCAGCCTCTGTACAGCACCGCTGTCCCAGTGTCAATGACAGTAGCAGGGACCTTGAAGCATTGTGTGCACCCCACAGCTCTGAACCTTGCAGCAGTGTGAGCACACTTGGCTGGTGAGGCTTCAACTCTGCCCTTTCCTTGCCTCAGCAGATCGCTGGCTAAAGCAGGTTACTTAGGCAGTAATACTGCAGCCTCCATGCGAAGCCGTCTGTGCTGCTCAGAAGCCTGGCATGTTAAGGAGGGAAATGTACTGACGTTCAGGTCTGTGTCCCTGAAGCAAGAAACAGATCATTGAGCTAATCCCACGCTTTCATCTCTTCTGAACAGTGCATGCTCTTAAAAATGCTGCTGCAGTAGTGATCGCAATCCGCTCGCTTTGCTGTGGCTCTTACAGAACCTGCAGTACCAGGCCAAATCCGCCACCCCACTGCCCATGCTGCTTACAAATCCCTTGTTTCTTCCTGGCTGCTCTCACTTCCCAAACAGGATAAAGCATGATCCTTTTACCTATTTGTATCACACTTCTTTTGTCAATATTTGCACTGATTTTTTTCCTTGTTGTACATCCTTCTGCCTGCTTTAGCCATTGTTATATTTGATCTGATTTTATTCTTCCAGGGTGCTGGCTCTGAGTGTGAAGATTACAAAAATCTTTTCTATGTTCCTTGTTTTATTTCTCAGTAGAATAAAAATAATACAAAAATCTCTTCAGCTGTGCCAGGTGCAAACTATTTTCTCCAGGTGCTCAGCTTGTAAATCATCTTTTGAGAAAAGTCCTCTCTGTAAAATCACCCCTGTGGCTGCTTAACCTGAAACCACCTAAATATCATCAGTTTGGAATCCTCCTCTTGTTCTTTGATGCATTGTTTCACTCTTGTTCTTGTTTGCTAGGGATGGGGAAAAAAATGACACAGATTCCTCAAAGGCATTCAGACATCAGATTTCTGAGTCTCTGGAAGTCAAAATCCCAGAAGTGAGGCATCTTCCAGAGCCTGGGCATTCTAGTTTTGTCTTCAGTAAAGCAAGTATAATTTAGAAACATTTGTCAATAGAGATGCTTTGTCTTAGGGACATGTGTGTTACAAAACCAAAGGTTGACACCAGCAATCCTGAATTGTGCTCTCATGGAGCTTCATGACTGAAAACTTCATGACAAAAGCTTAGCCTATTCTTCCATGGGTTTCTTTGTGTTTTTCATGAGTGCTATTTCCATCTTCAGCTCCAAGGATCTGCTTCGTTTCTGCAGATTGTTCCAGCTTCTACTATCAATGTATTTATTAGGATGTCCAGAAGCTGCAGGGGGTTAGGGTTGCCTTAGCTACTGATGTTAGGATCTTAGCTCTTGAATTAGGGGTGTTTCAAAACTAAGAAATAATTTCTAAAAATGACCACAAACAATATAATTATTTGTTGACCTGTATAAAGTATGAACCAGACCCAATTCCTTTGCAAAACAATTAAAACTGATTCCACCTTTACCCACACACAATGCTTCTAGGCTCTCTTTGCTTCAAAGAGCAGGAATATTGTAAACAAGATACATCTATATAAAGACAAATTAAAATCTTATAATGAACAGCAATTTCAATGACTGGGAAAGAATCTTACCTAGCTATGTTTACTGGATTTTTTTTTCTTTTAGCTTTGTATTGTAGTATCTTACAATATTTAAACCAGCAGTATTTTGTAACCAAACTGACATGAATCTCTTACACTTCTTTCCTCCTGTTGAAATGAAGCAAGGACTATTGGATTGAAACGAAGCCTGTGGAAAGCATTTCTTTAAAGACAAGTGTTGCTTCACAACAGTGAGACAAAAATAATTCATTGCACACAGAAAGAGCCCCGCAGGTGGCTGTGTCTCTCCCACTCTCTTTCAGAGCTGACTGCGGCTTGGCCATGCTCCCTGGCAGGGCTGGCTCTTGCTGAACTCTGACAGTTGTTGGCTGAAGACGAGACATTCTCATCAGGCTGTTCCCAGCCACTTCTGCCTTGTCTGCTGAAGTGAAATCTGTGCAGAGCTGAGCTGTTGTGTGTGAGATGTTTCCTATATATGTTTTGCAAGTGTGGCAAGGCTCTAAAATGCCAGACTTTGGGGGTCAACATACTGATGCATGAAGGAGTATTAATACATTCAGCAGAAGCAGTATGGAATGACTATTCCTGCTCTCAAAGACTAAATTTGAACTGATGTTGAAATAACGCATGTGGAATAATCTGCCAAAAGGGTGGAATGTGTGAAGAGGGAAGATGAGCTATCACCAAATAAGCAGTGCATAACCACCAAGGCTAGATGCAGCAGAGATGCAGACAGGGACAGTGCAGGCCTGTGGTGGCTCAATAGTCATCATGCACTCGGGTGAAGGTGCCAAGGGTTTGGTGAATATTTTCAGTCTCCTCTGTTCTCTGTATTTATAAATCACTCAGTGATAAACAGCAGTTTGTTAGTTGCATTTCTAAGCAACAGAAGCTGTTAAGCTTGCTTCTTTCTAGTGTTAACACCTACCTTCCCTGAATGTGACAGACCAAATCATTAGTTGAGTAAGTAATAATACAGCTATGTTAGTCTAAGTAAGAATGTGCATATTAGATGGGGTTTTTATCAGTACAGCACTGGATAAATCTTGCTTACACTGCAGGAATCCCAGCTCTTATTCACAGATATCAGAAATTTACATGAATGATGCAAGGATGGCTTGGCCTTGGTGGTATTGTAAGGGATGCAAAGCAAAGGGAATGAGAAGAGAATCCTTACTCTCCCACTGACCAGCACAGTGGAGACTCTATGAAAAAAATTCTTATGTTGTATCAAAAGAATTAAATATGTTGATTCACCATTCTGAGTCTTTTAGCACAAAAGCAGAGAAAACAAAAGCAAATATTTTTCCTTTAAGTTTACAGTTGCCATGATTTACACCAGTTATTATAAGATTCTCTAAGGAAAGAAAATAACTAATGCTACCATTTATCTCCTGAGCTTCTGAATGACTGAACCATTAATATGCTAAAAACATCAACATCTTCCAGTTTATATTTTGATTCTCCGCGTATGGGTGTCCATAATGTTATATGGAATATCTATTGTAAAATTATATTCACTTTAATGAGGTCTAAATGCGTTTACTAGACCTGTATAGAAAAATGTGCTTGCAGTATTAAAATAATTTTATTACCATTTAAAATCTGTTACCATAGTGACCAACCACAATTTCCTCAGTAGCCTTGTCTAAGAATTGTTTGTAGGCTTTATTTTTGCTTTGTTTTATTTTCTCTCCTGCAATCTGTGAGCCAAGCACTCATTTAAGTAATTTTTATTCTTTTTATGACCTGTCCTTTTCCAACCATATTCTCGGTTAAGTCAGTAAGAGTTCAGACTGAGTTTAAAACAAAGGTCATGACTTTGGCTCTTCCTTTTCAATAATTACTTAAGAAATAAAAAGATACAACGCTGCACACTGTGTGCTTAATTTTATCACCAACAGAGCATGCTAACCTAACATAAGAAAGAGTCCTGAAGTATCAAAAGCCTTGGGAGGCAGGTACCTTTTAGTATCAATATAATAGTCATGTCAAAGATATGCTGAATTGCATCTAAAGCTGAAAAGCACTTGGAGAAAAGCCTCACTATTTCAAGAAGGTTCTTTGTAACCAAGCCTTTTAAAAAATCAACCCACTTATCACTCAGCTGCCGTCCTAATCTTTTCAATAATGTACTTCCTTTTGAGAAATGATAACTTGAAGTGGTGTTTATATTCCTGCTTGAGGCATGTGTCTTCTTCCAGGGAAGAACAGTCTAAGGAGCCTGCATACCACCCTGTTCTCTCCTCATGAGGCTGTGGAAAATTGTTGCACTGGGGAGGCAGTGAGAATGTTTCTGAAGCAACAGTCAGAAGGCAGGAGAGATGCAGTTACTCTTTTTTTGCCATCACCCTTCTCAAGACCAGCCTTTTTATTCTTTTTTTTTTTTTTTTTTTTTTTTCTTCATGCACAGAGAAGCATAAGAAAACTATGCAAAGATAGATAGATCTTCATGCTCTCAAGTCTGGTGCTGGTACTTCTCCCCACCAGCTGGCTCTGGCTGTCATCTTGGCTCCTTCTCATTCACATCAGTGATGTTTAATGGCTAAACGGGAAAGATGAGCATGACCTGAGCAAATCCCTCACACCAAATCCCTCTGTAGCCAGAAGAAATATCCTCATCACCATAATCTGTTCTTCTTTTTTTTTTATTTTTTATTTTTTTTATTAAATTCAGACAACACCAATTTTTCAACACAGTTTTCTCTTCTGGTCAGAGTCCAGCTACACTGTAACTGAATATGTTTTTGGAGATCTGTGCTCTTATGGGAGGGCTGTCCTAACCTGCATAAAGCCTGAGCAGATAGCCTTCAGCAACACGTAAACCACTGCCAGACAGAAGCAACTAGCAAGAAGGTGAAGTTTGCCAAAAGAATAGGCAGATAATATATTACCTGGACTGTTAATGAATAAACCAAACAAGTGGTACTCTACAAGAGCAATCAAAGAAATACAAGTGACGAGCAATGAAACTGAGGCAGCAACAGATAGAGTTCAACAGAGCCCTTGTGAGAGGGTAGCTACCAAGTGGCATAATATAAAATATTCCACAGTCTCCTATGTTAGTAGCATGTTCTCTTGTGTTTGTAGTAAATGGAAACAGCAGTCTGGTTGCTTCAGTGGTTGAATCTGTAAAGGCAAGCCAATCGTGAAAGTGACGGGAAAGACTTAATAGC
Source organism: Aythya ferina (assembly GCF_964211825.1). NCBI lineage: Eukaryota > Metazoa > Chordata > Aves > Anseriformes > Anatidae > Aythya > Aythya ferina. The sequence goes on along the minus strand of NC_140297.1, from coordinate 26,284,722 downwards.
AGTAATGATTTATGTGAGGTTAACGATAATCCAAACACACTGTTCTCAGCATGGCTGCGTGTGCAAAAAAAAAAATAAATAAAATTGATTGATACAAAGAAGATTAGAAGCATACAATATCTCTCTCTATTTATTTATTTATTTTTCTTTAGAAACCAGTTCTTGCCAGCTCTACAAAGGAGACTGTGTGGGAAAACAGAATTAACCCTCTGTGTTTCAAACAGCAGGTTCTGTTTCCTGTGTATTGCCAGACAGAATTTCAGCTGGTCTCTGGGCTAGTTTATCCCTTTCTCAGTGAGGTGGCCCATGGTTTTGTGGTATAGTTTCAGTCCTGACTACCGAGAGCTGCACGTACTTTAAGTCACTTAATGTAGATTCCTGGCTGAGTTCCTCATTTTCTGGAGAGTGGGATAGTGGGATGTGTTGTAGCATAATTTTTGAAAAACATACAGATGTTTTAAAAATACTTAATAACTTTTAATTCTCCTGAGAATGCCTAATATTTAAAGATGACAACACAAGACTGGTACCTGCTGACTGTTTTAACCAGCTTTGACTAGGCGTATACAATGCACAACTCAATAATACCTTTTCTAGAGGCATAGATTTTAAAGCCCACTAGTATGTTAATAGTTTTCTAGCTCTGAGAGGGTATTTTTTTTTTTCTTCTATGTGTGCAGAACTTAGTGTGGCATCATAGGGGTTTGTTACTAGGACTTCCAGATACAAGAGTAATATAAACACTTAAAAGTCCTATAAAGAAATTTCCGACCTTCTATTAAAAGTAAATTACAGATTTTTCAAAATGCAGTATTTTCATCAATTCTTAGTTAAACCAGCTGTTTTTTAGAATGCTTAGTAAAAATACACAGAAATAAAAGCTAATTAGTAAATAAGGAATATGTCGTGGTGATACTAGAGACTACTTTCAAATCCTGTGAAGAAATAGAACATTATTTTTCTTTTATTATTTATATGTCTTATTTGTCTAACACCCAGATCAAACTTGTGATAAAAACAACTGCTGTGCTGTTCAACAGAATAAAATGAATTAAGTTCATCTAACTGCTCATCACTGAGTAAAGGGAAAGTGCAGTGAAAGAACTAGTTATCCTGCAAATATACCTGATTCTTGGAGGATAGGTCTGCTATAAAAAATCTGTATCAAAGTCAAAATCAAGCAGTGTCTCCTATAAAGCTGTTGGCAGCCGAATCCTAAAAGTTTAAACTACACGATACCACGCTGCTCATGCTGTACACCTGCTGAAGGGCTGCTAGAACCAGCCACCCAGGGTACTCAAAGTAGATGAAGAGAAATTTCAGTGTTTCTGGGTATCAAGGGTCCAACACCCCGCTCTGTGCACCTTCTAGCTCTTCTTTGTGTTTTCCTTGTGATGATATTGGGCAGAAAAGGCAAAGTCTAGTTTCTTTTCTAGAAAGTCCATCATGGCCTGATGGAATTCAACCTGCTGTTGAGCTGAATGAGGTTGAGAGCAGGGTGGAAGTTCACATCAGGCAGTGCTCTGCAGCATCCCATAGATGCCTTCTCACTCTGCCACTCGTATTTCACCTCCTGCAGAAAGGCAGAGTGCAGAAGGGGTGTTTTTGGACTCTGCAAAGGCTCTGGCTCCACCAAGGCCGCATTCTTTGCTCCTTGGCACATGTTTGCATGCAAGAGGCTATGATGTAGCAACTCAGCGATTTCAGTGAGAGTTGGATTGGATCCTAGATTTTTCCCCAAATTATCTGTTCACGCTTTATGCTTAAAAGACTAAAATAGCTTATGAGTCCACATGAATTATACCTTTACATGTACATATGCTGTTACAACAGTGTATATCTGTATATATGTGTATAACATTATATCTGAATGAAAATACTATGAGAGCTAAATAACAAGAGCGTTACCATAAATAGGTAAACCATCTCGTATTTAGCAGTGTAACTACAGGAATCTGTTTGCTTTTTCAGACTTACAGTGAGTATAATTTAAATAGACTCTTCCATGGGGCTAGTATTGGTTTTGTTTGCCCTTCTAGCTTAAGTAAATCTTAGCTGAAAGATTTTACACATTATTTTCATCTTAATTCTAGTGGAGAGTGGGTAATCATCCTGTGTGTAGGGACCAGATGTTACTTGCATACTCTATATTTAGTTGTCTGTCTCACCCTGTATACCCTGAGGATTAGATATCAGTATGTTTTCAAGTCATTGCTTTATGACAGTATATTTAGTTTTCACATCAGTTGTACCAGAAGGGTTTGAAATTTCAGAAAACAAATCTAGACACAGACAAAAACAATAAAGCAATACCTGCGTAAAGTTCTTCCCACTGAAAGCAGCGCTAAGAATGTGTCATTCTGCTTGCTGGTGCTTAGGGAGGCTCGTGGGCTGGGTTTGCAATAACCCAGCATAACTGCCAAATATCTTTTAAGACTATTACTCAAAATTGCCAGAAAATACGAGCAGAATTGATTCTGTTACTTCTCATGCACTGACTCTTCTGTCTTGCTGTCTTGGCCTCCAGACTGCTTTGCCTCCTTCTAGGTATGTTTCCCATGCTAAAGGCAATAGCTGCTCATTGCAATGCTGCTCTCTGGTTTGTAAACACTTTGCCCTGTACACCAATAACAAAATGAATGATGAAGGGTTATGGGTATGTGTTTACCCATATAAACAATCTCCCTACCACAGCAACTCTGTCTTCTCTGAATCTGTGATTCTCTCACTTCTAAGAGAAGGCCCTTAGCTGGAGCTCCCTGAGCACCCTGACAACAGCCCTTGCCTCTCCCTGCACATCTCCTGCCTGCAGCTGTACATGAATCTCTGCCTGCCAGATAAGAGAGTGGCTCAGCCAGCTCACTGCACACTGGGTGATCAGGCCAAACAGGTCCACTGAAGACTTGTTGCCATCTCACCTGGAGGTCAGGATGTTAATTTTGGTCTCTGCTGGTCCTGGCTCTCTGAATATTCCAGCCATACACTGCCTGTAGTCTTGATTCACTTGTAGAGTTTCAGGGTGTGGCTGCCATCCCTCCAATTAAGGAGTACGAAGTACTTTCCATGACACAGAATTGATGATAATACTATTATAACATTCTGCTTTGAAGGTTTCCTTACCTTTGAGTCATGTAAAACCTACACAGGCAACACCTACACTTATGTATTTGAAGCAACTCCGGTAATGCAAGAGTAACCAGGACTTGGAGCTGCGAGATTAAAGCAATCTTGGTGGTGTTAAACTGGATTTACATTGATGTAAATCTGAAAGTAGGATTTGGTAAACATGTGGGACAGTCCAGAAAGTGAGGAACCAGGTGTAGGAACCATAGTTCATGAAGAAACAAACACTTCTCTATTTATTCTTCATTTCCATTTCATCCTTTTCTTTATGCTGCATGGTGCCAATACAATTAAAGAACCCCACATTTTATAAATAAGCTTTGTATACTAAAACCCCTAACCAAAAAGTATCTATTTTAGCACAAAACATCTAAGCACAGTGTGTATAATAGCTTTTCTTGTTTGTTACAGGGTATATGTGTCAAGGCTAACTCCTTCCTTTCTTTGTCTTGAAGTATTTTAAAAGCTGCAGAATTTTAAAATCTCACTTTGTATCTTTTTACTGGCATATTGTACCCTGAAAATACAGAGCTTGAATTTTCTTTTCTGAGCAACTTGCCTGTTACTTGCAATACATTTAAAAAAAAATAAAAAAATCATGGTAGCACAGAAATAACGCTTAATTAGGCATTTCCCTCTCGTTCCTTTTCTGTGTCATTGGGTTGTTCCACTTCAGTGAGAGGCTGTGATGGCATCAATACATCATCGCTATCACAGCAGACAGCAGCGAGCCTCCTGCATTGTGGATGTCTTCTCATAAGGCTGGGCTGGACTTTACCTTACCTTCCAGCACAGCACACAACTATGTGCTGTGCCTTGAATGCTGCATGCACTGGTGTTCACACCAGTGCAGCCAAGCCTCCAAGAGACACTGGCAGTGGTTAATATTTGACAGTGCTTTGAATCTCACTGTTCAGTGTTGTCCTGACTGCATTTTTATCTGAAAGAGCATGAAAGTAGTGCTCACAGAATGGGCTGATACTCTTGGTGCAATGCTTTTGTATGCCTGAGACCCTGAATGGGCAGAAGTGATGATGACAGGAACACGACTCACCTTTACTTGCATTTGAAGTAAAGCGGCTCCTTTATTTCACACACAGCTTTAATCTTTCAAAAGCTGCATGACCCTCTGCCTCCTTTGCATGACTGTTATCAGTCGTGGTGTTTGTTCGAGGCAGCTTGCAGCCAAGACAGCGGGATTTCACCTGTAAGTCTTCAGTATTGTATTGCAAGGCACACTACTAGCTCAGCATGCTTCTGCCTGGAAAAAGGCAGCATTATTTGCTTTATGCTTGTGACAAGGCTGAGCCATGGCAGCGCGATCAAAGCCATCAGTAATACCCTGCACACCCAGTGCTCTGTCAGCAGCAAAGGGCAGATTGCCTGGGAGGACCTCTTTGACTTTTGATTTAGCCTGGCATCTCTCCAGCTTAGCAATTCTGCCACCTATAAAATAATTAAAGCATCTCCCTTCGCTGCTGCTTCCAGATGCAGCAAGAAGTAGTGCTGCACAGCAGACAGTAAACAAGAGCTGTGCTAGGACATAGCCTTGCTTGGGGCTGTTTTTGACAGTGACAGTTTTTGACATCTTGTCATCACTGAGAGCCACTGCATTACCCCGTGCCATCACTAAATAAGCAAAATATGTTCAAAAACTTATTTGGACATCCAAATTTATGCATATGCCTCTGGGCTGCTTGTGGCTGGCAGTGCTGGAGTCTTTGGTTAGCTCTGCAAAGGCCAGGTAGAGACCTTGACTCTGCTCTCCTCAAACTAGGGCAAGGATGAAAGCCAGACTGTTTCTGCAAAAGCCTTTTCAACAGCCTCCCGAACAAATCTGTTGATGTCATTTTGACATGGATTTTTCTCAGCAGTTGAGAAAATCAATATACCTTGGTGTCACTGCAGGAATGTTTTTTACCTTTTTCTTTGCAAAGACACTAAGAATCTGTATTCCTGAACCCCTTGGGATGCCAACTCTTCAGTAGGTAATTATCATAACTTCCAGCTTTCAAACTAATTGGTGCCACCACATTTACATATAACAGCAAGGTGTGAGCAGGGACTTTGCCTTGCTCTGTGACAGCTGCCCAACAGCTGTAGGAATCTGTGCTCCTTGCTCTTGAATGGGGAGCAGAGAAGTATTATTATTTTTTTATAACTCCAGCAAAAACGAAGAACGCAGGGCTTAAGAAATTGCTGAGATCTTTGAGTAAGCAATCTGCAATTTCCCTTTGATCAGCTAACAGGGTTAAAATGGTTTTAGGCCATAGCCTTTGCAGAGATTTTTGCTATTTTTTTAATGATTGGCAGCTTTTGAAGCTCTTTCCCTCATTTTTATCTTTCAGTATGCAAGCCACAGGCTTTGCTTGTGCTTTCTGCCTGATTTCATGGTAAGCAGTTTGCTTGCTTGCCAGATTTTATTTTTACCTGAAGCTGGTGCAGCACCTGCATGTCAGCAGCCATCTGCTGGATTTGCCCTTGTCGTTAGTCCACTTCTATGATCTGTGTTCAGCAAAACGGATGGGTTCAGTTTAAGATTTCAGCAGTCTGTCTTCGAGACATTCCACTCTGTGCTGACATGTTCAGCTTGTTTCTAAAGTTAAGCTGTAGCAGCATCAAGGTTGGTCTCTGGTTGCTTCCTCATGTCTGTCTTGTCTTCATGGCCACATGACCTCTTCCAAATTTGACTCAGTATTTGTAAAGTAGCTCTCAAGACAGTGGCAGCTGTCTGACTCCTCACTGGTTATGGATCAGACTTGCTTTCAATGCCCTCCATAGCTTGGGAATTATTGCTCTACAATCAGTGCAATAATGATCTATTCCTAAATGTTTTTGCAAGCCTCTTCCATGTAACAGTGAGATAACACATTAGGAAGATTTCTAAATTATTAGTTACTTATCATAGAATCATAGAACAATATGGGTTGGAAGGGACCTTAAAGATCACCTGGTTCCAACCCCCTGCCATGGGCAGGGACACCTCCCACCAGACCAGGTTGCCCAAAGCCCCATCCAGCCTGGCCTTGAACACCTCCAGGGATGGGGCATCCACAGCTTCTCTGGGCAGCCTGTGCCAGGGCCTCACCATCCTCATTGTGGAGAATTTCCTCCTAACATCTAATCTAAATCTCCCCTCTTTTAGTTTAAAACCATTACCACTTGTCCTATCACTACACCCCCTGACACAGAGTCCCTCCCCAGCATTTCTGTAGCCCCCTTTTGGTACTGGCAGGCCACTATAAGGTCTGCCCAGAGCCTTCTCTTCTCCAGGCTGAAGAACCCCAACTCCCTCAGCCTCTCTTCATGGGAGAGGTGCTCCAGTCTCTTAATCATCCTCATGGCCTTCCTCTGGACTCATCCTAACAGGACCATGCCCTTCCTGTGCTGGGTGCCCCAGGGCTGAAGGCAGCACTCCAGCTGGGGTCTCAGGAGAGCAGAACAGAGGGGCAGAATCCCCTCCTTCGCCCTGCTGGCCACGCTGCTTTTGATGCAGCCCAGCAAACAGTTGGTTTTCAGGGCTGTAAGCACACATTGCCAGCTCACATTGAGCTTCTCATCCACCAACACCCCCAGGTCCTTCTCCTCAGGGCTGCTCTCAATGCCTTTGTTGCCCAGCCTGTATTTGTGCTTGGGATTGCCCCAGCCCAGGTGCAGGACCTTGCACTTGGCCTTGTTGAACCTCATGAGGTATGCATGGGCCCATTTTGTGTTGATACATCCTGAAATAATCTGAAGAGTCTAGTTAAGTTTGTCACGTCTGCGTTGTAAAAAATGCAATTAAAAATGTTTTAGCTTTTTAAAAGTTGCTTTGGTAACACACATTGTGTTTCATTAATGATTCAAACACGATGCATTTTGAAATAGTTTGTTGTGAAATCCAAATCTGTGTGGACACAGCTTCTGTATCTTATCTCCCAAAAAAGATGATACGTGATAGAGAAGCAGGCATAAAGGGCATATCTTCCACAAGTGAGACATTTAAGGCTTCCACAGGTAGAAATGATTTCCTTTACCTTTAGCCATGTGACTGTTACCTTGTGTTTACTCAGAGAGCTGTCTAACACCCTTTTACTGTGAGCAGAGAGAGGAAGACTAGGCATTTACGGAGTGCTGCTCACCTGGTTCTCCACATGAAATGAATCCCCTCCAACATGTTTACAGGGGGCCTCTCTGCTTTCCTTGTCTCTAGAGGAATCTAAGTGATTTAATCAGAAGAAGACATCCCACCTCCCTGCTCTGCTCACTTCCTCTGCTCCCCAGCTTGTTAGATTTTCCCCGACATGAACTCTACAGCTGATTATGTGTACACAACTCATTTCAGCTTTCAGACATCATTCTACACAGCAGGAGATCACTCCCAGGTCTCTCCCGTATTTCCCAAAGGCAAAGAGCTCAGGGGAAATTGTAACAGACCGAAGAGCAGCAGGGGGTTTCCAGCATTGCTGCAGCTGCTCAGCCAGCCAAGGGGGTGCTGGGGAGGAGCTGCTTGGGGGCTGACAGTGCCGAGGGGCAGATCCTGGGCTGGAGGGGTTGTGCTGAAGAGGTAAGCTGGAGGTAAGCTGCTGAGACAGCTGCTGAGGCTTTTCTCTCAGTCAAGGGGGACCTGATGGGCAGAAACTTCAAGGGAGATTTACTCCCCCAGGCATCTAGAGAGTAGAGTTTTGTGCTTGGAGTAGTGATGGAGGCTTCTTGTCTAATGAATGCAGAGAAATGGCCACTTTTTAGGGAAGACATCCCAATCACAAAGTTTTATACTCCTTTCATAGGAATTACTACCTCCATGTAACTGTTTTCCTGCCCTGACTATGCAGACTGCCTAGGTGGTGTGATACCAGCAAAGAAAGCGATAAAAGCACCACTCACTTCAAGAGGAGACAGGGAACTACTTGAAAGAGATCTACTGAGAGTTACTACACAGGCAAAGCTCATCGACCTGAGCTGAAAAAAATTAGAAGCTGGGAAAGAGACTTGGGGGATTAATCCAACTTGCCCCTCGTTTTCTTATGCTTCCTTAAGCCCCTGGCTACAGCCGCTGCTGGCTGTCGAGACAGACACTTGGCACATTATGACCAGCTCTGATGTCTACTCTTCATCTCCCCTGTGGATATCCACATTTTTTCAGATGAATGGCACCCACTTTTGGGACACTACAGGCAGTAAGTAGTATGTGCTTTTTCAAATTTAACTGCGGTGTCAATAACTAAATGAAAAATAACATGCCAACAAAGTGGTGCTGCACCAGGCTGAAATACAGAAGAGCTCTGGTGTAAGCCTTTTTACTCTATTGAACAATATGCTCCCAACTGGTCACAGTATGTTTTGTGATCTTACATTGTAATATTTTTTAACATATATAAACATATACACCCTGCAAGGCGTGCACCCCCAAAGCTCTGCTTGAGCAGCCTGCTGCATGGGGACCCCGGAGGAGAGCAAGGGGAGAAAGATGCTGGTGGGAGTGGGACGAGCATCACCCTTTGGGGGAAAATGGGAGGTGGGGTCACTTTTGGGGGGAAACTGAGACCTGGAGTCACTTTAGGGGGGAAATGAGACGTGGGTGCTCAGGGATCCCCGCGAGGACCGAGGGTAGAGGCTCCCCACCCGGGGCAGCGCCGCGCTGGGAGGGGCGGCCCGGGGCGGAGCGGGGCAGCCAGGCCCGGCCCGTCCCGTCCCGGGGCGGAGCGGAGCGGGGTTGGGAGGCGGCCGGGGCTCGGGGCTCGGGGCTCGGGGCTCTGGGCTCGGGGAGCGGCCATGGGGAAGCTGCTGGCGGTGGCTGTGCTCGGGATGGCGGCGGCCCTGGCGGCGGAGCGGCTGCTGGCCTTTCGGTGAGGGCCGGGCGGGGGCGCGGGGGGCGGCCCCGCAGCGGGGGCACCGGGAGCGGGGCTGAAGGGAAGGGAGCCCCCGCGATGTTTTCCCCTGGTTTTGACACAGCCCCTGCGTGGGTGAGGTCTCCTCTGACCTCTGCGGACCGCTGTGGTCCTGAGGTTGGAGTTCGGTGATCTTAGAGGTCCCTTCCAGCCCATTGTGTCTATGCTGCTCTTTGAGCCGTACGCCTGCAGTAATTGCCGCTAATTGCAGAAGGAGGTGAGCACTGCCTGCAGCCAGCCCCCCAAAACTCAGGACCCCCCAGGCACAGGTGTGCGTGCACCTCGCGCTACGTCCACAACTGCTGGCACCGTGCAGTGACCGTGGGGATGCCCCACTCCCGGCCCCAAGAACAAATGCAATACTGGGAATTGGGTAGAGCCGTCTCTCCTGCTAAAAGCAGGGTCCCCCAGCATCTGTAGCGCTCGGTGGGTTTTCCTGCAAGTGGTGTTTTCAGCCCTAAGACAGGCAGGGAGCTGCGGCTGCTGCTAACGGCGTGCCCTGCAATCGTGGAGGCACAGCCCTCAGAGGAGAGCTGTGGGAATCCCAAATTCCCCTGCTGCCCACCCCCACCCAGAAGGCAGGAATCCAGCAAAGCCTTTTTGCGCTTCGGGTGCCTTGGGTATATTGTGTGTACATGGTGTGACACAAAAATCCCTGAAATGCTCAAAAGATAAGGCTTGGAGAACTGTTACAAGTCCTACAGACCTAATTCTTCCTAAACCGGGTTTGTTTATGCATCTGTTGTGTTGCTGATAGCTGCAGACTGGTCTTGAGTAAGACTCATGAAGCGGGAAAGAAATTCTTGTGTGTTACTGACTGAACTGACACGGATTCTGCTGTCGACGACTTGGAGTTGCTAATTCTTCCTGAAGAAAGCCCTTACCAAATTTATAAAACACAAGTGTGAGTTATACTGTGTTACTGGTTTCCTCAGAAGAATACACATATATGACATTGGTCATATATACATGAACACAGTGTTCCTATATGTACGTATGTATATACGGGCATATATGGATTTTATATATGTGAATAATATGTATACGACCAGTATCTATTGTTCATATATGTACACAGCGTTATTATTTGATAACACTCCGTGCTGATACAGCCCTCAGCTTGCGTCCTGCTCAACGCAGCAGCGTGCTTGCAGGAAGATGCTGGCGGTTTGGAGAGAACTGGGAGCAAAACCAGCAATTGGAGGTGATTTTCAGTCCTGTCAGGAAGAGGAAAGTTCTGGGACTGCTTAGTCGAGAGAAGAGGAGAAGTGAAAGAGAGAGAGGGCTTTGAATATGTAACAGGCTGCTGCCCAAGGAGGGGGAATGCCCGCTGTGTGCGTCTCACAAAGCGGGACAGGAGGTGGAGGACTGGAACTGGAACAAGGAGGTGGCTGGGGAGAGGTGCCAAGCACTGGGGTGGCACCAGCTGGCAGAACTCCTGCTTTTCTTGAAGCTGCATCCCCCCCCAGTCTGCACGTCTGATGTGTTTTTGGAAGGCCAGCTCGCTATCTAGGCCATCTGGCTTAGTAGCCGGGGCTGCCCGAGCTAGATAAACTGACACATTTTGAAAAAGCCTCTGTGTGTGCTGTAGGCTTGTGACCAGCGTCCTTTCGAATTACTCTCATTCCAGTTCACAAAGTGTTTCCCTGGGAATGCCGTCGGGATATCATCAGCTCTGCCTGGCTGCTGGCTGCGGTCCTGCTGTGCTTTGGGCGCTGCGGGGCTCGCAGACCGCTTGGGGAAAGCTTTTGCAAATGGGAAAGGGAAAAGTCCCAGGCAAGCAGCAGTGCAAATGATCAGCCCAAGGCAGGGAGGGCTGTGCAGGGGACACCAGGGGCAAACGTGGCTAGATTTTGCTGTGGGATGTTTGCATTCAGAGTGTCCTATGCTTGCAGCAAGTACGTCCTCAACAGGACCGCAGAGTAGGCATGCAAAGAAGGGTGCATTACTAGATGTTAGCCTAAAAGGTTTTTAAGATGAAGGGACGGGGAAATGATTCTTGAGAATCCTACTTCCAACTCCCACTTGTTAGGACATGAGCAGTCCTGCCTTGCAACAGCACTGCTGCTGCTTTTGGATGTAGAATAAGAAATGGAGCGAGTAGCTGCTGGTGGCCTGGCCACCAGACGTAGCTGGAGGTTGGGGCAGAAGGTTGCCCTCTCCTCGTCTGAAACACTGATCCTAACTGCAGGCTGCTGCCGTGCTTAGGTGGCGGAAACCTGAAGAAAGTGTGGCTGACCCTTGAGTTATTTTGTCATTTTAGCTGTGGTGGGTGGCACAAGCTCCTGAAAGCTTGTGAAACTCCTGAAGTGGGTCAAGCTCCTGGAGATACTCCGTTCAGGAGAATCGTTTCATCTCTGGATGCCTGTAACCACGGTGGTGGTTTGGAGCAATTGTTGTCAGGTCTGGGTTTTGCTTATTCAGTAATTTACATCTGATTCATCACTGAGATATGGCAGGCAATAAACTAAAGACACACAAGGAGTGTTGCTTTTTTTAGAAGTGGCTGTGTGCTGTCAACCTACCCTTTTCTCTTGCAGGAACAGACTCAATGCTGCACGGGAAATCGACCCCGTAACCCTCCCAAATTGCCAGCTCATAAAAGGGATTGGTATGTATTCAGAAACGCCGAGTCCACTGCTTTTGTCTGGTTTTATTCTGAAGCAGGTTGTGAAAGCCAGCTTCTCAGCCTGATCCTGAAAGTGCATTTGACTTTCAGACACACTTTGCTGCTTGGGCTTTCAAGCTAGGGAGAAGCCACAGGGAGAAAATTATACTGAAAATCTAGTTTGTTTGGCATCCTACTTTCTGTCATCGGTATTTAAAGCTTCTGTTCCTTTTTTTAATTTATTTTATGTTTTGGATAACAAGTACCTTGCATACGCGGCTCCTCTGCTAAGTCACTGAGTTTATTTGGCATTCGGATGAGGGGGAGCTGGCTGGTGGGGCAGGTGCCTTCAGGTGGCTGTCAGCTGGTGACAGCTCTAAGACGGGCCACGCTGCGAGGGTGGAAGCCTTCAAACAACACCACAGGCATGTGGTGAAGGAGCTGCCCGCCAGCTCCATGCCACCCCCTGGCTCAGCTCCTCGTTTTGGGGACTTTTAGGAGAGGATTGGTACAGCTCAGTGCAAACGGCGGAGCTCAGCGCAGTCACACAAAGTGGCTGTGTGGTTTGAAAGACCAAGGGGTCATATTTGTCATCTTAGTCTGGTTTGTGAAGAGGTTCAACAGAGCAGCTGGAATGTTGACTTTGTCCTTCAGGTCACGTGTTTAACACATGGGAATGCTTCTAACTTTTTTTTCCTTCTCCCTTTTGGACAACCCGAGTATAAAACTGACAGCTTTAAACATGCCGTCCATCTCCCTTCCCCCCAGATTCTACTTTTTGAACTTAACAGAGCCTAAATGGCTTCTTTTTCCCCCTTCCTTACTATTTTCAGAAATGTCTTATATTCTGTTGAAATTTCCATGTATTTTGCATGGGTAATAAAGTCTTTGGATGAAGCTTAAGAGCCTCACCTTTCAGCTTGCTGAGTCACTGTGTTGATTTCATCAGTCTTGCTTCTTCCTCACGTCAGGAACATCTTTGTAAAGTCACATTACTGCAACGAGTGAGTGTATACAGAGTTCCTTTGCCTGGGGTTACATGCAGAAGAAATACTTAGAAATTGCAATTGAAAAAAAACTTTCCAACTCTTCAAGACTGAGCTGTAATTTACTCAAACAAGACTCAGGATAGTGCTTGTTTGATGGTGATCTGTATATACATCACTTCTGAGTAATTATTTTAAGTACATCACTATCTCTATTTTACAAGACCTTTGCAAAATGCTCTGTTGAGGAAAGAAATAGAGCTGGAAATCACAGCCGTTGTTCAGTTTAATTTCCAAACAATATCTCATTTTTGGTGCCTGACATTTACATGGGGATTAGGTGAATTCTGAGAACCCAGCCCTCCTTGGAGGCTGCAGCAGATCAATTTACAGAGCTCCATTTCTGCTTCTCCCCGGGCTCCTAAAACACCAGCCCTTCACACGGAGCTGTGTGCCACGCCTTGGCTCCACTCTGTCGTTTGCTGCTCTGAGAAAAATCAAAAGACAAAGCTAGCTTGGCAGGTCCGATATGGTGGAAATAGAAACAACAAAGGGTTGCTGCAGATTTACAGGTTTGCATGTCCATGCAAACATCTTCGGTAATTCATTTCATGTGACTGGGAGGGCTGAATTAGGGACACTGAGGAGCCCTAGCATCAAGATGCTGCACAGGTAGCACTATTCGAACCAGGGCTTTTGCCCAGATATGTAAGTTTGCTCACGTGGGTGGCTTTGTTTAAGTTGTCTTTGTACCTCTGCATCTTGGTCCTCCCGGGCCTTTTTCCTTTAAAATTCTATGATACATTGAATAAACAGTCTGTCTTTATTTTATTCTTTAAAATAGTCCTCGTGGCCTCTTATTTGGGACATAGGTAATGAGCTGGGTCAGCTCTGAGCAAAACAATTGTCAACTATCCACCCTGTGCATGGAAACAGAGGCATCTGGTGCAGTTTATCTTAATTACTTGAAAAGCGATGTGTCAGTTGTAAGGGAAGCAATGAAAAAATTCTCTAGTGGACCCTTTTATTTCTGCACAACTTCATCCTGCTTTCTCTCTCTTTTTTTAGACTTCGATCTGTTCAGCTTTTCAAATATTGTGCAATCTAAGCAAAGATGCAAACATTGAGCAAAGAAACAAAAAAACAACCTTGTAGCTCATCCTAAATCTCATTCACAAATACGCAGAAAGGGATGGATTTGTTGAATAAACACTGTCTTCTGAATTTTATGGGTGTCTAATCATGTTGCTGGTTTATAGTAAGCTAACCATATGCCCTGAAGTAATTCCTGAAGTTCAAGAAGTGACTGCATAAATTGCTGGAGAAACGTGCATTTTGCAAGGATTCCTGGGACGCAGGCATGCTAGTCGCTTCCTTTGGGACACAACACTCATTTTTTGTTAGATGCATCAGCAGAACACCACATACTGAGATAAAGAACAGAATAAATCATGCTTCTAGGATAGACAGCAACTTTTCTTGGAATCTTGATTAAAAAAAAACACAAAACCCTACCTATTCCGATATTCTGGTGGACAAGCCCTCGGCGTGGCACAGTTGCCCAGCTGTGTTGCCCAAACTCTATCTGTTTTTACCACCTAACAAGTCAGTTCCTCTCCCTTCTGCCGCAGGTGCCAGTGAGGGCAGAGCCCTCCCATCACATCCCCCCGGGGCCCCCGCAGCTCCGTCTCCCTCTCCAGCTCCTGCAGGATGCTGCTGAGCGAGCTTTTTCCTGTTTTCCCAACCGTGCTCTCCCTCTGCCACACGCGCCAGGAGCCCAGGAGCGCCCAGAATTTGCTTTGCTCTGCAGTTCCTAGGCGGCAGTGAGTGCTTCTGCAATTTGTAAGCAGCGGGGCAGCGCTCTCTCTTTGCTCCTCTCCCGTCCCAAATTTGTGCTTTTTAACCATCCACTGCCAGTGGGCTCTCTTCTCTCCTTCAGAGGAAGTAAATTACACCTCACACTATTTGCTGGCTCACCAGCGTGGTCTGCCAGCAAATGCTGTCTGTCTAGCTCGTGTCACCACGAGCCTCTTGACATTTATCCATGTTATCTTTGCAGCAATCCCAGCAAGTAGGGAATTGCCACCAGCCCCGTTTTATAAATGGGTCCAGGCTTGTGGAGCCCAAGAGCTGGGGCAAAGAAAAGGAGCTTGTTGCTTAAACCAGCACGTCAGTAGAGCTGAAAATTCAGAATTTTAGTTGGGAAATGCAGGCTCTAAACATCTCTGTGCCCGCTGCCTCCAAAGCCCCGTTGTGTCACCAACCCTGGTGTCTTGCTCCGCTGCAGGCAGCCCCAGGATGTGCTTTGGGAAGTCACCAGGCTGGGGTGGCCCCGGTGTGTCGGGATAATGTGGGGCAGGGGAGGTGTGATGGTGTGACCCACGGGGTGCAGCTGATTTGGTGAGAGCACTGAAAGGAGGGGATGGCAAACGTGCTCCTGAGTCAGACTAAAGCTCAGTGGAGAACACTTGATCAAAGCCTGAAATTGCTGTAGTGCTCTTACTGAAGGGCTTTTATTTTATTTTTTTTCTTAGCAGGGAAAAATATTGCAGGGGCTGCAGGAACTGGCGATACTGGAAGCAATTACCCAGTTAAAATATGGTCTGATTATTCAAGTCCTCAGCTGTTAGAGCAGGTTCTCAGCCAGTTGAGAGCTTTAACTAAATATTTGGCTGTTCATCTTAACGAAGGGTCCCAGCCCAGCCACAAGGATCGGCGTGCACAATTCCCTTTCACCAGAAAGTGGCATTTGTGTGAGCTGGGATTGCACTAAATGGAAGTTGTGTGTTTTTTTTTCAGCGGAGAATGTTTAGGTTGTTTTATCTCTTTCTTGCAGAAAGGGGCTCGGAAGACATTGACATCCTTCCTAATGGCCTGGCTTTCATCAGCTCCGTAAGTGCCCGCGCTCCCTCTCTGCACAGGGGCTGTCTGCAGAGGGAAGAGGTGAAACCCGCAGCATGGGCTCCTCTTCTGCCCGCCTGGCCGGCTCCTTGGGATCAGCCCGGTCTTGAGTCGGCTTCACCACCCTTTCCTTCTGCTTGAGCAAGTGCATTTCTCAACACAGAAGTGCTGGTGGCGGCTCTCACACCTGTATCCCACTGCACTTGTGTAACCTTGAGTTTCTTTCGTGCTGCTTGCTTGAAATGTTGAAATGCCAACCTCCCCCTTGTTGAAAAGGTGTGTCAGCTCCCCGTCATCTTTAAAAAGTCCACACGAAACACAGATTTTGTGTGCTGATTTTGTTGTTCCTGATTGTTTCTTTTGGCCTCTAGGCTATAGTTTCTCAAGCTTTTCTTCAGAATCAGGAGGCCTAGGGATTATTTTCTAAAACAAAAGCCATTTAGTTTTGAATTATGTGCTCTGGGGACACGCAGAGAACAATATCATTGCAAAATGCATGGCAGAAATTGTGAGCTGCCACAGCACTGCCACGCACCACGGCTTTAGTTCGTTTCTGCTGGATGCGTTTGGCCGCACTGGGTGCCTCTGTCCCCGGTGCTGTGCTTGGTGCTGGCTGATGGGAACACTTGAGGTCTGGCACAGCCATTGGGCACCGTGGTGGGGCTGGTGGCACCTCGGTGGTGGCAGGAGGACACGGGGAGCTGGGAGGAGAGGCAGGGAGAAGGCTGTCCCAGCCAGGATGGGTGCCACCACAGTGGTAGAAGCTGGTGCCTTGTCTCCAGCAGCGTGGATCCCTCGGCCCTGTGACTTCAGGGTGCACGGGGGGAGCAGAAGGCAAGGCTGATGCACGCTTGCAAAGCCTGAACAAAGCTGCAGTGTTTTCAGCCTTGCGGTGCTCCTGTTACTTTTCATCCAGAAACACTTCTTATATTTTGATTTTACAGGGCTTGAAGTACCCAGGACTGAAGAGCTTCGCACCAGACAAGCCAGGTGAAATATTTTTGATGGATTTGAATGAAGAGAAGCCCAGAGCAGTTGAACTGAGGATCAGCCGTGGGTTTGACCTGGCGTCGTTTAACCCTCATGGGATCAGCACTTACATAGACAAAGGTAAAGAGAGCTTTAACCTGGTAAGATATTAAATCTCAGCCTAAAGGGCAACAGGAATCCCTCTGGGGTTTTGCATTGGAGTCCCAATAGCCTGCGTGCACTTGGCGGGGGAGAAAAAGGTTTCCAGCCATTTGGTCTTTTTGGGTTCTTTTCTAGAGGTCGGCTGCTGAAGCAACCGCCTTTGCATGTGGTCTCAGCCTGTCTGAGACAGAAAGCTGCCCTGTATATTGAAAGGGAAGAAAGCATGAGAGATGTTTGAAGAGTTGAAAGCCACACAAGGTTTATTTTGCCAGTTTACATCTGTCTCACCCTCGGGTTCAAGGGCTTTCAGGAGACACATGTTTCATGGACTAGCAGTGAGCAGACAAGAGGCAGTGAGTGCTCTCCAGTGACAGGCCGTGGCCACCACTAAAAGATCCTTACACTCTCCATCCTCTCTTTTTCCTCGTCCTTTCACTGAGGCTTTTAGCAAGGCAATAATAGTCCAGCAAATGCTAAGAGAAAGAGACTCATTCCTGCAGCTTCACCTGCATCCGAAGGCAGGTACCCTTTTAGAGAAGTGCTACTGGAGATGTTGGTTGGCAGATAATTTAAGGTCTCACCAGCAGAGACTGCAGCTTTACAGGGAGAGCAAGAGAAGGCTTGAGGGCAGTTTTCTCAGGTGACATAAATAAACCAAAGTGCCCAAATTTGCTAGGGTTCCAGCCCTCCTTCCCAGCAAGCTGTGGCTATTTCATATACCTGGTCACTGTAGGGCATCAGATTGCAAAAGCCAGTGGTCTGGGCACAGAGATGGTGCCCTTACTTCATTTCTCCATTGGTCAAAATTGTAAAAATCTAGTTTATATGGCTGTGCTCCACAGGGTGAGCCCAGTCAAAGGGTAGCTGGAGATGTGGATCCAGTTGCAGAAGCATCCTGTATTGCTTTGTTACTCGTCATTCTGCTTCTGAAGAGCCAGGGGGGAAATGCACCAAAACCAAACCCAAAGTGTCCCATGCTAGTGTTGCAGAGATCTAGTGAAATTCATCCTTTCTCCATTTTTCATTTTAAGATGACACCGTGTACCTCTTTGTTGTGAATCACCCGCACCAGAAGAGCACAGTAGAAGTGTTTAAATTTGTAGAAGATGACAATTCTCTTGTGCATCTGAAAACCATTCGGCATGACCTTCTGATAAGGTACTGGAGCCAAATAGAGTCTTCCCCAGAAGAACAGTAAAATCCAATGTAGGATGATTTTGGTATTAGAGCCTTATTAATACGAAATATTTTCTCTCTAATCAGCTTTCTGGTTTCTCTTATTGATTACTTCTTATCCTTACCATTATAAACTGTGTTCCTCAGTCTCTTCTATAATGAGATTTTTAATAGTTGTACCACTAAATCACTCGTCAGCTCCACTGCAACTGATGCCAGTGAATTAGCTTGGTTTGGCACTCACTTCATCTCTCATGTAACCCAGTCTCAGCTGATTGCGGATATCAATCTTCAGATACTTTATTAGTCTGAATTTGCGGTGTTGTAAAAATAAGCATGCTTTTAGCTATTTCTTTTTTCATTTTTGCATGCAGAGTTTTCTTGGTCTGCACTAATGCAAATTGACTGTAAGATAAAGGTAGCCTGAAAGATAAAGTTATCACAACTCCTACTGTTTTTTTTTCTGGTTTCCAGCTGAATGTAATAAAAAGAGAAAAATTTCGATGGGCTTGTAGACAGGTAGCCAGATCTCCAGTTTATGTCCTACCATCCTGGTCGGGTTTCAGCACTGCATAGTGCTGGACCTGTTTACCTTTCCCTCTCCCTCTCCCTCTTTTCATTTTCTCATTTTCCCTCTTTTTTTTTTTTTTTTTTTTTTTCAGTGTGAATGATATAGTGGCTATGGGGCCAGACAGCTTCTATGCCACCAACGATCACTACTTCTCCGACTTCATCTTGATGTTCTTGGAGATGTTCTTGGGTTTAACCTGGTCAAACGTTGTTTACTACAGTCCAAAAGAAGTTAAAGAAGTAGCAGCTGACTTTTATTCAGCCAATGGAATTAACATTTCACCTGATAAAAAGTAAGTTTCTCCTTGCCTCAGATTTTGTTCAGTCAGGCACAAGAATCCTGAAATCCTACTCTGGGCACACAGGAGCTCTGTGGTCAGTGGCTAAACCGGCTCATATAAGGCAAGGTGCCACCTGCAAAACATAAGCGATGCAGAGGGTTTGTAGAATAGAAATCTTTAACTGCAGGCAGTGTTTCCTGCTCTGCGTGGTGGTTTGTGTACAACTGGAGCAAAAGCTGTTCCGTTTTAACCAGCTGATACAGAAGGTTGTGCATCTTGCTTGCAAGGATCAATGGGGCAGAATTTCTGAAAGCGAGGAAATGCTCTACAGTCTTCAAGTTTGTACCCCTGTGCTAGCCAGTCGTCTGGCTTAGACAGGTGGCCTTAAATTAAAAAAAAAAAATAGATCTGGGGATATGACAAACCAAGGCCTGGTTCAGTGTCATAATGGAAGAATTGGCACAGTGTGAAGCTCCATTAGTGTCTCAGCAGGCTGGCTTTGGTTCAGTGCACTCTGGCCTGCTTGAAATTTCTATTACTATGCGAGGACTGTGAGCTGGCATTCCTTGCAGGAAGAGCCGGGTTTACACGTGAGGAACTGACTGTTCTTGGGGGTCTGCTTACTCGTGCACATTGCTAAGAGGTGCTTTCTTTTGAAGGTACATCTATGTTGCAGATATATTAGATCATAAAGTCCATGTTATGGAAAAGCATGCTAATTGGAATTTAACCCATGTGAAGGTAAGGTGCTGCTGTTCCCCAAAAAGGGCTACGTGCAGGTTTCAGACAGATTAGTCCCCGTGAGGCTTCACCCCTCAGCCTGCTCACATGTGAATATTTGATCTGGAACAGCTCCTGCCGTGGGTTGGTGCCCCACTGCAGAGCTGCAGGTCTTCACCAGCAGGTCCCACCAGCAGCAGAGAGGGATCCTGAGCGCTGCTGGAGCCATGGTGGAAGGCTGCCTTGGGCAGCGTGGGTTAATCCAACAAGCACAGATAAAACCAACATGAGCATGGCTTGAAGGCAGCTGAAGGGGGAAGCCCAGAGCAGCGAGCAGGCTCCCAGCTCGGAGGAGGGGATAAAATACACTGGGTGGGGGAAGATGGCCCTAGGGGAGGAGAGAATGAAAAGAAATCGGGTTATGTGCAATGAGAGTCATGGATAAGCCTATTGATAATGACTGCAAATAAGACAGGTTTATACTTTGCTTCCAGGACTTCTGATAGATTTACTGTCTCTCTTTTTCTTGCTTTCTCTCTGTGTTGGTTAGACGCTGCAGCTGGACACGCTCCTTGATAACTTGTCTGTCGACCCTGACACTGGGGACATCTGGACAGGCTGTCATCCCAATGGGATGAAGCTGTTCTACAGTGATCCAGAAAATCTTCCTGCCTCTGAGGTGCCTTTTGGGAGATGTCACTGGTCTCTGGGCTATGTCTGTGCCAGAAAGTGGCATTGTCCAAATCATCCTGGTTTAACTTAACATAGAAACAGTGCCTGCCCAGCCTCTCAGAAGGCAAAGACCACGCTGGCTCCCAGCTGAGAGCTTCTGCCCTCACATGGGAAACCTGAGCAGCACTCGCTCAGTTTACAAAACACCAATTCAGACCCTTTGGAGACAACAGAATAATTTCCACTTAGCAGTTCAGTCCGTCTGGACTCCTTAGGCTGCTTTCTGTGCAGCTGTGGCGGCGCAATCAGGTTTTGATGAACTGTGTTAATTACTGAGCCAGCACCTCTTTGCCAAACGAAAGCACTGACTGAGCGCAGAGCAGGGCCAGAAGCGTTCTCTCTGGAACGATTTGTCTGTGCAAGCGCTGCTCATCAGCAGGTGACACTGCAGTCCTCCTTCCCTCTGCACCCAGCGAGGCCCTGCAGCGGGGCATGAGGTGCTGATGGCTGGACGTTTGGTTTTAGAGCTATCTGAAGCTCCCCGTAAGACACTTGTCAGAATTATCCCATTCGGTAGCAGCAGATTTAGGATAGTGGGCAGGTGTTTACTCTATCTGGAAAAAAAACACAGGGCGAAACTGCTGCAGTACGCAGCAGCTGATCCAGCTAATTCATTTAAATTAAGGTCTGGACGTTCCCTCTGCCCTCGGGGGGGATTTCCACCCACAGCACTCTCAGTAGACGTCTCCCCCTCCTCCGGCAGGTCCTGCGCATCCAGAACATCCTCTCGGAGGAGCCGGCGGTGACGCGCGTGTATGCAGACGATGGCTCCGTGCTGCAGGGCAGCTCGGTGGCGTCCGTCCACGGTGGAAAGCTGCTCATCGGCACCGTCTTCCACAGAGCCCTGTACTGTGAGCTATAGCTGGTCCCGGGTAAGAGCTGCGGCAGGGGGAAGGATTTTAGTTCCTCGTGGACTCACCTAGTTTGTGCTAGATTTCCTAAGGATGAGACTGTTCCAATAAACGTTAACCAGAGCCATGGAAATGCATTGTAGCCTTCCTCTCCAGACTGAGAGATTTACCTAGCGGTAAAGGAAGCGGAACTGAAGGTGAGAAACCAGCTTCTCTTTAGAGTGGAGTGCCTCATGACAGTAACAGAGGGTAAAGCAGAAGTTCGGATGACAAATGACTGAAACCGTCAGACTCCGAATTGTCTGTTGTGACTGGACTTCTGGGTTTTGTCTGAGAAAATTGGTTTTGTTAATGAGAATTACTAACGACCAGTCTGGTGTGTTTTCTTGGCACTGACCCTGGCCTTTCCTAGGGACTGTGCTAGGGGTTCTTTTTCTAAGCCTTCCTGATCCGGGCTTTCCCTAACACTTCAGAAATCAGTGGAAGAAGAATAAATGATATTTTAAGCTCAATTCTTCCCTCTTCCCCTTTTAAACCATTTCCTAACATTACTTCACTTTCATGAGTCTTAATCCTGCTGAGAAAAGAGGGGGCATCGCTCTGGAGTGGTTTCTTACTGAGCCTTCTGGAGGGGGCTTAAAGAAGGCTGTTTTTTTCTTAAGGAGCAGGAAACCAGTGCCAGAGACCTCCAGTGAAAAGCGCAGTAGCTGTTACTGTCTGTCACAGCACAGGGAGCCTTCGAGGGCGCTTTGCCACAGTGACTGGCACCCGGAGTGGCTCCTGCCTGTCCTGTGCTGAGCTCCAGGCGGTGCGGAGCTGATTTCGGTGCGTGCTGGGCCCCCATTTCACAGTCACCCATCGGCACGTACCAGCAGCGTTGTACTCTGCCATTAAAGGACCTAGCTGGGTTTTCATCCACTGATGTTTTTAGGGTGCTGGTTGCTCATCCTTTTCAATAAACAGAGTTAAGTGTCCTCTGAAGGTGGAAGTCACTTCAGTGCTTTGCAGCGCGCACTGCAGGACACTGGTCCTGCTGAAGCCGCCATCTGAACCACCGCTTGCCTGCCTGCCCCTGAGCGAGCTCTGCTTGCCTTAGCTTGCCTTTGCTCACAGTCTCCTGGCGCACAGACTGTGCCCACGGATCCTCTCCAGCAATGCCCGGCCCTAACCCAGGGAGCCGAGTGCTGCCCAGGGGCTGCTGTCTGCCTGTGGAGGCTTCGGTAAACCAGGGACTCAGCTGCAGCAGGAGTTCAAGTGGTTTGCTCACCACAGCATGCAGACGGCTGATCAAGTGCCCCTCTACCGCACAGAACGGGCCCCAGATGAGGACAGCTTCTGTCTCGCTCTTTGCAGGACTCGGCTTTAGCACCAGCCAGCAGCACCACGTGCTCAGCAATGCCATTTACTGCAGCTCTGCCTTTGCTGCGCCTTCCTTTGCGATTGCTCTCCCTGCAGGATATTTTCAGTTTCCCTGGGAAGCGGCGTGCTTTCCTGCAGGGACCTGCGGCCCCTTCCAGCGCTGAGGAACACAGGGTGTTCCCGAAGCAAAGCAGCAGGACTGATCCGAAGGAAGGGCTCACAATAAAGAGAGGCTGGGCTATTAACTCACTAGTGATTAGCCACCAGCATCCTGAGCTAACTCTAAAATAATTACTTTGTTTGTGTCACTCTTTGTTCTCAAGTTTGAAGCAGTGGTGGTAACAGAGCTGAAACACCGACTAGTCACTGTTTTGGGACTACATTTATGCTAACTCTAACGACCCCAAACCCAACCCTGCAGGCTCAGGCTGCAGGCTCAGGATGCTGCTGAGCAGATGCAAGTTTTGGATTTAGAGCCTCAGTGCTGTAATGCACCTATTTTAACTAAGTTCATCTGGTTCATGGGTTGGGGATGCTTTTATCTTCCTGCAGGTGGTGGCCGTATCAGCAGAAGGAAACATTTGTGATTTAGCCACGGGGAAACCCAGCCTGGGTTAGGAGGCTTCCCATCAGATTAAGGGCTGAGCACTTGGCCTAGATTCAGCCAGATGCAAATCCCAGGGACTGGAGTCACTAGACAGATTGGACAGTCAGTGCCCTCCTAATTTAATGCTTTAATAAAATAGAATAAATAAAATAACAGACTCGTTACCATGTCCAGCAGATGAGCTGTACTTTGGCTATGTAGAACGTCCACTACAGCCAACCTACACTTGAGAATAACAAGTTCAGTGCACCAAAACTAACGCAGGTTTAAAGACAAACATCGGCCAGCATCAGTGTGAAGGCAGCCTATTTGTATGTCCACCTGCAAGACTGGATGTACATTTCATCTGCATATTCAGAAAAAAAGGCCGTTACCTTTCCCTACCCTATTTTTTAAACCTAATTTAACATAATTACAGACTGTACACGATCCAAGCTGATGCCTGGGAACCACAGCCCTCTGGCCAGGAGCTGGGATTAAAGTGATCTTCGGCAGCGAGCAAAAGGGAGGAAGGAGCGAGTGGGGCAAGGCTCCCCCCGCTGCCAACCCGGCACGTGTAGCAGCAGCTGCCCCCCATGCCTATCAGTGATCGTGTCCCGAAACAGCCAACAGCTGGGCAGGGAAGTGAGGACTCGGCACAAATTCTAATAAAGATTCAGGATTTCTCATTTTATTGCATTCGTTGTCTAACAACAATAATACTCATTGGCAAGAAATTTATTTACACTAACAAATTAACTTCAAACCACAAGGCTTTGTTGTTGGTATTTAAACTGTAAGAAAACAAAGGGCCACCATGATGTTTTGTTTTGATGTCTCCAAATAACGAAATATTAAAGAAAATTGTTTTCGGGGAAAACTCAACAATCTATAGAAGTTCGTATTAACCAAGCACAAGGGAACAAGCTCAGACATGGCACTACTGCGTCTTTCATGCAGATGATTAGACACCAAGATGTACAAACAAAAAGTTCAGGATCAACATGCACTTCATATACATTTAACCTCTTTAAAAAACAACAGAAAAAGGAAAAAATCTGAAGCGCAACCACCTCTTCAACCATAGAAAAGGAAACGTAAGAAGCCAATTTTTACAGTGAGCACAGTGCATTTTAGACCCACCTCTGTCAAACCATCTCCTCACGCCTGTGGCAGAAGCACCGGTCCCACCGCCCCTTAGGGACAGAAAACGCGCTTTGTAATGAGGGATTGGAGGGCTCAGTGTCACGGTGGTGGTGTCACAGCTGTGAAAAATCACAGTCCTACGGGTGGAGAAGCTACAGTGAGACACGCGGAGGAGGTCAACGAAAGGGACCGTGCCATCCCGCCGTCAACTGCGATGCCTGGGCACGTCACGGTGGGGGTCACGCACAGCCCCGCTCAGAAACGAGCTGCCGAAAGTGCGCCAACAGAACCCAAAGTCAGGTTTAGAAAATACAAAAACGGGTTTTTCTTCCCAGAATAGTAACACGGACACATCAGTCCTGCCAAGCTCCCCCTCACCACAAAACCACCCCAAGGCCAACACATGGGAAGACCTCCGGAGGAGCACCGTGGGGATGGTTTTAACAGAACTCCAAAATCTCTCCATCTGCAAAATACTGGAGACCCTACAAAAAACACAAGGGAAGCTCAGGGCGAGGGCTTCACTCCTCCACATCTCCCCCAGCCCCACGGCTCCCAGGCAGCCGCTGCCGACCTCCGTGCGGCGGGGCCTGCATGGATAGTGATGGAAGGACTTGTGCCTATACACACAACCCCACGTGCACCTATTTCAAGAGAAATCAAGCCACAAACAACCCGAACGTTTCATTTCTAGAAAGACCAATTAATTTCCTTATTTTCAGCCCCTACCAAAACGAAACTGAAGCCAAACTGTTCAACTCCTCTGTGCACTTTGCCCAACTCACCTGATAAGGACTTACAAGTTAATTAAACATGTGCCTGCTTCTTTCAAACGCTTATTTATTTATTTTTAGCGTTTTGGCCCATGGCACAGGTTTCCTGAGGTTTTACAGTGAGGGAGAGCGTGGAATGAGGGAACTGCAACCAAAAGGGTCAGCCCCTCCGCCACTGGGTTTGATGATACCGCAGGGGAAGTGGCCACACCTAAAAAGAGCCATGGTCGGGTTTTGTTTTTCCTCTGTAAACACATGGCTAAACAATTAACACACGACTTCATTCCTGCAAGCTTCCCTTAATTTTCAGCACTGATAAACAGTACGGGCTGCACTGCAGGGTCTTTAAGGAGCCACACCTGTGTGCAAAGACTTCGTTCTGGTTCTCAGTGACACGATGGTGCCCACAGTGGCACTTCTTGGCCATGCACAACTAAGTAATGATCCTTCTCCTTCCTACTGTACAACTGGCTTCTGCACTAGTAACAAGTGGCATTTCTTTCCCTGGCTTTACATGGAGCTGAATGAACTCTCCAAAATCGCTACACAACATCGCCCACTCCTTGTTTGCCAGCACGTGAGCCAGAAGGTGGAGGGGGAGCAGCTCAGGAGGCTCCTTTCCAAAGCTCCCCATCCAGCTAACTCCCTTCTGTGGGCTGTGCCAGCTCCCTGCCAGGCTCTGTCCATGCACGTTTGCAGACCAGCAAGGTGCAGCAAGGTAAGCACAGCCAGAGCTCACAGAGGTGGCCTCACCTTGCAGAATCCAACTTCTCCGGGCAGCTGCATCACCCCCCTGGGCAGCTGACCCAGGGACGCGGCTAACGCCAAGCTGCCTGCACAGCTCTCTGAAGTCAGCACATCCAGAGCGGCTCTAACTCCAGAAATAAACAGGCAAAAGTAGGCTACAGTTACATCTGCAGGTGGTGAGCCCAAAGAAAAACTCTTTCCAGTCATTTAGCGTGGAGCATTTGTCTCTTCTTATTACACACACACACAAACCATTAGGCTGACTTAGCACTGGTGTACAGGAAATTAAGTCGACAATGATGAGACATCCTCATCTTCTGCTTCGTGTATGTCATTACACAACACAAGGGGAGGGAATGCAATGCAACTTTAAAGATCCTAGAGAACAGGAATACAAGTTTCAAACTGCACCGGTGTTCATGTCTGTAATCTGGTGACATTTCCGTATGTCCCCAAAATGTTACCATACTTAATAAAAGGAACTGCATAAATTAGCACAGAAAGAGGAACAAACTCTTGACATTGCTTGGTTTGTTTTTTATGTGTTGATCAATATGCATTTATGGTTTTATTTTAAATTAAAGCTACTGCTTTTTAAGTTAGATTTTTTGCTTTTTTAATCAGAGACTAGCAAAGTGAAATTAGCACAAAGCAATAAAACCCACCAAATACCTAAAGGACTTAAGTCAAATTAGTTATTCTGCAGAGTAAGAGCTTGATTTACAAAGAAATTAATGAGAGACTGTTCTAGGCAGCAAGAGGGAAAACTCAAAGTGTGTAGTGCAAAGCAGTCTGCTCAGGTTCCTAGGAAAACAGAGAACACAGAACAGGAACACCACCACAGATAACTGCATACAACCACTTAAACATTATAATGTAAACATAATTTAAAATCATCAAATGCATTTTATCAACATTGTATTTAAAATATTAAATTTCCAGTTTCTTCCAGATAACTTCTCTTGAATATAAATTCAAAACCTCCTAAAATAACAGAATGTGAGTTTTATGAGGCTATTAAACATCTGTATATTTTTTCTCCAACGAAGAGTGCAGAAAGATTCATTTCAACGTGGAATTCTTGTTAGCAGGTATATTTTTTTGCCAGTGGTTTATCTCAAGAAAAATATCACAAGCCTTTAGAAATATTATGAAGTATCTCTTACGGTAATTTCATTTTTGTATTTGAATAGAGTATACATCAGAAACTTGTAGAAATTGGATTTGGAAGGAAAAATAAAACTAAGACTAAATAGATCTGTTGTGTATTAATTTTGAATGAACTAGGCTCTGTCAGTTGACAGAGCATTTTACACATCATAGAAATTATTATGATCAAAGACATTTAACTCTAAACATTGCACCCCACCTGTTTCAAATCTGAACTTCAGAGAACTCGACAGACACAGATCTGAATGTCATAAAGTACAGAGCAGAAGAGAAGCCAAACTAAACAAACATTTTCTTCCAAAGAATTCAATGTTGGCATTTTTTAGGGCGGCAATTGTTATGTTCAAATTTGTAAGTGTGCATCGACGTCTTAAACAATTCACATGTTAACATGACTAACTAGATGGAGACTGCAACTTGCAGGATGCACAAAAGGAAAGTGATGCTTTTCAAATACAGACACTGCTGCATCCTTAGCTTTGACTAAGAGCAGTAATATAACACCTTCAGCTTCTTGCTGTAGATATTTGCCAGTTGTCTTTCCATTCCTTTCAAGAAATACTGAATATTTTAATGCTGCTCTTAAGAGGCACTAACATTATCCACTGCTTGTGTCATAGTCAAAACTACTCAGCAGGCTTCGCCAATGGACTCACAGACTGGGATAATAGAAACCTCTGACATATGTAACAAGACCACTGTTAAACCATCCAAATACTCTACAGCCTACGCTTCAAAATTCTTGTTTCATTAGGGATATTCTTTAAACACATTAATAAAAACAGTTAATACATGGCAGCTTTGGATTTAGTAACCTTCACCTCCAGGGCAGCATTGATCCTAACAGAAATGTACTGAATTTAATTTTAGCCAGAATCCCTCTTCTTCCTCTTCTTAAAGTGCACTTCTGTAAAAACTGAAAGTCTTTAGCAGACTCTGAAAATGTTTCCAATGACAGCTTCATAACAGCACAGCACAAAACTTACACTTCCAATACTTATTGGAGAATGCATCTGATAATGTGGTGTTTTTCTTGGAAAAAAATACAAAACAAAACAAAATAAGCCCAGTTTCCTGTTCAAAATACATGAAAAAGAAAGCGGAGTGTGCTATAAGAAAGTTGCCTACACACTGGGAGCACAAAGAAATTTATACAGATCTATATGCTGTGCTCTAGTTAGAAATTCATCCTTGCTCAGATACCTAAAGGATAAATGTTATCCTCAGATTTCTGTGTAAACCCACATAATCATTTAAGGCTTTGCCTCCTTCCTGGATTAACTATTGTACAGTTAACAGAAAGAGTTTCACCTCCTGTCTTTTACCCAGGGGGGATGTCAACTCTCCTGTCTTTATCTCCAGTGTATATTAAGAAGTCACTGAACAGTTGTGTTTCCAGAGCAGCGTCGCTTCAAGGTACTGATGCAAGCTGAAACTTACTCCAGTAGACGGAACTGAGTATCCAAACCCAGCAGAGAAGCTGAAGTTCAGTCAGAAAGTCAGGTCAGCTCCTACCAGGCAGAGGATGACTCCTTGTACCCAGCTGAAGAAGCGTTCACTGATCGCTTTGACTGGCCATCCTGTTCAGAAGAGGGGAAGCAGTGGACCATGCTTCTCAGCATCATGCTGGTTATTGAAGTGACCAAACACACAGAGCTCAATAGAAAAGAGTAGTTTGGAAGGAAACACCACCACACGAATATGGAATCTGTTAGTTGTCCACAACAACGAAACGAACCGAGGGGCTGGGGCTGTTTAACATGGCAACAACAACGCGCGTGAGCTGGATATGGGGGAAAATAAAACTACACGATATAAAGTTCCCTAGTCGTCCTATTTATAGCCCCGTTTCTCTGTGCACACTCATGTAATGGATGCAAGAAAGCTGAAGGGGCAACAGAGCGGATAGGAGTTTCTCTTCCCCCGAAGTGCCTCCAGGTTACTAACTCAGCAGCACTTCTGCTCATCACTGCTCATTAGTGCCCTCTGTTGCATCTGATGAACACTTGTCTGTTTTCTTCGATTTCCTCTGCAGTTGCTCTTGTTCCTTCTTCCGAAGCTTTTCCCTTTGCTTTTCCATTTTCTCTTGAGCTTTGCGAGCTTTCTCCAGGGATGCTTTCATTTCCTTTAGCTTTTTTTTAATGATTGCTCTGTCCTGGGAAGATGTCATACCAAGAGCCTGAGATGGGGAAAACAAAATTAAAAAAGAAAGATATATTCATATTGTTTAATTTATCACCAAATTTATCATATTCTAATAATAAATCTTCTCAGGTAGAAGACTGTCACAACTAAGCAAATTTGAGATATAGTCAGATACATTACTGAAGTGAAAGTAATAACTTTTTACACCTGTACTACTTTCCATGCTTTCCACTTGTACAATATTAAAAAATTAGATCTCATTGTAACCAAAATTCTGTTACACTCATTCCTTTGATCAAACGAGACAAAGAAATATTAAAGCTTTTGCCTGAAGCCATCAAAGTCTATGCAGAACAAGATTTCCCAATTCTCATGGCTATGTCTTAGTCAGAAGTTCTCTTGCTACCTTCTAAAAACCTTGGAGTTAGTGAAATTTCAGAAACACCAAACTTTGACTCTCAGATATGCTGAGCCTCCCACAACTCCTTCCTACAGTTATTCCAGACAACACTAAGCTCATATTTTCACTACAAGAACCAATGCATACTTTATACATCAGAACTGTATTTAGCTCCAAGAGAGTACAATTGGTACCCAGTGTTTGCCTCCAGTATCACAGTAAAACATTTTACAGTTGCTACTCCTGATGCATTTCTATTCACAATCTTCTCTGAATTGCCTTTTTGTAGAACAGAGCTGGATGAGAAATACATGCATGCAAATACCACTTATACATGCTACCATATGATTCGTGCATGCAAGTATGGGTACATGACACACACCCAGAGTTTTCACACAGCAAATGCCCCCTGTTTCTGGAGCTTCTGAACCTACGTGCACATGGGAATTTCTCCAAGTGCTGCTGCAGCTTTCTACTCCTTGTTTATTATTCTAGTCTATCACCACTCCACAGATGGGGTCCTCTGCTTTCTGGATTCTTCCTTTTCTCTGAATTCTTGCTTCCTTTAAGATTATCTCCAGTAACAACAAATAATACAGTTACCCCTTAAGTCCAGTCAGGCAGTTACCTTGAGCTTACTCCCATCCAGCTGAAGAAGATGCTCCCCGTTAATGTTTTGGGCACTGAACTCAGACACATACTGTTCAAGGTTGAGGCTCATTAACCAGTGGGAAACCTGCTGCACACTCCACTCCTGAACAGCCCGGTTCTGGCACTGACTGTGTTTTGGAGACTGTCCATCATCCAGGATCTGTGACAAAAACATGCTGCGTTATTATTAAGAGGGTAACACCAACCAGAGACAGCATTTTTCTGTACAAACCACCAACATCAGAGCAGAGGTGCCTGTGCTATCTTTATACTGCTATAATAACAACTTCACGCCACTGTGTTACCTCTGTACCTAACCAGATACCAGAATTGATGCATGGTACCTAAAAAGTTTTTTATTTATAAATAGAACAAGAAAAATGAATTGGCATTCCCTTTAACCCAAGCAGGGACTGAACTGTCCAGGTGGCACAGTTTAAAACAGGTACGCTCCTATGCCATCTCAAGACGTTTATTCCCCAAATTACAAGGTTTCTAACGGACGCAGTGAATTCTGCATCCCACTTCCTAGGCACATTCACTGATCTTTGTGCTGTGTTTAAGCTATAAAACTGGAAATTCAGGAAAAAAAAAATAAAAACTCAGAAAACCATTCTAAAGTTCAAAGTGGTGACACCAAACAGCCAGCGAGACCGATGTGCTACCCATGGAGGACTATGGGATGACACAGAGGGGTGGAAAGGAACACACAGTGATCCCACAGCCCTACCTGTGCTGCAGAGGAGAGCACAGACACGGCACCAGGAGGGGCAGGTGGGTTTCAGCTGCTTTAGCCCCCCCCATGCCCCCTCTCTGCCACTTTCTTCCACCCAGGGTATGACGGTGGGGCCTGA
This sequence comes from Aythya ferina, assembly GCF_964211825.1. Taxonomy (NCBI): domain Eukaryota; kingdom Metazoa; phylum Chordata; class Aves; order Anseriformes; family Anatidae; genus Aythya; species Aythya ferina. Next base: position 26,253,942 of record NC_140297.1, on the reverse strand, counting down.
GACAAAAGCTGCTCTGTTCAAGCCCCGGTCAGCAAAGCAGCTGCTCCGGGCTGCAGCAGCTGCCTCCTGTTCCTGCAGCTTTTCCACTGGGTTAGACGATGCTGGGAGCTCCTTCAGCTTCTGGCCACCCATCTCACAGGGACAGGAAGATAAGGGTTTAATCTCTGTCTTTTCCTCCTCGTGTAGCCAGCAGAAGCTTGGTGCTGCTGATGCTAGGCCTGGAGGATGTGCTCTGACACGGACCCTCCTTCCCCTTCCAACACACACAAAAACTGCACTTTGCCATGGCCGTGAGAGGAGAGAGGAACTGAAGACGACGCGAGAAGAAGCAGTGACAACTGCGTGTTGTGCTGGAATGAGGGGCTTTGCCACACGACACGGTAAAACAAGAAATGCAAATCTGCAAATGAGACGACACATTGCCACGCGATGGTCACACAGTTCACCACAACAGCACACTGGTATCTCACCTCATCATCAATCATATCCAGGCTCTGAGTGAGGGAGCAACAAAGAAATGGGAAAGAAAAGCATTATAGAAACAAAATACAGAACATGTAACAGCATGTAAAAGTTTGGGCAAGGGCAGCACCAAGATTTGCAAACAGATATGGCTACTCAAAAAACAAAGAGATTTCTTTAAAAGAAAATTATTTCCAGAAGCAGAGAGATTATGTTGAAAGCTCAGCACACACATGGTTTGGCAGCTAAGCCTTAAGCCTGAGATCGTGCCCGTGAAACCCCTTGAGCTCCTGGTCTTGACACACTGGAATCAATGGGCCCTTGCCTGATGGCTCCGATTGCAAGAGCGAAAACTCCTTAGTGAGAGGACCATAAAACACAGGCCCAGGGCTCCCTCCTGACCCTCTCCTTTAGTTGTTTTGTCTCCTTCAAATAATTATGTCAATCTGCCCAAGAAGCCTGAGCAAAGGAGTGCTGTCAGCAATGCACCACAGCGGGTTCAAGAGCAATGGCAGCCTAATCCCTGTGAGGGTGGCTGCACAGCTTTCCCCTGCAGCTCTCACTGACCTTGCTGTCTTATTCACAGGCTGCAACTTGGGACGCTGCAGAGGATGGAGAAAACACTTTTGTTTTTACAGACCTGTTCGGACTTGGAATTTTTGAAGTAGAAAATCGAACAAGCCAAATGAAAACATTCTCCAATTTTTAATTCAGCGCTACTGGGCATTATCACAATCAAATACATAATATAACTCGAAGGAAAAATGATAAAAGAATGAATTGTATTATCAAGATAGTATTAATACTAAAGAAAGTGTTAATGATCTCTTTGCTCTTTTCAGTAATTCGAAGAATATACAGATTCCTGTCTACCCCTCTCCTGTGATTCTTAAAAACTGTTGCCCTTTATTATCTGCAGTAAGTAACCTCTACAGAATGGTTGGTCTTGCAGACTTCCATTTTGGCAAATGATGTTGGCATGGAATGGCTTTAGTTCTTTAAACCTATGCAAAGCATGCCAGCAGTAATAGCACAACTTAACTACAGTCATTAAGGAAAAAAAAAAAAAAAAAAAAAAGGCAGAGATGCTTAAAGTTCCTCCTCTCTAGAGAAAACCCTGGTTCAAATCTGAAGTGGGAAATATTAAGTTCGTAATGAGTGTTTATAAGAGAACAAAAGAGCAGGTTTCTCGAGTCCACAGGACACATTGTCAGCTACTGTCAAATTGCACAGCTTCACTGACAATTGAGACAAAAAACAGAATCACAGAAATGTGTTTTCAATATATTATATTCCATTCAATTCTGTTACCAATTTATGGAGATAGGAATGCTTTTTTGCATTATCACTGTTCAAACATCTAGTTTGATGAACTGAGCTCAAATCCACTGTGTATGTGCAGAGCAAGCACAAAGAGAAGGCAAACTGGATTAACACATACACATTCTAATCACTGCATACACAGGCAGGTACAGGAATACACAATAGCTGCATGTACAGGTCATTAGTATTTTAATGTATTAGGGTAAAATTAGTCTAGGTGAAGGTACCATACATTTCAACCGTATTTATCCAGTTATACTGTATCTTTATTATCTCAAAACTGTCTCAACTATGTCTTTTTTAGTATATGTACATATAGGTCCACATATACATATTCAGAATGTAGGGAAAGTGTATTGAAATACGTGAGGATGGAACATCTCTTAGGAAACCAACTGCATTTTACAATACCGCATAACAATCCTATGATAAGACCATAGGGCCTTTATTTAAAATAATCATTATAGCAGCAACAAAATATAATCTATATAAAATATAATCTAGAAACCAAGATTAATTTCCTTCTCCCCTTCTACTGCCTAAAAAAATCCCTTCATTATTTCAGCAATTATCAAGAAAAATGCCACAGGACAAAGAAAATGACTATTTCCCATCTTAAACAATTTCATCAACATACCTCATCCGATGACAGTGCTAAGGAGTGTGAGAAACCTGGGGTTTTAGGCTCTGCTCCTAAACCACTCAGATCAGCTGAACTTGTGCTGCTGGGGCTGAAGTCATCGTTGAACGCAAAATTCTGTGGAGAAAAAAGAGGAGTTAGAATGACCAAACAATCTCAAACATGTAGCTAAAAGGGAAATTTGCTTTCTGTCTTCCAGGTTGGCATAGGTCAGGAGTGATATCAATTATTTACCAGAACAGTAACAATACATGTGAGGAAGCCTAATCTTTTGTATTGTTAATGATTTATAGAATACATAGAATATTTTTTGCCACTGTGTATTTCCAGAGACATCTTTGCCGGCTTAATGTCTCAGTGAGCAGCAAAATGGCCTGAAAGCAATTTATAGACTTCCTCTTAAGATACTGTCTATCATCATGGAGCTGTATTATTGCTTCTGCCGGTTAATCGATAGCATTTTGCTGTCCTCCAAATATTTAGGACAAGCATGGCGCACGCAGTAGTACAAAGAATAGGACAGAGGATTAATTAGCAGAGAGAAGTGGAAACTGCTACTGAAAGAGCAATGAGAATATCCTGTGAACCCATTTCTGATTCTTCCCTCTTTGCCTAAACCTTTAGAAAAAAAAAAAAAAAGGAAATTGAAAATAAAGAGATCTTCAAATACTGTATTGAATGTTATTGACTGGAATAATAACCATAAAACATTTTTTTCTTAAGAATGACAAATACCACACCTTTTAGCAAAGAATAGCAGAAGTGTGCACATTTTTTCAGAAATGCAGCAAAATTACCATCAGAAGAATACAAAAATTAACATGTTAGACTGGGAAAGCTTGACTTGGGAACCATAAAAAAAATCTAAAAAATATCAACAATTTAATATTCCACTTACATCAAATATACAGTTGATGATACAGACCTCTATTCTCTTTTGAGACCTCTAATTTCTACCCTATCACCTAAATGAGTATCAAACTTGATTTATCTTTGACAATCAGTTTTAAAAAAAATGATCCAAACATCAAAACTAAAAGGAACAACTAAAAATGATTCTTTTATCCCCCCCAAAGACATTTGACCTATTTTATCTGACAAAAAAAAACAAGCCTTCCAAAACACCATGTCTTCATCCTCTTCAGTTTGCTGGAAATCCATCTGAATAAGTGGTATCATGCTGTGCTTTAAATCCTAAATAACAGCATAGATACTGTTAATTTAAGAACTTGCAACCTTACCACAGAACACCAAAACACTTTCCTGTTCAGATTTCTCACACCTACTTTTAGAATTAAGGTCCTGCTTTTCCTATTTCTTTGCAGTAGATGATAAGAAAATCTGAGCAGGTTTCTCAATATGGAAACTTTTAGACCACACAGCACTCTTGGGCCAGGAGTTCAACAACTCTAACTCCTGCTGTGTGAAGAACATTTTTTTTTTCCTTTTAAGTACTCTGATTTTTCTTTTAACCCTATTTTGTGTTTCACTTTTACAATGAATTTTAGTCTTTTTAATTGTCTGTGTGAAAAACACAAGATAGCCAAGGCCTGCTAATAATAATAATGAGAGAGCAGGATGAAGGAAAACTGAACACAACAACCTTCACAACCTCACAGTAACTGTAAGAGGGTACGGGTACGTTTTTTTCCCAAATTGAAAATTATCTTTACATGTTTGTTTAACAACACAAACAAGATTTACATGTCTAATCCTCATCTTTCTTTTAAAAGAAACCAGGTAGCTGATTATGATTATTATTTTTTATCTTAAGACTTCATCTGTGGTCTTCTCTGTCAATCTGACTTGCATGGGCCAACCTTGTGCTGTTCTCCTTTCCATATGGCAAAACCCCAAGTGTGACCTCGCATGGCTTTGTGCACAGCACAAGTAAGGTATCACAAGCTTATGGCACCAAAAGAAAAAGAAATACCCGTGGAAACAGCTATTAGGTATGTGCATATGCATGCCTCTGCAGCAGACAGAGAAATTACATTTCTGATTCAAATTCCTGTATATGCAGTTGAGAACCACATCTGTTCCTTCCTACCAGACCGATATAAAAAGTAAATTGCTACAAGTTAGGAGAATACAGGCAGAGAAATATTTTCCAGAAGTGAAAATAAACATGAAAAAGCTAAGTACAGTACTAGAACTAAGGGTTATTTAATGAGTTATCATGCTGAAACATTCATGCACATAGAAGGGAATCACACAGATGTATTAAATCACAATAGTTTGTATTTGTAGTTCAAGCATCTTCATATAGAATTAAATCCAACATCCAGCATGCATGACGAGCAGATTTCATTATTGGGGGAGAAAAAGGCAAATGACTGACAGCATACAGCATTTCTTCACTTGCAAACATCTCATTTGAATACGTTAAAAATGTGTAGGTATTCCCACAATCACTCCTGAAGAATGCAGAAAATATCTACAACTGAATACACAAGTCTAGCATTTGTTCAGTGGATCCAAATGCTAATTTCCACTGGCACCACTTGTTTTTGTTACAGTACAGCACACCACAGTTAGTTTACTGAATTAATGTACATTAGGAGAAAGACAGTAAAAAGGTAGAATGTGGAATGGTACAATGATGGAGATGCTCTGCTCAGATGAATTGTTACCGTACAATGAACACCATGCACTGTTTATTGTAGTACTAACATATTGGCCTGTTCTTTTTCCAGAAACATGAAGCCAATTATGCCACTCAACACAGTGGGAATAAGGTAGTTTTTATTTTCTACCTTTGACCCTTTTTTAGCTGGACTTATATTTTCAGAGGAAGGTTCAGTTGAGCTGGTAGGTGATGGCAGGTTGCTGGAAGAATTGGATCCCTTGCCACTCTCTCCATACCATGTGAATGGTACACAGTGTGGGAGAGAGGAGGATCGCTCTGATAAAGATTTAGTGTTTGCTGATTTCTGCAGCATCTCTCTGGTGTTCCTGTTTAAGAGAAAGGAGCAGGAATTTGTGTTAGAGTAGAAAATATGAAAAAAATGCTACAGAGGTAGTTAATTGTAAAAAGAGTGACATTCCATGTAACTGTGACTAATCACCAGAGGGGCATGCAGCTGGTAATGGCATTCTTGAAATCTCTTAACAAAAGAAGAAAAAAAGTGTGTTCTGATTTTTTTCTAACTCAAGCTCTCTTAGACAACATGTATCCAGAGAATGGGAAAGATGCCAACCCAAAAGACCTGTGTTTTGTTGTGAACCAGCTCTAGTCAAGAAGCCACACGTTGTGCTGGTGCCTTTCCAAGCCCTGGTGGTATCTCAGCACGATTAAATAGATCAGAGAGCACTGTCCCAAGCAGGCTCTGGTTCCCAGACAGGTCTGGCTCAGATTTGGACAACAGGCAGAATGAACCAGGTGTGCCTGTAACCACTACGTAGATGTACCTTGGTTACAACACCTAAATACTGATAGAGATCTAGATTTAAAAATTATTAAATATTAAAAATACTAATATAGAAACTCCTATGCAGTATTAGTAGCTTCTCTCTTTGTACTAACAAATGTTACAATGGATAATGTGATCAAAGCAAATGTAACAGTTATGAAATAAAATGCCTGAATTATTGGCATTTTATAAATATTTATATCATGTCAACATCATAGTATGCAAATTGAAGTTATCTATTCCAAGTGCCTACATCAAAGAACTTATGCGTATGTCATGTTCTCACATTATCTGTATCAACTTCTGTATTAATGTTAACTAAGCCTGCTTCAGAGCTTGAAATTTGCACTGCCCTTAGCAGCCACCAGTAAACTGCAATCATATAAATCTCCCCTCAGCTTCCACCTTGTGGACAGCTTCTAAATCATGATGAACATAATCCCTAGCTCTGTGTATTGTGAAACCTCTTCTCTGTATGGATGAAATGGAGGTTGTCAGAAGGCCCCCAGGCAGCGAAGCAGAACAAGAATCCTCTCTCCCTTTTGCTATATAAAGGTAGATGTGTCTGACACAGTCCTGTGCTCCTTCCTCATGCTCAGATATTGCTTGAGAAAAGAAAGAAAAAAACAATGATGTTGCTTGAATCACCTACTGCCAGCGTGGGGATTATGTAGTTTCTACTTAAATGGGAGATTTTTTAAATATATTTAACATGAGTGGTAGTCTTAGGAAATAATTCAGGATTTTGAGTGCTACTTTTTGGCAATGGCAAAATAATGCTTGCAATATGCATCTGACAGCATGATTAATCCTATGACAATCAGTTGCTCTAAGTAATTATAACAGGATGCTGTCTTTTAATCATCTTCCTTGTTTCAAAGATCTTACACAGCTTTGGAATGTAAAGAAGACATCCTCACATTTTTCTCAGGCAAATTCTGTGGAGTTACTAACAAAGCAAGTGACAACTGGTGTTTAAGAAGTTATACTGAAATAATAACATTTCAGCTTACAGAGGCACAGTGAGGATTAAAAACGCTTATGAATTTTGAGTTTGAAAGCAGCATTAAACTCTGTTTTTGGTAACTGTATCCGAACTCAGAAATATTCAGTAACAAACAATACAAGTAACTGATTTATCAGATGGTCTAATAAGCAGCTGATCATCCTATGCTGTGATCTGCTTCCTCCAAGGAAGATAACTATTGGATCTCACAAGCATCTGTAACATACCATGCTGGCATTAGGAACACACCAAGTTCTGTGGGGTGTGCTTCCTACAAACAAGTGTGTATTCCTTTCTCCCACGCTGTGCTTGGTATGTAAATGCTACCCGGTGTTTAAAGCCCTCCTAAAGGCACTACCTGCCTTGCAGCTATGCACAGGTGCAGAGAATTTGGTTTAACAATCTCTCTTTCCCTCTCTTCCACTAAGGAAATAATGAGCATTAACTGCAGGGCACACTGCAAGCACTTTATGCCAGTGGAATTTCGACTGCAACAGTTTTTCTGACACTCGCGTAGAGGTGGTGACTGCTCTAAGTTCTCTGAAGATCCTGCCAGATCCGTGCAGAACACAGACGTGTGCTGCGTTACAACATTGACAATTCAGTACAGTGTGCCTAAGGGGTAACTCCAGAGTCTAATGTTTCTTCTGCTTCTGTGATTTATGGAGACTTGTCACTGGGCCTCCATGTGTTAGACTGTCAGCAAAACTCCACAAACTGTTACATACTGATTTTCAACTGCATACATTTTATGAGGAGCATTTGAACTTTGCTTTCTTTAGCTAGCTCTTCTACCATGTAGGTTTTCTTTTGCATTATTTCCTATTCAGAGAGTTTTTGAGTTGCTATGTCCTTTGGACTTTCAGAATGCATTGTGTTTGCTCAGCATTCCCAACATTTAACTGAATGCTTGCCTCTCATACCTGGAACCAGGTACCTGGGACTGTGTCATATTCATCAGTATACAAGGAGGGGCCTTCAGTAAAAATCTACACTAGCTTTTGCAGAAAAGATTGTTCCTGCCATTGAATGTTCATTTATTTATTCATTCAGAGTCTGGATGCTGATGATGTGGTCTCATCAGATCTCACAATTCCTTGCCTGAGAGCTGGGGACATGGCCAATGCAGTCAGCATTTTTCCTACCTACTTTCAACTTATGATGTTTACCTTCAGAAACAAACTCTTCTGAAAGCATTCCTGAAGTGAGTGCAGTGAAGCTGTAGTGAATATCTGCTGCTCATCCTTGCTCTGGGGGCTTTTTCCAAAAAACGCGTGGAACTGTGTTAAGATTTCTGGATCAATGGTATTATTAACTTATTCTGAGTGTGTATGCATCTTGTAGGCCAGCTCTAATAATGTATTTCTGCAAATCCTATCAGTGGATGCAATGGCAGAAGTGATGCAAGCCTCCAAGTGTTTTTAGATTATTGGTTAGTCTTCTCTTAGTTAAGAAATCTAGGTTTCTAAGCTCAGAAGGTTGCCTCAAAGTTTAAAACATATTATCTGAAGGCAGTGAGACTGTTAACACTCCCAACAGCCAGGATGATTAGGTTTTCCCAGTATTTCTGGCATACCATTTCTTACATACTCCATCTTTTACCCATACCTACTGCCACAGGTCACCCTAACAGCTTCTTTCTCTTTCCGCTTCTTGCCCTTGTTTGAACTCCTTCTCAAGGGAGCCCTACAACAATATTAGAAAACATTAGGAAATGTTTGTTTTCAAATTTTACTTTCATTCCTTTTATTAAATAGTATATTTTAAGTAACAAAATGCTTACCCAAGATCTGCAAGTTTTCGCTTTAGTTTTTCTGCATGCCCTATAGTAGGGAGAGTTGATCTTGCTGCCTGGGCACATGTGGCACCATCTAGGATACATTCGTACATGGGAGAATGTACATTATTATTTTTAATTGCTACTGATAGCTATTCCACTTTCCATCCATCCAGAACAGTTTGTATATCTGTTCACAATTAGATATGCATACACGTACACAATTTAAAGATGTGCATTCTTCTCATTTTTAAGATGGGTGTGAAAAGTAATACAAACATAGTTTCACAACTTGAAAATACACATGAAGAAATCTTATTTTAATCAAAGAAAATGAAAAAAAGTTAATTTGGTTGAGCTTTAGCGAATATGTAGCAAGACAAACAACAAAAAGGATTTACAGGTAAATGTTACAGCAAATCCATTTTTGAACTCAGCTGTTCTCATTTTACAGAAATCATGTGGTAAGTGCACTCTACTTCAAAAATGATTGCTGAAACCCTTGCTTGAACTTTGGAGCAGAGGGTACTTCTTATGATGGATAAGCTAGGTGATACTTATCTGTTAACTACTCAGCTAAAATGAGTATTTAACTTGAAATTCAACCATTTCTATTAATAATAATAATAATAAAAGTATTTTAGTCAATAAATTTGCCCTAAGACCTCTACCAATTTCTGATGGTTTCTGCATAAACTGTTAAAACCTAGAGGAAACTCACTGCAGTACCCATAAAGCAAAAACAATGACTCTTAAGTATGCAAAACACCCTGTGAAATCTACACGGCAGCTAAAACACGCAGCAGCTGAAAAAATCAGACACAGTTTCTGTGATTCTTAAGCACAAAGAGTGCTCCCAACTCTTCTAGAGGGAGCAAATGAAGGTCAGTTATTCGTGTCACTTGCGATTTGGTGACTTTACAACGCGACCTCAGATTTACAGTGCCTTTTAACCGAAAACACTGCTAGGTTTGTGGATTTCTCAGAAGTTAAGCCCTCAGAATCAGCCCAAAATACCACAGGACAGTGTATGTTGCTTTGTGGATAATATTTGGCTAAGTTTTCATTCAAGTACAAAATCCAGTGTGCAAGTGACTCATAAATCATTACGGAAAAAGCAGGAAAACAAGCCTCTTGAGACATCCATGCTCCAAAGGCCATACTATTTCTACTAACAAATGTTACCTTATGTTAACAAAAGCACTCAAGCACAACTGACAAGTATCCTCATGTCAAAAAAAGAAAACAAATAAAAGTTCCCCATGAGGAAAAAAAACAACAGAGTAATACAAAATGACAAGAGGTCAACATCTCTTGAGAAGAAACCCACCCCACGGCGGGTGTGGAGAACCTTAGGCAAGGTGCACTTTGCACCAACTCTACACTGTGCACACTCCTCTCTTTCTCCTCAAAGATCTGCTCATGGTTCCTCTTTCATCTTTAAGGTATACTTTTCATTTAACCACTGTCAAAATTGCCACTTTCAGGACTAAAAGATCACAATGCCTCTTTTCACACTGTACTCACAGCCAAGTGGAGTTTGGGAGCTGGGGGGTGGCGGGCTTTTGGTGAAACATCTTAATGAAAGTAAATGAAACTGTAAGATGCCCTGCTTTAGTGGTGGGCAAATAATAAAAACATTTAGTAACTGGAGGTTTTGCTTCTTTAGTAGAGGAAAAAATCTGTAGAGCTCGGCAGGGACACATAGCAGCTACCAGCTCCAGCCAGCTCCTGTCAGGCTTTTACATCACTCTGCTCCCACTCACACACAGCTTGGCCCAGCTGGAGTGCTTTGAATTGTGAGGATTTGCTGGGAAAAGCATTTATGCTGGCTGTGAGATACAGGGGAAGGTGGATGAGCTAGGCCCCTGTAACAGCTTTGGCAGAGGTTTAAACCTACAGGAGCTTGCATATGTGGAGGTACATATACATGTACTCATGGCAGAGGCCATGGAGCAGGACTGCAGGGCCTGGGCAGGAGGGACATTTGACCACCCTGGAAGGCTGCACCTCCCCTGACTCCCTCAAGTTCTTCAGAGAGGGTGACAGAGAGCTGGTTCTTCAGCATAAATCACACAGAAGCCATTTAATCTATCACTTTTGGCCTTCGAGAGCTGGTGTAAGTGATCTGCAGATGATGGATGTGAACGGAGCCTAGCCCTAACTTCTTGTCTCAAGGTCACAACACAGCTGAAGTCAGCCTCACATCAGCAGAGGATTGCCCACAGCGGTCACTTCAGCTGCCTTGTACGCAAGGTTGCACAAAGCAAGCAGAAGTGAAGAAAAAAGAATCAATCACACTTGTACATGAAAAAGTCGTGCTTAAAAGACAAAAGCAAGATTTTCACCATTTTGCAACAGAAGTGATCTCCTGACATTTCAGCTTGTCTACAACATTCAAGATCTCATAAGAAAAAAAAATATGATCTTGCTAAAGCTCACATTTGCTAATCAGAGATTAATCAGTGGACATGCATGTGTTCTCTTTCTATCTCTGAAAAAAAAAAAAAACAAAAAACCACCAAAAAACAACTAGCTAAACACACAGAACAAACAGAATGACTCTTTTCATTTTCTGCAATGTTAGAGTTTGACAGCCCAATTAATAATCAATGAAAATAGTAACACTACAACACTTGTTGCAAAACAACTGCTTTAAGATATAGTTTGTAAAATTTATTAAGTGATTTTTTTTTTTTTTAATTTGAAAGAAAATTGTTCTGCTTTAGTTTTCACATACCCATTAGAATCTGGGTACAATACTCATTAGAATCTGGATACAACCAAAAACACTGGTTGTTTATGTAATGATCACAGTGGGGAAGGCATGAAACCCTTCCTTATTTAGACATGGGTTATTTTTCAAACCTAAACTGGGAAGGAAAAAGCAACACACCAGGTGGAGTATAACACCCTATTCCTTACACTATAAGGCTAATCTCCACCAAATTTTTATCAAGATATTTTTTATACATCAGATGTAAATGCAGGAGTTATGTCCCCATTGATAGAATAATCGCATGCTTACAATGAGGAGTCAGGAAAGTCATGTTCTTATGTTCACACCCTTATTTTTCACTTGCAAAATTCAGGCTCAGAATTTAACCCTGATTCATGAAGAAGCATAGAATTAGTAACTATACAATAGACTAGCAATTTCAGATTCCATCTAAAAACGCCAGCATATATTAACCTATTCTAAATTAGTCAAAACTTCATTAATCTGTCTTTAAAGAATTGGTATGAGAGCCCTGTATGACGATGAAGAAAACATAGGTTGTAAATAAATGGAAAGTCTTTTCATTTACACGGACAAACAAAAATCCTCATTGGGTTCTTCTTTTCAGTTAATTCCACTTAGTCAAAGACTATTCTGAACCTATCCAGGCCTATTCCTGCAGCTCTTACTCACAAACAATTTTATCATGTATTTTAGCTGATGTTACATTTAGAGAATGCAATGTGCATAGGCAAGAATACTAATGTGCTGTAAATTGCTAATTCTGACTTCTCAAGACATCTGAAACAGAGGGCTCAGCGTTCTGTGCAATATTGTATTGTGAATGCACTGAATAAACAAGTATTTGAGAAATGTACCTCAACTATGTATCACTGCATCGTGTTACATGCAGCTTATATTCAAAGAATCTGAATGAAATATCTAGCAATGTGGCCAACTTTTCTAACAAATCACTCTTTCTTTCTATAAATGCAGAGTCCCCAGCCACTGACCTCTTGTTTAATCTAGAGTCTGTTGCCTCTCTGCAATTAAAAGCTACAATCTGTTATTCTTGCTTTACACTCTTTCTGACCCTCCAAAAAAAGCATCTAGCAGTGCCAAAATCACATCATTCAAATAAGTACAATATGTTAATCATGTTTCTAACACAAAGATGTCCTGAGGCTCAATAATTTTATGTTTTGAAAAAAACAGAGATTTTCTTAAAGGCAACTTCTCCGTATCTTTTTCAGAATTCTAAGAAAAAAAAAAAAAAAAAAAAAAGAAATAGATAAGAAAGATAGCTGTTCCTGAACTCATTTTAACTTTGTCCTTTTCTTATACCATCATACGAGGTCAACTGCAATTTTCTGACTTCCAGGTAGACAAAAGAAGTTATGAGAAGGTGGCCTTCTAGTTGCTATGGTTGTAGTACAAAATAGAAGTTCATAAATTAGATGTAAGTGAGCAAACTGATGCACCAATTTATTGTAAAAAATAATAATACCTTTATCTTGTAAAACATTCCTGCCAGATGGGTGATGCAAAGGAGATGCTTCAGAGCTGTGCCCAGATTTTGAAGGAGAGGAAAGTGGAGTGTGTCCCCGGGCATACAGGGAGAGGACACCTCCTTTGTGCTGCTGTCCTTCTTCTTGGTTTTCAGTTAGGTTGTCAAGTGAGATTGCTGCACTGCTAGCCACTGGGGAGAGGGAGGAAGCACCAGAATCTGATGCTGGTGAGGATGCTCTCATACAAATGGGCAGTGGTGATTTTGAAATGTGCATGGGACTACTGTAACTGTTTGACGGCTGTTGGTATAAGAGATTATAAAGCAGGTTATACCATTTAGTAACCAATCAGAGCAAGGTTTACTTTGAACATGCACTTCTTTTATTCATTATTTATTCTTCTATTTTTAAGAAGCACTTTAGCAATTCATGTCATTCATTACCTTTTAATACCACATAGTGTTGTTTATTGATATTTGCTTTCAGGTAGAAGTCAGAATCAGATAAAACAATGAGTAAATATCATATCAATTGTGTTAACAAATTAACAAACGGAGAAATGTAGGACTTAAGTTCCTTTCACCTCCTGCATAAATTAAAGGACCCACTTTGCATTATAAAGCACACATAAATCAAGAAGGCCAGGATTCCTGTTAAAAACAGAAAAAAAAAACACAACCAAAAAACCCAGGTGTGCTGACTCAAAGGAGACTGGACTCACACATCACTCAAGGGCATTCATAGTGAACTGGCCACAGAGGAATGCATACTGCCTGTGCTACAATGCAAGGACAAAGACAGGGGATGAAAAGACTTACAGGGGCAATCTAGCATTCCAAAGGAAGCCTGAGAGAGAGGGCAGAGTCCTTCTCACCTTTCGTTCAAGACTGTCCTCTCCATCAGTTGAACTGATGCTGTCATAGAGCCTTGTTCTCGTTGGCCTCTGCCGCTTGTTCTTCACGGAAAGCTGAGCTCGAGTTTTCAGAGCTTTGGAGTCCAGTCTCTCTGTTTCTGGTACTGCTTCATTGAAATCTGTATGAGAACATGATTTAAAGCTGTTTGTAAAATATGTATCTTTTGGAATTAAACTAGTTTCTCCTAGGATATGGCCTGCAGCTGCTAACACACGCACTTTGCGTGTTTTACTCACATGTGTTTTTGGAATTGCTAGCAGACACACAAAAACCTAAACGTAAACCACTGACAGATCCATATCTAGTAGCTGCATCACAAAGAATCACCTGCAGATTTTAAAATTTTAGAGATTATTCCCACTGTTACATGATACCACAGCAAAATAATGTAGTTGCCCAGCATAGCTGCACTAGCCCAGAAAGCAGGTCCAAGATACTCCCCCAGACCTACTTAAATGCGCTTGGTCTACAGAGTGCTCCCCAATCACATCTTTAAGCAAAGGAATCCTCATCTCACTGCTGTTCAACAGACATTTTCCAGCATCTGGATGAATATATCACTTGAGACCTAGTAGGCCTAGTCATTTATTCCCAATCCTGCCTTTTTGAGCCACCCGAAGAGGACACACTGGACTGCAACTTCCTTGCACAGCTGCCTCACTAAGCATCTCCCTTATAACTTCACCAGTTTTGCAGGCTGCTTGTTGAATTACAACAGAAACATCCAGAGCCGTCCTCAGGCTGCTCTATATGTTATCATAACCAGAATGGCTGACAAATTTGGAGAACATGACTTGCTCTCTCCTGTACCAGGCGCCCTGCAAATAGCCTTGTACAATATGTGCAAATTATAGACGAGCAATGTCTGTAGTCAGTAGCACACAAGGTGTGATACAACTAGTATCCAAATAATCAGATAACCATTTGGAATTGGACTTATTTACAGGCAGCCTTTCTCGGGATTACGAAACAAGTGCTGAACTCATTCCTTTGGACCTCGGGACAGTGAAACAGCTTGCTTGCTCTGTCACAATATCCTTCACAGGAGGGGAAAGCAGAGAGAAATCTCATCTTCTGGATGCTGAGGTAGTCCATTGTTCAAAGTTATATGTGACAATGCAAATAAGGTGCCCAACTGTTTGCTCCAACCCTTTTGCAAGCAAAACCACATTTTTATTAGTACTGAATCTCATTTGTTATTTCCTCCTTTATTGCTCTGTCCTCAGAACCATCATCTCCTCTTGCAGATTCTTCTCTGCTTTATTCAGAGTTCCTTCAAACTCCAAAAACTTAAGCAAACTTAGCTAAGAAAAATGTTGCTGTCAGCACCATGCCTCATGGTCCCTAATACAAACCAATTAATACGAGCCACCTGACACCAATACAGCCCTGCCTCACTTGCTCTAAGACCACATCAGAAGCTACTTTGTCAGGCTCCTTTCCTTAGTGGGAGTCTAGAGGCCATGACTATTATTGTGATTATCACCATGTACTGTAGTTGCCTGTTTCCAACCTTCTAACAGCAACATATTTTGGCAAAATCATTAGTGAAGTAGTGCTACAGTTTTGCAGAAAGACCCCAAGAGAGCTGAAATAAATTTTCACTGCAGGCAACTGCCAGAGATGTTCAGTGAAGTTTATCATGACAGTTGAAATGAAATGAAATTAATCCATCCAGAAGACCCATGAAAGGCACCCCAAATTACAGTCATTCAAGACAGGAATGGGATGGCCATATGCTGTATGTGTACATGACAGAAGGGGCTCAATTTCTACCTGATCAGCTAGACAAACAACTATACTGTGTTGAGCAGGACATGGACTGTTAGGTCTGTTATTATGCTGATCTAATAGCTCAAAACCCTCTGAGAGATTTACAACAAGCAGTAATTATCCCAACAAAAATTAACAAGACAGTCATCAGAAGACCTGTGTGAAAGCTGGGAGATGTACTCTGCAGTCCTGTCTCTTAACCCCTACAGAGTTGCTGTACTTTCTGAACAGCTGGGGTTTGTGTAGGAGATGTTGTACTCCACCGTATGTACTTTAAAAGATTAAAATGCAAAGGAAATCCAAAGCTGCATTATTTTTTATATCATCATAAAAGAGCTGGACACTGACACTCTCACTCTTACTCCCTGTTGTCTTCATACATCTAACTTTCTGCTGGAAAACACAAGAAATTCTGTTTCATCAGTTTTGAAGACAAAGTAGGATTACATATTTCCCCTTTCATCTGCTGCTCAAACACCATTATGTGATGCACAGAAGTTGGAGAAATATTTCATATAAAAAATGGAACTGAGAAGCCAACTCATCTGCCTAGTTTCAAAGTCGCCCCATTCAAGAATGCCTTGTGAGGAAAAGCATACTAAACACTTCATCTATGACTTGCCTCTACAAATAGAGCTGACATCACTGCTGTTTGCTTAGCTGTCAATCATCTATTCAAATGAAATCTGAGAATTTCGGCAAAGTTAACATTTTATAAGGCCGCAATAAGGCAAAACTTTTTTTTTTCACATTTTATGCCAGACAAGAAATAGATTATTTATGGTTTCAGCCTTCTTTTTCGTTTGGCAATCCTCAAACTACAAATCAAATCAAAATCCGTTACGCTAATTTACTTGTCTAAGTACTGCATTCCTAACACACTAATTAATTAGCAGCCAATCTTACTGACATCTTTGCTTTAAACAAAGACATTTAGCTTTAAACAGAGACATCTTAGCCTTGCTGAATCCATCAACTTTCATAAAGCAGAAAATTTCTCAATGCTTTCCATGGCATGATGACCATCTCTCAGAGAATATGATCCAGCCCTGGGTGGAAACAGCTCGGTGACTTAACACCACCACCAAAATGCAGAGTTCTTGCTCTCTCCTCTGTATCCACAGCCCCTAGCTCCCAGTGACACCCTTCCAGCCCACCAGAGGATTTGGACCTCAGCTCCTCTGCAAGCTGATTGAAATGAGGGAACCAGAAGAAACTATCTGATTTTAGTCTGACATTCCAACTTCTTCCCTTCTTAAGTCAATTTTCTGTTGTTCTGGTGAATTGAATGAGTGCACCAAGTGTCCTAGTGCTACAGCAGGACAGTGGATGAAGCAGAACCATGTGGTCAGACAAAGGGATGTTGTGGGGTCTCCCAGTTCAACACCAATGAGCTGTCAGTTTAGCTCAAACTGTCTCTTGAAATCAGAGCCACAGACTGACTTAGTAAAGTCCATTACATAGCTGAAGAGTAAGACTCCTTTAAAACTCATGTCTTTTTGCAGATCCATGTTGTCTTAAAGCACCGCAAGACTTCCAGCAGGGTGTCTCGCTTTTCTTCTTTGTGTAAGAGTTAAACTCCAGATATAGATGAAACTAGAAAATCGTGTAAAATTATGTTTCTGACGTTATTTGATAGGATACCCATCTATTGTCATGATTTGAACTTCTCATATTTTTTCTGTCAGGTGCACACAATCCCATATACTCATTCTGCTGATTGCCCAAATTATGCAAACCATCAACGCGGCACTGCAAACACTTATTTAACTAAGTGGTCACATTGGCCTTGTTTAAGTGAACCACCCCCTGGGCCTGCAGGTTGCTGCTCCCTCCATGCTAGAGCCGGGCTGTGAGCTCTCAGGGCCAGCTCTGAACTTAACCTTGGTTCAGCCTGCTGCAAAAAAAAATTGCTCAAAAGCATCAGGAAGGGTATTTTCCTAGGAATCTTCTAGCACACTAGGGAACATGATAAATATCTCAGAGGAATGTTATAACAGGTTCGATATTGCTTGTGAAGACACTCTAATTGGACTTTCTTTCAGAGGGCCTTGAACCACTTCACTGCAGAGGGCTTCCCTCTGTGTTATTTCAGTACCACTGTGTAGTGGGAAGCAGACCTCCTGTCCTCCCACTGTGTTTCCATTATACATGTACAGGCTGATACATTTCAAAACCTCCTTCTGTGAACTGATGCATCCCTGAGCATCCCAGGGCACCCAGCACAACCATCAAAGTGGCTTGAAGGGGCATTTGCAGAGATCAGCAAGGACTGTCCAAGCTGGTGTCAACACTGAACTGTCCAGGTTTCAAATCCTTGGCTCCTTCCAGATCATCTGTGAATAGCTTGATTCTCTGCCATGGACACAGCTCGTGACCACTAACTGAAGGCTTCATCAGCTTTTCTGTAATCTCAGAATAAATCAAATATTTGTAAAAGAAACACAACCCACAGGCTTCTGGTATTCCAATGCAAAACAAAGGACTCCGGGCTGTAACAGTTTTGCTTTCTCTCTGTAGCTTCCACTGATGTTCCTGGAAGCCTCTCACTATCAGGTTATGTTACAGCCCGAGGAGCCAGGCAGTCTGACACAATGTCCTCACGGCCAGACCACCTACGGGCAGGGACAGCCGTGCTCCTGTGGGCATGGCAGGCCAGTGCATCTGTTGGCTAGACCCAAATGTATTACAACACAAGAATATGATAAACACCTCAGTTCACCCTGAAGCAAAAAAAAAAAAAACAAAAAAAAAAAGATATGTGCTTGCATCATTTTAATTTAAGGGATACATAAAATATGTATTTTTACATGAGCTGATTTTTAGGGAAGACAGACACAAGCTTCAGAGTAAAAATGATAGGACGCGTCTGCGCACATGCAGTCTCATCCTACCAACCTAAAGCTGAGGCTGAACAAGAAGTGTGCATTATATTGTTTGAATAAAAACTAGAAAAGAGACAGCAGTGCTTGTGTCAATGTCACGAAGATGCACAACACACTGTGCACTTAGGGAATCCTGATCAGCCTCCAGAGACATCATGAGCTTCTCCTCCTGCACTCAATAGCTCCTCTGCAAGAACGCATGGGGTGATTAGTTATTACACATATTGCCAGACAATGGTAAGTCCTTTTCTTAAAAGGCTTACATGGGAACAATATGAAGATATAGGCTCTGTCTGTAAATACCAAGTATCACTGCATTACAGACCGACACAGACTTCAGACACTCTGATACAGAATTTACCAGCAAAAGTATAAGGAAGTCAAAGAGTGCCACAGCATGTTTAGGTATCTCTTTATTCTAAAGAAGTCCTTTTTCTCTTGTTAAAAGCACGAATTCAGCCTGGAATCTAAGATCTAACTATGGCTCTTCTACTTCCAAAATATCATTGATGATTATCTGTTTTTTCTATCAAATAATTTGTTTTTTGTATTCAGGTAGTTAAATTTGAGCAGTTTTAAATTCACAGATTGCCCATTCTAACTCTCAGAAGCACTAACACTGGTCAACATCTTCCCAGGGGAATGTTGTCCTGGTGAAAAATGGCAGCTCTTAGAAATTGAAAATTTTCATGCAAATATGAGTTGAAAAATATGATTAAGAAGTATTGACATAGAGTTTTAATGCTTTAAAAAGATGCTTTTTGATTTTTTTTTACATGTAGAAATTCCTTTCAAATTGTATACAAAAAATAAAAAGTCTTATCAGCATTGAATTTTGCAGTCTTAGTGAAACAGAACATTCCACTGAACCACGCAAGGTACATATTGAAGAGGATGTCTGAGAATGCATTTCAGCTCCTGAGCTGTGGATGTGTGCTGACACTGCTAAAAATGTAAACATGATTTCTGGGAGGTAGGTAAACAAAATACACTTTCCTTCCCTGCTGTGATCTACTTGTAACGCCTACTGAGTCTCTATGCAGAAATACAGACTTGTCACCCTGAGTGCTTTCCTGAACTTCAGAGACTTCAGGATAATAAACACTTGCTAGAAAGAAAAAGCTATGTGGAGATTTGTGGAAACCAATTCCACACGGTCTGTGTATCACACAGATACTGTTTCAGAAGGACAAGCCCTTTTTTATGTACATACATTATGTTAAAATATAATTCACATTGATTTGTCTGCAGAGCAATACTCAATTTGTTACTCCACACGTGAGCTAACTGCTAAAATAGCAATTTTAATAAAACACCCCCGTGATTGCTAGAAATCAATTTAATTGGTAGCGCAATGCATTTTTCTTCACCAGAAAAATAAATAATATTATAGATTATTGAAAATGAAAATATTTCTAGGAATGAACTCTGGTGCTCCCTTGTCATAATCCCAGAACCTGATTTCACAGACTGTCACTAAATACACAGTAAGTATTGCTCCTGCACCAAACAATTTCATTCCAATGCTGTGAATCTAACGTTGGCTTCAATTCTGCATATACCTCAACAGTAAGGAAACACTTGCAGTTACAGAACTTAAAACTCTAACTGAAGCTATGAAAGTTATGTGTGTATTTTCACTGGCACAGTCTGAAAAAATAACAATGATCTTTTCTATGCAAAACAAGTAAAGGTTACAGTTACCCTGCCAACAGAATCATAGAATCATAGCACCTATCCACATCTTACCATTACCATAAGTTGTTTTGGCTCTTCGATAATGTAGAACAAAGTCCAACAGTTCTTATGCTGTAAATCAGGCTGTGCTGTAGACTACTATTATTTAATGAATGAACCAGGAAAGATTTTGCATTTTGTTCACAGAAGGCCCCATCCTGAGAAATGGTGAGCTCTACCTACACAGCTGCTTTTGATGTTAGTACCAAGGTGAGATCAGAACCCTGAAAAGATCCATTCAAAATGCTAAATTTAAGCTTGTTTTTGTAATTCTGGTAACTTCGTTCTTGCTTGATCTTTGGTGATCGGGTAATTAAGGATGAGTTTAGGAATGCAAGAAAACACAATTTTCTCCTATTTTATTAACACAACAGAAATTGTGGAATTAAACCTAAATGTTGATGGCATCTCACTGAAAATTCATTTAAGCTTTATGAAATCAACAATGGTCTTTATTAAAACATGCTAGTCACTTCCATTTCTTAATGAATATTCATGGTATAGTTATTCTGGAACTCTTTATTGTCATTATTTGATGACCTCTGGAAAAACAACAGCATTCCTGTGTTAGTACTTCCTTTAAATCCTAAATGATAACCATACTATTTATGTACACATTACAAGAGTTATGGATTGGTTCAAACAAACCTTGACTTAAGCCATCCAGACAGGACACTTGCTTAGTATCTAGATTTTCCACTGGATCTCCTCTAGAAACTTCTCCAAAAGATGTCTGCCTTTCAAATATGTTGTTGTTATTGTTAACCTGGCTCCCATTTTGCTTCAGTAGCCTGAAAACTTCTGCTTCCAAGTCTCGTATCTGGAAGAAATACAACACATTTTTAACTACAGCACACACACATCTGTATTTTTTTTCTGTATTATCAGACAGAATTGTCACCAAACCAATGAGTAAATAATACTCACACGAGCTTGTAAGCCTTGAACCTCTGCAAGATGTGCTTTCTCCAAATCTTCTATTTTCTTTCGTTCAGCTTCCTGGCGTTTGATGAAGTCAAGTTCTCTTAGGGGAAAAAAAAAAGAACAAGAAAAAGAAAAAGATGTTCTTGCTGTCATCAAAAAGCAATCACATTCAAACAGAAAATAAGATGTTCTGGTGTACCAGATGTTGGACTACGCATCAGAAAATTCTGTCCTTAACAAATATTTTACTATTAACCTAGAAATAAGTATGAAACTGCAATTAAGACAAAATGTAAGCAATTATTTATCATTCTATATCAATATGCTATGTGAAAATACAAAAAATAAAAAAGTAAAAGTCTACATTCTGCTGTGGGAAATGGGATAGAATCTGTTTTATGAGAGTGCGACTGTACTTTTTCAGTGAAAGGACAGCCAGAAGTTTTCAGGTACAAATTTAATTTTCTAGTAAGTTTTAAGGAAATCTGTTAGGTGTTTTTAGGAGTCTAAGATAGTTAAAAACAATGGACTACATCTTTTACTAATATAAAGTGGAATAGCAACAGAAAAGCTATACAAGGTCAATCTATCTATTTTTCTTACTTCCTTTTACTTTGAAAATTGAAGGCACTTATGTTAAAAAGCACATGACATACCAGTTAGTTCTGGAACAGTCACGACATTCCAATATAGGTAATGACATTTTGAATATCTTTTTTTTTTTTTTTTTTTAATTGGACAGGGTATTTACTTCTACGCTTCCAGTTTTCACTTGACATTGCTGTACATTTTTGAGTTTTCTTTTTTAAATGACCACATTTCAGCATTAATTAAAAAATGCTGCACAAAAGAACATTTGGGGAATGGAAACCATTATAGAAATATAAGATGTTATTATTCTTGCTAGCCATCAGGGAAAGGGACCACATGAAACAGAAGGGGGCAGGTAACCATCAGTTAGCTCAACAGCTCAAATAATCCTGGCATCTACAGGAGGAAGAAAAATAAGATGGAAAATGTAACAAAACAAATTGCTTTTGCGTGTTACATTAGTACAAAGCAGGAGTGAATCCAGCTGATATGTCACTATAAATTGCAGCAAACATTTCTAATCAAATGCTCTACTATGATTACTTTTGGTTGTTTGCAACCGTGTTTAGTTATCTACTAATCCTGAAACATTCTAATGTGGAATAAAACAGAATAAATCTTTATTTAGTTATAGTTATATATTTTTTCAGCAATATTAAACTAATACTTGAATAATACTAACGTTTTTGTTTTCAATGAAGACCTTGTGGTTTTCATGATAAAAAAAGTGAAAAATGTTGTTTACCTTACAGGGATTTGGGTTGGTTTCATATATCAAAATATATCACATACATGTTTCCTATCTGGCCACTAATTCATTTGCTGAACCTGGCGTAGCTGCTTACTTTTGCTGAAAATCCTTGATTAATTTCTTTGCCTTGTTATATTTCTTCTCCAGAGCCTGATACTGGCTTTGCGTCTCCTTGAGGTGCTCATTCACTGTGTGACACAGGGTTTGTGCCTCAATCCAGTAACTCTCTAATTTCATCATCCTCTCCTTATTCTCCTCGATGTTCTGCTGCAGTTGGGTCTTCTCCAGCTCCCACCTCACCTTCTCATTCTCAGCTGCCTGCAGCTGAACAAAACAGTATAGATGCCAGTCAGTACAAAGGTGCAAAGTGCAGCCGAATAGATTAGGATAAATTCAAACAACAGGAATAATGAAAATCACGGATTAACTATAAAAGTAATATGCTAGCAGAGAAAAGAGCATTTCAAGACTAGTACATACACTGATGCATACCTTACTCTTTCTCCTAAAATGAGGTAGAACCTTTGCTCTGTGTTACAGTGCAGCCTCATTGATTCTCTGAGATACACTAACACATTTTAAAACATCAATAGTGGAGTATTTATGTAAACTGCAGGGTTAATCAACCAGCACTGCAAATGAATTTTGCTCTATGTATCTTGCTCAGGAGTCTGAAAGCTTTCATACCCTTTCAGACGATGAGAAACATCATATCTGAAGAGGAATTCCAGATTCTATATTTAAGAACAATTTGAAAAACAATAGAAAAAAAGCCAATTGCATTTAATCTATCTGTTTTTTCCCCCAAATTGGAAATCCTATTGAAATCTTACAATGTTTTTTTTTTTTTCATATCGTAATCTTGCTTAATCTAGAAAGCCAAACAAACGAGGCTGGAAGTAGAATAGAAAATTTAACATCAGGTCATAACCTAGGATTATTTTCTGTTTAAGCAGGCATTGAGTTTTGCATCTAACACTGAAACTAGGCCAGAATTATTATGAGGACAAAGAGAACCTGTTATATTACTCTTGTTTTCTTTAAACTTGCTTACCACATCATAAGGAGCTAATATTAAAAGGAAAACATATCCTTGCTGTTGTAGATTCCTGCCCTTAAAGGTGGTAATTCTGCCAGTCATATCAGCACTGTTTAACTTTCTGATCAGTGTGGTTCCACTGCTATGTCCACTATTTGGCAACAGTGAAGTCCAGTGTTTTTTTCCAAGTGACCTCAAAGAAGCCTGAATATTACTGCTGAGTTTATAATAACCCTTAGTGCCCGTGTAATTTTTTTTTTGTTGTTGTTAATTTTTGTTGTAGTTATGTTTCTTAATTTCCAAAAGCTAGTTGCAAGTTTCAGCATTTGGCACCAAATAATGTTAGGGTTCAGGGTAGGGTATTTTTGCTCCCAGAATTTATGGAAGGAAACCCTGTCTTACACACCCCCGTTTACTTATCAAGACTGCTTCATTTGCTCTTGGCAGTTCTGCTAGCACCACGGACGATGCACACAAAACCAGAATAGGTTGTTTGCAATTTTAGTAGTAACACACACATAAACTAGCCACATTTTCTTTGACTCTATTCAAAACACCATGTAAAGAAAGAAGTCCAACACAAAAAGATGTATTAACCCTAATCTTGCAAATGGATTTGCACAGATGAATGTTTACACCCACGCCATGAAGTCAGTGGGGCTTGGCACAGTCCCAAGGGATTGACCAAGCAGCTCCAATTGTTAGATTGGAACTGGAAAGTAGATGGGAGAAAAGATTTTTGACTTTTTGAACTGAAATAGTACAACAGAAATTGTTATTACAGAAAATAGTTGCATTCAGAATTTGATTTTAACAATACTTAATGCAAATTTGATAAACGCTATGCAAAATGCATGGTGAGTGCAAATGGTTGCTAGAAAGAAACAATCATCTAAAATATTTTTCTGAAGTACAATTTTCTCTTTGTCTTCCTTTATTTCCTTTATAATGTACTCAAACTGAAAAAGAAGGATGTTATTATAAAACCTAATTTTACTCAACAACAGAATTATCAGTTGACTTCCCTTAAAGCTTATCCTAATACAAAAATACAATTTCTTTTTATTGCTATTGCAAATTCAATCTAATAACTAGCAACCAATTGTGAGATGTTTTCTGTTAAGCTGGTAAGAACATCTAGAACATCTATTAAAGAGAACTGCAACAGTAAGAAACAGCTTTTATTTTTTTCCTGTATAAAAAAAAAAATATTTTAAATCTAAAACCTTTAAATATTTTTTAAATGTTGAAAAAAGGAAACTAACATAAACAAGATATCTTAACATCACTAGCAAATAAAAAAATCTATTAATTTAGGCTTGAATATTCAATCCAAATATAATCTAAAAACCTGAGAAAATGCATTAGAATTGTAAAGCTAGAAATCTGCTATTTAGCCATTATGATATTCCTTAAAATGTATGTTTAATTGAAGCTACACAAGTTGGCAGTTTCTCTTAATAGCAGCACTTAAGATTTTACGTGAAACTTTGAATAGAGAATATACAGCAAGACAAGATTTAGCTGAGCCACTGTGTTTCTTAATCTGCCTTTAATAAGGACGTTGATTTCTCCACCCACATAAAGATACATGTCTTCAGATCTGATTTTGCATGAGGAAAAAAATCAGCGTGTATTAACTGCATATTGATTCTTACCTTCGTCTTCAGCTTCTGAATTTCAGCTTCTGTAACTGCATGTTTGATTTGCAACTAAAATTGAAATATAAAATAAACAAGTGAAGTCACAGAGTACTCCAGTATTTTTAAAGCCTGTGCTGCAAGTTGAATACCTTATTACATAGCAGAAGGCCTTGAAGAGTGCTGCAGTGCAGTAGATTGTAAATTAAAATGTCTAGCTTGCAAAATGACTCAGACTGTGCAATCTAATTAAAGATAGGATGCCATCTAACCACTCATAATTTCAAATCAGAACATCCAATCTGTTTAGCAAAACCAAATGTCTTCTGCTTAAAAAAAAAAAAAAAAGAAAAAAGAAAAAAAAAAAAAAGATGTTATCCTGCTGGGCTTTGCTCTCCTCTGATGTGAATATGAAATATGTCCCAGTGCTGTCAGGAAGTCCCTCGATACTGATTAAAGCAGGCATATTACAAAAGAGCAAATACAGGAATAAGTGATTTAACAACTAAGGGAGTCGGAAAACCTTCAGGGGATGACTCCACGTGTTTGCTCCACGCAAGAGAAAAGGTAAATTGATGCTATCCTTCCCCGCCATTAACTTGAGTTACTCTGCTCAAGCTAGCTAATTTCAAGGGAGAGCAGTTACACCAGGAAACAGTAAAAAAACAGGAAACAGCATACAGGCACACAAAATGACTGCAAGTAGATTAACAGCCCTGGCATTGTGCTAAAGGTTGTATTTACATTGCCAAGCACCGTGCCACAATAACAGGGGTTCTGTGCAGGGAAATGGTGGGTGCTGAGGACCTGGCACCCAGCTGCACGCCTTCCAGGGGATTTCTTTTGGATTAACCTACATCAGTCTGCCCCCCCCGAAACATCTTTGAGTTTGGTTTCCCCCCAGAGGATTAATATTTGCCTGTTCCAGGAATACACTGAAGCAGAAGCTGAAGCACAGCTTCCAAAGCTTAACCACAATCCCAACGGCAATGATCATATGTACGCGTGTGTCCGACAGCGGCCTGCACCCAAATCCCCGCTGCTTTGCTGCTTCAGGCACACGATGCTGACAAACTGCTGGCAGGCCCCAAAACCCTACATCTACAGGACAGTTTAATGTGAACCAGTGACTTGTGTGTTGTCGGGTGAGGAGCAAGGGCATGGGCAAAACCCGAATTTAGCTTGAGCTAACACTGCAGGGAAGACAAAACCTTAGTTCATTATTTATGAATACCAGGAATCGTTACAGAAAAGCATGTTTTACACAGTGGTTACTACTCTTACAAGACTAAAGGAAGCCTTTGGGAACAGTTTATGTTGAGCTAGTGGTGCGCATGAGGGACTTGCACTGAATCACAAATTATCACCTCTTATGAAGCAGAGGTTACATTCTCAAAGGCCAGGCTGT
Organism: Aythya ferina; assembly: GCF_964211825.1. Taxonomy (NCBI): domain Eukaryota; kingdom Metazoa; phylum Chordata; class Aves; order Anseriformes; family Anatidae; genus Aythya; species Aythya ferina. The sequence continues at coordinate 26,227,432 of NC_140297.1, read as the reverse complement.
TATAAAAAAATAAAAAAATAAAAGAAGGTACAAACAATTCAAAAGAGAAATTCTTTTGGAGAAGAGGAATAATTTTTGAAATAGCAGGAGTTATCACAGAGCTGATCAGTACAACCATCCTTGAGAAAGGCCTAGCTGCTTTTGAAGTTCCATTTTCAGGGCACCTCTTGAACCCTCTTCTTGTGGCAGCGCAGGACACACATCCAGTTTGGTTTGCAAATCAGCCTCAGCTGATTTAGCGGATAAGCCTAGTCCCTGTTGCTGGAACATTACTGAATTTATTATGGGAGGAATAAGGAGGCACTCATGCAACTGGTTCCACCTGAGGAACTGTTCAGGCATCTTCTCCTTCCACCAGTCATCTCTTGGTTACTGTCTCTACAGGAGAATGTGAGCACTTCTAGTCCCTAGGGTTGTCAGCTGTCACTTAAATTGACCTCCCAACTTTGCACTAAAAAGCATTATGAATATTCTGGTGCAAGAGGTTAGTTGCAATTTTTGAGCTCACTCAAGCCAACCTCTGATCTGTAACTTGCAGAGACATTGATAACTATTTCTTCTAATTTTTCAATTTCTGTTGGTAGTGAAAGACAATGACAAAAAATTAGGAAAGAACAATCTCAAAATGTTACGGTGTTTATATAATGCCCAGACCTTTGCTTAGTTCAGGTCATTGAACCTCACATTCAAAACCTCATTGTTTTGGAGTGAGGTAAAATCAGGGGAAGGATGGACGCGACAGACTTTGCCCTTTGCAGAGTTAATAATGAAATCAAAAAGCCAAGACTCAAAGCCTTAGGCTACCTGCTCACAATCCATTCCCATCTCTAAAAATCCCACAAACCAGTAAGCAGCATTTATACAGCTTATTATGACATACAAATAAACTCCAAATTGTTGCATAAATGGCAATCTGCTCAGGTACAGATGGTTTTAACAGTTATTTTTACACTCTCTGTTATTATGTTAAAAAAATGAATACTGAGCACCCAGTTGGATCATTGAATCTGTACATGGTACAGCAGATCCCACTGAGGCAGAAGAAAAAAGACACTTTCCTGTCAAACAGGCAAATGTGTAAGGTGGACAACTAATTATGCCTGCAGAATACATGAGAAATACTAACACATTGTGGGTTAGACTGAATAGTGGGCAAGGTGAAGGATTTGACAAGCAGATTTAGACTCCACAGTTAAAAATATTGAAGCAAGTTTTCTAATAGGAGAACAAATATACTTTATTCCATGTCCTATATAAAGCCAGACAAATCCTTGGCAGATACTATTTTGCATTTTTGTTTCCTAAGTCAACATAAATCTGTGAAGGCTTCATTTTAACAAAAGATATTTTGAATAATTTTTGGCAAATTAATTTTCAAAGATGTCTTAAAAGCTGATTTTCTTCAAAACAATACAACTTTTTTAATATACTGAAAGAGAGTATCTTGAATTCATCTAAGACTGCGAGAGGTAGATTGTAATGAAAAGCTAGTAAATGTTAAATAGCTGGAGTACAATGGGAATGAAAGCACCCAATAGAAACAAATAATACACATAAATCATTTTGTATAATCATGGCATATAATAATGCTATATATATACATGATACATTCTAAATAATTTGCATATAATAATCTCTTTTTCTATAGATTTCATTAAGATGTGTGAAATATAACATCTAATTCTTAATAAGATGTCCCTTCTCCCTACAGATCTTGTCCTTCTTTAACCACCACAGCTAAAATAAAGCTTCCAGCTCTTTCTATAAAAGAAGTTAAGGAAAATCAGTCTCATTTTTTCTGTTGTACAGCCAGGAAAACAAGACACGCCAAAGTAGGGTGATTCACCCAGGAATGCCCACCTCTATTCTGACTTCCATTCCAAAAGCAAAGTATTTTCAAAGTATTTGAGCATATTTTTCTTTGCAAATACTGAATTCAACTAATTAGGTCAAACTATTATGTTTAAAGATTATGTCCAACCTACTTGTTTAATACTTTCATTAATCTCCACAGTAAGAACAGAAAAGAACAGTTATTCCTTAAATACAATTCCAGAAAACACTGTGTGGGCTTGTGCAGTGTGATCATGAACAAGTCCTCTAGTGTTGAAGAAATTCAGGGCAAATACCAAGAAAAATACATGCACTCACTCTGCAAGAGCCAACAAAACGCAGCTGTGTACTGTTAAATACAATCAGCAAAACAAAAGTGGCATGCTCCTACCAGTGATAACTGTGTGGGTTAGTGAAAAAGAGTCCACTCTTATGCAGGAACATTTAATGTTTTCTTCTCAGGCTCTTATCCGCACTTAATCTGGAGGATTCCAGAGTCCCTTAGTCCAAATTTAATCCCTTACATCTGCATTTTAAGGCCATTAAGCCAGACAGGTCTACAGATAGCTGCATATCAGTTTGGACATGTTCAAGTACCTCAGTAGCCCAAGTTGATGGAAAATGTTTTCAAGCATAGCTGTACAGGTAAATTATTCAAAGCTCAGTGTCTTGTCCATCACAGCACCTCTGCTTTCCATAGCCTTGTTGCACTGGCACGGTCAGAATGGCAGCATCTTACCACCACATTGAGAAAATCATTATGCACGATGCAAAGTATTAGAAAATGAAGTCAACTGTCCTGCTAATTTGCATAACAGCCTGGACTTCAAAGTATGGAGTGAGAAAATTATCAGATAACTAAACTAAAAAGCTTTCAGGAAACAATGATGTAAAAACAGTAAGTGTCCAGAAGGTAAAGAGAACAACACCAGAAAAAGGAAAGTCTGGTTGCTCAGTGACTGATTACTTTTTACATATTACTCTCACTGGAGACGAGTAACAATATACATTACACTTCTATAAAACACTGGTTTTGAGTGGAAGGAAAGGAAGAAGAGAGGACAGGGGAAGAAGAACAAAAAGTGAGCCTCTCTCTTTTCAAACTTCTGTCTGGGCCCAGCTAGCTTATGCTGCCCAAATCTCCTATGACATTCTGGTTCCTTACAGCATTTTCATTGCATTTAGAAAGAAAGATGATCTTTACTGTCATTTATTGTCTTTATTACTCTGGGTTTGGAGAAATCCACCTGTTCCATGTCTGTTTGCATCAGAGTTCAGGAAAGTTCAGCAATAAACCACATTAAAAGCACAACCTAAAATGAGGAAGAAATGTTTCTCAGAACTTTGGTATGCTACACGAGCTCAGTGACTGTGATAAACATCATTGATAAAAGCTTCCGTTAGTGCCAGTGGATGCTACACAAACTCTACAACCACAGAGGTTTGGTAAAATGCCAACTTGAAGCAGGTCTGCTTCCGCTGTATAGCATCTTTTTAAACACATAACTAAGTATATAATACTGCATACACTGATGAGTGCTGCATAATGATGCAAGAACTATGCAGAGTGCTGCATTTTCACTGAAATTTAATATTCATTATTTGATTTTCATGATCACTTTTGATTGGAATCGTACCAGAAAAAAAAAAAAAAAAGGAAAGAAAAAAGAAAGAATAAAAAAGCAACCTGCTGGTAATGAATTAACTTACACTTTGTCTTCTTGGTCAAAAAATGCAAATTAAGTGCTGAAGTAGAATAACTTTTTGTTCTGAAAATTAAATTATAAATTATCCTCCATCAACACAACAGTCCTTGAAAACTGATGTTAAAAAAAAAATCAGAAAAACAGTTCTTTCTACTTCTTTTAAGCAGAACTTTTACAGCCCTTCAACAGCACCAGCTACACAAACAGCTAGAAATCAATTCTAGTATTTAAGAGAAATAACAAGCACAGGGCAATGGGATTGCTAGAAATCTAATTCCAGTAAGACATTTCAGAAATATTTTCTGATCTATAACTTACCTCTTTGAACTTGTGAGCTAGCTTGCTTGTGTCCACATCACTGGGGGAGAACATGTCATCATTTTCTGGAAGATCAAACACTTCGATAGCCATGTCACCTCCTGGAAGGACAGGTCCCATGTCTTCATCTTCTTCATCTGTAGCATATTCCCCTGTCTTAATTTTATAGCATTTAAGAAATTCTAGTTATCATCTTATTAGGCAGACTATTTAAAGACTAATAAAGCTAGCGGGCAAATACAGCATACTGAATACAAGAAAGGTTATATTTTTATTTAGATATAATGCAAGCAGTTACAAATTCTATCAGATAAACTATAATTCCACAGTAGTATTTCAGAACATTAAGAGAGAGGAGAAAAGCATATCTTAAGCACTACACATTTCTAGGGGCCAGTTACTGGTTATACAGTTTTCATCCTTTTACAGATGAAGCTTTCTTTTCCATAGAAAGACCTCTCCCAATTCATTTCAAACTTAACAAGGAATCTTTTCCAAACAGAAATGGAAGCCAAATAGGATGGATAAGATTTTCACTGGCCTTTTTAAAGCCATTTGGAGGTAGAAATTCTCCAGTGATATTCCACACTGAATTTGAAAATCCATTGGTTTGTTCTTTATAAACAAATTCATGATATGAAAGTGACACCCACACAAAAAGACAACAGCAGAAAAAAGAAACCAAGTGTCAGAGACAAGTTTAGAGACAAGTTAAAGTTTACAGAATTTTCACTCTGAGTAAGGAGCTGCTTTAGGTAGCTTTAAACAGGAAATGGGGGTGCCTCTTGGGCTAGTAAACCACAAGATGTGAACAATTTGCTGACAAAACTCTAAAAAAATCATAACCCATAATCAGTATCTCCAGATTAGACAAAAACAGTAATATTGAAGAGAAAATCTTGCAATATTAAAACCCAAGTTGCCTAGACAATCTTTCACACATACACCTGTACTCATCTCTTCCTGTACCCGATGTGGCTGGATACCTCTCTGCGGCAGCAGGGCTCCCTCTGTAAGCTGCAGTACATTGCATACGAATCATAAATACTCTGCTGCCTATGCAAGTGTGTACAAACATATTATAAAGCAAACGCTTCCTTCAGGGCTACATCTGGATTTATAAAGCACGGGAATAAATAAGCACATGGAAAAGGAAGGGTGGGAGAAACGGTGCAGTCCTTCATAGGTTAATGGAGTAATGCTTATAACACTGAGGTTTCGACAGAATTACACAAGTGTTTCTTCATGCCCTTTTGGCTCCTGATGTGAAGGTAAATAAAAAATAGTATCAGAACTGTATTCCCAGTAGTGCTCAAATTATTGATTAGTGCCATTTTTGTCAAAACAACTCTTCAAGAGGCAAGAAGTCAGATGTCCGAACAGTTCAAATCTCAACTTCCTACCTTCCCAGCTGTCATTTAAGCTTCTGTCTCTGTCATTTAAAAACTCGTGCATGCAAGCACAATGAGTGTAAATGTGTAAGTTTTAAAAAAAACAACAAACACAAAGCACACGGAAAATACAGAATGATTTGGTAAAGTAAGTGTTAAAAGAACTGCCATAAAGAAGGCAAACCACCAACATGTATGACCCAGCTGTACTTTAAGTATGTCACTGATAAAGCAAGCAATTTTTTAGGAGAGTTATCTCAGTCTGTATACATAAGTGGATATATATTCTGCAACTGAATATACACTAACCATTTATTTTATGCATTGTACGTGCACTAAGAATCTTCCTCTTAACCCCGCCCCGCCCCCCCAAAAATGGCTATACGCAGTTTCTGTCTAAACAAAATTATACAACTAACTTTCCTTGCTTTTTCCAGGAACATGCAACACCACCTTCACGTACTACCAGGGAGGCAAGAAGCCTCTAAAGAACTCTAAAGAACTCTAAAATCTCAATGAGATTTCTATTAAATGAGTTACTGTGGGTACAAAATACTAGCTAAACTCATGTACTGTCAATTTTGCAGTCACTGTCTCTGAAAAGTGTCTAAGGTGATATGCAACTATCATTTCTCCATGAAAACAAACAAACAACAAAGCACCTTGGCTGGTCCATTTGCAGTGGTGAGGAAATATCTGAAGCATGCAAAGAGGAGGCATCTTGGCTCAGCTCTGTGTGCTTTTTAAAGCAATATATTAATTTCATGCAAAATGCATTTTTAGTAAAAGAATAAAAAAAATGAGTTTAGTTAAAAATGATGTCTCCAGAGACTTAAACTAAAAAGAAATATTTCACAGAAAAAGAAGAAAAGAACATTTAAAATGGACTAAGTTATACTGGGGAAAAAAATCAAGAACAGGCAATATTCTACTGGTCTCAGGAGCCCCAGTGTTTGGGGAGGGACATCAGGCACATTAGAATGAGCACAAAGGAAAATCTTGCTGTACAGACTGAGTGTTGATGGGCACAGTCATTTTTGCTCCAATTAATACAAAAAGTAGTAATCAAAGCCAAACTCTGCAATTTGGTGGAGTAAACAAGACAGTGGGATGAAACAAACACATTAGAGAGCACAGAAATAAATGGGACTTCTGCTCTTGTCTTCAAACGATGTTCCCATCTTACAATCACATGAAGCACAAATAACAGGTTCAAAAGAAGTGATGTGTGCTTTACAGAAATAGAAGTTGTAAACTACAAAAAACATACTTTCCCTAAACGAATTCTCGCTTTTACCTGACATGAACCTACTAACAGGTTGTTCAGACCCACTGCCAGTAAGCTAGAATAAGAAATTTAGTGTTTTACAAAAGCAGACAGACAGACAAAAGTTATTTAACTCAAAAATAACAAAGGGAACAGCAACTGCTTGACGTTCCTCACAATTCATTTTGGTTTTGTAGTTGACAACAATATTCGTTGTACAGTAGCTAATGAAAACCCATGTGCTCTTTAAACAAAACCTTGGTCTCTTTAGTCTCCACAGGTGAGCAAAATTCATCCATGGAAAACAGGTGAGCAGAGGTCTATTTATTGTTTCAAAAGTACATAGGCCTCAAGGTTTCCCCATCTGCAGGAGTAGCTTCTGCTCCTAGCCATCTAATTTTGCTATACACTGTCACAGCAAGCAGCATGAAATCATCTTTATGAACATGAACTGCGTTTCCCACTTTAAAGAGGAAAATACATTATTCACATTGTTTAACTATGTTGTAAATTCTTGAAACAGGCCAAGCCCCCACAAGCACAAAGGAGCAGCAGCACCAGCCAAGAAAAGGCAGACAGACCTTCCCAAATCACCATAACAAAGGGTGCATCAAGCTAAATGTTGCATTGTAACTCCACGCAGTCAGGGAATGCCATTTGAAGAACTATAAAAATAGCTCGAACCCATCTCTTCATTTGATATTTCTGAGAGTTTACACTAAATTCTTTCAGAAGAGCTATATAATGCTACTGTATCAATCATTGCTTTTACAGAAGTAATTCATATTAATGATGGAAAAATTGCACTCTGAGAGGCCTTGTCTCACAGAAGTATTCTTTACATTTTAAGACATTTAAGCACACTGTACCATTCTTCTTTTTGCCTGTTTTGTGATATTCTCCAATGGTTTTAATGTTGTTTTCCTCTCAGAATATCTTGATAAATAAGAATTAAAAATGAAAAAGTACTCAAATGACTATTAGTGTCGTTCAAATACATAAAGATGTTGTTTCAAAGATGCCCTACAACCACTTGTCCATGGCCAGAGTGAACAGGATTTGTCAATATGATAATAATTTCAATTCCTGCATCACTTCAGGGCAGCAGGTCATCTGCTTCATGTGACTTTTGTCTTTCCGTGTTGAACACAAAGAAGATGGTTTCAGGTTCAAACTAAAATTCCATGAAATGTCATAATTTGACTACAGCATGCCCAGAACACTGTGTTAACACAGCAAAGTCAAGAGGTTTCAGTCAAGGATACAGATTTGGGTTTTATTTAGCAGGCTAGCTAGGTGATACAATGACAGTGCCTATTTGAAAGCCTTCAGGTCTTGTTTTTTGACAGGATACAACAAATTAGAATGATGTGGGATTTTAGGAAGCCAGAGGAACTGGTGATGAGTAAAGTTTGCAGCAGGCTACCTAGCAGCAGCACCTGAAATGCCATACTGTCCAATATTTGAGCTATCAGCAGCTCAGAGCGAAATGACATTTACTGCACGTACTGCTAGCACTGCCAGACCTAAGTAGTACATGAAAAATTACAGATACTGCTGGTTCTGCTTCGCTCATAGGAACATACCAACAAATTGTGAGCTGCTGCACATTTATCCTGCTTGCCTTTGCATGGATCCCACTATGCATACCTTTTTTTTTTTTTTTTGAAAGTGTTTGTCACTTCTGCCCAAGTTCTTGTGTTTCTGTGCAAAGACATGAATGACGCAGCATTTGAAAGCATCTTACAAGCTGTGACAATGTGCAAATCATTGTAGTAACAGATTCTCAAGTATATGCAGGACACTTCAGGGTTCGCACTACTTTTACAGTAAATGATGCTTCTTTGAGAAACACAGTGTTAGCATGAATCTTCCCCACCAAATAACGGACATGCAACATTCCTGCAAGGTGAATGAGAAATTACAGCAGGCAAACAAATATCTAATTCAGCACATGACTGAAATCCAATGCATGCTGGCTGACAGAAGTCAAAATTTTCTCAGCATTGCTGCTATATTACGTAACTATGATCCTTCCAGAATAATTAGATGAAGCTTGGGTTACAATGAAGACTATTAACCCTCAAACCAGAAGAATGCCAGCCAGCTGGTGACACAGCAGAATACCAGGACCTGAACGTGCCTGGAACATGCTATCTTCCTGTGATTTGGTCAGCTCACAACTTTAAAAAACACAGTCATGTGTAGCGACTCTAGGACTCAAACCCAGATTGCTGATTTCCTGCTCAGGAAACCTGATAAAATTTTGCTGTCTTTGAGGCTCAGAATTTGACAGCTGCAATGGAGGGTTGATAATGATCATTTTTTGTGTATTTATGTAGTGGTGTCGTTGGATATCCATGTCACCACATTTTAAGAACTGTATGAAAATGAATGGGATGGTTTCATAGCTCTGAGACTGAGCAACTCTTGTATAATTCTTTGTCATCTCAGCATGTCACATCTTACACTGGCAATCCACATTTTCCTGAGCTTCATACAGTCAGAATCACTATCGCCGTGAGCAGATAGACTTGAAAGTGTAAGTTTTTTGGTACATTTGTGGATGCATATTCATTCAGATAGTAGAAACTGGTATTTTCTTGCACCAAAGATGCCTTGCATACCAGAGCCAAAAAATGCAAGGCAGTGGAGTCTGACATACAGCCCCATTTGCCATAGCAGAGTAAGGTAAGATCAAGTACTGATGTTCATATTTTACAGTAAATAGAGCAGAAGTGTTTGTGGTGACCAAAAATGTCTTTGTACTGTGTTTAATGTGCATTAGAGCACATTACTACTTCCAATGTGACAATTGCCTGGTTGCAAATTATATAAGTTTACTTGCAAGGCACAGTCAGGTGACAAAAAAATAAACCACACTGAGGACTGCTGCAGGTTCCCAATACAATCTACTTCTTTATAATACTGTTAATTAAGAAGGGAAACATGACCTACTGCATACTTCAGCAACTACACTCCATCCATTTATTCTGAGAATAAGGCTTACCACCCATCTCCCATACACCATCACGTGGGAAATGGGTATAAAACTTTGGTGATCCCAACATTGTTTGTATTTGAGAACTGATGCACTCCTGCATTTGTTCTGAAGCCTAATTCCTTCTCCTACCAAAAGCAATTTTTGATGACACTCTGGATTTCCTGCAGTAGATGTCTCTTCCTTTCTTCCTCCCCCTTCCCTCACATACTACATAGACGTCCCATTTGCACTGCATAAACTAATGGGCAAAACATACAGATCATAGTCACAGATGTGGCCATCACCCCCTGTGTAGTGCTATAATAAGAAAATCATGCCTTTAAGCCTGTTAATTATTTGTACTACCTTCGTTTCTCTATGAATAGAAAACGCTTCCTGCATTTAACATTTTTCCTGTTAAAAATTTATGTCGGGAATGAAGCTTAAGAGTTTTTAACTTCTGAATTGCAAAAAGGACAAGAAGACACATCACAGAAAGTATCTGATACCTAGTTACTCCTGTCCTGTTTCACTGCTGTGCTGAGAAACCTTTGCATGGTCACCTGTATGAAAGTGTCACTGTTAGCATCAACACAGCAACAATACCTACTGAAGGCTGAGGTACCACCACGATCAATATTGATCCACACAGATTTAACAAGGTTTTCTTTATTGTCAGATGCTGAGTTCTGACATTCGCCTGGAGCATGAGGGCCAGCAAACCAAACCTTTGAGATTTTTGCAGGTGGATGTGTTCACTAAGTAAAAGGCTTAATGCATCAGCTGCTCGTGTAGGTCTGCCTTCAGCTACACATCCCTTTATGTGTACATCAGCTATCTAGGACACACCTCTCCTGCCAACACAAAAGCCACCAGACTATGTTTAAGACAAAAACGATGTCATGGGTCTTCAAACCCTGATGTCAACGGCATGCTGTGATGAGTTGTCTAATGTTCCAAAGGCTGGAGGGAATTGTCTCTTTTTTATTTCTGAGGTGAGGATAGATTTCCTTCAAGAAACTAATCAAGATCTTGAATTTTAATTCTAGGTTAAGCAGGAGTTAGTATAATAGCATATTTCTATTGGTTGAGGAGGGAACAGAGAGGATACGGACTTTCTAGCCTTCATGGTCTTGCACAAGCACACGTACATATTCATCCGTAATACCTACAACTTTCACTTATATGAGTTAATTATGCACCTATGATGGGATTCATTCTAACACATATTCAAAAATTTTTATTTTTAGCATCAGTGGAAACTGAAGTGACTGAAAGCATCACTGGGGCTAGATAGGATTTTACTAAGTTTTCTGGAACACTTCTTATGATCCTGACCTATTGCTAGTTTAACAGTGTGTTTCAAAATACTCTCAGCCAAGCATATCCTTATTTTACTTCAGACTATTTTTCTCCCACTTCACTGTTTAGAAGCCTTCTCTCAGGACCTAAAAGAATACTAAACTGAATTAAATGCATTGCATAAACTCTCTATCCTATCTCTCCTTCTCTATCTTCTCCTTCCCCAAATAAAAGAAAACAAAATTTTGGCCTCGGAAAAAACACAGTAATACATGGAGTCTGAGATTTCAAGTAATATTGTTCAAGATAATGTGAAAGGAAGGTGGTATGCTTGAGCTATGTGGAAGTGATTGGTTACACCAACTGCCTTTTATCCTAACTCAACCTACCAGCTAATTTAGGGGTAGCATAGTCGTCTCTGAAAAAGATCTCTCGTTAATCTTTCTAAGTATCTTGACACTCAGGCATACTGGGAATTTTAAGAGCTGGAAGAATTTATGAAAAATAACTGAATAAAGCTGATAGCTTTAGAACCTTTGTATTGGAACATCAGGCACTAATCATGAAGATCAATAAATGCTTCAGACAAAGTAGGTTAATTCTGCATTCTGCAGAATAGCTGTTCACACAGAAACAATAAACAGTGCATGGAAGGAGGAGTCTTACTGGGAATTTTCAGAACATTTCTTAATGTTCTGAATAAAGACAAACATTAAATATTCTAGGAAAAAAATGAAAGGTCTAAATCTTTCCCAACCCTGTAGAAGTTAGAAGGTGACTTTTACCAGTTTTCACAAACATACAAAAAAAAAAAAAGGCTTCAGAACATGCACAAGCAGATCAGTTTTTTTCCCTGATCTCAAACAAAGCAGGCACCTTCAGAAGAGCACTGATTACAGAAGCATCAACCAATTTGATATTTGCTTTTATGGAACAAAAGAAATCTTCTAAGTCCATGCTGAAAAGCTTTGCAGTAACTTTGTTCTTCAAATCAGATTGACTGCCAAACCCTAAAACTCAGCAGCAGGGGTAATTGACGGGTGCATAGTTGACCTCTGTGTGACAATTAAAAAGCAGAAACCAGGAAAATAGAAAACAGAACATTAAAAACCACTGCATAATGAAACACTAGAAAGCGAGTTACCTCATCATCATCTGCATCGTATTGTGCATAATGCTGTTCCAGGAGCTCTCTCTGGCGGCGTTCTTGTTCTAGAGTTTGGCTGATCAGCTGTGCAACCTCACTCACTTGTCCTGGTTTTTCTCGTCCAATTACGAACCTATAAAAAAATAAAAATGAAAAAATGATTATTCCTATTGTTTTACCAAAGTTCTTGATTTTTACCTGTTTTTAGTCTAGGGAGTAGCCTTTTTCTTCACAGATACATGGATGTGATCGCTTTAAACGTGCTCCGTGGACTCTTGTTTGCCAGAAGGGCACCGCATGCCAGACACTGAGCGATCAGACCATCACGGTATTTATGGGATGAAAAAACAAAAGTGAAGGTGACCACTAAAGCATTCACTCCAAATTTCTGTAGAAAAGATTTACTGAAGTTGAACTCCACAGATACAGACCTAGAGCAGGGCAATTTTTTTAAAACAGTATCAGCTCTTCCAGTCCCCTAAGAGAAGCACATTTCTTGGAGGCCTATGGCAGTGCAGAGGAACAGTACCGGTATGAACAAACTTCTGACAGCTCACAGTGAAAGGAACATGTGCTAGGGTAACTTCTTTCTCCATCTTCTCGTACAAGACATTTCTGAGCTTTTCTATTATATTATATATATTATATATTTATATAATAGAAATATTATATATTTTATTATATTATATATATTATATAATATATATATATATTATATATTTCTATTATATATATTTATTATATAAAGCCTTTCTATTTGCTGTCTATAACAGAGAATCTCTTTCCACATTTTTAAACCTGACAGATACAGCCTCCCTAACTTTAAACTGAATTTAAAGCCTTTATTTCATGAACTTCAGTTGCTAGGGAGCATTTTTCTCCACTGTGAGCTATCATTGAACACTGGAAGTGTATTTCTTTGGCGTAACAAAAGACAATGAAAGTTACCTCTTTTTCTGGCTGAGACTTAAAATTCTGCTTCTGAGTTTTGCTTTCCACAACTGAAATTCAGAGTTGGCTTTGATTGTAACCCTTTTTTAAGCACAATGGCATAACCATAGTTAGGCATTTTGCTACCTGTAGCATTAATTATAAAAATACATGCTACAGTACTAACACTGTAAAATACTGAACAAAAGCTCTATTTAAAAACGTCAAGTTCAAGGAGTATTTTCTTAGCAGGCTAGAAAGACAATTAGGCAATTACAGATGAAAGAGTTATTATGCAGAGCTGAAAAGCATAATCAAGTGACATACTGCATATGATAAACTATTTGTTTCCACAACATCTGGCTCAAAATGATATATTTAATTTATTATTGGAACAGGAGGTAGAAGTGTGCATTATATCCCGTGTTAAGAAAATGATTTTGATTAGTACAGCCTCTTGCTGTTAATGTCATTTGGGATTTGGCATCCATGAATAAGCCAAGTTCCTGTGAGTGGATGAACCTGAATCCATTTTGTATGCCAAATGATTTGTCAGACTCTATGAAGTCAGGCACTATAGAAAGGAACACAACATGGAGAATATTTCAACATCACCAAAATACGCAAGTCAATAATTACTTCCAAAAGGTGAGAATGAGTGACTCTCTTTGAAACGACACAAGGTGCTCTGAAAATAATTTGCACGAAGGTGTCTTAGTTTAAAAACATTAATAAAAAGTAGAGAAGAAAACAGAAAAAAAACACTCAAGTAAATAACATCATTTTAATCTTGATCATAGCAGATCACAGTCTGGCACTCACATGCTACAATTACAAAACATGACAGCAATGATAAAGACCTGGGGCTGAAAGAAAAAGAATGTTTCTTCATGGCCTCTGTTCTTCATCTGTTCTGCACACTGACTCATAGTCGGATCCTGTTCCCTCTGAATTTTAATTTTACAGCCAAGTATTACAAAGACTAAAACAGCCACGCTTTCAGTCTCAAATGGGAGGAACAATGAACTTTCAATATTACTACATGCAGTAAAAAAGGATCCAACCCATGCTTGCCATGTATTTCTCTCCTCTATGTAAAAAGAAATTAAAAGAGAATATGGAAAAAAACCTTCTACTTTAAATAAACATCTTAAGCAAGGTTATGCATGAGTGTATTATTTGTACGCAGTAGAGAGCATGTTTGTAAACACACGAGGGAGATCACAGATATGGTAAATTATGGAACTACTAAAAGTAGTAAAAATATCATATTCCTTCCTGCCCTCTGCCTGGTACCTTCACCTCCCTTGGGAAATAAGATACTCAAAATCCTTCACACAATCATTTTTTATACTCAAGCCCTAGGACAGACAATATGTAATGGAACTAAAGTTTGATAACGCCTGATGATTTGGGATTAATTCATGAGGACTTTGGAGTTCTTACACTAGAAAAGGAAATTTTTCTGGTTTCCAGCTGAACTCCATTTGCATATTAGGAATGGTTTTGACCCTGTAGACTTTATTACAGTAATATTTTCATATAGACAAGGAAGTTCACGTAACAAATAAAGCTTTTTTTTTCCTCTCATCCCAAAGTCATACACAGTTTATAATGATTTTCAAGACTTGAATCATATGTCAGAATGAAGTTCCTCAATGACACCTGAAGCTGTTAGATGACATGAATAAAAGCCTCAAAGCAATGACAAAATATACAACAAATGCTTTCCAAAACAGAAATATGCAAGGAATCTTTTATTTTCCTATAATTTATTGCTTTAAAGTGAAATGTTTCCAAAGTGTCTGAAAATAAATATTCAGAAGCATTCAATCTGTGATTGATGTGAGTTCTAGGTACAGGATAGCAAACTTGTGAAATGGAGTATAAGGTTGCAAACATTACAATTTTTACATACAAAATCAAATCTTTTGACATTCCATGACCTTAATAATACTAAACCATATATTACTTAATGAAACTATACTATATATTATAATGATGTTTAACCTACAGCTAAAATAACCCATAAAGTATAAATTTGTAAATGAAAGAGAGTCTTCTCTCTTTCAAATAAATATCCTTCTCCTAGAAGGAGAAGCAGTTATTAAAATGCTAAGCATGAATTAGATCTTTAAGCCCAGAATGGCTTTAAATACAACTATCATAATCTGAAGTGCTTAAGTATGCAAAAGAGACATAAGGTTGTGATTCACTGACCAGAAAATTAGTCACTGAACCATAATATGCACACTTCAGCGAAGTGGCTAATTATGTATTTCCCATCACTCCGCCTCACCAAAATTAAGCACATGCATTTCAGACTTGATTAATTAGTCTCAAGGGCCACAAGTATTATAACAAAGACCTATAAATTCTATCAGCAATAATGTCTTTAAGAAGCTGGTTATGTTTCTGGATATGAGACAAATGAGGGTTTTCAAACCTCAGGAAAGTCAGGAAATGCAAAATAAAACCCAGCAAATCTGCAAAGCTGTACTACAAGCCACAACTACACTAAATCTCAGACCATTACAGATAATTTCTGATGCCCACAAAACTGGAAGAGAGGAGAGAATGACACTGAGAAGCAGGGCGTAAGCTGACCTTGATACTCACAGTTGCACATGGTATAGCTGAATTACCAGCTGTGAAATATTCTCTGTGGTCATGGTGTTAAGATAAACAGGGATAAGGCTGGGAACATAATTAGTATTTGACTCTATTTCAGAAATAAGAATATCTAAAACATACAAAATCTGGAGAAATTGAAAATTAAAATGTAGTATTGGTGGTTAAGAAAAACATTCTACTGAAAGTGGCAGCAACACCAACATCTCCTGCAATCCAGTCAGGATTTAATGATTTTAAAGCAGACCCAGTATATGGCTTTCTGCATATTTGCAGGTTTTATTAAATAAGGATCTGCAGACCTGTGCTTCTTGAAATAACAAGTGTATATATATTATATATATATATAAAATATATATATATATATAAAACTAGCCATGGGAAACAGAAACATCATTGTAAGAATTAATATAATTAAATAACATTTCCATTCTTCTAAGTACTTTCATACTAGCAAATGTGTAGAGCCAGCAGCTCTGTGACACAAACCTGAAGCTCTATAGCATGGATTTTTAGTGACTTATTCTCAATGAATGATTTCTCCTAAAAATACTTCAAGCATTATGTGCTCAGTAAAAAATAATTTAGCTTTGATTACTTAAATACAACAAAAAATAATTAATTAAGAATAAAACAAATTCACTTCAAGAAATAAAGAACATGTTTTTACTGCAACAGGATTCACAGTGACATTTTATCTTCTAACCCTTCCTAAAATATAGTTTAGTCAATAAAAAAAAAAAACTTAGTAAATTTCATTGAATTTTTTTTACAGATTTTTTCTGAAGACTGGTTTAAAAAATGGCTTCCCTCTGAGCTTTAAAGCACAAAGCTGCTTCTGCTACCATTTATCTAATTTATTTCAAGATGTCTTTAATTACCTACCCTGGCTGCTTCCATTACAATAATAACCATATAATTAATCCAAAGAGCTAGAAGTGGTATGAACCCTGTAAGAAGGCAGTTTTATTTAGTTTCAGCAGTGCAAGCTGGAACTCGTCACTTCTTCACAAGATGGCAGCCTGCGACATGGAGGTCACAGACCGGGCATCAGGAATTCACCAACTGTGAGGTGCAATTACAGTTGTTCAAATTAAATGCTCTGAAACTTCAGAATCATTCAGGCTCTTGGAGGCACTGAATAGTTTGGGATGTATGGGAGCTCTGGGCCACCCCAGCCTTCCCCAGCTCAAAGCAGGGCCATCTCAGCCAGTCGGTCTGGAGCGGTTTTGAAGCCAGGGATGGAAAAATTCTGCTGCCTCGTTGGGGAACCGGTCCCAGCGTTTGAGTTACCTCATAGCGCATTTTATTTTTGGATAATATGGAGTCAGAATTTCCCTTGCTGCAACTTCTGTTCACTGCACAGAGTACATACAAAGCCTCTGGGTTCACCCTTTCTACCTCCACAAGGCAGCTGAGGCAGCAGGAAGATCCCTAAAATCCCATCCCGCTTTTCTTTGGGCTGCGGAAGTTCTTTCCACCTCTTCAGGGTGTTTTCTGCACAGCTGCTCAGCAGCTTGCCAGCCCCAGCTCACAGTGATGTGCAGGCCTGTTCTGCTCCAGGTGCAGGGTTCTCATTTGATAGGGTTTCTGCCAGCTCGCTGCTTCAGCCTGCACAAGTCCCTCTGTACAGCAGCTCTGCCCATTAGCCTACTGATCACTCTCCCCAGTTTCTTATCACCTGCAAGCTCCTAAGAGGCTTTCTGTCTTACGTCTGCCAGTCCACGCAGCCTGCCCTTGCATCAGAGACAGGCACACGTGCAGCAACCTGTAAAGCTGTTAGCTGGAACAAAGGGGAACTGAGGGAGAATGGCAGAAGGAAGTAAACGAGGTTTGCCTGGAGATTAGCGATGGCAGCGCCTCGAAATGAGCACAAGCAAGAGAACAACTCTGCCTGGAGATCAGCACCCAAAGTAACATGAGGAAGTAACCATCATCTGGAGGTGAAAGGGGCAATGACTGAATGAAGTCACCCAAGGTCATGTAAGAAACATCTGATGCAGCAACCCCTGCAATGCCCAGCTCAGGATGTTGACATGAAAAGCCAGCACAAAAGAGAGAACTTTGCTGAAGATCCTCCACAGAGCCTGGAGAAACAGCTGCCAGCACACTGAACTGCTGTGCAGAAACTCTGTAGAGCCTCCGTCCCTGACCCCACAGCCAGGATGAAGTAGGCTATGTGCTGTACCTTAAATGTGACGATGCATAGCAGCACCCTAAGTTATCAGTCATTTCAGCCAGTTGCCAGTTCCTTTTGCCCAGTCAGCACTCAGGACAGGTGTATGGGAACATGACTTGGTGTGGCCATGGCAGGAGCTGTAGGTAATGTGTAACAGTGATGAACCAAGAATGAGATGTGCGTGCAGTATGTGCTGCCAATTGCTGTTGTTGTTGAAACATTATTTTACTAACTTTGCTTATTTTTGAATTAATTTTAATTATTAAGTATTTCAATCGAACAAGGGATTATCGATTTCACTTGCATAACCATACTCACAACGACTGATCAGCTGCCACAGCACACGGTGACAAATCTGGTATATGGTGCATGGGCAGCAGGTGCTAAAGGTACAGAGAACCACATATGAACCCTTGCAGGAAACGTGGAAATGGCCCTGCAAGAATGTCCACGTCATTAATAAAGATATTAAATAGTACTGACCCCAGTATTCATCCCTGAAGGAATGCTACAAGTAACTGTCTGCCAGGCTTTATAATAGTGTCCATAAATAGACCTCTAACACTCTGGACCAGAAGTCCAGTTGACTTTCCACTCATCTTACAGACACTCTCCAGTCCCAATTTCATCAGATAGAAGGATATTTAAGGGGATCATGCCAAAAGCCTTGCTAAAGCCAACTTAAAATCTACTGCTCTCCCCTCATCCAGAGTCAGTCAGTGGAAAAACTGAGGCAATCACTGATTTATCTCCAACTTTTCTGCATCCATGGTTTCCTACTTCTGTTGCTTGAAACCCATCTTGTTGCCCTTCACATTCTCCACTAGTTTCAACTCTGGCTGAACTTCCACGTTCCTAATTCCGTTCCTACATGCTCAGCAACACTGCTATGCTCTTCTCAGGTAGCTTACCCCTGCTTCCACTTTCTGTGAACTTTGTTTTGAACCTTATCTGAGACAGCAGTTCCCTGTTCATCCATACTCTTCTGTCACACTTGCTCAAAACTACTGCACTACTTTTATGGTCCAAGGAGGGTGTCTCTTGGGCTCTGTTACCTTCCAGGTCAGTGTCCTACAGCATCCTGCCAAACAGATCCCTGAAGAAGACAAAATTGCTCACCTGAAGTCCAGAGTTGTAATTCTAATATTTATCTTCATTCCTTTCCACTTTTTATACTCCACTATTTCATAGTTAATGCTGCTAAAGCTGCCATCAACCTTCACTGAAGAACTCAACAGTCCTTCCCTATTTGTCAGTAAGATTTAGCACACTGCTCACCTCAGCTGTCCCACTGAACACTTGTGTCAAAAAGTTGTTTATGATACACTCCACAGGTACCCTGGATTAATTGCACCCAACCATGCTGCCCTCATGGTAGATGTTGGAATAGTGTAAATCTCCTGTAAGTCTCTAACCATAACCTCTGAAATCACACGTCCACAGAGCCTTGTGACATATTCAGGATCTTCTTCAGCGGTATTAGTGGTGCTGGTGGAAGAGCAGCAAAATAACAGCTTAAGGGCCAGAAAAGGCTCAGCAGTCTCTCCACAGCATCTTGGATACGAGTCCCTGACAAACTATGCTACTATCAACACTAAATGGTTATTAGAGTTAGACAATTATAAAGTCATGTAAAAAAAAAAACAAACAACAAAACAGCAATATTAATGCACTTAGATTAATTATTTCCCCTAGAAATCAATTCTAGGCCAGGACCTCACTGACACATTAGCTTTATTCAGAACCACTTCAAAATTAGCCAATGGATTCAATATTTTGGCACCTCTCCAGGTTCTGGTCCTTACACTGCTCTGTGCTTCTGAGAGCCCTGCCAGGGAGCACTCTCTTCCATCTCCTCCAGCCAGCCTGACAGTTTCCCAACACAACAATCATATAACAGTTTTTCTTGTATACACAATAATCATTTAATCAGCATTCTCTATAGCACCACACAAGCCTTACAGGAACGGCCTCAAAGAAACAGACTTGTAAGTCTATGCTTTACCGTTCCTGAATGTAAGTGAAGCACGTATGCCAACTCTGTTCAAAAGGTGCAAGTCCCATCTGGAATGTTTCTACAACTGGACTGCATTTTGGGGTGAGATCTGCCTTTACTCATCCTTACCCTTGCTGGTATCTGTGGGAAGCCAATCCAGGAAGGAACTGCGTATGGGTCAGAAGTAAGCTGCTGAGTTAGGACCACATCCACAGTCCACGTAATTCCATGACCCAGATTCTAGCCAAGCTGAACCACACTCATAGCACAATCCAGGTGCAGCCAAATGCTCTTATAACACCATCTTTGTGGTTTGCTGAGTTACCCTGCAAGGATGAATGTTGGGTATTTCTGCCCAGCTGTCACAATGTTATATCAGATTTATCAAGGTGCACCAAAACTTGCTGGCAACTTCCACAGCAAAACATATTTCACTTAGAAGGATGGAAGAAATTAGCTTAACAAACATTTATGGTGGCATTTTGGTTGCAGTGGTATGTTACTATGTTTAGATTCAACTGACTTGAGGATAAAGCGATTCAAAACCTGTCAAGTTGTTCCTTTTTGCAGGAAAGGAAAAGAAATCATAGAATCATAGAATCATAGAATATCCTGAGTTGGAAGGGACCCTTAAGGATCATCAAGTCCAACTCTTGACACCGCACAGGTCTACCCAAAAGTTCAGACCATGTGCCTAAGTTCACAGTCCAATCTCTTCTTAAATTCAGACAGGCTCGGTGCAGTGACCACTTCCCTGGGGAGCCTGTTCCAGTGTGCAACCACCCTCTCTGTGAAGAACCCCCTCCTGACGTCCAGCCTAAATTTCCCCTGCCTCAGCTTAACCCCGTTCCCGCGGGTCCTGTCACTAGTGTTAATGGAGAAAAGGTCTCCTGCCTCCTGACAACCCCTTACGAGGAAGTTGTAGACTGCGATGAGGTCTCCCCTCAGCCTCCTCTTCTCCAGGCTGAACAGGCCCAGTGACCTCAGCCGTTCCTCGTACGTCTTCCCCTCCAGGCCTTTCACCATCTTCGTAGCCCTCCTCTGGACACTTTCCAACAGTTTCATGTCCTTTTTATACTGTGGTGCCCAGAACTGCACACAGTACTCGAGGTGAGGCCGCACCAGCGCAGAGTAGAGCGGGACAATCACCTCCCTTGACCTACTAGCGATGCCGTTCTTGATGCACCCCAGGATACGATTGGCCCTCCTGGCTGCCAGGGCACACTGCTGGCTCATATTCAACTTGCTGTCTACCACGACCCCCCGATCCCTCTCTTCTAGGCTGCTCTCCAGCGTCTCATCGCCCAGTCTGTACATGCAGCCAGGGTTTCCCCGTCCCAGGTGCAGGACCAGGCAAAGGAGTGGGTTAATTAAGGAGTGGGTTTTTTAAGAAAACCCACTCCTTATGAAATCCAGCCTGATTAAATCTTATTATTTCATGTTACGTGCATTTTAAAAACAGTGCTCTAGATACCTAGCAAAATAGTTTATATCTCAGCTAAAATGTTTGCATGAAGATGTATTTATATATTTCATGCTTAAACAGAGAATATCCTGTCCAAATGTGCAAATATTCCAGTAAGTAACTTACCATAAAATTCAAACTAGCTAGATCTCGGGACAGAGGGGCTATGCTTATGCCAGTAAATTTAACAGTGCCAGGAAGGGCTCCCAAGCATTAGTTATTGGTCATCTACGCTGTTAAATGACTGGAACAATCTTTGGAACTATTTGGCCCGAGTTAACTAGTACTCTACAAAACAGTATTCAGACACAGTCCAGGAGGTAGCCCAGGCTAGGAGCTAGCTTGGATGTTTCCAACAGACAGTTTGGACGTGGCCACTCCGCTCTGCAAGGTAAAAACGCTGAACAGTGTGAACACAGAGCACTCTGGTGCCAGCTGGCTTCGGTGCCCACGGGCAGTCTGAGGCACGCTGCACCTACTCGAACAGGCTCAGCCAAGAAATACAAACAGTACTGCTGCACATCCAGCAAAGCACTGATGAGTGCAGTCTTACCTCCCCAGTGCTAAGGGTTCACAGTGCTCATAAATAATTTTTCACGTTACGTTCAGCATGCTATGCCTAGTAGTCTTGTAGCATGGTTACCAGTCCTGATAGGTTTTATATGATGTAATTCTTTGTAATACTATACCAAAATCAACAGGAGAAATTCACATTGTTTTGGTACGAGGCACCACAAATTAAGTTTCTACTGGGTGCCTAATTCAGGTTTATCAAAGACTTAACAATCTGCTCAAGAATCAGAACATCCACCAAGCACAAATGGCTTCTTAAGCAGCTCTTTATAAAGTCCCAGCACGACAAGCAGCACCGCAGAGTAAAGGACTTTTCTTTCCTTCTTTCTCTCTCCTTGGCTCCAGTACTTGGATTCAAGGAAACAGATAATGGCAAGAAAAGGAAGAACAAAAACATCACCTCCAGCCAGAAAGAAAAAAAAAAAAAAAAAAAAGACGATTTAATCCAGCTCTCTGATTCAGACACAGAGGTAGCATCTTTTGCTTTTGGCTGCTGTGTCATTACCCGGGACTGGAAAGAAACAGAAATCTCTCCTGTGTCTTCCGCAGCATGGATCTGCATGGAGTATGAAGAATGCCAGCAAACGTTTAAAGGACACAGTTGTTTCACAGGACAAGAGCAAAGGCAGAGAAATTAAGAAAGAACAAGAGAAAATCTGCCCAGGCAGGCACACTGAAGAAGGAAAAGATGATTATCTAGGGAAAGGATTCACAGAAATAAAGCAATGCTCTTCATGCTTACCGTGAGCAAATATCGTTCCCCACAGGGGTAGACGGCTGTTGGCTAGATCCTGCTGTTGACTTCATCTGTCCTCTATACTGTCTGATTACTTGCAAAGACACAACTATTTAAATTACCTTTCCAGATGTTATGATGTTAAACAAAAGTAACAACAGGCATGCAAATTACTGTTTTCTGAGACAGTATATTCTCCAGAAAGAAATCAGTTCAATGTTGGGGGAGAAATAGGCTGAAGAAAGAATAAATGATTTATCAAGTTTGTATTAATTAAGAAGTGAATATTTTAACTTTCTGCCCTTCAACTGCTCCCTGTGTAAGAGCTATCTAAAAAAGTAAAAACTTCATTCTTGCATTTCAGATTCCATTTGCACTACAGTAAGAGATAAAGAAATTAGGCTATGAACTGGGAATATGGGTTGAGACAAAGTCCTACTTTGAATTAAAACTGTCCAGAGAGGAACAGGCACAAAATGGTAATAAATGATTCTTTATGAGAACAGAGAATAATTAATAGTAGAGAGCCTCAGGGTTTGACTGCTATTGTTGGAACCTCTTCTTCAATGGTCTAGATTAATTTAACAGCAACACAGCAAAATTTGCTAACTAATTATTTAGCTTCTTAGCATCGGAAGATTTTGAGACATTTCAGAGGAGTTTAATTAAACAAGAGTTGTTAAATTCACTGCTGGGTCAGAATTAATACAATTAACTTCAAGGTGGTGCCTATCAAGAGAACTGTTACAGGTTTTACCCAGGTTCTGTGGGGCTCCCTGAGAACTCAGGAGCTGACTAGGAAAGCACCATGAGAGCAACCGCTCAGTGCCTAGCAACAGTTTGGGAAGCTGAGAAAATGTTTAGTGGCATTCAGAAGACAGGATATGGAAAGGAGGACACGGAATTTAAAATTTGCCTCTCTAATAAGACTCTGAATTTGCTTAAATCTCTTAACAGAAACCTTCAGAGGAAAGCAGTAATGATAAAAACATACAAGCAGCATATGAAGGACTGGGATTTTCAGACGAATCACTCTCATACAATCCCCTTTCTTCTTATCAACCCAGTAAGACTTTCTGGCACCCTGACCTCCTTTCCTGGGACCCTGTGCTTCCCACATCTGCATAGGCATAAATCTTTGTCTTCGGTGAGGCTGCGAAGTGAAGTCACATCCCCCCAGTAATTGTTCCTTCATTTTCCAGACCCTACTGAAAACACCCACTTTTGTACTAGGAAGGACTGAGACTAGGCACATATAATAAAAAGCTGAAATTTTCTTTGTAAAAGAACTAACTTTTCTCTCTTGTAGGTGTGTTGAAGAAAAAACAAAAATCCCTGGAGGCATACAACTTTCCATGTGAACTTTCTCTGATAAGGACGTTATGGTCCCTGGCATCCTTGCATTATGATGAAGAATGATCAGAGGGATGAGTGAGGTCACCCAGGCTCAAGATCACCCAAGCAACTTCAAAGAACTTTAGGTCTGCTACTCAGCACCACAGTCCATGAGGAAACAGCAAGCTAGGAAACAAAAGAATCCAGAGAAGCTCCACAACAGGATGGGATTCCCACTGTCAAGTTGCCTCCTTACCCTGTATTTCATGAAAGGAGGCACTGCTTGCAAGCTTCATGTTGATGGATTAGGTCCTAAATGGGTCAGAAGACGCACTGACCAATTAGTCACACTAGTCTGGTGCTGCCCTCTGACTGTTCCATGAACCCTATTAGAGAAGGACGACGCTCAATGAAACAGAAAAACAACACAAATTTCAAAAGAAAATTCCTCCTTTACACAATCAAAGATAAGATGTTAGTAAACTAAACAGTTAAGCAAAATTACAAAGAAGACTTGATATTTACGTGAATTAAAATAGCATTCATAGTTGCATTTGCCAGATTAGAGTCACGGGGGTACTAATTCTTAGCCCTAAAGACAGAAGCTGATTGCCAGCTGGGATTATGGAAGAATTCCCTCTCCTTCCTTCATCTCATAGGTTACCAGACTCCATCTGGTGGGTGCTGATTATCTCTCTATAAAACACTGTAAGAAAGAGTTGATGAATTTGTTATTGGAGAAGCCAAATTGGTTTGGCCAATGATCTTCTATTACGGTATGATAACTCTTCCAAATAGTTCAGTGCTTGAAACAGTGGACGAGGTAATAATAGATGCTTATATTTGCTCCTTTTCTCCCTCCCCCTCAACTAGAACATTTCAAAAGGTAAAAGTCATGTTTTCATTTTCACAGATTCCTTACTATGTCAGCTACAGACAGTTTGGATATATTTTTCTGGCAGAAACATTGCAAAATCTATTCTAGGTCAATGACTTCCACTGTCAGGATAATTCAAAATGTTCAGAAAGCTCAAAGGAGAAAAATATATCACTCACTATTGGCATTACGCAAGCTTCCTGAAGAGGTATTGACTGCATTTATTGTAAAGAATTAAGAAGTGGCTTTAGTGTCATTCCGTTCATGAATGTCCTTTCCTTGCAGCTGATCCCATATAATAAACTTTGCTACAAAAACTAGCATGAGTTTTGACTAGATTCAGGAGAACAGAACTGTGTATATGTAATGCTGTGCTTTACAAGCAGAAGGTGATGCCAGCGAAATGCACACCGATCTGTGTGTGTGCAGGACACCAGGCAGAAGAAAGGCACACACATGTATGCGATAATCACTAAGATAACTATGCTTACTAAAGCAATTCCATAAAACTCACTGAACTGACACTGTTGAATAGCACACGTGAGTTAAGTATGTGTGCAAATTCTCTGGTGAGGGACAGACTCATGAAGATGCCTTGTCTTGAACTGAGCTGTGTATGAGTGTGAGTACGTTGCCTAGCCACTTGTACTTCAGAGGAGACACCACCATCAGGAAAGGCAGCAGGTATTTGTACAGCAGGTCATCTGGAGATGCAAACAACCTCTTCCAGTACTCCTGCTTCCCCCAGTGACATGGATTATTAACGGCAGCTGCCAAGGGAAGACTGCACTCAGAGGTCACTAGAACTGCTCTTCACACTTCCAGCAGGCACCAACTAATGGCTGGGGGTGTGTGAGTGAGGGAACCTGCCCAAAAGATCCCCTTATATTGCTCCCAAGGCTCCAGTTCAAAGAGAGTGGACATCAACAATTTTTCCATCTCAGCTCTACGAGTGTACCTGGGAAAGAGCATCTGACAAAAAACAACCATTCTCTCCACAAAACATGCAGAAGGCAGAGCCCTGGTATCATACAGGAAAGGAAAACAGTCAGCAAGATATAAATGCATTATTTCCTTTCATATCTAAATTCATCAATATTAGCTGTAGCTTACTTAACAAGCAAATGTTTAAACCTACAATAAGAACAAAACCATCAAACCATCCTGAAATCTCCATCTCCAAAAATAAAAGCTTTCTGGAACCATTTCTAATTTTGAACAGCTAAAAATCAACATAGCCCATTAGTGTCAGCAGAGCATCTGACAGCACGGCCATCAGGATCTGACCAGAACCTGGGCAGGACACTGATGCCACACAATGCTTAGCAACATCATTAAATCTTGTTCCCAGTTTATAGGAAACCGGGAAAAAAATCATGCATTTCTCAGCCAGTCTGTGTAAAACAGAAGAGTGATCTTTCTGTTTTTTTCTCCCATTAAGTTTTAAATGAAGCAAAAATAGAGGCAGTTGCACCACACTCTAGCCATTTCTTTCCTCTAATTATGTATACATTAGTAAGAGGCTGCTAACCAGACAGTATGCGAGTATGCACACAGATCCTTACACATCTATTTTAGTTAACAATATTTAAGTATAATTTTTACTTTAATACTAAAGTGATTTTTTTTTAAATCTGGTTGTGATACTAATGCACATGGTCATTTTTCCTGTGAAAATACAGTATCTTAAGCTTACTCATGAGGAAAATACAGAAGCTCACGCATCTCTCCTTGATAAACGAGACCTGTCAGAAACCAGCTATCCTTGCACACAGGATGCCTACCTAGTATTCTTGACAATGTGAGATCTACAGCAATGGAGAAACACTTTCTGCAGTGTATTATTTTATGACAAAGGGGGTCTAGATTACAACCAGTCTGACTGTAATTCATACACCATGAGAAGATTCTGGGAGCATTCTGTGTGAAAATCACTTCACTTTTCTTCCTTCCTCCAAACCCGTTATTTTTCCATAGAAGCAAGTATTCTATTCTGTAACTTATTCAATAATAATTTCACAGACCAAGCTGATTATGTGAGTACTTACCTTTTTCTTTTTGTTCTTTTTTTTTTTGAGTTAAAACATCAAACAGAAAATACATATAACATTTGCTTTGTGTACTGAAACACAGAAGACATTATTCTCTGTCATAAGGATGTTATGTTTAGACGTCCCAGCTCTGCAGAAACCTAATAAAGTTGATATTCATTTTTATAGCCAACTTGGTAGGAATACTCACAGCATGTGTGTCTTCACAGATATGACCCATGTAGCTACAACTGCAAATGTTACACAAAAATATATTCACCTGTAATTATGCTATGATTTTTAAGATTTTTTTTCCTAAATAATCTCTTTTAATAAAAACCTTGACCAACCACCCCCACAACACTTTGCAGAATACATATTCCAGTATTATTCCTTAATGTTGTGCTGGAACAGGCATGGGATTTCTGTAGAAACCTGTATATAACATCACTGGCTGGGGGGAACTGCACATCTTACATCCAGTAGTTTAGTCATGGTTCAAAAGAAGTCAGCCCCAAAATCATCAATTAAATGTTTCAGCTGTATTCAACAGAGAGGATTTGGAGAGCAAGCTGAAAGGTGCCTACAGAATGGTTGCTGCTTTGCAATATGCCAAAGATATTCCTGGAATTATTTTGTAGAGTTAAATGTTTGCTGAAATTAACAAGCTATTAAGCAGAAAAGCTATGTGACAGAATATGTTTTTAAATGGCAAAACAGTTCATTTCTCAGGAAACACTGTTCTTATTCATTTACAAACATTTTACAGTCTTGTATTTTCATTCAGTTTCTAGGCTACTAATTATTTTACAGATGTTTGCAGTGATGCCTTTCAGTTAACTACAGCCTAGGATCAGACAGTCAGAATCCCAGAGATGGTGTAGGGACACGGGGAACTCAGTGAAAGAATACTGGGCTGTTAATCAAGCCAGTACTCTCAACACTACAGTGCCCAGTGCCCTCCTCCCTCAGAGGCTGCACTGGAGAGCCCTGGTGGGCTCACTACCTTACTCCTCCAGCCCTGGGGCTGTAGTGTGGCCAGCAGAGAAGGGACAAAAACCTCTGCTTCTACCAAAATAGACTGACTCTCCTATTAGAGAACCCACGTAATCTTAAGTACTTAACCACCACTTCTTACTTCTAAAATACTCACCTGACCTTTCCTTTGGTGTTTCTAAGAACAGTCGCAGCAAAATTTTGTGTAACACCAACCAAACTAATGCCGTCAACTTCCACAATTTGGTCATTCACTTGGATCCTTTCAGAAGAAAAACAAATATATAAATAAGTTATGGTGAATTCTGGTGAATTCTTGGCAAAACTCAGCATACAGATTTTTTTAAAAAAATTGATTTTAAATGAAGACTTTAAACGCAAAGTCATTCATAAAGTGACTGAGGTAAATATCACACACGCAAATCAAAAGACTTTCTTCCCTGAATTGAGACTGTGCCTTCCAACATAATATTGGCAAGTGCTAGGAAACATCATCAAGGGAGCAATGAAGAATGTATCTGTCTGCCCTTGCACATATCATAAATCCAGGTTCAAAGTTACCACTACAATTAACTGCATCAATCATCCAGTCATTTTCCCTGTATATAAATACAGCAATACAAATTCTTGCATTTGTCATATGACTTAAATTAAATGAGATACTTGAACAATTCTTATATCATTCTTTCCAAAGCCAATTTTGAAAAACAGCATAAGACATAGCTCTGGTATTTCACGCTAATGGAAAAAAATGTGGTATTTAACTAAAACAACCTGCTCATCTGTAGAGAAAAGAGCTTGTGCATCAGACTTAATTGTGACCTACTCTCTTAAAATATTTCATCTAACTTGCTTCAAAAAGATGAATTCCCAGTGTAAAAGAGATCATGGAGCACACAACAATAAGATCTAGGGCTGTTTTAACAAGGACTATCTGTTTGAAACCAAATGCCAATTTCCAGTTGATACACTGTTCAATGCAGGAAAAGTTAGGAGGAATATGAAAAGCGCTGCTTTATCTGAAACAGGCATAGCTCTAAAGTCCCTAGGGCTGGCATAAGAATCATCTGGATTACAAATATTTGGAAGGAGGACTACTATTTTAAACTGTCCTCTAGAGATACACAAACTCCTACAGCTTCAAAAATGAAAAAAAAAAAAAAGAAAAAAGAAAAAACAAAAAAGCATTCAGAATTAGTCAAAATGAGCAATTTTCAAGTACTTACATAGATGTTACTGATCCAAACAATACGGTTTATAAAGCAACCAAGAAACAGCTTTGAAAATTTTGCATTTTAATTATATGAAACTAACTAAATAAAGCGATTTAATTTCTTAGGATATCTTAGTGATAAGATTTCTTTTCAAAGACGAATTTTCACAGTAGAGGCCTTGAAAGAAGCTGAAGCATTTTGACTTGGGGAACACATTTCACTGTAAAGTCTGAGCCGATGCTTTGCAGTTGTACATGTGTTCAAGCAGTGTCTTCAATTCTTGGGACTCTGCTGATGAGTAAGAATTTCAGGATTTATTCTTTGGCAGCCTCACAACACAGAATGTCACTGTGTTCTGGAAGGGTTCTCCATTCTGTACATAAGGAACTCCTATCTTGAAAATCACATCAGGCATTTAAATCTCAATTTTTATTTTTATTTTTTTGTGAAGCATTTAATAAATACACTTATCACA
The DNA here is from genome assembly GCF_964211825.1 of Aythya ferina. NCBI lineage: Eukaryota > Metazoa > Chordata > Aves > Anseriformes > Anatidae > Aythya > Aythya ferina. Next base: position 26,198,048 of record NC_140297.1, on the reverse strand, counting down.
TTGGTATCTATTCTATTTGGATACTGAAAAATTAATATTTTTACTGTAATTTAGCAAACACGAGGAGCAGTCAGATGGCAGCAGGTGTTCCAGGAAAGGAAGTTTAAGAAGCTGGTGCCCACTGAGGGGGAAGCTGTCACTTTCTTGGCAGAAAACTATATGGTGGAAGAAGAGATTCCTTTGTAATGGCAGCTTAGCTCCAAAACTTTACAAACTTCACTATGCAATGCTACTACTGTTCACACAGATACACAGCACACTATTTCAGGTGAAGAAATGTCATCGTAGAGAACTGTTGTCTGCAGCTTTGTCCACAGACTGCAACTGACTGATTCCATTTGTCTTTCAGATTTTGTTTCTCCTTTCTTGCCTGTACGGCTCCTAAATTCATTTCCAGCTCTTATTTTTATGACCATTGTCTTCTGAACCTCTCCTTTGGTGCATACACATATTTTAATTATACATAAGCATGCATATATATCACACAACATGCAATTAACATAATTAGCATTCAAATTATATAATTATGTTTAATTCAAAAAGAAGTTCCCTGTCGCTTGCCGTGTACTTTGCTGCATTGCCCAGACCAAAACACTCTCACAGCCACGTTCTCCTGGTGGTCTCCCTCTGCTGTGGGCGGCCCCTCTCCAGCCCCCTCCCAGTGCAGCTCCGGACTTTCCCTGTATCCAAAATGCAGCCCTAACCCCCACCGCAGGCAGAGCACCAAATAAGCCACCCCACCCACCCTCTAACCAAAATTGTGAGGAGCCTTCCCTTTTTTTGTTGGAAAGCCCCTTTACAGCCCCCTCCACCTGGGGCTCTAGGCTTCCTCTGTCTCTCAAATCTAATTTCGAACATGAAAGAAGAATTGGACTCAGCTTGGCAAAGCCTCAATTGTAAAGGCTTAACTGATTTTATCACTAATGACATTGGTAATTTTTCTGATAATTATTTTCTAATGGCCATGACTTAAACCTCTGCCTATGTAAAGCAGCACTTCAATAAACTAGCAACTACAGAAGTAAACCAACTAAAGTCAAATAAATACTTGCCTAATTCTGTATGATGAACTTGCCTTGCTCTGTATGATGAACTGAAAAATTTAACCTGTGCAGAGGTGAAGGCCAGAGTATTTTTCAAGTTAGTAACTATCTAATGTTTCAAAACAGTTGTTCTTGATGTTCTCAAAATACTCTGAAATGACTCATCATCATATTCACTTGAAAGAAAAAGCTATTAAATTAGTCAAGAAAAAATTTTTCTTATTTGCTCTAAGGACTGATGTTCTATTTTACACACTAATAATCACTCTTATTACTTATTAACGTGCTTCCATTTGGATTTATCTCAAAGCGCCCTCCTTGGTTAAAGACTGCCACAAAATGCCTTTTAATATGCCAACTACACACTTACTACATGTTTGTTTTTATCAACTTGGATCAAGCCTGTGCTTCCCAAATATTGAGAAACCTTTTTGTACAGATTCCAGGTCTCCAAGTACTTTCTATCATGAGTTGATGGGTCTTGCAATACACGATCGAAATTATCCTACAGATATTAGAATTGTAGAATATGTTAGGTTGGAAAAGACCTCTCAGATCATCTAGTCCAACCTCTAACCTAGCACTGCCAAGTCCACCACTAAACCACATCCCTAAGGACCACAACCACACATCTTTTTAATACCCCCAGGGATGGTGACTCTACCACTTCCCTGGGCAGCCTGTTCCAACGCCTCACAACCCTTTCAGTGAAGAAATTCTTTCTAATATCCAACCTAAACCTCCCAAGGTGCAACTTAAGGCCATTTACTGTAATTTATTTATTGCAATTTATTTTAATAATAATAATTTATGTATTGCCATTTATTGCAATTTATCATAATACTTAAAATGATAGCTTCAGAGAGGCTGCTTGAAGATTGCTCTTCAATTATTCAGAGTATCTGATCCAACCACTGAAATACAGTTTCATTTCCTGTTTGGAGACTTTGATTTGCTATCAGTGTTAATGATTAACTGGGCTTTTCACAAAGATGAAGTTAACAGGACCCTTTACAGTTGATGCACTTTATTACAGCACCGGCTGCTCCTGACTGAGAGGATTACATATCCCCTTCTCAAGTGAATGATCAGTCAGGCTCTCAAAGAAAATGAGAGGGCTATTTCTCAGCTGACTGAACATTCAGCCAGTTGAAAACCAACACAAATATTAGAATAGCCAAAGAAACATATATATATATTTTTTTTTTCTCAGCTGACAAGCTCCTTTCAGAAGCCGTCTAGGGAAATGAAAGAAGAGCCTTGTAATTGAACATTAACTTCTGCAGCCCACTCAAACATGTGAATTATGAGAGGAGCAGAAAATACAGATCATCACAGACCAGGTGTGAGCTACTCTGATTTTCAACCATAGATTTTCACACAGAATGCCAGTAGTGAGCTTAATGCCTTTTGGCTGAGCTGGAGCATACCTTTCAGAAAAACTTTAACTTAAATTTAAAGTAATGAATGAATCTATGACATCTTAAGATGTCAGCTTCTCTACTTCCCTTCCTGATGTTTTAAACCTGTGATAAATCAGTCCTTGGCATTCAAGCTGGGGTCTTATTGCCAAAATCTGTTAAGATACCTGCAAGCCCAATCTGGAAAAAGCTATGCTTTAATAGTTTTAGAGCAATGTTATTAAACTCTGCAGACCCCTGACAGGTAGAGTCTTCTGATTTAATTTGTGTAGGGCTTCCACAGCAGAACAACCTTCTGGCTGGCATTTTAAGTACACAGAATGGGTAATGCACACCACTTCCATACTTTGCACAGGATGAAAAGTTGTATCAGTAAGGAAAGTATTATTGCAATATAGTTTTTAGAAGACAGCATAGACTTTAATTTAGAGTTTATTCTCACTCTCTTTACCTGTTATTGTGGTTAGTATTACTTGTAACTACCATTACTAAACATTATATTAGTCCATTTTTACATAAGTAGAGAATGCATAATTGCTAATATATCAGTTAAGTAATATTTTAATTGTACGCAAATTTTCAAAGGAATAAAGCAATGAATTACATGGATTGGAAGATGTTTAAGAATACCTTTTATCATTAAATGATTACACAGTAAAGTGCTTTTCTAACTTATAATGAGAAATTATGGCCTGATTGTGGCAGGTACTGTTTAATACAGAGACAACTCTACCCCATATGGTAAGACATACTGTACGTTCAAAAGAAATTCTTTGAACTGCATGTACCAAGTAAACAATTCTACAAGCAGACAGGTTTTCCACGAGCACTGTAGAAGACTACAAAACCCAATCCATTCCTTTAATGGGCAAGATTTATGGTGCAGCTTCCTACTGCAATCAAGTAACGCAGTTTCAGTGCTGCAGGGGTGAAAACTGAACTTTGGAGAAGTATGCATATTTAGAAATACAAAGTAGCAATCTGTATTAGTAAGCTTAAAAGGGAGGTGCACTTAATAAAAGTTAATAGCTCAGAAACACCAAACTATTTTCCTAATCATATGTTGAGCAGAACTCTTTTTCATAAGTACTGATTATTTAAAGCTGGTTTGAAGCCAAAAGAACGTGGGACCTCAAAACCTTTGAAAACTAAACTACCTTCAAAAGGAATGTACAATTTGGAATCTCCAGCTTTACTCACATTAAGGCATCTTGCTTTTCAGGCAGTCACACACATTGGCAAATCTGTTCTCCTTTAACCATTTAAATTTTGCATCAAACTAGTGTATTTTCATATGTAACTTCAGGTACTTGAACCATACCAATAAAGTCTCAGAATTTTACAGCTTTCAGTTATCATGATATACATTAAACTAACAACTCTTTCTGAAGAAAAACATAAAACATAATAATTATTGCTGGGAAAGTTTCCAAATATTGAGTCTAGTTTACCTGCCATCTCTTTCTGCTGCTCCACCTTCTGTTACTGTTTTGACAAATATTCCCAGTTTTTCAAGGCCTGCATCTGCTCCGACTCCCATTCCAATAATGCTTATGCCAAGTCCATCTTCATCTGTGAAAAAGGCAAGCAAAGGCAGAAACTTCTTACATTTGTTTTATATAGTTACCTTGTAAGTAGACATTTATGCTTTGGTTCCTCTTGGTTTTCCATGTAAACAATGTTAATTCCTTTTGATTCCCCTTCAACGACTTGCTATTCTATTGTATTAACTGCACACAAAACTACTGCCTTTGCTGTATGAGGAGCTTAGAACAACAATCAAGATTTTTATTCTGCCAGTGGAGAATGAAAACATCACATAAACCACTGTGTGCCATCATGTGTTAGGGCAGTGACATGAAACAATTTTCTTAAGAAAATAAGGAATTCCACGTTTCTTAACTTCTTAATTCCTTATTAAAAAATTCTTAAACTCCAAAAAGCCCAGGCCATTAAAATGGATTCATGGAAATTCAGGATAGGCTGTGTAAGCACAAGTGGACTTCCTCAGACCTGCAGATAGGTTTCACATGAACAGGAACTGACACTCAGACTACATACCTTTTTCTAGTTCAACTGGGAAGAGCTCCAGCTTTTCCACACGCTTCTCAAGTTCATACTCAGCTGATGCAGCTACTGGGTCAACTTCATCGTTTCTTCTGTCATAGTCTTCATTGGAATATGTATTGAAAACCTGTGGAAACAGACCAAAAATTACTCAACTATCTACTCCAGAAAAAGTGCCAATTTGTGAAAACAGCTATTGCTTTTATCCTGTGATGTTGCAGAGTTTGAAAAGGCTTTTTTAAAGGCTTTTTAAAAAAGGCTTCTAAAGCTTGTTTTCATAGTTCAGATGCCAGAGTTTGCCAACCTAATTCACTTAACTGCCCACATTTGGCAGTAATGAAAGAATACTTATTATTAGTAGTAATAATTTTACTGAATTTCAGTCCCACACTGTATCATGTTTGTTAAGTCAAAGAAAAAAAAATAATTTTCTGTATCTCCTCTTTCCTCTGCATGGGCATCCTACAGAAGATTCTATTACAGAATCACAGAATCATGTAGATTGGAAGAGACCTCCAAAATCACCAAGTCCAACCTCTGACCCAACAACAACTAGCTCTATCACAGTTTCTCTCACAGTGTAAAGCGCTGCACCATGGTGTATAGCTGTACAGCTATTCCGAAGGTGGCAGGAAGCCTTTTTTTTTGGCATATAGCTGCACTTAGAGGCAACTCAACAGCTGCCTATGGAGCCAGGACACCAACTTGCTGCCCACAGCCATGCCAGGAGCTGAGCTCCTCTCCTCCTGAGGTTCACCTGCCACTTCCACTCGTCAAAGACAGCAATGGACTTTCAATACAAACTAGGCACCTATTTCAAGAACAACGACTGGTGTTTAATCTGTTACTGTTAAATGGAGATAAGTGAATACAGAGATAGTAAGAGATACGATACGTCAGATGGCAGTCTAGAAAAACAGAGAAAAACATCATGATTAGTCATGTGAAACAACTCTGAAGGTTTCTTTTGAGCGCCTTTCAGTAATAATGACAACAAAAGTGAATTTAGAAAAAAAAAAAAAACACACAGTAGATTACATTGCTACTGACCCCAGTGTCTGTGTCTCCCCTATCCAGGTGTTTGTCAACAGAGGCTGTGAGCAACTGACTCCATTTCTGAGACCAGATGGACGCACTTCATGCTTAGAGAAAACAAATTTTTGAAAAACAATCCTGCTTTCCATCTAATCAACAAGCCAAGTGAAAAGAAGAAACAGTGATGACATACCTTCACTGGGAGATGCTGACTGTCCCAGAGAAGGTAGATAAATCTGTGCCAGGTTTGCTTGGCAGACCCTCCATCACCTATAAACTAGCAGCAGTGCCATGGAAACCTTACAAATACTCTGGGAAATGGAAGAAGCAACCATGTGCAAGTACTGATAAAACTGTCTCATGCAATAAAGACCTCATTGAAAGGCTGCTAAAATTTACTGCACATTAAGTTCTTTTAAATAGTGAATATATTAATGTTGCAGTAAAACACTCTTCTATACCACCATAAGTATAGTATCTGTATGGCTAACACAAAACAGCTGCAAAAAATATTTGCAAAAAGATGTTTTGTTCAGTGGGAAACATTTAACAAATTGCCTCTTCCAAGAAAACTGACATAATGAACATTTTACAAGAACACACAAATATATCTTGTATTGTTTGTTAGTAATATTGATGCAAGCAAAACTCTGTTAATTCTGGAATAATGATCCTAAGAAGCCTTCACAAATGTATCTAAAAGAAACGGAAGACAAGTCACACACTGAATGCTGTGCACTGCTGCTCTCAAGCCCTCCCCTAGACTTCTGTTTGGGGATGCACCACCTGCATCCGCATCCCGTGCCCTGGGAGGGCCGTGACTGATGCGTTACCTGCAGCTCCTGCTGTTAGCCCCACGCAGCGTTTGCACTGCCAGCTGAAATGCAGAAACAGAACAGAGGGTTTCACTTTACAGCCTGACAGAGGAATTCTGAAGAGCCTGTTGTTGCTCTCTGTTTTTCAAAGACTTAATGTTTTTCTCTGTTTTACACAAGGAAAAGCATTCTTCACATTACATATCACTGCTCGCTGCTTCTCTGTGGGTCTGAACACTTGAAGCAAGGAAGAAGCATGAACATGTTTTTCTATGTAGGCAGTGGCAAGCTAGAAATCAACCTGCAGATCTAACATATGTAGCCCGTACGTAGTGAAAAAGAAGTAGGTACAGGACAAAAGGCCATCCCATTTACCTTTCTGTTTACACATCTCTTCCCTGTCACAAGACTAGATCAAGAGCTCTCTCCCCAGCACATCAACTTGGTGGCAGACTTCCAGAAATGACTGTTAGCACTACGGGGTCCAAATCCAATCTTATTTACACTGACAATCAGCATTAAGGATCAATTGGTGAAGCTATACCCAATTAAAACTTTAGTGAGCTACGGTTTGACCACGAAGCCCCTAGGTCTGAAATGCAGCAGAGTCACAAAAGCAAGTACAGGTTAAGAAGCACTGCTGTGAGTTTAGCTTGGATTGTCTAATTTATCAACCTGATAAGAGAGAGAAACGTGTGTTTCAACTGTAGAACAGAGATGGATGTTATCGAGGGAAATGGAGGTACAGTCACCAGCTGACAAAGGATGGCAAGAGAGGCAGTATTGCTTGAAGAACACACAGATTAGATGAGGGTGAGGTATGGGAAAATACTTTATCACAAAATGAGTATGTTTATTTCTCGATTCATTTTCATCATGTTAACTGGCCCCACTTGTTTCCTTTTGTTCAATGGCTGCCATTAGTATATATTTAGGGCTACGAAGATGGTGAAAGGCCTGGAGGGGAAGACGTACGAGGAACGGCTGAGGTCACTGGGCCTGTTCAGCCTGGAGAAGAGGAGGCTGAGGGGAGACCTCATCACAGTCTACAACTTCCTCGTAAGGGGGTGTCGAGAGGCAGGAGACCTTTTCTCCATTAACACTAGTGACAGGACCCGCGGGAACGGGGTTAAGCTGAGGCAGGGGAAATTTAGGCTGGACGTCAGGAGGGGGTTCTTCACAGAGAGGGTGGTTGCACACTGGAACAGGCTCCCCAGGGAAGTGGTCACTGCACCGAGCCTGTCTGAATTTAAGAAGAGATTGGACTGTGAACTTAGGCACATGGTCTGAACTTTTGGGTAGACCTGTGCGGTGTCGAGAGTTGGACTTGATGATCCTTAAGGGTCCCTTCCAACTCAGGATATTCTATGATTCTATGATTCTATATTTCAGCAGCAGCTTCAGATTAGCTGCAAAGAGACTGGATATGCTTCAGGAACATTTTCTTTTAAAGCCTCAAATCATATATTGACCTCTTGTTTGGGATGATCTTTATTGAACCCAATCAGACAGAAACCATGGCTTATAGGATCTTGCTTACTTCTGTGTAATATTTATATTTGTACACGAGAAGTGAATTAAGGATAGTACTGGTGGTGAATACTGTTACCATTGTCTTTAAATACAACATGCCACTCTTATCTGCTTTCTTATCTAAGCATTCAAAATGAGGCTGTAGGATCACTGATAGCATCAAGGTAAAAAAGTCTGTGTTTCCTACCTGGCATTAACTCACCATATTTTGTGTATTGGTCATACGATCTTGCCCATTGCCCTCAACGTGTGTTTTTACAGGAAGAAAGACGAAATTCTATTATGCCATTTACTTCATTTGGCACGATCACATTTAATGGTTGACTGATTCTATCAAATGAATCTACCAGTATTAAAACTAAGAAAAGGAAATTCGTGGTTGGATTTTTTTTTCTTTGTGACAGTCAATCCTCCATAGTAACGAACCACTTGTTCGTACAGACATGAGAACTGTCAGTCAAGACTTCGGTCTGCTAAAAATATAAAAGTTATGTTTTTTTTTCCCCCACAAAGTATGTTTAGCTTAAGTAGGCCTACTTCACCAAGTCTGTCACCACTGTGTTTCCTAGAGCATGCACAGGGTTGCAGATTTACAGCAACTCTCCCATTGCCTTGATAAACCAGAGCTGGTTTTGCCCTCACACTGGTTAAGTACCACTTCAAGGAAGTCTACTGAGCTGTTTCTTAAAGATTTTTTTTCGGGAATATTCAGTACATCATCCTAATCTGTGCTTGTACCTCTGAGTATTTAGAAAAAGCAAGTTTTCACAGAATTCATCTTTGACATTTACAAGAATTTACAAAAACACTCATAAGCACAGGAGGTGACAACCTAACCAATACTCAGGCTAAATGTGTATGTCAAGACCACCAAAGCCTGGAGAACTGACTGGTTCACCCAGACACGACTGTTAACAGAACTTCTGTCTTCGCTAATGTGAAAGAGAAAGGGTCATCAACAAGTCATCTGGCACCAAAAAAAACCACGAACATACGTGACCACTTGCTTTTCTTTCCAAGAGCAGTGACAGAGCACAGTCTAGAAGACACACATCACTAACTGCAACAGTACATGTTGCAGATCCTAATTCAGAAAAAGAAAAACATTCTAGATGTAGTAATCATTTTAATGAATAAGACCAGAAAAATGCAACAGCAGTTGGAAACTGATTCTTCTGGGGAAAAGGAGAAGTTGTATAGGAAACCAAAATTGGAGCATTTTCTTGCAGCTCTCAAGTAGCAAGAATCTTTGCAGAAATTTGCTGGCAGTAGTCAGGAGGTAGTAACAAATTTTAAGGAAGTAAAAAAGGAGATGAGCTATGAAGAACCACATGTGCTATCCTCCCAACTAGCCAGCTCAGTGCTGTGTTCACCATGCTATTAGTGCTGCATACTGTAAACCCTGCAACATAAAAACTGACTCGTGTTAAAAAAGTCCCAAACAGACTGAGTATGCCCTGGATATGTTTATACTTTCTTGTCATGTTGTGCCAAGGAACAAGACCTGATCCTTGGCCCAGGCTCTGCTGCCTGCCTGGCTGTCTGTGACTTTTGTCGAGGGACTAGTGCCTGATATGGGGAATGAGCTGTGTGTGAGCTGCATGCTGCTGGCACCTCTTTGCAGCAGCTGTCCTACCACATCTGCAGTCACACAAGTCTTTGACACACTTGCAGTCTCTCTTACGGACAGCTTGTGATCACACCAGGTCATCCCACCTCAGGAGCCACTGCCAACATAAGCTGGTGACCACTGTGTAATGCCTCCTATGAAACCATGCCTTCCACCCACCGCTGCTGTTGCTGTGATAATGCCCACTCCTCATGCCTCTGTCCAGAAATTAAAAAAAACAACATCTAAGGTCCAACCCACTCAGCTGGATCACCATGCACAGGAAAGCAGCACAGCAGAAAATGGCACAAAACATTCCCAGTAAGTCATGCCTCTGGCACCAGTTCTGGGGCAGGGAGTAGTTGTCACAACCACTACCTCACTGTAACAATGCCACGTAAGAACAAGGGATTGCTACTTTTCCCCAACATTTTCTTCTTTCTGAAAATTCAAGGGTTTTTTGGTTTCATGGGTCTTGCACGGAGCCATGGTTGCTGCTACGGCAGTCACGTAGCATCGAGAAAATGAATGTGCCTTCTCAGAGACACACCTGATGCTCATCGCTTCAGTGCAAGATGCTTGCTTTAGTACACACAACAAGCTCCATCAGAGTGATAATTATTATTATTAACCTCCTCGTGTGCTATTTTTAAAACTTGAAAAATTTGGCACAGCTTTGTTCCCTATCTTCCTTGCATAAGCAGCAGCACACGAATAAATCATCTCCCTCCACATCCTGGCAAGAAGCCCTGAGAAGGATCAGGTGTTCTTTTTGATATACAACATTACCATGCAAACATCCAACGCAGGAAGGTGAATAATTACAAAAATGCCTTACAGTTTCTCTTTTTATTATAAGGTATCCCCAGGATGCACGATGTATTTCGTGGCAGGGTATAAAAAGGCCTAAGTGCTGTGGAGATAATGACAGAGGACTCTCACATGGAGGGAACAAAACTTGGCACAAACAGTGTCCGTATTTGGGGAGTGCAGATCTTACGAGCACAAACTCTGACCCTTTGCATCACCCATTGTCCCCCCAAGGAGAATAAACTTGCTTTCCCTGCACTGAAATTGGGAGAAAACTGAAAGGTACAAATGCTAAAGACAACTGATCGCCTGACACTATGGATGCATCCTCTGTCAACCTTCATTACAACGACAGCAATTACAATTTCCTTCTGCTGGTTCTGCCACATACACCCCATTAACTTTGGGAAAAGATGAAAACTCTGAAGTTTTCTTTAATGCAGACATGGACGAAAAGCATAAATATTCTGTACAAGAAGTATTATTGTTAATTTAATTATAGCTACAGCTGGAGTTTCAGACTGTCTCGTTTCAGTGATTGCACAGACAAGTTCTGTTTTGACTGGTAGCAAGAATACAAATGAGGAGACATTAATTACACCATTTTGAGAAAGGACATTCAGAAAAACATTACAAGCTGTGGATGACACCTTCAATACTTTCTTGGGTCTTTAAGTCTCCAAAAGCACATAATGGCACCTCCCTACCACCTGTGAGGAGGAACAGCTATGTTCCCAGGTTTGTTGCAAACAATTTCAGTCATTTTATGCTCAGCTCCTATTTTAAGAATATACTAAACCAGACTGCTGGGCTTCCTCCACTAAGGACGAAAAATTCTCTTGTGGGGAGAGAAGTGAGGAAGAGCAGGTGTCGTTCGAGGAATCAGACGTGTTTATGGCCACGGTGCTGATCTGCTGTGCTGCACTCTAAGCACAAGCAGTTTGGAGGAGTGTTCCTGTGCTGCACGCTGTGAAGGCAGGAGGCAGATGAAGCGCTGAGGACAACCCCTCCTGCTGTGCTTAGGAAGCTAAATAAGAGAAAAAAATCAGTTTGACCATTCGTTATCTACTGCTTCAAAATCTCCTTACAGTATAACTTCAGAGTGGAGGGGAAGCTCTGACAATGTCCGAAACGGGTGATTTGTCTTTGCTTTTCTCTCAAAGAGTCTTTTTTCCTGTGATGTGGTCCCCTTGTTAAAGCAAAAAGGAGTGAGTCAGTGAGAAGGAGCTGACAGGGGCTCCCTCCAACCCTGCTGGCTTCGCGCTCCCCCCAAACCTGCGTGGGCATCAGCTGTCACACACACTTCGGAAGGGAAGCACCAAGGAGATGAATCTTCCCAAGAAGCAATTGCAGGGATGAGACACAGATGGGAATTAGACAGTCACAATATTGAAAGAAACTGATAGTCTAACAGCAAAATCAAGTCTGGGCTTTCCCTCAGAAAGCTCTGCAGGAGAAAGATCTGTTCTAGGCTGCCTGAAACTCTGGCAAAAAGAACTGTACAGAATATTTTAGCCCCTGAAATCCTAAAAGTATCTGGGCCCCAGACTTCTCAATCCCACAAAGACCTCTTCTTACACATGACAGAGCGCCAGGAGCAACTGCTGCCACGCATGATCAAACCATTCAATTTTTGGATGCGAAGCTGGAAAATATTACCTCCAGATACTCTTTTAGCCAACTAGCACTCACTACCAAGTCTTCTGGCTATTAGCATGGTCCTGAAGACTGTGCCTAGTAAAAACAAGCTGTGGCACTGCCACCACATCTCAGCAGACATCCATGCAGCTTCACTCCCCTGTCCACAGCAGCATGTGCTGCATATGGCCAGCCCGTGGGCAGAAGCACCCAGCTGATGCTGACCCCAAAATGTGCTTGGCACTGCCCACAGGGACACAGGCATCTCAGTGCACAGGTTAATCACTTGGCATCCATCACGCCTCTGACACACCTGGGCTTTTGCTTCCTAGTATAAATGGTTAGACAGCCAGCCAGACTTCATTTTTGAGCTCATTTCACTCGAACTAATATCCTCAGTTTTACACAAGGCAGTTTCAGGCCCAAGCACAGAATTGAAATTGTTTTGGTGGCGCTGATGGATCATCTCCTGGTATCAACGAGGAAAGGGTGCTCATTCTCTCTGACCTCATTACTGCATTTGCTAGGGTTAGATCAAGAGGTCCAACTGCATCAGCTCAGAAGGACTGCAGGGACTAAAAATAACCCAGCTAAAGTGCTCGAGTCCTTCCAAGAAGAATACATCAATGTAGAGCAGTGCAGGGAATAGCTCCTCCACTCCAAATCCCTTACCTGAGCATTTATAAGCTCTCACACAGTGATATTTAAAACATTTGTACCACTTATGGTTGGATGGAAGTCCGTCAAATATGCCCTCATCTGTTCCTCACCAGGTCTCCTCGTAGCTAGATTTTAGGGCTGCAGCACTTCCTAACATTTTTCAGCTTTCTGATCACTCCCAAGTCCTATGTGTACACCTGCTCTGAACTCCAGCATAACTTCAAATCCCTTTTGTAAGAGTTAGCGGTTAGGTAAGAGCCCGCCAGAGCAGATGAACAGAGCTCTTTTTACTACATCAACTGCATTACATGATATTTATTGACATGACACTTAATTCTCCAGTACAGAAGGATTTGATTTCACTGTCATATTCTTCTGTAACTCTTCAGTGAGATTTGACTTCTCCTACATTGATCCTCACCATCAAATTTGTGACCAAGTTTTCTTCACCCTTTGCCCAGACAGGTTGAAACAACTCGATCACTGTGAGACACCACTGGCAACCCTACTTCATTATGAAAAGTGACAACCTGCCCCACTCTTTCTTCTTCTCTTTTAATCTGTTACTACATCAGTCAGTGACCTTTCATTTAATCCAGTGACAGTTTAATTTTCTTCAGAGTGATGAAGATGCAGTGAATGTCTTTTTGAAAAATATCAGAGTACCAGACAGATCTCGCTTACCTTCTGTCCTGCTAAAGCCTTTGCAGTACTGTAATGAAACTGTGAGGCATGACTTCTCCCTATGAAATGATTACACAGTCTGTACATGTTTCCAATAATTTTTATTACAGAACTCTTTCTACCAATTTGCCCAGCATATAAACTAGCAATCTGTGGTTTTCTGTCTTCCATCAGAGTCTTGTTTTTTTAAACTGGTATTATCATGCTGCCTTCCTGTCCTCTGGTACTGAGGCAAAGCAGCACATTTCACTCTGTACTTAATACTGCTGTAATTTCATACTGGAATTCATTTGCAATTCTTGGGTAAATATAATTTATTTCTAGTGGTTTATTACTATTCGTTTTTTCAATGGTATACAATTTCTTCTACAAAACTTTGAGATAATTTCTCTACTTAAAAACACCTTAATGCAGGGACTTTTTGTTATTGTGAATGGCAACGCAAAACATCCATTAGCGTTCCTGTCAGGTCAAGTAGCTTCCCTAAGCAGTCCTGTAGCATCTTGGCAATCATTTGGCTTTACCAATTTTCTAGCAAGCTTCCTATTCCAGACTTTTGAGGTTTTATGTTTTCAGCAAATCATTCTTCAAAATCTTTTTTCTTCCTTCTTCTGATCCTGCAGCCTCGCATACTTAAGAACTACAGGCTGCCAGGTCTTGTCTTCAAGTAATTAAATTACCTGAGTTGGGATATTTAAAACTGGCTTTACCGTAATTTTCATCCTGTATCTTGAATACATGAAATGTCCTGGTTTTGAATAAAGGCATGACTTGTTTGAGATAATGCTCTTCCGGTGGCTAATCCAAGAGGTGGGTAGCTCCCTAATGGCTTCTCTTCTTCAGTAATATCCATCAATATTTGTGTACCAGAGAAAAACAGGATGTGCTCCTGATACGTGACTGTGCATCCAAATTCCAGAAAAGAAACTCCACTTGGGGAGAAGATCAGAAACGTACACAGGATGCATCTGTACCAAGGCACACACGGCAACACCCTGAGGAGGGGAGAGCGGTGGTACCACCAGCGCCTGTCCTGCCAGCGGGGGTACAGCTCTCCTGGGTCTGGACCCCTGCACAAACAACTCTCACTCCCAACAAATCTGCTTCCTATCACCTCTTAATGTACTTTACAACATCTTAATTGCAATATTCTCTAAAAAGATTATGTTTGGCTATATTTTCAGGCCAAATCCATAGCATGACGAGCTTTACTAAATACAGGCGCTAACCTAAAATCAGCAGTAACTACTAAATTACATACTCAAAAATGTCAAAATTACTTCTCAGAATTACAGCATTGAATAAAAATATATTAACACCTGCTATGCCATGAAGCCAATATTTTCCATTCCTACTGTAATTCACAAAATTAAACTATTATAAAATAGAAGAAAAATCTCATTAAGCCTATTTATGTTCTTCATTTTCTGTTAATTTATTTTCTAATTAAGAAAATAATCTAAACACATTTCTAACTCATTCTTTCTGTTTCAAGTATAAACACCAATGCCTCTTACTTTTTCTAGTAATAGTCCTTATCTCCAAGATCATGTTGTGTGAAAGACATCAACTGCTTTCTCAGCCCCACCTTCTTCTCTCATAGAACGCAGTAAGAACTCCATGTAGCTCAACTTTGACATATTGGTAGAAAAACGTGGCCTTCTTGGCACCTTTACATCAAATAGTAGGCCAAATGTTCAGATTTCTGCTTATCCATAATCTCAAATTTTCTATGTTCAAATAGAATTTTCATCTCATCCCATACTGCTACTTGGGACTCAGTTCAAAGTGTGATTTTTTTTAGGTATCTGTTTTTATTAAGTAACTTCCTAGATTCAGAGAGGTTATTTACCCTACTAATTATTACTTAATCCATTTTTGTACTAGTTTTGTTACTGATGTAATAGTTTTATTACAATTTACATAACTATTTGTCCACAGAGCAGAAAAATACAAAGTCATTGTTGTTGGAAATTAGATGTGTGCCCCATGTGAAAACTTCATGCTGTTACTCTTAAGATAGGTCAGAATAATTAGGAGGTAAAAATAAGCACCAGTGCTGAAGAGTAGCATCTAAGTTAATACAGATCTGATCTTCAGATTAGGTCTAAAAAAAACATAAACCATTCGATTTATATTGTGTCATTAGAAATGAGTATTATATGGTAAAGGAGATTACGATCACCTGAAAATACTAAGTTTCATATCACTGCTATACAACTCTGCTCATTAAAGGTAAGTAATTTTTTAAAAGTAATATTTAGCCTTTCAGATGTAAATATTCTATATTGTGTGTGCTACTACAAGGATGGTCAATGAGGAGATACAGTACTCTCTTTTCTTAGGGTGAGTTTTCCTCATGCTTGAAGGGGATCATTCCTTTCTGAAAACACCGAGTCAGGAAAAAAAATCAGTTCAATCCCTACGAAACAGAAGTTGTGTGGAAGTATTGCTCTCTAGATACCAATTCTTGTTTGACTCCATTAATGAGCTTGGGTTAACAGCACTGCTGCTTCCTATATGGGGGGGCACGGATACCCCTCTGACTTCACCTGTGTTTTTTTATTGAGGTGTATTTTTCAAAGCCTCAGCCTCTTTCTTCCACGGCAGTGTGTATTGCTGACCCTGACGGAGATAGTCTCCAGCCCTCTGCTAATTACCCTCCTGGTCATTGCCAAGCAGCATTCCTCTTTTTCAGAGATGTTGGAACATGAGATCCCTGCAAAGCAAAGAGAGGCAGAGCAATACTTGAACAAATGATCTCACAGAACAAAAGCAGCCGAGATGCAGCCTGCCCCACAACTCCTGGTGAGGGCAGTTCAGAAACAGAGGCTGAGAATGGCAGAAAGAGAAGAGGGTGCTCTGCAGCTCGAGAGCGAGCTACTCCGACTGTGTCCACTGAATGCAAACTCCTGCTGAAAGGGAACTTCTTGGAGGCTGTAATTTTAACAGGGACAAGCTTTGCAGTGGCAGAATGGGAACTTTCCCATGTTGCATCCCTTTAGGGTTGGTCAATAGCCTGTTGAAAACCGGGACTGCAGCCCTGCACCAACAGTCTTCTCGGGGGGGGTTCGGGGACTTGAGAACAAGGTGGGGTCCTCTGAAACCAAATTAATACTTATGTACTTAACAAGCTATAAAAACCACAAAGCTGATCTGAGGACTCTAGTCTTCCTTATCCATTCCTGTACCCTTGTTTGCCACCTTGATCTAGCACACAGAGAACTGTGGAGACCAGGCTCGGGTTGGGGTGAGGCCTCGCAGAGGGCTTGGCCTGGTCCCTCCGGGGAGCCCCCTGGGGAAGCAGCAGTCCCACCCCACCCAACTTCAGGGACAGCACACATGCCATGAGAAACACAGAAGACATAAATCATTTTTTTTCTTTTCCACACAGGCAGCAAATTATGGCCTTTAGAGTGTTGCAGGCAAATATGCCTCTAAAGCAATGCTGGAAAACCTCCAGGTATTTCCCCATGGCAACAGCCCCTAATCCCCCCAAAATCAGTTCCCTCGATGGCAAATACTGAATTACTTCAACACACAACGTTTTATAATGTCTCTCTGCTCTTTTTTTTCATTTTAAACTCATTTTCCATTCAGCTCTAGGTCGTACCTGAACATTATTACACTTACCTTTTGCTGAAAGGCAGACTGAGGAATGGAGAAAGGCTCCCCCTCCCCAGGCTTTGCAAGATCTCTGCTGCTAAAACACTGCTCTCTGTGAATCCACAACTTTCACAGCTATTTAGCTTGCTGTGTCTCAGTTTTGTCTTCATAACTGAGTGAAACAGCATGGTGCCCTGAAACCTTCAGCTGACAAAGACATCTCAATATTTGTAACTGAATATTCATTTTTTTTGCATACACTTATTATAATGCAATGAGTTGATTTTTTTTCCCTTTCTATCCTCACTATTTTTTTCAGTCATTACCATCATTACAAATTGGAAATTCCAATACCATCCTGTTTTTCTCCAGTGTTAATGGTACGCGCTAAATGATTTTCACTGAATTCTGCTTGATGAGTTTTGCAGACTTTAGATCTAAATCTTCTTGGGCAGCACGCTACTTTTTTTTTTTTTTTTTAATATATAATGCAGAGGATTGGAAGCAACAGTACAATGGGATGAAGAAATGATGAATGAGGTGACTCCCCAGCATCTTAATCATTATATATGAATCCCATGGAGACTTTTTAAGTTTTGTGTACTTTTAGGTATGCTTCATGTGTAATTCCTTCCTTTGTCCTGACCATGTCTTTTTTTAAGTCTACTTTGTATTACTTTGTAAACATTTGTAAAATTTGTAAATATTTACATTGCAATTGTTTAAGTCTTCCACTGCCTATTTGTTAGTAATCCACAGTTTAGAAATAGAGAAGAAAAAAATAAAGGAAAAAAAAAATCAAATTTTTTCTCATGTAGCTTGACAATCACATGCCCAGAGACAAGCTTCACTGCACTACACTTCCATAAAGCTCAGGGTTCCTCAGAAACCTTCTCTTGCCAGACCTCCTTCACAGATCCTAGATACATCTAGGTACAGGAATTTGGCAAGTTACTGCCTATAGCAGCCTGGTACCTGTACATCTCAGCTGCTTTGGCTGACTGTAAGTCCACTCCTGTTTTGGGGAAAGGTAAAAACATTTGTCTAGGCCCTGAGAATCTCTTTGCAATGAAGTGAAGAAGCAGTTCCAAGCATACATCTATAGATACGCTGTATTAAAAAATATATTAAACTATCAGTAAGAATATTTAAGAACAAAATTCATTTCAAATGCAACAGCAGATATATTTTATCACTCCCTTGGCATGCCCTTCTATTGCCAAGGTAACAAACTAGCATGTTCAAGAACTCCTTGTATTTCTGAATGTGAAAATAAGCATGCAAAAGAAAACATTTGTAGTGAACTGAGTCTGACAAATTAATTACAATACAGTACAGCCCTATGACACAGCCCGTGAGCCAGACCTTTAGCATCTGAACAGGTTCAAAGGACAGGAGAGCATGAAGCAAAGCTAGAATTTCTTTTGCTAAACATTTATTCCTGAATCTGCTGCGGTATTTCTTCCAGATCCTTGCATCACTGCCAATTTACATCGTAACTGAGGGTGCTATTTTTCTCCTGCCTTCGTGAGAGCGACACACGAGCTGGCCAAGAGTAAATACTGTTTCTGGTACCAATTAGTACAGCCTGCCATACAGTAGCGATGTCACCATGAATCAACACTTCAGTATTTCTTCTGCCAGCAACCACTCGCTCCCTCAGTCTAGAAGTCAAGGCGTCCAAATGCAAAGTACAAATGCCACTAATGCTCCCAGAGGCAAACAACTGAAACAAAATATTGAATATTCATAAAACATTCTTAATTCTAGTTAAAATGAACCTCATCAGAAGAGATAAATTATGTAATCTGCATATTTGCCAAAAATAATTCTACAGAAATAAAATTTGACAAGCAATTCATTTTGTTCATTTACACATTTCAGAACTGTTAGGAGAATAATTTGGAGAATAAAAACTATGCAAGAAAGTGATCGTGCACATTACATTTGAAGACTTTCTGAATAAATTATACAGAGGCAATTCATCCTAGTTTTATTGTGAAATTATGACATATATTATAAACTGAACAAGAATGAACACAATGGTATTAATACACAGTGCTATGTACCCCTTTAAAGCAAAGAACAGAACAGGGGTGGAAGAAAAGATTTAGATGGAAACTGTCTGACTTGGTGTCCAAGTTTCTCAGTGTATATCTGCATCTGTTCTGCTTTTTACAGGTGCAAATGTGCAACTACCCAGAAGGTTTTATGACTCTCCCATATACATTGCCTCATTTCTACCTGATAGTGCACTTGGTACTAATTGATACTGCTGCAGATGCAGCAAAGCCTGAATGACCAACTCAGCAAGGAGGCTCTCCAGCACCGTCAACCACAAGATCTTCAGGCCAAGGCACAAGAAGCAAATGCAAATGCATGATGCTCTTTGGTGGAAGCCCTTCTGAATCTCTAACATTGTCTTACCATCACAATAACTACGTTCATATAAAAATAAAAAATAAAGAAATGCTTGGCTATTTTTTATTTGAAATTCTTACTTAATGAATTCTTATTGAATGGCTTAGCAACATAAAGATATTCCCACAGTGTAAGAAGCATGTGGGAAATTCTGTTATAATTGACAGAAAAGACTCCAAGAAAAGAGAGTCTTGGAGTTTTTTAAGAAAAACTCAAAGATGAGATACACTCTTCCTTTGCAGAGTGCCAGCACAGAGACTACTCATTACTTAAGTATGGGGCTTAAGAGCTGAAGCATGGTTTAAGTATGACACTAGGTATTAGGCAGCCCTTCCACCACCCTTCTGTACAGGGTAAAGATAATCCCCCTGCTGAAGGTAGCATGTTACTGAGGGTATTCACTTTCTACTACAAGCATGTATTTTTGCACATTGACTAAAATGCTCATGATTTAAAAAATATGAAGCCTTTTCTACACTATTGCTATATTCATGTTAACTTTACCATGCAACAATATAAACGAGAGCAATTAATGCAGTGTTGAATTCATTTGGTAGGTGTGTTGCATCCACTCCCACCAAAAACCAGCCGCTCATCCTGTTAATGCTGTTGCTTGTATATAAAAATGGACAAACGGGCAGAAGCTAAGAGGATTAAAGGAAAAGCTTCTGTAACGCAGCAAAAGGTTTGCTGTATTTTGTAAACATCCTTCCAATGTAAAGTGCAAGGCAGCAGTCTCGGTGCCAGATCGCTACTCAATTACTTCACATCACGGATTTACCAATCCCTTAATTGCACCTGCAGGAAGAATTCATTTTGGCTGACTGCATTTCTTCTAATGATGGTTTCACATTCACACTGTTTAGCACAATGAATTGCATCCTAGTAAGATGCAAAAAGTGCCTGGAGTAAGCAGGAGAATGCTTATCCATTAAGCATTCCGACCAAGTGTATTGTATTACAGTTAACCACTCCAGTGCTTCCAAAATCGGACAGTTTGTATTTCCAGAGGAGTTTATTCTCCCTAATGCCTCCCTCCTAATGTTGTACGCAGGGTAAGAGAGACTGACAGAAGCTGAGAACAGGGGTTCCCTGATCTGACCACGAAACTGGTTCAAACATGCCAGCTGTAAGTGCAATTTAAAAAATGGCATTAGCTGAGCAAGAAACAGAAGGTTGCAAATGTGTGCATACAGTAGAGCCAAATGAACAGACAAAGAGAAGGAAGGATCACAGGGATAAGCCGGTATTAATGAATAAGGCTAGCTCGGGATGAGACTACAGCAATAATGCCGTAAAGTGGGGATTCAGAATAAATACATTTAAAGTGACTCGATTCAAAACTGGTTTTGGACGTTTTTCAACTTCATTGTTTGCTACACAACATCAGCACAAAATCTGATACTATTCCCTTGAGATCAATACCAAAATTGACTTTATCAACCCCAAGAGGAAGAGATACGTGTCTATTCTATGGCTGTTTTCTACTCTACTCCTTATACTTTGAAAGAAACAAAATGAGCACAGAAACTACAATGAATCTACAATGAGCTTTACTTGCATGTAGTATTTACACAATATTACTTGTGTTCAAATTTTCTGCATGAATTCTGATTTTTTAGATGTTTCCTACCTATCAATTTGTGGTGGATTTGAAATGCTGGAGAGCCAAATGCAAAGCACAGCATCTACTGCTGTCCATCCTTACAAAATCTTTGTGGAGCTACGTGGAACCCAGACTGCCAGGACCAAAGCTCTCCAGTTTTTCCATCGAAGACATGGAGGAAATGCTCTTGTGCTACTTTACAGGGCTGTTACTGCTGTGACTCTATAAAACAAAGCTGAAGACTTTGCTGGCCCCATTGACACCACCTCCTTGTGCAGAAGGGTTACATGAACCTTCTCCATCAATACCTGTTGGGAGAGGAAAGAGTTCTGACTCCTGCCATGCTCCTGTCATTCAAAATGCATTCACATTTTGCTTTGGTTTTGTTTTGTAAAGCATTCTGGTATTCATTTGTTGTTGTTGCTGTTGTTGTTCCCCCCCTGCAGTGACACATTGCTTTACTGTTCTGGGCTTGGCCACCATCTCCCTGTGCGTGTCTGCATGGACCCAGCACACACAGCCAGGTGGGCAGAGCAGCAGGTGGGGCACCATGTCCGTACCCATCCACTGCAGGACATGAAGACAGACGTGGGCATGATGTGAGCCCACAGCTGCCCCTGCCACCCACAAGCAGCGAAGGCAGCCATGGAAGTAGATGGACAGCCAAAAAACTCCCGGGTCTTTGTAGCTGACTTAACTGCTCCAAGCTTCCCAATTTCCAGGCTCAACTTCTTGACTTGCTTCAGATAGAAATAACCAAAGCTCAAGACAAGTATTCCATGCTAGTGAGGGAAAGTAAAATACACGGTGTAGCCTTCTGTCCAGATGTGACCAAGCGGAGGAGGAGAAAGCTCTGCTTATCGTTTGCAGAAATTAAGAACTGTAAAAGTTTTGGCAGAGCCTCTCCCCATTATGCCACAGAGGGGAATGAAGCAGAGACGTTCACCGGAGGGCAGGCCAGTTATTCCTCATACAGCTGGTACTGCTGGTACTCACAGTAACTGCATTCTGGTTGCAAACAGCTGCACATTTCTCTTTAAAGTAAAGCAGACAGCATTTAGTGGAAGCTGGACACATGCCAGACAACAAATTAAAACGGATATAATCTGTGTATGACAGCCTATAAACCCAGTACAGCAAGCCTTGCCATAATCTTAGCAGGATTTTAAGAGTTACCCCAACCTAAGACAATGAATAAAGAGAAAATACACAAAGATCTCTAAAAAAATTATGACAGTGAAATATTTTTATGTTAACTAGTTTTTATCATCTTAAAAAAAAAAAAAGAAGCGAAGATGCGGTCATTGCCTAAACTATCATCTGAGGAGGGATCAGAGGAATTCAGCAAACTAATCTTACAAAACTTTGCTAACACACATTTAAACAGATAACCTACATTTAAACAGGCAACAGATAACCTCAGCAATTTTTAAGAATCTCCAAGTAAAAAATCCACGTGTGTCCTTGTCCGTGCTATTAGAAGTGCATCTTTTACAACGCTCTCTTACAGTTCCAGTTTTAAGAATAACTAAAAATGCTGAAAGGCTCCATTTTTGATCAAAATATACTTGATTTAACTTTTGTAGATCAAATATAAGCAAAAATAGAAAACAATGTAAAACAATCTTTGCAAGTCCTTTGATATTAGGAACAAAAGTCAGTACTAGCTCAAGAAAACCAAAGGCAATGAATTTAGCATTCACTGGCAGATTGTACATGACAGAGACAACAGATACAAAGCGTATGCAACTCCTGGATGCTTTTTACCCCTAAAAATACAATTGTGAATAAAGCCACTGTTTTGGATGAGAGAGTTAGAGACAAAGTAGTGTGGGAAAATAAAGATGTGGTTGGACATCGAAACAGTCTGCTAAGCTGGTAAAACATTTATCTTGAAATCTTGAATTTTAACCTTACTGTTATTGATTAAACACTGAAATTCTAAGGCAACAAAAGAGCACCGCTTCCTCGCAAACAAAGTATTTGACAATGTAGCATAACATGATTATTTTAAAAAAGGCTTTTCTGTTGTACTAATAAAATTAATAACCACAACCACAGTTCTGTGTATAAATCAGCTTGAGTTTTATCTTTCTATTTCTTGCAATTAAATAATAGAAGCCACAGTGTTTAAAAAGATGCTATCAGCTACTTTAGTCTCGAAGGAAATAAATGTTTTCTCAAATTATGGAATAAAGGCAAAATGATAGAAAGGTTTGCCAAAAGTAAAGATTCATCCAAACATATATATATTTCTCAAGACCAACAGGGTCAGCCACACACAGGTTGTGCAGATCCCCTACCTGAGTCTGGACTGAATACCACACAGTTTGGAGACAAGGACCCTGCAAATTTAAGATAGGTTCCCTCCACTTTTTTAAAAAATAAAACACAAAATATTGCCTCTTTGGAATTCAAACATCTCTAGAAGCATGAACACCTCCATTGCAAAAGGCATCATAAATTCATGAAGCTACAATAAAAAAGAAGAGTGCAGAAAATATTGGAGAGGAGAAAGGCAGTCAAGTTTCAAATTGCAACTGCAACACTGGGGAGTGTAGGGCATTTATCATTTTCCTTAACTTTCCAAATAACATTTTAATCTAAATGGCTGAACGGTTTTGCTGCCACAGGGAACATCAGCAACACGCGGTTGTTGCAGAAAATGATGCAGAGAACTGCGGGTTTTATAACAACAACAGTTACTGAAACCTGGGTGCCGGTACTCTGAATTAAAACCAGATTGAACATATCATGCACGTTTATGCCTATTTCTCATGAAAGGTACATGACATTCCTTTAACTCAAGTTTTAAAATATTTTATCTGATTGAGCAGGCCTTCTAAAAGTACCATTAAAGTAATCTTACTTCACCCACATTTACGTTGAAAGCCCACCTATCTGACCAGAAGGGCAGCTGTCCTAATCTGCATCAAACTCAAGCTTTCAAATGGTGAAGATACACTATCTTCCATGCCTGAAGCTTAATTTTATTTATGATAAATGTCATAACTCAATAAAGAAGGCACAATAAAAATACAAAGTGTAATTCTGATGTCTTTATGCTGTTAGGGCAAGCTAAGCAGCAGGAGATTTACGGAAAAGCCATCTTGCCTCTGTTTAGGAAAGAACTTTTAATTTTATTAACCCAGGAGATTTCTCTGAGCTTTTTCAAGGACAGGTGCTTGAAAAATACATGCACAAAATGGATTTTATCATGTGCACACAAACCGAATTTTGGATACAAGAGTGGTTCTTCAAACTCAAGCTCTGTAATTGTTGTACCCAAGTCGTATGACTTATACTGACTTCTGCCAAAACAGATCAGGACAAAAACCCTTCCACTGAGCAGCATTAATAATATAAAAAATGTCACTTTGCCTCTCAAAAATCAAATGCTTGATTAACTAGAGACTTATCCAAGGAATCAGGAGGTAGCTAGCAAGAGACTACTGCTACCTTATAACCCCCTCTACCAAACCAGCACTGCTCTTGCCTAACAGACCACCTGCAATGGAGATATTGCCCCTCCACTACGGCTGAAACCCCTCAGGAGGCTCATTAAGCCTTCATGGTTGTGAAACACAAAGCCACGAGCCTACTCCTGGGGGCAAAGCAGGCTAAATCTTGCCCTCTGGAGTTAAAGCAGCACATCCAGGACAGTTGTAGCGCACCATCCATCCTCAGTGCTAGAAACAGCCTGAGAGACTGGAAGAAGTTTTTCTCGAGTGATGGTTGTGAAAAACAGTGTGATGCTAAGTAGTAAAAGCAAGCATTTTACTGCTTTCTAACCTATTACTGACAAGGTGAAATAAAATACACACCAAACCGTTTGTGTTACCTCCAGTTGAACCAACAAAGCAGAAAGAGGAAGAAACCTCACATCTGGCACTAAAGCAAGAGGAGGCACCACTCTCCATGGGCTCATTCACTTCTGTCTGCTTTTAATAAGGTCTTAAATTACATTTTTAAAGAAGAAAATTTAATCCACTCCGGAACAAAATGCTTTCCTGTAATGGCCCCTTAAGCAATGAAAACCCAGTAGCATAACTTTGCATTTTGAACTTTCTTTTTTGCCTGCAGTTTGGGTCTCCAGGTGGGATGCAGTGCCCTAGCAGTTTTGTGATGTGCTTTTGTGAAATGCTCCACACGGCATCCAAACTCCTCCTGACAGTGCCGCAAATGACAGAGAGGAAAGATGCAGTTCATCTACCCAACGAGCACCTGGGCACTGGCTAACAGCAAGGTTGAAAGTACATATTTAGTACAGAGTGTGGCTTGTGCATGACTGCACAGTTATCAGGGAAAAGGAAAAATTACTTCTGCAGCTGGGATTTTTCACCAGAGGGGCCGTAGCGGCACAATTTTCTGCATGAAGCACATGATCTGAAAACCAAAATCACAACTTCAAAAGAGGCACAGCAGTGGGTTTTTTTCAGTGAGATTTAGAAGTACATCTAAGAGAAATGGAACAGGAGAGAAACTGTATATTTCTGACTAACTTCAGTCTGGTGGATCGAAAACCTGAGAACAGAATGAGGCTGGAAGATACAAAAATGTCTTGATGCAAAGTTACAGGGTTATCAGTGGCACTCTGTATTCTAGATCCAAACGGTATGTTTAAATAAAAACAAGCAGTTCATAAAAGTAATATATAAATGTAATTTCCAAAATACTTATTTATTTTTTTTTTATGCATGGTCCAGGGACTCCTCTTGTGCTCGGCTGCAGACCCGCAGCACCCCGGGGTGCTGCCGGCTGTGAGCAGGGCAATGAAAGCAATGCTCCCGGGACGCTCATCTCAGCAGTACCTGCAGGAGGGGAGAGAAGGCCTCACCACCTTCATGTCCCAGAAGCAACTGCAACATTTCTGGGCTCCTTTACCCACTGAGCAAACGAATTCATCATATTTAATAAACTCAGTGTCAAAAGGCGAATACTGCTATCTGAGGAGTTCTGTTAACCTAAAATATTCTCTCATTTCATGACTGTTGAAGTTTTACGCTGTGAAATAAAAATATTTAAATAGCAATGTGAGGTGTGTAATAGAATACCAGTAATCCATCACACTTGCCATATCTGAAATACCTTTTTGAACAGCCAAGTGAATGAATGACGCTGTCCGGACAGCTAGGTTCAAAGCTGAAGATGGGCGTAAGGGCTCATCCTGCCTAACCATCACCTGGCTGTTTGATCTGTGAGGACAAGTTTCAGCACTAGAGCAGCTACACGTTGTATCTTAATCACATTCCTCTGCAATGAAACAATCAGCATCAAGTTCTGACCTGAAAGTTACATAAATCAGTTTATTTTCCTAGAGGATGGGATGAATGCAGATGAAGAATTGATCATATTACTGGTCCTCTATCTGTAACTGAACTGGTCAAAACTATATTTTGTTA
This sequence comes from Aythya ferina, assembly GCF_964211825.1. Taxonomy (NCBI): domain Eukaryota; kingdom Metazoa; phylum Chordata; class Aves; order Anseriformes; family Anatidae; genus Aythya; species Aythya ferina. The sequence goes on along the minus strand of NC_140297.1, from coordinate 26,171,698 downwards.
TATGTTCATATCATGGATGAGACCAAACTGATATTGATTTTTTTTCTCTACAATAAAGTCAGAAGAACTCAATTTAGAACAAGATATTAAAAACAAAACAAACAAATGAAAAAAACCCTGCCCAATAACCTGCCGGTAGAGTAATATTTCAAAATAGATATTTATAACTGTCCAAATATCAAATTATATACTATTACAATAGTGCTACATGAACGTATTTGTTGTTTTCTCTAGCCATCCATTAAAAAGACCTTATTAAAAACGTGTTTTCCCAAGATACACTTTTTTCTCTAACTTATGATAGCGCGTTGCACATCTAAAAAGCCATCGTCTCTCTCATGAGACATTCAGCAATTTTTAAAAAGTCTGTATTGCATTTACATCACATAAACATACTTCTAATATTCAAAACCCAGCAAATTCATTATATAACATCCTTGAAAACTATTTGTAGGATGTAACAGGTAAGGGTGTACGTAGAAACATCTTCATATAGGGTGAAAATGGTTGTCAGAAAGGATGCAGCCTAATATATAAGTTTTAAATACTACTGTTAACATTGCAATATTCAAAACTACTTTAAGTGCCCAAAATTCACGTTTCAAACAGACATATTTTAAGCCAAATTTGGGAAAGAGGGGAAAACAGGAAGTTGAGAACAGATCAAACCTCGTATTTTTAGCCTTTGTCTCGATACTGCCAGTAAACTCAAAAAGTAGATGCTCCCCAGTTCTATAAAATATCTGCAATAAAATGATACAGGTATAAAACCAACTCATGACAGAGCACGTCTTTGAGTTTTGTGTATTTGACAGTGTGTGCCACCATTAAATTCTTATTAATAAAGAGGCTTTCATATAAACTATGTTAGGATAATTGTAACATAATAATAGCTATCACAATACCAATTATTATACATAATATATATTATTAATGTAATTAAGGTATTATTATATAATATTTGTATAATTAATGTAATGTATATTATTAATGTATATTCTCATTATATTATTAGTAAGCAGCTATTGTGAAAGACATCCAAGTTATATAATTATTTCCCATTTAGCCAAAGTCTAAACTCCAGGAAAATACATATACCTACGTACATGCATTCATTGATTTTCTTTTATTTCAAAAAATGTGGCCCCATCATATTTTATTTTATTACTACTTCCTCACCTGTCATCCAGTAACTGAGGAGACCAAGTATTTCACCAGTCAACCTAACAAATAGTAAGCACCACTGGCATATATTCTTGATCCTATGAGGTCTTGTGAGTCTGAAAGTTGTGCAGTGGATGGAAGCAGAATTGAAGGAAGAAAATATATGAGTTCCTGTCATTTAGGGCAGATTTAAGTATTTCACTTTTTGTGATTTCAGCCCCTCTCCCTCCAATCATTGTGGTGAAGACATGCATCTGGAGTCTTCCCCTGCTGCTACGTTTTAGATGCTGTTTTGTATCAGCTGATAAACACCAAATATCTTTCCCTTCCAGAGAGAAGCATGCAACGATCCCACAGAGGACCATGACAGGGTCAGTAACCCACGGGATACACAGAAAGTGACCCAGGCACGCAGGCTTGGCAGACCTGGGTATGATAACAAACCACTTTTTTCTGAACCAGAAAAAACTTTTCTGAACCAGAAAAAAAGTAGAACTTACTAGTTCTACTGTAGAAAAAAAATAATGTAAATGACATGTGATGGTGTGTTTTCCCCAAAGCAAGAAATACATTAGTATTTCTTGGTAAGAACACGACTTCTTAAATCAAAGCCTGCGCTGTGGCTGCTGGTCAGACATGGTCTAGTAGAACGAGGAATTACGTCCTTAGCTTTGTAAACTGAAGGCTTGTCTTCAGCATTTTAAACATCAGTGCTTTTAAACACTCCTTTCTTTTGACAAATTATTTTCAGAAAATTTATAAAGTTTGATTGCAGTTGGTATATCAATAGCCTGGCAATCTCCTTTTCCTCACAAGCCCATGACTGCAAGTACTGAAATAGGCAAAGAGAGATCAGAAAGCCTTAGAAAGATATTTCCATGAGAATACAGTTGAAAAATATGAAATATTTTTGAATACAAAAACAAAATATTATGAAAAGTGCCATGCTACAGAAGTTATTGTGTAAACTATGACTGCCTAAAATGTTCTCCCAACAGAAAGACAACTGAAGAAAACCAGGCTTCAGCGATGAGGGATTTTGGAAGCTACCACAGCACACTGAGATACTTGGTCTGAAGATACCCGTTTGCTATGCTCTGAGGTAACTGAACTGCTGCTTAAACTATATACACACATGCACAAAAATAACCTGGATAACCTAACGCCCTGTTTTGTTCTACAGACCTTTTGTAGAACAGTCTTTTTTTCTATAAACAGCTTGCGCAATATGGACACTTCTTTGCCTTTTTCTCCAAATTCCTCCAAAGAAATGCAGAAATTTTGAAAACGCAGGCTATAGGTAAGGTGTCCAGAAGCAGGGAACATTAAAACCACACAGTAAAAGAATTAATTAGCAGAAACGGCCAAAATACAAATTTGAATTACAAGCAAATTGTTGGTTTTGCATATTTAAGTCAGAAAATACACGTGCTGAGAGAAATTGGTCAACCTGACTGGTCAAAATCACAAATCAAACAGCTCCAGGCTTAGCTGGAGTGGTCAAGAGTGATTTCCAGAGAGTCTCATCAGAGACCTGATCTGTACAGAAATGGACAGATAAGCAGAAGTGGATGAAAAAAGACCAGAATCAGATATGTGACTAAACCACTGCTATTTCAGAGCTACTAGCAATGGCCCTTGGGGCTCTCAGTAGCTAGGTGTAATACAGAAAGGAGTCCCATTATAATATGGAGAGTGTAAGGAGGGATTCAAACCACCACCATCCCCATCCAAACTACTCTCATACCACTGGACTAATACAAGTACACTGAAACAAGCTTCACCCCCTGTAAATCCATTAACATCATGATAGCAAGTTTAAAGGCACTCAGATCTGCCTTCCAAACAAGTCACGGAGACATTTCCAATTCATTTCAACTGTCAATATCAGGCCATTAGCCAGTGGTTTGCAAACGCCTACCACCCTGCATTACAGATTGTTCCTATGCAGGAATCACAGGCATACACTGAATTGGAAAGTTCAGAGGCTCTTCCAATGGTTCTTCACCTGTAAAGGCATCTAAGCTACCCAGGAAGGTCCCAGGTAATGCATACATGCTTATTTCATTTAAGGAAACATCACCCTTCAGGTATATAATCAGGCTTCTTAGTGAGACAGGAAGTCTAGTCCTGCCTGCAAACATTGTCTTTCTCAATTACTAGTACATAAAATGCAAAGATGAGGTTATAGGCATCTGACACCAAGTTCACTTCCAAAAAATTGTTTGTAGACAAACAGGAATAGCACAGAGATTTTGACTAATTCCTTTTCACCCTGTCCTGCTTCCGACCCAAACACACAAAGGGACCAAGATGAATGACATATGCCACCTATCAGCAATTTTTAATTTAAAATTATTTTCTGTATTTTTATACCAAAGAACAACCAAAAAAGGCTACGCCACTGCTCTTTTCTTTGTAAGTAAATATGGGGAAAAATTTACTCTTTTCTAACGCAGCATGTGGCTTCCTCCTTCAGTGGAACAAGAACACACGAACATTTCCTTGTCTTTCCTATTTTTCTTTCTTATTTTTTAACATTAAACGTTTAGGAAGCACAAGATGCGCATTTTCTGCACTTTAGAACAGATGTTTTCCATTTTCTTTGGTTAGCCAAATAATCCCTTAATTAAATATCTACATAGAGAACCTTGAGAACTGAATTTATGTTTTAAATCACATATTCCTCTACTTTGTTATTTTGCATTTACTCACCCTGCTATGTAGACATGTTGCATATAAAACTATACATGGCAAATATGAACAGTACTGATTCTCAAAAACAAAATTGTTTTACAAGATCATCATTTAAGTCACTATACTTGTATGATTTACTGTATCTGTATTTCTATATTAAAGGTGAAACAAACTTAATTTGTCAGCTAATTGGACAATCGTACTTTTACAGTGACAAGTAGAAACTAATTCCCAAATGTTGCCCAGACAGCAAAAGCATAAATGCTGACCAGCGAACAGCCCTCATATTGAACCTTTTACTCCCACTGTTTACTGAAGACATTTCAGAGAACAAGCAGAAAAAAAATGTGACTATTATCCCATAGTTAAAATGCATCATATATCCAAACAGTAAACTGAATACTGAGATGAACTCTATTAATGAAAGAATTCTTCAAAATATATTTCCAACATCATAGCACTGCATTTTTTCTCTATTAACTTTTAAGAGAGTCATTTTTCAAAAAATAATTACACATTTATACATTACAGAAAAATGACCTCAACATTTCCTGTTACGGATAGGAGACTTATTTAGCATTCATATGGGAAAAGTATTTAGAAGTCTGGTTATCTGTCCCTCAACATACTTCTCTAGAGTATAGCATTGGATCAAACCCACAAACACGTTTTTACTGAAGCAGAGAGGACTGCAAGATTAGGTTAAAGCTACAGTATCTGTATCCTTTTCCAGGGCATCAAACACGAGGTAATCCTATTATTTCCTAATACACTGACTAATTTATTTGGCATGTTAAAAATACCAGCAGTTCACCTTTGCTCACCAGTGAGGACCCTACAATAAACTGCCAGTGTTTCATGGCATCTACCAATTATTGACTGTGATTTTATGTTCAGCAGTTAGCTCTCGTATTAAAATCCAGGAGGTAGCACAGTTACTAAGTGAAAGAAGGAAAACTATATACCATATTAGACATGCTAAATTTAGAAAGACAAATTTCCCCTCCAGAAACGAAGTTTTGTAATAAAACGCCTAACAAACATGTATAAATATCATATAGATTATATTAATCTATAATAAAATTATTTCAGTATTGATGTTGATTTATATTTTTGCTTTGATTTTACATATTTATATATTATATACAAACATTTAACATTTGTATGTTGATGTTTTCCTATTAGAATATTAAATGCCTATATTAAATATAATTTTAAAAAAAGCATGACATATATAAAATACAACTTTCACAGTGAAGGAAAATTTGGATAAAAGACGAGCAAGTCCATAATGTATCTAAAATAAAGGGTGTTGTATTTCTCCTCAGTGGATTTTCTGTGGTTTGGGTGCTTTTACTTGAAAAGTGATCGCTTGGAGAGTCTCCCAGAATCTCCACAGAGAATCCAGGACAGACCACCCCAACCAGCACGCCAAACGAACACACAGCGGTCCCAGCCTGGGCCTTCAAATCTACTACAAATCATTCCTGGAAAGAGAATATCATGGAAATTTTAAATTGATGCTAAAATTGGTGTTGGCTGACTTAAGTGGGTCTGTAGGCGGTGTGAATTCTGCAGCACAGAGAACTCGCGGCAGCTGGCAGGCCGAGAGCCGCGCTGGAGGCCCCTCGGCTGGGGTCGCAAGCCTGGGTTTGAGAAATTCCTAGCAGAAGGCAGGGAAGATAAGGCTCCATGAAGATGCTCAGACGTTGGAGCAGGTTGCTCAAAAAGGCTGGGGAGTCCCCCTGGTCTTTGGGGAGACTCAAGGCTTGCCCTGAGCCGGCCTCAACCTGCTCTGCACCAGGGTAAAGGAGAGGTCCCCAGGTCCCTTATTTACAAATCCAACCAGTCCGTGCTTCTGCAGATGAGCACAGCAAAATCTAGTGTTTACACATCAGGTAATTACATTTAGCAACACACCAGCAGGCAAGATTGAGATAAGTCCCCAAAGAAAAGCTTTAAAACATCTTCTGAAGCGTTTCCTAAGAGCGAAGTACCACATGTTGTGACTGGCCATTACCTGCCACAAGGCTTCTCTGTTGCCCTGGCTCCTTCCTGCCTCTGCAACCTGGCTGATGGAGTCAGCCCCAGGGGCCGACTGTCTGCTCCGCTTCCTCACACCACACGTGTGCCTTCTGGCCTGCTCGGTGACGGTGACTTCTCTCCGGCAGTGCTATTTTTGACTGCCCAGGGCCGGCCTTCCCTCTTAGGGATGTGCCAGACATCAGACGGCTTTAGGTACACAGCTCCCACTGCACGACGCTGTTCTCTCTGGCACTTTCTCATGGAAGTAAAAGTTATTATTATTTCTCATTTCAGAAACCTCATACTTGGGGTGATTTATTTTCTCTTCCCACTACCTGTGTCAATTACCATGCATAGTTCTCGCGTTGTATTCAACAATAAAAGAGTATGTCCTAAAGCCCCTACAAACGCCCTACAAACACCCACCTATCAACAACATTTCATTCAGTTAAGGAATTTCATATTTCACCCACATTTTTTCCACCTGTGAGCTCTGTCAGACAATCCTTTATTGTGATCCTATGGTTTTAATTTCTTATAAATAATAATGCTGTATTTGTAATCATAGAAATGTACTCTATTAGCTATTTTAAAATGGCACCCTGTAGGGGATACGTAGCCCATGAAACTCAAGAGTCACGAACAACTCAATAGCATGCAACCCTGCAAAAGAAAAGATTTCATTATTTATTTCTAATACATCTGAAGTCTGCATAAAAATTCAGCTCCCCAGCTTTAACTTCAAGGAGACAGAAACAGGACTGCCTACAAAAATCTTCCATTTTTCCACAAGCCTTGCCGGAGAGCGTGAATTTTGCTTTTGTATTGTTCTTTTTGCTAGGAAGCCTACTAAGAAAGCAGTATTTGGACTACTTTTTAATTACTGCGTAGATATTGCTGGGAGGAAAATCTACTATTTTTAGAGATTAGTATAATTATTTAACTAAAACTGGCAATGAAAAAAGGGGGAAAAAAAAGTCTTGTATTTAAAAAAAACACAGAAAACTGATTACATCAGTGCTTGAAAAATTTATATTTGTAACCTGTGGGTTACTGTGATCTACTCAGACAATAAATAATAAACAGACCCTGCCGTAGGTCCAGTATGTGGTCAGTAAAGGGCTGATATATCAGGAAAGGCTTAACCTAGTCTCCCTCGCCTGTTGAGTACCTAAGTGGCTTAGCAATTTGGTTCACTCTACAAGTGCAACATTAAATACCGTGTCTCCATGCAGTTCTCATTGCAAGTCCCTATGCACAGGAATCTAAAGATTGCTAATGATCTGTAATCCAAAAACAGAAATAAGAAAGAGGTGGCTAATCTCTTTGTGAGGCACTCTCCTAAAGATTAACAGATGACTAGACTGCAAGAATATTAAAGACCAAAAGCTGAATGAAAGTGACTAAAGGTATTGTTTGCTTTGCCGTTCTTTCTTAAACACATCTAATTAATTAGCATTGTTAATTAATTGGCACTATTTCTTCATGGCAAGTTCAACTAAGAAGTTACTCAAGTTCTAGTTCAACTTTTGGAAATAAATGGAAAGAAGGAGTCTCCCTCATTTGTTCATAGTCTGTTTTATATAGAAGGGTATTTCATGTATCCTATCAGGGACAAAAATTCAGGACATTATTATACTTAATCATACAGTGCAGATATTCTCTCGCTCCTCTCTTCCCTGTTTAGGAAAACAGCAATATTTCAGGTTGTGCATGATGTATTTTTTCTTATCTTTCTGCAGTCTCCTAAGGTGCATTTTACATTATCACTGCTTGCATAAACACCGTGCTTTCTCAAATACCATTACTGCCGACAACTACCATCACAGTTTGACGTCAGAAACACTGGGGGGTCAAGTGCTTCACATAAAATTTTAATCTGTTTCCAAAAGCATTTCTTTTGCATCACCATTGATGCAATTTCTGCAAGAAACAGAGGAGAAAAACATGAGCTTCAGACTGTTACACTGGATTATTCAGGAAACTGTTCAGTAGCAAACCAAGCTGTTAGCAATACCCTATCTAGACTGAACAAGGTAGTCACACTGGCTAGTGGGATAAACAGAGACATAGAAAAGTTACAATTATAAAATAAAAATTGGGACACGGAATCGAGAGACAACAAAACACTGAATGGCATCTTCTAGAATAGACTGAGAATTATTTCTTTAATCTCTTATTGGTAATGTAAAGATTGTCCCTAGAAGATATCCGCCTCTTACAGACAGGCCTCTCTGCTTAGCATGTTGAGAAAAGAGCTAAGGCATCCTTCCAAACTGCTGCATTTAATTCAGCAGGAAAACTCCTCTGCATTGCACAAACAAGTTAAATGCTCATACACCTTCAAGCGCAGCTCCCTTGAGCCCTGGTATAGCACTTCTGCCCCTCTTAGTACCAAAGCTTTTTCACCTGCTAGCTCTCAGAGCAAAACCTCCCCTTGTGTTGGACCCGCTCCTTCCAAAACTAGCAGGGAGAGCACAAAGGCTTTGGCTCTTAAAAGAACCATGTCCTCGTACAGAAGCTGTCAATGCTCCCATTTACAGTGTTCTTAGGTATTTTTGCTAAGCTATAAAAAGTGCCTCTTTCAAATACATTGTACAAAGAAGGAAGTCAAAGTTTATTGTCTGCCTAAAGTTAATTTCAGAAGAATAAAATTTCCATCTCTTTCATTATGGAAAAAAAGCATCTACCATCATATGCAGACACTAAGAAAGGTAAATCACTGAGGTCACATTTCTTCATCGTTGCTTGTTCAGATCTTCTGAGCACTCATCCAGGCGCTAACACAAAGCCTGGTGGCACTTCTGGGGCTGTAATTAGCATTCCGTTCCCTCGGTGGAAACTTCATATTTGACTCAAAATCCTTTATACTTATAATGGTGGTTTTTTATTGCCAAAGTAGTAACAGAAGAGCAAGAGCAGATGTGCAAGACAAAATGAGCTTCTCACCACGTCGCAGGTTGGACCAGTCCCAGCAGTGCCTTTTAGCCTGGTTGTGTCAGTGCTGACCATGAGTGTTTTATGTTTGGAAGAGCAACCAGGACAACCCACCTCTGACAAAATGATCTGAGAGCAGCAGATCAGTCTACCTCAGTTTTTAAAAATGCCTGCCTCCTGTAAAATCTGGAGGTACTCACGGCTACCTGACGTGGAACTAGTGAAGGTTTGCTTGCTGAAGCAGAGGCTGAAGCCGCAGCCTGTCCGGCGCTGTGCTCCTGCACAGCCACGCTGCTGGAAGACAGAAGGCAGAGAGGGGAAGAGATCTGGGAAGGCCCCCTCTGGTCTAAACATCAGGCTACTGGGGAAGGATTTAGACACACTCAGCGATGGGACAAAGGACCTTTGAGTTGAGAACAGCATCAGTTCATTGCCGCTCCACAATGAACTCTCCTTCTTGAAGACAACTCTCTCAACAGAGTTTTTTGGCATCATTTTCTGCCCGTACCCTTTTCTGGGCCAGATGCATGGAGCCCATTCCCTATCCCTCAGCTCTCCAAAACCACCGCAAACACAGGCTGATGGCCAGAGATGCCACCAGGGGCTGCCATGCTCCCAGCACAGCTGGTACTCCCAAAGGGATGAGATTTATCTATGTATCTATGTTGGTAAATAACAACTACTGCAAACGATTTAAAAGCACAGCAGACTGCATGCCAGAGCTTGTGCCTGTGTGCAAGCCCTGCTAAGTCTCACAAGACAGGTACAGCTTTGCAGAGAAATGATGCCTGCAGACATCAAATAGGTCACTGCCATTTAAAGGAAACAAAGAGATACCAAAAATCTGCTCAAGTCTTCGTTTAATAAAAAGGGATGGGTCGGACAAGAAGTCAAACCAAATGTAGTTAACCTTCAGAAAGGCTAGTGCTGTAAGATAAAACAAAAGCTGATCATACGCAGAAGGAAGATGTGCCATAAAACCTAACCTTGAATCAAATATTGCCAATAAACTAAAGCTGACTTCCAGCACATTATTATATACTTCTGTGTCTCTAAAGGCCTTTTCACCCTCCACAATAGTCCACTGTAATTGTCACATGGTAATCAGATCTGTTGAGTATGCAGGAACTTGCTCCCTTTCAAAATGTTATGCTGCTTACAAAGGATTTTATTCATTAGAGAGATTAATAGCTGTTCTTTGAACTCCCTCTCCTTCACCCAAGTCTGTGCGGACTGCCAGGCCAGTGCTGACTGAAAGAGTTGAGAAGGGCTTCGGGAACTCGCCTGGGAGGACAAAAGCGAACTTAGATGAAAAATCTTACTGGGTATCAAAACTGAAAAGAAATTCCCAAGCAAATATGCTGTCCTTATTAAAAGAGACAAGCCATAAAAAACACATTTTCAGTAGAAATATGATGATGATTTCTTGCTCTCCATTTCATGCACTTGAGAATCAGATGATTCAGTCTATGGTTAGGAAAGCTCTTAGATAACCACGAGAAACACATCACAGAAATCTCCACCACAGACAGGTGAGCAAGGACCTTTTTGTGTTACAAGAGCTTATCCCAACCACAAGGAATCCTCAAGAAAACAAGCAAGGGCATACTTATGCTGTGTTGATACTTAATCATTGCCTTGCTTTTAGGGAGGGGTTGTTCATATAGGCTCCCTGCACAGATGTGAGGTAGTTACTGATAAAAAGAACACAGAAATTCTTTCTTCTTTTTCTGTTTGTAAATGTTTTATTCACCAAACTTTTAAAATTACATTTTAAAATCACATCTGAAACCTACTGGGGGAAGCAAATATAATTAATTTGCATTTATTCAAGCATATAATTTTATATGCATTCTGATGTCCACCTCATTATGAAAAAGGGTCTGGAAGAGAATTTAAAGGCTGTGGAAAACAAATGCTCAATGCAAGCTGAGTTAAGTACCTACATTCCTCTAAATCTAAATTGTTAAATTTAAGTAATTAAAGAAAATTACTATGTTTGGTCTATGTATGGTCTTAAAATATTAAATTCAATCCCAAATAGATAACTTCTAGCATTAGAAGAAGCTTGAGAAATGTCATCCCAAGGCTTTATTTTCCCAAAAAAGCTTTAACATCTGAAAATGGCAACTTACTGCAGGATAATTTTCTTTCCCCTTCCCGTAGCTGTAGGTAATTTGATTTTGGTTCAAGAAGTGCCATTTAGGGAAGCCCAGGACTCTTGTTTTAAAAGAATTGAATCTGACCAAAAAGTAACAATGCCAAAAAATAAAAAAGGATCACTGCAAACTAGTGGCTTCCAACTTAATTTCTATCTTGGCATGCCATCTGGGTGTTTATTCAATTAAGCCTCCTGCTAGTTCCCATTAAAGCACTGAACACCTCTGATACATGGCAAACTTTGGGCAGAAATGAAGACGATGAGACAGCCGTCGTGCACGTCCCACCGGCAGAACTTCCCTGGCTGGCCTCAGCAGAACCCCAACGCAATTGGCTCAGTACTTGCCACAGGAGCTCCCGTCTAAATGATGAATTCATCTGAACTGAATACAGTCATAATTAAGCACGGACAGAAATAAAACATCCAGCTGATTTGCAACTAAACGGCACACGGCAAAATAAAAGCAGCTATCACAGCACCAAGAAATATGTAAATGAATGCTGAAGCACAGCCGCAAGCCTAACATCATGAAACTTGGGTTAGAGGCAATCGCTGTTCCTCTGATAGCTATGCCAGACCCATTTGCTCAGAGCCTGTGCCATAACAAGAAGAAAGTCGTTAATAATGGCAACGAGAAGTCAATGCAATTAATAGGGACTTGTAGGATGTTTGCCCAGATGCAAAGATCCTTCCTGCTCGAGCAGTCTGAGGTGCCATGGTGCTACGTCAAGCTGCCAAGCAGCTCTTCCATGATTGTTTGAACATCTGGGAGGCAAGAAGAGCCTGCATGCTCTCATTTCCTCTTCTTAAGGGACAATGGCTAGCTCTGCACATAAAAATTAACACTAAAAGTCCGGAAGTAAACAGCACTCAAGGTATTTTAAATGGAGAAATCACATTGCAATCAAATCCAAAACAATAGCTAGTTACGGCTTTCAGAATAACGAGAGCAATGTGCAACAAAAATACGGCTACTGCTTCTGGTTTATACAACATGTACCCAAAATGACAGCAACAGTTTACTGAACGCTTCCCACCTGCACTACAGTCCATTTAATGGATCGGGACATCTATTCCTCAAAACCCTGCTTGCCCCCAGCAAGACCCTGAGGGAGCACAGAGCCCAGGCTCCTGCCCAGGGAGGCTGTGGAAGATGAAGGGCTGCTGGCCCCAGGAGACACCACACCTCCTTAGGAAAGAGAACTGTGGAAAACAGACAGACAAAACACCTGTAAAGCACATTTTCTCCTCAGATAAGAATTCAGTCCACCCTCTATTCCAAATCCATGGAAGACTTGCCAGCAGCAGAGAGGTTGTTTCATTTCTGCTTTTTCTTTTTCAACCTGCTTATTCCAAATTAGAGCACTACTGGAGACTGATGTCCCGAGGATGGACCTGGGCTTCAGGCTTCCCAGGTCCTGACCAGTCCTATCCATATTCCAATGGGAAACAGAGGTTTTTAAAACAGAGGTCTGCATAAATGTGGTGTTTGATCTTAGCAGCAGCAACAAAGCATGAGGTTGAAAGGGGAAAAAAACATTTAAAATGATGGTTTTCATGTGTCTGTTTTACTGAAAGCCTGCATCCAGGTGGTGACCCTGCCCACCCCGTGCACTCCAGCAGGATCCATGACACCGCCAACAAGGGCTTTCCATGATCAGCAACATGTGAACTCAGGAAAAGGGCTATTTTTGTTCCATCACAGCTCCTTTACTGGCTCTGACTTTCCCTAAGCAGCTCAGTAGCTCAGCAGACTGCTCCAGCTTATCAAAGCCGAGTGACTCTGCTGAACATCACAACCTTCAAGCAGCTGAGAAGTGTCCTCGCTCTGCTCACTGTTCCCTCTACCTCACCCTCCTGAACCTCTTGCTTCAAGCCAGTACAAACACGCAGTAAACATCCCACTAAGGAGGTGCCAGGCATATTAAAACGTAGAGAAGTAGCCCCAGTTTGTGTAACTACAAGTGCTCCAGAAATCCTCAAGGGTCAGCTGGTTTAGGTTACACGCCCCACATTTTCTTTCCTTCTATTGTCAGCCATTAAAAAAATCACAAAACCAGAAATACATGCCAGGGAAGGATAAGGGATGTAACTGTTCTCGTAAGGCAGATAAAAAAAGAACAAGGAAGTATAGCGCACAACAGAAGGAAGCAAAACAGAAACGACCCCTCGAAATCCTGAACAATGAACTACTCTGCTTGTATTTAAGGAGATAATAAGGTGACCAACCCATCAGAGTACGACTACAAAGTTAGGTGTAGAAAGTGAAAGACCAAGCTTTCATTACCTAAACAAAAGATGCCACTAAACCTCTGGCAGGAAGGCAAGCGCAATCCATAAACAGGAGGACAACCAGGCACCTTGCATGCTATAAATACTGAACAAAGAAAAATGATCATTCATTCTTTGTGACAGCAGCCACCAGATTATACATTAGCAGTGTAGATGCTCAGAAGCAAAACTACAAAAATACTCCCTGAAATGGCCTTTGTTTTTCAGGTGTTTTAATTAACACACCAGTTTGGGGTGCTGCTTAAGTCCATTCCCAAATTAATTACAATTCTAAGCTGTGTGTACTTGGGTGCAGGCAAATCTCCTAACTCTCATTATGCCCACGAACTAACAACAGCACACTCGAAGGCTAATTTAGAAAATCAATTTCCAGTATAAAATATTTAACTATCTTAGGGGATTTACTTCCCATACAATTTACCTACAAGATCTTATATATTTGTTTTGGGCTATGCATGAGCTCTATATTTTCCCAAGGCAGACAGGAGGTTGTGTTTTTTTTTGTTCATTTGTTTTTTCCTGCCAATTTGAAAAGATTAAATTAATTTTGCATGTATTTGATTGCTCTTCCTTAACGTATACATAAAAGCAGTGTGCTATGACCTGTGCTGCTGTTCTTGAAGCCGTTTTTCCACAAACTAATTGCTCCACAGTACACTGAAACATCATGCTCATGTGTAAGCACCTTCCTGATCAGGCAAACTTCATTTCAAAAGCAACTCGGAAAACCTGTGACAATTTACTGAAGGCAATCACATCAGTAACAAAGAGAAACTCTTTCATTACGCTTCCTGCGCAGCCTGCATTTGGCTTGCTCTGATGTTTTGGAAAAGTAGGAGCTGTTTCAGAAAAGCAAAACAAAACAGGACTCTCCATACAGATAACATCAACAGATACACGCAGCATTCCCCTTTCCTAGTAGTTTTGGTAAATCCATGGGTCTCACGTAAAGCTTGAAAACAATGAAAGCCACAGCCAACCTGAGGCAGAATGGGCTTGGTCAGAGAGAGTGAAATTCTGCAGAGGGGAATTACCTCAACAGCTGGGTTATTATTAACATCTCTTCTACATTTGGGGGACCTAACACAAAAATGTAAAGCTGCAGAACTATCTCACTGGGAAGAAACCATCTGCAGAAACCCATCCCAAGAAACTTCTGCAGGGAATGCATGCTAGCACAGCTGGCAAAATCACTGTCTTACAGGAGCAAGCTTAGTTTGCTAACTTTGCTTTTAACCCAGGATATTTCCTTTCATTTCTGTAGCCTTTTATTTTTTCCTTTCCTGTCTGCTTGTGCTTTAAATAGCATTTGTTGGCCTGGGACGACACAGAGTCAGATTTCCTGAGCAGGGACTGTGATTTTTGTATCAGCAGCATCTGATCCTGTGTGTTTCCGGCAGATAGAGCAGGGACACCACCTGATTTCTGCACTTGTGCTCTGGATGTTAAGTACCACCTGAAAGCCTGAGAGATCGCAAATCTGTGTCTTTGTGCCAGGTAAACTGATCTCTAAGAGTCTGCAATAGATAACTCCCCTTTTTTTGTGTGTGTGAGGTTTTGTAATCCCGATTAGCCCTGTGGCTCAGTCCTGCGCTGGAGGTAAAAGCACGCAGCCCAAGCCCAGCGCAGGTGGACTGAAACCACAGGTAAGCAAGAGCAACCCACATCGTACCTCTGGAGCTCCTGGCTCCTCCTGGGACGTCTTATCTCCATCAGGAGAACTGCTCTTTCTGCAATTCACGATGAACACTTTTTATAGCACGGACTAACCCTCGGAGTCCGCGCTGCAGCAGGAACTGTATGCGTGTGTCAGCACGGTACCTGATTTCTGAAAAATGTAATGATCATGTGGAGATGATGACAGATTTATCCAAGCCCCTGTGTAAACAGGATTCAGAGAAACAATGTTAAATTGAGTTATGTGACTTGATACAATCAACACCTTCCGAAATCCAAATCAAGAGGGAACACTGCAGCATTAAGTTAAATTACTGAGTTCAAGCACAGGTTATCCCCTTCACCTTTAGTCATAACATAAATCCCTTTGGAAAGTATTAATTTCTGGCTGCTTAACGATGATGTTTTATACAACTGCATATTCAACTCAGCAGGCCTTTCCAAAATCCCAGCTGTGACCTAGTGTTCCTACTGACTACTTCTGACAGATAAAGTTGCACCGAAGGTTTCTGTAAAGTTTTCAGATATGTGTGTGACAGGACCCACAGAAAGAGAGGCACTCATCAAAACTGCTTTGATTTTCTTTTGCCAGCATCTTCTCTCATTTCTTGCATTGGAATGACACTTACTGTCTGTAATCCTCCACCAGTCACCCTGCTGAAGTCCCCCCCAGTCTTCTCCTTTGCCCTATGTTTTCCCATTCTCCTTACATGACATTACAAGGGAGCGTGTTTATGCCATGTAATTCTAGGTTAGCAAGCTGGCTTTCCTCTCGAAACAATGGGAGCAGCACCTCCACCCCATGACTCAGAGCAGAAACCTGGTGAGGAGGAGCATCGATCCGAATGCACGCACCCAGGAGAAGGGACCACAAGTGCCTAGTAGAGGCTGTAACCAAGATGAGTGGTTGCTAGACACTGCATGTTGGATATGTGCCTATTTCTTCCAAAAGGCCAGGAGGAGAGAGTCAAAGTACACAGTCAATAATTCAGAGCAGGATGAAGAGCACATCGCTGCTTAAAATCACAACTACAGAAAGTGGAAATCTGCTCAGAATGAGAAGCAGTGATGGGGAACATGATTCTAAGCACATCGTTCTTCTTTTTAAGAAAAAAAAAGAAAAGGAAAATATTCTGATTAACGCCTGCTCCTCCAAAACTCACGGGTCTGTATGACAAGTGATCTGCCAGGAATTTATTTATTTGTTAAAGGGAACTTCGAAGTCTCACTTACAAAACAATCATAGGAGACAACAATTCATATCCAGACGAGCACTTAACAACCACCAAGACCCTTCCAAACCATCGTCAGGGCACACTGGCAGAGTTTACATGGACTGTCAGACAACTGACTGAAAGGTATTGCTCCTTCCTACATTCTTCCTTCCAGAACACGCTGAACAAGCACTGCGGTGTCTCACACTTTGCCCTTGGAATAGATCTTCTGTGGTGTGGCATCTGCTCCAAAGATTTAGCAGAAATCTTAACAAATATATTACCTAGTATTTTTCATCTGTTCACTTCTAATAGGACTGAGATGAAACCCATTTAATGCCTGATTCTACAGAGATTCAACCAGACCTTGATAGATTTACCAATCTCAGCGGCTTTTCTAAGATTCCTGGATCTCAAAAGCAGATGAAACAATTTCTGATGGTTTTCCATTTTGCTATACTGCATTAAAAATTGCAGCTTGAAGCAAGTTCTCACAGCTGAATTAATAGCTCCTGGACACAGCTTAAAATGGAAAACTCCGGTATAAACTACAGCATCAACATCAAGGTTAAATTCTCACAGCATCTGAGCCTTTCAGCAAGGTTTTTTCACATGTTTTGACTATATTTTCAAGGCCCAGTTTTTTCACCCTTCCCTCAAAAGAAATAACAATTACCTTGTAGTAAATGTAATTATTTGTCTGAATTACAGAGAGAACATTTAATTTAAGCAAGATCACATTATTTAAATGACAATAATTATTGGGCTTGCCCAAAGACATTTTCTCTCCATTGCAAAGTCATTAAGGACAAAATGGTCAGGAGCTTTTCAGATGGTATGCGTCATGGTTGAATACCATAAAAACAGTAAATATACAGCCTTGAGTTTAATGGAGAGAATTCTGTAAAAGGCTACAAAGAGGTTCTGGAAAGGTCCCTTTATCAGATTCCTTTCAGCTGTTTTAAAGCATAAGCTGTATATAGTCCTCTAACAGCAGATAGATTTGCCCAAAGGATGCCATCAAATTGTTCTCTTACCTAAAAATAAATTTCGCTTAATGCTTCAATAAATGTTTGTACACACACTTAGCTCTCCAATGCCTCCAGATATTTATGTGCAGCACACAACAGTGTGTGTGCAGGAGCATGTACATGCTTGCCATGCTGAATTTCTCAATGCAACCCTTAGCACTCCCATTAAGGTCTTCCAACACTAACGAAGAAACTTTCCTGTCTCATGCAATGTGCTTTCAGGTGGCCTCTAAGAGTTATTTAGCTTTTCGTTTTCTGAATACATAGCAGTAATTTATTGAAATTTTCTATTCCCTATAATTCCTGGAAGTTCTGCTGCAACAAACTCCTCTTACCTATCAAGGACTCCAGTACTACTTTCCTCTAATACTCTGACATGGGCTGTGCTTACTTCTCCATTCTCACATAAAACATATTGCACAACACAACAACTTTCATCCCCTCAGAGGGAACATCTGATCACCAGTACGGTACGCTCACTCAATTCCAGCACTGAATGCAGCCTCCCAGCTGAGCAGATGCAGATTTGCTGCATCCCAGGAAGGATTAGAAAAGCATTGCACACCTTTCAATGAGTATATGGGAAAACTGGTGTCACATTAGTCCTGATTTGGACTAAAAATCAAGAAGTGAAAAAGTTTTTCTGCTTACCACTGTGCCATCCACAGCATTTAAAGTATTTTCCCCTTAAACCAATTAAGGTATCAAGATCAGGATAGCAGCATGTCACCACAGTATCTACCTGGAGGTATAAAGAACCAGGCACATAACAAAAGCCAGGGAAATACATCTGATTCATATTAAGAGTCACTCCAAGTATTCTAATAGGCTGGGTATATTTCTAAAGAAACATAAAAGTTCAGATTTTTTCTTCACTTTGGTACATATTTAGAACATCTGAGATTTTCCTAGAGGAAGAGCAGAATATACCAAACTTTCACTTAAAAATAAAAACTACTTTGAACAAAAATATGTAGCCAGATCTATTTTTAGCATTTTACATTATTAGAACAAGAAATACTTGAAAAAGATATTTCCCAAATGGTTAAAAACTACCACACACTGAATTTAATTTCTCTAAATTATCAAGAACACTTGGAAATTTCTGTAAATTTCTCAAAAACACTTGGAAAATCTTAAAAAGAATGGATCGCTCCACGATACCCCTAGAAATTTTGTTTGCATTCTATGTAGTCCTTACTTTTTTTTTTATTTACTTAAAACTTTACTGAAAATCATGGTGACCAAGATAGGGAAAACCTTCTGGTCATTACTTGCAAACGCCTTATTCTTTTTAACTGAGAGTTTGATTCAGGGCTACCTTATTTAAAATAAATAAATAAATAAAAATGCATCATTATATATATATTAAAACCTTGCTATGTTTTTATGCTATTTTTGTCAATAAACTCCATGAAGAACTTCAGACAATGAGTTCTTCATCATGTCTCAAAAAAAATCTTCCCTGATAAAGAAATAACCCTTCTTCCCATCTTACCAGCTGTTTAATTAGCAAACAAAATGCAGCACTAACAACCAAAGGCAGCAACCTGCCTCCAGGTGCTGCAGAGGAATGAAGCTAAAGCTTGGGGGATGTTTTGGGATGGGCTCGATGAAGATCTGCTGTGATTTGATGAAGCTCTGCTGAAACTTGCAGTCTGCACCCAAAGGATGCTGTCCTCTCTCCCCCTTGGCTGTGTGTGTCTCCGTCTCCTTTACACTCAAACTGGCCATTACACAATCGCATGCTCAGAGATCAACAACTCAGAAAGCTGCGTGACTTTATGAGGGGATAAACTGCAATATCCCACAGGAGGTTCTCTTTGAAGGTCCTGATCTACTGCAGTTTAAAGAAGCTGAACCGGTTTTAGTAGGGTGAGTTACTTCCTCCTGCTAAGCTGTAACAAAGAGATAATAACTTTGGACTCGGACATATGAACACACTTCTCCTTTTCTTAGTTGCTCTTCCCATGTTTTCCCAGAAGTTCTCTCTTCTAGGCCTGCCCTCTTTGACTCCTCTCTGAGACGAAACAGCAAGTGCAAGTAGTTTGTCTGCTATCGCTTCTGGGGAAGGACGGCTGCTGCTGCTGCTAGCATCAAAGACGGTCACCTACCTGTCGTAAAGCTTGTCTCGGATCTCGAGCCTAGCAGAGGTTCAGGACAGAAAACACAGCCTTACAGCTCTTGTATGCACCACTTATCAAGATGCTGATAACAACGCAGTCCCAAATAAATCAAAGAAAATGAACAAGCTGTTAGCTACAGGGCGCACTTCAAATATGAAGCACTATGATTCAGTCATTGAAGACTGAAAAATTATTGCAAGCAATTCAGCAAGATACCCAGAAAGAACAAAATGCCCTCAGTCAAACAGAAGTCTGTCAAGTGAATCCATTCTATCTGAAGGGCTCTAAACTACAAATAAACCTTAAAAAAAATATATATATATATATGTTTACATGAGTTATAAAGAAACATTTTAAATTAAGTTTTCAAGGCAAAGTCAAGAACACTGTAGAAGTTTATTTCTATTCTGCTCTGTTTTGCAGCCTCTGGGAGTTGAGTTCATGCAAGACTTGACCAAAATGTACTACGGGCAGGAGCAGCAGGTGCATCCACTTTCTGTTAATGTAAATCCCTGATATCTTTGCTGAGGCTGGAAAAAATGCTGCTGTCACTGCACTTTGAGTTACGAGAGCTGACATTTTACATGGTACATGTTACTTGCTAAATCAAAATTACAGCCACACAAAACCTGTGTCTATGCATTCAAGTCTTAGAGCAATTCCTCAAGGAAAAATGTGGATTAAACTTAAGGTTTTACAGGGAACAGTTAATTTCATGAACTTTTGCTCCATCTTACCCCTGAGAAAAGGCTGAGACACAGCAGCACGCTGCAGGTACACACCCCACTCCTCAAAGTCTCTGCTACAGAGCAATTGTTTTCAATTCCATCAAGTAACTGAATCAGAATATAACACTTCAGAGCCATTATTAGATTCACATCTACTCCTAATTCAAGAATTGTTTGTTATTTCATGGAGACAGCTTGCAAGGATTCTGTCCTAATGAAGCAAAGGTATCCTTAAACTGGGTCTATAAAAGCATGCAAGTTCAGTCATTATCATCATAAGCTCCTCATCGATAATATATACAGTAAAAACTTTACAACGGTCAAAGAAAATGTATTTATTTTGCATGATGAGTAAACGTATCCTCAGCTCACTGTCAACAGAAGAGCCAGTCTCAAGTTTACTAAAATCAACTGGTTTTGACACATACAGTTAAGATAGAGAATTTGAAGATGCAAGTGAACTAGACACATGTAAAAATTAACTCATAACAGCTGAATACTCCAAAGTAAGAAGTCCTAATAAGACTTTCTAAAATACTACAATCTGAAAACAAAACAAACAAAAACAATCCTTTTATATTTTAAGACCTCACATTTAAATACACACGGATTCCTCTAAATTGTGTTCTTCTCTTTTGTTTTACATTTTAAAAATACTTTAGCACTAGTCACTAGAGTTAAAGGAAGGGCAGTAAAGACACTTTTCTTCATTCCAGTCCTATTATGCCTATTTTGTACTGCTGCCTGCTTCAGCTCGTATTTATTACCAGTGGTTGTACAAAGGACCTTTCTCTATATAGATCAGAAAAGCTTTTACTTCTATCCTGCTTTATCTTAGAAATTTGCTACCTACTGCTTTGTACTGAGAAATGCATCCACATGGCACATTCTGTTTTATGTGAGTCTGCAAACATTCACGACATAACAGCATGAATTAGAGGTTGCAACAGTTTTAATAAACATTTTTCCTTTTATAAAAGCCTAATGCTGAAATTGTATTCCCTTCTGCCATTTGAGACTTTATATTCAGTGAGTTCCTGCTTTCCTAAATTACATTTTCTCATGATACAAGTGCATAACTTTACTGTGTAGGCTGCAAATCTGGTGGGAAAAAAAACATTTTTTAGAAATGTCGAGTACTATCCGATTATCATTTTGTGGCAAGTTTTCCGCCTACATTAAAACCCACAGATAGTAAAAGTCAAAAGGAGCTGTGTTACACACCAGCTTGGCTCCAAAGGGAATATAATTACTGCTTTTGTGCTGAATTTAGTGGCTTTTTTTTAACCACTTTACATTTCCAAAACTGAGCCCGGAAACAACTGTATTTTAAACCACTTGTGTTATACTAAAATATATGTTTCCCAGCAGCCATGTTGTAAATTTTCCCAGTTACTCTGGATTCTGAATATTCCCAACTGCTCTACAGACGTAATACTACTTCTGGTTGAAGATTAATGGTTAAGAATATCGACAGCACCATTTTTTTAAAAAACCATCTACAGCCTCACCGGTGCTGCAGCTATTTGGGCATGGGATGAGTACCACCAGCATTGTACCCTGAATGCTGGGCATCTCACTGACCGCAGCTATGCCAAAAATGACAGGCTGAATGGTCACAGCACTTCACTTGCCACTCCAGAGCATCGGTGCATTGACTCTGAGCACTGCAGGGTAGGCAGGCAACAGGGCAAGCTGCTTGTGGGGCAGGATCTGTTTGAGGCTGGACTCGGTGATCTTGGAGATCTCTTCCAACCTAAATGATTCTGTGACTCTGTGATCCATCCCAAGGAAAACCCAGGCTCTGACCCTGCACAAATTAAAAGTCGTGCAACTCAGTTCAAAGTGGAGATGAACGCAGCTCTCAGACTTGGCTTCAGGGGATCTGGGCTTCTGAGCGAGCAAGCTTCGGGGTAGCTGCTTGCTTTGACTTCTATTATACAAAGTGTTCTGCAAATAACAGCAGTTATTTCTCTGAGGCAATTAGACGTGTTTTAAAAAGAACCCCTTATATAAGCCCTTCGCAACTGAGGAAAGAGCAATTAACTTGCATAATTGTTAGCTGGGACCTGTAGTTTCAGCAATGCAGCTCAGCATGCCTTCAAGACGGCCAGGCATGGCCCGTTAAATACCACGCACCGCGAAACGCTGCCACCGTGGGGGTTCACCCCCTTTTTATGCACACACAGCCCCATCACTGCAACAAACGGAGGGCAGATGGAGGCAGAGACGACC
Organism: Aythya ferina; assembly: GCF_964211825.1. Taxonomy (NCBI): domain Eukaryota; kingdom Metazoa; phylum Chordata; class Aves; order Anseriformes; family Anatidae; genus Aythya; species Aythya ferina. Next base: position 26,149,411 of record NC_140297.1, on the reverse strand, counting down.
TTCAAGAGCAGTCCTCAGATGCCAATGTTATTTCCATAAATTTTATTCCCCTCCTCAAGACAGAACATTTCTCTGTAGTATTATGGTTGGCTGAGCAGAGCTGGAGGAAATGTGAATTAAAAATCCCATTAGAGTGGCGCACGTCCGACTCCATACAAGTAATGAGATATAGAAATTTCCATACGATCTGTGCTTAAATAAGCATCAAGGGAGGTTTGGAACACAAGTTGAAAGGTATGTATTAATCATTAGAAGAGAAAATTTAATTCAAAAAAAATAGAAAAGTAAAAATTGGAAAAAAAATATCTATGTGAATCTTTTGGGCAAAAATTATTTTGGGGGGAATAAAGATCCCGTTATTTGAATATTTACAGATACTCAACATTTTATTTATGACCCAGCACTGCTCTGAGGGGAAAAGTGATGATGCTGTGCTGGTCATGTTACCGCCTCTCCACTGCAGCTTCAAGAAGGCAGAAAGTCTTAACGTGCTGGGTCATCTGCCCTGCCATCACCCTGATCCCTAACCTCATGTTTCTGAACTCTACATTTGGGATGCTCCTTTTTTCCCCTTCTCTTCTCAGCACTTAACATTTGTTTCATTGCAAACTGCACCTGAATGCATTATTTAAGTACTGAAGTAACTACATGTGCAAATGTATGCTCTTGCTCAGTAGCTCTTCTGCACAATTAATTATTGAAAACGTAGTACGAAGTGTTCAGAGGCAGAAAGAACAACCTGGAGGTTAGCTGCTTACCTTCACTGGAGACAGGTGAGGCTCAGTCTCCGTTACTGAAACTCTCTTTTGGTAACTAAAGCAGCCACCTCACAGGAACATCTCATGTAGGCATGCTGCAGCAGCACAGAGCAGGATTTAAAGCAGTCCCATTCCTTTGCACATTTTAACACACTGCAGTGCTCAATGAAGTCTGGTTTGCACTGACGGAGTCAATCAGCCAAGGGAGCTCAGCGCTTTAATTGCTCTCGTGTAAAATTACTTTGTTCAAATGTTCCTTACGCACACAGGGCAGGTAATCAGTAGAACTCACTAATTCCAAGGCTGCTTCAAACCTGAGCCTCTCTCACCTCTAAGCACCTTAATATTAAAATAAGGTACCTTAAACGGAGGATCATTATAGTCTTCTCTGCTGGATGCAAGATGAATGTTAAAAACCCTCTGTGCTGAGTCAGTGTGAGCAGACACTGCCAGGGAGTAGTGGGAGGGCAGGCGGTCACCATGTGTGATGCTGAAGCACAACCTTACGGCCTCTGGTGCTGGGTCTGGGCCTTCATCTGCCCTCCCATCCTCCTCCTCATGCTTGGTGCAGCCCTGCCAGGGGGCAGCTCCCACCCTGACCCACCTCCTGTCAGCAAGGAAGGGTCAGGATCAAACTAACAGGGGGAAAATTAGCACAGCACTACACTTCAAATTCAGGACTGTATTTCCAAAAGCAGCCTGTGGTTTGGGGAGCAACTGCTTCCAAGTCCTCCGCCTGAGATGTCTCGAGCGCTATTTTCATCTCAGCTGAACATTTACCGCTCCCCTGGAAATCAGCAGGAGAGGTGGGTGCTCAACATCTCTGCAAAGCACGGCAGTACTTCTGCAAGGGAAAAAACGTTAAATCCGAAACGTTTAAAATTAGGAGATCTAATTGCTATCCAATTTTAGGAACAATGCCAAACAAACAATGTCTTGGAAATAAAAAAGAAAGGGTAAATTAGCTTAAAATAAAATGTAGGGAAAAAAGCAGCAGTTTGAAATGCACATCGCTTCCACATCCACACTCTCGATTTTTCATCGCCTTGGGGATGTGCCAGCATGCTGAAAAGATGAAAAACAACGTTCTTCCAAAGGGGTCACACAGGCAACGTGCTACCAACCCTCAACAAATTAATAATACAAATGGTTTTACATTTATTTGGGAATACTTTCGATTAATAGGGCTCCTTGAAAGGTTGTTGGATATTTTATTACGGCGACATTTCTACTCTGCATGCTTCTGCGTGCAATTTATACTCTACAAAAGATCTATTTTAACACAGGAAAAGACTCCACTAAAACTGGGTATTTAGGTCATTTATATTACTGCAGCGAAGCGTCACTTATTTCGTCTGATACTCCTAGCCGTTCTGTCATTTGCCAAGAGTGATGTTTGCACTCAGAAAACTGTGGCGAGTCAGTAAAGGCAGGCGGGATCTGACCTGAACTGGCACCAGGGTTAGGACTTGAACCTTCACTGCAGGCTGTGCCCGTGCGGCAGAGCTCAGCTTTCCTTCTCCTCACCATGAGTCCAGGATTGGCTCTCAATGGATGCAAGGAAAGAAACAAGGAAGGAGATTTCTACTCATCAATGAAAATTTCGATTTAATGATTCTGTGCAGTGAGGTATTAAGCAACACGAGCAGAATATGCTGGACAGCTAGCAGAGAGTTTAAAGTGACCACCCAGGCGGCCTCTGACAGAAGCAGAAAGGCACCAAACACCTGGTTTACAGTCACAGCACGTAAACCACAATCACTACTTCATCCCCATCAGCTCTTGGGTACCCTGCGTCTTCCCCAGCTCTGCCTGCCGTAGGTGTCAGTCAGTTGCCTAAAAGGCAAACCATTGTTAACAATAATGTTTGGAATTGTACAAAAGGAATAAAAACCTCCATTGCCGCAGCCTTTAGGCCTGAGGAAAGACAGGATGAAGAAGCTGCTGGCAGCATCCTCTTCGAGTTTGTTTAAGGACAAGCGGGATTCAGTCACTGCTGGATGGACTAGGAATAGTTTGTCAGGGAAGGAGGAAAGGGGAGAGAGTCGCTGAATTGCTCTCAACACACGCTTGCCTTCAGCAGAGCTCTGGTCTGCTGCCACAGGGCTCCAACACTCACAATCTTTTGCAATCTCTTTGGACATGATTGCAAATAAAACCCAGGAATGAAAAAAATTAAAATTGTGAATGATAGTATGTAGGTAGAACTCTAATATTTAATATTTATCTAAAAGCTAGTGACTTGTGTCTTGTGCAACTCAAGCAGCAGTGTGTAAGCTTGCTTATGCTTGCTTTTTTTGGTGCATTTTCAGGTAACCACAAACTGTATCCATGGAGGATGCACGTCCAGAACAATAAAACCCATAGAAGTAACAGCACATATGGTTATAACTATAACAGTTGGACTACAAACTCTTCATTTTCACTGTCTGCTGGACTTTCTGCTCTGTAGATGGCTGCTATCTTCCTTTTGCTTCTTGCTTCTTCTGTCAGTATTAAAAGGATGTCATCATCACAACTTGCCTTTATCTCCTGCCACTCTCAGCTACGGATCAGACCAATCTATACTGGCATTTCAGCTAGCGAAATTACTCCAAATCCCTTTCATTACTGGACAACTAAATAATGATTTCTCTCAGGTGGTAATACGTCTTGTCACTTTCCTGCATCCGTGTACTGATAGTGGAGAACAATGATGCATCCTAAACCTCACCAGCACCGACGGTATCATGGTAATATCCTTAATAGTCTTCAAACTGCTTTCCTTTGAACAAGACAAACAAAAGAAATCCATTTGCTCAGACCTTTCACGAACTGCGCATTTTGAAACTTCAAGTCAAAATAAAGGGCATAGATGCAGTGATCAAAGAGCAGCTGCTAGCTTAATCCATCAGTAAAAGGATCCAAACAAAAGCTTAAACTAGCAAAATGACAAGAATGCAAAACGTTGAGGCTAGAATTTCCATTCACGGCAAAGGAAAATGTTCCTCTCAAGTAACTGCAGAGATATAAAATAATCTGCAGACATTATGATGTTTATGAATCCTCAGCTTCAGAGCAATTCATTGACAAAACCATTACAATCTACTACACAGCAAATGTAGTGTTTTTCCTGAGATTCATGCTACTTCTCCTTTACTGCTGCTAAAGAAACAGCCAGCTTGTTTGGGCTATGGAATTAAGATAGAGTGCAATTATTTTTTTGTTATTAAATGGCTTGTGAATCTACCTGTTTATTTAATACAACCCATGGTGCAGGTAGCCAAGTGGAACAGGTCTTATTTACTAAAATAATTAGATAATTTTTTAGGAAAAGTTGTTGTGAAGTGCCTGAACAAAGAATGAAAATTACAGTATGGGAAGAGCAGGTTACAGTCAGCTCAGAGACAAAGCATAACCAGATATATGAAAAACTCTTCCCAGGCTGACGCCTGAATTTGAGAGCAGAGTCCACTACTAAAGACTTCTGTCCCCTGAGGCCTGGGAACAAAGCACTTGGAGCAATGACAAGTTCATATTTAAATTGCTGCACCTACAATTACAACGGGAAGAACACCATACACCTTTTTTATAGAGTCATTTCTGCCAGGGCTGTTGATCTTTTATGTTAGTGCAATGCAAAGAAATTTTGCAAACTTCATTTCCAACAGAAATTAAGAACCCAACCCAAACCAGTGCTTTAACAACTCCTGAATTTACAGAATTGGCAATGTGAACAGGAAAGAAATAAGATGGTGGGAGACAGGAATTTATTTTTTTTTTTTTTTTGTACATAGGCAGGATGAACACAGGAAGGCAGGAAGATGATTTGCTCCAGAACTCCTTACATTAAAAGGTACTGGAGGCACTGACCGCTGATGCACAGCCTTGTTGGTACATGCTGCATGTTGAGGGTTTCTGAGGTTGCATTCAAAGCCACAAGGTAAAGACAGACCACTGAGGTCTCCTAAAAGAGATTTGTCTAAGTCTGTGTTAAACACTTAGGCTTCCCAGCGCCCTGAAATCAAAGTAGCCAGTCCAGAGCAAGCTCACTTTAACCTTAGTGAAGCAACAGAGCTCAACAAAAGCACATTTTTGACTCTTAGAGCATTCAATTTTTGAGCACCGGCAAACAGAAAGGAGAGCAAAATCGCCTTAGTGATAATTTACAAAATGTAGCTACAAGATACTGATTTTCACCAAGATATATTAATTTAAATTAACAATTAATAAAACTTAATGTGCAATTTAGTACTTCTTGGCTGAATATGACGTTCTATAACACCTGGTCTTCCCACTTGCTGATTCACTATAACCAAACTAGGAATCACTTCATGGCCGTGACTACATGCCGGCCAGCTGCACAGCCTAGCCCATAAGGGAAGATGAAGACATGAAGCACCTAACTGCAGCTCCCTTGGGGAATTAAAAAAGCTAATTTAAAGCCAAATTTATTCAAAACACTTAACTGGAAAAAATACAATATTCTGATATTTTAAATCAAGACTAAATGTTTCAATTTCTCCTCAATAGTTCTTTGTAGCAATTTTCACTAAAACTAAGTAATTGCGGATTATTTTATTCTGGGGATGTAGTCATCATTTTCCAAAACAAGGAGATATTTTTGACCAAACACACGATCATTTCATAAAAAATATAATTAAGCCAAGTTCACAGCGCAAAACTATTCATTCTTTAAAACACAGTGAATAATTGTGTTTGTTACTGTCTAAAAGTAGCTCAATAGACTTCAAAATATGGACTTCCAAGATGATTCACTCTTTGGAGAATAACGCTCCCTTTTTTAAAAATAGCACTGCTTATCAATAAGCAAAGGTAGTGCTTTATCAGAAAAATCTGACACCCACCAGAGGACACAGTCGAAGAAACACAACCTGGATGCTTTACAAACCTACCAGCAATTTACAGGCTATCAGACAGCCTCTACATTGATCATATCGTTAGCTGGTGTAACCAGTCTTACCTTGGCAAAGTATTATGGGTTTTACCCTTCAATATGTAGAATTTGCAGACTTTTGGAGCACACAAGAAATGATTTATATTGAATCTTCTCTATATTTTCACGTATCTTATGTTTCTCCATTTTCTTCCAATGCCTGTGCTACCTACATGGAGAGGAAATCTGTGTCTGACCTCAGAGCCACCTATAATTCAGTACGTGATTCATACAGACATACAGTGCTTTGCAAGAGGAGAAAAATACACACAAGTATGTGGTAATGTAACAGAGCATACTAATAAAACTCTCCAACTCTGCTTTAGCGTGGTTTTGAAGCACACAAATTCTTTTGACTTACAGAAGCACTCTGTCCAGTGCTCCATCACCCTCACAGTAAAGAAGTGCCCTCTCATATTTATCCAGAACCTCCTGTGCTTCAGTTTGTTCCTGTTGCCTCTTGTCCTGTTGCTGGGCACCACTGAAAAGCGTCCAGCCCTGTCCTCTTGACACCCTCTCTTTAGACATTTGTACCCACTGATAAGATCCCCTCTCAGTTTTCTCTTCTCCAAGCTAAGAGGCCCAGCTCTCTCAGCCTCTCCTCATGCAACAGATGCTCCAGCCCCCTCATCATCTTTGTAGCCCTCCCCTAGAATTGCTACAGGAGCTCCACATCCCTCTTCTACTGAGGAGCCCATAACTGGAAACAGGACTCCAGGTGATCAGCTATTAAAATACTGACAATTAAACGAAACTAAAATGGCAGTGGAACTTCTTAAAACTTTTAAGATTAAACTTTTCTGTGCAGGGAGTCCTTGTTATTCTTTACTAAAACGAGGAAGCCAAATTCACCTATCACCAGCTGCAAGAGGCAGAATCAGGTGCAAACCCCTTATATGGAGATAATTAAAATGTAGGAAGGCACTTTGATTTAGGCAAAGCCAGAGTTAGAGGCAGAGACAGAGTGATTAACCTCTGAAGCCCACCAGTTTCCTTTACCAGCCTTAGATATCAAAATGTGAACGCCTGTAGCTGAGCTAGCTAGCTAAACTAGCTATGGCTAAATTCATGATTAAGGTAAAGAAGAAATGGGGCCATTTGGAATCCAGTTCAGCTGTTTCAGACATCTCCCTGAGGGATGATATTAATTACACTGGCTAGGCTGACTGCACTGTCATTGGCTATAAACCTTAAGGTTACTACCTCAGACCAGCTTTTACTGACTTTTCTACTGCATCTACTTCTAGTGAGGTAGCACTCACTGCTTAACAACATGCATTTCTCTGTACTTGAGGTCAGAATAAAAAACCACCTGTATGCTGTGTGAGACCACCTCAATAAAAAACTGAGGTATTTTGTCTAGATGAACTTCAGAGGTACCTTACTCATCTCTACCCACGACAATGTGAACAAAAAAAAAGAAATACCAATGGATAAGTAAAACAGGATTTCTTTTTTCTCCTTATTCAGGCTGCCTGTGACCTGAAAAAACAGCAAATCAGCTGTTCATGATGGAAAGCTGGCTCACAATACATTTGCCTAGAAACGCACATGGTGAAGAACACAGCAAAGGAAGGCAAGGTGCCTAGCTGTCCTCTGTAGGATTTATCCCTCTACTTTTAGATAGCATCCACTGGTGCAAGCACATCAGAAGTCCCTGGTTCCAGGTTTCTCAGTTCAGTTTAATTAACTCCCCTGACAGAAAGCAGGATAGCTCTGCTGTAGTTTTTCATAGAGAATGAGCTTAGCTATGCAAACAGAAGTATGCCTGATATCAGTGGCATTTTAGAGCTGACAAGTTTGTCAGCTCTAACACGTTAGAAAAATCCATAGCTCTTGTGTGATAAATCTGCCAAAATGAAGTGAAAAAGCATGCATCTGCAAGCATTAATTTCTTCTGTCACTGTCTTGATCCAGCACATAGAAAGAAGCTAAGGTATTTCACTTAAGGTTTTATAATATGGGCATAATCCTAAAGGCACCTTCTAATTTTTGGACCAAACTCTGCTACTTCAGGGTACTTGATAATATCTTTCACAAATGTACTGTAGCCAATCTTAAAACTACCTGTATGCCTTCTATCCTCATATGAAGATTCAAGGCCCATTGATCAAGTATTAATAACTGACCTCTATTTTCCATCCTGAATCCACCCTCATAATGGCTCTCTTGGATGCCATTACTGTCAGCTCTGTTCACCTGACCATTTCAGTGCAAATTCAAGTTTCTTAAATGCAAAACCCTGGAACTCTAAACAATTGCTCAGCCTAGTTTTTCCCAGTCCCTTATTACCTGTACTAGAAATACCTCGGCATACATCTCTAAAGACACACTTAGAATCATACAATCATTAAGGTTTGAAAAGACCTTCCAGATCATCTGGTCCAACCATCAACCTACCACCAATGTCACCCACTAAACCCTGTCTCTAAGCACTCGTCCAACCTTTCCTTGAACACCCCCAGGGACGGTGACTCCACCACCTCCCTGAGCAACCTGTCCCAATGCCCGACTGCTCTTTCTGAGCAGAAATGTCTCCTCATTTCCTACCTGAACCTCCCCTGGTGCAACTTGAGGCCATTCCCTCTAATCCTATTGCTAGTTACCTGTGAGAAGAGACTGACCCCCAAATCCCCACAGCTTCCTATCAAGTAGCTGTAGAGAACAATGAGGTCTCCTTAGCCTCCTCTTCCCCAGACTAGACACCCTCAGTTCCCTCAGCCGCTCCTCACATGACTTGTGCTCAGCTTCATGGTTTCATCAGCTTCATGGAACTTCTCTGGACATGCTCCAGGGCCTCGATGTCCTTCGTGTAGTGAGGGGCCCAAAGCTGAACACTTGAGGTGCAGCCTCACCAGAGCTGAGTACAGGGGGACGATCACCCCCCTGCTCCTGCTGGCTACACTGTTCCTTATACAAGCCAGGATGCCATTGGCCACGTGGGCACACTGTTGGCTCATGTTCAGGTGAGCATCAACCAGCATCCCCAGATCCTTTTCCTCTGCTCAGCTTTCAAGCCACCCTGCCCCAAGCCTGCAGCACTACATGCGGTTGTTGTGATCAAAGTGCAGGACCCGGCACTTAGCCATGTTGAACCTATTCCCATTGGCCTCTGCCCATTGTCCCATCCTGTCCAGGTCTCTCTGTTTGATTGACACTTCCCCCCAACTAGTGTCATCTGCAAACTTACTGAGGGTGCACTCAATTCCCTCACCCAAACCATCAATAAAGATATTAAAGAGGATGGGCCCAACACCGAACCCTGGGGAACACCACTGGTGACCAGTCACCAGCTGGATTTCACTCCATTCACCACCACTCTCTGGGCCCAGCCATTCAGCCAGTTTTTAACCCAGCAAAGAGTGTGCCTGTCCAAGCCATGGGCTGCCAGCTTCTCCATGAGAATGTTATGGGAGACTGTGTCAAAGGCTTTGCTGAAGTTCAGGTAAACTACCTCAACAGCCTTTCCCTCATCCACCAGGCACGTCACCCAGTCGTTGAAGGAGATGAGGTTGGTCAGGCAAGACTTGCCTTTCATGAACCCATGCTGGCTGGCCTGATTCCCTGGTTGTCTTGCACATACTCACACACACTGCCTTTAAATATAAACTTGCAAGATAGACACATAGCCTCAACAGATTTATCATATTAATCCTATCACTGACAAAGAATAGAGGTATTTCCTTCTTTCTCCTGAATTTCCAGGAGGTATCAGTCATCAACCTGAAAGTACATAACAGCACTTCTGACTGATTTTAACTTCACATCTATTACACCAATCTTCAAGGTCTGCTGGTTCTTCTTTTTCTGCATTGTTTATATCCACAAATTTTACATGATCAACTATCTCCACAGTTGCTTTTTTGTCATCATCAGCACTGAAAACATTCTTCAACTCTTGAGAAAGTCTATCCAGCAACTTCTCACTAGCTTGACTGCTCTGCTTTCAACACTGACATGATCTACACACCCAATTTGCAACCTGCATTACAACTCTACAGCACCCGCAGGAATAAAACTGCTCTTTTTTCTACTTAAATTGAAATTACACCAATGCTCAAAAAGTTTCACAGCTTCACAGAGTGATTGAGGTTGGAAGGGACCTCTGGAGGTGACATGGTCCAACCCCCCAGCTCAAGCAAGGCCACCTACAGCCACTTGTTCAGGACCATGTCCAGACAGCTTCTGAACATCTCCAACATGGAAGACTCCACAACTTCTCTGGGCAGTGCTCACATGTCCTCATAGTGAAAAAGTGTTTCTTGATGTTCAGATGAACAGCAGCTGCTGATTCATATTCATCTCCACCAGCGCCCCAGGTTCCTCTTCACCAACTTGCTTTCCAGCCAGGCAGCCCCCTGCATGTCATGGTGCCTGGGGTTGTTCTTCCCCATGCGCAGGACTCTGCACTTCTCCAGGTTTAGCTGCATGAGGTTCCTGCCAGCCCATTTCTCCTGCCTCTCCAGGCCCCTCTGGATGGCAGCATGATCCTCTGGTGTGTCCACACTCCTCCCGACCTTGTGCCATCTGCAAACTCACTGAGGGTACGTGCTGCCCCATCTTCCAGATCACTGGGGAAGACGTTGAACAGGACTGGGCCCAGTATGGACCCTGGAGCACACTGTAGGTTACTGGCCTCCAGCCAGACTTCATGCCACTGATCACCACTCTCTGAGCTCAATTCTGCCAATTTTGAATCCACCTCACTGCCTGCTCACATCCAGCCCCTGCTTCATCTTGTCTGTGAAAATGCTACAGGAGACAGTGTAGAAAGCCTGACTGAAGTCAACTTAGGCAAGATTCACTGCTCTCCCCTCACCTCCCAAGCCAGTCACTTCTTCCATCACAGATGGTTACCAGGTTGGTCAAGAATAGCTTCCCCTTTGTGAATCCATGTCGACTACTCCGGACAGCCTTATTTATTTTAAATGTTTTTAAAATATTGGAAAACATCATGTCTGTAATCAGGACGTCAGTAGATAAAAATGACATAATTACATCTCTTTTTTTTAAATGTAAATTTACATCAACTGAGAATATCTCGTTTCAGTCTAAAGCATGTTTTTTCTGATTTCAGGAGCACATTTTTTCCAAGTAACAAAGCAGATCACATGTCATTCACACACATATTTTTTTCCCAGAGGCAAGAGGAAAAATAAAAAGAAAATAGATTCTGTGCACACTTTCTAACTACATCTTAAAATTTCAAGAGATTTCTTATGAACTTTAACAACCAGTAAAAAATCCCTCTTAAAACCTATCGCCAAATCTTTGGTTTCTAATTGTTTGAATCCTAGTAGGTAATTGTAAGTGTACTAATCAAGCAAGAAAAACTGCATTACGTTCTAGGTAAGTATATAAATCCTGCTCTCAAATATTTTTCCTTCCAATTAAGCATGTTTTAAACATGATAAAGCTTACAAGAAAAATACTATTGAAAATTCCAGAAACTCTTCTTACTACAGATTTCAGGATGAAACTTTTTTTTACCTGAATTCCAGAATAAATAATATCTAACAATCACATATAAGAATTCTGTTCACCCTCAGGAAATGTTTCAATGACCTGAATATGTCAGAAAGAGGGAGAAGCAAATGACCATACTGAGAAATACGTGAATGAGAAAACAGTAAGCCAGCTATTTACTGTGCCACTGTAAATAATTTTTACCACAATTCAGCATATGCTTAAAATTACTTAATTACTATTTAAAAACCATCTGTGATGCACAATATATGATTTTGCTATATACACTGTCATAAAGCATCATCTCAAATACACCAGAAGGCAAAAGCACAGATAGTTCTGCCTAGAAAGTACAATATCGCTGGAAGTCTCTTGGGAGACAGAGAGCTTTCTCTTATCAACACTTTAATTTTCAAGAAAAGCAACCAGAAATAACAGATAAGTAGCTTTATATTGAAAATAAAATACCATTCTGATTTTCAGAATAACTATTATTCAACTTCCATGTTTATAGTTAAATCTGAAAAAAAAAATAGTTCAATGAAGTCTCGTATCATTGGAATAAAGTACCAGGAGATAGGGAGAAAAATCAGTGTTTCTATGCTGTGCCAAAAAAAAAAAAAAAAAAAAAAAAAAAAAAAAGAGTCAACAAAGAGAGTCAACTTTTAGTGTTTATTTATTACATAAGTAAAAGAATGAAATTGTAATAGCATGGAGATTGGCAACTGATCAGTGAAAACTGAAGGAGAAGGAAAAGCTAAAGGGGAAAAAAAGAAGCAATATCTTATTGTTCCTTTTCTGGTCTTCAGTGAAACGCTAAGAAAAATACAGCTCTCAGGAGAGCCTACCCCAAGGAAGCTGGGACTGAACAAATCACTAGATTGGGTATCAAAGGAGATGCATGGCCCATCCTACTCGCCAGCTCCAGGGCAGTACCACCGTGTGTGTGCTGAAGCTCCTCTTGGTGACACTGCGCAACAGCTGCTCTACGCCTGTGCAACCAGATGTTTCTGAACTACCACTACACAGCTGCATAATTTAACCTCCGACGTCAGCGTACAGCTTTGTGCCTCTCCATTATTGTTTTTGTTTGCTTGTTTTTGCATGCAGTTGGGAGATATTTATATCTTTTCAAAATATACAATAACATTAGCCCTTGCTGCTGTGTTTTCAAGGGCTAAAATGAAAAATAAGCACAATGTGTTACTTGAACTTAATAAAAAACTCTGAAATACTAATACATCTGGAACAAAGAGATTAACATTCTTCAATTAAGACAGGAGAAAGCTTGCCTCAAATTGATTTGCACTCAGTACATACTATTTCATCCGTTCAGAGATTAGATGTGTGGGTAAACTGGTTTCCAAGGTAACTGGACTAACCATGGGGAAGTCATCAGGGTGATAAGTAATTCAAAAAATTCGGAAGGTACCATACGGAAATGGAAGTCATTGAACTGTGGCTACTAAGATAAACCTGAGATTTACTTATTTTACATAAAGTAGAATAGGATTATTTAGAACAGTGTTTCTAATGTTAAACTGCAAGGTCATGAACGGTGCCTGAAAATCTGACATGCAGCCAGCAGGGAAGGTACAAGGAGCACAAGCATGAAATCACTGACACACGAGCTTCAGCGCTCATGCATCCCCAGCTCTCTCCAACATTTTTGCTGCAGTGCTATCATGTAGGGTAAACCAGCAACACAGACCCCCAAGCAGCAACAGGGAATCCGCAAAGTATTATAACAGAGAAAACAGCTGAAGAATGAGTGTTAGGGCTTGGGAGTTAAGTTCTGCAACAAATGCCCCTGAAAGAAAGTGAACTCAACAAACCCGGACGTCTGAAGACTGATAATGGTTTTTTGTTTGTTTGTTTGTTTTCTCCCCAGGTTTAGAGCTCTAGGCAATGCAATTCTTAGAAATACAGTGAGATAACAACAAAGCAAAACATTTTGCTTATTTAAATGTTTAATTCTTACACGCATGCTTAAGTATCACTAAATACAGTACTTAAGATTGCAATTTTGGATTTGGATACCATGATTCAGCAAATGTTTAAATTGACTACACAAACTAGAAGGAATGAGCTTTTCAGCCAAAAACAAAACAAAACAAACAAAAACCCACCAAAATCCTCCTATCATTTGGAGCAAAGTAAAACACAACTGAGTAATGAAATAAAAATAGGCTGGCCATAGATAGTACCTTCTAGGTGTTTGCTTCTCGTTATGCACAAATTGCACAGAGTATACCAAGTTGCAATATCAATCCATACTGCAATTTAAATTCAAGGCAAAAACAGAACAGAGTATCTGTTTGCAGACAGGGTTTTCAACTGTAGATATGCATACATACACAGCTGGAATAGAAGATTTTGAATGCAAAAGAGGAAATTAAATTTTGAAGACCAATAATCAGCAAAAATAGGAACAATGTACCTAAAAAAGTAATAAAAACAATTTGCCATATGTGTAGATGTCCTCATCCCTAACCCACACGCCCTCCCACCATGCCCAGTGGCAGCGTGGTGCTTTCTGAGCAAACTTTGTGTGGAGATGGGTTACAGGAGAGACTCCAGTGAAGCACCTCCACCTGGAGACCAGAAAATTTCCTCCTGGTGCACTACCACCCTCCTGTACCCTTTCTTCTGGCAGTACAGGGATGAAAAGACCATTTTCTTCCACAGAGGTGGAAGAGGGGCTTTCTGCAAAACCCATGGTGGGGCAAACACTCTGATGCACGGCCAGGCCCAAGGTCACAAAATGGCGGGCACGTGAGGGACAAAGTCTGTCTTTGGGCAGGGCCTACTCGGGCAGCTCATTTTATTTGTTTTAAATACATCACTGTGGCACTCTAGATGTGAAGGATTTGCAGTTGTTACTCTATACTGTGGGAAAGTATGTTATTTTTTTTTTTTTCAGTGCTCCAAATAGCATTTCTGAAAGCTTTTGAAAAGACATGGGAAAGAAAAGACCAGCTCATATCTGAAATACTTTTCAGAACTCAATCCTCTAAGCTGCTTCTCAACCTAGGAACGGCATCACCTACTGCAAAAATTCAGGGTGCTTCTGTTGGAATATAAGCTGAAATAGCTTTGCACTCAATGCAAATATCCCTAAATCGCATGAAATCTGCTAATTTTCTAATTTTCAGTACCAGAAGAAGTTTGATACAGCACCAAGATAACCTTGGCATAAATATCTTGTGCAAAAATATCTTGAGCAGATTCAGACACAAAGTCCTCCAGGTTATATAATGACTCTGAAAACTACTTAAAGAACACAATAAGGAATACATTTTCTTAACTTATCCACAGAGAGAAAAGAAAGCTTCCCTAAGGAGAATTCACTGCACTGGGGGAAGGCATTAATTTTGGCCTCACTAACAGCAGGACTCTACTGCAATTCTACATCTGCCCACAATTTCGTAAAACAAAAGCAAAAAAAAAAAATCTTATCAAAGTCTGGGGCACATAGCAGCACAAAAGCAAAAAAGACAGGCCTTATGATCTTGGTGATACTTCTTAAAAGACCGGAAGTCCAGAGAGCTTCTCAATGGGATGGAATAATGTTGTTTGTTTGCTTAGTTCAACATCTCTGCATCAAGCTTCCCAGCACTTTCAGTCATAGCTTAGCACAGGAAGAGTCGCTGTACTTGCTGGGTAAACATGACTTAAAACACCACAGGGAAAAAAAAAAAAAAAAAAAGGCCACCAGCTGTAAAAGAAGTAAAACAACATACAGCTGCCTCTACAGAATGGCACAAAGATGAATCAGTCATCCCCTGCAACTGCTGGAGAAAAATCCCTGATCCTTTAAATGTTGCATTCTTCAAAAAAAGCTTACCAGAAGTCCACACACAAGCCCCAGCTTTAGTCTCCAGTCTAAGGAGAAGAACACACACTTAACTTAGTGCCCCAAACAGGATCCTACATACTAAATGCAACCGTGAGAAGAATTCTGCCTTTGAATTGGAAGTCTTCTAAACTATGCCATTCAATTGCCATAAATCAAATGTTGCCAAACCACCAAATAAATTCTACAATGCTATTACTTCTCTCTGTTGTACTGGATTTTTCTAAGAACATACCTTACTTAGACCTTAACTTACAATTGATATTGGGGGGGGGGGGGAAGATGTCACTACATCAAAGCGCATCTTTGATTCCTCAGCAGAAAAAAATCATCTGGTGTTCACAGTTGCTTATTGAATATAAAATTATTAGTAAAACCTATATCCATCCATCAGCTATTGAACAGGCAGGCTATGGAGAATTCATTTGGCTTATTTTATGTAACATTTAAAAGAAGAGAAAGTATATGACTTCATGGCAAGGTAAATTAGTCTCTTATTGAGCACCAAACTGCTACAAGACTGCCTTTGGTACCAATCTGCCTAGTGTAATTTTAATTCAGGTACACCAAATTTATACTGCTGCCTGCAGCAATATATACACGTAGACCCCATGATGCTCCCCCAACTCTTATCTCTTCTGTTTCCTGTATGTAGCTTGATACTGTAGTACAAAGCAAAGGGGTACGGATTCTGAGAATTGTAATTTGTTTCCTACTTCTGTTGGCCAAGCATATAATTACATCCATGACAGCTAATATTTTCAAACAAGTATCAAGACACATTGGACTACTGCTGTGAAGAAAGTCAGCACTATCATAAAAACACTAGGAACTCAAAGTGCACGTTAGAGCTGCTTTCTTTTACCTCCTGTGTAGTAATTTCAGTTTCAGTTCTGCCAAAGATACCATTGCTAATAAACCCACTCTTGACAGCCGGAGTTACACGTGAGCTACAATTCTGTCCAAACTACACATTAGCCACTTTTTTAATTTCTGAAGCCTGCCTTCACGTTTACTGTGGAGCTATTAAAATTAGAAAGGTATGTTTTGGAGGTGTTGAAGACTGCATAGAAGCTCTCTTGAATCCAAACAGTGAAGGGCAGAGCAGTGGTTCAGGAATGAGGCAACCACTTGAAGATGCAGCTGCAATCCCTGGTTTTGGCCAGAGACCTCCTCTGTACCTGATTTACCTGTAGGTAAGTGATCGAACATTGTAATTGCAAATCACATTTTCTTTCTGACAACAGTTCATTGATATCATAAGATTCCCAAAAAGCAGTTATCTGAATTTTAACATGTTTATTTAGCATTAAAATTTGAAGCTCTCAGTTCTATCTCTTCCACTAATCTCAGCAACATAACTAAGAACTACTTCATTTTCCTCCATTTCTCGCCCTACTACATTATCTATGGGGCTGATTTATATTCATTATGCAGACAAGGAGATATTCTGGTCACAAAGTGAATAGCTCGATAAGGCTCTGACTGTATGGCAGAAACAGGGCAGCTTCAGGACATGAATAAGAAAATCTATCCTGGTCATCCAAGGTTCTCTATTCACTGATGTTTTATTTCTGTTTTTTTTTTTTTTTTTTCTCCTTGGGATTACACCTGACATTCAACTTGCATTACAGTAGTAAAGTTTAATATTATTCCTCCTCATCTCCCAGGCACCGCTTTCAAATAAATTAATGGGAAAAACAACCTAAAAAGAAGTCAGGTTTCAACTGATACTGCATTTGAAGAAAACAGCATGGAAAAGCATCCAGAAGAGGAGGTAGTTTGAGAAACAAACACTGTTTGTTATCACTAACTGGGGACTATACACAGTTAAGTATTTATGGTCTTATTTGCTGGTCAAAGCAAAATACATTTTTGTGCTGAATTAAAAATCTGGAGTTGAGCCCTTAAAATCCCACAAAATCCAAAGGGAAATTAAGTTGTTTTAGGGATGCTGCTCCACAAAGTAAGCATAAACACCACCATGGCCCTGCTCTAGAGTCAATGTACCGAGTACTGCAGCCTCTCTAACCTCTTTTGCTTCTTCCAGCGTACACCCCTAAAAAGAGCTACAAGCAGATGCCTCCCTTTACTTGGGAATAAAAGTCTACAATTCTCTCTGGAAGGCAGGTGACCATCACATTTAATCAAAAGAAAGGGCAAGACCTGGCTCTCTTCTTGAAAGCCTATCCAGGAGAGGAAGAGATGGCAGTGGTATGCCTTTACAAAAAGGGCCAAGTGGCTTTGACACTCAACCACTACGTGGCAGTTGTATTCAATTACCTTTAAGTTAAAGAACCTTTTTTTAATCTATTAGCTCCTTATATATTTAATTGTAAGGAGTCATTCAGTGAGTCTTAGATCAAAAAAAAAAATGCCCTCATTGTTGAAGGCGAATAGACTACATAGTAAGCTACACAATCTTTTGTGTTCTTTCCAGTGGCAGGATCTGCAAATTCTTTCTGTAGAGATTGTGGCTTTGGTCCCATGTTCAACAGAAAGAATGGAAGAGCACACTATTTAACCTACAGCATGATGTTGTAATAATGTTCTGCAAAATGACGGAGTAAGGTCTGAGTGCCTCCCCTTCCTAGGCACTTGCTCTGAAGATGGTTATTCTTCCAATTTATTTTATTTACTGCCTGCACAAGCCAATGTTTTTATAAGTATTGATTATAGATTTGTAACACACCTGAAGAAGCTCCCAGCCCTCACGGAACAATGCATACACACTCCAGGATCACTAAACAAGAAACCCCATTAAGCAGTAACAATAGTTTTCCTGGCATCTTCTTGATCAGCTTAGAGTTGAGATGTGATCGCACAGAGGAGACTTGCTGACTAGTAATTAATCTCATCAAGAATTGCTTTCAACTGAAGGCACTATGCTCTCTTTCATGAAGCTGATGGCATTTGTTAGAAGCTGTCACCCAAAAACGCATGATTTTTTAGTTATACATAGAAAGTACTGAAAGCTAGAAACTTTAAGTCATTTGGTTTCTTTTCAAAGTAGCTTTATTTATTTATTTATTTTGAATGCTGCTAGATACTGAAACTGCTTCCAGCAAAACATTAGCTTATCCTTTTGTTACCATGACATATACCTGAAGCAGACTCTTTTTGACACAGCTCCTGTAGCTGGCTGAAGGGACCACCTTGCCGGTACTTGGTATAATTAGACAGCAGGCTACATGCTCAGCACAGTGTTTTAAGACTCCTTGCAAAACAGACCGCAGTTCCCAGGGTTTACTGCTTTGGGAGTACAATCAGAGCAAAGAGTAAAGGCCAGCCCAGCCCACAATGCTCAGATTTTGTTTTTTCATCGCAGGTATTTTGCTGTGGCATTCTTTTTTTGGTTCACTCTTTTCCAGCAGATGAGCTGTCAAATCTTTCTCTTACAGCAGACTGTAGACAAACCTATACACTTTTCCTTAACTATGATATGAAATTGAAATGTCTTTGTAATGCAGATCCAGTACATCAGTAAGGCAGGACTGTAAAACAGAAGTAGTATTGCTAAGTCATTTAAGTGCGTCTATAAATAAGTCCACATTAAACTTCTACACTGCTGGAGTTAACACTGAAAAAAAATCCCATATCCATGACGTGTATCTTCTTATGATCTTAGCTAAAAAGTACCTGACAATATCATTGCTATGCTTTTAGCACAGGTGGGAAGTGCACTGGTAATTCACGTAGAGGTTCTCTGAGGTTTTACGGTTGCAATTATGCATACATCTTTAAGAAAAATTCCCATAAGTCATCTCAATTTAGCAAGCTTTAACACTGACATCATGTTTCGCTTTATTACACCACTCTCAAATTTTTTATGGCCTGAACTTTTGCTCACTCAAATTTGCTCCTTTGCGTTTATTTGCTGTCACACACCTGTGAGAAAAGGAGGCAAGGCATGTCAGTGCAGCTGTTATCCTGATGCACACTTTATCCAAACCACCATAGGAACAGAAAAACTAGTATCTGTACGCTTCGTCACTGGCATCATCATGTCTGTACAATTGCCCTGTCACAAATGCATGCTCATAGCTTATTTTCTGTTCCCAAAGTGCTAACCAAACGGTGCAGAAGACCCAGCACATGACTCAGATGTTTTGTAATGACAGTCTCCAGCACTGTCATCTGCCCACCCCACACAGTGTGGTTTGCAGATGCGCTAGTTCAGACACACCATGGTGGTGAATGCCACCATAAATTCAGGATTTCCTCCCCTTCCGCTGTCCCCGTGGTTGGTACTCCATCACATGCTGTCAGAAATCTTTGCATGCAACCTCAGTGATCTGAATCAGAGCCAATGCTGTAACTACTGAAAATCTGCTGCCAGTACGAATCAACTAATTTACTGATCAAATTCATGACAGAAGCAGGACAAAGTGCTGTTCAATATCAGGGAGTCCCTAAAATATCTTGTTTCTGATGCTAATGCTCTGAGTTCTGCACCAAGCACACAAATAAGGATATTAGCACAAACAGTTGATTCCAACACAGGTATTTTAAACATAGCTTATTCTACAGTTGTATTTTTTCCACTTTAGGAACTTAATAAAAAAGGAGGTCTAACAGGGATCAGCGGGCAGTCATCCTTCTCCTCTGCTGCAGAAGATAAAATTCTGACCTTTGGTTTCTAAGTAATCCAAGCCAGTCTTTAAAAGACAGCTCATATTCAGAAAGCAAACAAGAGGAGCTGTATCTTGGAATTTCATTGCTAATGAAAGACAAAGAATTCAATCTAGTATTTCATGATTATAGTACCAGCCTTGTTAAATACAGAACAAAAAAATACCTTACACCAGATCACACCATACTTACACTTAGCAGATATTTTTACTACTCTCTCCTAGGAGATTTACCTTGCACTGTGAACATTTTTGCAGATAAAGCAAATCCCACACCCTTGGTAGCATTATGTTTACTATTAAATAATAATTTACAGCGTTTTTAAGACAAAAAATTTCACTTTCAAAACCTTTTGATGAATTACTATTACAACATTTTACTAGTCAAATATCTGCATACACAAATAAGTGTGTTCCTTTGATTTTTAATCTTCTGGGTGAACAGGTGTGTATTTTAAAAAGCAGATCTACCTATAAGAGCTGGCCAGGTGAAGCACATAATCCCTGCAACAATGCCCAGAGAATTCCTCATCCACCAAATAGCCCACCCTTTAAATCCATCTCTCCCCAGTTCTGAGATCAGGATGCCACGTGGGACCGTGTCAAAGGCCTTACAGAAGTCCAGGTAGATGACATCAGTTGGTCTTCAACTGATGCAGTCACTCCATCAGAGAAGGCCACCAGAATGGTCAGGCACGATTTGCCCTTGGTGAAGCTGTGCTGGATGTCTTGGATCACCTCCTTGTCCTGCACATGCCCTTGACATTGCTTCCAGGAGGATCTGTCCCAAGATCTTCCCAGGCACAGAAGTGAGGCTCCCGGGTCTGTAGCTCCCTGGGTCTTCCTTTCTAACTCCATCAGCCAGTTCCCTCAGGACCCTGGGATGCATGCCCTCAGGGCCCACAGACTTGTGCCTTGATTGATCCAGTCCTTAATTTTTACCCACAAGCTCTCATCCTGTCAGTGCCTGTTTGGGACAATTCATGGGTATTTCCCTGCGGCTTCCTGAAGTGCTGGTGTCCCCTGGTTCTTCTCTGTCACTCTGAAGTACATCGCTTTCCCTCACTGACTCTAGTTTAAAGCTCTGCTAATGAGGCCAGCCAGCATGCCACACGGGGCACTCTTGCCCCATATGCTCAGGTGTGCCTCATCTGGTGTCAGCATGCCTGGACTCTCAGATGTGCACCTAGAATTGTAGAGGTCAAAACCCCAAGTGTGGCACCAGCCACAAAGCCATTCACCTGATCCCTTTGTCTCCTTGGGTCCCAGTCAACAATAAAATGGAAATTCCATTTATTCCTTATGTCCATTGCTTTCTAATTAGTTTCTTAATCATTGAAACATTTTTATGTAGATAAACCTGATAATATACTTTAAGATAATATAAAATATATTTTAGAGCTATACCTCTTACAAAGAGGATGAATTAGGATCTTGCTATAAAAATGATAACAAAATAAAGACAAAGAAAGAATTTACATAAAGTGCTATGTTTGAGTAAAAGAGATAAAGTGTGATGCCGATGTGAAGTTAGGAGATAAAGTGAATGAGGACATGAACGAACTGAGAATGAATGAAGCTGCTTTGCATTTACAAAGCTTAGCAAGTTAAATCTGACATATAAATGTTTTCATGCTCATCTAGATCACTTGTATTGTTATACCAAAAAATACAGCGTGAGACAAAATCACAGCAGTTACACAGGCTGCAGTATTTTAATGAACATTGTCCCACAAAAGAAAGCAACTTCCAGTTAATAAACCAGCAAATATTAATTAATCGGTTCAAGTGCATTCCTGAGAGCACACCAGAACTGCCATCAGCAGCTGAAGAGAGACAGATGCAAAATGCAGTACTGCTGAACTGTTACAGGCAGAACAGACGTACAGTCTACGAAATCCAAAAGAATGTTTTTTTCAGTTTAAACCTGAACAAAGTGGAAACAGACACAGGGATCTTTTCTGATTAACAACTGCTTCCATGGAAAAAAAAAAAAAAAAAAAACCAACACCACATATCACTAACAGAAGATAAAGAAATCACACCAAAAAAATGCACAGACAGTGCTTTACCAAAATAAACTCAGTAAGAGAAAACATAAAAGGCACCACAGAAAATTTTTCAGTCTTTCCAGTGACTTTGCTCTATGTAAAACAATGACAAAAATTAATAAACTGATAGTTAAAAAGAAAAGAGAAGCTTATTTTTTCTCTACTTTTTAGAATGTAATGCAAAATGTCAAGTATGTAGCCCCAGAAAACAAGGTAACAGAAAATAAAAACTGAAATGATGTCTTAGGCCATCAACAATAATAACTGCAGCCTGGCAACTACCCAGAATCAATATAGGGAAGGGGAAAAAAAAAAAAAAAAAAAAAAAAGAAAAAAAAAAAAAAAAAAAAAAGCAGGCTGCAACACTCAGATAACATCAGGAAGTCAATTGAGGCAAAGTGGTAAAGAAAGGTTCAATTTCGTTTTTCAGATAACACCGTACCACGGGACTACTGATGCGCTGGTAAACGGCATGGATTAATAGCAAGCATTCTCCAGAGCTTAGAGAGACACAAATTCCATTGGACTATGCAAATAAAATAAATAACAAAAATCATCTATGAGCACAAGAGACCTGCTTTAAAAGATCAACTTTTAAGCCAGAAGTATAAAGAACAATTTGCTCTATAGTCCTGTTTTTCTGTTTTAATCCCTTTATTCAAAATGCAACACAAATAAAAATCCCACTAATCTCTCACATGTTTTTATATCTTGCCATTGGTCGTGTCCGGTGATACCAACTTACTGGGAGATGTTGAACTTGATGAAATCAGCAAAATGCCTTTTCCCATCATTATTGGAAGGATTTCATAGGTAAACTCAAAAATGTTAGCAACTCGATGCATTTCACTAAGTAACTTTGCAATTGCAGTGACGCTGTACAGCACAGAGCGGAATTATTTACCAATATAACCACAGGTTTTGAGTACATGACCACACCTGAGCATTCATGCTCTAATTCTCAACAGAGCTAACACAGCTGAGGGACAGGCGGCAAGAGGAACATGTATTTAGGCTACTGGCACGTGTAAAATGTCAGCAGGCTTTGCCTTTGCTGCAAATGAACAGTACCCATCAACAGTTTTATTTTTCTTCGGGTTCTTTCGAATGTCTCTTCTTAGTCATAAATACTGAAGTAATAGTACTTTTAAAAACATTTCCCGAATCTTTTTGTATTGTTAAATATTACTTATAAACTTAGGTCATTCTGTTCATCCTATACAAAGTATTTACAAAAAAAACCACCTTCAAACCCTTTTTTTAAGATAGTTACTTTGATTGACAAACAGGAAACATTGCTGTGTCTAAGTTTCTGTTAACAGGAAATACTAAAAGGCTATGAATAATCTTTAAGCTAAACCCACTGTCTGTTGGGGTAATGCATGTACATGTATATATGCACAAGGATGTCATCCAACTTGTGTCACCAACTGAGGTGACATCCTGTGTGCCATCAAATCAACAGAGCTGCAATTCTTCCCTTTGCTTTTTTTTTTTTTTTTTTTTTGCAAAGTGGCAAAATGCTGCATCTTCTAGATATTTCCTCATTGTTTGAAGTCCAGAAAAATTCAGCTCTGTGACCACGTTCTACAACAAAGCACCATCTGCCATATGGTTCTACAATATTTAATAGTGAAATCCTCATTAACAATTAAATACAAATTATCAACACTGAAAAACAAGGGATAAAGTTTGAAGACAACTCAAAGAACAACCCAGGACTTCCCTACCTAAATGAGTTTTATGGGAAGGAAAATACATAAGAAACCTCTTCATCCCAGACGTTTATCTGACCCCACTCCACCATAATTACAGGTAGCAATTATGGGCTAAAGTTGCGCCAGGGGTGTTTTAGGTTGGATGTTAGGAAGAACTTCTTTACCAAAAGAGTTGTTAGACATTGGAATGGGCTGCCCAGGGAAGTGGTGGAGTCACCATCCCTGGAGATCTTTAAAAGACGTTTAGATGTAGAGCTTAGGGATATGGTTTAGTGGGGACTGTTAGTGTTAGGTCAGAGGTTGGACTCAGTGAACTTGAGGTCTCTTCCAACCTAGACACTTCTGTGATTCTGTAATTCAAGCTGTATTCAATGAGCTCTTGTTAAAATATCCATGTATGTTTAAACAAGGGTAACCATTACAAGCAGGGAATGTCAAACAGGAACTGCTGCATCACCTTTGGATTTCCAAGACCTTGGATTCTTATTGAAATGGAGAATCATCTAGACTGGAAAAGACCTTCAAGACCTCCAACCATCAACATCACCTATCAAGTCCCACCACTAAGACAAGTCATAACATGATAAATAACATGAGAAGTCTCTTAGCATATTTTACAAATGACAAACTTTAAAGAATTAATCTTGGATGCAATTCAGCTGCTTCCTTTGCCAGAGGTCACTATCAGGAACATAATTACTTTTCTGATGTAAATGAAGCCTTAATCACAGAGTGGCTGAGGATGGAAGGGACCTGTGGAGGCCACCTGGTCTGATCCCCTGGCCAATGGGCCAAGGGTTGGCCACCCAGAGCAGGGTGCCCAGGCCCATGTCCAGATGGCTTCTGAAGCTCTCCAAGGAGCAGATCCCACAGCCTCTCTGGGCAACCCGTGCCAGTGCTCGGTCACCCACACAGCACAGATGTGCTTCCTGATGCTCAGGGGAACCTCCTGTGTTTCAGGTTGTGCCCACTGCCACTGTCACTGGGCACTATGACAAGAGCCTGGCTCTGTCCTCTTTGCACCCTCCCTTCAGGTATTACACACAGGAGCAATGATCACCCTGAGATTTCTCTTCTCCAGGCTCAATAGTCCTGGCTCTCTCAGCTGTTCCTCGAAGGTGAGATGCTCCGGCCCATTCACCAACCTAGAGGCCCTGCGTTGGACTCTGCAGTGTGCCCATGTCTCTCTTGCACTGAGAAGCCCAGCATACCTGATGAGGCCTCACCAAGGCTCAGCAGAGGAGAAGGATCACCTCCCTCAACCTGCTGGCACTACAACATACTGCTTGGTGTCCACCAGGACCCCTCGGTCCTTTTCTGCAAGGCTGCTTTCCAGCCAGACAGCCCCCAGCACGTCCTGGTGCCTGGGTTGTTCCTCCCTCCCCAGGTGCAGATGATCTTGGCCCTTCATGAAGTTCCCATCAGCCAACTTCTCCATTTTGACAATTTTCAATCTACCTCCTGTCTGTTCATCCAGCCCACAGTTCATCAGCTTTTCCACAAGGACGCTATGTCAAAAGCCTTCCTGAATTGAAAGCAGACAAGCTCCAATGCTCTCCCCTCATCTACCAAGCCAGTCATTTCATAGTAGAAGGTTATCGGGTTGGTCATGTGTGTCTTCTCCATTTTAATGGTCAAGACTTACTGGTAATGACTGTAGCACGCACTGGTACTTACAGACAGTAACTTCTGGTCGTCATTTTGGACCTACAGCTACTAAGGTTAGAAACTACTTTACTGACCATAAGGATAGAAGAGAAAAAAAATTTACAACTCAATTTAAGGGGATTTCCCCCTCCCTAGATTTTAAATATTAACACAAAAGCAATGTGCAAAATACCAAGAATGCAGTTTTTAGGTAGCTTTCCAAGTTAATAGAGGGGATAAAACTGAGCAACTACTCCAAAGGAGAAGGGTGGGCAAAGACAAATAAAAAGCTGTGTGGTCTGGCAGCCTCATGGTCTTCAGCACCATACTGAAACATTCTTGGTTTCATTAGTACACTCTGCCACATTTCTAGCTTATAACTACTGTGTTGTTTGTTTTTTCCCCTAGAGTGCTCAAAATCTCCAAAATCAAGAGTTTTCTCTGGTTTGCCCTTACACAGTATTAAAATAAGTATTTTGTTTAGTAAGTCCATGCACAATAAAGCCTACTGGACAACTACACAGATTGACATTAACAAACAGGTATCTTTGGCTTCTAAGAAGGCAGAGCTATCAGTAAAATACTTGAATATGTCAGAATCCACATACCTAGAGTGTCGAAATATGTCAATATCTGAATATGTCAATCTTAAAAATGACTGCAAACTTACAAAGATGTGAAGATGATTACAAGCTGGATAAAACCTTGAGAGGTTTGTTTACCATGGAGGCCACGATCTAGATGAATTAGACAGGAATTTGATAGTATGACTTTTAAGAGCCTCTATAGCTTACTGCCTTAAAACAAATAATGTGAATACTAAATGCATAATACAGGAACGTTATCAACTAAAAGGCACTAGGCCTACATGCAGCACAGTCAGAATATTAAAAGATATCCTTTCAACGAGAACCAGCATCTTACGCCCTTGAGACCATGCACTGAATAATGAGGTAGATGGAGACTGCAGAGAGGAACATAGGAAAGTTACAGATGTGCTCAGGCTAAAAAGCACTGCTCCACGTGCGATAACACAAGGCAAACCTCTCGTAAGAGCTCAATTCCACATTCACACCTTCCCCTGACCTCATCATATGGAAATACCCGAGTGGGCCGACAGGTCCCCTGGATCGGTCCTGGTGAGCAAAATCAGCTTCTGCTCTCACCAGGATACTTTCCCTATGCGAAGGACACCAGAGAACAACAGGTATCCTTTTGTACCATTTAACTGCAGGAATGGCAGGGACTTTTTTTTAACAGATTATTCGTGGCCTGCAAATTCAACAGCACTGAAGGAAATTCCATCCCTCAGTGGAATTAATAGACACTGTTAGACAATACAATAGCCTATTAGGAGCATAGGAAAAGAGAAGGAAATTGTCTGTGTCATTGCCTGCCATTACGATGCTTTAATCCTACTTGGAAAATGCTCAATTCCACCTTAAAAGGGGAACACTGCCACTTAGCCCTCGGGTGCTTTTTCTTTATGAATATACCAGAGATGCAATTATGCTCTTTTTCAATACTTTGCCATCCCTCACTGAGCAAGATAAATTTATTAAGCCCCCTGTTTTATGATGGAACTCACCACGAAAATGAAAGATTAAGAGCAGCGAGTTGCTGCAGCTCTCCTGCAAACTCACTGGGCTGAAGCAAAATTCAGCACAGTCCTGATGAAGTCTCCTTAGTGAGTTATAAAAAGACTTTCAGAAATTCCCTACCGCTACCAAAATATGTTGCTTCATGTATCCAGAATGCCATTTCCCGTCCTCACAGCTGCATTACACCACGGGTTGCCGCTGTCATTCTGCGCGAGTGAGTCGCAGGGTGGCTTTCTCCTGAGCTCTCTCCCTACAAATGAGGAAGTTTGCTGTGAAACTTCTTACCCATAAATCCACCTCCACAGCTCAAGCCTGCCCAGTCGCCCGTATTTTACTGCAATCCTTCTATGCAATGGTAGGCTTCCCCACTTGCTGCCATAAGCAAGTGTCATTAGCATGCTCCCACTTCCAAAAAGAGAACTACTGAAATTTTTAACAAGGTCTTCCATCTCATCAAAGGCAGATACTAATTTAGTCTGACATATGCTACCTCTCATAAATCCATCCACATGTATTCCATTTTTCCATTTGCCTCCCTGCCTTCAATTATTCTTTTTAAAGTTTCTTCTATTGCTTTGCTATAGAAGAAAAAAAAAAAGATTAAGAATTTTCAAGCTGCCAGAACCACCTCTACTACTCTATTCTAAAAAATAGCTGCTTCATTTGCTCTTTTGAAGTTAAATTACCATCTCTGTTTTGATACTGCTGTTAGTTCTGTGTTTTGAAACGTTTGCTACAAGACTTTCTGAAATACTGCCTCCTCCCTCTAGCCCCCATCAAACGTGAGCACTGGGAACTTTAGACTTCATCTTCGTTTCACTTGAAGAAATTCCACTGTCAGAGTTTCTTACCATACACCCTATTTCAGTCTTAATCGTGACCCTATGTGCAACATGACCAACTGCATCAAAAATGAAGGCAAAACATTAATATAAACCGGGGATGATAGTTCTAATCACAACCTCCTGCTTACTGCATAACGCCCCGCTTCCTGTCCTGTTTTGTAGTTAACAGATAAAAAGCTTTCTACTTCTTGGATTATTTTCCTTTACAAGGTCAAACTCAGCTTGATTTCTGGCAAGATCCTATTCACACTTTAAAACTTCTGAACTCTCTGACAACTTTCATTTTTTCAAACAACCCCTTTTGCCACTCCTTGCAAATTCTTGGCTAGCTTCTGATATTCTCCTTGGCTGACTTTTCTTTTAGTCGGGTCCGTGATTCTTCTGCTCGTGTACTCTGCCTTTTCCTGGGATGCAAATCCAAATACAGGTTTTCTAATTCTGAACCATGGAGGTTCCAAGAACCCAACCTTAATTCCCTTAGCTCTTTGTTTCACCTAATTTCAGTCTATTTCCCTACAGCTTTCAGTCTGCACTTCCGAAATTCAAAACCTTTAATTGGAAAACCCTTTAAATTTAAACCACGTAAACCTCTGATTTATTCAACCAACCACTCATTGTAAACTCGATTTCTACAAACGGCTCTTCTCGAATGTCCCCAGTGATTGTAAACCCAAGATCTAAGGAACATTATTTCTGTTTAGATCAGCAACTGTGTGTGAACACTGCATCCAGGAATAACCAGTCCCTAGACCTAGTAATGAAATTAAACTCTCCACAATATATTGGGCTAGAATAACAGCTTAATTGTATTTACTGTATTCCAATATAATTTCCTGAATATTTAATGTAAGAAAACTTGTCTGCACCTGAAATTACCATGTGCAGAAGACTCTGATTCAGTGAAACCATACAACCCCACCTCAAT
This sequence comes from Aythya ferina, assembly GCF_964211825.1. NCBI lineage: Eukaryota > Metazoa > Chordata > Aves > Anseriformes > Anatidae > Aythya > Aythya ferina. The sequence continues at coordinate 26,120,977 of NC_140297.1, read as the reverse complement.
AATGCACTTCACATGAGATAACCATGTAGGAGACACTTGTGCTGGAATGTCTTATCCCTTCCTCGTTGTTCTTCACCTGAGAGCATCCACTCTTTGAATGCTTAGTATTTACAGGAAAATATTTATTGTTCCTTTCCCTGACAAAAAATATTAAAGCTTCTGCCAAGATTTCTCATAACAAACGTAATTAAAACATAAAGCCAGGTCCCAGAAATGCTCTATATATTGTACCACCGGCACAAAGAAGTTTTAAGTTGTTAACTTTTACAAATAATGAAAGTTAGCATCACAATCTCTGATTACAACACAACACAACCTACTGTATTACTACCCTGTCTGTAGAGTTCCCTATGCCTGAAAAAATGCATAAACTCACGTTATGTGCCAGAATATGCATAGCTCAAGCTACCCAAACAATAGCTCAGTATCTCAAACTACTTTACAAATGGGGATTAATAGAGTTGTTAAACATCTTGCTGTCCATTTTACAGAGCTCAAATACCAGCATAAAGGGTTCAGTGACTTATTCAATATTACAAGAGAAATCAGCGCCAGAGCCTGAGGCTATTTAATTCCTTGTTTCGTGCTTCAGCCAAAACCACCTTCCTCTCCTAATGCTGTAACCAAAGCATGGACACAGGAGCTACAGTGGAGAAGCAAATTTAAGGAAAGAGCAAAAACCCCTTTGTGATTTCAGAAGGAAGCTACGCATCTTTATTTATCTGTACAGATTCTTAATCAACCCACTCAAAAACAGATGAATTTCTCATATTCTGTACTCATTTTAAATATAACATAGCCTGCAGATCCTTCTGCAAGTCCTGCCTTTGACATCCACCTCCCAGAAGTACCCTAACTCATGCCAGGACTACTTCATTTAGAGAATCATAGGCTCACTGAGCCTGGCAGGGAGATGTGGAGATCATCCAAATTCAGCTCCGTATTCACTTAATCGAAACACGAATAGAAGCATGAGCAAGGCAGGAGCCTGGGACCGTAAAATGCTTGTGGACAGGTTAACTCTGACGTATGACTTCCTGATCCAAAACAATTCATCAACATCTTAACAGCCATGGGTAAATACCATACCAAATGTTGAATCAGCCAAGAAGTATTTCCTTTTTCAACACTGAGACTTGAAAATGTTTTCAGCATACCTTATTTTGATGTTTATTAGGTAAAGAATAATAATATTTTGGAGAGTAATGATTTCCAAAGTAATTATAGTGTCAAATTGTTTCAGACTCATTCTTCATCATAATTCACAAACCTGAATATGTTTTAATGAGAGAAATGGGGAATAACTATAGGAAAAAATTACTCCTTCAACTGATTTTTAAATTAAAAAAAAAAAAAACAAAAACAAAACAGCATACAGTTCCTAAGAAATTTCAAGACAACTTCAGTAAATACAACTGTCATTTATACTTTACACTAAGCTACGGTCATGGTACTTCTTGTAAAACCTCTTCAAGGCTCACTTGAAAAAAAAAAAGAAAAGCACGAATTCAGATTCCTGAAGAAAATGTGAACCAAACATAATCCGGAAAACTGAAATGCCATACTCACCTTGCACCACAGAAGAGAGAAAGAAGCTATGAAGCACTCACAAGTGCTTACAACCCCTTTGTGTAAAACTAGTCGAAGCACGGAGGAGACATCTGCAATATCCCTTCCATTCCTGTTAGCTTCCCTTATCCCTAGGGACACCTCTCGTCCCACCACAAGTTGCCCTCCCCAAGCCCCTCAGCCAGGCAGGACAAAGTCAGAGCAGCAGAAACTTGCACAAGGAGGGTCAGCAGCAGACACCAAACAGCTTTAAATGGTTCAACACGTACCTTGTGCCAGAAAGAGGGCACTAACTGAAGGTGTAGCCATCAGCTACCAAGATATCAGACTTGTGGGAAGAAAGAGAGGCGAGCATTCATCTTCCACCCTAATTCCATCCAGGACAGAGGAAGGATGGCTCATAAACATTTATGATTTGGACAATTAATACATTCCCAGGTGCCAAAGCATGCAAAGATATGAGGTAATAAATTGTGCACTGCTGGCCAACCCTGCCCAATTAGCCTGCTATGTCTGGGAAGCAGCAAATTTTGTGTCCAGAGAGGGCTTACGAAGCTGGTGAAGGGCCTAGAGCACAAGTCCTGTGAAGAGCGGCTGAGGGAACTGGGGTTGTTCAGTCTGGAGAAGAGGAGACTCAGGGGAGACCTTATTGCTCTCTACAATTACATCAAAGGAGACTGTAATGACGTGGGGGTCAGTTTCTTCTCCCAAGCAAGAAGCCACAGGACAAGAGGAAATGGCTTCAGGTTGAACCAGGGGAGGTTTAGGTTGGATATTAGGAAAAATTTCTTTACTGAAAGGGTTGATAGTCATTGGAGCAGGCTGCACAGGAAAGTGGTAGTGTCACCATCCCTGGAGATATTTAAAAGACATGTGGATAAGGTGCTAAGGGACGTTGTTTAGTGGTGGGCTTGGCAGTGCTCGGTTCATGGCTGGAAGAGATCTCCAAGATCATCAAGTCCAACCTCAATGATTCTGTGACTCTTCAGCGCCAAACCCCAGTCAACTCTGCAAAACTCAACTGAAGACCAATAAACCACACGATTTCTGCTTTTGTTTTCATAGAAAACCATCCTGAAAAAAACAACAACAACAACAAAAAAAAAAAAAACACCACACATTTGATTGTATTTTTGCACAACCACTCACACCAGTGATGCGACACTCCAAATACCAAGAAATTCCCCAAGCCTGCAGTGACCCCCGGGCAGCCACCTACTCCAACACAGACAAGATCAGCAACCATAACACACAGTCCTAGAGCAGAGCACGGGATCCGTGACAGGGAAATTACAGGCTCCAACAGAGCAGAATTGCAAGTAACCCTTGACTTGAGCGCTTCTCTTCACAGCAAGTTTCTAAATAAGTTTCCTGCTCAGGCAATAACCAGGATTCAATCTTGATCAGTGTGATAAATAAAATGTTATTTGTTCATCCTCCTGCCTATATTTCAGTACTTCTCATAGTCCAAAGCATCTCCACTTATGGGACAAAAGGCCTCTCCTAAATGCCAACAGAATCTCCTTCCATCTCTTTGCTCTTCCATCTTAGCGCTCTTCTCATTTATTTCTTAAATATCTACCTGAAAATTCCCTCGAAAAAATAGTTTAACCATCAGAGATTTAAAGACATTTATACTGTCGAGACCCTTGAGTGGCACTCACTACCCACTCGTTTTGCAGGATACACATTCAAATGCCAATTCTGTTAATTATTTCAGAGCTCACCTGTAGAAGGAGAGAGGAGGAGCAATACCGTGAAATTCACACTAAACATCTCAAGTTTGGATTGGACTTTTAACACTGCTGTGTAGCAGAGTAGCTGAGCACAAATTGCTCCATTTTAACAAAGGCAAATTGGTTTTCAGCAGTTCAGAAAATACTCCTAAGTTGCTTTGTGTTTTTTCTCTCTCAGTTATACTATGCGTAAGACAACTAAGAAAAGTATTAACAAAAGACATTATGCACAGGAACACATTAAGTTGTCAAGAATGGAAAAATTCTTACACGGTTACTGTCTCTTTGGCTAGTGAGCATCATTTCCATGCGCTGGGCAGCTGAAGAGAGTGATCTGCTAAATCTGTATGCCAGAAGTGCGAGAGGGGACAGAGCACAAGTCCCCATTGCTCAGTGCACTGACCACTGACACATATTTGCTGGACAGAAACTGCTTATCAAAGGTGGATGTTGACCTCCTAGCAGCGTGCTGAATTAGCAAAGCTGTGAAAGAGGCAACGTGGGATCCCAGAGGACCACAAGCTCCCCAGGACCCGCAGGGTTTTCCCCAGCTGCTCTTCTCCAGATCCCTGCCCCGAGTGATGCCATGGCCGAGGGAGTCACGGAGTGGAAAGGGAGAAGGCTAGGCAAAAGTAGCTTTTCATTTTCCACAGCTTCTGCTGTGCTTCTTCCTCTTAGCGAAGCCTTCCTCGAGGTCTCACTTCTGCTTTCCCCACGTGCCCAGAGGATTGCACGTGTCTGCGGTGCCTGGGACAGAAAGCACTCGCATGGGATCTCCCAACCTCTTCCACACTCCTCGCTACATGCAGCTTTTATTCTGTCTTCCTGCTATCTACAATGCTAAAATAATTAAAGCAATGATTCTTTTACTTTGGGTAAGCTCGTTAAGAATGCTCTGTTCCTAAAGCCATGACAAATGGACTCTCTCATTACTTCAACAAACAATTGATGGACTGTTACTATCACTTGATAATACATAACATGAAATAAATATAGCACGAAGATCTCAAGAAGAAAATTGTTTTATCTAAATAAAAAGAGAATATTCTTGTAACACTTGGGCATGATAGCATAATTCAGACAGCCTGCAGTAATACACCAAAGCAGCAACATCACTGTTAGCTCTTTCGAAACTGGAAAAGCAACAAATCTTAACATCAAGAATAGTATCAGTGTAGTTGCTTTCTGAATTCTTATGCTGTGGAACTGTAATAAATATTATAACGCAATTTTCTATGCATGATTGATAAACTTTTCAGAAGGCAGAAACATCATCTTGTCTGTTCGGACAGCCTAAGGGGGAAGGGGAGGGAGGGGGGAACTTCCATAATCCTTTGTAATACAAGTTTTCCCTACTTCATCTCCAAAAAATTTAAAGAAAACGGTCTAGTTTAATTACACGAATAATCCAGAGGGAGCACAAACACTGTTTGAATTCTTGGTGAATGACACAAGCCTGAATAAAATACTAACAACAACAAAATCCATCATCTTGGCTCTGAAAATTTTGTTTCAGTGTAAAAAATGGTATTTTACAAGCTCAAAGAACACAAGACCATTCACCTTCCTCCACCCCCCTAATAAACAAACATGGAAACCTGGTTACCTCATTCAGATCAAGAAAATATGCAAACATATATACCTTACTCTAACACAAACCACAGATGATGATAAAGCAGACTTTGCAAATCACATTCCCTCATGTTCAGCAGTGACACTTGTTAGTTGATTTAATAATTTTCATTAATAAATGTGCACAATAACAGTAAAGTGCATCTGAATAAAAGATTTTTAATTTAACAATGTGTACATTTCAAGTACTCCACCATATCTGGCTTTTTCAAGAGCCATTTCTGGAAAAATGACTATGTTTTTGCATTGTGCACTTGAGACCATTTGCACCGCTTGGAAATAAAATGCTTTTATAACACATCCCTGAGACTCAGTAGTCAAATGCTGGTATAACAAAGCACAGCTAGGTATTCCTTCCTAGCTGGAAATACCCCAAACAGCCCACATTCTTAGCCATAATTTCAAGGTACTTAAAAAGAAAGCAGAAAGAACTCTGCAACAAACCCAGCCAGGTATTTTAGCCAAGTGGCTTTTACCTTTCTGTAGCCTCTCACTTGCACTGACATATACTAAACACACATAAATTAGGGTTTAGTAAAGTTTACAAGAGTGAAGATGCTACTAGAAAAGACGAGCAATTCAGAAAGGGCAGTGACGGCCCTCTGCTAGCGAGGGAGAACCACTCTACAACAGTACACTACATTTCATGACGCAGTGTTCAAGCACAGTGACTTTAAAGAACATCTGAGGAGAGCTGAAGAAAAGCCATCTGATCTAAAGAAGGCACAATTCCGGATGAGAAAAACACAACGACCAGCACAAAGGCCACCAAATACCCTCTTCTATGTTTCACCGCGTGATTATAGTTTAGTCGCGTAAGTCAAAACATGCATGTTAAAATTCGCAGAGTTCATAAGCCTTGCTGTCATTCCCAATTTCTGTGAGCTCAGTCAGCCATTAAGAAGCCTAGGAAATGACACAAGCTCATCAGAGCTCAGCTTCCTTACTTCATTTAAGGTTACACTCGCTGGCTGACTGTAATAAAACCGTATACCGAGAGATCCTCTGCAATCTTTTCAGAGCCAAATTCAACTGTCAAAACATACCTCATAAAAAGCTGTGTTTGAAAATCAACCAAACCGCAGGAAAAGAATGTAGGAAACTTTACCTTAATCGGAGCACGGCTGAACTGTATTTTTCTGTTGGCTGGGATTTCGTCTTCATCTGGCAATCCATTAATTTCAGAGTATTCCATATCAGGCTCGTAACAGTTATTTTCGTCACTGTCATCCTGATCATCCTGTTCAGTACCTGTCTCTCCCCAGTCCGAGTTATACCTCGATCGTACCCTATACACATTGTAGTCAGAGTGCATGTACACATGGGAACTCTGGAAATTATTCACATCTTCATGCACTTCTTTTTCACTTGCATCATCGTAATGGGTCTCGGTGGCATCCGAAACGGCATCCGTTGCTAAATCTGAAACTAAATTTCTCGGTGTTTCTGCAGCTTCAGGCCTATCAGCGATGCCCTCTGCATGTTCTGACAGTTCCTTTGGTCGCAAGGCAATTTCTGCATCTGTTTTTGACTTACTCCTTGCAGAACTGTCCACACATCTTTCACTGTCAAGTACCGACTCCTGTTGACTCCCCACGGAGCTCTCACCAGGGTCAGCACTTGCTTCTGCATTCTTTTTTATTTCTTCAGTTGTTTTTGAACCTGACGGCGTGCCTGTAGACACCTTCTGTCGCGGTGCTGACGGCGCGCTATTCTGCTGAGAGTGCTCAACAGACATGGGGCCTGCAGCCGGTTTGGCTGGCGGAGACCACGTGCTGGCATCCTTCAGAGGGCTGAAGCCCTCGAGGTTTGCAACAGGGGAGGAGATATTTGCGACAGTGGAGGAGAGGTTTAGCGGGTAGTGACCAGTTACGGAGTACTCTTCGTTGTTCTCTGCCTTTTCCAGAACGATTACGTTGTGTGCGTCAGCGTTCTCAAACACGGCGCTGAGCTGACTCACCGTTGGGGAGACGGTCTCAGTCCTGGGGCTCAGGCTGTCCAGGGAATCGGTGCTGCCCCTGTGAGACTTGGAGCTGCACCACTCATCTGCGAGCTCGGTGGACGCCGCTTTCTCTTTCTTTGGGGAATAGCGATTGGAGGGGCCCGTCTCATGAGCGTTTCGCTCAAACATCTTCCGAGTTTCAGTAAACTTGGAGTAAGAAGGGCCATCGTGGATAGTATCAAACCTACTAATCCTTTCCGAAACAGAAGACTCCAACTTTACAATTGAACCGTCTGTTTTTTCTACAAATTCTTTGGGCCTGATTCGTCTTTGAGGCGATGGAGGGCCACCCTTCCCCCTGGTTTTGGGGGCAACTCCAGCGCTCTCCGTGGGCTCCATGCCCATCTGCATAAACAAGTTCTTAATCCTATTGACATTTGAGCCATATTTCCTTCCCCTGCTCTGAGAGGCCTCTCCTTCCTCTTTCGTTTTTTGGTCTCCATCTGATTTCGGTTTGTCAAAGGTGCTTTTCAGCGCCTGGAACTCAGTCCTGTAAGCATTCCTGTGAGGAGAGGCACTCCGGAGGGTCGATCTCTCTCCCGAGGACTCCGTTTTCATCATGTTTACTTCAGGGCTGCAAAACCAGCTCACATAGTTTCCCCGGTGCCGCTCTCAGTCAGCTGCTACAACCGAGATCCTGCTTGGGAAGGGTTTTCCTCAGGAGGCAGTGCCCTGCAGCGGGGCCATCCACTGGAGAAGCTCTGGAGGCAGGTACCTAAGCACAGGCAGGACGGAGGGCTTCGGAGGGCAGCAGCAGCTTCAACCTGCAACAGAAAGCAGGGTTCCCTGAATCGGCAGGCACTTGCGCTTCCCTAAATCCGAGCCCTGATTTCCCTCTGCGGTTTTTCGACAGATTTTACAAAAGAAGCGGAAAAAAAAAAGAAATAAAATACCAATCTCACGCTACACCGACACGTGGAAACTTGTCAGCCCAAAACTTTTGCACGCTGAGACATTTGCAAGCCAGGGGGGCATCGCTCCGCAGCGCAAGGCTCACAAAGAAGGACGGTGCCACGGACAGGCAAGCAGAGGCAGCATGGAAACGCTCCTCCTGATAGCGAATTTTTCCAAAAAATTTAAAAAAAAAAAAAAACGAACGCCTGAGTTACTCACGAATAACCATGGCAATGCGAGATGGAGAGATTCATGCAAGCGCGGCGGCTCCGCTTCCCCGGCTCTCTCCGGGAAATGGTAGCGGTGCCATCAAAGGCGAGGCGCTCCCCCCAAAAAAACCAGGGCTGGCAGCTCGGGGAGCTGCACCCAAACTCCCCGCAGCAGCCGCAGAAAGGGGCCGGGGTCGCGGCCGCCCCCGGAGCCCATCCCGGTGCCTGCGGGGCTCCGTCCCCCCCCTCCCCCCGCCACCCATTTCCTCGCCCCCGCTGCGCCGCTGGCTGCGGGGAGCCAAGTTGAGCCCCGGAGCCCCCCGCACACCCGCACCGCTCCCCTCCCGCACCGCCAGCACCTTGCGGCGGGGCCCCGGGGAACAAAAGCCCGGTGCCGGGGGGCTCCCCCGCAGCCTTACCCGGCCGCCCGCTCCTGCTCCTCCTCCTCCTCCTCCTCGGCGGCTCTGCGGAGAGCTGACGGCAGCCGCCAGCCGCCCCAACGCCATTGCAGGCGGCCGGGGCCGCCGAGCAGGGGGGGGAGGAGGAGGAAGAGGAGGAGGAGGAGGAGAAGGAGGAGAAGCCGCCGCGCCCCGCCGCAGCCGTCCCCTTCCCTCCCTGCCTCCCTCCGCCGGGCACGGCTCGGCCCGGCCGCTGACAGGTGCCTCACCTCCGGGGCTAGGGAGAGAGAGAGCGAGGCAGCAGGCGGCCGGCAGCGCTGCCGGGTGGGCACCGCCGCCCTCAGCTCCCCCCCGGCCAGGCTCGGAGCCGGGGTGCGCAGGACGAGGAGGGGAAGGCTGCGGGGCGGGAGGGGCGGCTGTGGAGCCGGCCGCCTTCCCTCGCCGCTGCTCCCAGCCAGCCACTGAACCCTGCCGACACGCAGGGGAAATGCGGCCGCAGCGCTCAGCAGCTGCTGGAGGGGACAGGAGGGGACAAGGGGGACGTAGGGGGACCGGGCATCTCACAGCTGGCGGCCCCATAACCTGCTGGCCCCCCCGTCACCAACAGGGAACCTCTAGGTGATGGGTGAAATCGGCAGGTAATCGCCTAGCGACTCCCAGGGAAAGTTCATTAAGCTAATTGCAGGGAAACGGCCTGGAAAAGTAGTTGCGTAAACATCCGGAAAAAAAAAAAAAATTAAAAAAATATAAAAAAAAAAAAAAAAGGGCCTGGAGATGTGCAAATTGTGCAAAATAATTATTAGGCAGACGGAATGATGGAGGTGCCAGGGACTGCAAATGAAGACATCGGGTGTACAGCCCTGCAGACTTAATTCATTAGCTTAATGAGACTGAAGCATGGCGGCTACACCCTTAAGTGCTCACAGGTGCCGGTCTCTGGTTAATCTAATTGGCACCAAGGGTGTGCAGCTCAAAATGTTCCCCTGGATATCCAGCACGCTGAAACTGACAGGAAAGCTGCAAACCTTTTAATCGTGGGCTGTGGAGTGACTTCTGCTTGGGATGCAAGGAGAGGGGCAGGGCAAGAGGCCAAGGGGGTGTCCGCTGCCCTGGGGGCCGCTGAGCATCGCCATGGCATGGCAGAAGGGTGAGGGAACGCTGGTTTCACAGCTTCTTGTGGTGAGGAGACCTGTGGTGGTTGCCTGCACCAGCACGAGAACTATTTCAACTCACCAGGACACCCCCTGTTAAATGCCAAAGCATCAGAGAGTACCACAGATCTGAGGATCCTGGCAGGGCCCTTCTGTTGGTGTGATTTTGTAGCAAAAAGCCTGTAAGAATACCAAGAGAGCTGCTTGACTCTTGAAGAGACAAACGGAGAACTTCAAGTCTCCTTGAAGAGGAATAGGGACACAGAGCAGAAATTTGAACATTTTGTTTCCTTTGTGATTTTATACTGAATATGCAGAGTGCTTGAAGATCGTAGCATGTACAAGATGTGTATCTGGAAGAGTTTTATAATTTACATTCACAAGCAAAAAAAGTGACACAAGCAAACACTAAAATGAGATGAAATAATTGAAGCAATTTTAAAAAGACTAATTAGCACCTAATTATGTAAAGATATCCACGACCATATCCAGAGCCATAAATGTTGTTTAAATTATTTTTATAGTAGAAATTAGGCAAACAAAATGGACATTTCTCCCCTCCTAATAAATATTTTTAACAATGTACCCAAGAAAACATTCATATTATTTCATGGCAGAGTAGTGCAAACTCTATGCTATGTCCTGGTGGAAAGCGGGGAAACTTGCTGATGCTCACAGCAGGAGCACACAATAGATACCAAGCTTTCCATGATGAGAAAGATTAAATATTACATTTTGGTTCTTCTTAAATGTGTTGTAAATAGGCAGCGTAGCAGTTCAAGCAGACACTGCCCGGCTTTCACACAGAATCCAATGCAAAATTATTTTAAGTAATGTTACATTCCACCAATGCCACCTCATGATCACAACCACCAAGACTTGTAGAAACTACTGGCATTTTTGGCTGCTCAATCAGAGACCATTTGGACCTTATTTAGGGGCTCCGACTTTGGCCAGGGACATCTAAGCTATTCACACACACGAATCACTTACAAAATGTTTTTCAATCCCATCCGTATTTACCTAGTGTCTATGTTAAAGAGCATTAATGTAGTCTCAAGGATAATAAACTGTATTTTGTTTTGATTAGAACATCACTTTCGAAGAGAGACTCTTCATATGTGAGCGTGGCCTTGCGCCTAACTATAAAAATCACAGTTGTGTGTCCTTTTACATTTTCAGTATTTCTGTGACAATCCGTTTAACTAGAAGGTATTTTTAGACTCTGCTAAAGCATGACTGACATTTCTGTTAATTCCTGAGGAACACTAAAATGCTGCACAGCATACTTCGGGGAAGATAAGAGACCAAGGTCCTCCTTTTATGTTAGTATAAATTCAGACTAACTTCACTGAAGTTACAGAATTACTCAGCTTGCCAACCAGTGCAAATTTAAAACCTGTTCGGTTCAGTATGTACCTATGCTAGAAAATGGCTAGAGTCATTTTACTTGTGCCAGAGTAACAACTCCATTCAAACGATCATGAATTTGCGCATATGACAGGAAGAGAGACCCCAGCTGTTTAACCTGACAGCATCACTTTAAATTGCACTCAGTATCTTTTTAAACCAGTTTTTACACAGTCCTCCAAGACTGAAAATAATTGATCTCCAGTTTATTTTAGATGTGTGAATTATATTTACTTACAAACATGACTATTTGGATGTCATTGATGGGTAGTTTTGAGTCACTTCGGTGCTTCTAAGCTACTCAGGTTTTGAGATAACAATTTATTCACGCAGCAGAGTGGCAATCCAAGTTTTTCTACGTGGCTCAGGCAAAAGAAGAAACTCATTCCATCATCCATCTCCTGTCAATGTCTTTCAAGTCCTGAAAGATAATATCTGTATTCACGGGAGTAAACGGAAACTATTTCCCTCCTCTGATCTTTGGCTGAGAAAGCCCCTATCTGCTATCCCACCAGGCCACTGCACAGGAGGATTTACTTCCTTATACATATCACAGCATAAGCAGAATTGAGTTCTATTTTTAACACTCAGACATGAATTTTTATTACATAATCTACTTTAAAGAAAAAGAACAATATATATATATATATTTATATATAAACATATGCAAAATATATATACATTTTGGAAGATAAGGTAAGTTCAAGTCAGGGTAGACCCTACAAGAGTAGCACCAGACTAAACTGAACAACAAACAGCTGCAATAAGGATTTGATAAGCTTTAATTTCAAACATTTACAATGTGTTACTGCACTAGGTGTAATTCTTCTCCATAGGAAGGCATTAATAGTTAAAAATGGGAGCTCATTAATACCGCTAATTTGGCAAGAAGATTGTGCTGTTTTTACATAGAACATGTCAAGCTACTTGAAAGCTCAAGAATAGAGTCAAAAAAATTAAAAAGAACTTTGTCCTGAATGAGCTGAAGAAAATCGGAGGTAATGATAACAAAACTGCATATTCTAGCAGTTTATCAGAAAGGCAAATATTAGCATTATGAGGGCCTAAACTCAGACTAGTAATAGCCTTTTCTCAGTTGCAGTGAGGAGACCATCACATCCAGTCTCAAACATTCCACTTTTAAACCATTTAAGAAATGTAGAGTTATGGCTAGAAAACAAAATGGAATTTTCAGAAGGGAAAGATGTGAATTGCACTCTGTGTGCAACTATTTATTGTTGAAATAGTGGTTTTGTCAATATTAAAAGCTAGAAATCTTAGGAATGCTCAAAAGAGCTGTGTTTTGAGGTATGCAGCCTCCTAACACAGACTCTCAACGCTGAACTCTGAATTTTCAGCACAACACTGAAAATTATCAGTTACCAGCCTAGCTAGATTGATGCCAGCTAGTTGCAGAAAATACACGATCTCACGGCAAAATAAAAGACTACATGTTTGGTCTGCTAGGAGCTTACTAAGAACCAAACCCTGGCAAAACGTCATGTTAGGCTCTTTGGGTGGAGAAAATATTAGAAAACTTTCCAGAAAACAGATATTTGACAGAATGAGTAAAATACTTATTTTGGTATGGTGAATGGTACCTGTCACACACTTTGATTCATCAGACAAGAATCATATGTAGGTACATGGCATAGAGAACTCTGTCTCCATACCAGCATCAGCAAGAAAGAGTCAGAGCTGGAAAAGTTAGTGCTCTAAGAGATCCAAACCAGGATGGCTGAAATCTCACATATTCTTTGTTTACAACAAAGAAGTGTTCAAGGCCAGGCTGGATGGGGCTTTGGGCAGCCTGGTCTGGTGGGAGGTGTCCCTGCCCATGGCAGGGTGGTTGGAAGTAGGTGGTCTTTAAGGTCCCTTCCAACCCAAACCATTCGGTGATTCTCTGTGTCTGTGATTCTAAATAAGGTGGTTATATTTTCCATAAGTGTCCCAGTCGATTAATCAGAAGCACAAATAATAGATTGTTGGGAGCCTCATAATAATTTCATGATTAATATTGTTTCTTAAGGTACACACTTTCTTATTATAATAAAATCATTTTTCTGTTGAAAAGAAAAAATTTCTTGACAGAATCTAGAAAAAGGAAAATAATGGGGTTTGTCAGTCTGTGCAAAAGCATTATCTCAGAGTGTTTCTTGTGCAGTAAGTAACCCCTATTATTCTTAAAGAAAGAGCACTTAGTGAGCCAGAGGAAAATTGGGAGAACAGGGAGAAGTATACCGGATGCTCAGAGCTTACAAGTGTACTTGATACAATATAACACACAAGTAAATCTGATTACTGAGTTCAGTAATCATTACCTTGCCTAATCAGATAATGTTTTGTGCCATGAGGAAGAAAAGACGGCAATTTTAGCTTTCATTTTTTCCAAGTGACTGACCATTCAAATTTAGTTGTACTTTGGAGCCTTCTCTCATTCTGGAAACAGCAACAGATGACTTATCAGAGAGGGAAACAGAGGCTGGAGTTCATAAAATGCAGCACAACAGTGCTGCCTCGCAGTGTGAAATCCCTTGGCAAGCAGGAAAAATATTTGTCTGGATTGCTCCACCCTGAAGCTGATGAATATGCCTGGATTGGGGCTCACATTGTAAATAACCCATCTCAAGCTGTCCAGGTAACATTGATCTGGTTGCATTCCAGATGTATCTGTTTCACCTTTTTCTTTTTAAAAACAGCAATTAAAAAAAAAAAAGGGGGGGGGGGGGGGAGAAAGCCCCACACTGCTGTTTAGCTAAGAACAGTCATCTACTATTTCTAGACTGTACAACAAAACACAGGTTTCCCATACCTCAGTTACCTGCCGCATACTTGGATTGCATTTCCCCCTGCCTTACAGGTACTGTCTTGCTAATACATCCTCAGTGGAAATACTCTCTCAAAGCTAGATTTGGTAATCAGTTTAATTTAGTGCACCAGAGCATTCAGTACTTAATTACTATGTTCTGTACGGCTATACAAAAGCAAGTCAGCTTAAAAATAGTCAGTTATTTTGGAAAAGCTGTGCTCTTTGCCAAAGCACAGAAGCCCTATCACTATGCTGCAATTGCTGTAAAGAAACTATAAAGAAATTCAAGTTACCAGTTAGAAGTGCCTACAAAGAGTAGCTGTGAGCTAATAATAAAGCACTTGTGTAAAAGGAAAGAGAAATCATAAAGGGTGACCAGTTCATCACACCATTAAAAAGAAAAATGAGAACACTGCCAACACGTCAAAACACAAAACATAAGAATTAACAAATCAAAGTCTACAAATTTACAATGACATCTTTAATAAAGGGTAGGAACGCTCACGTTAATCAGAATAGAATTACAGAGGAATAGGATGACAGTGATATTTTATAAAACAGAACAAGCAATTGCATTAGTCTGAAGAGAAAAGCTTTTGAGGACCTAGGCCTTTGCCCAAGACAAAAATAGATAGGAACAGCTCCTATCACATAGCCAGCTTGGAACAAGCAAAACCACCAAGCCACCAGGAAAACAGATAAAGGAAAGATCACAGTTCTACATGCCGAATAGCAGGTCTAATATGAAACTCTCAGGTGTCTAATATATATATATAAATCTTAGATGATGACTTTCGAGGTGAGTGAAGAGCAGCTCTTTGGCTCTCCCTATCGGATCAAAGGGGAAACGCCTCGCTTGTGGCAGATGTGTTTTAATGTATTGGTGTGAAACAACCTGGAGTAGAAAAAAAGTATGGTTTCTTCCTTGCTCTTAAGAGTTACGTTCCATTAGTTGTGTAATTATAAGTGGAAAGGTGCATCACTAGACAAGGGGAACCTCTTATCATTTCCCTGTTGAGTCAGTGAGAACACAAAAGTGAGACCAGTGATAAAATGATTTTTCTTCTTTAAGAAAAAATCAGTTGAAATGCTGAGTAGGTGCAAGCTACCAGCAACACAAGATAGAAGGAGAATGAAAAATTTTGTTACCTGGAATAGTTCTACTTTTTCTTCAAGAAAAGGGCTGCATTCTGGAAAGCTGGGTTGGTTAAATTGGTGTAATATAGATTTCTAGTAATCACAAAGCAGGTGCACAACTTCTCAGAGAGAAGTTACCTATCTCTAGATGAATTTGAGAAGCCATGATTTGGATCAGCAAACATTAGAATAAGCCTGCAAAATGGGTGTAGGCAATGGACCCCTAGCTCTGCAGAAGTGTCTGTTTAAAACAGAGGCTAAAAGGACTCTTGCTACCACATAAAGGTATATTCACGCACAACCCGCCCATCCATTTTCACAAAACAAATTATGTCTGATCTGGTCATTTGTAACTTCACTGTGAAATGACAAAGAGACTGGAGAGCTCCAGTGAATGGCACTTGGCCCACTGTGTATTCAAGTGCCCCCTGTCAAAGGTGACCATTTTCATCCATTCAGGAGTCATGCACACATTAGCACAATAACAAGATCACTTAGTAAATAACCTAGTAGCAGGGCTTGGACCAAGGCATTTCTATGTGCTATTGCCTGGGCAGCAGCAGGAGATACTTCAGCGAGGCTGCCTAAGTGTGCATTTGCTAACAGTAGCAAATATACCAACACCAAGAAGCCTTTAGCGAGTGAGTGGGAGTGGATGCAGAACCAAGAAGAAACAGAATGCAATTTTTAAAGTGTTTTAGCAACAGTTTTGTGTAATTTGAACAGTTGCAGTGAAATTCTTTATAACGGGGTCACATAAGTTGTTTTTCCTCTGTATTGTGCTGGCGTTGCTATATATAATACACCTCTTACCAATGACCAATATCTCCAGGCACTATCTCGTGGTCTAAGAAAATGGCTGAGAACGAGGGAGGAGAGAGGGTTGGACTGAAGGGTGAAGGAAGGAAAAGGAGATTACAGGGGTTGAAGCCAGTTTAGACCTGCTACCCAGCAGTCTGTATGAGTTTCATGCTGTGCCATGTGAAAGAGAAAACACAGTGTTTAGGAATAGATGGTGAGGAGGTGGAGGCAGGAGGGAAATACAGATGGGTACAAAACTGCCAACGACGTGTCAAATTTGAGAAGTTGTTAAGGAGTGCATGAGGAGCAAAAGAACTTGGCCCTTTTTATTATCCATCAATTTAGGTCGTAATGGAGCTTTCAGATAAGGAATAAGAACATTTATTTAAATCTCTACAGCAGTTATGTCTACAACACGGATATTCTCTCTAGTGTCTGCCTTTCCTACCAGGCATGAAATTTATCTCCAGCTGGGGTGGGTCACACAGCAGAAGCACCATCTAATCAGCCTTAAAAAATCCCTGCTGTAGGTAAATAGTTTTGCTTAGTACTTGAAGAGCTCCAGCCCGCCTCGTAGTTGGAACAAGGAAAGAAGTTTTTAGAAAGTAAAAGGAAAGAGGAGGCTCAGGCAATGCAGGAACGATTAGCTGTCGTGGCAGTGCTCCTCCCAGATTGCACAGAGGACTGAGTAAGGGCAAAACCCTACAAACAACAGGGAAGTTACTGGAATGGGAGAGGAGAAAAGAGCACTCTTCTGGTCTGAGAGACTGCTTGGTCAGCTTTGCACAACTGCCCTACAAGAGCACATAAAGGTAGTGAAGAGACTGATCCGATCAGATAAAGAAATTCCTTTGTTATTCCACCGCCAGGAAAAATATAAGTAGATATTTAATGTAGTATGAGGTAGTAGTAACTCATGGTGCTACTACTAGTAATGCACAGTGCCATTCAGCGAAGGAAAAAGAACACGGTGCACCAAGTCTTCAGAAACAGCTGAGAGAGTGGGAGTTGAGATCAAACCTAAATTCACCAGCACTACAATTCGCCCATGCACGATGTTCTAAGCAGTTTGTAAGTGCTTTGGAGAGGCCATCTAAAGCTATACATAGATGCGTGCCTGCAAACGGGTACCACATTACTATCTTGGTAAAAAAAAATACGAGGATGCTAGGCATAAGTTTAACTATGATCATTTTTCACTTCCCACAACTGTAAAGCTGCCAAGTCCTGCTAGATGCCCGAGTAAGAATTTGTGGACTGCTGGAGAGAGCATGCACCAAGTAAGGGAGTTAAGATTTTTATTTTTTTTTCAGGTTTTCATTGTTCTCCCTTGTCCCTGGATAGCAGATGATAGCATTATCATGGATGGATTATTAGTTAACAAGAATATTCTCAGGAATTCTAATTATAAAAATTAGGCAAGTGTCAGAACACAGGGAAAAACAGGTTGGCCTGGTGTATTAACTGTTTTAAGCTTAAAAGCACAACTGAGACAACTTATCAGAAAAAAAATAAAATAAAATAAAATAAAATAAAATAAAATAAAATAAAATAAAATAAAATAAAATAAAATAAAATAAAATAAAATAAAATAAAATAAAATAAAATAAAATATTTTTTTTCTATTGCAAAGAGAAAACATTAAATTCTGCTGTCTTAACTACTGTAAAATTCACATTGTATTAAGATATTACATTCTGCTTTTTAAGAGGAGAAAGATTAAGTCATCAAATTATTCTAGGGCTTCAATGAATTCATTATGTGTAAAAATTATGGGACATGCAGTAACATTGTGGATGGATGAAGAGAAGACAGAATGTATTTCTGACTATATCAAACCATCCTCATCACACAAAAAGGAAATGTCTGCAAACCTCCCAGACTGCAGAGAGCACTGGGTTATCTGAAAACTAATTTTAGAACTCTGAATCTCTACTATAAAGGTAGAAACATGGGCAATGCACACATAAGGGTCAGCTACTTATTTTTAGGCAGGCCTTCAGATTGCTGCCTGAAGCATTTCCTATTGCTCTTAAATGTTTTTGTGTTTTTTTGATTTTATTTTAAACAGATTTTCTGAAGCTTACAAACAGAGCAGCTGAAATAGCAAACTCGCTAAATAGCCAGCAGAATTACCTGCTGGTGACAGAACAAAATTGAAAGAATTTTGAATAGTGAGGGGGCAAAGGAGGAGACATTTTAAGGAAATACAAATATATGTTACTACTTGGATCTTCCTTTCAATGTGCTGAGTAAAACTGGGGTTCAGGTAAGTAAAAGGGTAAGTAAAGCATCCTCCAACAGACAGTATGCATCTTATGTTACTCTGAACCACAAAAGAGAAAACATTGTAGTGATCAAAAGACAGGCTGAACGAGTTACTTTAGGATCTCCAAGTACAAGTCATCATACTTTTTTTGCCCCTTAACTTTTCTGGTGTCTATTCACACATATATGCTTCATAAAAACTGTTTAGCTTGGGTGTAAACAAGCTTATACTGTTTTCTACATTTACACATGGCACTTATCCTTTCTGTCCTTGTGGTCTATGTCCTGGCAACCAGTGTTAGCAGGAACTTTAGGGATTCAGAATCTCAAGCCTGGACCTTTATTTTTTTTCTGACTTTACTCTAAAACCTTTGCTCTTTCAACCCATCCTATTGCAAGAAGGAATGATTTCTGCTAGTTTACACTTTGAGGAGACTGAATTCCTGCCCACCTTTTTCCCTTTCCCTTTCTTCCGGTCTTGTTTCCTCTTTCCCTTTCTTCCCCTGTCTTGGTAGATATAAGCCATTTGATCCAGTGCTCAATGGAAATCACTGAGCATGCAGTTCTCTTTAACATATCACCTTCTCCATTTCATTTTTAGTGAGTATAAGGTTTAAAAAAAAAAAAAAAAGCAAAGCATAAACTTGAAATAAAATATCTAAGTATCTGCTATTAATAGTTAGAGATGCACACTATGTCTCAGATTAAAGCTACCTGTAATGCCTTATGCCACAGAATATATGATGATCCATGATACATACCAGCTATCCTTGTAGTCAGAGAATGTAATCCTAGAAATCTTGAGTTTGATCATGACTTCCATTTCAGCAATAAGTCAATAACAAGGTCCTCGCGCACGCAAGACCAAAAAGAAAATGAACAACTTTTTGCTAAAGAAATAAGAAAGTTCTCAAGGAGATAAATCAGTAGGGGTATGATCATCAGGCCACATAGGTGGGGAAGTTCATGAAATTTTGTTGTAGGAATGAGTCATGAATTCTTCACTAACTGATTCATCTGTAGCACATGAAATTTTAAAGAGGACACATACAGAGCAGTCTGTGTTCCTCATGGAAGGCTCAGAATTGGAGAAGAAAAATAGATGCTACAAAGGAGAATTAGATTTTTAAAATTAGTATGGTAATCTTGGGTGTGATTAAGAGCATGTCAGCTTAACTTTTCATCTTCTGAGAGCAGACCATAACTCATCACAAAACAGACATTGTTTTTGAAGTAAGAGTAATTGTTGCAGACTACACTGACTTAAAATGTTCTGTAAGTAGAGATTCACCTTAACATGGAAACTGTTCACTTCTCATGCACTACTGGCTGCTCTTTGTTACTTTTGGAGAAGGGAATCGGGTTTGTATTTATTTATTTATTTATTTAACACACCTTACTTAGGTGTAATTGATTCTCTTATTTCTAGCCTATGGAAAATAAACTGTACAAAGTAACAAGTTAATGGAAGCCAGTATTTTCTTAAAAAACAGAAGTCCGAAATATTGGGCTATGTCACAACTACTTCTATGTACAGTTTGCAAGCTGATTTTGTATATTTAACCAATGGCAAGCAGTAGGAAATTACAGAGCTGGTGCTAATTTTCAAGTGCTTATTTCTTTGTTTAACCAAGCCTGTACAAACGAATTCAATTAAATCTCCGCCAGAACCCTAAGTGAAATGTTAACTCTTTTCAAACTTACTTAATGGAAATGGATATAGACCAAAACCAGGAGTTCTGCCACAGGACTGTGCCCACGGAGGTAGAGAATGGTGGCCAAATCCCCATGAACACACAAAGCATAACCTGCTCCACAGTAGGTAGGTGTAGGAACTGTCCCTTTTCCCTGCTACTTCTTAGTTGAGCTAATCACAGCTCATAGTAAACATACAGGAGAAATCTAACTACTAAGCCCCCCCTGTGGCATCATCTTATCCCCCCACACACAATGGTCTTCCTCTACAGGGCTACAAAGCAAAGAGCAGCATGAGAAAAGCTTCTGCACCTCCCACATCAGGATGCCATGTTTATACAGAGAAAACAAGGAGAAGGTCATCTCCGTGGCCCTTCAGCAAAGAGCCTGTGGCTTTGCCTGCCTGAACAAGGGGCAGCTAAGCTTGTGGTATTGTTCTCCTCTCTTTACCCATGCACACAGACAAGGGTTAGGTACACAGGGCCACTGAGGGAAAAGCAGATGAGGAGGGGAAGCCAACAGAGCATTTTTCTCTGGGGCTTTTGTTTTGAGAGGTCAAGGAAGCCTGACAGCATGGTACAAGTCTCCCAAAATACAGCCACAGACTCAGTCTTCCTAGAGCTTGAGTGGGAGTGCTGGTGGGAACATTTTGCCCCTTGAAAAGAGCACAGTATAAATCCCCAGCAGACTGCTGTGTTAAGTCACAGCCATGTTACTGAGGACAAAAATGTAAACCCACTTATTAGACTAGATCATCTTCTAGCCTAAGTCACCGTCACTTGAGTCATTCTGCACCAGGGCATCTGCTGAGTTCTGTTCTGTGAGACTAACTCCTCTGTGACAGAAACTGATCACAAGACAGCCTTTAATCTCAGTGCAATCAGGAACAGATCAGTCCTGAGGAAGGTTATGCTTCCAACATACCGAATCCCATTTGTTTCTTGGGTGCTGATTTTCCTCTTCCTGATCAAATTCCTTGCCTGTTGCTCTAGGATCTTCTGGTCTAAGACTTATTTCTTCCCTTAAAAATAAATAAATAAATAACATAAAATAAAAGATAATTCAATAAGTGTTACAATAAGCAGAAGACATGATATTTTTTTAGATACAGACAGTATCATTGGATGCTTATGCAGTTAGAATAATTGATCCTGGGATATGTCATTATGAGATCTACAGAAGATCAGAAGAAGAAATTAAGTAGTTTAAGCAGCAGCTGGAATAATGATAGATGGAATGTAATTCTTTAGCTACTTCCCACCATTTTAAAAGTTGAAGTCAACACTAAGACTAGTCTTTTCCACTCTTACTTACCTTATTTATACTTCTAAAGTTTACATTTCATGGATTTAAGGACTTTAAGAAATAGAGACCTCTTGTGTGAAAGACTTCTTAGCGGTAATTAAGTGATTTCTTGCTAAATTCTCTAATAGCTGTCTCAAAGGTTTCTGTGGAGTTAAATATATTTGGCATGCAAAATTGGAAGAGACAACATAACGCATACATTACATCGTTTAAATAAACAATAAAAATATTATTTGTTTATACAAGGCTACATAAATATGCAAAACTTCCCTGACAGACCTGTCTGGCCAGGTCATTAAAATAATTCTACTTTAATGCCTCTACCCTTCACTGGGAATCGGACTTTTTCTTTTCTTTTCTAATTTAAAATGAATACTGTAAGTCTTGCAGATAAAAACTTGCCCCAGCATATTGACATTTAACATGAATGTCATGGTAACAAGCTCCTTTTAAACAACTCTTGCAAGATTCTGTATAATCCCTTTTCTAACCTAGTTTACATTTTAAAAGCTCCTGGAAGCTTTTCATCTCATAAGGAAGTTCAAATAGTAAAATACAGTAAAACAAAGATGACTGACAAACGAGGGTGATATCAGACAGCAAGCACATGGAAAACAGATTTTTAATGATTATAAATTAGTTGTTGCTTGTATTTCTTCAAAGACTCTTAGATCCTAGCTTACTTACTGAGAACACATCATTTCCTTCGATAGATAAGAAAAAAATGCATATGTGATAGTCTTGCCTTCCGCTGAGATAGATCACTTTACAAAAGAGTATATTTTGTATTAGTATTCACTTACCAAGATCTTCAGCAGTGAAAAGAGCTGTATCATTAACTCTGACTTGTACTGTGTCAAAATAAGATGAATTCCAGCAGTGGGGCATATCACGTGCCATTTAAGATGGATACAGCCCTGCATTAATCAGCCAGGACTACCCAAGTACATCTCTAATCTAGTAGAAATAAAAGCTCTCAAGGGGAAAAAGATGGCCTGGTACTTCAGTGAAAGGTTTCCTAAACCATCTACATTTGTACAATGAACTGCAGGAACTGCGGGTCCGGTGCAAAGAACACCACAGGATATAACCATAGCTACTCGAGAAAGTCACTGCAAATTCCAGATGTGATTTCCAACCAACTTAGCAGCACACTAACCTACCCAAATTATTTATTTCAGTGAGATTAGTCTGATTAAAATGAATTAGCCAACTTAAAGTTGGATTTTAAGTACAGTTTTCTTATGAAGGCAAGCCCACTTTCTTGGAGCGTTGCCCACATTTATCACACTTGGACATTTTGTTCAGAGCAGACATAACATTTTTGATAATTTACAGTCTGTAGGATAAAGCCGCAGCAGTTTGTCATGGGTGGGCTGATCCTCGCCCACTTGAGTTAGACAGGTTTCGTAGGACTTGTGAGAACAGCAGAGAGCTTCTCTCATGATTAATAAGCACGCAGCATTGTTCGATCTCCCAGGAAACGACGCTGTTTGATTTGGGCACGCTGTCATGAAATGTCAAGTGTATCAGCCCTGTCCTTTGTTCTTCTATCTCCTATCAGATGTTTAGGAACCACCACCATTTCTGCTGTTTTTATATGATGATCATCGCATTCTCTCTCACTGCACCACCCAGACCTTCCAGGTAAGCAGCAGCTCTAATACCTCCCAAAAAAAATAAGAAGTGTTTGAGATTTATGATTCATCAGCGGTAACAGTCTTTGGTTTCTCCTCTAATAATCATCTTGCCTAAGTGTCTGCAGTCAGCAATTAGGGATCTAGCTCAAAGAACATTAGGGAACAGAGTGTTAAGCAGCCTACCAATATTAGTGTCTGGTGGCTCATTATCATACTCCACATCCATGACAAAAACCCACAAGCCTGTTTTACAGACTGTAGCAAAGAGAAGGAGCAGGCTCTTTTCCAGCATCACGTCAGTTAGGTCAGATCGTCAAGCCACACTGAATTTCAGTGATGTCCTTCACCCTTGGATGTCGGGGCTAGTATAGGGCTCGAAGCAGATGTAAGAACTGGGTAAACACTTGTTTCAGTCAAGCAGTAATATGTGAATAAACTCTTCTAGGCATTAAAAACATGGAAATACTCTTCACTTGCGTTTACCTTTGATCACAAGGCTCATATTGGGCAGTAAATTAACATGAAGATGTGTTAAAACATTCAATAAAAAATCCAATACCAGAACTCAGGAACAAAATTAGCACTAGTTTGCACTTTTAAACTGTACACCTCTTTTTTGAAGGGTCTCTGTGCATGGCTAAGGGTGCCCAAACAAAATGATCCCAAGACACAGCGTGACACTTCACCAGAACCACATACTCCCTAGCTGCACTTCATCTGCCACCCCATCCAGCTACTGTACTTGGTATTTCTTGATATTGCTACTAATACAACTGGGTTTTTATCTCAACAACCCATTAAAACACTACTTAAATACTGAAAAATCATCTTACACTTTTTTAATGCAAGCGTTTCATTTTGTTTTAGCTCCATCTACAAGCTAAGAAAAAATACTTACAACTTGAGTCCTGTTTTTTAAATATAGTAATTGCCTACAGTGTTTAAAACATACTAATTACTGGTAACAGACAGAAATGGGATTTCTTAATTTAGTCACTGGATTAAATCATTAATCACGTCCATGTCTGATATATTTTACAATGCAGAAATAACAATATCTGTTCTCCCTCAGGATCTATCATTTCAACTAATTGGGAAAATTTTTTTTTCAAACACTGTAATAATGTTCTATGTATACACTTTTCTTTTTATCTCTTATGTTTATGAAATAGAGATCAAATCATTGCACAAAAGTGTATGTTAAGTACTTAAGCTGTAAAATGGCAGAAAATCAGAGGATGGTAAAGAGTTTAAAAATGAGATTAAAAGAAAATGTAATTATTTAAACATATCTTGCTATTTACCCTTCTTTAGTTCAAGTTTTGAATTGAACAACCCTCACTGTAGCCAATATTCAGTCACGGTAAGGAGCACTCAATGTTGTGCAGAAGCCTGGACAGATCACTTTTGGAGAAAAGTCAATGCCAGCACCTGGAAAGCTGTTCCCAGGATTTCTGCAGGACCATTTAGCAGCCTCTGCTGTGTTGCATGCACGAAGTAGCTCTGTACACCTGCCAGGCTTCTCATCAGCTCACCTCCTAGTGACCACAGCTCCTTCCTCATCTTCCCTGTCCTACAAATGTTTGCGTTCAACAGAGAGTTTCCTTTTCTATCACTTAGGAAATCAAAAAGCACAGGAAAATATACTGGTTTTCCCTTTCACTCCAGCTAGTATGAACCCTACAGGTATACGATGCACACTTGGCTTCCTTCCAGAGGCCTTTTTTTTTTTTTTTTTTTCTTTCCTCTCCTTCAAAACAAAATAAGCTCTAGTGCCTTCCATTAAACACTGGAGAAGTAAATCTTTGTCCACTGGTAAAAAGCAAGATTATTATTTGACTGTTTCGAGACTCATCAGTTCTCATTCTCTGGTTCCCATGGAAACTATCCCCAGTGAAGTTTGAGAGGGGCTATGTGCACAGCAGAAATGCCGATAATAATGGAGAGAATTAAGTTTCTGCAGGAGGAAATCTTAAGTCATTTTGAAATTTTGTCCAGGCCTTGGATGGCAAATCATCGGCTCATTTCGTTTCTGCCAAACAAAAATGAAGAAATGAGTATTTTGCAATGATGATTTTTAGTTCTTGAGATTTTAAAGGAAAAAAATGGGTATTGGAATAAGGAAATGTATTTTCTCTGAACAGGGATCAGTGTAATCAGCGTAAAACAAAAAGTACACTATTAGGCTTAAATTAGTCCAATAACAGACAATGTTTTATGAGAGACTGTACATCTAATTTTATGGGTAAAATTCTGTCATCAGACATACATCTACAGTCTCTCCTGAATCACTGAGACTGTTTCACTGAACCTCTGCTATAAATTAATTTAGCGGAGTAAGAATTAATATATAATTGTTGGAAGTGGCCCAGCATCCTCAAGAGAAAAGACAGAGGTAAGGGGCTACATTTAAAAATTCAGAGAAAAAAAAAAAAAAAAAAAAAAGTATGAGAGCTCTATTAAATTCTGATCCTTGATGAATGAAAGGCAGTAGGTTCAATAATGACAGTACTTCATAAAAAATCCTATGCTTAAAATTAAATCTAATTATCTTCTGTAGAAAGAAGTTATGCAGATTTAAAACAAGCTCGATGATTGAAAGAAGTGGTTATAACGATGAGCAATGTTACAGAGACCTGACTATCAGGTAAAGTATCACAAAAATTACGATTAGGAACTATTTTATTTGATTTGGAAATAGAATTGGCACTAGCATGGAGCCCTACTCAGACAGAAGTTAAAGCGAGCCAGTTAAGGCTGCAATCAACACAGACCTTGAACACCTCCATAACTGTATAGCAATTCCAAACCCATAAACCAGTCAGCTGCAAGTGCTTACTCCAAGGGATACCTCTCATTTAAACCTAAAAGTTTCTGAAACAAAATGCTTCTGTGTGAGCAGAAAATGAAGCATCTTGGTAGCTGTGTCACTTGCCTATTCTAACTGAAGACCCTGAGCCCCCAGGCTCCCAAGGAACACGATACCTGCACTGCCAACATACCAAACCTCCAGCAGGAGCCCAGAGCACTTCACAAAATGGAGAGGTGAACGTTTTCTTGGGAAACACAGGCAGAGAGAAAGAAATTGTGGCAGGCATTCATCTTCACCCAGCATCCTGCTGGTTAGCACGCTCACTGGAAATACAGGAGACAATCAGGTTGAAGGTTTTTCAGCAAGGGGTTTGTGTCCTGCCTCGAAAACATGCTTACACACCAGACTGGGAGGTAGGCTGAGCACAGGGAGGGGAGCACAATGCATGGAGGAGGAGAGTGTGTAGCTACTACCCTGAGTAGCTACAGCCACCACCTGAACGACAAGAACACGG
The DNA here is from genome assembly GCF_964211825.1 of Aythya ferina. Classification (NCBI taxonomy): domain Eukaryota; kingdom Metazoa; phylum Chordata; class Aves; order Anseriformes; family Anatidae; genus Aythya; species Aythya ferina. Next base: position 26,094,995 of record NC_140297.1, on the reverse strand, counting down.
GTTGCAGCCCTATGACTGGGCTTGGTGCTGAGCTTAAAACGCACAAACAAGTCTGCGAGCTGGGAGCGGAGTCCAAAAGTTACCCCTCCCTGCTGGGAAAGCCGGGCCAGGAGTCATCCTCCTGCCGGCTCGAGGCCTCCCGCATTCCTCGGGGCCTACTCACACAGCATCAGCACCGCTCCCTCCCAGCCCCGGCATCCCCGTCAGGCACTTCCCCAGGGCCTGGGAGACGCAACCTCAACCTGCCCACGCGAGCAGCGAGCCCTAACAAACCGCTCCGTGTACTGCTCCAGGTCCCGAGCCGCCCAGGAGCGGTGCGAGGAAGAGGGAAACCACCAGAGGGTTTTTTCGCCTTTATTAGGAAAAGACACGGAAGGATGAAAAGCAAGGACCAGAGCTGGGAGAAGGAGCACTGCGTGCAGCAGCAGGAGGGGCAGCATGCCAGTGGAAGGAGGTGCCCGTTGCCCACACGAAGCTAAATGCCAAAGCTGCAGAAGGAGGCAGGATCTCAGAGACATCCCCATTGCTTTAATTGGCTCACAGGGGCTTCCTGCCGAGCACGCCGACTCTTGCAGATCCCCCTTCCCCATATGCAACATATGTCACCCCAACTGCTTCGCAGAGGTAATTAGGGTGCCAAACCCCCGAAAGTTATGCACAGTAGCCCTTTTTCCATTTCTTCACTTTCTTTCACCAGCCCCTACAGAGCTAAGCTTTCCATTTTTTAAAAGAGGAAAGAAAATAAGCTTTCTATTCCACAGGGGTGGCAAGGATAAATGTGCTGAAGATCGAGATGCTCAGACACTACAGTAATGAGGGCTGTGTGTGGCACAGGACTGACCGGACAGAGGTGGGATAGAAACCTCAAATCTTCCCTATGCAGACAGCAAACCTAATGAAGGAGAAGAGAGTAATATGAAATGATCCCAGATGACTAGAATATAGCGCTGGTTTAAAAAGACTGACCCACCAATATTGTGGGAGGAAAACATCCCTACAGGCTACACTAAAATCACAAGCTTTCGACACAAAAGCAAGAAGCAGCTGAACCACCCTCAAAATTCTCTCCTCGTTCTGCTGCCTACGTGAAGGAGAGACAGTAACTGCCTAGGCCAGTACTTATCCCCCCACAGTATTGCAGCACAATAAAAAAGGAAAAATGGTTTGGAACTGACACAACCAAAATTAGATATATTTTTTTTATCTCTGAACTGGGGAGGGGAAGAAGCAGATGAACAAGAACAGAAGTGAAAAGCTTTGGCACAAAGCTGAGTTGGGCTCTGATTTTGACCCTGCTGCTAGAGCTGCCTGGAGAAAGACATTTCTGCTTCACAAAAGCTGAGATTTCAAAATCTGGCTTGAAGCCAAACCGAGATGAAATTTCAAAGCTTGTAGCCTCCAAACATGAATTTTGGGAAATAAGCAATATGCTTCATTTTCTACAGAGTAATGATCCTACAATACAAAAGCAGCATTTGTTATAAAAACATAGAATTTAGACTTCAGAATTATCTATTTTTGTAAATGTAATTTCAGTCAAATCTATGATTTGACAAAACACTTTAGAATAACTGTATTTTTTTGATGAAATGGTCTGTGAAGTCTCTGTACATACCTACTCACAAATAAAATACATGAATGAAAACAACAAAGTAGGAATTGGACACAGAGATCAAATCGGAAGACAAGCAATAAGCATGAAAAAAGACAGATGTTTGAAAACATGAGGATGAATGTAATACAAAGAGGCTATGTGCATTGTCATGTCTCAGGTGAAAGAATGTGTCTATCCACAGATATTCAGGATTTCAAAATGGCACCAATTGCCATTTGAAGAGCACTGATAGGGACAAGCCCAGTGGAGTGTGCGTATAAAGCCTTAATAGTTCAGTAAGATAAGAACAAATACATTGCAGTTTTTTATCAAATTAATTAGTTCCTTTCTCCTGATTTTACTAAGCTGTCTCTGCTTGATCACTGTGCCACAGAAGCAGACCTCAGCATCCCTTTGTATTTACATCATTTCAGCACAGATTGACAGCAGAGCCTCACTGCTGTAAATAACAGAAGTCACAGACTGAAGCCCAGAGATAGCAGATCTAAGGTTTTCTATCCTCTCCTTCCCTCAGGCACACAAATACATTTGGGAAGTTGCCCATTTTCTGAGTCACATAAACTCTGTTTTATATGTAGAAAAAATATGGAAAATAGGAGAGATGGATAAAAATAAGACCCATCTGGGAGAACCCAGAAGTTTCTAACATTCACCGCTGTGTACAGTTAAGAGCTGTGGAGCTGCTCAGCAGAGGGCCTAGTTTGGAAGCCTAAGGTTGCCATCTTTTGGAATTGCATGTGTAGTGTGTAGCTCTCATTCAGTGCCATTTCATGAGGTCAGGAAGCAGCAGTAGCTTAGTGAAAGATTTTTTTTTTTTTTTTTATCAGGCAAATTGCTTTACACTGAAAGACATGTGTTTTAATCAATAGTAGCATCAGCCTTCTGATAAAATTTCCATGCTTTTCTTGTAGTCAGTATATACACCACCTGGGTATACTCAGAATACTTCTACAGCTCAGTGTGAAGGACCCCAAATCAGCTAGCGCCTTACATGTAAATGCTGCATCTCCTGCTTTTTGAAGGGAGCATATGGAAAGGCTTTTTAACCTCCAGCCAGCCCGTTCCTCTGCTCCTTTCCAGTCTCCCCTTCCTCACCTTGGAGGCAAGCTGACCTAGTGCTTACTCTGGAGGCTTCCAATCTCCCTCCTGCCATGGAGGGCCTGCAGCCACCCTTACCCCCTCCTCTGCCCATCCCACCCTGTGCGCCATCCTCTCCCAGCTGTGCAACTTGCAGTGCTCTCAGAGAAGGTGCCACCTTTGCTGTCCCTCATCCAGAGTGCAGCAGACGGGACAAGAGGCATTAGCGATGAAAATAACATCTGTATGGTGGGTATGCCTGGCACAGCTGGTGACTGAGCAAACTGGAATAAAACCCTAAATTGACTCTGTTGATACAGTTCTCTAGTTATCATCAGGCCAAACTATGTAAGATGTTGGCAAGGAAGGCCAACTTGTTCCTTGTTTTTTCAGTGGTGCCCAGTGACAGGACAAGAGGCATAGGCACAAACTGGAATACAAGAAATTCCACTTAAATGTAAGAAAACACTTTTTGACTGTGAGGGTGGTCAAACACTGGAACAGGCTGGCCACAGGGGCTGAAATCTCCATCCTTCCAGGTACTCAAAGCCCAGCTGGTCACGGCCTAAGCAACCTACTGTAAGTGACCTTGCTCTAAACCAGGGTCTGAAATTCCCATCAGTTCACAGTGGCCACATATTTATTTTCCAAGCACATGTCTCTATGCCTCTCTCCCCTCGGAGGCACTCCTTTGAAACTTTCTCAAAGTTACAATCCTATCTAACCTTCAGTTCACTCCATAAATATCTTCTTCTATGATGCCTGCAAAATTTGATGATGATTATTGAGTCATTAATGGGTTGCAACTACTACTAACTGAGGCATTCTCACTGCTCTTACTAATCCTCCTGTGTTTTTGTGTTCTTTGGTCATCTTGTTTTATATTTAGGGTGTAAACCCTTGGAGTTAGGACTGGCTTTTTGTTCTATGTTTAAACAGCCTCAAGCACTTTATGCATTCCTAGAGTGCCTAGATACTATGGTAACAGCAAACAGTAGTAAAACTGATCCGTGGATTTAAGTTTGAGAAAGCACATTATCTATCACTTTTATTTTTAGATACTTGCTCAAGAAGGTTTTCATCTTGGAAGATATTCATTTCACTTAGGTTTAGCCATGTAACTGCCAGCGACCTCATGGAAAGATAGATAAGCATCATTAGCAAAGCATTCATCTCGCTTATCTCAAGAGACCTACCTCAGCCTTGCATGTACTGCCCTGTTCTTTTCACTTATTAGAAAAGGAGCATAGACACCTAACATTTAGCTGGCTGATACTAGGCAAAAAGTCAACCTTAGTCAACCCCTAGCGGAGACCTGGATCTATATACTTATCAGTAAACACCTAGCTTTGAAAATTTATGTTTCTATAGCCTGGACAAAGGAACATAAGATTTTTTTTTTCCCCCAAAGAATGGCAGGGAGGAATATTAAATGTCTTATAGCAACCCATCATTCGTGGGATTTAGCTGTAAGATCATACTTTACCACGTAACTGTCTGTCTTTACAGCTGATAGGAGATTCCTATCTTCATCCACTTCTCATTGTGCACTGAACCTGTATTAACAAACACACATTTTTCTCATCACAGACTGCAAAGCTGCTGTGAAACACAAAAAGCCACTCAGCTGAGCTCTTCACGTTTCAGTTAAACATTCTGAAGATCTGGCTTAGGCTTTCCTAAAAGATATTCAAATGCTTATTAACTTAGGCCGCACTGGAGTAGCACAATAACCTAAAATTCGGCTGAGGACTCAGAAAGGACTGTTAGAATAACTCCAGTTATTCTGGTAAGTAAGTGCTCCTGGAAATGACATTCAGTATATTAGCATTTATGTCTGGGTGAGGAAACAGCCTGTTAGAAGTCATAATGGATGACTGTTGTGATATATGAAATAATCAACTCCAACAGTCTGATATTAGTGAGTTGTACAGCCAAGCAATTAACATCCTGCTTTTCAATATAACTTAAGCTATGCAATAATAGTGAGAAAAATGTATTATTTTTTTCCCCTCAACATACCGGCCAAGGCTGTGCAGTGTCCTACACAATTTGCAGCTAATACTGAGTAAAAGAGATTTAGAGAGAGAACTTTTTGTTTCTTTGTTGTGAAATTCAGTCATGCAGGGAGAGAACAAGTGTATACTATTCTTTCAGAAAAAGAAGCATCTGTAATGATTGCCAAGAAAGAGTCACTTGCTCTCTTAATGAAGTGCAAAATCTTGGTCAGGGGCTGGAAATAAATTTAAGTTGCATTTGTATTTCAGTAGGAGCAGTGCAAAAAAAAACTTTACAGATAACTATAGCCGTCATCTCCACAGTTAGCCAAAGAAGGTGGAATTAATTTTGGAGCTTCCCATGCTTTGTAAGTTTGTGAGAATGTAAATGCATCATTGACAAAGGTTAGACCTCTTCGTTGTTTTTTCAGTTGGTGGAGAAGGAGGGGAACTGTGGCAGGCAGGATTTAGGTTCAGCTTTAGCATCTTTATCTCATACCTAAGCATGATTTTACTCACTAAGTAGACTTAGTGATCCTAAAGTGTAAGTAGATACAAAATACTACAATTCCTTTTAAAATAAACACAGAGAAACAAGCAGGCCTTCAAACATAAATATTGGTTCAAGATTTAGTGTAATTTTAAAACTTTGATGGCAGCACTGCTCAAGATTATTCTGAAAAAAATCTCATTTTGGAAAATATTCTATGTTCCTCTTCATCTTGATATTAGCTCATAAAGCCAAAGATTTGGCTAAACTCTCTTAAGACAGGAGTTCAAATTACTGACATTAGAAAGGAGGTGGTGATATGAAAATGAACAGTAGCTAGTTGAACTCAGGGTAGGAAACTGAAGTAAAACTGAACATACTTGCCTCATTTTTGTTTCCTAAGTAATTATAAAACTCTGTGTGGGATCTTTTAGAGAGAGAATCCACTTTAGCCTGTGAATGTTCCCATACCAGTATTTAAAGATGTAAGACAAAGCTCAGCCATACTGTAGCAGTCACACTACCAACACTGAAAGTCAGGCATTCATTAACTAAATGGTAATTTGATCATGTAAGTGAGCTCTTTCCGCAAGATAGAGTCTTTCTTGTCACACTTATGCAAATCTGTTAAACTTTCTGCTTGCAGCAGAACTGTGCACTTGCCCTGTGTAGGCTAAACACTAGTTACATGATTATTAAAAGTTCTTTGTTCCTAGCTCCAAGGTAGAAACAAAAGAGAAAGGTACTGAAATGCCAATTAAGAGCCATGATTTGTTATTTCACACCTACTTAAATATCAGGATCTTCAGTCTGGCAGTTTCAATGGGAATATTCCACTCTGTTCAACTATACTTACCACCCCAACTGTGTTTATAATCTCACAGCAGTTGTCCCCATTAAAAAGCACCTTTCTGTGCTTTTACAGCTCCAGCATCCTTCTGTTTGTCAGAACAACACATCTATCATTTTGTAGTCATTCTTCTCTCCCACCATTCTCAATATTTTGCCAAGTCCTGTTGATTCCTCCTTTACAATAATGCGTCCTCGGAAAATAAGTAAGTCCCTTCTTTCACTCCCTGTGGCTGAAACCTTTGTTTGAGCTCTGATCGTCTTCCTTCTAAATTTCCTAAGCTACTCTTACCTCCTCTGTTGCTTTTTACTCAGTACTCCCACAGTTGCTGTAAACCTTTTCCATAAAAGTGATCCCTATTACAAACCATGAATCACCTCACTAGCTTCTTCCATCCTGGCAACCAAGTATTTCCAGTTCTGTTTATCCTATTCTTTCTGATATTTCTGATCGTGTTTTCCATCCTATATCCAACTGCATTGGCACTTCCAATCCGACTCCATTCGGGCATTGGTACCGCTTCCCATGCAGCAAACTTCCAGTTTCCTTCCCAAAACACATCACTTCCACGCAAATGGTTATTCTACATATGTCCTTCTAGCAACATCTTTACACAAGAAAAGCAGTTTTTGAATATTCCTGAGCCAAACAACAAGAACTTCAGCACACAGCTTTCTACACAGCCTGTGTGACAGGCTCACATTAGAACTTCACGGAGAATTAAATACTGTAATTTCTAGCTTAATGCAGCTGATCTACTACATAAAGGTCCTCCTACACAGTCAGCTCGTTCATGCAGAGATTTTGTCTTTGTTCTGACACTTTGCTGAGAACATGTATGTCTTCCGTTCATAGAATATCGGACATTTATTCTTCTAAAGGCAAAATAACTCCCTGCCTCTCCCTTCCTTCCAAAAATACGAACTATCCTCCCTCTCTTCCCCCCAAAAGCTAAGCAAACCTCTAATTAATGATTAAATGACTTGAATCACTAACTTGCCTGGTGGCAATAGTTTTAAAACTAGGGGGCTGTTACAGGGTTATGCACATGGAATTACATGTAACTATACTTTTATGGAGAAAACACCCAAATTTGTTCTTCTGATAATGTGGTCTAGCCACATTATAAAATTGTGTATTCAGAATAAAATAAAACTTGATCTTCTTGTATGATAACTGAGCTTATAGTTTTAAATGAAGCTAATTGTGTCTCACCAAATAATCGAAATTGATCTGTGTATGATGCTGCCCCCAAACTCCTGTGACTCAGAAGTCTGGTGAAGATCCCAAAACTTTAAAAAACAAGGAGGGCAGCAGTGTTTTCTCCTGCTCTGTTGCAAGTGCCCCTGCACTTTGTTCAGCTTACCAAGTCACTTCTTTGTAACTGTACTGGAGCTTAAAATACTTCAGATCTGCTCTCTGTCTGGAGCCTTACAATGCAGAGAAGCTCTGTCCCAGTCACATCACTGCGCAGCTCTCTGCTCCACCTTCATGTGCTGTGGACTCATGCACAGTTGTTAACAAATGTGGTGACCAGACTGGGTAACAAACTCCCGGGCTATTCAGAAATGACTGACCTGCTTCGGAGTACCCACTCCCTCTACAGTCTTATTTTTAGGTTTCCATTTCCTAACTTGGAAAATTTTTCCTATCATTGTTTTCCCTGGGTTCCAGAATACTCTGCAGGTTGTGTATAGCTCATTATTTTATTCAAAAAGATGGTTAAAAATTTGTCAGCTGGTTAAAAACTTGTCAGCTGGTTAAAAACTTCTAACACAAATAGAACTGTCACCCTTGGTACTGTAAATAAACATCTAGCTGCTTTTTATCATGGCAAATAGAAGGCACCTGAGACTTTCCTTCACTTTGCTCACTCCTTTAGGCCACTTAGTGCAAACACATTCCTCATTTGCTGCTCAGACCCAAACACTTTCTGTGATCCCCCACCCCAAAACAACTCTAGTTAAATCCTCAGCTTTCCACCCTTCACCGAGTTCTACATCTTCTCTCTCCTTTGTATCTCTTTATCTGCCTGGTAACCTCACTATTACCAAAGATCACAAGCAATAAAGGCCTAAATAACCAGAGCAACCATGTGTATTAAAGAAAATGTATCAGAGAAAGGAAAAAAATACAAATGTGTGTGACCTTCAAAACTTGTCCACTAACGCCTCCTGACATCATTCAGGGCACGTAACTCCCTCGGCACCCAAAACTACATTAGCTTAAAACAGTGCCCCTACCCAAAGAAGGTTGCCCCGTGCTTAGTGACAAAGCAAATATATTTATGAAAATGCAGTTCTTGTATGGAAGTTTAAAAGCTGAACTTTGTAACCTGCTCAGTTTTCCTAACCCCTTTTTTTCCCTTTTGCCTGAAGGCATTCCCGTTGCCTTTCCCTTAGCACATACAGCTTCTGAGTGATGTTCTCACACCCGTAATCCATCTGTACACCTGTGCTTGGGAGCCAGACTCCTTCTGCATCCCACCTTAGGAGTCCTTCCCTTTTGCCTATTCAATGGTAAAATATATGAACTAACCAGAAGAACAGATACATGCGATATTCAGTTCCCTCTACAGTCACGTATCACTTCTAAGAAACAACACACAGCTTTTCTTGGCATGAGGAAATGAACAGCCCAGGGTACAGTACTTCCTGTCACACAGCAGATGTCACACTACCATTTGATATACATCATTATGAACAAAAACCTAAAGACATTCTCTGTTTTGGGGGGGGATGAATTATCAAGTAGGCCCCTTCCAGTAAACCAGGGTGAACTCCTACTGCGCCTAGTAGAGAAAAGCTGTTTGCAGTGAGCTACTGCCCTTTAAACAAGAACATTAAGTGCTCCTTGTGAGTTCACATTGCAAACCCAGGCTCTCTTTGTGCATCACATCCTTCACTTGTAGGAAGGCAACTGTAAGTTCCTTGACACAGCTCTCTTAGGGTAAACAGCATCCCATTTATCTGCAGCACACCCCTTGCAAGGAACTGTGCAGATCCACAGGCCCTGCCTCTTGCACTGCTTGCCAGAATCTTTTCGCAATTGCCTGCTTGCTGCAGGCACTCACTGAAAGGTCAGAGCTAGCACAGTGCTGCCAAAAGGTCTCCTTCTCATGATGGCAGCACAATGACAAGCCTAAGAGACCCCAGTCTTGGCTGTGAAATGTCAATGTGGCAAGATGGCTTGGTTACCTCGAAGAGAGGAAGGAAGGGAGAGGATGACCAAGGGCAAAGGAGAAAAACAAGCTCCTAAAAGTGGTCTGGAGGGAATGGTCGCTCACAGACAGGAAAGGCAGGCTGAAGTGTAGGAGTGTGGTCTGTGGAACATTTTATAGCAGAATAAAAGCAGCCCCTGCTTCTTTCCTCTGCCTTTGGAGTTTCACAAACCAGAGGCAGGTATACTATTGTTAGTTCAAAAGTCATCTGAGCTGGCCTCTGCAGTACAACGAAAGAGAGAAACCCGAATCAAGTTCTGTGATCTATTAAATGTGAAGGCTCAAGCACTACCAGGTATGTTCATGTCTGTAGCACTGACCCATAAGGCACGTTGAGGCTGCCCATCATGGTCCTGCTCTGACCCCCGCTGAGGTGCTCATGATGCAGACTATGGATGTTTTGCCTGCCCTATGCTGGGTACTTACTTAGCCAGTAACACTGAAGCAAAAGTTAAACTCAGAAACACTCCATAGTGTCAAGACATGGCATGAGAGACAGCACACAGAAAAGCAGAGAGGTCTAAATACTGTTCTGCAGTTTTTGCAAATCTGTACACAAAAGAACAAAGCCATTTCTGCAGGAACACGTCAAAGAATGCAGACTACATTCAAAGGAATATATTACATACACTGTCATGCAGTTACACAAGAAACAAGAAACGTGGACAAAAACCCATGCACAAAATTTGGAATATTATTTTAAACTTTTTTGGTTTAAAAATTGATGCATACATTAAGGTTTAGTTTTAATTATTTGAACAGAAGAAAGAGAGATTTAAAGGTAGACATTCTAAACAGATTGGAGAGGGAGAAGAAGATATGTATGTGTCAAACAAAGATTTAAATCTCCAAAGCAATTCAGAGTTGCTGTGGGAAATGGAGGCCTTACTCTACAGTGAAAACATGCTCATGCTAAATATTCAGAATGTCAACCAAACAAAATAAGATTAAACAAGAAGCTTTACATCTACAGTCTGTGTTTGGTATAGAAACTGTTTTGTATGTGCAAATGGAAGATTTTATGGTGCAGAGCTACATTTCCAAACAATGAAATTCAATCTCATTTAAAACCCACATTTGCTAGCAGTGCACAAACTAAGGAAATGACAGACCACAATTTGACTTAGAGATCTGTAATAATGCTCTGCTTACGAACAATCTTCTGAAAATTACTTTGAATCAAAAGGCAGCAAGAGTCTATTAGAAAACAACACCAAAATGCTTAAATGATCCACAACTTTTGCATGTGTACAAAGGCAAAAAACAATGAGCTGCTAGGAAGCTGTAGCACATTTCCATGTGACAATTACAGGAGCAAACCTGGAAGAGTCAGAAAACACCTTTCTTCTCTTTCTGCAGAAGCTGAAAAGATACATTTGAGTCCGTCAGATCTGAATGAGAACATGTCATCCACACGTATGGATAGGACTGGATCCAGAAATCTGGATATTAAGAAAAGTTTTGCTGAAGTTTCGCAAAATTTGCACAAAATCCGTCCAAATATGAGGATCACAGGACTTGTTACATATTAGCTCTTCCTTCTAACTCTCCCCAGTAGCGGACCTAGATCTGCTGGCATGGCCCAGTGGACTTGCCCTCATTCACTAGATAAAAGCACGATTTGCAGTCCAGTGCAGTAACTATACCCTTTTGTCTACATTAGCTAATTTAGTGTTCACATGATTCACCATGATCAGCTATGAAAACCTCATGCAAAGAAAGCAAATCTGCCCATGATTTGATAAGTGAAACTCCTAAACCATGAATAACCCTGGAAAAAGCCCTAATGTATTAACATTTTGGGCCCCTGAATTTGAAATGATCTAATTTTGCAGAGTGCTCAATTTTCAATTCCTGCTGAAGTTGACGATAGCAAAGGACAGGACCTGTGTAGGTCACTCCTTCACAGATTCATTTCTATTTTCTTTCATCACATGCCTTCACCTGCCTGGTCCTCCACTTCTCTGCCTGAAACCCTATACTCCAACCACTCATTACATTTTTCCCCTCATCAACTATGACACTTCACCAGCTGATATGTTTGGCAACTGGAAGATATTTACTTTGCTAGTCAGACAACACCACAACACAGCAAAACAGGATAAGCTTCTCCTGAACAAAATATGTCTTTCTTGCCAAAAGATACAAGCATTTGATATTTGAAGACGTAGGAGTTAAACAACAGAGTCATCTGAGCACAGTCGTGTTTATATGCGGCATTTCTCCTGAAGAGTACACACACCTGGCTCCCTTGGTACTCTCTGGAAACCAAATTTTAATGTTTGCTGCTGTCAGTCCTTATATATCTCATGAAGACACATCTATACCAGATGCAAAACTAGTGTAAGATCCTGGAAATGAACTCCACACTACTCAAAGCTAGTTGAGATATGTTTAGATAAGGCACACCTTTGGATCTCAATTTAGACAGAATTGCTTTCAACAGCATTGGAACAACAGCTGCATTCCTCTCTTCCAGCCTCCACACTGTCAGTGCTGCAAACCTGATTGCTGTACTCTGTGACACGCTCTTTGTTTGTTTAGTCTTCCTTAACTGCTTCCCTTAAACTGCCACTTTTGATCTGGTTCCATCCACGTAAGGTAACATCTCACGCAAAAACACTGGAGAGCATATGAGAGTTATTTAAAAGAAAATATACAAGTATTTCATTGTTCCTCCAAGCAAGGCTTGTTCTGGAACAGAAAGAAAACTTGTTCTTTGTTCTGTAAAAACCTTGGCCCTTCTTCCAATCATAGCTTTCAAATTTCATGCCTTCAGGCTGCAAACATTCCATTTTTCATCAAACCATTTTCTTAAATGTGCACACAACACTCACATCTGTCACAAGCTTCTTGCTCTGTTCCTCTGAGGCGTTTCTGCAACTCCCACACTCTTGGCAGGAACCGACTTCAGGTACAAAACCAACACACTCCTCTATTCATCATCTAGGATGTATGATTAAATTTCTTTCTTCAAAGTTGTTGCCCTAAGCTCTGGGTGTTGACTCTCCTTATGTGAGGAGCTCTGCCTTGTTCAGTGTTGGCCCATGTTTCCACCTCTTTGGGCTAAGAGTTCATAATAAAGCTGGATCTGTATGCTGCATACCCTGGCCAGATCCAAGCTATATGCTAAGATCCAAGGTTTGGCACCTGCATGAGATCCTACTCCACCCCCCAATTTGTTCATAGACTCTATCTTGACATAAAAACTGCTTCTCCAAAGAAGCATTGATTTATTGCATCAAGCAGAATAAAGGATTTAAGGTCACATACATACACAGTCTCACTTATTTATAATAACGCACATGAAGCCCCTTGAAAGAATGTGCAATGTTCATAAATCAGAAAAATTTTATTGCCAGAGCTGGACATGAAGATCTACTCACTTGCATTTGCCACTGTGCTCACTTAGGGCATTGTTTCTCTAATAACTTAAGGCATTGTTTCTCTAATAGTTTCTTCTGAGCTAGCTCTATGCATCTGGGGAGCGTTATCATCATGCAGATGCACTCCAGGGCCTATGCTCTGCTGGAAAAAATAGAAAAAAAGAAAAAAAGAAAAGTTAATTCAAAGTATAAATAATCTCGTATTCCCACGAGCAGGACCTCTGAAGTACAGAGGACCCTTGTTAGTTAAATTATCCATAAAAGGTGCATAGCTTTAGGCAGCCACATGTTAACAGAACTTAAAAGTTCTCATTTTTCAGCAGTTTACTCTGGTAATTGTGTTTCACATATGCTTTTGAAGAGACACCCACCTTCTCAGGTGGGGGAGGTTTGCCTTGATGTGAAATACAAGAAAGGCTGAAACAAGAAATCTTTCTAGGTAACTTAAGACTTGATGAACAATGAAGAATCACTTCAGAATTTTAAACTAATTTAGTCATCACACTAAACAATCTGTTCAGAATTTAAAAGAAATTGAGCCAAATTTAAGAACCGAAGATTTAGGAATAGCAGAGCCCATGGAAAGAACAGGAAAATATTATTGTAGGGACACTTAATGCTGGGCTAAGTAGCCACATAATCTGAGTACTACAGACATTTAAAGAACTTCAGATAATGATTCGGGACCTATTTTTCCTCCATGTTACATCAGTGTAGGCACTGTATTTATTTATTGTGACATTCTACAAAGCATAGTCCTTCCCAACACAGAGCAAAGAGAGAAAAATTAAACTTATTGTCTGTCTAGCTATTTTTATGCTTTCTAGAATATTAATTCTTTGAACCAATATGCTCCCTAAAATCTTTGACCAGAGGAAAAATTACATGACAGAAATCAGAGTCCACAGCTTTTTCTTTTAAACTAAGGTATTCCTTAGTATTCCTTAGCATTCTTAAAGGATGCCGTCAGCGAGCACTCAGTCACAGTAATGTTTGAAATGGAAGCCTCTCACAAGTGAAAAGACCATCTCAGTGCTGTTCCACACTTGCTGCTACCCTGTGGTAGAGGGAGAGGTGGAAAAACGTGGGCCATCCACGCCTATAAACAGTGACAGTTCTCCAGTATTGACAGAAGCCCATATTTCAGGTGCAGTTGAGTGTTTATCTGGAAAGTCACAAGAACTATTCAGACACTTGAAACTGTAATCTCTGTAATAAAGTCAGAGTCATTGACACAGCGGGCTACTGGCTATACACGTGCAGGTTCAGCAAACTCTAAAGTTGCCTGCGGGCTGTTTTAACTTAGAGTGTCTAATTTCTTCCAACTTCTTTTTATTACTATTATTCTCATTTATCACTTCCATATTTGGATATATGCAACCCTCTTTCTTTGAGCACATGGTATTTTCCAAGACAGATGCCAAATTCTAGTGAAAACTAGCACATCACAGAATTCAGTCTTTTGTGTTCCCCTTAAGCATCTGAAATTCTGCGAAAAAATATAGAATACATAGGCTAAATCAGCTAAAAACAGAGTTCATAAAAGTCTACTTCTGTTCAACTCTGGAAGATAATTTTGAATAACGTACTTTGTTTAAATAAGCACTTGTGGGTTGCATTTCAAATAACATTAAAGCCTAATTTTTTAAGCTTAACATAAAAGCCTAATTTTTGAAGTTTTGTTGTTGTTGTTGTTGTTGCATATAGTTTCTGGTAGCATTACTACATTTAAAATATAGTTAAACACTGCATAAGAACTATCTGTTTACTGCAATCACAAATTGCCATAGCAATGTGCCAAACAGCTTCCAGTCAACACTAGAAAAACAGAACTAAGAAAGAAAAGAGAATCCTTGGAATGCAATGAAAGGTGTTATTATAAACTCCCAAGGAATGGCAAACAGGAAAAAGAACTTTAGTTAATCTTTCTTGTTTTACATAATAACTAGTAGCAGTCGTTATCTTTAATTAAAGTTATATATAGGTACATTTTTTTCGCAACGACAGTGCCTTAAAAAAACCAAAACCACCACCAGCAACAACAACAACAAAAAAAAAAAACATACTTTTTTCTCCTTAGGTGGGCTGATCTTCAGAAGCATTAAGCACTTGCAATGTTTTAGCATCTATAAATATCAAGCTGCAAGCACCCATGCTCTAGAAGAGAAAGAAGCAAAAGGATTAGGCTGCATGAAGTTGACTGCCTGCTGTGTCTGAAGAAGAAAATAAACCTTCAAACCAAACCTGCAGAACACATGGGGATACAGTAATTGTGACTACTGCAGCCATTAAAAAAAAAAAAAAAAAAAAGTATTTATATTCTAGAATTAAAAAACAAACAAACAAACAAACAAAAACAGTTAAAAAGTACTTTAGGAAGTGTTAGAAACCAGCTTTTCTACTCACCAAAGCACTTTATATGGAGAACATCAATGCAGCCCTTTCCATTCATTCTATAACAGCCTGTCTGTTAGGTTACGGTACAAGGAGAGTACCTTGTACCTTGTACCTTCTGGAAGTAAATACTTCCAGAAAGAGTATTTTTCACCAAGATCAAGTTGTTGGTGGCTGATGTAAACATGTTGTCTTGTCCATATTGTGAATGTGAGTAAGGAGGGAATCCTTAAAAAGTGCACAGCACTATCCAGAGTTTCTCAGGGAAGTCTTGCAGGGCTAGGTGAGTGTTGTACAATTTAAAATGCCAGCCTCAAGATATGACTTAAAAAAAAAAGACCCAGATATGCACCCACACCACACCCCAGGGCTGCAGGGAAGGAAGGAAGCAACGGGCCAAGGCAGGCCCACTCTTCCTCACCGATCAATGGCACATAAATGTTTCTTCTCGGGCAGTGTATCCCACAAACACGTTCTAGGTGAGTGTAGCCTTCTTTCTGTGCAGACTTCGTTCTGATGAACACTACACTGCTGCTACTGCATTGAAAACCTTTGATGGTGACAGTTTTATAGCATCTGTAAGAATAACAACTCAACATGATACAACTTGGAAGGCAAATGGTAATTAATAAGGTGATGACAGTACAGGTGTTTACAAGAATCAGGCCTTTTACTAGCATCAAGACTGTTGTTGGAAAGCCATCAGCTTTCTCTCTCATTAGTTTAAACATTACCATCACAGGAGGAGCTAGCTATGTCAGATGGTTGTGGCACAGCTGCACCTGTATGGCTTTGTACACTTTCATAAGGAAATGAATCCAAAAATCATACGTAGCAGGGGAATGGAAGGAGGCCTACTCAAAAGTATAAAGTGCCATGAAAGAGAATAATACTGTTAGATAGAGGTAAATGAGTGTAATTTCTGCTCATAAATGTCTGTGTAGTTATGTGAAAAATGTAAATATATTCTGAAAAAAAGTCTCAGTGGAAAAAGAACCAAAAAGCCTTCATCTGGGACAATGACCTGGCTGACTAAAACATCAGAGCATTTTGCATCTTAATGTCAGGTACAACTTCTGTATTGAAAAGCCACTCACTACATAAGGTTCCCCTTCATGAGCCAGACAGGGTGAAGTCTTCCACACTCATCTTTTCTTCCCCTGCTTCTAAAGAGCTCAATAGGTTCAATACATTTCGAGAAAGCCAGAGTTTACTGCTCCCTGCCAAACCTCAAAAGCGTATTATTATTTCTGCAAACACATTTGGCTTTCAAGGCTAGAAATAGTTAGGAAGTTCTATGAGAAATCAAATTTCTCTATGCACAACAAAGGAAGGAAGGTCATTTCCCTGGATAACAGAAGACTTACTACCTTGTCCTTATTTAAAAGAGCTGCTGTGCTAGCCTGTACAGCGAAATGTTTAAAAGCATTTAATATGTCAAAAAATCTACCCTCCCATTTCTAATTGTCCAAAGACATTGCAAGTTTAAGAGATGAGTTAATCAAACTAACTAAATAAAACATAAAACCAGGCATGGCTCTAGATGTAGGTCAATTTGTAGTAGAGGGACTATCTTGTATATACAATACTGGAAACTCTAGAGTGTAGCTCTGCAGAAGTAACTGCCCTATTTGCATGGTGATGTCTCTTCTAGGGGTTATGTATCACATCTGCATCCATCTACCCACAAAATACAGTACCACTAATTCAGAGAAGTGTATTTGATGGTATTTTTCTTTCCTGGAATGGAGCATTTGCTCCCTTTGCGACAGCTTTCCTGTCATCGCTTTGGGGCTGCAGCGCAGACACCAAATGGCAGGCAGCAATCAGCAGCCTGGGTCCAACAAGGCAGCACTGCACAGCCGGGCCTGGGATGGAAGATGGAGTAGAGACTGTAACAAGAGATGGAGAACAGCCTTTAACGGGGTCACGGCGCTGAGGGACAGCGATGGAAGCGGGGCAGCGAGCCCCAATGCACGCTGCAACCCAGGGCTTGGATCCCTGACCGTCCCCTCCGGGATGACGGCGCAGCGCTGCTTTAAGAAAAAAAACAAAAAAAAAAAAAACAAAAAAACAAAACTAAAAAACAACAACAACAACAACAAAAAAAAACATCGCATTTACACGTAAAAAAAAAAAAAATAATAATTTTTGAAAAGTGGAGGCTTTCGCTGCCGATGCATTCGCAGCGCAAGACGAGCGGGGCTGTACCACAGCCAGCCCGTGCCCACCGCCCGCCTCCCCCTAACATGGCGGCGGCAGCCTGCGGGAGTGTGGGGGGTGGGGGTAGGCAGCGAGCGGCTCCTCCCGGCGCTGCCGCCACTTCTCCGCCGCGCTGCTCGGGGCCGGCACGGAGCGGAGCGGGGCGGGGAGAGGCGGGCAGGGGCGGGGAGGGAAGGGGAGGATGCTGCGGCTGCCGCGGGGCGAGGCGAGGCGGCGGCGGCGGGCCGGCGGGCGGAGGATGCGGCGGAGGTGGCGGCAGCAGGCGGCGGCGGCGGCGGAGCGGGGAGCCATGCGGGGCTGCGCGGCGGGGCCATGGCCCGCACTGCTGCTCACAGGTCGGTCGCGGCGCCGGGAGCCGCCGGGAGCCTGCCCCGCCTTGGCCCCTGCTTTCTCCCTCGGGAGGCGGCCGAGGGTCGGAGCGGGGCCGCAGCCGCCTCCCGGTGCGGCATTGGGGTGCGGGGAGGGCGGCGCGGCCGCTTCGGGGCTCCCCGGGTGAGGCAGGGGCCGCCGCCGCCGCCTCCCCGGCCGGGCGCTGGGCGCTGTGCCAGCCCGTCCTTCGCGTGCCACCCCGGCTAAAGGAGTTGCCAGCTTAATCCTGCCGTGCCGGGGTTGAGGCTGCAGAGAAAGGCTTCATTCCGCTCCCTGATGGGTATAAACCGTAGCTATCAGGTCATGCTCGGGTCTCACCCCGCCGGGGTTCTTCAACCCTGAGGTGCTTCGCCAGCAGCCCAGCCACAAGTGCTGCGGTGAGGCTGGTGGCACCCCAAAAACAGGTTAACAGCGATGTTTCTCTAAATTATTTTGTGGTGTGAGGGCTCAAGGGTATGCCATCTGGAAACTAGCGATCTGTTCAATATCCTCCCGAGTAACACGTAAACATACCTCCAGTACTGGAGGTGTGTGACAGTACTTGTCTTGGGGCGCTGACAGCAGAAGTGGCATGAGGTGCTGGGTATATTAAAGGTGCAATTAGCGCCCAAGCGTTAAGTTGTTCAATGTAAGGATTAAACTGAATTTGTCAGATGCACGGTACTACAGGATACTGCAAGATACCGCTTTCTCCTAATGTGGAAATCCTTCCTGCCTCCCTCTCCCAAGACTGGCATGGCAGCCAAGGGAAAACTAGGACAGTCCTAGGATAAGCTTTCAGTATCTACAGAGATATTAAATCTAAAAAAGCTCAACTAAAATGCGTTTCTGGAGGCTGAGCTGTGAGCCTAATCCACAAGTCCCTCCCAGGCTCCACAGTAAAGGAAGAAGTTTTAATTTTTTTTGTTAACTTTTCCTCTTCAGACCTTTTTAAGCTTGTCTCAAGTTGGATTTCATTAGTTCCAACAGCACAATAAATGGCTTGAGACCAATATAAAAAAAGGAAACATGAACAGCATTAAGTTCTTGTGAGTGCTATCTGCATAACATCTATTCTTCGTCAGGGTGGAATTTTGTACTATGTCCCTGGTCTGAATTCAGGTATGACACAGGACAGCTTATAATTTGAATGATATAAACTGCCCCAGGGCTCACTTGAGCTTTTTTTCCCCCTTTAAGCCAACAAACAAAATTACATTCATTATAGCTCTTGAATGCAGCTCTTGGGCTGAACCTGTCCATCTTCCAGCTTTCCCAGTGCCTGGCATCTCAGCTATGACCATGTGAGAGAACTTCCAACCTGGATCGCTGGTCCTAAGCAAAGCTACAGCCTCCCATAAAAATAATTTATTTTAAATTCTGTCCTTAAGGAGACTGTATAGTACTGAAGCATTATTTAGCCAGGCAAAACCAAATGAGCAGCTTACAGAGAAAACAATATGGGAAGAACTGCAAGATCAATTAATAGATTTGAGTTCTCTTCTACTAATAGAGATTAGTTTTTCCTGTTTCTGTTGTAACACTTGACTACAGAATAAACTTACCTTATGCTTTTTGTATGTGTTAAAGATCTATGAGATATATACACAGAGTTTTTTTTGAAGGAGGCTGTTTGCTGCCAGAAGTCCAGACTGTTGTTTGCTCTTTTTCCCACCAGCAAAATGTTAACTCAAAATTCAGAGATTTTAAGAGACTCAAGAGGTTAAAGAGTGTAAGAGTGATTTCAGAAGTCCTGTATTTGATCCCAGGGAGCTGGTATTGTACTCAAGAGTGGAGGACCTGGCTCTCAAACAGTAGCTGA
Organism: Aythya ferina; assembly: GCF_964211825.1. Lineage (NCBI taxonomy): Eukaryota > Metazoa > Chordata > Aves > Anseriformes > Anatidae > Aythya > Aythya ferina. The sequence continues at coordinate 26,075,573 of NC_140297.1, read as the reverse complement.
TGATCATCTCCTTCAGTGCTAGAAAAAATGGGACTTGCCACCGTTGTTGCAATGATATTTAAGGTTCAGCTTTTCGAATACAAATGAGATTGTCAATTCTGTTACTGTGAAGCTAAAGTACATGAATAACTGCCATTAAATGGGCATGGTTTCACCACTGAAAAAACAATGCTGTATGACATTGCTGTGCTGGTGAAGATGTAACTCAAGGCTGGTAACTGTTTAATGGTAAAACCTAATGATAATAGCTTTGTTATCTGAATAACTATGAAAAATTTAAATAATGACTGGCTAAAACCAGGCAATTTTCCATGTCCATCAGTTCATGATTGTAGTGAGATTTGACATTTCCCTCACAACTAAGTAGTGGAGACTGGCTAAATGTTGTTACAATTGCAGCACAACCAGCCAAAATGTCTTTTTAAAGTCGATTATTTTTAGTGGTAGCCTAAGCCACTGGGATGGGAAGTTAGAAAGAACTAAGTAGTGGTCAGGTGGCAATCTCAGCATCTTGAAACCTGTGGCTTTTCTGAATTTCTTTAATCTTTTGAATCAATTGCAGCCTGAGAAATCAGACCTAAGTAGAGATACTCTAGTAATTTGTATCAAGAGCAGATGGAAATGTAAGAGGAATCCAGGCAATGTTCCTTCCCTGGCTATACCATGGGCTCAGGGCTGAACTGTAGGAATTGTGGCAATGTTGTTTTCCTTGCCTTTGTGGAAAAACTACAGGGATTTGGTTTCTTTGTCAGGACTGTGGTAGGAGGGAGAATGGTGTGGCTAAATGTTGCTATTAATAAAGCACGAGGGTTTCGTTCTTCCAGTGTGTCATTTGCAGCATTCCCAAGAATGCAACTGCTGAAGTTTCACAGTGAGACTGACAAAATGCCTCATCTGGTTGCTTGTCTTGATTGATCTCAGAGAAATGCTCGGATGTTACAGTCCAAAATGGATGGAACAGAAACAGGCAGATAGGCACTGAGCACAGATGAATAATTGTAGAGCTTGGAAACATTTCTGGGTTTGTAGGGGTAGAGGTATGGGAGAGAAGGGCAATGCAGGGTTTTGAGAGGTGGAGCTGTGTGCTGCATTTAATATTCTGCTGTTAAGTATTAATAATTGAAACCTTTACGTAAGATCTATGCAAGTAAAATTAACAAAAAAGGGCCCTGTAGGTGGATGTACTGTCCTGAGCATGTCCAGGTCCCAGGCACAGAGCTGGGAGCTGGTCCTCCTGCACCCCCTGGCAATGTGTAACAAACTGAAGAGCCTGACACCATTAACATTTTTTTTTTCATTGTGAGTATGAAGGTGATCACATTCTCTCTAAAATTTATCTTCGGTAAAAATGAGTAGTCTGAACTCCTGTGCTCTTCAGTATAAGGCCTCTTTTGTCATCCTCTAATCATATTCACAGATACTCCCTGAGCATTCTTCATGTTGTCACTACGCTTCTTGAAGGCTCTTTGTACATACCAGACACAGCATTTGAACGGTGATCATATCTGTCTCACACACAAAAATAAAATCTCCCTGCTACTCCTTGATGTACTTGTTTATGTAGTAGCTGTTCCAACCAGTGTTCTGCTGAAAGCCTCTGTTCAACCCGTTATCTGCTACATCTCCGTAGTGTCTTTTATCAAAGTTCTGGATCCCTGAACTGCATGCTCTGTAACGTAAGTACGCCATGCGTCCTTTGTTCCTGGGCATGTATTTACATTTTATTCTACTGAAGTACTCATCAGTGATCACCTTAAGCTAACCAAACAACTCACTGTGCTGTGTTAGCGGCTTGTCGCTTACATTAGTTATTAATCTCCCAGCCTTTGGTTTAACCTGCAGATTTTATCAATATATGGTATATATCCTGGTCATTTTATATATATTAAAATATTCCAGTAGCATAAGGCCAATGCTTTGTGAGACATACTAGAACTCTGATGTAACCAATTAACTATCCAGGAGCCCTGATCTATTGTTTGAGACTGCTGTTCCTGTGATGAGAGCTGCTAAATGGGCAGTGTGTTCCTCCATTGTTCCATTTCACACCTTTCATTTAAAATCAAATAGATGGTGACGTATATACTTATATTAAAACACTACACTGTAAAGCATGGCATCTGAGTAACAGATGCATTGGATGCTTTTCCAGCTCCCCTGTGGACTGCAACGAAGGTAAAGGGGTGGACAGGTAACCTCGTTAATCCCCACTTGTGGGCCCAGAGCAAAGACATTGATAATTTATTTTTCAATATAAAAAAATGTATTTTGAAAATGCATCTTTGAACTTTTCTATATATATTCCATTTAAATAGGCTAGATTCATTTTGCATCTGGTTTCTCAAAGTGCTAGGGGACACGCTGTATGTCTATGGGTAATGTCATCAGTATGCTGTTTTTATCAGGCAAACTCATCAAAAAGCATCAGTTTGAAAGGATGCATTAAACCCTTGTCGATTGTGATAAGTATAATACTCTTCAACATTTAATCCTTCATTAATCCAATCAAATTGCTTTGCCTGGGATTGGTTTCTATCTGAAAAGGTCCTAATTGCCTGGATCATGCATCTGAAATACCACAACAACTTTATTTTACCTTTTTGGATTTTTTTTGAGCATTCGTTGTGTTACCAAAAATGTACACTAAAGGTCATGAACAGCACTGCGTGGGGTAACCTATAAATAGACACTATTGTATGAAGATTTTCAGGGTAGGCAGATCATTTCAGCAGGGAGGAAGCTGTCCTTCGTGCGAGACAGATGGAGAACACTGGATGGCAATAACAGCTTGTTGCTAAACCAGATCCTTGCTGTATATGGAAAATCTAAAGAAAGCTAACAAATGTATAATTGAGAAATGTCATTGTGCTGGTAGGGTAATTTCAGTACACAGTTGGTTTTTTTTGGTTGTTGTGCTCTTATGCTTTATCCTAAATTAAATTTTAGTTGTTTTGGGTAAATTGTCACTAATAAGTGTTTCAGCCACATGCATAGATCCGTGTTTGTGCATCTTTCCTGCTTAAGCCTGATCTGTTGGGCCTCCCGAATTCTGCTTGGAGAACGGTATCAGTAGGGTGGCAGCTGACAAGTGCAGCCATGCCAGAAAAAGTTTCCACAAATGTTTACATTTCTAGTATAAAGGTTCAGTGCATATTTTTAATGCATGTTTGTCAACAGAGATGTATCCGAGGGAAACTACCACTACTTGTTTGATTCTGACATTGCTATTTTTCTAAGCAAGTTAAGACGTTAGCCTGATAACATCTTCTAGCTGGAGTTTGACACGAGTTTGTACTCCCAAACTATTTCAAAGGAACACCTATTTATTAAGTCCACTCTCCCTTCCTAGCTTCTTACTGCAGTTCCTTCTATCTGGGTTTTCAGTTGGCGTGTAACCTGCAAACAGCTGTTACATCCTGCATCGCACAGGAAAGGGACAAAAAACAAAAAAGCTGGAGGTGAAGAGGGAGCTTTCTCAGGCAGTCCTGAAATGGAGGCTGTTGGGCAGCTCTACAGCTGCTTTCAGAGTCTCCTGTGTGCTTTGCTCCTCACCATGTTTAAACCTTCTTGTGCCTCCAGCTGTGCTGATGGAACCATCTCTGGCTGAGTGGGGTGAAGATAACTAATTTTAACCAATTCTTTTCTCAGAACTGGTTATTGGTTCTGCTGCAAGGCAAGGTGTTTGGCACCAGTTGCCAGCATCTTCCTGTAAGCAAAGCCGTGCTCTAGGTTATATTACTTCCCCTACTTCGGCTACAATATATTACATCAATGAAAGTAACTTTAGGTATGTCTTTGCCTGCATATGAGGCTTCACCAGTGCAAATATATTCATCAGAGAATGTGCTTCATCATATATTTCTTACCAATGTCATTATGTCAGCAACAGCAGCTACAGGTGCTTAAGCATTTAGTGCAAACTTGGCTTATTTGGGCAATGAATGTCAAAAAGGTTACTATCAGGAAGAGTAATATATACTTATGTATTCATATCAAACAGCATCGTTTTCTTAACCTGAGATTCCTGACCTCTGACTAAATAAAAAACCTGGTTTAGAAGGTATCTGATTCCATCTGATAGTTGATTTGTGGGAGTCTGTTGATCTGACTAATTTATTTTGCATTTGTTTTATTCTGAAAAGCTTTTTTGTTAAGCTCTGCTGATGGCAATAATGGAACAGTTAACTGGAAGACTAAGCAAGCCAACAGCTATATTATCAGCAGAACAAAGGCTGTTGAGAAGAATGGTGAGTTTAGGTCATCAATTTAAACCCCATGTTGGTTCAGTCAAATCTGCTTTTAATATTACTCCTGCTTTTTCAGTCATGTCCTTGTTTTAGGCATAAGGTGCTATTTTAAGGTAAGTAATTTGGAAAATCTTGCATTTCATCAACCTTTTAAACATTCACAGACGTGTATGTCTTTGCTAGTTCTCCCCAACTTTTCATGTTGCAGTTCCAGCTTTGCTTGAAATAATGGCTGTGTTTGTACCTAATATTGCATATTTTCTTACTGCTGCTGGTTGCTTGGAAACACCTCTCCAGTTTGCTTAATACAATAACTTATCTGAAACAATTAAACAAAATCCCTAGATACACATACATTTAAAAAAACATTTTAGAGTGCACCTAGAATATTATAGCTATTCTACACGAGCTGAGAAGAGCCTGTGGGCTTTGCATTGATTGCCCAGCCAGGTAGGCCATCTGCACTGGCCCCCAAACCAAATTATTTCTGGGATTGTCTCCTCTGCTAAAAATCGGTGGAGAAAGAACCTCTGGGCTGGAGGCTGATACAATCTGAGCTTAATTCCTTGCTATGCCCATGCACAAAAAGGACAACTGGGGTAATTTCTTTACATGGCTCAAAGAATGATGCATGTTTTCCAACATTCAGTTCCCAATTTATCTACTATTTCTTTTTCTTCCCCCCAATCTCTAGAATTTCTATCCTTTCTGTGCAGATAGATCTTGGGATCTTGGAAAGCCCTCCAAGGGACCTGGAAACAAGAAAGATAAACAACAATGCTGTTGAGGTAGCTGCTATTGGTGTTTTTTGTTTTTCTGGGGGGAACTGTTGTTATCCCATGTAGTGAAAAATTTTAATTTCTCATGGGTAGATTTACAGAAGCCTTTCAGAGTCCTTGGAATTTTATCTGCCATGGGGAATTCGCCCACCCAGTACATACGTGACAGTTTGCAGAATTAGATTAGTCTTTAGAAGTTGGTGTATTCAGCTTCAGCCTTAGATCACCTGAGATGATTACACGTTCATCGCCAGTCTGGCAATCTTATGAAAATAATTGTGAGTTTTAAAAGCTTCTGAAGAAAATAGCGTTTCACTTGTTTCATTACTGAGAAGCATTGAATACTGCAGAGGACTGAAGACTCAACATTTTCCTTTTGATTTTGAAGGAACTTCGTTGGGAAAAAAGAAGAGAGCTTATCTGATACGGGGGGTAAAGACTTTCCAGTTCTTACCCTATGGATTCGTGTCATTACAATGTCATTATAAGATAAAATAAGGATGTTTTCCTTTTATTTTTCTTCCTTCTGAGAGGCATTTTTAGAATATATGCAAATGTAGGACATCAATCTTGGTGAAATCCTTATGCATATGTTTACCTTAGCAAGAGAGAGTGTCTCATTACTAAGTATCTAGGTGCAGCTAATTAGTGGTAGCAATAGATTTCCTCTAACAGACAAAAGAAATATACGGGTTACATGGGGTTTTCTGTAGTAACAGTTGATCTTACATGTATTATCTTTCTTACTTTCTAAAACTACTACTTGAAGAGAAAATATACATTACTTTTTCACTGTTCTTCCTGTTTGACCTTTATTGTAGAGTCAACGAATCAGAAATGGAAAAATAGATTTTGGGGGTATATTTGACTTTTTCATCCAGTCACCATATTTTTCTCAGCTTTTCTGCTCTGTGAAGAAACCTATTAATGTTACAAATACTTTTTCAGCTTTTCTTGAAATTATTTTACAGGAAATTAAAGTTTTCTTGATCTGTTTAGAACTTATTCACAGAAGGGAGTGAACAAGTTTTTTGGGGTCACTAAAATATTAATTTTAATTTTGCAAATCAAATAGCTGTGTTACTGTACAAACATTACAATAATTGGTTTATTAATCACAACAATTGTAATACATTATTAAAAAATAAACTATATTAAAATTCCAGGGTCCATTTTAATTTTCTCTTTAAGATAAAGTTGTTGTGGAGACATTGCTCCCTACTGTGTCAAAAGGAGCTTCTAAAACTGAAAAAAAAAAACACTGACTCCAATAAGCAGATCACTACACAGATAACCAAGGGACCATGATTATGACTGACACTTTTCCAGCAAGATTCATGTAAACTCACAGGAAAATGGTTTGTACCTCAAGCGAGGCACCGAACGTTTTCTCTATTGGTAAAAAGATCCTGTCATCGATCCTTCAAAAAGTATTACTTATTTATGACCTCTCACTGAGGCGGTCAGTGCTGTTCAGTGGAAATGTTCCTGCTGTGGAATTTGATCAATATTGTATTAAGAGGTTGGGGCTGTTCAATTTGGATCCGGCTCGGAGACTGGAAGGTCTGCGTTACAGATGTCTGCATCTCCTCTCGGCTGTAGTCAGCAGAGATCCAGTGCAAGGAGGCAGGAATGTAGGACATGATTCATCTCATTTTACAGGCGAAATCAAATTAATCAACCCCTAGAAGCGTCTGTTTCTCTCCACTGACTATAAAAGGAGCCTGGCTGACTCAGTGGTGGATGTTGTTTCTGTAGGCATCTAAAATTAGGTGAGATGGATTCCACATGGAGTACGTGGTACGAGGGGTGCCATGTCGGTGATTAATGCCTAATTGGCAGGGCTTCTTTTAAGGAGCTCTCAAATACGAAGGTTGGTGTAACGGCAAGTCTAAAGAAACATTTTACCAGGAGTAGGAAATTTAGCTTGATACATGTTGCAGGTATTTCTTGCTTATTGATCTAAACGTTGAAATTAGCCCCTTCATCTACCAGGAGCTATGCCTTTGTTCCTATGAGTTTATTACAATGACTCCAAAGTCTCTTGTAGGACCACTCTTCACTATGACTTCCCCATGCTGTATGGCCTAGAGTCTTTGTTTGTAGACGTGGCTTCGTGTAAGGTCTGTTTCAGATAGCATGCAAGGCAGGTAGCCGTGTATCACTCTATCCAGGGCTCATCTTTACCACTTGTGTTATCCTAATTTAATGCACAAAATTTATCATCAGTGATTGATTCTTGGACATCAGTGACTTGAAAAAAATTGAATAATAGCATGGAATAATGATATGACCTACAGTCAGTCCCGTTAAGACCCCGCAACATACCTCTATTAGATCAGTGTTTTCCATTTATGCTTAAAATTTGAAACTTGTCAGTCAAGTGGGTTCTTATTCATTTCATGTGTCATAATGATTTTTGTACTCAAATTCATTAGAATGCATTTATAATACTGTATCAAAGGTGTTATACCTAAATAAGAGGTACTTCTATGAACTAACTGTATTTAAATGGCATATTGTTCTAGAGTTAAGTTTCCTTTAGGTTTTTAATTTCAGTCCTGTAAAATGTGATTTTTGTTTGTTTGTTTGGAGTCACTGTCATCTGACTGGCCTATAATTACCCACGTCCTTCAGTTTTGATACATGCACAACATCTTCAGTGAACACATTTTTAGATGTAGATTATCTGGCCCCACTGGTCTAAGAAAATCTATCTTTAAGAACTCATAAATCCTTAGCTAAAGTGAATTGCTTTGCCCTTTTCTGCCCTGGAACTGAAAAATCTACTATTTTGTTTAGAGAAGAATCACTACTCTTTATTGCTAAGATTCCACAGTATTTCTCGTGTTCTTTATTTTATTGTTAAATATATATTAAAAAAAAATGATTGTATTGCTTATCTCATGTATTTTTATGTATGTAATATTGCAAATAAAACAACTATAAAAATTGCAATAGACTCCCTCATTTTTTTTATTGTAATAAAAGCAAATAGGTTGTACTACTTGAATTCTAACACAGCCCGTTTTGTTTATTGCAATATTGGAAGGGATCCTGTGGGGGAAAGAGAGGGTTTGCCCTTTATTCTGTTCTTAAATCTATGCAACCTTTTAAAAACTTATTAACAGGTATCTAATATGTGTTGCTTTCCTCTTCCTGGTTGCACACACTGCTGTTGAAATGCATGCTGTGTTACCTAGAGCATGTCTCACTTGTGCTTTTCTCTCTTTTATCTTTCCTTCTGCTTTCCAGTGTACACGATTCTGTCTAAGGTGCACTCTGATCGGAATGTATACCCTTCTGCTGGAGTTCTTTTTGTTCATGTTTTGGAGAGAGAGTACTTTAAGGGGGAGTTTCCTCCTTACCCAAAACCTGGTATGGGATGCTAAGATCTTCCATGTTATGTAAAAAATCTGAAAAAAATTAATATATATATATATATTTAACGTACCTTGCATTGAATCATCTAACATACAAAGGATAGTTTTTAGTTTATATTGAAATATCTTCAAATGTTTTGTTTTGTGATCATCATTTGTGAAAAGATGCATGTAACTGTGCTCTAAAAAATGTAGTTAATTTGAGAAGGCATAATAGCACACTGTTTATCTGAGTTTAAGAAGTATGCTTTTTTTTTTCCTTTAAATATGAAATGATGGAAGTGTAATAATTATGTTTGTTGAAAAAGGGCATTTATTTGATCAGTCTTACAGAAATAGTAGGTGTCAGGCTTGATGAAGGAGCATTTTGCAGGGATACAGCAAACTTGAGACAAAAGAGAACATTAAAATAAGTACGAGACTATGTAATGATATTTTCTTTCACTGGAAAAAAAAAAAGCTCCTTTGGATTCAGCCTTAGTTCTATATTTAGGGACAGTTTAATGTTATTAAGCTGTTTGTTTTTAGAGACAGAGCTGTTATTTCCTAGGCGTGGTGGTTTGGTGTACACCTGAGTTAAAGCCAAAGGATCCATCATTGGCAGGCGAGAATAAACAAGCTGGGGGGGGGAGAGGAGAAAGAAGGAACGTCCCGTCCCACAACACTGAAAAGGAATAATAAATACATACATCTGTCCTTTAACGTATAATATAAATAAATGTATGCTCTTTTCCTATAAAATATGAAAAAATTAGTGCACATATCGTGCATACATAATCAAAACCTACTGTTTCATTAATAAGCTTTCGAATCAATTTGAGAGTACAGCTTCCAAAACTCTCTTCAAAGACAAAATAAGTTCCTGTTAAGTTTTGTCATGGATGCAACCAGCTTGTTTATTTATTTCCTCCCCATGAATTGGGTGTTTTTACTCACCCTTGTGCCTGGGTCTCCGTTTCCTGTAACAGTGACTGGTAGAGCTACTACCAGGGCTACAGTGAAGTTTGCCTCTGGCCCTGTTTTTCCACATCTTTGGCACACAGCCCTGGACATTGTGTTAGTTAGGGGTTATCTTTCACATGCCTACGGTCCCAGCCTGATTCCAGTGCAGCATCAGTCTGATTTCAGATAGTGCTGAAATCTCTGTACTGGTATCTCTGTATGTGATCCTACCCGAAACTGACTGGAAGACCAAAGCCGACCATGCCTTGGCACAACCTACCTTGAAGAAAGGCAAACCAGAATGTATCACGGGTGCTTTTCAAAAAGCATTTGCGATGCTGGGCATTTTATTACCAGTGCAGTAATAGATGACCGCGATGTCCCAGGGGAGCTGTGAGGAAAGTCACATTACGCCTCGGTGCTGGGTTAGTGAGGCCCTTCCTTCAGTTGTGGCTCCTTTCTTCACTGAGCTCAGTTTCTTCCGTCTGTCACACCCAGCCTGCCTGTCACACCTCCGTTTGTCACTTGTCCTACAGCTGCTGCTGGTGCCATCTCAGAGCTGAGTTTGAGGAGCACCGTGCAGAGCTGTGTGCACGGGTGTAGAACTGATCTGCTCGAGCTCTGTGCCTCGGTTGTAAGGTGCCCCCCCCCCTCAGCAGTGGGGGTCTTCTGAGGTGTGTCTGCAAAAGCTAAAATAGAAGTCAAAACCAGCCATGTGAGAGAGCATCCGTAGGAGCCACAAGAACTGCTGCTGTTGTTTGCTTTCAGAGATTGCATCTGGACCCACTGTACATAGCCATCCATGGATCCATTTTGCAGGCATATTTGGTCCTCTTTCCAAATTAATTTATTCTCTGGAAAAAAAAAATAATTACTGCCAGGCTGTTTGTGCTGAAGATCTATGTGTCTTGATACTGATAGAAGCTTTCAAGCATCAGTAGTTACACAGCCACTGTTTACAGTAAGCCCTTCCAGGCACATTGGGACTTTGGAATAATTATTTTTTTAAAAAAGGAAAAAAAATAACTAAAAGATACCTTTTGGGGCATTAAAATTTGTGCTTTCATCAGTAGGGAGATTAGATGATTCAATCCTAGGTGAAACTGAGTTCTAAAAATCAGACCCACTGGAAAATGAGTCTAGGGGTACAAGTGCATTCATCTCTGCAGTTGGTTATGTTTTTCAGATAAGAATGTCTTAATGCTTACAGGTGAATTCACGTTTCTAATATATTAAAGATGAGCATTTACTTTTTTTTTTTTTTTTTTTTTTTTTTTCCATGGAAGTGTTTAGAAGACATAACTGGAAATCAAAATAATTTTTTCTAAAGCAAACATCAAAGTCCAAGCATATTGCATGTTCTTGTGAATGTTCTGATGCTACTTTTCCCATCTAGGTGAAATAAGCAATGATCCTATAACATTTAATACCAACTTAATGGGTTACCCTGACAGACCTGGATGGCTGCGCTACATACAGAGGACACCCTACAGCGATGGGGTGCTGTACGGTTCACCAACTGTAGAGAACGTGGGCAAACCAACCGTCATTGAGGTACTTGCTTGCAAAAATGCCCCACAGATTATTCTGGTTTGGAGTGTATGTTCAGAATTGTCAGCAGGCATTGACTCCCACTCCTCTTTTTGAAAAGTTAATTACAATGGAGAAGGAGGATTGTAAGGCAGGGAAGTCACTTGTGACATGAACGTTTTCCCTACTACGTCTTCATAATACTTCAGTTCTGAGCTTTGTAATGTTTTACCCTGAGTTTTAGGCCAGACTTTTCCAGTCTGTAAAATACAGCATTCGAACAATAAACAGGTTAACTTTTTTTTCTTTTAAATTACATTATTTTTCATCAAGTATTATCTGGTTCATTATCCATGTTTATCGACAAATTTTATTTTAATTGGCAGTTTCATCAATTTAATTCTATTCTTGTAATTGTAGCCATGACAGACCCACTACTTTATTTTTCACAACTAACTACCCAAATGTTTAAAAACATCAATTATTCACTGAGCAGCAATTGAAACAAGGGAGAAAGGACTATTTGCTGTCAGGTATATCATAGTGGAATGAATAAGACACTGCATAGCTCACAGTGCTAAGGAAGATCCACTAATTAACTTGCTCCAGCCATTGCGCTTCTTCAGCGATGCATTTGTCTTAAACCCCTGATGAGCTTTCTCTTTAAATTGTATTTGATACAGTTGTTCTTCCTCAAGGATGACGACTCTAAATGTTAAGTTATGCTGTAGATAATTTCACCCGTGCTTGATTCATTTTTGATTTCAGCACGACTAATCACATTGATAGAGTTAATTGTGTGCAGAAGTACTTGCAGACTCCATTTAGCTCCATTTGCTCTACTTTAACCATTACTTAAAATTATATTTTTCTATATGGCGTGTGCTTTTACTCCCTAGGGTCTATATCAAGAATTACACCGTAAGCATGAGCTGAAGCCTCTGTTTGAACTAACTCTTGCCTAGTGTATGAGTTACTGTGTTGTGGACCTGTGCTCGTGTGTGGCTTTTGCATTAATTCCACACGACAAGGTGAAGGCAGGTTGCATTTTTTCCGCTTCTAGTGCCATATGAGAGGAGCGGTTGTGTGTTCTTAGTCTGAATCTTCACTTTCACCACATCCTGATACCTGAGGCGATGCCATGGGTAGATAAATTAGTTCAAGGAGACCTCCTGATTCGAAGCACCTAACAACCCAAGCACTGCAGCAAATACAAGACAGCTTGCATTTGAATGAATACTCAGTACAGAGGCAATTTCTACCATTGTTGCTTTTACTAGCCACGGGTGTACAGTCCAGACCAACAACAGTCTGAAGTACAGGCTCAAAATAGGTACTTCCATGTTCCTACATAGATCTCATACCACCAGAGTTAGGTTTTCTAACTATTAATGGTCAAACTACTGTTGAAACAACTCTGAAAAATTAACAAAACTGAGGAACTGAAAAAAATCTAAGGAATTTTCTTGTACTTTTATCATGAAATTTATAAATTACATGAGATTTAATTTTGTTGGGCAACCTTTTCCCACTGCTTAAGTCCTGCAGTAGTTGTACTTCTGTTTCTTTGGTAATCCATCTCACAAATGCTGTGTGGCTCTACTTGCTGAGGAGCTGCACAGTCCTGTCAACTGCAGTCATGCTCTGCCTCTCCTCTCTCTCTGAAATGAACTGAAGTGTGAACTCAGGGAGGAAACCTTGTTTTATTTGCTTCATGAAAGATTTATCACCATCCAGGAAATAAAAAGTAGAGAAAATATTACTTAATATCAATATCCAGCCTCATTCTGTAATTCTTGTGAGTGAGCACATAATCACAGTTCCATTTCTGTGCAGCATTATGCAGCAACTACCAAGGACTGTATTTGACACCTGTGAGCATTTCAGGCATCCCGAACATATAAGATTGGTATCCTTGCATAATTTGATCAGTGGTTTATAAGTTTAATAAGAGGCATGAAAGTTGCATCTACCTACTGGTTTTCAGTTCCCCTCCACTTACAGATTCCAGGATTTTTTAAAAACTACTTGTGTTAGAGCAATGCTTATGAATCCATTCATGAAGTAAAACTTCATTGGGGCTAGAACTAAAACTAAATCCCAGTCCCAAAGACTGCAATTGCTGGGTTCCCAATAATTCATTTAAATGTCTCTAGCTAGTTGAGTTCCCTGGGGAGCTAACAATGAATACAGGTCTCAACGGGAGTGGGGCTTCCAGAGGGTTGGGGGTAGGATGGGAAATGCCACCCCCACATTTTTGCTTATGGTTGTTTCTTTTTTTACTCCAGATCACTGCATATAACAGACGTACCTTTGAGACAGCAAGACGTAACTTGATCATTAATATAATGTCAGCAGAAGGTATGTGCAGAACACAGCTTGTTAAGTTTTGAACTGAATAAACAAATCTTTTGAGATCCCATTCTTATATGATAAAAAGTACTGTAAAATAGTTGTCAGGTCTTCAAGCCAAATATAGGGGCATAAAGGGGAAGTAAGGGAGTTTTTCCTCTTTTGTTTCAGTTTGTTATTTTTGTCTGAATTTTTTATGTCAGGTAAGACTATGATCCCTTATTCATAAAAAAAAAAAAAAGTCTATGTTTTGGAAGTAATTTGAAATTTATGTCTTTTCAAATGGAGCTTGCACAAAGGATTTCACTGTACATGTATTTCTGTATGCTGTTCAGTTTGCTTAGTTTTCTTTATGCAAAGAACAACGCTAGGTGCATATTTTAAAAGAGCCCTCAGCAATACAGGACAGAATAGGACAAGGAACTCAGCAATAACACATTACTGTTTAATGAATATAAGAGTTGATTTTTTTTTAAAGCAGTGGGTAGAAAAAATTGCTAAAATTTCAACACTGGGCCAAATTGCCTGGTGGCATAAGTGCCCCTGCTTTGCTGAAATTAATTGAGCTTCTGAAATACATCCTCAGCTGTAGCAGAGCTAGTATTCCAAAACGGTATCAGAAAGCACCAATGTGCATTTTAATGACAGATGAATGATAAAAATAAATGACAATGGTAAAATGATAAAAATAAATGATAATGATAAAATATTTCGTGGTTTATGAAAAAATGAATTACATAACCTAAAACAATTCAAGATAGCAAAGATTCAGCTTGCCTTCTGTATGAATCGTTTGTAAGGTCTATTTCTTTTGACATCTAAGAACAGTTTCTGTCAAATTATTCAAACACCATATTTCTTATATTATTGTAAAGCCTGAGTAGCAGAGGTGTAGTGCTACTAGGGATTTTATTTATTTCAGCCATTAGAGACTTTCTACAAACATCACGCTAGTAACACACATCCTGCAGTTAAATAAATATATTCTAATTTTCTGGTAGCAAGGTAGCAGCTTTGACACTAATGTTAGCATGAATCTACTTTTGTCTTTAATGAAGATTTAGGAGCTGAGAATCTTTTCCTTCATTCCTCTTCCCCATATTGTAGTAACTTCATAAATTGCCAATGATTTTCAGCTTATGTAATAACTGATGGTACTAATCTTTAATTAAACAATACTCATGTTAGGCTCCAAGTGGGCTATTTCAAATACAAGATTTTTGTAAATATTTACCAACCTTAAAGTGGTATTGCACTAATCATTGCTTTAAAATATTTGTTTTGAAGTCATTGTTTAAGGCAAAACTCTCTCTTCTTCGTTACGACTAGATTTTCCTTTACCGTATCAAGCGGAGTTCTTCATAAGGAATATGAATGTGGAAGAAATGTTAGCAAGTGAAGTTCTGGGAGACTTTCTTGGAGCAGTGAAAAATGTATGGCAGCCAGAACGCTTGAATGCTATAAACATTACTTCTGCGCTGGACAGGGGAGGGAGAGTGCCACTTCCTATTAATGACATGAAGGAAGGGTAAGCACATGTGTCAGTCTGTTATTTCTACTTTACTCTTCTTTTCTTACAGAAAGGCTTAATATTTTTACAGGCTCTCTAGAAACTTTGCAATTATTGTTTTATATTTTGGAAATCCCAATTGGTGTTAGATATGAAACGTTTACTGATATTCCAAACATCCATTGTAGCATGGATTTTTTGTGTTTTATGCAAGTGACAGTTTTCTATACATTGATCTTACAGTCCAACAAATACTAATAAATTCCATTAGTTACAAAATAGTTAGTAGTAAATACACTTATTTTGTCATTCTAGTCTTAATATTGAGAAGTGGTTTGGTATACTTTTGAGTTTTGCAAATTAGGAACTGTTAAATACTCAAAAATTTAAAAGAGGGTGTTGTAGAGTGCAAGTTGCAAAGACACTCAGATTTCTATGAGCATTTAGTGTTTAGCAGTGTCATTTGTAGCTGTAGTCTTAGTGAATCCCTAGTTGTGCGCTTCGAGAGCATTGTGGACAGATCAAAGTTTTAAGCTTGAGCTGTCTGGGGAGTTTAGATTACTGACTGTGAACTGCAGAAATCCATTATTTCCAGATGTAATTCATAACCATACACTCTGTTCTGCAATATGATGTTCCATTTATAAACTGATAAGGATCCAGTCTCTTCAAGTATACCGGCTGTGGTAGTGCTTTTCCCTGGCAAAATTAAAGGTGTCTAGTGATTTTATCTTATTTCATTTTTTACCTCTTTTAGAGATTTTGGGTCAAATAAATGTCTAAAGAAGGGCTAGGGTGTCTAAATCCAAGCTGTGTGCAAACAAGATTGTTGTTACAGAGTCCTTGTTTTGCATCTGGAGTTTCTGAACACATCTGAAGAAGGAGGGTGGCCTACACACTCTGTACTTGCTAGAGCAGTAGGAGGGCCGCTTACTGCAAGTGGCTACATTTCAAACATTTAGTTAGATAATGCCTTAAAGAAAAACAGCAATCAGTATGTAATTTCTATGCCAGGATCCACTGGTACATTATTATCTAGTGCAGCAGACCATATTTTCCAGCAGAATTCTACATATTTAAATATGAAAATGAATAATACAGTCAGTGGAGCTGCTGTTATTTTATGCACTATAATGCTAAATGAAGTACTGTGTTTACACACTGCTTTCGTTATTCCCCAAATTGTGTTGGTTGTGTCAAATCTTTCAGGAGAAACTGGGGGCTTTGTCACTTTCCTATTAGTTTATAAATGTAAGTCCTAATTAATTTCTTTGAAAACATGGGAAGAAATTATTTAAAAATACTATGCTGAGCTGGACTGAAGATTTCCAAAAGATAAAATTAAACTTTTTAATACAATTTTCAAAAGTAGTACTGATTTATTTACATGAGGAACCTACACTTGGAAGTCTAGGGCTTCCAAGATAAGAAGTACGGAACTTGACAACTCTAACGGTAAGCAAGCATTTGCATTATGCTGCAAAACAAAGTAAGTTGTAATATGTAGCTAGAAAAATCTGTGTGGTTTCAGTCTGCTATTCCTATGCTTAGGTAAAGCATACTATCAAGAAGAAACTAAAAAAAGAAAATATTTTAGTCTTTAAAATGTCTGACTGTTACTGTGAACAAGAATAGTCTTCGGAATAGCATGTCATTGTCCTTTGGGTATTTGTGAGAGGTATCCTGACAGTCTGTCACTCATCTCTTTCTGCAGTGTGTACGTTATGGTTGGTGCAGATGTTCCCTTCTCCTCGTGCTTACGGGAAGTAGAAAACCCACAAAATCAGCTGAGATGCAGTCAAGAAATGGAGCCCTTAATAACATGTGATAAAAAGTTCCGTACTCAATTCCATATTGATTGGTGTAAAATCTCTCTGGTGAGTTATGTTATTGTTGCATAAAAATGATGTTTGTTGAAGTTCAATATTTCATTCTAGTCATTATTTAGGTAAGAGTTTTGCCAGCCTGGCCAGACAACTGTGCCAAATTCCACTTCATTGTGACCAGTTGACATTGTTCTCCATTTAGCAGCCACTCTTAAGATTGTGAAAGGATTTTGCTCTGTGGACTGAACTCAGAATACAGCAACAGTGAAACCATGATATTAATTTTTGCTAACTGTGATTTATATAAATGGCAAAAGACCTATAGGGCTTACAGAGCTAAAAGTAAAGACAACTGTTTACGTAGATGTAGTTTGTTAATTGAATGCTCTAATACTGCTAGTTACATCTGCTTTCCTAAAATGTGTATATAGATTTGTTTTCTCAAATATCGAGTCTACAGCACTGAGTAGTTTATTTTTTGAAATACTTTTTAACAGCATAGGAATACTATTTGTATAAAACATATTTAATGTTAAAAAGGAAACAAAATAGTGTTGGCTAATGAAATCAAAATAGGTATGCTCAGGAAATGTGACCTAGATTAAATTCTTCGTGGGCCTAGTGGAAAACTGGCTGGATAGCCACAGTCATATCAGGATTACAATAATTCCCTGCCATTATTCATTAATATGGATGACAGAATGTGCTTATTAAATTAGGTTTGCAGGCCCCGTAAAGCTGAAAGGAACTGCATGTGCATAGATGGACAGGACACAATTCAGAGAGATCTTGAGAAACTGGAGAAATAGCCTGAGCAAACAGGATAAATTTCAAAAGGAGAAGCAGAGGAATAGTGCAGTAATGCAAGAATAACCAACTGTACAGATGCAGAACGAATAGCAACTGCTTAGGACTGCTCCAGAAAAAAGGTCTGCCAGTAGCAGTGGCTCATAAACTAATCATGAAGCAGCATTGTCGTGCTGTTTTGAGAAAGGCAGAGGTCACCCTGGGATGTGTAAAAGGAACAGACTCCCTAAGAGAAGCATAATTTTCTACAGCAGTCAATTTCACAACCTTCCTGAACTTGGCGCTTGGCACTTGTTTTGGCAGCGTGCCACCGTAACTGAATTTAAACAGGCTTAGGGGTGTTTGCTGCTGCCAACAGCACTGTTCCTGGATGCTGCATCAAAGAGAAAATGGAGCCAAGCTTCCCTCTATCTAATCATAGTCAGCTTTTCACAAGGCAAAACAAGGGGTAGGAAGTCCCCTGAGATCTGTGTACTGGGAGAGAGTTCAGCTCTATTTGCCGTAACTGCAACCTAAACCAGTGACTGAAAATACAGCCATCATAGCTTCCTCTATTCCTCTCACGTTATGAAGTGACATTGGCAGGTGACACACGCATCAAAGAGTGGATTTAAGTTTGTGGGTCCCAAATTCTGAAAAGACGGGCAACTTAGTACATTGCTCCTCTTAACGCTGCTGTCTGACAGCTTGTTCTCGTTCCCTGGGTGGGCTCCTGCCCCCATGGGTGGGCTCCTGCCCCCATCAGTAGGTACACAGATCTTTTTTGTGCATCAGCTTAGGGCTTGAGGTTCCACTAAGCAACCAGATGGACCTGGAATACCTCATGTAAAATATATTACAGCATTTAATAAGTAGAGAATACGTAAATTGTTTTTTGTCTAACAGTCTTGCAGTTAGAAAATACAAATGTATACACTTGAAACCCAAGCAAGCATTCTTTCTAGCATTCCATGAAATTCTTTTCATCCATTGCACAAGTTTTAATGCACTTGTTTGTGAATTAAATTGCAAATTGTGAAGACATGACCAAAAGTCAAGTGTGTAGGCAAATTCTGTATATTTTCAAATATCTAACTGAAGATAACAAGAAAAGAACCAGAAAATGAGGAGGTGATGGAACAGGCAGTCACTTAAGTGCAATATGAAATTCAGCAACTACAAAGTTTGTATTTCCAGGAACTTTAGATACAGACATTAAAAATATGTATTTGTGGCAAGGAATGCAGTCTTCTGAAATGTAGTTGAATTAGGAGGTAGAAAAACCTTTGAACTCTGGGTATGATCAACTAAATACTCGTCTGATGATGGCACGCTTCCTGCATTGGGTGGAAGGGGATGGCCTAGAGCTGGTCAGCCCTCAGCAGCTCAGGTGTTGCCTCTTGCTGTTTGTAACGCTCGATTTTAAAACTCAGTGGGACACTACGAGGAGGAGATACACTCCCCATCTCTACCACCTTCATACAAGAGAGGGCAGTATTGTTATTTAGGAAGACTAGAAAGAAGTCGATTTATTCATCACAAATCAGTTTTGCTGTTCAAAAAAAACCAACCAACAACTAAACAAAAACTGAACTTTTACTCAAATAGCATTTGTTTATAATAATCCAAAAATTAATCTGTAAAACCAAACCAACCAACCAAACAAAAAACAACAAGAAAAAACCAACAGTATCTCTGGTAGGCACAAAAGTAACCTATGTTGCCTTGTTAGTAACAATATGATAACGTAATATTAGAAACTAGAATATAGATAATATCTAGAAAATTTTGACAAACTGTAAGATTTTATTGTTTAAAAAAAAGTGACTGGACAAAAATGTATAGAATTTGTCAAATGTTATTGTGTAATACAGGTTCTTTTCTGTGTTTTCATTGATTAAGTACTTCCTGGTTTTACATTCTCTTACTTTGTTATGTAATTTTCTTTTTTTTCTTTCTTATTTTTTTTTTCCCCTGGCTGTCAGGTTGACAATACCAAACAAGTATCCACCTTTCAGGAAGTGATTCGCGGAGAGGGGATATTACCTGATGGTGGAGAATACAAGCCACCTTCTGATACACTGAAAAGCAGAGACTATTACTCGGATTTCCTAATTACACTGGCAGTGCCCTCGGCAGTAGCACTGGTGCTTTTTCTAATACTTGCCTATATCATGTGCTGCCGACGGGAAGGAGTGTGAGTACTTTAACACACTAATTAGTAATTGTACACTTTTCTAAGATTATAATGCATAGAAGACTATTTGTTAGAAGAATTCCATTCACTTCATTAAAAGAATAAATAAAACATGCCAAAAGACATCTGTTTTGAAATATCGAGCTATTTGTCATCTAATCACATAGAGTAATTTCCAAGAGAATGCATACAGGGACTTTAATTATTCTAGTTGAAAGGGTTAAAAATCTCCACATAAACCTGAAATTTCTTGCCCCCAAACAAATAAAATACTAATAAAGGATCACTGGTTCAGTACTATTAAGTAATTTCTAAAATGCTAACTTTTATAAAATAAATCTGCTTGAGGATGTGAACTGAATTTAGACATATAATAAAAGAGGTAACTGTAAACAGAAAGCAGCAAGTAACGCAATTTCTGCCATTTCTTACACAAACTACAATTTTCATTTTGTCACAGAATTTATTTTAGCCAGAAGCTTGTTCTTTAACTTGCATTTTCATTTCTACGTGTGTGTGTCTGTGTGTCTGTCATCAGTACCCCATCTCTGTACGTGCGTTCATCAAGGCCTTGCCATAAACCCAGTTGCAAATGCTGCCAAGTTGCATTTAGCAGTAACGTTGTCAGCATTTCTATATCGCATACTATTTTCATCATCAGATAGACTTAATGTTCCAACTATCAATGCTATTATTTAATTCATAAATTTTGTTTTGTTTTTAGGGAAAAGAGAAACATGCAAACACCAGAGTAAGTGTCTTCTTTCCTGTTATTTTTCTTTTATCATTTAATTTCCATTTTCAGTAGCTTGTCATGCTTCATACATGTGTGTCATAATCTTCTTTCATTCTCTCTAATCCATGGTTTAATTCATAAATGTGAAAGCTGCTTTTAAATCAGAGTCTTGGCGAGGCTAGAAGATCAGAATAAAAAGGGTTTGAAATTAACAACTGTCAGTTCTGTAAATAAATTAATCTGTAATAAATTAGTTCTGTTAAGAATAAATATCTTAAAATATAGTTTATTCTCCTGATCGTTGGACCTCCCAGTCTGTATTTTCAAAGTAGTGGACAGGAGAAGGAATATCCTGGAAGGTGTCCAGTGGCTACAGCATAGAGTGTTTTAAAATTAATTTTCTTTGAAGTTTTTTGGATGTACCACATGAATAAGGAGTTACCAAAAGTTTTATTTGAACTGCAGCAAATAAATGGAAAAATAGCAGTAAATTGCACAGTATTGGATCCTATGCAAAATACTTCTCCAGACAGCAGTGTCTAGTAGAATAATTACTGCCTTCAAAATGAAATAAATCCATTATTTATTAAATTAACTATGGAAGGGTTTGCTGTAATTGCTGCACTATGGAGTCTGTAGCATGCATTAGTCCTTGTATATTTTTAAAAAATAATAATTGTAAAAGTCTTTCAATTTAGACAGAGCACTTAAAATACGTATTTACTATTTTATTTCCTTTTTGACCTAGCATCCAGTTGGTCCACCACAGCGCTATACAGAAATCGACTAAAGAGCTGCGTGACATGTCTAAAAACAGGGAGATAGCCTGGCCTCTTTCCACACTGCCCGTGTTTCACCCAGTTACTGGCGAGATTGTGCCACCCCTTCACACAGACAGCTACGACAATACTAGTATGCCACTGATGCAAACACAACAGTAAGTATTTTGATAATTTATTTATTTATTTATTTTAATACTTATTATGTTACACAATTTGACTCTGGAATGTGTTTGTTGTGGGGGTACCAGTAATGACTCTGTAGTTCAGGATTGCTCTGACGCTTGCATTTCAAGCAGAAATAAAGGCCCACTGTGATAAAAATAGATGACTGGATTCCAGGCTGCAAACTTGGCAAGAAGCTTTGTATGGAACAATTACATTTCTGCATATTTTGGAGAAAAACTACTTTTGACAGAGGAATCAGAACTGTTCCTTTTTGGAAACCCTATTTCTTAGTATGTGTCTTTAGAGTTCTGTTTTAAAAACAACACCGACCCCATAAAATCCCAACTTTTTTAGTATTTAGCCATGTACCTGTCAGGGATGGTTTGTGTCTGAAATGTTAACATTGCACAGAAGAGTGTTGTCCATTATGCTGATAGTAAACACAGGATTACCAATGAAAAAGTAACCTCAGCCATCTCCACTGTTGCCAAGACAGAAACCAGAAAAATAGTCATTTTTATTTCTTAAAGTGCATTTATCAAAAACTTTATGAAACTATCGAGACAAAGTCATCTAATGCTGTGCATATTTTCCAAGCCAAACAGGTAGGCAATGCTGCAGAAAAAAAAAAAAAAAAAAAAAGACATTTCTGGAAGGGTTTGGCTGAGTTGTCAGTAGTTGAGCAGATCTGAGAAAACGGCCTTAGAGGTGACTGGCATTACTCAGTGACAAGGCACTAGCTCAGGTTGGTAGCTCCTCAGCTGATGGGCCTGTGTGAGAGAGGGAATGGCACAACCATGATGATACTGGTCCAGTGCCAGCACTAAACTGGCCACAATTTGCACATGGTTGCCCCATGTTCCCTTCATAATGTAGATAATGTGCTAAGTATTTTCTTCTCCCTGTCCCTAAACTAAGTTCTAAAAAAAAATTTCTCCAGGAAGTATAGCTGTATAAATGACCCCCTGTACAACTGCTGTGTTATTTTTACAGTTTGTTCTTCTATTCACAACAGCAGTTTTTAAAATAAAGCCAAAAGTTACGGTAAAAGAAATGAGGACCTGTGAGCGAGTGTGAATTTATGCCAAATGTACAGGGAGGTTTAAGAGGTGATGCAGGATCAAAATGATACTTCCAGATGGTGTTTTCCTTCTTTACTTCACACACCTGGACCATAACACTGTAAAAACTTTGTATTTGCCTTTATTCAGATGATTAATTCCAAAGAAAGCCAACCTTGTGAATATTTATTTTTTTTTAGTGGGGGTGCTGGAGCCTGCACCAGAGGCTTTCTGAACTTGTACATACAGTTCTTAGCCACTTCACCTTCATTCCAACCCCTAATTCCTTTCCGTAAAAGTACCCTTAATATCTGGTACCTGTTAAAATAGGCACTTAAGCAAGGCATAAAAACGTGACTTTGGCTTGATAAGTGAACTGGTCAGATGTGTAAGACCAACAGAACATTCATTCATTCTGCAGTGAATAATTAACTTGAAAAGACCTTTTTTATATCCATCACTTACAAAAACTGAGCTCTGCATAACATCAGAAGCCTGTTGTTACCTCTGGTCTTTCACCAAGTTTGAGCATTTGAGCCCAGTTGACAAGTAAAATCACAGGAACTACTCCTTAAAACTAACTTTTTTATTGACTTAGCTGACTTTTGACAACTTGATTTGCATAGCAAAAATTGATATTATTGCTTCATAAGCAAAACCCCACAAATTTTAGCTAGACATATTAAACTTTTATGCATAACACTTAAGAATTTGTATGGAAGTTTTAAAGTTATTAATTTTTTTAATTTATTTTTTTTGTAGGAACCTGCCACATCAGACTCAGATTCCACAGCAGCAGAGTGCAGGTCAGTACTGAAAAATACTGTGACTATTACGTGACTGGTGGGCAACCAAAACACGTACAGTCCATGTATGGTGGAAACCATTTTCAAAAATAATGAAGTATGAAAGGATTGTCATTCCAGATGTTTTTAGATACATCATTGGAAATTTTGTTATAGGATTGGTTGAACAAGTAGGAGGAATGCTGCATTAGGACTCAACATGTGACACTGGAATCTGGTACAGCTATATTAGAAAACTCCTCATAGAAATGATTTTCTACTACAGCAGGAAACTACAGCCAGATCCCCAAATGCAGTTACACTGCTCAGATTCTCTAAAATTTAGTACAAAATCAACATTTCTAATTCCTGCCAATACCAGTAAAGCTCTGAAGAAGAAGCTTTTTATATGCTGTTAACATAAACAGTGGATATTGGGGAATTTGTGGTGAGACAAATGTCCATACTGCTGGTTTCCAGTGTCTTAGTCATCACTTTTGCACCATTTTCACAAATGGTAACGTGTGCTGACTGAGGCTGTGAATGATTCCCCTAAGGCTGATGGTTCCCTTAGTTATCTGGTAGCATATGGGGACTGAGGAGGATACGGTTTTAGCCATGTGGGAAATGGAATGAGGATCTTATAAAGAAAAAGTAAAGGCCAAGGTATAATTTTTGAATATTCAAAGAGGTATTTAGGCAAAACTGTAGATACATATGTATTGAACAAAGTCTGTAAATTACAGCTCTGAGAGGAAGATTTGTTCTAAGTTAGGAGTTATATAAGCAATTTCTTCGTTTTCATTCAAAATCCTTCTTCTTCATTACTGCTTTCGGGGATTAAAGGAGAATTTCGTATGACAACATTTCAAAGATTTGAGGCAAGTATATAGTAGATGCTTCTGCACACGTTCGGTTTTTTGCTTAAATCTGGAAGTTAAAAGCGTTAAAAAAAAAACAAATAAGCAAAAAAAACACCTTACTGTTGTTCTACTAGCTTTGCCACTTGTGTGCTTTATTATAAATTTCCTGGAAGTGGTGGCTGACCCTGGAAGTATCCATCTGAAGCCTCCAGCACAGGTTTGGTTTGAAATTTAGCATATTCTCAATGATCAAAGGCATTTGGAAGGCAAAATAAAAATGTCACCCTGTCTAGCATTTCTGTTATGACTGTCTAGCTATAAGAATGCCAGTCTGTCTTGCAGTAAAAAGATGCAAAATCTCTTGGTAGTACTGTGTATGGTGATGGCAGTGAGAAACTTTAAAAGAGGTTATGATATGTAAGCTACCATGGGCTTGTAACGTGCAAATCGTGCTGGAGAACTGCCCAAAAATAGGTGTTAAAAATCCTCCTGCGTGTGTGTTTTCTAAAGGACATTATTATGGTAGAAATCACTCTTGGCTCTTCTTAAACAGAAGGCAGATTTTAAAATACATTAAACCAAAAAATTCTCTTAATTGTGAATTGCTTCACAGGTTCCAAAATATTTGTGTCATGGTTACTTGGCTTTGAACAGCTTTTCAGGCAAAGGCTGGTTATGTTAGTTACCTTTTGTCATGTCCGGGTGAGCTAAATACAGCTGCTCCTCTATTCGGCACAGACACCGCCTGTGACAAGCTCTCAGAAGTGGCAGGGGAGGGTGGAAGGGGACAGACGTTTCCCTGGATTTTCTTAGTTGACAATGACACGTTCCTTTGTAACGCAGACGTACAGCTGGCACTGCGAGCCAGCGCTTTCCTGACATGAGAGCATGTGCCCATAGCAATTTGTCTCCTAAATGGAAATCCCTGACTTGTACTGTCAGAAGGTGAGACTTGGAGAGACATTAGACATAAAGTAAAGCTCGGGTGTTCCTAAAACTCTGAGCAGCATCAGTGCAAACCCAGCAAATAGTTTTATTGATCTGTTCAAATAAAAAATTTACAGAACTAAAACACTGAAGGTAAAACACACAAAAAACTATAGAACTACACTAGTTTGATTTTCTTCCTTTCCTATGGAGAATTCCCCATGATACATTCAGACTGCTAACATAACAGCCAGCAGAATGAGTAAGAGGATATTTCTATTTCAAACCTTCAGTCAGCCATACTCAGTATTTAATTTCAAGAGCAGAGGGTGTCTAATAATCAAAATCCTATCGGGGAACTATTTGAACCCCCACAGAAACAATAAATCTTTCTTACCTTATGTAAAAATATGGGAACTGGACTTAATTGCTAACATAATGCTCAACTATTTCACAGTTAAAACATAACTGGGAAGGAGTTGTATGAAAGGTGGCAACTCACATCTGAGTTATCTTAGCATAAGCACCTTAGACTCCTGAAAACTGCTACTGAGCTCCAATCTGAAAAGGTTTATTAAGTTTTATTTTTGTAATTGTTTCTGTTATAGATCAGGAAAATCCATGGTCACTCTCTCAAGGTGGTTAGATGAACTAAAGTATAGGATTTTCTTATGATGGAAAAGAATGAGTAGTGCATGTATACTATACACACCATTTTCCATTTTGAGTTTCGCAGTCTCCCGGTGAAATGATCCAAAGTAGAAAGATGAATGAATTCCCAGTTAAACTGTCTTCTTCCACATCTCTCCTTTCCCAAAAGGAACCAAGCAAAGCTTTTTTTGTCTGTGCTGTCTTCTGCTTCAGGTTGTACTTGTACCATTGTTTCTTTCTGTTGATAATTCCAGTGTGCTTGTTGATAAGGGGCTAATAAATCATATTTACAGAGTGTGCTACCAGTTGATAGCTCAATATTGTTGAAGCATCACCTGCAATTGATGGATTATATGAACTCTTATCTATTTACAGGTAAATGGTATTCCTGAGGAAAGAAAATTAACAGAAGCGATGAATTTGTAATCAGAGAAAGCAGGAATTGTCCTATTCCTTATCTGTTCTGATTGATGCATGAGTTTTCCTGGTGTATATTGTGCATGCCCACAGTATTAAGCTGATTTCAGTGCCAGAGAGTACAATCACTTCCATATAACTAATGTACTGTATCTTTTTGTACTTTGGACATTTTGGACAATTTGTAAACACTGATAACTTTTTATATTTGTTACATTAAGAAAATAATCTTTCAAATGTATGTATTAATAAATATCAAACTTTTTTCTGTCTCATGATCTCTCCTGAAGGTTTTAACAGGGAAATCAAAACTTCAAACTAAGCAACAGATTCAAAGGATTGTAGAGTCTGTTGTATGGGATGATATAACTTGCCTTACAGTTGCACACAGAAAGTGTTGTATAAGCATGAAAGCTGGTGCAATATGATGCTCAGAAATAGTATTCCACATCTATTAGGCATTAATTTTGTAGAGTTGATAAAAATATAATGAGCAAAGTTATTTTTGAAAGAAACAAACACAAAACCTAAGCTATTTATGTTGAAAATGGGCCTTGTTGCTTTACCAGACATTTAATGTATTTGACGACTTGTAAGCAATAAAATTTAAAATCTGTCCATTCATTCATCTGATTATTTTAAAAGAAATTCATCTGAATTGAGGTTCCTTGTTTTTCACTAGATGGTGGTAGTTTAGCTCAAGTGGCTTTTTTGCATTTAAGTTTTTCTGATGCTTCCCTAAATCCTCAAAGACAGAGTAATGTAGGACCTAAAGGGCTCCAGCTGTCACAGCCCGCACCAACAGTTCTTGACGTTTTACCTTAAAGCGTCACCGTTTCCAGCTGACACTTGTGCTTTGTCTTTGTTTTTCCCTGTAATGTTTTCTCTTTCAGAAGCTGCCTGTTCATTGAGACATTGCCTTTTAACCACAAAGCTGTACCTGCTTTAAAATTGCTCTGTGCTTGGCTACGTTTTTGTGGCTAGGGTTTCCCAGGTCTCTGCTAAGAGAAATTCTGACTAATTTAGGAATTCAATTCTCTAAGAAGAGACTTCAAAATTGAGTTACTACACTGTATAAAGACCAAAGTAGTCAGATGCTGGTGTTCCCCCCTCCTATCCCTCTTTTTATGACCCTGTTCCTTGAAAACACAAAAACTTATTTCAGAAAAAGCGATCATTTTTAAGCCTTGGACTTAAATACAACTCCTTGGCCAGTAATTAAAAGAAGCCCCCAGATTCTTTTTAGACACGTTTCATACAAGTGTAACAATTGCAGCAAAGTATGTACTGAGTGCTCAGGCTGGATGACCGCATCCACTTTGCATTGCAAACAGGACAAACCCAACTTGTTGTTTATGTTGCCTAACCTCAAAGGTCCTATTTTGCAAAGCTGCCCTGAAGGCCAAGCGTAAAACTGACCACTGAGTCAGTTTCTGAAAGAGCTGAAATAAAGAGCAACTCATCCTTACTTTCCAAGTGGCACACATCACACCTAGCTCATTCAGATTGTACCAAGGAAGAGATTTCATCAGGCTCCTAAGTGAATGTTCTGATTTTCCAACAGCTTTGCATGACCATCAGGGGGAAGTAAATCAGAAAACCAGCTAATGAACACTGAGATAGATGTTAAATTAAAAAAATTACCTTTTTTTTTTTTTGCTGTAACAATTTTGAGTAAAATCAGCATTTGGGTTTCGACTGCTAATTTCAAATGTATGAGCTGTCAGCGCTCTGAAACAGAAATGAATGGAATGGATTTTAAAGTGATTTATAGTTGACTAAATATTGTAAATAGTATTGGTTTTGGATCACGACAATTTCTGGTAACTTCAGGATGATGTGACAATCAATTAAATACCTACTGAGCTACTCCCTTCTTATTTGTACTAAGATAGAGGAGTGCCAGGGTATTGAAGGCGATTTCTTAAGCTGCTGTGTATGTGCATCAAGGATCAGGTTGTACCAGCAGGTGCTCCGTGTATTCTGAGAGGACTCTGATGATGTAGGTGATGGATATTAAGCACACCTGAAACTATTTTATGCTTGAAAGCATCAGGCATTTGAGGTAAGTTTAATAATAAATTATTTATTTTTACTTATTAAAATAATTACCACAGAAGCATAGATTTGTAAAGCTGGCTAAAGACACTTAACAAAGAACTAGAAATAGTTAAAATTGGTGACAGAGTGGTACGGTCACAGCCTCCTTCAGCAATGTACAGTGACGGTGGGAACTGGTATTGTAATGAGACTGTTGCAACCACATGAAGTAGAAAGCACTACGGCTGTCTTTGTAAATGTACAGAATGTCAAATCTAATAAATAGGAAAAACGTCAGTGATGGCTTTGCCTGTTTATTACCTAACGGTCCCTGGACACCTCTTTGTTACGGCAGCAGGGGTATGGATAGGAGTAGGTGGTACACGACCCAGGATTGAAGAAGGGGCCCTGACTGCACAGGCACGGGGCTTCTGGTGTGGTGGAGAGGAGGAGAGAGCATTTACAGCTCTTAGCTCGGGTGCCATAACAGCCCCACACCTCCTTGTGTACTCAGGGAGAGGAATTCCCCCTCTGAAGCTCCTCCTTCTATTAACTACTTTGTGGGGGACCTGAATAGGTAAACTCCAAAGCGAAGTTCCTTACCACAAGGGACTGCAGCCCAGCTCGAGTCAGGCCATAAGAAGTTTTTACTTCATTGATGCTGCTCCCATTACAAAAATAAGCATCCACAGCACATTTATTTAATGTTTAAATTACTTCATATTTGTACATAACCTGAAAATATATTTATCCCACATACAGTAAACAAGTGCATTATCTCAAACATTAAAAATAAATCTTTTAACCAAGTCTGTACAACAGATAAATAAAATTATATCTACAACACTTAACTTGTGAAGAACAAAACAAAAATTATCCCCTCAAACTCACATTTCGCCGTTACCCTAATACTGGCACAGATGGTTACAGATCCTACGTACCAGTGTTGACCTATATCATTTCTTCCAGTATCCAGTAATATACTTGTCAAGGAGGATAACTTTCCAAACATTGGAAATAATGTACCAAAGAACAAACAGCTCAGTATCTTGCCAACAGCTTCAAAACATCTGGCAGACTTAGTAAAACTGCTGAATTTTGGGGAAGTGATTTCATTATTTTTTTTACGATGAATAATCACTTGTAAAAAGAAATTATTCTCTTCACCAAAATCAAATTTGGAGCCATTCTTTAATTTTTTTTTTTTTAAACTGCCATTGGTGTCTCTTTTTCCATGATTCAACTGGGACAACATCAAAAACATCCAGTATCACTTAGGATTCTTACTGCTTATGATCATACATAATTGCACGTATGCTGGGATAACAATATTGTAGTCATGTTTTTGACTGCTAAAAAGTAACCAGAACATGATGTAAAAGAAACAAGGTCAAACTATTACTTGAACAAAAACCACAATTCCGGGGGAAAGTACCATAACTTCACCAAGTGGAACTTAAATTTCAGCTTGTC
Organism: Aythya ferina; assembly: GCF_964211825.1. Lineage (NCBI taxonomy): Eukaryota > Metazoa > Chordata > Aves > Anseriformes > Anatidae > Aythya > Aythya ferina. The sequence goes on along the minus strand of NC_140297.1, from coordinate 26,046,121 downwards.
ACTTCCACAGATTTTCCTTTTCATGCCAAAGACTGGGTTCAGAGTTCAAATTATGGTAATGAAGAACAGCACTGATGAAAAGGGTGGGGGAAAATGTTCCTCCAACAGCTTCAATCTCATTTGATTCGTAATTTTGACGCCGAACCATCTGCAAGCAACAGGATGTCTGCTCAGTCCCTCTTCCTCGTGGTACCAACAGATTGACTCCCATCCTTTTAAACGAAAACATCATCACAAGACAGAATATGGCACCAGTTTCCTAATCAGACCTGGTTCAAGGTCACTGATGGCCTAGAAAGGTTCAAAGATCACTGTTCCCCTGTTCTCCCATTTCCTTAAGATCTGATGAAGTGGATATGATGGATTTCGTTTAACTGGAAAAAGATGGAATTTCTCCAGAATTTGCCAATATTCAGCTGAGAAAACTATTAATCTGGTTGTCCACTGGGACTGCACAGAAAGAACCGCACATAGGCAAAGAACTTCAGGGGAAAAAAACAAATCAAATATTTTCTCTGTATATTTAACAAGAGTTTCAACCTCATAATTCACCATATTTCCTTGAAATGTCTTAAAAAAACACACGTTATGTAAAGTTGTATGTAATCTTAAGTCACTGAATTGGTGATGACTTTCTATTTCCACGTATAAAGGGTTTCACGTAACATATACAACCTCCACCTAAAACAGTCCCTCCAGAAGAAGTTACTGCTTTGTTTAGGAAAATGCCCTGGTTTACCAGAGAAGTAACCTCATGCTCCACACCAGCTAGCGGTGCCCATTACCTAAGGATGGCAGGCTTGCTCTCTTCTTGCTTCCTGCTGAGAATGCCTAGAGCGTGCGTTACCTACATGCAGCCCTCTGGCAGCAGCCACTCTTCATTCGTTGACCCAAGGCGTGGGTAATTCCACAACAGGCGCGTGATGCTGCTGTGCCATTTCACTTCACCTCTTGTCACGTTTAAACAGATATGTAAACAGAAATATATCCAGTAGAAAAAGACTCATTTTCACATGCGATTCTGTACAGTGCATTCTTGTTTCTGGGATTCTTTGAGAATGCCGTTTTCACACAAAATATGTACATTTCTGCTATTTACATTTTCCACACTTCAAGTCCATGTCTTCCTGTACTTCCAGCTGAGAACTTCTGTTCAGGCAGATGCGAAATAAACCTTAAGAAAAGTTTTCAAGAACCTTTTCAAGTTAATGCCTTGACTGATCTTGCATTGCTGAGAAGAGGAGGAGTCCGAAAAAAAATCCAGCTATGCATAGCAACCTTTTCAGCAGAGTGGAGTTATCTTTAGGAACCATGATCTGTGCTAGATCGTTAGTGATCTGAGAAATTTCATGTGCCACACACACAAATATAAAAGTGCTGACAATAACATTAAACATCGGATATCCAGGAATGAGCACCAAGATCCCCTTTGTGTCTGCTGCCAGCCAAATGTGGTATTGGCAAATGAAAAGCTGCAAGAAAAAATAAAGTGTTTAAAAATACTTATAATTTTTTTTGCTCATATGAAGAGCACATATTGCTACTGCATCAGGTGCCACAACGTACTTCTGCTCAAGTCAGACAAATAATGTACTTTCAGAAGCTGTATTCCACGTCTTTGCTATAAGCCACCTCAGATGAGGCTCAGCAACTGAGCTAGCAGACTATATGCCTGGTACAGTGCAGAGCAAAATGAGTTTGCTGAGCTCTTACCTGAATAAGGCATAAGGAAGCATCATTTATATTGTATGAGAACAGATACACAATTTATATTGTACGTGCTCAGCTACTGCCCCTCTGCTGAGGGACTTACTCATGTACCCACAAACAAAAGGCAGTGCTTTAACAGCTGATGAACCCTGGAGCTGACAAGCACCTTAAAGTTCACCATGAATCAGGATAGTGAAAACAAGATCCTTAAAAAAAATAAATGCAATCTTATGCTACACATACACTGTATTACAGAGTTTCTCCTAATTTTTTCATGTAAATTAATTTTCCTTTAAAAAATAAATTGTAATAATACAATAAAATTAAACATTTACTATTAATAAAGAGCAAATAAAATGGAAAGCAAGATGATTCCTACTGTTTCAAAATATTCACTCAATGGAAGAAGAAAACTTGCTCTAAGAATGGTTTTGCTTGTAAAGATACATTTCTTTATTAATGCAGCAAAGCTTTCTAAGGCAAACTTTTTTATAAGTGGGATTATACTAGACAATATAATTAATGCTGATTCAAAAATGATTTCAAATGTATCTTCCAATTGCATACATGCCACAGCTTACCTCAGCATTAAGCCCCAACTCTCACAGCCTTAAAGTCACCACCCCCAAAACAGCGTAAGAGATAAGTAAGATCGATACTCTGAGACTGCTATTTCAGCAGGGATTTCTTAGTGTGGATGGAAGTTACAACACTAAAACAGGTCAAGTAGGATTAAATAAAGCAATACATGAGTTTGGTACTTATCTTAATACTTCAATTTGCATAACAAAACATCTTTACATTTCTAAACTGAAATTCTTTGCTTACCTCTAGAGAAATTTTGCCAAACCAGGCAAAGAAAGAGCTATATACAGATCGCACATATCCAGGAATGTTCCTGATGAGGATGAAAGCTAAAATCTTAAGAAAGAAAAAAAAAAACAGAAAGAAAAAGAGTGACTGTGGGTGACAAGTAGGTCACACACACACACACAAAAAACTTTATTCATTTTAATCATACTAAAAGTGCATCATAAGAATATTTATTCTCTTTCAAATCTAACATATAAATAGTTTATACTTGAAGTCGGTCAGAAAATTGCAAGTCTTATAACTTGCTATGCTATTGCAATATGTTTACAGCTTCAGTAGAGTCATGAGAAAAATGGCTACAAATATAACTTAACCTTCAGTTTTTGAAGACAAAGTGTAGAAAAGATGTTGAGATGGGCGTATTAACATTAAAATACTTAAGTCACACATGCTGTCCCTCAACTGGACAAGCTACAAGTTAAAAAAAGAAAAAAGACAAAAAGAAAGAAACAGAGGGAATAGGATCAAGCAGCAGGGACTAGGTACAGCAGGGAAGACAGTAAGAGAAAAATTTAACTTAAAACCACACACATGACCCTGCAGCTCACCTCTTCTCTAAAAGTAACCACAGGGCTCACTTAGTACATTAACACTGCCCAAACTGTAATGCTCCCCTACAGCTCTCTCCTTTTACCACTGCTGTGCAATTAGCCAGAAGTTGGTTTTGGCCTTGAATCGTGTATGAACGTACACTAATGACATCAAGGTTAATCAAAAGCACAATCACAGGATGCAATTTCAGTAATAAAACAATGAAAAACAGCGAGCAGTGTAGTTAAATCCTTTTTCAGACATGAAGATGAAGCCAATCATCTGACACTCCATGCTAAAGCAAAAATATTATATTTAAAAACAACAAAAAAAAACCAACACTCTAGATTTGTCACTGTAAGGAAAAGGAATACAGTTACCTGCACCACAGAAACAGAAGGATGCAGTTCATTGCACTCCGTTTTGTTTTTACAGCTACTAGCCCAAATGGAGTAGGTCTAGAAGACAATAAAAATCAGTCTGGGTAATGATTGTATGTAACATTTAAAACTGAACCAACAGACAAGTTGTTCTGAAATGCTTCAACAATAATTGGTTCATTAAGATTTGGGACAGTAATAGAAAGAATAACATTGTGCTTAACTTTGTGTTTCTCTCAAATTCTTCTTTGCAGCTGATGAATACCAGACTTATTCACACCCAAGGATGAAAACATACAGTTGACTTTTTTTTTTTTAACCACAATTAGACAAGTGATCAAGAGTGACACACAAAATTGATTAAAAGCAACATTATCTGCCATATTAGTTACAATCTAGTTTTCTTGTAATTTTTGCAATGACCTGGAAAAGCCATGTTTTCATCTACAGTTGACTGAAAAGACATTTCAGTCTGCTTAAAAATACACAGCTGAAATATCCCCACATCAGGAGCTGATTTTTAAAATCAATGTGTTTCCTGAACAAGAACTTCAGAAAGCGGATTCTGTACAGAGTTACAAGCTTGATTGTAATAGTTGAACTAGATACATACCATAAAGGATACAATTGAAATAAATAATAAAACATTTGAAACTCTGTTGGAGAAAAGTGCATCTCCCTTTCCTTCTGAAATCATCTGACGTTTCTGCAATGCCAGATAAATAAAAGCGAACAGCATCCCATGAAAAACCACCTGTGGAAGACAAACAATGCAGTGAATATCTCATGGCTTTTACATGTACTTCAGGTAAAAACTTTTTCAGCAGAAATGCTACTGTAAAATCTGTTTGTAATACCAAAGCCTAGAGGTCAGAAGTCCCTTTCCCAGATTTACTGAAACTAGCAAAAAAAAGGCTTCCTACACTGGAGTGCTCTAAGCTGCATTTTTAACTCACCTCAAAAACTAAAATGAAGTATTCCTACTAATGCTTCCCAGAGTGTTAAAGACATGAAATTTAAAGACAATGAAATTTAAAGCAGCTTTCAAAGTACCTACTATCCTCTCTGCAACCTATGCCTGCACCAGAAAGGGTTTACTCTGGGGAAGAAACTTTGCACTCTGGCCTTCTCCAAGTTGGCAGGTGAAAACATCTTCACAAAGCACTGAAAGTGCTTTCCTCTCACAGACACAATTCTTCAGCAGTGTTTTATGATGTTATGCCAAGTTCTCATTAGCTACCAAAATGATGCTGTTTCAGGCCCACGCACTGTTAAGTCTTCAGTATTAATTTGGGACTTCCTCTTTAGCAGCATCACAGAATACACACTGCTTACAGCCAACAGAGCTCCACGTCTGAGATGTTGCAGTGCAGGGCACCATGAACTCCACAAATTTAAGTTACTGAAGACCATCGGAGGAAGAAGCAAGCATGTGATCCAGTTAAAGACAGCAGATAAATGCTCTCATCTTAAACATTCTGCCTACCTTTCCAAGAAATGAAAAAAAAAAAAAAAATCAAAAAAAAAGAACAGTTTCTCTCTGTTGTTCTATCCTCAGCATTGCAGGGTTAATAATGGGGAAAAAATGCACTTTGCCACTGTAAAACCATTTGAAAGTATGTGCAATAGTCCGGTTTTGGCATCAAGATTCCAATTTGAACAAAACTATTGTAAAAGTTACCTTAAAAGAAATACATGTTTAATTGATACAACTTTCAAAAAGCACTAAAAAAGCCACCAAAACAGTTTGTTTTGTATTTCAATAGCCTGAAGTGCTGCTGGTAGTACATTGTCACAGTAAAATTTTTGACTAAAGACAAAATAAAGATCATATTTATTTTAAGCAACTAAGCAGGATCCAGCAGCAAGTAAGTCAACGTCTATCTTTAAAGCAAGGCTTTGACAGGCATCTGCAGAATTAAGATGGATGTGCTTTAATCGTGAAATGAACAATTCACTGTGACAGACTCTTGCTTTCTCTAGAGGGAGGGAAAACAACCATCCCCCACCCTCCAGACTGAAAAAGAAAAAAGAACACTTAAAAGTACAGTATAGAAATGCAAATGTTACATACATAGCGATCTAACTTCCACCTAAACCACCATTCGTAGACATTCCCATTCAGTTCAAAGCACTTGGACAGTGGCCAAAATGAAAACACCTTCTCAAATGCACCCTGTAATTTAACAACAACAAAAGCATTGCAAAAGCATTAACGTTAATGTCAACCAGGTTTACTACATTTAAATCATTCAGCTGTCTTTTGGTATTATGTCATCCCAATTTCAGCACTATAAATCATCTGACCTTGAAGTTAAGCGGCATCACCAAATCAACTGGCTTCCTCAAACATTCCCTACCCCTGCCAAAAACCAAAAAGCAAACAAACAAACAAAAAAACCCACAAAACCAAAAATACTTCAGATGGAAAAGGTTTTCCTTTTTTGTTTTCCCATAAAGGTGGGCACTTCTTCCTTTTTGTTCTGCAGGCTTAAAGGAAGAGATCCACCTATGTGTTGGGAGAACAAATGCATACTCTACAGGAAACTATACTTCAACAGGCTTAAAAATAACAGCAGATTAAAAAACACACAAAAGGCACTGCAAATTATAGGTGACAAACTCTGTCCTTACACCCCTCATTTTTACTTACAATATGCACTAAATTGATAAATTACAGAATCACAGAATTGTCTAGGTTGGAAGAGACCAACCTAGATCATCGAGTCCAACCTCTGACCTAACACTAACAAGTCCTCCACTAAACCATATTGCTAAGTTCAACATCTAAATGTCTTTAAAAGACCTCCAGAGATGGTGACTCCACCAATTTAGCATGAGAACCAATCTTCTGATAAAGTATCAAAGCCAACAGCAAATCTCTAAGAGACACAGATGTCGGTATTGCCATACGCTATCTGATTCAAAACCCACTAACTTTAGATATAGCACATTCGAAAAAACAAAACAAGAAAACATACCACAAACAAACAAAACCCATACACCTCCATATTTATTACACTCGTAGCAGTATACCAAAAACATGTCAAGCATTACAAAGAAATGAGTTAGACACCGTTGTTTTTTTTTTTTCCCAGCAACTGAACCAATTCAAAACCATGAACAGGTTCAATTTTTCTTGTTTATTTATAATATAGAAGCAAATACTCAAGTCACGAGTGCATTAAAAAGCAGCTAATATTGTTCATCAACACGGATATGAAGAGTAAAAGTTTACAAACCTGAGAATATGACAGAAAATATATACAGGCCAGTAAGCAAATCAGTTTAAGCAGTAATCCGAAGTGCCATAAGCAGTTCCCTGAAGAAAAAAAATAAATCAATCAGTATATGGTCATCAATTTTTCCACTAGCAAAAACAATGAATATTTATACATATTTAATAATAATTGCCAACTATTAGTGTAGCCATGCTCAGTAATAGATGCATTCATAAATATTCAAATCCTACCAGCACTATTTTATCACTAACTATATATTTAGACTTTACATTTTCCTTTAAGCAATTAAAATAAACATTTATAGTAATTACCAGCCTGTTAATCCTAAACTAAGCCTCATGTCTAAAAACAAGGACAACATAAATAAAGAATCAGAATGTCAGCGTTCAAACAGAAACACTGTTTTAAAGCCTCTGCTTTCACATACATTTCACACAGGTACTTCTAATTCTAGCTGAACGCAAAATAAAGTCCCCAGCAGCTGCTGTTCTGTGAAATAAGTAGAGCACATATTCCTAAACTCGGAGCTACCAGCTGACCTGCTGTTCAGCTTGAGTACATTAAGGACAAGTGTTTTGTTAAGACAAGCCAGAGAAACTGTTCTTCAAAGCTGTCAACCGATATTAACCTCTACCCAGGCTTCAACTCTGCAAACGAGAAATCATCTCCTTCTCTCACCATACAAATTGACAGCTATTAGTAAGGAAGTAAACATAAAAGTTGTCACTAGAAGATTTTCTAATTTCACAGTACATTATTTCTCTGCAATACACAACAGTCATTTCACTGCCCCTGAAAGATTGCCTCTGTAGAAATATAAGTACATATATATATATATATATACACATATACACATGTATATATGATGTATTTGCTTTCTAGATGTCTTGTAAAACTGCTAACTGTATTTCTGTAACATCTATTCCTAGCATGTATTTGAGGTATTTCATTTTCATATCTGCAGACTATAAAATTCAGATTTCACTCCATCAATAGGGAAAAAAGATCTAAGACTCTTAGAGTTATTAGTTTTAATTTAGGTGAATTAAATAATAAACATTACCGCATGATGACAGCTCTTCAATAAACTGTAATCCATGAGAAACTGGGATTTCACTTCAATTTTTATTTAAAATATTCGCATCATAAAAAACACTTTCCAAAGTCCACTTAACATAAGAGACTAAGGGCCTTCACAACCCCCTTTTTGTCTGGACATGGCAGAATTAGTGCTCAAGATGGATCAGGAATGCTAACAGTAGAAAATGGGAACATGTGGATGATCATAGTTCTTGCTAGACCTGTTCCTACACTACAGTAGCAATTTTGACTAGCATAGACCATGTAATATTATGCTTTTAGCTTTCATTCAGTATATCAACTCTTGATAAAATACATTTCTGATGGTCAAAACCCACAGAAAAGAACTCTGTGACTATAATCAGAGATAGAGGAGTTTCCAGCCGTTTTATTTTTCAATGGACATTTCATTCATCTCTGACAAACTATGTGAGCAGCCATTTATCATACTTTGTGCTGCGTTACAAATGGGCTGAGATCTCCTGACAGTAGTTTTCTGTGTGGTTATGATCCGTAGTAACACGGACACATTTTAAAGCAGAAGAATAATAAAGGAGCATTATCCTACCGTTTGCTTTCTTCTGGACTATCTGAGGCCATGTGGCCAAGGTGGCATAAATGATCATGAACCAGACAGTGACTAATGGCACGAAGTAGTAGAACTGGTAAGGTCGGTCCATCACTATGCACAGTACCACGACCAAGAAATTGAGACGAAATAAAACCTGGAGGGAGTCAGAGGAAAGAAGAACACATTTCCATCCAGGGTATATAAACCGGGAGGCAAAGCTGGGAGAGATGAGGAATATGTTTCTTTAATATTATCCGAAAAGCACATAAGTATTTCACACCCCACTCCCTGATTATATTCCAGCTGGCACATGGTAAGTATCTCAGGGAGCAACACCAATGCAGTGTGAGACACAGGCTGCTTATGGAGGACTGGAGCAGTCTACCCTGACCTATTTTGGCAGTGACAGCAATGAAAACTGGGTCAGATGAACCATCCCCAGCCTTGGGACGGAGTGAGAATGCCAGCTGCTGGATGCTGTCACCACCACCCTGCTTGCACTAACAGCCAACAGGGCTGGCTTGGTTAAAGTCAGGCCAGTGCCCCTGCCCGTGCTGCGCCTGGGCTGGAGCCCTATGCTTAATAAGCAGGATGATCCAAGTTACAGTGTGACTCTTAATAGCAATAGGAGGGTTGTTTTGTTTCTTTCTATGTTTAAAATCATTGCTACAGCACACATTGTCAAACCTGGGAGGGAAACTACAAAAAGAGACACGTTCTCCAGTATTCCTAAAATGCAAAAAATAGTTTTCTTCATTAACAAATGTAGCCTCTGCTACACTGTCTCTGAGGAAGAGAAACAAAAACAAACCCAAGAGAACTGATATGGCTGATTGGAAAGTATTTACTTTCTCTCCTTGCCTTTTGAACTGAAAATTTGTACCCACAGGTGTTTTTCCTGAAGGCTCTTCAATTGCGATAGTTTCACTCTTTAAGTGAAAGAGAACTTACTCCTTTTTTTTTTTCCCCTCCTCCAAAGGAAGCAGCTACATCTGATATGTTTGTGAAACATTCATATACTTCTAAGAAAGACATTAAAGGTGTGTGGTATTTCCAATCACATTCTAGATACCAAATGGTTAAACATACATGTACTGTTATGCAGAACTCCACTGTCCTGACTAAAAAAATAAAAATAGCTGGGATCCTGTAACAAGTGAAACAGTAGTGTGAAACATTTGGTGCTGCTATGCAGAGTTTTGAAAGAGGCAGCAAATACTGCAGTGATGCCTCTTGTTCATGTATTAGCAGCTACTTCAGTACAAAGCAGTTGGATACTTAATGAAATAACAGTGTGGAAAGTTTTATTTTTTTTTAATAAATCCAAACCATCACTGATCTGAGGGGAAAAAAGGAAAAGCAAGTGTTTTGGGACACTATTAATGGTCTCAACTAACCAACCCCAAAGTTTTTCTTTTCACAAACAGTGAAGAAAAGACCCAAAATGCATGCAGAAATTAAAAGCTTGTACAATGTAAGCACTTGGAAATGGCTTCAGTTTAAATCAGAGACAAAACAGTGTTTGTTTCATCTACATAATGACTTGCAGTGCTGGGAGCAAGCAAACCGATGTGCTGAATAACTACCTTTATTCACAGAGGAAGACAAAAAAAGGAGGTCTGTACACAACTGCCTCTTGGATTCACCAAACATTTATCTATTTGTCTAAAAAAAAGCCAATAAACCTCCAATAGAAACACGCTAGTAATTAATAATAATAATAATAATAATAGATAGAAAATAATGGCATGGAGCAGGCTGATGTGGTAAGAACAAAGTAAGGGAAACAAAGTGAAGCACTTCCAGTGACTAATTTTGGGAAAGCTATAATTTTTGCTAAAAATTGAGAGCCAGTGAGAACGTTCATACCACCTATCTATGCTCAACAGCAGCCGGAAAGAGGCTGCTCCAAAGTGTGATTCGGTGCATCACAGCTATCCAAGTAAACCTCTTTCTCACTGCTGACTATAGAAGAAACCTAGGAAAATTTAGCCAAATAAGTTTGGAGCCATGGATATCCCTCCTTACTGCCAGCCAGCTTGCCCAGATCATTAGCTACATACTGTTTATAAATATATATTGGAAATTGCTACTGCAATGGAAATGCCATTGCTACATATTGGAAAATACTAGAGACTTGTGATTCTTTTTAGCCTACATACATGTTTTACATTGTAATTATTATGTATATGCCAGGTGTTTGTATCAGATAAACACAAACAGTTCAGATTAGACAGAAACAGTAGCCAAGTGGGATTTGAAAACTTTGGTTAAGTAATCTGGTATCACATTATTTAAGGAGTATGGATATGTTAGAGGTATTTTATTTCTGAAAAAAAAAAAAAAAAAAAAAAAAAAAATCCCTATAGAAACATTAAGTATATATTCTTACCTGACACACTCTGTATACGCCAAAGTCCCCTTTTATCCAAAAATATGAGAAGTGCCCATAACCTGTTTGGAACAGATATGCAGCAACCAGAACTCGAATGTGCATGTACACAGGCAAAAACTGTTGAGAAAAATAATGTACCTTTTATAGATAGTCACATAAATGCTTTTGGTTTTCCTTTTTCTGCATTGCACTAAATCAGGCTTACTAAAGAAAAATATTAAGCTGCATTTCTCGTTTATTACTAAGCTCTCTTGTTGCCCTAACCTCTCTGAAAATCTGAATGCGTTCCTTCTATTCATAGCTCTACAATTTCCATATCCTGTAACTAGTTAAGATAGAGTTAAGAAGGAATCTCTGAAAGCTTACCTTCAAAAGTTTCAAGTTCTGAACATAAAAAAGTGTTTCTAACAATTAAAAGTAAGTTAACACATCTACATAGAGGAAACAAGTATATTTTTTCATGGGTTGACTAATGCATAAAATTCTCTTATCATTGGAACTGAAAGAGAAAGAAACTAATTTTGCAAATACTATTTCTAAAACTACAGGAACAACGGTATTAATTATTCCCTCTATTCAATTCTATTAAGCATTTGCACTATCTTCCTTTTGAAGTAACATGCCTAAATTGCATTCCCACTTGAAAACATGAAATCCAATCCCACTTGAAAACACAATTTTCAAATCACTTACAGTGCTTGCTCCAGAGATATGATAAATCAAAATAACAAGTTGCATCCAGCCCTTCCATTCATCAGTCTGTTCTCTATTTAACACTTTAGTCTAATGCAAAACAAAATAAGAGTGTTGCTATTCCAAAAAGTACAACGAACATCTACAAAATGAGGAGAAAAAGTTCAAAACAATAAACCACTTTATGGCAAATTGGTCTAAATTGTAAAAGCCTTCCTTCTAATGGACACAGGTCTATGAGATACTAATCTGGTCTACATTCTCACATATCTGAGCTACATTCACTTAAAGATGGGCTGTGTGACAATGGCTAAAAATGCTCGCACCCACATGCTTTTAAAAAGATTTTACATCTAATTGCATGCAAACTTTATATTTCTGAAGATGAGTTATGCTGATTTTAAAAATTTTACTTTCAGTAATTAGCAACCAGAAATTTACACTCGAACTGTCAAACAATATTACAAGCACAATGTCAACTTGATCATTACCTCTTTGGTATTTTCGGTATAAAATACCCCCAAAACCAAGATGTAGACGATTGGTATGAAGAAAGATGAGTGTGTATAAAATTTATTTTCCTTCATGAAAAGATTTGCTCTGTCACATAGATAAAAATAGGTCATGATAAGACCGAGTTTGCAGAAGGAGTGTAAGAGCATCTCTAAAGTAGAAACATTAGGAGTATTGATGGCAGGTTTCTTCTCCTCTCCCATTTCCAAATCAGTGCATGATTTGTTCTTCCGATAATTATTCCGGTGAATTAAACTGATAATTAAATATCCAATAATGGACAAAGTAAAGAAACAGAAAGCTAATTTCTGTATCAGAGTGAGAGGAGGCTGAGGCTGGCAGCAGGAGCCATCAATGGGCTTCATTATCTTATTGCAGTAGACATTCATTAGAATCATCGCATTCTGTCAAAGAAATAGGCAATTTTCCGATTAATCTCTAATTTAAAAGTAAAAATTTTCATCATAAGAAATTTTTAAATAGATTGTGATTTGACAGAAAACATGCAATTCTCTCTTATATTTATATAAGTTCATAGTAGTCCCCCATACACCTAGCTTCATTCAGCATTAAGAGTCAAAACGTCTCTTCCAAAGAGTAAATCCTTGAGCTTTTTGAGGTAAGCAGAAAGATTTAATCCTAATTAATCCAGGAGTTGGACTCGACGATCCTTGTGGGTCCCTTCCAACTTGGGATATTCTCTGATTCTCATTCTTACAACAGAATGGCTCTCTTTATGGCTAAAAGCAGCTATAAAGTGCTAAATGGACCATAAATGAAAAATATCTCACAAGTTTAGGGTCCCCAAGGCACACAGTAATGAATATGTCTAAAACATGACAAATTGACTGAAATGTGTGGCGAGATGATATTTACTCCATTCAATACTTGAAAATAATTGAAACCTGCAAAGGAGCAGAACTAAAACTGACACAGCAGAAGAGCTCAGTCTCAGAAAGGACAAACTGATAAAGTTCTGAGAGGCTCACTGCATAGGTATGTAGTGATAACATAAGGATTAAAGCCAGTGGCACTTCATGAAATGGGGAAGGCGTACACTATGTGTTTCTCATCCTGTTTATACTCTTTTCTAAATTAAACTATGTGGGCACATAGGAGAAAAAAGACGACTTACTCCTTAGCACTTCTTTTATAAATCATTATCGCCCTAAATCATTTACGCAGATGAAGACATGAAGTTTGCACTCAGGGTCCAAAAGATACAGCTATTTAAAAATAGCTGTAAACCCACTATGTACCATCATGTTAGATATTATGGTTTTTAAACATCAGTATAACTGACTGACCTCTCACCTACTGGACTTTTCTGAGCAAAATTTCCTGAAGAACGAGAGTCCTCACTACATTCATATTGTCTGCTGCTTCAGAACATACATCTGAAATCTTCTTTTACAGTTAATATTTTATAATGTTGACCAGCACTAAAAATACTTACTGTATCCCTGCTTGATTCAGGGAGATGCAGGCCATCTGAAGACTTCATAATAGTTTCTTGTGCTATCAGTTTTGATACACTGAACACTTTAACTTTAGCTTTGGAATTTCGGGAGCTGCTGTTCAGAATACGAACAGCTGCTTCATTATAAGCATCTATTTTCTCATTAGTGATCATTTTCCGACTCTCACTCAGCATATCTTCATAAACAGGATCTGAGTTTGAAAGGACAAAGAATGGGCACATTAATCTTCCACTTTGCAAATACATTTATTTAATTCAAGCTGCACAGGCTCCTTTCATTTTGGTAGCTGCAATTGTTTAATGGTACAGTAAGAGGTATATAGTGAGGAATGCGCGACTGCAACCAGAGTTGCTTACAACGAGATACTCTTTTCACCATTCCCTAGTTATGCAAGTGTACTAATAGACCAAAAAGCTTTGGCCAGACATGAATGCCTGTTTTATTTTCCCCAAGCTTTTGTGCTCCATAAAGAGCATATAATGCTGGAGTGTACAGCTGCCGATGCCTTTTCTCAGTAATGGAACCTTTACCTGGGGAATTCCAAAGCCAAGAGGAAAGATGGGCAGCAGAACAAACATGTAGGGGGGAAAAAAAAACACTCAAAATTCTAGTTACTGCAATAGAAACCAGTTTCTCATTTCTCTAAGCCACAGCCTATAAGCATACTCCACTTGTTCCTGTTGATTCCAGTTTAACTGATGGTAGAATCTCAGCTTTTCAGTAGTCTGGAACAGTCCTTAGTTGCCTGCAGGCTTCAAAGACTATATAGAGCTTAACACTAAGCTAGACAGGGATCAAAGTGAGGACTGCTAGGTTGCTATGAAAAGCTGGTGATGTTCATAACTCTGGTAAAACACACTCTAAGAGCTAGAAGGTGATTTACTCAAGCCACCTCTTGACTGCTTTGGACAGTCAAAGTCTAGACAACCCTGTGTGTACAAAGCCTATGCATACAATGTTCCATGCACAGCTTTTGCTCTTATTCATTCCATTATGAGCACAAAGAGCTCAGAGATCACTTAAATGGACTGGATCTTTCCCTACAAAACGTTAGGACATGTCTGACAGCTAATTGCTTTTGTTATAGATAAATATGGTTTTGAAAGCAATGTGAGAAGATGAATCTGTTGATTCATGTTAACCTCTAGAACCATCTTTCATAGGAACTTGTATGTGACTTTAAGGGTACAGCTGGGTATATTACTATCAGGGCTCAAAACATGTTTACATTTCTCACTGAGGCGATGAGAATGTTACATTCCATGGCTAATAAACCAGGAGCACATTCTACTATCAGCTCGTTCAGTTTCAGAGACATAGCTGAGTTCTAATAAAGAAAAGTAAAAGAATGTAAGCTTAGTGTCATCATAAATCTCACAGGTTCATTCTGAACCATGATTTCTGGCTCCAAATCTTAATTCATCAGTGCTTAGTGTATAGAAGCGCATACTCTAGAAAGCTGAGTTCTCTATAGTCTTTAGAGTTTGTGTCTATTCATTCTAGACATGCATAGGATGTTGAACCTTTCCTATTATTTATGTAATCTGAAAATTTAATGGAATATGAATGCAGGAATACAGATGTTTTATGCATTTGTGTTTTTGACTCCCTTGAGACATGTATAGAGCACACTACAGTGAGAATACTCCTGGCATCTTGAGTCTGAGAAAGAGCTAACAGAATTAAGAGTTCAGAAAGCAAACGACTTTCCTGAGAGAGAATTAAGATCTCCATTACTACTAACAACTACTTAGGTGCAAGCTTGTTATGGCTGCAAGAAAAGCTGCATTAGAATCCAAACAACATATTTAATCTGGAAGTCAGCAGTATGGACTAAGCTCTGCATATGCTTCTACAAAAGAATGGTTCAACAGACAGCAGCAGTATGAATTGTTATAAACCAGCTGTTCATCACTTTACCTTGTAAGACCCAGTAAACATCACTACTTTTTGCTAATTTTTCCAAAAGAGGTGCAATTGCAGTGATATTGATTTTATATTGTGTGAGGGCTTCATTGCTGCCATTGTGAATCTTGATAGACCACTGGAAAATTAAACAAAAAAAGATTCAGAACCTGTATGTCTCCCAGTAGACAAATCTACACAGCTAAAATACCTATTTTTACATATATCTTAGGAAATATTCTATTCAACATAAAGTTAAGTTTTAAAAAGCAGAGCACCAGAGAGACATTCTCAGAACAACCTCCTTTTCTTAAAATAAGCCAACAGCTTATAATACTTCTATTTATAAACTGTTAAGCTTTGACATCTTAAGATAGACATGTCCAAACTAAAGTATCATGACCAAATCAAAAGCTATGAAAAAGGAGTTCAGAGTCAGTTAAAGATACAGAGAAGTTTCAAAATAATGTCAAATTCAAGGTCATGCCAAAGTTTCATCTACTAGCAGCATCCCAGTTAGTACGCAAGCACTTGAATTTTCTTTATGAATAATCTGCTTGGAACAAAGCTACTTCAGTTTTTACCTATGATTCAAGCTAATCAAAGCTTATCAACCAGTACTGCTGGCAGTAAGCAAGTACTGTATATCACATAGCTATAATAAAATGTACTTGATACTTCAGAACTACTAGCAGGAAATTAATTGATAGCATATTTTTATTATTAGTTAGAATAAAAACTTGATCTTGTAATCAGCTTGAGAGCATAAAAATTATCTTACTAAAACTTCCTTCTTTACTCAAATACCCAATATATGTATAACTTACCGTGGCAGCTCCTGCTACAATTATATGAGGTTTTGCCACAGAACCCTAAGTCACAAAGAAAAAATAAATTAGTTTTAAAATATTCACAAATCTCATCTATCATTTGACTTACTGATCTGGTTAATGAAGACTCATATCTTAAATAACTATGACTTGACTTGTCCATCATTTAATGCTTACAGGGACATTACAAAGACATCAACATGTGAAATACCAACATTTTCCTGTAATAGAGTGCCAATTATCAATAAACACTTAAAATCACTATCTATTTAGCTTTTAATTTTAATTTATACTGCTATCTAAACACCTCCTCCTAAGGTCAAGTAAACCAAAGGTCACACTATTGAAGTACACTTTATCTTTTTGCATCTCTCGGCATTCTCAAACATCTGTTTGATCTGTTGCACTGATTAAAGTGACCACAAAACCAGTGACAAAAACAGAATAAGAATAAGACAGTTGTTGCCCCAAAGGTCTGAAAGTTATGCCTAATGCAAGGAACATAAGATGTACACAAATAGAGGAGTACAAGGAAACAGACGGCGCTGACCTCCTCAATACAAGTTTTGCCTTGGCAACACCAAGGCTTGAACAGCTCATTTTTTGTAGTAATCACAAAAGAAGAAAAATTAATGATAACTTCAGCTGTTTTGATAGAAGGTGTCTTGAGAGAATTACAAATAAGGTAACAAAAGAATCACTATTGGCCATTATTAAATAAAAGCAAGCTATTCAGAGTCCAAAAAAGGAAGGAAAACAAAAAAAATGAGTTGCCATTCTTTTAACATTTTATTGTTTATCAGAACTACATAACCTTATGCTGAATTATACAACCATCTATAAAACAACTGCGAGACACAAAATAAATACTACATAATTTGCAGGTAGTATTGAAAAAAAATCAAAACATTTTTCGTTTTCCAAATTGCCTTTGTTTTTCAGCTTTTAACACTCAAACTAATGCAAATATCAAAATGTCTGGTAACAGAAAGACATAGCCACAGCAAGCACAGACCAAGACAGCTGCCAAATCAGAGTAGAACTGTTTCAGCTCCTACTGGGATGAATCAACCTGCCCCTAGGAAATTTTTTTTTCCTCCTTGTTTTGGTGTTATTATTGGCTCAAGCAAAGCCAGCCATGGGAGACCACGAGATGCCAAGAAATACATACAGCAGCAAACATGCCCCTTTCACTTTTTTTTCATGTCAAATTTCAGATCTCTGGTACATAACTGACTGATTATGTCATATGCTGCCGTTGTTGACCTCTTAGTAATTATAACCATGTTTATTAAAAAAGAGGTCAGCTGCAATATTTACCTAAAATAAACAGTTTAAGACCAACCTCAGTCCAAGATTTGATGCGCTGCCTCATAGAGCCATTAACTTCTGGATACCACAAGAAATCCTGTAAAACAAACGCAGATGTAATCTGTAAGCATCAAGACAAGAATTAGACTAATGACAAAAATAAAAAAAAATAAATTAACTAATAGCCACCAGTTGAACTGTGAAGGAAAACCACATAACCCAAAGTGAGATTTCCTTGATAGTAAGCATGAAAAGTCTGACAATGCAGTTTTGCTTTTTTTTTTTTTTTTTTCCTGCCAGACTGCATTAGTCTCCATGGAAAATAAAAATAAAAATAAAAATAAATTATTGTGTAGTTCAGGAGGCAAGATTTCATCAAGAAGGTAACTTTCAGCCTCTGGCAAATGGAATGGCCTCACAGGTTTCCAATGCAATCAGAGCTAAAAACAAGGTCACATCTACAACCTATTTAATACAGCTTGCTTTTTGCTCAATTTCCCATAGTTTTCTAGCAACTGATTTTTCATTTTTTATTTGAGATGTCAAGAATAGTGCCCAACCTTCATCTAGAAAAACAATCTAAATTTTGGCTAGTGCTATTATGTCTGCCAGGTAAATCTGAAGCTACCTACTATCTAGTTACTTCTCAGATGCATACGCATCCAAAGGACTACAAATACACATTAAAGTGAAATCTCAAAGAATGCATATGCAGAAATTATGATGCAGAAACACTACCAGCAGAAAGGAAACGTCTTCCACCTGCACAGACCTAAAGATTTTGTAGTTCTCTTGTGTAATGTAAATGTACTAATCGGTAGGAAACTGGGAGATACAGGCAGTATTTGAAGGACAGAATGGTTAGTGTTATGACTGGAAAGGGCAAAATTAAACTTGCCACTTGTTGCTCAGTGGTTTTCTCCTTCATTAGTCAAGTATTTTCCACATTTAGGTCACTTGGTCACAGCCATTCAGAACGTAAAAATTCACCTACCATGCCAATAATGTCAACAGCAATATGGAGCCCAAGCAAGGAAGCAGAGTGTTGTGCTTCTTAACTACCCAGAAGCCCAAACCTGCCACCTGAAACCTTAAGGGTTAGACACCTGCCAAGGCTTCAGGCATTTTAAAGATGTAGCTCTGCCTCATCCCAAGCCAATATGAACACCATTGCCATTAGCCCTTTATTCTGCTTTGTGTTCTGCCCCCAGATTTCCAGCACTCAGCTAATCACACGATGAGCCACATCAGACCTGACCAAAACCAAACTCTACAAGGTAAGCTGGCTGAAACAACTCCTAAAACAGCCTGCTCCACAGCACTACCAGGGCCAGTTACTATATGTTCCTGTGTTCATGCTGTAAGCAGCAACAAAATGGGACAGAGTAGGCTTAAACTGCCACAGGCTCACATCCTAGGATGTTATTCCGTACCTTAATCATACCCATGTACACAAACAGGTACTGAAAACTCACTGGCAGACAGCTCAGCAAACACACTGCTTCTTTGGTGTTCATGAACAGAGAAATAAGTTGCCCCCAGGTGATAAACAAATACATGACTAGCAGAGTGCCAGCACTACCGACAGCTGTCACAGGAAGCAAGAAAGCTATTGAGGACACCATTTCAATTGCTGGGGCAGAAAACAACAATGCCCTTCATAAAACCTACCCTCAAGTACTTGTTTTTATTTATTTATTTTTAATATCCACATTGTAAACAAGATTGTGGTTGTTTCTCTATGCAGAAACAGTGAAAAGGATATTTGTTGGGATAGCAGAGAGAGCTTGACAGCAATTATTGCAACCACCACTCCAAGTAAGTTAGTCCAATAGATATTCCTACAGCTGTGAATGAGTAAGCTTCCTGGCAAAAAATACTCTTGGAAAGGCCAACTTACAAGATCTGACAAATAGAAAAATTACACGCACTTCCAAAGCTTATGCCCAAAGATATCACTCAATACAAGTACTCAAAGCCAAAGTCTTTCAATCTTATACAAAATATAATGTGTTGAGATACACTCCGACATTTTATTCAAGATCTATAAAGAATGTTGACACTGTAAAACTTCTTTTACTTTTCAACACTTGTGGAAACTTGAAAAATCCATCTCTTACTGCAATTTGTATGAAATTATACATGCATTATTATGGCTTGCAATTTAATGCCAGATAAAAGCTTACCACTTTAATTGAAGCAGATTTATCTTCAAAAGGGATGTTTCCATGCTGTCAAAAGAAAAGAAAAAAACACCACAATACAAACAAAGTAAAACAACCTTTGAGAAGAAAATATTACATTCTTATGTTAATTTACTCTCACCCCAAGTGTTACTGTCAGTAAAAAGGATTTTTCTTGTATAAACTTGTCAGTATACTCATGCAAAATGTTTACGTTATTTCCTAGATAAACAAACTAAAATCACAAAGGGTCATTTTTTCCTGGTAGGATTACATCCAAAGTCTTTCCTTTCTTACACTTCCTTTTGCTAGCCTTCTTGTTCATCTGTCTATCTTCTTCGTATAAAAGAAATGAATCAGTTTTAATTAAAGAATAAAGAAAGTTATCTTGAGCAGAAATAAAGCTGGCTATATCATTAAGTTTTTGTGTGAGATTGGAAGAGATTAGAAAGGAAGTAGTCAGATACCCCTAAAAGTATACACAATCCTCTCTTTAAAATACTAAGTAAAATACCAGTTTCAATCCTGGCCAAAAATGACAAGTATATTTCTCTTCCACAAACAGATCTTGATTTTATGAATGCTTGACAAACAACACCTCTCAGCTTAAAATTAATTATAGCACTCTAACATCTCACGGATGCTGAATTCACCCTCATTTTTAGGCTGCAACTTTGACCTAACAATCAGACTAGGAAAAAAAAAGAAAAAAGTTTTTCCATCAGTCAAATGTCTTCTTTTGAAAAGTCAAAGTGACTGCATACTGCCCACTGGCCAAGGTGCCAGCTTGCACTTCTAAACCACAGAAGTACTAATTGACATATCTGATCTACAGTTAAAAGTGGAGTGTGTCTTTTCCAACACATATACCCAAGAAAAGAGAGACCTAAGAAGCATGATTTAACAATTTAAATCAGAATTCTGTTCAGCAAGTGGTACAGCTAAATCCTTTCCTACTGCTGCCGCTATAGCAGGCTGTAGTTTACATTCCCCATCTCACAAGAATCTCTGCAGCAGCTATCAAAACAAAGGTGAGACCAGAAGCTATTTTTAGTTTTAGCCTCACGTTAGACCTGGAAATCTGTCATTGCCCCAAGGAATTTTATGAGCAGATTACCTCAGCGATCTAACTGACATAAGAAATGACAAATTGTAAACCATGAATTACTACTGTTTCAACACACGCAATGAAACAATCATTTTCTCATCAAGAAGCCAGATACAAAGCCTAAATTGCAATGGGAGAAGTCAACTTCATTTATTTATTCCTAGACTGCCACAAGCTCTCTCTCAAGCTTGACAGTTCATTTCTCAGACTTCCAATTATCTCATTAGTAC
Source organism: Aythya ferina (assembly GCF_964211825.1). Taxonomy (NCBI): domain Eukaryota; kingdom Metazoa; phylum Chordata; class Aves; order Anseriformes; family Anatidae; genus Aythya; species Aythya ferina. The sequence goes on along the minus strand of NC_140297.1, from coordinate 26,025,085 downwards.
TCAAACAATTAGCTTAGTCTAATCTTGCTCTTCTCCAGAATGCCATTTTGTGTTTCTTCTTCTTGATGGCTAAGCCAGCAAACAGTGTCATTTCTTGTGTGATTTTTGTTATTATTATTATTATTTTTAAGTTCTGAGAAGAATTAAGAGGTAAATTAGGAATAGAAGAAAGAAACAAAAACTTCAAAATAAACCACCTCACCTTATTTCCTTCTTCTTTGACTTGGGGATTTATGATTTTTATAAATGAATAGAACAGCTGTCGAATTCTAGAATCTCCTAAAAACACGATATGTTTGTCTACAAGGCAATTTTTTGCTTCACTGTAAAACAAAACAACAAGACTCGTGTTACAGGAAATTTATAGTAGAAAAAAAAACTTTTGTTCTTCAGAGAAATCTATAGAACAATATAGGGAATTGAATATATTATATCTATCTCCAAGGAATGGTAAATCTTTTAAATATGATGAAATAATTAAAAGTTTACAGTAATTTGCATACAGATTTTTTAATAGAAAAAACAAATGATACAATTCCTCAAGGAAGATTACTTTTAGTACACATTTAGCTACTTGGGATTCTACAAATCAGGACAGTATTTTCCCTTCCAGTAATCTGAAAGGGACATACAAAGTTATGCCATCTCTTGCACTGCCTGACGGCTCTTCATGACAAGTGTCAGTACTACTACCAACAACATTTATTTGTATTTTAATATAGAAGCACAAATGTGGTAGACACTATAGATACACAGATAATATACAACAAGAATTTCTTCTGATAAATGTTGTCTATTTGTGAAAGCCTAGATAATTAGCCATATATCAAAAAAACATTTGAAACAATTTCAACTGCAGCTGAACAACAATTACTCTTCTTTCCAGGCAGATGAACCAAAAAAGTTTCCTTACCTATTTTTATACTTGTGCATCATACAACTGTGGGGCTGCCATACTTTTTCTCCAAGAAATCTTCCACTCGACAGAAGATACTCACATGAATCATCGCCTTTAAAATATTAAATTGAGATTAGAATTCAGACACATGAAAGTCACAAAACCCCACCGCTACTAAGCATAAATAAATAAATCTGACAGTATTTGAAACACAAAGGAATGGAAGCAAGCAACAGCAGTAACCAAATTTAACTTATGAAAAAGTCTTGCACAAATTTTTGCAAATCGCCTTCTCCCTTATTATACTACACTTCTCTGTAAAATATTCCTCTGTCTGCAAAACGTTCATGATCCCATTTCTGCCATTGGAAAGAAGCTGTGTTTCACCTAGCACAGTGTTTCCGCTAAAAGATGCCAATCAACTGTGCTATCCAAACAAAAAAAATAACATGAAATTTTTATTATATTAAGCTGTTAATTCTTTAATGTTCTACACAGAATTACTGTAGACTGCTTATTGTACAGAACATGGAGCTCAAAAAAAAGAAAGTCTCTTACTTCTCCTTGTTTAAGATGCAGCTGTCAACTTGGAACAGCTGAAATTACATGCTGGGTTAACAGGCAAAACAAAAAAACGTTTACATAAGATTTTGCTGATGATTCTGAATTGCAGCTACCATTTCCAGTCCAGAAGTTTTACACTAATTACAATTATTCACTTTGTGGGTGGAGATTTTGGGTCACTTTTTAAAGTTCATGTAAATAAAATACCTAATTTCTGAAACCGGTGACTCTCTCCCAGTAAATGTACCTGATTCTGCTGCCACATAAACCCAAGGCAGCTGAACACTGCTCACTGCAAGAAGAGTCGCCCTCCAACATTTTTGTCATGCTTGGCCTTTCAGAGCACAACAAACAGGAAAACAGCAGTGAATGAAACACGAGTACCTGTGCTAGCTTGTGAAAAAACTTCGTGCCACAGCCCCTACTTCACGCTTCCTGTCAAAAATTGACTTTCAACAAATGCAAATCTGCTCTTTTACTCCACTGTAACCTGCAGGCCCTAATTCTAAAGAAGGGAGCATTTTCTATCAACTTTTAGAGCTGCTGGAAGCCACACATAATGAGACAGGCAGGATTTCTATCTCAATTATTAAGAGAAAATCTGAAGCTTTATCTTGATCTGCAAATTAGGGTGAACAGAAAGAGCCATCAGCAGGGTGATGTCTGAGGTCTGTTGGAATGCGAATTTATGAGGCACCGCTGACCCATTTCAGCGCACAGTCCTAAATGTAAAATATCAGTAGTACTACAGTAACATTTTCAGGAAAAAGAGACAGAGACATGGTATCGCTTATCGTGTGCTTAAACAGCGTGCCCAGGTGGCCAAGAAGGCCAACGGCATCCTGGCTTGCATAAGAAACAGTGTGACCAGCAGGACCAGGGAGGTGATCGTCCCCCTGTACTCAGCTCTGGTGAGGCCACACCTCGAGTACTGTGTTCAGCTTTGGGCCCCTCACTGCAAGAAGGATGTCCAGAGAAGGGCTACAATGCTGGTGAAGGGCCTGGAGCACAAGGCCTGTGAGGAGCAGCTGAGGGAACTGGGGTTGTTTAGTCTTGAGCTGAGGAGGCTCAGGGGAGACCTCATTGCTCTCTACAGCTGCCTGAAAGGAAGGTGTGGGGAGCTGGGGGTTGGCCTCTTCTCACAGGTAACTAGTGACAGGACGAGAGGGAATGGCCTCAAGTTGTGCCAGGGGAGGTTCAGGTGGGAAATGAGGAGACATTTCTGCTCACAGAGAGCAGTCAGGCGTTGGGATGGGTTGCCCAGGGAGGTGGTGGAGTCACCGTCCCTGGGGGTGTTCAAGGAGAGGTTGGATGTGGTGCTCAGGGACAGGGTTTAGTGGTGACATTGGTAGTAGGGGGATGGCTGGACCAGATGATCTTGAAGGTCTTTTCCAACCCTAATGACTCTATGATTCTGTGATTCCACATGACCAGAGTTCAACCAAGAAAGAAAAAGGACAAAAAAAAAATACACTGGATATATAAGGACTTCCTGTGCAAAATTCTGATAGGAAAACGTAGCCTATGTTATGGTGATAACATCACAGTCAAAGCTATTTAATTTTCATATGCACTGAATCAACTTTTTTTTTTTTTTTTTTTTTAGTTATATTTAGGATAATTGCTACAATTATCCTAATTATAATAATGCCAGTGAGCTGTACCACAGCCTGCGTGGCAGCCCCTGGCCAAGGGCAGGGGCAGAGGTTGAACGAGGTGGGACAGCCCCTTCTGGGGGCTACCACAACCATCTGCTTGTACTGCAGGCTCTCAGTAGTCTGACTCAGGCCTGTTAATATCTGTGGAAATATTTCACCGTATACACTAAAAGTTTAGGGTCTGCGCTGACACCATAAAGTTAAAATTATAGTTTATGATTATCACTGCTTCAACAGCAACTAAGAGCAAGCTTAACAGCTGAAAAGTTTCTACTCGGAGTTTGAATGTTCACCGTCAGTAAAGCATTGGCTTTACTGAAATACAATTATTTTAATGTTTTCCACAATGTTCTATAAAAGTATATTTCCCCCATAAATACCCATGAAATTATTTTAAATATTTGGTCTGTGAAAGCAATGAATTGCTTTCTACAGCATGCATGAAGTATTAAAGAAGGCACAAACCCTCTCTCACTTCCCCACAACAAATTTCAATAAAATACAGATTAATAAAATTAACAATACAAATTTATAAAATGAACCCCCATGGACATATGTGCTCTTTTACTTAAGTAACTCCTCAAACAGGGGTGATGAAGAACCTGGAAACCCGGGAGATGACAACACCAACATTTCCAATGTTCTCACAGGAATAACTACAAGGTCAAGAAGGTAGTGCCCTGCAGGCTTTGCTCTCATCACTAGATGACACCTTCTTTCTCTTCCTTCCCCAACAGCATTACTTTCCTTTATTCCACAACACTGAAGTTAAAAGGTTAACAATCCCTCTTCCAATCCCAGTGTCTGACAAGAGACTTACCATCCAGCAAAAATAAGCCTTTTAACGTGACAGGGCAAACCAGCATTAAAGAATACATTAATGATGTGAACATCTGTATGTCCAACAAATACAGAGCCAGGATCACAGATCTGACCAGAAAACTATTGCATTAACATTGGCAATGATGATTTGTGTGCTGATTCTTAGCTGCCTGCTCCTTCCCAGTCCTCCCACAAAAATAGAAGGTAAGGTTCCTATCTATGAAGCTGAAAAATCATAAAACAAAATACTCATTTGAAGTGTAGCTGACACCCAAAACTCTTGAGTTTTCTGACTCCAAAATTCTAATTTTCTCTTACATAGGATGTGCAAAGAGTATCTCTGATACAGAAGTATAGACAACACACCTCACATATGCTGTTTCTTGGAGCAGAACATAAAATTAGCTTGAGGGAAGGAAGAATTGGCAGCTGAAGACATCTTCCGTCTTTATCTTCCTCTCTGGAACTCCTTCTATCTGATTTTGTGAAAATCATAAGACGGGAATGTAGAACAGACTGTCTTTCAACTGCTACTCCTTGCCTCACTTTACAACCAAATTCAGTGACAGGAACAAAATCAAGTGTTATAACTTCCAACTATCTAAGGCTCCTCGTTGCCTTACTTCAAAATGCAACTGCAATAATCAGGCTTCTTTCCTTTCCCGGACCTTCAATTACTTACCACTCCTAATGCATCATCACCACTAAAAAAAGCTGGAATAACATGAAGAATTATAACAGTTCTGGAAAGTGTCTGGGTAAACATCTCAGAGTCATAGCTTTGGGTGTATGTCGGTTCTCCATGAGCAACCCACACGTAACACTGCTAACACGTGCGATACACTCCTGGTCAGGCAGATTTTGATGCATAGGAGATGTGTTTTAAGATCTGAATGAAATGCACAAATACAGTGATAAACTCCTAATTTTGTCATGAGAAAGCGTCCATTACTTGTCCCAGGGTAGTTCATGATTTCCCCTGAATTCACCAACGACCTCTCAAGCAAATCCTTGAGGTACCACAAATCAAATTGACGCACCTGCACTACCCGTGTCAAACCGATTAATTACCAAGCAGCAACAGGATGTGGTAAACTGCCAGACACAGAGGACCACGTGCCTCTGAACGCTTCAAGGAGCTCTCAGAGCACGGTGAGACCTTAGGCTGTAGATGCAGGCTGATCTCAGAGATTTCCAGAAACGCAGTCTCTATCCTGTTTTTCAACCAGCACAGGTCACTCCAGGTCAGCAATACAGCTTTTTTTTTTTTTTTTTTTTCCAGTTGGTGCTTGTTTCACTAGTCAGCATGGTGCCACTGCAGAGCAGATTAAAGAAAAGATCTTCTAGAAGCAGTTTATTAATGCAGTTCTCCTCTTCAAACCATTGCTACTTAACAAGACAGCTGCTGATCCTGCTGCCAAAATTTCTGCAGAAGTAGCTCCGAACACAGCAAATGATGTGCAAAGCTGAATTTCTACCTACTTTTAAGATATGTTGGCATAGCTCAGATTTGCTGCAGTTATCTTTCTAATAGAAAACATAAACTCAAGATGACTGGTTTTGTTTTTTCTTAATCACGTCAAATAAAAAGCTGTTTCTGTACATTGACTTCCAAGCAACAGAATTCATGTCTCTAACATATTCACTTCTTCATACCACCTCATTTCTAGAGAGTTGCTTAAGAATGAAACCGTCATGAAGAATTTAAAAGCTACCAAGCTCATGTTGGTTGTGATTAGATTATGAGAACAGGTGACTTACAGTTATTACTGTTACTGCTATAAAAACCTCAACTTCGCAGATGATGAAAATTACAAGATACATTGAAGTGACATAAGAGTGAAGCACGTAAAGGAAAATCCACCACTAATTCCACTCCCTCTGAAACCCATTAACTGACACTGAAGAAGATGCAGAAGAAAATAAAGATGGTATTCATGGTCAGACCAGCCTGGTACCCTGTCTTTGGCAGAGGCCACAAAGGATGAAGAAGAAGAGCACACATAATATTCTTGCCTAATTTTATTCCAACAGTGTTCAGTCCAGGAGCTTCCTGAGCTAGAGATGATTTCTACATATTTTATAGAACCTTCAACAGATTTATTTCTGACAAAGTCACATTATCGTCTCTTCAATTTTTTATCCTTCACAGCATCTTTCTACAGGCATTTTCCATGCCCACAGCTGCTGCTCCTCTAAGAACCACCTGCCTTTCATTATTTTACATATGTGCTTTCTACTAGTTTTATTTGGTCTCGTACGGGAAAGGAAAGATCACACTCACGTCCATCATGATCTGCAGACCACTATCAATCCTTCCTAAGCCATTTGTTTTCAAGACTGAGAATCTTACTCATTTTTCATAGCAGAGCATGTTCTGTGTCTTCAGATCACAAGCAAAGCTTATCAGCTCTACACTCCATCAGAACTGCCCACAAACGAAGCTATGCTGCCGCACAGGGCTGCTACTGAAGCTGCATTACAAACACCACACGTAGTATAAAAATTAATTTTAAACATATAGAGGTAATATTTGAGGGCGTGGAGGTATGCTTTCTTTGCCAGCTCTAGATACTGCACAACTTACTATTTCCCCAAGCAATGCAGAAAGGTTCTAAAGCCCATGAGGAGCATTACTTATGTTCGAGTCTTTCTTCAGACAAAATAGTCAAATCTCAGTGGGGGGAAGGAGGCTAAAACAAGATGGAAACAGCAGCCAGGACCATAAACTGGAGATTACACACCAGTTGGTGCCCCTGGAAATGCACCTTCTTCTTAACCATTAATGAGATCTCACATAAATAAATAAATAAAATTAGTCATTCTACATGAAAACCACAGACTGCTCTTTTTAAGCTCTTCCTTTGTGTTTTGTTTTGTCTTTTAAAAGCTATCCTCCCAAAAATCACATCTTCAAAATCTTGTTTTTCCACTGAATTTGTGAAATTTCACAGTCCTCATTCACACTACACACACCAGGACTGACAGCACCTTCCCCGTTTCAAAGAAAAGGAAATCCAGTTGTGCACTATTGCTCAAAATAAAAATGTAGTTTAAAATCTGATCATTCAACCATGATTCTAAGAATGCAAACATTTAAATAAAGCATATTTCCATTCTTACAGCTCTAAGACTGTACCTTTGTAACAGACTGTAACTTTACTGGATATTACGTAAGCATTTAGTCCAAATAACTTTTTGAAGAAGCTGTATGCAAGTTGAAGACAGTTTAATTCCTCTTAATTCACTTAAGGTTTTGCAAAAAATGTAGATGACCCCTAAATGCAAAACCCCAATCATGAATTTGACCTACCACACCTACAGTCCGACATTTTTTCATACAAGTAGCGTTCACATGGGCAAATTTTCCTGGGTAATACAGAGAGCTGCTCCTATCTAAAATGTGCATTTGCACAAGAGGCTACAGTTAGCCCAAACCATTATATGTAAACATAATCAGACAAAACAAAGAAACACTACATGAAGTCTTGCTCTCCCAAAGGAAGCCAGGACAAAAACAACCAGTTCATAAAGTGTATGCATATTCTTAACTTTAATTAATGCCTCATGAACTTTTCAAGATTACAATTGGAGAAGAAAAATAGATGCCAGTCTGCATAACAGGGGTTTCTAATCTGAGCACAATAAACCAGGCTAACTACAGCATCCGACTGTCACACATGAAATCTTAGAATTACAGACACACTACGAACATACTAAATCTAAATATTAATTCTTTTACTCCTACTTTGGAGTACAGTACTTCAGAGTGAGAAAAAGGAGTATGTATGAAAGAAGCAGTCTTTACATGCCTTTACCAATTTCAGGATATCTTCCTCCACAAAAACAATAAATAAATAAATAAATAATCCAGTTTAAAAACAACTACCATTTTGTAAAGATTCTTAACATGCTCTTGCTTGTCCCACAGAAAGGATTAATTACTGACCAACCTTCTTTGTGGCTAGCATTCCCTGTCTGGTTATGCACATTATTTGTGGTTTTCTCCCTTTGGCTGAATTGTCCAAAGATGTCTCTGCTTTCTTTGTTAATCAGGAAGGGGCTGTTTCAACTCACGTACAAACTTTAATATCCGAAGAAACTGATAACCTAAAAATACAACTTTTTTTGGGGGGAAAATAAATAAATAAATGAAAACCATCATATAAGCTACCTCCCACAAAACCGATTTCACCAATTGTTACTTATATGCAGCTCTCTTTCATTCCCTCCATATTCCCAGGCTATCTGTAGAAAAGCAACAGTATACACGCGCATGGTTAATTCATTATTGATTATTTTCTTTGACGCACTGTAGCAGAACATATGTTCACATGAAAGTTTGTCTTTCTGCTCTCCTCTTCCTGACAGAAGCCAATGACTGATGCTCGAAGACGGTGTAAAAAAGCACGGCAAGTAGCAATCCCTCCCCTGGCACAGCCCAGCTTCTCTTCTAAAAATGGCAGCAGGTTTGCAGCCACCACCTGATTCACTTTCTACAAATCAGTATAACCCTTCTGGGGAGGATTTATAGTATAAAATCTTGGCAGCATGCTTCAAGATGTACTTATGTCTTGTGTGGAAAGAAGGCTTCATTCCGATTGTTTTAAAAGGTACTGCCTGCTAATTTCATTTTTCGCTTGGTACTTTTTGTGTTATGAAACAAGTCACATTTAATTTACCTTCCCCATATAATTCAGAACATTAGAAACCATTATCAGCTTACTTATTTTCCATCCAGGCTACAAAACTTTAACGTTTCATTACTTCCATTTCATCCTTCTGATCATTTGCATGGCTTTTTGTGTATGTTTTCAATTTCTATTATACCTTTACTAAAAGGCAGTGACCAGCACCACAGACAGTAAGCGAGACGTAGGGTAGCTTTAGCTACACGGTATCACATTGAAATCTTCCATTTTTTCATGAATTTGCTGAATGTCAGATGTTCAAGACGTTCACTGAAGGGTTGAAAAATTATCTCTCAGCCACCTCTGCTTTTACCTACCCCCAAAACTTTTGTATCTGCTATAAATGCCCAAGGTTGGGCATTTATAGCAGATACATGGGCATTTTGTCTCCTTTGAGCGGATAGCATTCAAAGTATAGAAATGGTTTAGAAAAAGAATCCTCCATTTCTAAACCATTTCTGTGCTTTGAATGCTATCTGCTCAAAGGAGACCAAACTGGATAGCTCTGTATTCTCTGTTGTTTCTTTCTGAAACATTTATTAGTCAATGAGAAAACCTCTCAGCCTATAATAGCTTCAAGAAACTGAAAGCGCTAGGTGAAGGAACTTCCTCAAATCTTTGTGAAAACCCATACCAACTGTATCAACTTATGTGAAGGCCTGTAGACCGCTATCTTTTTTCAATTTGTGACTCAACAGCCTTATTAGGTCTCCCACCATGTATCACATTTATGCATAGTGTGCCTTCCTGTTAATTTGCTTAAAATGGAAGCCTTCATTTTCTTAGGTCACTCTTGAAATCCCCCTTTAAAAAAAAAATAAAATATAATGTTTGGCACCCTCCTTCCATCTACTTTTGAGACTGACCTAAGCCACAGGGAACGGGGCACAACGAGCAAGCTCAGTTTTGTCGCATCTGAGCTCCTTTAGCTGTCAGTACATACTTCAACGTCTCGCAACTTAGTGCTCTTCAGTTTATTAGCTTTACCGACAAGTGAGCTGGAGGGTGAATCCTGAGAGCTGTACCCGTACAGGCTCCCTAGCCGCCTTCCCTATTTCCACAGGGAGCTGTTTCAGCCTGGTCTTCCTTGAGCAGGGGTCAGGAGCCTTATGATACAATGACACCAGCTGTCCTGCAACAGAACTGTAGCCAGCTGTCTTCAGATCAACTTTTTGATTTACCCACAAACTCCATTTCTTCAGAAGGAGGAAAAGATGCGAACCAACGACTCTCATGTCATTTGCAGAGCTCACCAAGTTCTCGGCTGTGGCACCACCACCACCCAAAACCCGAAGCGCAGCAACCCAGCGCCTCCCTACCCACCTCGCCCCACTCACCACTTCTCCACAACCCCTGACGACACGGAAAACCCAAAAGGTTTATACCTCCACCAAGAAGCGGTATAACAAGCCTTACACCAATTAACATTTTAACGACTGTAGCTGCCAGGTAAAGGCTATTAATCTGCATGTAGGGGGACGCAGCATGGAAGAAGCTGCTCTGTCCCCTGCACCTACACACACAGAGGCAAGGCCCCAGTATTTCAGAGCACAACCCTATCACCCCCACGGGTCCCACGCCCGACCCAGAGGGCCTGGACCAGCCTGCGGCGAGCCCGGAGGGGCCGCCCGGGGCTCCCCCGCTCCCGAGTCGGGACCCGTCCCCGCTGCCCCGTCCCCTTGCCCGCATGGCCACCGCTCCCCGCGGCCGCCCCCTCACCTCGGTACCGGCGGGAGGCGGCGTGGCAGGCGGTGAGGAGCAGGACGGCGCCCAGCGCCAGCGCCTTGGCGCTCCTCACGCTGAAGTAGTAGTTGATCTCCCGCTTGCCCAGGGTGTAGGCCAGGGCCGCCATCTTGGCTCCTCCATGACAACAGTGCGCGGCCGGGCGGGCGGGCGGGCCGAGCGGGGCAGCGCTGGGGCCCCGCGGGCGGCCGAGGCAGCCCCCGCCGCCGGCTGCCACCGTCCCCACCGGCGCGGCGGAGACGAGCCCGACCCCCCGCCGCCGCCGGGGCGGAGCTGCCGCCCTCCTCCTCCTCCTCCTCCTCCCTCTCCTCCTCCTCCTGGTGTCGCCGCTTCCCCTCCTCGGCCAGCGGGCGGCCCCGGCTCCCTGCTCCCAGCTCCCCGCTCCCTGCCCCGCGGTGCTGGGGCTGCCTCAGCCCGCAGCGGGGCTCCGCGGTGCCGCGGTGTGCGGCTACCCGGCACCTATAAATGTATTAAAATTTATTTAATAAAATAATTTATTTATTTTAGTTGCCCGCCTCTCCTCTCTTGGCTTCTGTCAGGATGTTCGGTCATCCGCAGATAACGCTGACGCGGTTCAGATTCACCAGTTTGACGAGGGAAAGGGGAGCGTGTTGTGAGGGGAATGCTGACATCTCACACGCCCGGGTGCCTCCACAGTGAGCTACCTCAGTCATACCTGGAAAAAAAGATGCCAGGGAGCAGGTCAAGTCCTGAAACGGGGCGGCGGTGAGGCCTCCTGCACAACCTGCAGCCGCAGCAGCTGTGGGTACACAGCACCGAGTGACCAGAGTTAGGAGGAACAGAAACAAAAACTTGGCAAAAGCGTTCAGTACCTGTATGCAAAAATGCTGGGAATAAACGAGGAGCAGTCATCGGGCCCCAGGTTCATGATGAAGAACCGCGCTCAGCTGGTTTTGACAGTTACTGTCTCATCTCAGAACCCTTGTCATTAGCACTGGCTAAAAAAAGTTAAACGAAATGATTTATTATTACTATTTATTTGTTTGGTTTTTATTTTCTGTTTGTTTTGACTGAGCATGTAAATATTGATGCTGCAATACTGGGATTTTGAACACCAACAAGTACGGTTTTCATTTCACCATCCTTCCATTTTCCTGTCATCCCCCAAATGCCATTCTGGAAACTTTGCAACTTCATAATGCATAATTGGTAATACATGACAAAGTTGGAAAGGGAAGCAGAATTAATAATATATGGAGAAACAAACAAATGAACAAAAACAAAACAAAACAAACAAACAAACAAACAAAAACACCATTAAATCAAGCAATTAAAACCAGGAAGTCCACACATTGCAAGCAAAGTTTTATTTTCAAGTCTTACATATAAGATTTGAGTTCTAACTATTCTTTGAGTGGGCACTGTTAGTGTATACTCAATGTATATGCCTTTTCCACCCACCCAATACTATCTGCCAGCATGAAATTTATATTTTTTTCTATTCAGATCAGTTTGTTACTTCATTTAGTTTCTGAGCCATATTTTAAAATATTAGATACACATTACTATTTTAGAATGCTCAGTTTTATTCTCTCAGGGAGAGAGGGAAAAAAAGGTACCTGGTAAACTCCCAAGTGGACAGATACTATCAAGCTGGTGATGGTATGGATCCTTTTACTCCATAAATGAAAAATTCCAGTTTGTGTATTATTTTCTTGGTCATGCAACATTCAAAAAGCCACATTTTCAAAGCTTTCTTACTCGGAGTAAACCTTATTGTTTCTTAAAATATTCTTGTTAGTGTTTAGCTTTCCCTGTCCTTGTTGTTTCATATACATTTAAGTGGCAGATGCAAGCATTATACACCTCAATAAGCAACTTTTTTTTTTTTTTTAATAGCTTCTGTAACTTTTTGCATTGCTACCCAATGAGTCTTAACAGTCTTATGATGTGCATCTTTCCCTGCAGTCATCTAGGACCACAGATACTCTTCTTCATTTATTTTTATAATATTTATTCATAATCAATAGACTTTTCATCCAACCAAAACAGAGGTACTTCAGTCTTTGCCTTTTTTTATAACTGTGTTAATTTTCCTGGCTCTATTGTAATCTTCATGATGCTCTTGTTACGGTGAGTGCAGCTTTGCAACATGTACACTTTCAATCAGCCCCACTGCTAAAAGCAACATAGATGCAGAAAGCACAGAATTCAACTGGAGCTCCCAGAGGGCTAACTCATCTTTTCATTTAGGGTTGCTGCAATGCCTGTACAGGGAGATTTAATTTTTTCTCCCCAAATTAAAAAAGAATTCATCTCTTACTGCACGATAGTCTCTCTGGAGAATTTCACTGATCTGCAATTAAATTAGCTTCTCATGAAAGAACAGCAGAAATTAGAAAGGTAACAAAATAAACATGCTTTTGTTTATAGATATGTCAGAAGATCACAGCAGGCAGGAATGGGAACTCTGTCCCTCAGCCTTTTGAGGGCTGTTTCAGATTGGCCACTGGCCCCTGAATATAAAATGGCAGTCCTCACCTGCTCTAAAATACCAACGCTTTCTTCAGCGATGTCCCCAAACCCTGCTTGTGGATTACATCTCCTTTATTTTAAGACTGTACCAATGAATACTGAGACTATTGAAGGTTAAATATCTTCATTAAGTCTATCCACCTGTTTATATTAACTATTGAAGTGCATTTAAGCAAAACATCTTTTGCTTCATTGTTCCTTTGTAGACTTTGTTTGACAAGAGTAATCTCCTTCATTTCAGTCAGAAGTTCTTGGCTAAAGTGCCATGACTTCAAAGTGGTTTGCGTGACTGCAGTCTGTCTTCTTGCAGGTAACTCCCTTGCTTCTCACAAGCTAATTGAATTTGGAATCATTGCATATAATTCACACCAAGCCCACTATATATAAAAGGCGTGATTCAAGAGGCTAATTAGGGGTTGCTAACTACCCCGTGAAACAGACTCCAGACACGAATTATCTAGAAGAAGCTTGTTAATTTCCATTTTATACCTACTTTATTTTCCCGTCTGCTGATAAATTTAGTATGCTGGAAGTAAACCAGAAGTATGCTAGCTCATCTTAGTCAAACCTCATCTTTTGTTTTTCAGATGCTTAGCTCTGGCTTCCTGCTTGTTCTGGTGGAAGCATCCAGCATCACCAGTGGGAGGGCAAGACCTGGAGCAGTCATGGAGAAAAGACTCAGAAACTGAGCAGCAATTCATCTGAGAGCCAAGGGGGTGTGACACTGCTTTGTAAATTGGGTAATGACTGTGAATATGAAGAGTAAACAGCCACAGGAGAGATTTCTTATTTCTGTTTTCTACAGATGTAGAAGCCTTGGCTTAACTGAATTTGTTATTTTAACTGCAGTGTTATGTGTGGTCACTAATGACAGAATGTAATTAAAAATGTTACTGTGGCTTTCCACAGCACTATTTCCCCTATGTGTCAATATAATAAACCAATCAGGAGAGATGAGGTTCATGTCACCTAGCTCCAGCCACTTAGAAAGAATCAGTTTTAAACTCATTATCTGAACTCCTACTGTAGGAGCGGTGGGAGAAAGTCACCAGTTACTTGTAGATTAGTACGGTCAACGACTTACTATTAGGAATGACGTCCCTCTGTTGAATTTAGATAATTAGTTTACACTGAACAGATGTCATTTACACAGTTGTAATCTAGGTGAGATAATTCTTACTTTACTGCTTCCTGTTTTCCTTGGCAGGCTCAATGCGAATGGAAGAAGATCTCCGTGCTGCAGGTTGAAACAGGCACGCGCATTTGAGTTTGCTGATGAGCTTAGCTCCCAGGAGATCTCGTTCTTTTGATTCTCCTGTTTTCAACATTACAGCCAAGTAATTATATAGAAACCAAGCTTTTATAGAAAGCTGCTGTCCTCAGTCAGTCACAGGGCAATCCCAAGGATCTGAAGCATGTAAAAATAGATAAAATGGCTATATATTACTGAGAGGTGGTATTAAAATGTTCTCCCACATGATAATTTTGCTTCAGAGTTTTTACCTGTTTGTAGGAGTGAGGTTAATTAGCACATTTTTTATTTTTTTTTTTTACAGTAAGGATACAGACAAGGAGGAAACATTACAGCATACCTTTAAAATATAAGTTTCATGTATCATTCTAGGAATACACCACTTGCTACATGGTAACTGGAAGATCTCCTATGTTACCTTATAGATTAAGTGTTGAATAATCAGTCAGTAGGATCTGCCATACTCCAAACCATAACAGGTTTTAATTTAATTTGTGCATCACTGTCAGTTTGCACTGTTCATGTTGTAACTCCATAAACAAAGCTGGACTTCTAACAGATTTCTGGGAAGAGTAATACTTTCAGACGTGCAGCTTTTCCTTCAGCAGCTTTTGTGTACTTGCTGAATGACAACATCAAACATTTTAATTACTGAGTTTTCAACCTCCTAACACCAATCAATCTTTCCATAAGCACCGTGCTTCCATGTGGCATGTGAATGCATGGCAGCCATCTATTGCAAATATTTGGTTACATTAATGAAAAGGGAGTACAAAGAATAACAAGACTTGTTCAATCAGGCAGTGTACTCCGAGTACTGTCTCAACCAAATGCTGAAACTGATACACCACCAGCCTCATAAGATCTTGGAATTCTATCACAAATTACCACTTTTATAGATTTCTAATTCTATTAAACTCATAAAGTTCCTGAATAGTCTGCACTAAATGGAAGCTGATATTAAGTCAAGTAGTTTTGAAATCACATGCACGAAGGATATATTTAGCTTTATCACTAAGAGATAAATGCATCTGCAAGTCTATAACATGAGGATTAATTGTGTTTCATTTCACATTTCAGTGGATCTGAAATAGAAGTAGATTGGGGGGATGGAGGCAGGGAATGGAAAGAGGAGAATTTCAAATCTTTAATTTCTCCTCTTCTGTCTGTTCACGGCTGAAGGAACAGTGCAACCAACTCAATATGAGTGATAAAGCATAGTTCACTTTATTGTCCGGATAGTACATATTTATACAGATGATTATAATTATGCTTACTAGTCACTTGCTGATTTGCTAAGCCTAAAGGTTTTTTTTTTTTTTTTGCATTCCTCAGTTATGCTAACTGAGGCCTACTCCTGATTATTTAGAACAAGCTCTGATCGAACAACTGTTCCGCGGACTCATGTCCACGTCCTTTGTGCCGATTCCCAACAATTCCCCCTTTTTCTTTTTGTACGAGCAGTACTTGCCTGAAGGTTTTTTCCATCAGACGTCGAACACATGACATGACACAGCTTAAGCATAATAACACCACAACTACTATAATCAAGAGCATGAAAACACTTTGCAATAGACCCTTAAGCCACCCTCCCACTTGAAACCAATTTGTGAGACTTTCCAGGCCAAAAGATCCCACATCTTCCTTAATTTTTTGTGAGTGGTCAGTAAGTTGTTTAATCTCCTTATGGATGGACCTAGAGCGATCTTCCAGATCCATGCAGCACATGCCTTCAAAGTCCTCACACCCGTGGCCATGTGCCAAGAGCAGAAAACCAATAGCCATTCGATTTTGTAATACGGCATGTTGTGTCTCACTCAGTTCTTCAGCCATTTCAGAGAGTACTCTACTAGTTGCATTGGCCTGTTTTACTACCCAGCAGGATAATGTCTCTAAATTTCTGTGCGCCTGGGCGACACCAACACCGGGAGTAAAAAAGGATGTGAATATTACTTCCCACTTGATGAACGTCCTATTAACAAAGCACCGTGGGATTTATTATTAATTATTAAGGGCCCTATCGCAGTAGATGGAATTTTCATGGGCTTCTGATCTATTATGATAACATCTATTGCTGTTGCCAAGTCCAATCCGAGGCTCCCTCTTGTGGCTGGCTGCAGGACACTGTCTGAACCGGATTGTTGCGGGACGCTGCTGTTGGCAGTTGTTCCGTCGGAGCCAAAGCATTCCCCTCCACTTGGGCTGGAGCCGCTACTGTTGTCGTAGTGCGTGCGGCGACTTGGCGCGCTCAGTCTGCCGTTTCCCGAGCGGTTGCATGCCACGGTATTGTGGTTCGCCGACTTGCAGTTTTCACACCACTCTTGCCCTGCTCGACAGTCATGGCGATGGTGTCCCTCCTTTCCACACCGGAAGCATTGATTCCCTCATCGAGATGGAGCTCGAGGTCACCTATCTTCTGTTCGCAGCAGGGCTACAGCTGCAAAGGCTTGCTGCTGTGCTTGTATGATATCTTTCCCTAATTTGCGTACCGCCTCTGCTAACATGGCTTGGGGCCCTAAGGGAATCCTGCTCATTCTTTGTAGCATTTGTTCAATAGTGGCATCCCCCGGCAGTGTTAATATAATAGCCTTTGTAGCTGGATTCGTATTCTCCATAACACACTGTCGCAACAAGGCAGCCTTCATCCACTCCGGGACATCTGCTTGATCTATGGCAGCAGTTATCCAATCAATAAACCCTGCAAAGGGCTCGTCCCTGCCTTGCTTCAGGGCCATGTAAGAGGGGGCCGTTGGAGTGGTTTTAACATTCGCCACTGCCGCTCGAGCTGTTCTCATGGACTCAAGGCAACATTCCAGACCTAACTTGAGCTGAGCGTTAATAGTAACAAACTTGCCCGTCCCCATAAGCTGTTCTACAGTAACTCCGCGTAACGGATCGTTAGGGTCCCTCGGTCGCTGCACTGAGATTTCGCAATGCCTCTGCCAATGGGCTTGCCATAACAACAACTGTGACTGGGTCATTATCATTCTCATTATCACCTTAATATCTTCGGGGCATAGTAGTGTCCCTCCCCACATATAATTCAACATTTGCTTCGCAGGTTCACTATGCAACCCTGACTCATTGACTGTACTACGTAATTGCGACAACAGCATCCAATTAAGCATACTATGACTCCCTTGCATGTTTCCCTGGTTGTCCCCTTCGCATACCACCGGGAACGCCATAGGATCCTGACATATGTCCGTAAATGCTCCTAATTGTTTTTCCTCCAAAGCTTCGCCCATGATCCTCCACCAATTAACTCTCCCCACTGTCCTTCTCTCCCTTCTTTCATCTTCTCTATCCCTAGTCCTACTATGTTCTTGCCCACTGACACGTTCTTCCTGCCCTTCGCTTAATTCTTCCGTAGCTCGATCTCCCTCCGACGAAACAGCCTCTTTCCCTCGTGTAACTGCTACGGAGCCCCAGCATGGAGGACCGGGAACCTTACTAGTACTAAAAAGCAAAGTACTGTCTTCCCCAGCGCCTGCTGCTGACGCCCCACCTTCGGAACCTGACTCACCCTTTCCTCCACTCAACCTGTCAGATGCCACCGCTGCCAAGTTCCTTTCCACCTGATACCGTTTTATCATATTTATCACTTCTCTCCATGGTTTCATCAATTTCTTTTCTACTTTGTCATCATCTATTACCAAATCCCAGAGTACATCCCCTAAATTCCTCCAAGCAGCTACTTCAAACAATGACTCCGTATTTGTGAAACATGATTTTGCTCGACCGATCGCAACTAGTCCCGCTAGTTGTCTGCAGTCTACTCCCCGCTTTTCCAAAAAGCGCTGTAATAAATCTAGGGCTACTGAGTCCTCCATTTCCCTGTTATTCCTGCACTATGGCAATATGTTCCTGCACTATGGCAATATTCTGCACTATGGCAATATCAAAAGGAATGCACGCCTTACCCTGTAATCAGCCTGCAGCCTTTGCCCTGTAGCCCATGCAGACGGCAAACTGTTTAGTTCAGGTCTTCGGAGACGACACACCAGCTGTTGTAGCAGTGTTCAGTTGCTCTTGACCCTTCAGCCGCCCTTTGATGAGGTCCCTGCTCAGACACCACTTGTCGGTTTGCGGCTGAAGGAACAATGCAACCAACTCAATATGAGTGATAAAGCATAGTTCACTTTATTGTCCGGATAGCACATATTTATACAGATGATTATAATTATGCCTACTAGTCACTTGCTGATTTGCTAAGCCTAAAGGTTACATTTTTACATAACCCTCCTATTTGCAGTTATCTTGCGGTCACAGCTTTCTCATAATTCCCTAGCTACTCCCCTGTACATAGTTCCCTTTTGTCTCAAGGACACACTGTCCTTGTTGTTCGGTACTTTTCCACTTCTCTTGATATTTTTAAATTCCTCAGTTATGCTAACTGAGGCCTACTCCTGATTATTTAGAACAAGCTCTGATCGAACAACTGTTCCGCGGACTCATGTCCACGTCCTTTGTGCCAATTCCCAACACTCTTCCATTAAGGACAGTCAAGAGGATGCGCCTTTCTACACCATGGGATGTGGTCATCACCAAGCTATGCAGGCTTGAGATCAGATGGGAACTCTGCATGGCTCGTTAATGCAAATCAATTTTAATTTCAGCTGCATAGATTCTTATCTTTAAGAATGTATTCTTATATTCATCACTATAATGGGTTCCGAATTTTCAATTTATATGAGTTTCTTGGTAGGAGGTACTATTTTACCCTTCTATTTTCTCCTTCTCTTTTTTTGAGTTTTATTTCAGAGAAAATGGCAGTCACGTAGCTCATTGTCAAGCTGAATTGGTCTTTTTTCATCAATGTTTCAGTTTCATCTTGTTATTCTTCCTGGTTCCCCCTTGTGCTCCCAGATGTGTCTCTTTAAAATTCAGAATTTTGTATAATTACGGAGCAGTCTTTGGAAGCTTACACAGCTACTGCCCAAGCTGTGTCATGTTTGGGGAGCATTAGAACATTTTCTTCTGGCTGCTAGCAGTACAGATGTCATCCTGTAATTACCGTGTTCTCTTTAAAACAGAGAGAGAGAGTATCATTTCCAGCTCTATCACTGTAATCTCTAATAAAAATCATTAACTCTAATCATCATTAACATTCTGTGCAGTGCATTAGTAGTCTGTTTGATACTGGTCCATTAAAAAATACTTAGCCTTGAGTTCAAAAAGTCCTACATCACTGTCTCAGGCAGCTTATGCTTGGTGTGCAGCCACAACATATCCTGCTAAAACGGCTGCTGTTGGCACGGATGTTAGATCGCTGAACTCTGGGAAAAGGCTCAGTACCTGTGCAAGCAAGAGGGGATTTGCTTTTATTGATTACCCTGACATGAAGCCGAGAGGCAAGAGAATTCTAGGAAGAACTTTACTGAATGTTTTAATTAAGAAATATAGCAAATGAAATAAAATGATATAATAAAATATAACAATCGTGTAATAAAAGTTTGCATGAAATTGAGGAAAACAGCACAAGCTGAGGAAAAAATGGAAGAGCGATATCAGCCTGCAGTTGATATAAAAGCGGGTTGAAGGTAAAGCAGCTCTGTAAAGCAGTTCTCCTAATTCCCTTATTTTTTGAAGAATCACTTCAGTTTTAAAAGCCTGGAGTCTGTAATGGGGTCAGCAATCAATATAGGGCAAAACATACCAAAGAAAAGGGTATGATTGACAAGAAAACAGACAAAGCCTAGAAAATGATCAAAGGAACATCATGAAGAGGCTCAGGTAATGAGGATGGCTGGATTTCCTGGCAAAGCTGTGCTCACAAACATAAAAGTGGTGTAAGGAAGGAATGACATTTTGAGACCTGAAAGTGGGTGAAAAGGTGGAACAATGTTGCAGGAAGAACGGCCGAAAGCACGACAGACACCAGTGTGGTCAGATCATGCTCCATTTTATTGCCTAACTTTTATAGTGAACTTAACAGGGGCAGGTAGTGTCTCACACAAGATTATTGGTCAAGTGCTATAGCGACCAGCTGCAACCTTAGAAGCTATGCGTGAAAAGGCCTGCTGTTGCTCATTCATCAGTGTAATGTCTTGCTCTGCACTCCTGCCCCACAATAAAGGTAACAATAGAGCCAAGTTGTCATTAGTAATCCCCACAACACACCTAACCCACTGGATATTACCCAGAAATGTTTGGACATCTGTTAAATTATGTAACACGGCAGATATATCGACTTTCTGTGGCCAGATGGTAGAGTCTGATATTTTCCATCCTAAGTATAGCCATGGCTGTTTCCTTTGAACTTTCTCTGGAGCTATCTTCAGCCCTTTTGCTTCCAGAGTATTCTGAATAAACTGGAGATCGGAATCCTCGAAACATTCTGGCCTACAAACAGAATGTCATCCGTGTAATGGTAAATAATGACATCACACCACGCCGTTCGAATTGGTTCCAAGGCCCAGGCTACATATAGTTGACATAATGTAGGGGAATTCTTCATACCCTGCGGAAGCACTAGCCATTCATAGTGTTTTGCCAGGGCCTGTTTGTTAATGGCGGGCACTGTAAAAGCGAATCTTTGGCAGTCCTTGTCTGCTAGGGGAATTGTAAAAAAGCAGTCTTTTAAATCTATGATCAATAGGGACCAATGTTCAGACAGCATGGTTGGGGATGGTAAACCAGGTTGTAAGGCTCCCATAGCTCGCATTTGGTCATTTACTTTCCTTAGATCTTGCAGGAGTCACCACTTTCCTGATTTTTTGCGAATTACAAAAATCGGCGTGTTCCAAGGACTTGTGGATGGGCGTATGTGTCCTGCCCGGAGCTGTTCTTGAACTAAGTTCTCTGCTTGTTGCAACCTGTCCATTGTCAATGGCCACTACTCCACCCAGATAGGCCGATCAGAATGCCATGTTAAGGCCAGGGTGGGCGGTTGCTCAGCAGTGGCCACTAGGGAAAATCCGTGTTGTCAGTAGTAATCACTGCCCTGAGCTGAGAAAGAATATCCCTCCCGATTAGCATTTGAAGGCTTGCAGGCAGTGGCATCACATACAGCCTAGTAGAGACCGTTTTTTCTTGGAATTTCAATGTCACAACTTGTGCACTGAGATATGTTGCTGAGCTGCCACCAACGCCGGTATTTCCAGTGGCTGGAGATGTTAGAGGCCAATGTTTTGGCCATACCATGGAGCTACAGATAGTAACATCTGCACCGGAATCAATCATACCAATGACAGTAATTTGTTGGGATCCTATAGATAATACCACATTCATCATAGGTCGGGAGGCCAAGGATCTGGTAAAATAGACAACGTGGTCCATGGAGCCAAAACCGCCCTCTCAGTTTACCAGTGCCCCTGCACATGGTTGATAATTCCGGAGTGCAAAAAATTGGGCTATTTTGGTACCTTTTGGGATAAACAAGAGCAGGTTGAGCATGTATGCCATGACTCTGATTTCCTCTACGTGATCAATGTCAATAATCCCTGGAATAACAATTCCCCTACGTGATCAACGTCAATAATCCCTGGAATAACAATTAATCTATCTAATAGCAAGCCGCCTAATGGTGTGTTTGATAGCGGGCCTTGGATTCCCATAGGAATCACCACCACAGACTTATTGGGGAGTGTTACGCTTACTGATGTTGCCAAATCCACTCCAAGGCTTCCTCTGGTGGCTGGGGCATTGTTGTTGAGAAATCCGCCCTGTCCGTCCGCACTGCGGCTACTGTTGTCGTCGCGCGGCTGATCGCGCTCCTCTTGGAGTTTCCCTTGGACCTGCACATTACTGTAGCATGTGTGTTAGATCGGCAATTATCACACCAGACAGTAGCCATGCAGTGCTTTTTTGTATGGCCAGGCCTCCCACATCGATAACATCGCAGCTGATTCTGGGGGGTACGTCTTGGAGGGCTGCTATTGGTTTGTGTCGCTATAGCACTTGAGGGATCACCAAGGGCTGTTGCAACAGCCTGTGCCATCACAGCTGCTTGCTTGGACTGATTGACTCGTTCGACTCTCTCCAACATTTCTTCTACAGGTGCGGTTCTCGGTAGCGTGGCTAGGATGTTTTGGGTTTTTGCGTTCGCGTTGTCGAAAGCAAGCATTTTAAACATGCTCTTTCTTGACTCCGATGTTAAGTCCGGATGATCTATGATTGCTGCCCACAACCGATCGATAAATTTTGCATAAGGTTCGCCTTGGGCCTGTTGAACTGATGTAAAGGGAGGTGCTTTCTTTTCCTCTGGAAGGGCAAGAAGAGCCTGTAGTGCGAGCTGTGCAGCTGTTTGGTGAAAAATCGCAGGGAACTGCAGCTGAATTTGGGGATTGAAGTATGGACCTGTCCCTGTTAACATTTCAGCAGTAATGCCATACAGAGGGTCCCCTGGTTGACGCGGTCGATTCGCTTCCGCCTGTGCCAACCGTAGCCATTCCCTTTCAAAGAGCAACAGTTGGGAAGGAGTTAACAACAAACGCGCCAAGTTTTGACAGTCAAGTGGACACATTAAGTCTGCCTGGAAAATCCATTGAACTATCTGTTGCGCCACCTGGGACTGTAAGCCGTAGTCCATAACTATTTTTCTAGCTTGTCGTAAAATCTTCCAATCGTGCGGTTGCCATGACCCGGTGCCTTGCACAGGGTCGCTAACATCCGGGCAGGCCAAAGATGCGGCACGCCAATCTCCCTCTATAATGGCATCACGTATGACTCCAGACCACCTATTTGGTATCGGCGCCGGTGGAGTTGGGGCGGTGGATAATGAGGGAGAAGCATCTTGGGTGGATTTATTGGTTCCTGGCAGCGGCATGGATGCTGGGGGCACTGTGTCAAGATTTTCTGGAGCGGGAGGTGAAGAGGGCAATTCGCAGGCCACATCTGCACCGTGCTCGGGTAGTCCCTTAATTATGGCTGCCGCTGATTCCTTTATTGAAGAGGTCATACCCCGAACCGGGATGGGTGCAGGAACCGATGGAAACAATAGTGACAGGCGTGGTCCTGAGTTGTCGGATTTTGTAGTTGACGTTTTGTCGGCCCCGGATGGTAGTGACAGAGCTTGCGTTGCCGCCGTTACCACCTGGCGTTCGGCCTTCAGACCGCACAGCGCATCAATCACTGCACGCCAGGTCATATATAAATCTTTATTGAACTTTCCACTCGTGGTGGTTGTCTGCCATAAACGATCTCCTACGCGCTTCCACTCATCTGGGCTAAAGCTTAGAGGGATTTCCTTTAGAAAACCCTCCTTCTGGGCCCATTGCACCAAGGATTTGATCTTTTTCGCGCTGCAAGATACGCCTCTCACAGCGAGAATGCCAGAGAGAAGCTGCACAGCCGCCTCCGCCTCCATGGTCACGTCAGACGGGTCGCGATCCCCGCCCTGCTGCTGGGCCAACTCGCCACACGGTGGCGGCCGCCTGACGTTCACTGTCCCCTGACGCCTCTGGTCTCCCGCAGCAACTCGATCCGGGATGCCCGCGTCCCACCGCCACTCCTGTCACCCCGCGTGTAGCCGCGATTTTACCCCCCGTGTCCCGCCCGCGACTTGTCTCACCACAATTCCTTTGTCCGGGTCGGTGCTTGGAGTTTCTCAGTGTCCCTCAGGCTTTTTGTCAGGGTTCTCCGTGGCTCTCAGGGCTGTCCGTGTCTCTGAAGCGTCTCTCAGGGCTCTCCGTGCCTCTGAAGTCTCTCCGTGTGTCTCAGGTCTCTCAGCGTCTGTCGGGTCTCTCAGTGTCTCTCAGGTCTCAGCTTCTCTCAGCGTCTCTCAGGGCTCTCCGTGTCTCCGAAGTCTCTCTGTTTCTCTCAGCATCGGTCAGATCTCTCAGCGTCTCTCAGGTCTCTCATCCTGTTCGGGTGCCATATGTTGCAGGAAGAACGGCCGAAAGCATGACAGACACTAGTATGGTCAGATCATGCTCCATTTTATTGCCCGAATAGCCTAACTTTTATACTGAACTTAACAGGGGCGGATAGTGTCTCACACAAGATTATTGGTCAAAAGCACTCAGACAAACAACTACAAGAAAACAACCCCACCTGCAAGAAAGCAACCCCCTTGTGATTAGCAGTCACGTAGACCTTGTCCTTGAAGCCAGCTGTTGGTAACAATATTTTTCTAAATTCCTCAATTGGGCGATGTGGGAACACTGTCACGGGAACTTCTCATAGTTGCCCTGGTAGCTTGGTTTGCTCAGCTGCAGCAAGCCATGGGATCTTCGCTGTTTCAAAAATCCCTCAACAGAACAAGAAGGCAAAGCTTTTCTTTTAGGAAAGAAGACAAGAAGCACAGTAAATGTTACTGCTTGCAGTAATGCCTGAGACACCAGGGTAGCCAAGGAAAATAAATACTGTGGTCCCTGAAAATGGACAGACGCAAACTTCAATGTTATAAAAGAGGTTTGGTTAAAGAAAATCAAGGACAATCTAAGTATTAATGATAAATGAAGCAACATCTACTGCCTTTGAGAATTTGGAAAAAAGTTCAGACCCCAGAGCTGGCCAAGAGGTTTCACTCATGTATAATTGCCACTACTTTTGTGCAGTTCGGTGTTTCAGAACCTTGCCTAAACAGAAAACAGAATATGACCTATACCTATGTTGCTTGGCAAATACTTGACCAGATTATTAAATATTGCTGGAGAGAGGCAGCAGAGCATTCCTTTGGCTGGCCATGGAGAACATCTCAGGTCCACGGAGCAACTTTTAAGCTGTCCTCATTCAACAGTCTGCCCTCTGTGCTTGTTATCTGGCAGTATTTCAGGCAGTGGAGCTGGGTGACTGTCAAACTGGCATGTATTTCATGAATGAGCTATGGAATTTATAATTTATAAGCAAATGTACAGATGAGAAGGTCTGATTATTTTATAGGACAAAAGCTGAAATGGAAAACTCCAAGCTTTGCAGTAGATGAAAAATTATAATTGACTGTTATGAACACCAATGAAAAAATACGCTTCTTGGAAATTATTCTGTATCTTGTCAGGTCTGCTTTTTCTGAAAAATTAACATGTATTCACTTGATTTTGTGATTTTCTCCCATTTAGAAATGGGAGAAATCAGTTTTAAAAAGCTATCTCCAGAAAGGCATTTCCCCTGAACATGATGTAACTCTGGATCTTTAGAGTTATGGCTACTTTCCCCAGTTTCTTTAAATGAGTGAAATTTGATGGAACTGGACGTGTTTGCCTGAGGTTGGGTAGAAATATATACACAACATCAACTGATTTTGGTAGTGAAAGATCAGGCCTTTGGAGCAGGGCTCTTTTCCCACTACTAATAGTGAGAACCTGCCAGCCAGTCTTATTTCTCCACTAAGAATGATCTTATTTCTTTTGCAATTTAATTTCTCATTAGAATTTGCAGTGTGCTTTTGAGTAGCTTTTGCATTTAAACGTGAAATGACCATGATATTATAAGAAATAATCTATTGCAAGGAAATATTGTATTGTTAAGGTAGTTTCAGCAGCTTGAAATAGTCCATAGTTTAGTCTATAGTTTACTAGGACTTACTTCAGGGTATCTTGATCTTGGAGTCAGTGTTTTTAGGAAAGTAATTTTATTTTAGGATGATTTTTTAAAAATTATTATAATATAATTCTAACACTGGAAAACGTATCTCTATATTAACCTTGGGCTCATTAAAACTCTAGTTTTCTCAAGTGTCAGCAATGGATTAACAAACTAGAATATTTCCACGAGTCATTATTTAAAGATGGAATTGCATTGAAATAATGCAATTTAAGCAAAATACCACAGAGTAGCCCTTAGGGTTCACACTATTCCGCCATATCTGTCTATATGGTGCTCTGTTGGGTTGCTGTGAGCTCCCACAAGTCTAAGAGGTTTTGTGACGTTAAAATGGAAGCATACACACTAAATATCAGCACAGGCTCCTATGCACCTCAGGCTTAGCAAAGATTTCTTTCATTTAGGAGTTAACAGGCAGCCGAGTAGTTATGCCATTCCCGTAAGATGTGTGTGAAAGCCTAGTGAGTTGGACTCCATCAGGCAGCTGTAATTGTCTGTTTCCAGCTTTGAATGTCCTGGGCAGGACACACTTTAAAAATCGCTCTAATGAGAGGCAGATGGATCTAATTCTTTCTTTCAATGTCCTTGTTTATGCTTTAAAACCACTTGTATTGAGATGCTTCGCTAACAGAATCTCCCTTTCTCTAAGGCCTAGGAACAGAACAAATTCTTACGCGTTGAATCCACTCTTTCCCATTTCCATTTTATAATTGTCAGACCTTTCTCACAGAGAAAACTGATAAGGCTCTCTCTCTGCTCATCTGTGTATTTTCATGGTATGTGCAAGAATTTAATCTTTCTGAGATGCCTTCCTTTCTTGCAATCGGCTCCGGGGCAGACACGTTCTGCAGCGGAGGGGGGGATCGGACAGGCAGGGCTATTTTTTCTGTAACAGAGCCCACTCGAGGGAGCCACCAGGGAGGTGAACAAGGCGAGAAGGAGGCGTAGGCAGATCCAGCAGTGCCCCCTCCCCGGCCGTTCAAAAGCTGCCCCTAGGGAGAGTGGTGACCAGGACAGGCAAACAGGGTGTGGCGCGTCAGAAGGGAGTGGCGCGAGCAGGTGGATGACCTGGTCCGCCTCGTGGCAGAACTCAAGGAGGAGGTTGAGAGGTTGAGGGATATCAGGGAGTGTTTTCAAAGCAGAAAGCAGGAAGTTTAGAATACTGTCAGCTTGAAGGCAGACATTTAGCTGGTGGAGAGGTGTACCCATAGCTAAGAAAAAATGCTGGCCTTGACCTAGGTGCAAAAGAGCAGCTAATAAAACCAGCAGAGGTCTTTGGTCTGGTCTGTTGCCTTTGACAGCATGCTTTCACTCTACAAGCAAGGCACAAGATTTAAAAACACCTCCTGTTTTTCACAAGTTTGCTTTATGTCCTCAAAGTTGCAGAAGAGTGCAAAACAGCTTCAAAATGGAGAGGAAAATCCCCCTCTCTCCAACTGATTTTCTCTTTTGAAAACACAAGCTACACTCAAAGACCAGGGCCCTGACCATGGGAGTTGGGTAAGCACCTAGCAACTTGCCAGGAAGATGGAAAAGAAGAAAGAGCTGCCTGTGAGGTTTCATCTTGGATTTTGTTCCTTTCCCTTCCCCGTGTCCTTATGAACCTCACAGATGTATTGGGGGTCTGGACAAACAGGAGCCCAGTTCTGCAATTCCTCTGTAAGTCCTCTTAAATTCTCTTTGCTCTTACCTGTTCCAGATCACTACTGAACAGACTGCATGCCTGAAATGGCAGAGTCTGCTTAAACAGCAATACCATTGCACAGAGATGGGTGCAGGAAACCGACAAGTAAGTTACAGAAAATATCTTCACAAGCATTTAATTCATCAGGAAACTATCAATTGGATGAATTTGCTTCTCCTGTTTTGGATTCATATAAATCAGCAACTAAAAGACAAAATTATTCTCATCTGGATTCCTTTCTACCCTGAGCGAGACTGCACTTTGCTGCTGAGAGCTTTCCTGGTGTGGATGGGTGTATTTCTGATAAGGCAGTTGATTTTCAGAAAGAGTTGTGGCACTGATATTTTGCAGAAATAGCCCTTGGGATGTTCTTGGTCACGCAGGGCTCAGGAGATTTCAAGAGTAACCACAGCAGTGAAAGATCCCTCACTGAATTCAAGTACCAACAAAAATGCCCTTCAAAGGTCGGTGATTACCGTCTAAGCCAATAGGTGGTGCACTGCCCTTGTGGAAATGGTGAAGGATCACTTGCTGTTGTTTACTAAGGGTCTTAAAATTGGCATTTAGGAAAACTTGTTACATTTCACACAAAGAAACGATTTCTGTAGTAAGAGAAAACGAAATATATATGTGTTTCTAAATGGTGTTGACAATGAAATAATTATTATATTGAATTCGATATATTTCAATTGCTTGTTTTCAAAAGGGCATTCATCCGTCGCATTTATTTGGAAGCTTATCTTTGGGTTAATGAGAGCCATTGCTTCCTGCTCAGGATATACTTCAACCTGGAACCATGTTTAGGGAATTTTTCTCATGCAATACCTGCTTTCAACCACCTATTTTCCAGGAAAAGACTAATTTATTCCAGCCTAGGAACGCAGAAATACAGCCATTTCTGTGGAAGGTCATTGCGCTGTAGATTGCATTTGGGTTGCACCTGAGATTTATATGGGAGCAATGCAGAAAATTAATGCTTTTTTAATGTGCTGATAATGAAGCTTGTGTAAAGGGAGATGAATTATAGATTACTTCTGATAGTATGTCTGAGAATTGCTTTATTTGAACTTGCTGTCATCTCATTGCTTGAAATCCATCTGTGTGATTCTGGTACTGTAAAACATGGGATCAGGTGGCTGTTAGAAAAACAGCTTTGAGGAGACCCTGCCTCAAACCACTAAGCACTGCAGCAAAGCTAACCATGCCAAAAGTGGCAATGTGGAAACAGAGATCTGTTAACAGGACTGCTATTTTGCCTCTTACTTGTGTTAAAGGAAATTTGACTATTCATAATCTTCAGCACAGTATTCATATTTTAAACTGCTTAACACAGATCTTTAAGGTAATTGTCAGGGGCTCATGATTTTCCGCCCAGCGAAGCAGCCAGGTTACTTATATCTTTCCCTTCTACAATCACTTTCCAAGGTTTTGAAGTTTCTTTTCTCTCTGCATTGGCTGAATTTAAGATGTTCTCACCACCTCCATTTTTCACCTACTTATGCCACGTTCATGCAGAAGCAGTGCTGCAGAGAGCCCGGCTTGCTGCCAGCGGGGCCTGCAGGGATGGCAGCAATAAATGCCAGCCTGGCGGTGGGCCCCGAGAGCTGCACTTGAGGAGCAAGAAAAAAGGGGGCACACAAATGTGTGACCAGTCCCACAGTGTTGCAGGGAGGAAAATTGGCCTGAAAGCATTGGTACCAGCATTTACAGGCATATCACAGCCGAGCACTGGGTATGTGGGTAGCTCCATGGTCTCCTTACCCAGTCTTACCCAGATTCTCCAGCAATTCTGGTCCTGTGCAGTACAGCCAAGGGTGCTGCAAACCTCATCTTTAGCTTGGTTACTGCAGTAATTTTACTTTGCTCACAGGTTTCTGTGTTCTGAATGTCAGCTTTAATCTGTTTTAACCCTATTGTTTTAGCCAATTTACGCTAATGGTCTAGTTGTGTCTCTGCTGATGCATACCTGCTTATGATTAAATTATCCAGAGATATTCCCTATAGAGAGGCAGACCGCCCCCAAAGATGACTGACTGAACTTTACCGAAAGTTTATTCAACATTGTATATTCCTGAAAGGAGAGTATGAAGACTCCCTGCACCACCTGAAGTTCATTTCATTTATTTTCAACTGTGATCCTTGGAGAGGAAGGAGTATCTTCAACATTGTACGTAGCATAAGCAAAATACTTGATTGTGTGGTAATTTCTAATGAGCTCAAAACCTGAGCCAAACTGAGCATCTTCTGGGTGCTAATCCAGGCTGTGAGGTGGGTGCTATGTTTTTTTTTTTTCCTTCCAGTTTGATTTCCAGATGAGCCCACTTTGTTAGCAAGGGTACAACAACACAGAAGAACTTGGATGTTAGCAGGAGGCTGTCAGGAAGCGCCGTGGAAAAGATGAGAGAGAGAACAGGAGAAATCAGAAGATGCCACAAGAGATAGCATTTTCTTCTTGGAGTTTCCTTTCAAAATCTCATTTTTTTTTCTCTCCCCGCCACCCCCAAAGTACAGGTAGCAGTAGTCCACGTCCCAGTCCTAGCAGTAACCCTTGCATACTTCCTAGTGAATTACATGGACTCAGGGAAGTATCTTTTCAGTCCTTGTAGAAAATTCCTGGCTTCTAGATAATCCAGGTGAGAAAACAAACTCTTAACATTTTAATAATTTAATTTTTCTTTACAGCAGCAACAACAAAGATTTTAAAATACCAAGACAATGATTGAAATACTAACACTCAAATAATCATTGTGGTCCAATGAATAACAGTAGTTATTTACATGAAAATATGTTTTATTCACTTAAGAGAAAGAAGGGCTATACTTTATTATGGCAATTCTCCTTCTATTAATTTGGCAAATAGCTGTAGGCACACAGCAGCTGCACCTAGAGCCATATTTTGATATTTGCCCTTTTTTCCTTAATCAGTTGTGAGCAAGAACGAAAAGCTTCCTTCAGAAACAATTTTTTGTGCTTATTCCTCCTTGCACTGTTTGGAACTGCCTTTGCATTCTTAGCCACTAACATTCAGGGGCTGTCTTCAGGCTTACAGGGGCTTTCTGCTGGATATTTTCTTCAGGTTTCCCTTTAGAGGATCCTGCTGATTAAGCCTGTCTCAGCTCTCCCCTTACCTGCTCTTGCCATTGTCCTCCTTGTATTTTGCGGTTTCTCTCCAGCACCTCTCAAATTCTTCCTGATTCCAAACCCATTGCTGTTTAAACTACAATTCATTTAGGGCTTTCAGAAAAGCACTGCATGATAGTAGTATTTTAAAAGGTCTCAGAAAAGAGCAGTCTTTGGTTCTTAGGGTGTTTCTTGTGATTTTAAATTACTAAAGTTAACAGTGGGTAGATTTGCATCTCATACACAACTGTATGAACTATAAGGGCCTAACAAAAAGCCTGATCTTTCTGACTAGATGGACTGAATTTAGAGATGCCTTGCTCTGACTTTTGCACATCATTTCAAAAAACAGTCCTGCTGATTGTAGCAGAATGTCAGCCAGCACTACTCTCTCAACATGAAGCAGCTTTTGACAAGACAGAATCTTCATTTTCTTGCTACCCTTTAACAAGAAAATGATCCTTCTTTTGGATGTTAATCTTGCTTAGAATTTGGAAAAAAAAAAAAAAACACGAAGAATTATTTATGGCTTTGAAGTTCTTGTACAATGAGGCATGATGTTATTAATTTTCTTGGGGACTTTTCAAAAGGTGATGTTGAAATGAAGAGTCAAGTAGAAAACCACACCCTGAATACAGCTGCAAGCAGTTTTTAAATGCTCCAAGCAAGTGTTTTACAGCAATGGGCTAAGAAAGATACTTACAGTAATGGAAATGTACTTTAAATTCTGGCTATAAATATCTGCTGATGCATCTAAGCAAGTAACTTTACTCATTCAGTAGTTTCTTTTGGAACACTGGACATGCTTTATTTCATTATTTTTTTTTTCACAATTTATTTAAACATCTCACATATACAAAATACATTTTCTTTTTTGAGAAGTGATGATTCTTTTTTACCCATTGTAGAAGATGAAAATGAGATTTGAAAGCAGGCACACCTGATTTTGGAGGACAAAGATGAGGAAAAATGATCCACATGCTTAAGCTGGGGGTGAGACAGGACATTCTAAGCTTTGAGACAGACGTCAAAGAAACAGAAGAAATATTTTAAATTCTGTTAGCACCATTAAAGTTCAAGTATTGGAAATATACTGTGTAATACTGAAATTAGCACCACTGTATTCTGAGTGGAACTGAAAATAACTCATATGATATGGAAAAGTGCCTACAAAGGATGTGGATCACAATTAGTTTAGTGTATGAGGTAGTTTAAACCTTTGGAAGTCATGGTTTTAAACTTCCTCTGTGGAAGATATTCAAAGGCCACAAGTGGTGCAAACTTTCATGATTTTTTTTATTTCATTTTTTTTTTCTTTACAAAGGTTGACATTTCCCAAAGCAAGGTGTTAATCTTGAAACACTTCCAAGTCCTTTTGGGGCTGTATTAAAATTTCATTGCACAATGCTCCAATCAATTCTTCTCCTTCTCTTTCGCCCAGACTTTAAGCAAGTAGATGAACAGAAGGAATGGAAGGAGTCAGCTTTCATTATAAAGAGAAATGACAAAGAGAATAATTTGGGGGGGGGCTTTAAGTTAATTTTAGTTCATTTATTTGAAACAGACTGGGCCAATGTCCAAACCGAATTCTTGGTCAGCGCCGCCAATATCCAAAGGTGCAATGTCGAGGATGGGCAAGCGAGATGGCTTATTTGTTCTGTATTCAATGATCGTTTTGCCCCATTGATTGTTCTTTTTCTGCAAGAGATGATTCATTAGAGTTATTACATTGTTCATAGTACTGAGAATTGTTCTACCTGATTCGATAGTTTCTGAAAGAAGTTCACGTTAATTCTGCTGCCATTGTTTGCAAGTAGGATACCCACATCAAACTATTCATATCTCTGATAAAGAGGAAACATTTACTTTAATCTTCTGAAGTAACATGTGTGATGCTCTACATCACCATATTATTCACACTGATGTTAAATCCTCAGAGAACCTTGCCTGAGCTATTGAGGACTTGATCCTGCCCCTCCTGCAGCTTCTGAACTACTTTCTAAAGAGTCTTCAGTTTACACAGAATTTGGGCCTGATCCCTCTTAAAAGCTTTTTCTTTCATGCCATGCTGCACAGTACAGGGAGGATTTGTTTGTACCCTGGTCTTTGCCACTTGTTAAACATTGGCATAGTTAGTTCTATAGGCTACTTATCTTCAGTGGGTAAAATTTTGCTGATCTCACTGATAATCTAATTGTGAATGAAAGCACAACTCTGTCATTATCGCAATCATGGTGCACATCCTTTGTGTTACTTACAGAGCAGCCATCCTCGAGAACACTGAAAGTGAATCTGCTGTTGCCTTCAGCTCGTAGTTCAACATCATTGGAGCCCTGCAGT
Source organism: Aythya ferina (assembly GCF_964211825.1). Classification (NCBI taxonomy): domain Eukaryota; kingdom Metazoa; phylum Chordata; class Aves; order Anseriformes; family Anatidae; genus Aythya; species Aythya ferina. The sequence continues at coordinate 25,992,330 of NC_140297.1, read as the reverse complement.
ATGACAGCCTTTTTAAGATTTCCAGTCTCCTCATCCATGTAGGCAATGCTGTTCTTGCAGTGGTAGGTGATGTTCTGGGAAGCATGGTTGGCCAGCAGACGCATGAAGGCAAGCTGGGTGGCCATATCCTTTGAAGTCACGCCTTCATCGTTGTATTCAAACTGAAAAACAGAAAGGAAAACAGTCAATTGTATTGCTAGGGAAAGGTGGATGTTTGAGTAGTTCTAGGAACATTAAAAAAAAATCACAGAAGTCTGCCTACTGCAACTGCAGAGCTAGAGAACACCAAATGAAACTAGCAGGAAATAGGCTAAAAACCAGGCATGAGGGCATGCAGTTAAGCTGTAGAACTCTGCTCCAAAATATCGCTGTTGGCAGTTCATGTGGATTTTAAGATGAGATCAGATGTTTGAAGATGAGAAATCTATTGTTTCCATAAATACACAGAAACAACTTCTGGATCAAGAAAATCCTGATTTTTTTTTTTAGTTTAATAAAATAGCGTCTGTGGATGTTAAGGATGTTTGTTTCCTTCTTATATCCTTTTACAGCATCTGATTTTAGCCAGTATGAGAAACAGGACTCTAGACTACCCTTGTTCTGACACAGCGATTAATTTTATGTTCTTATACTAAAGAACTTGGGACACTGATTTCAGACTAATTCAATTTCATTTAGGAGTTACATAATTAGATCTCCTTAACTATACATAAGAGATTTTCAGCAGGCTGTTGTCTTGGCTTTACTTAGACCAACAATTCTGAGTGTCACTGTAGCATACACTTAGGTATTTTTATTACACATAATAGATCCTATCTAGGAACAGTGCAATTATTAAAAATAAATCCCAATTAAAAGGATAAGCAAAGATGTTTTTCTACTTTTTCAGACAGTTTCTGGACTGTCTTTATACTAATATAGCATATTCCAGCCCAGGATTCCCTTAGAAATAGCCACTTATACTGAACTGAACATTTGCAGGCACCAAGAAGAGTTAGAACAATACTAAGAAATAATTTTAGTGAGTTGTGATTCAACTCAGAAATGGAACTGTGTTCCCTTGAGAGAAAAGGTTAAAAGGTGGTTTTTCCCCCTTTTCCTATTTTTCCTCCAAGAGCTTAAGTCAAGTTTTGCTCACTGAGACACATTAGATGGGGAATTCTTCAGACAGCACTGTCAGAAACAATTATTCTCCAGTACATCACTTACCTGACTGCCACCATTGATGGTTTCACCAAACCATACGTGCTTCTTGTCCTTGGGGTTCTTGTTGACATACCAGTTCTTAGTGGGAATATTCTCAGGGTTAGCATGGATGCAAGTCTCACCAGTGGCAAAGTCACAGTATGCTCTAATGGCATCTGCAGAGCAGCCTTGGTTAGGATCAATCCAGTAGAAACCTGTAATTGAGGAAAGAAATATGAATGACAGGCTAACATTTGCATCCAGTTTATATTCAATAGTTTTAATACAGGAACTCAAGAGAGGGGTCATGAATATCACAGCTAAATAAAATATTAGGGTGACAGTTGGGAGAAATATGTATTTTAGATCGTCAATATATAGGGATTTGTATTCAAAAACTAGGCTTAAATATTTTTGTATTATTTTGAAAAATTATTGCAATAATTGCACAACAACAGATAAGAAAAACTTGTCAGAATGACTTCATAGATAGGCATTTTCAGGGAAGGCAGACAGAACTTCTTCACCTGTTATTTAGTATTTTCACCTGTTAGCCAGGGATACCATTCATCAAAGAAACCCAATAAGCTGGAAGTACTCCCTGAGACAGAAGGGGCAAGTATCTGGCACCAACATACCGCTGCTCCATTCTGGGTGGCTAAGTCTCAGGTCACGGCAGGTGCGAGCTGGGTTCTTTTTGGAGCCTTCTGGGGTCAGCAGGGTCTCAATTTGGTTGTTCAATGTTTTCAGAGTGGCATCAACTTCGTAATCCTTGGGTCTGAGAGAAGGCTGATCAGCCCGGTAGTATTCTGCATCGTAGCCAACTTCATATCCACCACCATTGGGACCAGGGGGACCAGGTGGGCCAGGAGGACCAGGGGGACCCTAAAGTTTTTCAAAAGGGAAAGACAAGAAGCATTCTATTACAAATATGGTTTTCAGTTGACTGCTTCCCCACATGCATTGTCCTATTGAAGTCCTAGCACTCAGCTCTAATCTGAGGAAGGATTTATGGACCCATTATATGGTAACTACTATGGACTAAAGTAGTAGAAGATTGACTGTGTAGGACTGCCACATCTTTGTGCATATACCAGCTGGCCGTAAGAAATGAACAAGGACTTCAGGTTTATTAGGGAACCATTGAGATGTTCCCTATTCGGGAAACGTTGGATATTAAACAACTTTTGGATTTTCTTTTTTCCTCAAATGAAAACACATCTATTTAAACTATTAAGCTTTTGAAGTTATTTTCTTGCAACTGTGACCTCAATGCATTAAATCAACAAAATAAAGTTATACTCACAGCAGGGCCTTGGCTACCATGAGAGCCACGTGCACCAGCAGGGCCAATAGGTCCAGGGAGACCATTGCGACCATCTTTACCAGGAGGACCAGAAGGACCAGGAGGACCCTGAAAGGAAACGAACAGTTTAATGACAGTAGAGAACACTAGAAAAAGGGATTCATAAACAGGAGTGTAAAAATTTATTGCATAAAACAATGGGAGAATTATTTGCATATGCTCTTATATTTACATACCCTTGGGCCAGCAGGACCGTTGTTACCAGGAGGACCTTGATCACCATGTTGGCCCTATTGGGAAAGACAAATTCATAGTCATTTAAAAAAAATGCAGTACCACACATTGTATTAGCATGATTCAAGAGGGAACTATAATCAGCAGGTGTATTTGGGTTCAGAGAATGGAAATCTAGGGCTACTGGCATTTATTAGTGGAGCTGGGATATAAAATGCCTGTTTTACGGAGGGAGGAGAGAGAGCGAAAGGACATATTTACATGGATAACCTATATAAAAGTCTCTACATTGTTTCTTCAGATTTTCTGAGAAGCATTTAAAAATAAGAGCCTAAAAAATAAGATTCCTGAAGAGGATACCAGAATTTAAAGGGAAGACAATCTACAAATGAATTCTGCTTCTCTGTGATACAAAAGCTTTCGAACTTCTGAGGAAAAAAAGGGAAATAATACTAAAACAAAAGCAGAGCTTTTAAAATTCTGCACTAGTCAAATGCACTTGAGTTTCAGGGCTCACAGTATTCGCAGTTCTAAGATCATCTATCAACAGCATTATGAAAACTTGCCATTTTATGTGGAGAGCATTGAATGTTAAAGAGGATCTAATGGCCTTTGAAAGATGATGCAGACTGGAGTAAGTCAAAATACTGAAAATCATTTACTTACAGCAAGACCAGGAAGACCCTGCAATCCGTTGTGTCCCTTCAGGCCAGGCAGACCTCTATGACCCTTGTCACCAGGTTCACCTTTCTCACCACGTGGACCTTGTGGGCCCTAGGAAGGGATACAGATGTCAGAGGAACAAAACACAAAGCTTCAAGTAGTTATTACTGTCAAAGCAAAAATTAAGAACAAGCATTCTACGTTATGCCATAGGTTACCCCTGATATATTTATATGCATCCTGTTTAAACACCCAGGAAGAGTGTCAGTTCCAAAAGCCTCAGGATTGGTCCCAGGAGAGAGATGTCTGATCAAGATTCTAGGTCTATAAATATTTACAGCTCTTTAAGCATTACTTTTTGGGCTTGAGCACAGTTGTGAGCCCTTAATAATAAAGCATGTTTTCTCTTCTTGCAACAGTGTAGTAATGTATTTAGAAACCAGACTTACAGCAAGACCTCTTGGACCAAAAGCACCAGCAGGACCGACGTGACCAGCAGGACCCTGAAACAAAAGAAAATGCATGTCACTGTTGTATATCATACTTTGTTTTCTGCAGAGATATATAAAGCATGGAACTTTTATTAAATAATTATCCACATATTGCAAGGTTTTGATGTATAATGTATGCATGTATGATGGACAAATGTTAGTCCCATATCAATCAAAAAATGCAAGATCTCATCAACTTACAGGATCACCACGGTTTCCAGGCTTTCCAGCAGGACCAACTTGACCATGAGGACCAGGAGCACCCAAGGCACCACTGGGACCAGGGCTACCAGGAGCACCACGCTCACCCTGAAAGCAAGGGAACACAAGAGGAGAGACTGTGTTACTACTGACTTACACATATTGGAATACTTCTTTTGTGAGCATAAAATAGAAGGAAAGAACAAATTACCTTGAAACCAGGAGCACCATCACGGCCTGGAGGACCATCATTTCCAGGATTGCCCTGTTAAAATACCAATTAAAAATATTACATTCCATCAACATTCATATCATACAGAACTGTGTGTCAGCCTGATTGCTCCCAATGAGATTGAGAAGACATTAAGGTGGGATAGCTAAAATCTTGAAGATAACAAGCCTTTCATTATAGATGCCACTCTTGAGTCCCTTAAATACATTAGTGTTCTCAGAAAACTAAGACAGTCTTCAAATATTTTTGGTTTTACGTGATCAATATAGAATACAACTTTTTTGTTGTTTTTCTTCTATTTCTCTAAATGAAAAGTTAGTACTGGAGTACTTCAATTATCAAATAAGCTTCCCTGATAAAGCCCACAGAAAGCTTTACAATAGTTAACTGTACAGGATAAAAGATAATTTGTACATATTATATTTTAACTATTCTTATAATGTAAGTTATGTCTAGCCATTGTATGGATACCCTTCTTAAAGGTGAACTACTAACCTGGATGGCTAAGTTAGATAGATAAATTTATTCACTGCTCTGAAGAGCTGGTAGCAAGGCCACCGAGAATTGGAAGGTATAAGTTCACTAGCAGAACAACCACCGGTTGTATCCAGATTTTCTGTGTATTTGTCTTTGGCTCAAAACAAAAGCAATCTTGAAGAGGAAATAAGACAGCTTACATCACGACCAGCTTCACCAGGAGCACCATTTGGACCAGGAGAACCCACGGGACCAGAGGGACCACGAGCACCAGGAGGACCAGAAACACCCAGGGGACCAGGTTCACCCTAATACAGGAACAGTGGTAACAAAATGTGACATATAATACAACAAAAACAGTCTTACAGAACTTTCAGCCTATATCTAAGAGAAACATTTCTCTAATCGATTCTGAAGTGAAACAGAACAAGAAGACAAGGAGAAACATATCTAACTATAGCAAATGTCACCTTCATCCTAAATTTTCTGCCTCTTCTACGCCTTGCTAAGAACAGAAACCCCTGATGCCCTTCAAAAATATGCTCACCTGCAGACACAAATCTTGTCTGTGGCAAGCAATAATGTCTCCTGCTGCTCTAAGTCTGTAGGCTCCATATAAATATCATCTGTTTGCATCAGCAGAATCTAGATCTGTCCCATAGTGTTCCTTAAGAGGAGATCTAATTTTTCTTTACACTGGTCTGTTTAAAGCAGTTAATAGACATATACTCACTGTTGCTCCAGAGATGCCTGGAAGACCACGTTCTCCCCGAGAGCCAGGCAGACCAAGGATACCAGGAGCACCAAGAATACCCTGAGGACCTGGGGTACCAGGAGGACCCTATGACATGAAGACATTTATATTAACAGATGAAAAATGGTTTTAAAGGCCCTTCACACTTCTCATTTGTTCTGCTCTGTAACTACTTTCCAAAGATCTCAATGTGTATCAGTGCCAGTTCCAATATGGAAGAATTTGTAACCAAAGGTAAGGGTCTGTGAGGAGGTAATGCTGGTTATACACCTCCCCTCCCCAACTGTTTAAACAACAGTTAAAATGCTCTTTCTGAAAAACTGTCATACACTTCTCCTTTCTAGAAAACTAGGCAAGATCCATTGAGTCCTTCCCATTCACTAACAGCAGGTGGTACAAGAACACTGGGGCATTCAGTATAGGGAAGATGACTGTGTGAGGGGAACTGTGTGAGGGGATTCCACAGTGAAGAAATTGATCATCTAATTCTAAGATAGCCTTAGAAAAAATACCTAGGCAGTTCCTAATATCTTCAGACAAGCCTTACTGCTCTTCACTGACCCGTTGAAAGACAAAGGTTGTTTAGTTAAGAGATTTTTCAGTTTCCTTAAATTTGAGCACGTGCTACTAAACTTGGCCTAAGTAATCATCCTGACTGATCACCCTATTTATTATCCTTAATTAGTCAGGCCCTCTATGTCAACTATGTTTTTATTACAACATAAAACTAGAACATTCTTTGCTTGATACTAGACATAGAGCAAGTTTTCAACTGTCACCTACAAAATTTTAATTCATGTCTGACAAGTGCACCAAAGACTTTCCTCTTAGCTACATCTTTATAAACTATTTCTTGAGTCTCAGTGGAGCTTCTGCTTAAAAGCTTTGCCAAATTTAAGGGTAAAGGAGAAAAGCCCCTCAGAGGTACCAAAACACTCTTAGAAGCTGTAACATTTACTTGAAGAGAGATAGTTTTAATGAGATGTGATACTTAATAACTTACAGGAGCACCAGCCTCTCCAGATGGACCTTTCTCACCAGCAAAACCAGGTGGGCCAGCAATACCTTGTTCACCAGTACGGCCAACTGGACCAACATCACCACGCAGACCTCTAGCACCATCTTTGCCAGCTGGGCCAGGAGGACCAGGGGGACCAGTGATGCCCTAGGATTGAGTATGAACATGACATCATTACAATATAGACCAATTAACTGGGGATAACAGGTTTTGTTTTACATCCATGTACGAAAATGGTACTTTGCAATAAACAAGTTATCAGCTGTTCCAGAGAAGCAACTGCTACTCTTCTGTTAGCTGTGGATAGCTGGAATTGGTAGAATTATTGAATATATATATTCACTATACATAGTGAATGTGGCAGAATTTATATGAAAATATTGATTGGCTCTGGAGACATTAATTGCAACTATAAAGTCTACAAGAAAACATTTCAACAGGATTGTTTTGCTTTGGATACTTGGATTTAAAGTATATTTAACTATAGGAAAGAAATACCTTTTCCAAATGGTTGGAACACCCTTGTGAAAAGGAAGTTTTACAAAAGTCAATACAAAATAAGAATTTTTGGCTGAGAAATAAAGCAGCAGTGAATCCCTTCTTAAACAAAAGGAGAGGTTGCCCTGTTTCAGACAGGGGATGGAACTGCAGATACTTTAGAAAGTGTGGACAAAAAATAATCTCTCCATACTTTGAGGAAGGTCACAACCTTCTTATTCTACTCGAAATCAGTGGTAATGTAGTTACTCTCAATGAATAAAAACAAAAGAACCCCAAATTTTTACAAATGGCTAGGTACTTCAAGATGCAGACAGATGCTTGATGGCTTGTAAAAAAAATAAACTAAATGCCTAACTCCCACTCTGGGAATTTAAGCAGTTAAGTGACTCTCATCCAGGTAAAGACCTGAAGTAATTCCAGTACAGTCAGAATTTGAGTCCATGTAACAAAGATGAGGATTATTCCTAACCAATCCAACTTTGGACTTGTCTCCCATTAAAACTTTTCCATTAGTTACTTACAGCAGGGCCTGGAGGACCAACTCTTCCAGCAGCACCAGGGAAACCAGTCATGCCCTAAAAATAAAAGTAAAAAACAAAAATTTGGTTCAAAGGAAACAATGACTTTATGGAAAGCAACAACACTAATGTTAAAAGCCTGAGGACTTACAGGAGGACCAGCATCACCACGAGGACCAGCAGGACCAGCAGCACCAGCAGGACCCTATGTGTGAAGGATTGAAAGAGACAGATGATTCAAGCAAAGACTGCTTATATTCACAAAAAGTGGATGTCAAGGGGTCAGTTTCACTCTTACAAAAGTTAAGCTAGTTCCAAGTTAAGTTAAGTTAGAAGTTAATTTAGTTCCAAGGCCTGGTATTGCCCTAAAGCATATGGTAAGATCCCTGAGCCATGTTATCTTGCAACACTTTACAGTATTTCAGAGACTGAGGCCTGACTTTCTGCATTATTTACACCAACTCCCCAGTAATGGGCCGCATGCAGGTGAAGTAGTGTGTACCTTTGGGCTATAAAGGTGTAAGCACATAAAAAGCCTTTTTGCAAGTGGGTGCAGAGACAAATTTGCACATATGCTTCTGCATGACTGGGACTGAAACTTATTTGCAACAGCATATTCTGTCTTTGAGAGGAAGGTATCAGGGTCCTCAGCTCAGGAACTTACCCACAGACACCCCCTGAATGGTCCAAGATAGACTGATTTTGCTGATCTTCAGGGCAAGTTGAAAATTATTTACTTATTTCTCTTCCTTTCAGTTCCAGACTCATGATCTGAGCCCACATAAATAGATTGACAAAGTTGATATAGTGTGTGAAAATCAGAATGCTGACTTTCCTCACAGCCTAGTTTCTTTTTTTAATTACCTTTTTAAAATTCAAGGCCTTCAGGCTAGCATATTTCTTGCTTAGCACAGTTAGGAACCAAGTGTTTTACAAAGACAGTTCACTTACTGGTGGTCCAGAAGCACCAATTGGCCCAATAGCACCTGTGGGTCCTGTTTCACCCTTAGGTCCTTTAGGTCCACGTTCACCTTTAGCACCAGGCTGACCAGCTGCACCCTATGGGCCGAAAAGAAACACACAATAAGGAGTTGGAAAAGCATAAAAAGAAAGTAAAGGAATGGTGTGAATCCATAAGAGGTCAACAATACTCACGGGAGGTCCAGCAAATCCACTAGGACCTACGGGACCAGGCTCACCACGTTCACCCTAAAGAGAGGACAATGAATTGGCTTTAAGAGGGCATTTTTCTGAACATCATGTCTTTGACACTGGACTAGTGGAAGGAATTTTACTTACAGGAATACCACGGGCACCAGCAGGACCGGCAGGACCAGCAGGACCTCCTTCACCCTGAAACAGATAGCAGAAGACATGATGTGGGGGAACACCACAGTAGTCAGAACACAGTAGACCTTGTGGTACAGATGCATAAGTAAGTCTCCACTTGTCTGTTTTGACCTGCACTTCTTTAATAATTTCTAATGATAACTGGACAGGATAAAGAATCATTATGAGCTAATGCGTGGTTCTTCGGCACCATTATCAGAATGTCTTCCCACTGCATGAGCAGGATCACGGCAATTAACCTCAACTGGAAAGAATTCCAATAAGGCCCAAATCAAATTTTTCTCTCAGTAAAAAACACTGCCATATAGATGTTTATCCCTTTCCTGTCCTTTTAAGAAGAGGCATGGGTGCTACGGCAAAATCACAATCAGCCTTACCTTCCAGATGTGAAAAACTTAAAAACTTACACTTCAACAAGTTGGAATTGTTTTTTATTAGACTAGACACTTCATCAATACTCCTGCTGTGGGTAAACTATATAAACAAGCAAGATGATTTTTCATTCAGAGAGTAGACTTACCCGGTCACCAGCACCACCAGCAGGGCCAGGAGCACCAATAGCACCAGGGAGACCCTAGAGGTCAAGAGACAGGACAACATTTCTAACAATATGTAAGCAAGAATAACTACTTATTTTTTTTTCTCTTTTCTCCTGGAGATAAATGTGATTTTCTTCCAGATATTTTAATATAAAGAACACTTAATATAAACGACACATGATTTTATCAAGAGTTTATAGTTTTCTTCCCAAAACATGCAATCTAGGACAGGCAGCTGAGATGTCAAATTAATGATAATTTTGTGTTTTTACAGGCTGCCTTTTCATTGTCTCTGTCCTCTGGAAGTTTATAGGCCCAGCCCAATATCACACTGAAAACTGTCTATGAAATACATTGATCTCTGATGTCATTTCACTGACTTGTGTACGTGAGAAGTGATCACTCCCCAGATTCAAACATCTCTGGACTAGGGGCTACACAATCATGCTGATTTGCCTCAAAAGCAAACAGCTGTAAGAGGAAATACAATACACTGGAAAATGAAAGCCCCAAATATTCTTTTTAGTCACTTAAGTTCTGAAGTGCAGCAAGGCAAACTCAGGTAGAACCAAGAAATACTTACACGAGCACCATCTCTTCCAGTGGCACCAGTATCACCTCTCAGACCTGGGGCACCCTAGAAAATCATACACGGAGAGGAAAAAAGCAATTATATTGGCAATGAACAGAATAGTTTCTAAGAAAGAAACCCTGAGCTGTTTGCTGAGTCTACATGCATTACAGAGATATATATCATGGTGGGTTTAGTGTGAGAATGGACTTATTAACCTGCATGTCAGTGCATAGTATTTTACAAAAAGGTGTAAGCCATTTTTATCCTAAGTTCCTTACAACTTCATTTACACTAAATGACTATTGTTTTGACTGAAAAAAATCTAAGTTCTAGAAATCTCAGTATAGAGTTTAAATAATGAACAGAATAGAATTTAGAACAAGATGTACCTAACAAGATAGAAATCAATTAAGGATAATTACATGAATAAAACAGAGGTTGCAACAGGACTTGCACTCAACTAGACTTCACAGCTTTATTTAACTGCTTAAACCAGCTAAAATGGTTTCTGATTTTATTTATATCTGATACAATCACAATTTTTTGTAATTGATTTACATATCATAGGCACTGCATCTAGAGTAAAGCAGTTAGGGATTTGATCAAAGATTCAGTTCTTTGTGATCTGTAAGCCTATTCCTGCTGTAAAGCCTACACAAATTTAATATTACTTTGGCAAAGATAAGCTGGTTGTTATCCAACCCTGTGAAGTTACAACTGCCACTTAAACTGATTCAAAATGCTAAGCTAAGATGAAAATACAGCCTTAGTACCTCAAAAGATTGTCAGTCTGTTGGACCAACAAAACTCGTATTAATGGAGTATTAATGAAACACTATGAAATAGTTTCACCATAAATAAAAGTCATTTGGGTAACTTTTTTTTCTTCAGCGAGGGTAATTCAAGTATCTCCCAAACCTGTGTGTGCCATAACAAAGCAGGTTAGACCACCAATCTTACCTTCTCACCCTTGCCTCCTGGAACACCAGCAACACCTCTCTCTCCTGGGATTCCACCAGGGCCAGCAGGGCCAGGACCACCAGCAGCACCAACATTACCAGGCTCACCCTAGCAGCAACAGGATATCTTGTAAGACAGAGTGAAATAATTCATACAATATGGAACAAAGTCGTCATTACTACTCAGACCATCATTCTGCTTACTTTTAAATAGACTCAGTAGTAGTATTTGGTCTCAAGCTATTGTATGTATTTTACTTTTTCAGCTAGTGAAGATGTCAGACAAACTCTGACTCTGTGGACTCCTGAGGAGTTAGTCTGTCCCACACTCTAAAGTAAACTTTAGTAGAAAGAGTACACGTGTAAATCTTGAAAATTGAGCCCCACACTCAGCATTCAGACAGTGTTGGCTTGGTAGATGATCACTTATTATCATGCTAATGTTTTGGGTAAAATACTGCTTACTAAACTCAAGAACATCTTGCCCGAGGTGGGTATAAACAGAGCTTAGAATGAATTTTGGCCAAAGTCTTCCACCCTGTCTCAGAGTAATAGTATTCCCTGCTGACAAGCTGTATTCAAACTGCCTTCAAACTGGAGCTCCCCTTCTATACTCTGTAGAGCTAAACAAAAAATCTGTTAGTGGAGACTGTGAGCTTTACTATTACTACCACGGAGCTTTACTACTTGAACTAATGGCCCAGTGGCTGTAGTGTGTAGGTTACCCATTACCTACTAATCACCTATGCTGAGTAAGGAAGGCTTTTGACTGCCCTCATCAGCAATTCAAAGTGAGGCAATAGCAGCTAGAAGAGACAGAGACATACCTTGTTACCATCAGGGCCTGGTGGGCCAGATGGACCACGGCTTCCAATGGGACCAGCAGGACCAACAGCACCACTTTCACCAGGAGGACCACGCTCACCCTGCAAGAGACAGTCTGATTGGAGTTTGTCCTAGAATTGGTCTGTAGCTTAGAGATTTAAAAGAACTGACTGATAGCAGTGACATTATGATGCATTTTCATCTGAACAAACCATTATTAATATTAAAATTATGGACATATTAACTATATTGGTCAGAAGATCTGTCTCTAGCTTTTGACACAAATATAGCAAAGTATCAAAGTCTTGCATCATAACAGCTGACAATTAAACTACAGGTACTTCTTGATCATGGAATTTGGCTACTGTGTTTACTCTCGAATAATGACTTGCTTACTGTTGTCAAATGGAGCTTATGCTGTCAATTTTAGGGCAGATAATGGCACAGGAATGAAGAGAGGTGCAGGCAATATCTAATGACTATTCCAGGCTCTGGATTCTGCCCACCACTGGTTTACACTGACATTACATAGGAGGCAGGAGCTGGCTAGCAAGGGATGGTCTCACTGAACTGGTCAGGATTAAGTCGACCTACAGACAATGGAGCTGAAAATTCTATGTACCAGGCCTCAAAGTAACACTGTAGGACCAGTCTCTTGCCATCCACACTCCCATTGTGAAGTTTGTTAACGCAAAAAAAAAAAAAGAGGACATCAGGACTTCATTACTTGGATAATATTTGTATTGCTTATTTAGGAGTTTACTAACACTGGTGTGTATTGTATGATCATATACCCTGACAAGTGGAAAGAGCAGAGAAAATTCTCTTTCCAGGCAGTCAGTCTGCTGTGTTCTGTACCCAAGAAGAGCTGTCTGTCTTGAGAAACTTCAGAATCTCAGAATCATCTAGGTTGGAAGAGACCTCCAAGATAACCTAGTCCAACCTCTGACCTAACACTAACAAGTCCTCCACTAAACCATATCACTTGTAAAAGTATATAGCTCATATTATTACTGAACACTTTATTAAGACAGTCTCTACTAGATTTCAAATGAATTACTCACTCTTGGGCCAGCAGGACCAGGGACACCAAATTCACCATGAAGACCCTAGAAGAGGAGATGGATTGATAAAAGTTATTTCAAAAGCAAACTTATTAAATTGAATGTTTCTTAGCAGTAAATAGAAATGCTTCTCAAATTGCAGCAGTATATCGAAAATCTTCAGACTAAAATCAATCTTTTAGATACATAAATGCTTTTCATATAACTGCACAAAATCTCAGAGCACACATGATAATAGTTGTACCTCTTGAGCTATTAGATTCCAAGCTCATGTCAGGCACATGCAGTGTAAGTTTTTACACTGGGACATGGAATGATGTAACTATCAACTTTAAGGGTGGTTATGATGCATAGGGTGCACAATTTGCAGGTTCCATCACACATTAACTGTGCAGATCCTGGTGCATGAATAATCACTGAGTTACCTCAGTTGCATGCCATTGTAAAACCACTGCAGTTGGTTATGTGCAAAGCCATACAACTGGAGTAATGACAATTAGACTGAACCTTGTAGATTTCAAAAGAAATTTGGACTAAAATATGCTTCATGTACTGTCTTGTCTTTTGTGGGGGATATTAATGCTGCTTATGGCCCAAAAAGAAAGCACTGGTTTTGTTTTTTCACACCAGAACTTTGAAAAAGTGAGTATGTTGAAAATGACAAAGGACCTTCTCCATTTATGGCTACCTTTTAACAAAAGCGACTATTAAACTATATATAACACAGATCACTTTGGCAAATACATTCAACAAGCATTTGCTTCACCACATGTGCAGTTCTAAGTGTAACATCTATGCAATACCTGCCCATACTTGTGCAGTACTGTGTATGGCACTCACCCTTTCACCAGGTTTACCAGCTTCACCAGCTGGACCTGAGGGACCTGGCAGACCCTAAGTGTAAAAAAAAAAAAAAAAAACACAAATAAAGTTAAGGCAGAAGCACTTCATGCTTTGTAAAACATAAATAAAGTTAGGCAGAGCATGTAGTTACTTACCTGGAAGCCAGGAGGGCCAGCTGGACCTTGTTCACCCTTTGCACCTTGGTTGCCCTGGATAGAATGAAAGAAACCAAGGGATTAACTTGGTAGCAGAAATAAAGGAAAATGGATTTGAAAATGGGAAGTCCCATTGATGAAAAATAAATCATGTATTGGATCTATGTGGAGTCTATTACTTACAGTGACACCAGGAGGACCTTGAGCACCGTTGTTTCCCTCAGGACCAGGAGCACCCTAAATGTGTTCAAGTAGAAATCTGTTATCAAAGTTTTGATTTGTTATGAGTTATATCTCTCTCAAGTGCCTCTGTGACAAAAATGAAGGTCTCTGGCTGCATAGTTTGAACTCACACTGGTACATTTAAGCTGACATCTTAGGTTTATTTGACTTACCTATTTGCTTGTAAGAGCTTCACTGTCAAAAAGCACTAGAGATACTTACACTGCATTTGTTTTAGTTGTTGCAGTGCCTTCATCCTTATAAAAACTTCATTTGGAATTACAGATACAGGAACCTGGCTGGGAGACTATATTTCTCTCAGAACAAACCAATTATTGGAATCCTTACATGGAAGATTTACTAAATTAAAACTATCAGTAAGAAAGTACTGGAAATTTATAGAATAAATTAGAAACTACACACTCTCCTCAAAAATTTGCACAGGAAGTGCTATTTTCTTCTCTTAATAGGAAGCTAATATCCCATAATTAATTACTAAAACAATACCCAGTAGGGATAATTTTCATTTAGACTAATATTAATCCTTAAGTAATAATCCCCACTGATAAGAAGCTATATGAATGAGTTCTAAAGTGCTTTTCTGTTTCATCACCTACTCATGTTTGCACAAGAAAGTGTTATCTTACTAAAGAGGCTTTGAAAATCTGTTTTTCTCTATGGAGCTTTATAAAAAAAATATAGCCACATACCCGTGGGCCAGCAAGACCAACATTGCCTTTTTCACCAGGTTTGCCAGGTTCACCCTGAAGTTGAAAAGAAAAAACACTGAAAGTTAACAAGGACTTCATATTAGGTTCAGTCTAAACTACTGGATAGAGATGGATACTCTCCTTGCTGGAAGATTTATTATAACATTTCTTTAACCCTAATGGAAAAACAACTGACATCTGTCCTTTTAAATTAGTTAGATAGAATAATTATGCAAATAAGTGTCATCTTTTCAAAATTCCAATTTTTTTGACATAGCAATCCAAGCCCTTGATATTCCATGTAACTTCCTATTTCAGACACCACACCTATGTGTGCATGCAAAGCAACACTACAAATCCAGGAGGTAACTATTGTTACTTGCTTCATCTGTGGGACATGTCAAAAGCCCCACAGAAATCACTGACAGCTTTTCTTCTCAGGTGAGCGAGCTTTGGACTACACTTTGAAATAACAATCCCCTGGAACTGAAGTTTAGGCTTTGTGTCCAGCTTTTACAGAACTTTTATGGAATTGTATATACAGAAGTGATAAATACATATATATAGCTACCATCACTTTAATGTCCAAATATTCCTAAAAATTGTTTCTGATTGTTTAATCATGTTTTAGATAATTGGAAAGCAATTTAAGATGGAACTCTCGAATGTAAGTGAATGCCATCCAATAAACAGTACAGGACAGAGAGATGTATTTGATTGTTAGAGCTGGGGACCTATGGCTTAGTCTGGAAATAGTTTCATAGAAATAGGAAGTGACTCTACTGTACTTACAGTGGGACCTTTTGGTCCAGGGAATCCAATGTTGCCAGGCTCACCTCTGTTGCCAGCTGGACCAATTGGTCCAACTCTACCATCTGCACCAGGGAAACCCTAGAAAAACAAAAAATACATATTGAATGGCGGTGGTAATTTAGTTGGTTCTGAGAGTTCAGTTTTAGGAGAAAAGTGTACTGACAGGAAGCAAATGCCATTTAGCTTTTAAACACTGTTATTACATCACATGCACCTGCATTCTTCCCTTTTTCTCTTTTTTATAGAGCTGTGAATTACTTCTTCCTCTTCCAGAACATAGTCTGGATCTAAGACCCACAGAAATGAATGGCAAGTTTTTTATAGATCTGAGTAATGTGGTAGTAAAGTCTTACTGGTTTTACATAGTCATACTAGACCTCAGTGTTAAGACCATTTCTTCTTAAATCTCAGTTTATGCTTATGCTTTGCATGCATTGGAAAAACAGAACTAAAATCAGAGTACTTACAACAGGACCTTCCTTGCCAGCAGGGCCTGGGCTTCCAGGCTGACCTGGGAGGCCCTAAGAAAGGAAAGATTTCATGTCTTTAGAAGGCATCCAACATTTAATCAGCTTTTTTACACACACGTACACATGCAGATGCCAAGTTATTGGATATACATTGTGGAAACAGGGCTGCATGTCCTATTAAGTTTGCATCTAAACTGAAGTTCAGTTTGGTGGTGTGTGCCTCCATGTGGCTGAAAATGACTGACAGGTAAGTACCTGTTTCACCCAAACTCATTTAGGCTCTACTTTAATAGAGAGTTTGAAGATGCTTAATAGTTCACACATGCATTGAAAGTGTTCAATTCATGGGAGGTGGGATAGAAAGGGACAGAATAGATTAAAGAGGACAAAAGTCATTGACATGGAAATAATCCGGCTGGATCTAGTACCACTGAAGTAGATGGCTGTTTTCAGTGAAATCATGAGCAAAATAAAATTGAAAGAATTGAGATCAGCCATCTTACATCATTTTAATAGAGTTTTCTCTTCTTTTAGTTAGTTACAGAGGACACACACTACAATTGTTATCTTAATGATCACATTGTGTAAATAATCATAAGCAGAACCCCTTTTGTAAGTCAGTGCAGTAGCTAGTAGAAGTGAATACTGCTCCATGATCAAGGCAGTAAGATGCTACCACATACAAAAGAAAGGAATTTCAATTAACATTTTGATGCTGATTAATCATTCCTCAGTTATTTTTTTCAATGGACTGATGGAAATCCCCTAACTGTGGTTAGCACAGACTTTTTTTTGCAGTTGAGTTCTGAATAATTTTATCCCCCAAATGCAAAAGTAAGTGATTTTCTTTTTGCACAGTTCAAACTTACTCTTGGACCCATAAGACCAGGCTCACCAGGACGGCCACCATCACCATTAGGACCCTTAGCACCAACAGGACCACTAGCACCACGGTTACCAGCAGGTCCCTATCAGAATAAATATACAAAATTAGGCAGAGGTAGCAAAAAGCATCATGTGTCTGTATATAAAAAGATGGTTTGGAAATAGTGACTCAGGGAGAAGTCTTACCATGACACCAGCTCTGCCATCAGCTCCAGGGAGACCACGAGATCCAGGCACACCCTGCAAGTGAACACAAAACATATCAAGAAAGGGAAGGAGAAATCTATTCCGGTATGGTGGATAATGCTTATTAAATTTCAGGTCTTCAAGCAGGTATGCTGAATATAACATAATCGCAGCTCTAAGCATTTAGAACATACATTTGTACTGAGCAGCATAAGAAATCTCTCACTTTAACCTACTTTAAGAGAGCATTTTCAGTGTAATTTAACAGTTGGTGTGGCCAACAGCTAGGATTCCACAACCTGGCAGGTAGTGTTTCACCTTCACTTCTCTGCAGAGCACTGCTAGCTCATCTGACTCTGTACAACCTACATGAGGTGCAATACTGAATCCTGGTCTCTATCAAACCTGGTGGAAACACTGCCTATATTTCCTAGCCTTTTCCACTGAATTCCTGCTCCTGCATGAGGCCACATGCCTCCTGAAAGTCACTGCATTGTTTCCTCCCCCAGAAAAAAGGGTGCTATACACCTATGAAGACACTGAATTGAAGCCTTTGTTGCATTATTTGTGAGCCAATTATCTCCTTCAAGCAGTTAAATCCCATCATGAAAGTTTATAGGGAAATCAATAATGATTCACTAAACATTAAACAATGGATAATACAAAGCACCCTGTAATTAATTCAGGGATAAGATAGTAAACAGCATTAATGCAGAGCAAAAACGGGATTGTTCCCAGCTAATCAAAAGGCTCAGAATGGCAAATGAGCTTTGCCTAGCTGCAATAACACACATTTAATGACTTCAAATAATTTAAATTGTCTTTGTCTAGCAAAGTCTAGCTTAGTTTCTTCTTTCCTTTTTGTTTCTACTTCTGGAACATGAAAAGAGAACTTACTCTCAGACCAGCAGGGCCAGGGGGACCAGCAGAGCCAGGTTCACCATTGCTGCCTCTCTTGCCTTCCTCACCACTTGGACCAGGAGGGCCGGGAGGGCCAGCAGCACCCTATTTCGACCAAACATAGGAAAAGAAGAAATCAGATGCTGTGTTGCAGGTACTATGAGGCTTTATTCATTGAAACAACACTCACACATTGCCATACTTACAGGCTCACCCTTGTTACCACTTTCTCCCTTGGCACCAGCAGGGCCTGGTTCACCCTAGAGTCCAACATAAAAAGAGGTTACAGAATTACATACCATTCTAAGAATCCTTTTCTACCTGTACAGCTTTCATGAATCAAAAATATATTTCATCATCCAATGTCACATCTGCCTCTATTCTGATAGATGGTCAATAAATGTAAGTATTTTTGGCCTAATGGGCACGAAAACAAACATGTTAAGATGTTTAGAAGTGACAGTAATGGAAGTATGAAGCATTAAGGGCTGGTTCCTCCACTGAGGATACCCATTGAGGGCCTGATTGGGAGACTGTTGTCACGTCTCTTGATAGCATCAACATGGACAGAGCTTAGTAGTTCTTGCACTCAAAGGGAGTACAAAGTCAACCTCCTCAGCCTCAGTAACAGTAACACAGAAATGAGCTACAATGCCTAATTATAGTGAAGCAACAAGTGTCTACATTAAATGCAAAAATATATCTAGAGGAAATCTTTTACAGTGATGGACACTGTCCAGCTTTCAAATGAAGACATGCAAGAGAAAAAGTCACTTACAACAAGTCCTCTAGCACCACTTGGACCAGCGGGGCCAGGAGGACCAGGAATACCACGGGGACCAGGCAGACCAGGAGCACCAGCAACACCAGGAAGACCCTGCCCAAGAGAGGAAGAAAATGTATTGTGAGCCCATTATCTTTTCTGTTGCATTAACTGATTTTTATTATACTTTTTAAATTAAAGCAAACAAGTGGAAGTATGGCTCTACTTACAGCTGCACCTTTAGCTCCAGGAAGACCATTAGCACCAGGGTTGCCCTATTAAGACAGGAAATATGATACTGGTTAATTCAGAGTCTCACGTGCACCATTCAACAATAAAGACTAGCAAGCTACTCACTGGAGGGCCAACGGGACCGCTGGAACCAGGAAGTCCAATCTCTCCTCTTGGACCAGCAGGACCAGTAGGGCCAACATTACCAGCAGGTCCAATTTCACCCTGTTTGAGAAAAGGATAAAGCTCTCTATCAGCATGCACAACATTAGGGCAATAGCAAAGCAATCCTTTATTTGCCTGACATTAAGACAACAGTAAGACACAGGTTCCTGTTTCAGAGACCAGGGAATCAAGGGACTGAGAGCCTTCATTGAATTTTGAAGGCACTGAATCCCAGGTAGGCCACACTGAAGCTGATAGTTAAAATGTGAACAACAGATTATCAGCTTATCTGTGTTATTATCAAGAATTACACAAGGTTGGCCTAGAAAGTTAGGATTAAGATTCCAGTCTTATCTGCATCCATTTATCACCAGCAGCGCCCGAAGATGCCTTACAGTGTTTGACACCTAACTGACCATTATCTTGCACCTTAAGCTTCAATTTGCACTGATGCAAAGTGCAAAATTATGGCTGATCAGAGTATTGTGGAACAGTGCTCACAGTGGTGTAAATGATAGGGGTAAAGGTTCTTGGTACCGCTCTCAGAACTTTGTTTTCACTAAGTCTATTATAAAAGCCTAAACTGAACATAATGACAACTTATAATGAGAAATTCTGTAAGTATCCAGAGTCCACGCCCTGGATATGTAAGAGGTTTTCTCTTGAAATTATTTGCTGTAACCACATTGACATCTGTATCAGAACAGATTTCATGATTTCCAGAAATCTTGTTTTTTCAGAATAACCATCAGAAGAACAATTTTTCCTCATCTTCCATGCAGTTAATATAGAGAGGTCTAGTAAACAATACTCTATCTTCCTATAAAAGGAGATCAAGGTAAGAATTTTGTCTACTGCAACATAGAATTTGTGTACACATGTTAAGGATGAAAAATAGTATCACACCACATATGAGTGTATGCAGCTCTTCTTGACAAATAGTCAGTGAAATTTGTAAACGCAGTGCATGGACACTTGCCTAAAGTCTTCTGAGCAATTCCAGTAAAATTCAAAATAATGAGCCTTACCCAGGTAAAAATGCTAAGATCCGAGCAATAAACTGAATCATGTAGTCTACAAGAGAAAAATGGCGTTGCCCTAAACCTGGGAAGTTCAAATGCAGTTTCTGCATTGTAATTTCAAGAACTCAGGTTGGAAAGAGCCTGAAACTCAACTACAGCTTCTTTGCTCTCCACTTATGTTAAGTGACAAGAACTGCTACTTTGCTTATTTGTCATGATCCATATCACCTTTCAAAGGTGCTTAAAACAGCAGCATCACATAGGATGCAGTGAAAAAATTTGGTTATACATCTTGCTGAACCTGCCTAGCATCAGTCCTTTGAGTCAGCTCCCACCTAACTCATTAGCAACTGCAGCTCTCAGCCACGACTTGCTGGCTGTACAGACCTCCTGAGCTTTTTTCTACATGTATTTTGGATGTAGAACTGCATCTGTCACACAAGATAATACAGTCACTTCAGTATGTGTGACTATCAGCTATGAAATTAACAGCTGTATTTGATATTAACTTTCATATATCAAGTTCTCCAAGTACTGTAGGAATTCATGCTCATTCTGATCTGTAACAGTTTGATAAGACAGCACTCCAACTTCAGAAAGGGTGTATTTTTGTTGCCTATCAATACTAGTAACTGTACTTTATATTCACTGTACCAGTAGAAGGAGATATTCATACCTTAGCACCAGGAGCACCTGGGAAGCCTGGAGGACCAGCAGCACCAATAGGGCCCTGTGAAACCAAGGGGAAGAATATGAGTAAATGCATTCAGTGATTGCACAAATACCTTGCTTGCTCAAGTAAACAGATTTAAAATGCACATTTACGTAGACATTTCTGCACGTTACCACTTCAGAACATTGGTTGCCTTTTGCAACTCCAAATGGACAGGTTTGGTTCACTACAAACAGCTGACAGCAAGGTCAATGGTGAAAAACATTTGTAGTGAAGCTAAAAGTGTGTGAGTTAAGCAATGACTTGTAAAACCTTGCCTTGAGGGCAAACACCTGAGAAAGAATAAAACAGAGGATGGGCTGAAACAGGCATCAGCGAGGCAAGATATCTTGCTGTACAGTCCCAAGATGGATGAAGGAGAGCACTGCACCCTGCAACTGCAGTTCTTGGGTGGCTGTTTCCAACACATTTACTGTGCAAGGGCAACTGTGTACACTTCCACAGCAGTAACTGTTCTGGCCTATCACAACAGCTCGTTGTTGCTGACAGCATTTGTCCTTCACACATGGGAAGAAGATTGGTGAGATCTCTGCACCACTTTACAAGCCAGTGCTTGACCAAACTTTCAATTAAGTCAGTAAAAATGTTTACTAGAATTTGGATCAAGCGTAACAGCTGCTGAGGGCAGGAGTTGATTCTAAGGTGAGAACAGATTAGCAATCTTGATTCATAAACAGAATAATTTCAGACTGCAAGTATGCACAGCCACAGTGCCCTTTCATGTCAGCTTGCCAAGGACCTTCTACCAAACCTAGCAACTGTTACGAAATTTATGATTATGATAGGACAAGTTTCCTAGCATACAGTAGCCAGACACCAGAAGAGGAGATACACTGATGGATTCATAGTCTGTTATTCTTTAATGTATAAAAATACAAAGGGATAATTTTTCTTTGATTATTAATGAAATATCCAACTCATTCATAGCTATTGGAGATTGACATCTGCTTTTGTGAGCTAATATCTTTGAATTATAAATACCCATTATAAAACTGCCTCAGTTCCAAGAGATTCAAATGGGTCAGCCTATATAGCAAATAGGAACTGGCTTCTGACATTCTATAACCTACTGCAGTCATTATAAACTGTGTACCTGGCATTCTCACTGGTTTTGCATACAGAAAATGAGACTAATTGTCCTGTAAATATGCATGAATATATACACTTTCTGAATTTCCATTATGGTGACTCTTGACATTTTAAATTCCTAGAGGAATAAGAATTTCATGGTATTTTTGTCTAGTTTAAAAAAATAATTGCTTTACAGAGTATTTGCAGCACTGTAACTTAAGTATACGTAAAATAACTTCACTGGCATAGACAAATTGACCCAATGCAAACCCCTGCTACTACAGGTTGTCTATTTGTCTGTTTTAAATACCTACTGATGTATGTTTTTAAATACTGTGGGGGGGAATTGAAGTGAAACTCATACTTCTGCAAACATTCTATTTTGCTGAAGCATGAAAGATATTTGCTGTGACGAGGAGTATTAAAATCAACTTCTGGCAAAGTAGACAGGACCAAGTATGACTTCATCATTGACCCATATTTTGAATGCAAGAAAGAAAAACTATTCTGGGCTATTACTGATTTATTTTTTTAAAGCTTTGAAACTCTACCCTTGTGCCTACATTTACATCACTGAAATAAATGAGGTTTACTGAAGTTGGTGGTACACTATGGCAACACTAACTCCGTTAAAAGGGGTGTATCTGGATCAGCACTTACTGGAATAGTATTGCAGGTGCAAAGCTGTGCCCCAGTGTGCAAACAATACTTTCAGGACACATGTAATATTAGTCCTTTGCAACATGTGCATGGAATCTACCTGTTAAAAAGTACACAGTCTCTTTAGATCTGGGATGAGAATTGCTCTGTTACACTGGTGCAACTGAGGATTCTGTTCGTCAGCTGTTTCCCTATACACTGGTGTCAATGAGAGTATTTTGTCCCTTCGACAAAGATGTGTTTAATATAAAACCTGAGGATATTGTCTGCAATGGACTTATACTGTTGCTTATCAGACCATCAGAGAAAGAGACCCGTGTTAAAAACATCCACAGAATCAACTTCTCTGGAGCCTTCCCTCTCAAGTCCTATATAGAGGAAATAGTGGACACAAGGCCTAATGGAACCAGGTTGTTAAAGATCAAGACTGGAACTTACAGCAGGTCCAGTGGGGCCAGCACTGCCATCACTTCCACGAGCACCCTGTCAGCAGAAAACATGGTAAGTAAAAACTGGAAAGAGATTCAAAGATCAAAGAAAGCCACAATAAGCAGCTGTTCATGACTACAAACAGACGGATAGAAAGCCACTTACAGCTGGTCCAGGGGCACCTACTCTTCCTCTCTCACCAGGGAGACCACGAGCACCCTGAAAGAAAAATTAAATTCATTTACACCTGTTCACTAAAGGTATATATTTTTTTCTTCTGCTAAGTCACTATACGAAGAAGGGTGCAGCCAGACAATTCTATTCCATATACTCATAGATTATTATATTACAGCATCTAGCTAGCTTGAGTGTCACTGATGGTAACTGGCCAAAACACTGGCTGAGCCATACCTATCAAATTTTTGAAAACAGTACTAGATACTTACAGGTTGTCCTGGGGTACCATTTTCACCAGGGGCACCAGGCTCTCCCTAAGAAAGAAGAAAGTTCACAGGCTTAAATTACTCATAGGATTCCTTGGACAGACAGCACAACACCATCTAAAGAGATACTCAATTGCTGTATTCTACTGTCCTTGTCTTTTGTAGCACTCACACCACCATACAGAATAACAGCACATCATCTCCTAAGGATGCAGAGACAGTGACTGTCCCTTTATATACTGGAACAGGGCCAGTTGAAATACCTTAGAAGAAGAGGTCCAGAGCAAGTTGTTTCATTTTCCAATTTCTGCTTTCTTTACCCCCTTCCTTTATTCTGTAATATTTACTCTGCAGCACACATCTAAGAGATAAGGCCTGAATAATGAACTAATAATTCAAATCAAATGACAGCTTTATTTAGCTAGAGAAGATACTTTCTTTTGCCTTTGGTTATGGCTACTAGGTTCCTAACCTGTGCTGTCACATATCTGGAAATACAACAGAAATATCTGAGGTAGATCCTTAAGACCAGTACTATTGATATAAGTGGCAGCCACTAAAATATGATTTATCTCCCTTTAGGACTGAGCTCTCAAGCCCACAGATGGTCTAGACTGGCCTATAATGACAGGATTTGTCCTAGAGCACTGGTACCCTGAACATATCTGAATGCACCTAGTCTTAAATGCTGCAACCTCCTGAAATTTTTGCTTTAATCTTATGAGTATCTTTGATTCATTTTTTTCCAGTCAGATTAGTACTCTTACTAATACCTGTTCCTTTATTTACTTATTTACTTTATCTGCTTTTAATCTCCAACACCAGAGAAGTGCTTGCTATCTCATTACCAAACTTTTTCTGAAGGTTAACAAGTTGCACTGATATGGGAGAATGCTACAATACAATTAATAACCCTATAAACAAGTAGTTCTAAGCTTTTGGAAACAAGCAATAATGAGAATTACTACTTGACCTTTTCACTGTTACAAGTTTTTGAATACAAATCTACCATGAATAAATCAGCAGCATTAATTTTTCCTACAACCCGATTGTGCAGTAGTGTTTAAGAACACTGCTATTAGATACTGAAGTGGAATAGGAGAGATGAAATTAAGAGAGAAGAGTTTGCCAAACATGTTTCTATACCATGTTTAAAAACACTTTCTTAATCCGAGTATTCAAATATGCACTAAACTAAGGAAGGTAAAAAGGAAAAGAGACTGAAGATCAAGCATCCTTAACTCAGAAGAGCACTGCATTTATCCAAAGGTTTAGCAGAAAGCCTTAAAATAAAGCAACATATCAGATTTTTCTAGAAAAATGAGATATTCTGATTTCAGTGTGCTTTAGAGAAAAACCCCAACTACATTCTGTAGAAAAGCAGAGAAAGCCAATTATTAGCAGCCCAGTTCTGTGGCTCTTACTTATTTAAAGTAATCTCTCGACTAAGGGCTTCAGAATAAGGCCCCAACATGATTTCTCACGTTGAGGTGCAAGTATTTGTCTTACATGGATCTGTTGCTTTCTGTATCATTGCAACTGAGGAATGTTCAATGACAACGTGGAAGATCAATTGGAGAGGACTTCAGATATATTTCCCTAGAAAGAGTTAAAAGCTAAAAATGCACACAACATTTTCAGATTTCATCTTTACCTTAGTGCCAGGAGTACCAGGTTGTCCTTTTTGACCATCCAGACCATTGTGTCCCTATATTGAGTAGAAAAAAAATATTTAGTATGTATTTTCTCAGTAACTGCTACACACAAACTCATAGTCTTAAGAGGTAAATTCTTTCTATACAAGATGATTTTCTAATATAATCTTACATTTTTTTAAAGCATTCTCTTTTGCCAAGAGAAAAACTTCAAAGATATTAAAGCATTTAGAATATATACTCTCAACTTTGAAGAGGTTTCCAGGTGTTCTCAGTATGTTAAAGTGTTGTCAGTTTTAACTATTCAGGTAAAAGGTATGTGTAGACTCACCCTAATTCCCTTAAAGCCAGGCAGACCAGGAGTTCCAGGGAAACCACGAGCACCCTAAAAACACAGAACATGCATGATTGTCTCTCATGTTTTATATTGCATTTAAAAAGAAACAAAAAGCATCAGTCTTTCATTAAAATTAATGAGTAGATTGGGGTCATGATCATTCAAGTGAGGACCCACAATCATTTCAATGAGGATCGCAGTCCACTCCCAAACCTCCCAAGATCAGACCTGCTCAAAGACTAAAAACAATTAACCTGATTTTCCAGTTCTGTATCCCAGAAATTACACAAATTAACCTGTGATAGACAGCTATTTTAAGTTTCTATGCCAAGGTACCTGCTCACCACCTATGTAGCTCCTCATTATGTTACCTGTTACTATTACTTCTGCTTTACTATGGGGGTAAGGAGGTGGGGGACAGGGAACAAAAGAAAGACATAACTACATGATAGCCGTGAAGGTAAGAACTACAACAGAGATATTGAGATTAATCCATATATGCAATATTGATGGATTGTTTATGGGGTGCAATTCAGAAATGTCATTAGGTTTCTTTGCTAAGAGCACTGTTTTATAACAGAAAGTAGATCAATACTTACTTGAGGGCCAGCAACACCCCTCTCACCAGGTCTTCCAGGTTTGCCAGGGTGACCCTAAAAAACGCGGTAAAAATGCACTGAGAAGAAAGCTCATTTTATAAAAGACCATCATATTTTTTTTAATAAGAAAAGACATTATCAAAGCTTCTCCTTTTTGGTAGACAAGAGCTTGTTAGCTTCCCTTTTCCCATTTTCAGAAAGCTAAATAATGTATTTGGAGAGATTTTAGAGTTATCTATTTTTCTGTACATTTCCAACAGACTGCATTTTTTGTACTATTAAATAATTTTCAGGGGCTTATTTGTTCTGATAATAAAGAACAATATAGAAATGATGGCCATTAGAATGTTTAGTTTAACAATAATCTAATGTTAGAGTTGAATCATAACCCTCAAAGAGATTAAAAAGTTTTAATAACAACTTACATCTTCACCAGCCTTTCCTGGAGGACCAGGGGGACCACGAGGACCTTGGGGACCCTGTTAAAAATAGATTGAGTATTACTTCGAGCACCTTTCTTCAGGTAAGCCTCTTCCCTGGTTTCTCAACAGAGTTTGGGCATAGCTGGAGCCTGAACTGAATAAAGGTACTTCCATCCTAATTGCCTTTGTACTTCATGAGTTCCCAATCAGGAGTCTGAATCTGAATGCTCAGCTCCTGTTTCTGTAACAGGATCAAGCGATTCTAACATTCAAAAACAAGCATATGGATAGGATTAACAGGCCTAAGCATTACAGGCCTATCTTTGCATCTTATTTCTAACGCTAAGTGTCTGTAATGAAACCTGTACTTACTGTTTGACCAGGTTCACCAGGCTCACCGGGAACACCTTGAAAACCAGGAGGACCCTAGAAGAGAATGGAGATTGTTAGTGTTTGAACTGGCTATTTTATAGGTATGTCTAAATCCTACTACTGATTAATACATTGAGTGTACTTACAGGGGGTCCAGATGCTCCAGGTGGGCCTCTAGGTCCCATTAAACCCTATGGAGGAAAAACATTCTTTTTATTTGTTTAAAAATCACTATTTCATAAACTCATCTATAACACCAGTACCTGGCATTCCTAAAATCCTGGTAAAGGTAACAGTTTTCATTGTGCAATGTCCAAACAAAAGTTGAGGAAATTAAGAGATCTGCATAGGCAGTCCAAATACAAACAAATCTGAAGCCAGTGAGATGACTTAAGAATGTACCATTATGGCTGAGAACCTTTTGATTAAGCATCTTATTCTATTCTGCCTCATTAACAAGTACTTTCACACAGTGGCTTATTCCTCTATATACTCACTTCCTCCCTGTGCATGAACTTTCAGAGTTTAAAGACAGTCATAACAACACATTAAGAAAGGTTGTGTTTTGGGCAAATGGAAGTGTTACCATTAATTAGGAGGTTCATACGTCATTTTGAAAAGAAATCGATTTCCTCTTACAAATATTGAGCATACATCTATTTCAAATAATGATCTAACTCTAATTATCTTAATTTGCTTGTTTTTGACTTATTTCATTTCACCTCCAAAATAAATCACTGATATACTCTCATTGGCTGATTTTAGAGATTTACATACAACTTGCAAAATTTGGTCAAAAATCACTCCTAAAAGGGATTTTTCCATAGATTAGTGCACTTCCTTCACAGTTATCTTAAGCTTTACTAAGCACGCAAACAACTTTAAACTGAAATTTAATTTAATTTTCTATTGTCCAAATGGATGTTTCACCAGACATTTCAACAGAAGCTATTATACTTTTACCTGCTTTTAAAATTTCATTGGGAACCCTGTTAGGTTTTTCTCATTGCAAGGGGGCTAACAGTTTTTCAATGGCTTATATACCATCCCAATGAGACTGAATAAATTTTCTCAAGGGAAATAAATGTATATTCATTATAGGCATTAACCTATGGAAGCTAATGCAATCATATTGCTATAACAGTATGCACTAGTTCTAGGAAAAAACAACTGCTACTGGACAGCCTGAATCATATGTGCTGCATAAACCCTGTGAATCTTTTCACAAATTATATTCTATAACTGTTTTTTCCTGCTTTTCTGTCTTCCTAATCTCTCACATTTTCTTTATGGAACCTCGTAGAAGAGATAGAATTTACTGCTTTTGCTGTCAATGGACCCTCACTGAGTCAATAATTGGAGCTTTTAGAAATGGTGACATGCCATATAAATCCTCATCTACATTTTCTAATTTATTGTCAGACACTGAAGGCCAAACTTGATTAAAAATAATCCAGTTTTAATGGATGCCAATGTATTTTCAAAAATGAATCTGATGATATACTACTTTCAGGAACGGAAAAAAGTACTTAACCCAGAATAATCCTTGGCAGCCTTCATCCTGCTGCTCACCCATCAGATGCATTGTCCATGATGTCAATGCGTGTGATGAATTTAACCCATAATCCGCTATCTACATGTACTGAAGAATACCTGCTAACATTAGGAATATTTAGAAATTCATGTAGAGAGGCAGACAACTCCTTAAGTGTCCATTTAAAAATAGTATACTGGGAAAGATTCCTCCTCAGAGTAACTTTGTAGCAGCAAGTGCTAGCTTTCACTTGCTCAGAACCAAATGTAGTGGCCAGTGTTCTGCCAAACCTGTACAATACAAGGATGCCAAAAGGGTTGTCCAGAAGGGTTGTACAGCCATGGGAGATAAAATGGTCACTGACTGGGACTGAGATATTGAGTTACTTTTTAGATCTGTGTCTGCTTTAGAGAGCATCTTTACAATTGATCTCATTCCTACAACACAAACTTCTTCTGTCTCAACACAGGTAAAGTAATACTGTATCAAAGTAGATGTTCCATATTGGATAACCAGATTCACGAAAATGTTTTCAACAGACAGAATTAAAGCACAAGACCTACTTGTGCTATATTCAAGTTGACGATACAGTCCTAAGACTTATTTCTAGCACTTCACATTGTGCTATGTCAAAGGATCAGTTTACAGTCTGACTTGATATATGATCAAAACACAGATTTTAAAACTATGTTTTGAATTAATGCAGCTGGATTAGACTCAAAAGAAAATGTGAAATACATGTTTATGCAAGTTATCAAGTGTTAAATCTTATACTTACCATAGGTCCTGGGCCAAAGTCGGCCGCTTTAGATGGATCATATTGAGCAGCGAAATTCTGTGGGTGACAAAAATTTGAAATTAAAGCATGAACATTTTTTTCTTTAACAAGTTTTGATAGTTATCATTCTATATGTAACTGTCATCTGACTTGTTACATGATATGTTAAAGCAACATACTTAAAACTCAGTAAACATGGCACTGTAACAAATACATTCATATTTGCTTCTTTCCAGAAAGACTATTTCACCAGGAAGACCCTTTTACACATTGGCCTCCAATATCTACACAGTAGTAAGAAATGCACTGCAATTGCCTGAACTGAAAATTAAAGATGTAGACTTGATGCCCATTAAAAATTGAAAACATTCCTGAATCTCTCAAATCATTCTGCTTAATGACAGAAGTTATGCATATTTTTTACCACATTAAGTAAAATTCACTGCCCAGCCCCGATGCACTATTGGATGAGATGGGCCCTTCAGCTTCAAAAATATCTGCAGAGTATGCAGCCTCAAAGACACTGCACTGGACTTCTGACCTTTTATTATATAAAAGTCTTGTAGACAAATACACCTCTTGCTTTGTGGCATATATTTTATCTCTTCACTAAAACGGAAGAGTTCTATACAACACAATCAAAAATCCTTTTCTCGCTTGCTTCTTTAGTCTACTAAAATAATAGAAACTAATAAAAACAGTTTTCTGTTTGCTAATAGGAAAATAAATTATTGCTATACATATTGAGGGCAAGAGTCCGTGGCAGAGGATTTACTACACTACCTAAAAAAACACTGTTTAATTTCTTTATGCTCCCAGCCCAAGCTAAAGTCAAAGAGTTAAAATCAGCATTTGACAGGGCATACATGATGGACACTTCTGCAGAAAGCGTGTATGTGACAGTCCACTTGTGTTCTGCAGCATTAATGTGGATAGATGAAAAATTCTAAAGGAAGAGAGGTACTGACGTTTAATTATGGACTTCTAGCTTAAGGGTAGTTTTCCTCAAGCTTATTCCAGTACAGTTGCTTTCTCTTGAACACAACAGCAAACTTGTATTTCTTTTGTCCATCCACTTAACTGCACAGGTTTCATTTAGTTGACTCCTAATCCACATATTATGTTAGCACAAATCTAATGCTAATTAATGGGGTTGATATGCTCCTCTGCATAAGTCCCTGTTGAATATAGAATCCAAAGTTCCTGAGGAAATCCTAAGGAGTGCTTCACTGGAACTGGGACCACAAATTTCATGCAGACTCTAGTGGTCGGCATGATCTTCTCTTCAGAGTATGCTTCCTCTACTCTCCAGCAAAATATCAGTGTTTTCCACTTTGGATGTTATGAAGCTCAGATTATCAGTTTCAGTAACATAAAATTTGGATGCCTTACTCCGCCAAGACCTGGAGGACCAGGGGGGCCTGGAGGACCTGGTAGACCGTCTTCACCATCTCTGCCTGGTGGACCTGGTGGACCCTACAGGCAAAAGGAGGATTATAATGTGAATATTAGAAGTAACTCATAAAATCTCTAAAGTGATGAATATATTAACAACTGGGAACCTACAGCACATACTGCAGCACTGCTGTACATGCAGTTGCAAAGTATGTCCAACTTCAGAAAACAAGCATAGCCTGAATTTACATTGCCTTGCCACTCCTCAATCAGATACACCCTGTAGTTTCATATTTGGGAAGATTACTAGGGTAATATTGAACTATGCTACCAAAGCACAACCTCCAGATTGAGAAGTTTCATTTCAAGCAACCAAAGCTTGGACATGAACCCCAGGTTACCCATGCAAACCCACACAGCCCAACAGATTCTGTTTGTGAGAGACAAAAAATTTCCCTGACAAGCTGAGGATTGGCAGGTCAGTCTTACTGCTATGAACTAACATATCCAGAAAAAGTCAAAGGCCAGTTTTTAATCAACCTGGATTATCTGCTGCTATAATCAGAAATTTGATGACAATGAAAGAGTATTTTCCACAGGTTTTTGGTTCGTTTCGGTACCGCCACTTTGCTATCACTGCCACAACCACTCCAACAGCTTGAAGGGACATGTGTTCAGTCCAGAACATTTGCTCTTACATTCTATCATCCTCAATACACAAAGCTGATCGAGGTTTGCCATCACAGTATTTGAGGTGAGGCATTTCATTTGGTCTAAATAAAATTCATAATAAAAAAATCTTAAGGATTCTGAAAGGGACAGGTTTAGGCTTTTTGTCTTCAGGATAAAGCATGTATTTTACTTCATTAAACAGATGTAGATACTGGCAGCCTAAAGCAAATATCAACTAAGGATGTGAATTTCAGAATACAACACTATAAAAAGCAGCAGTGATGCAGAAGCAAACCAAAAAGCAGATATCAACAATATGAACGTTACAATTAAATACAATTTAATTATAACATGATAATTACATTATCATACCAACTGCCTCTATCTACAGTTACATTCAAAATTGCCTTTAACAACACAATGTCCACTTTGACCGATAAGATGTGGATGACAGATGCCTAGCTGCCAAGAGGAGAGCTTTTTCAAGCCACCTTTGTAGGTACAGGTATCGAATGATCCTCTAGGCTACCTTTGTCTATTTGGGTTTGATGTTGACAGCTTATCTTTACACCATCCTGTTCAAAAACTGTCTTTACGTGACAACTTTCTCTTTTGCATTTTTATGCACTGTGTCCAGTACAAGCAGTCAGAAAAAAAAAAAAGGTTTGCAACCATCATCTGGAGTGCTAGGCTGTTCTCCGAACCAAAATCACATCTGATTAGGTACAATGATCATAAGTAGGTTGGAGTGGTATTGCCAGTGGCAGCGTTGGTACATAGAAAACTTGATTTCTTTTTTAACAAAATTGTACCTGTAGAAGCTTGCATGTATAATAATTGGATCTGTCATTAATGCCTACACTGTTTTTTTTTCCATACTGATTTTCCAACAACTGTTCAAAGACCATAAATAAATGTGTCAATCTAATTCCTTACCCTTTCTCCCTGTGGCCCTTTGTCTCCTCTGGGGCCCTGCTGGAAGAAAAGAGAACTTAATGAGTTACCATGGAAATTTTCCAGGACAATACAGAGAAAGAGGTACATTAAAAATAAGTAGTGTACATGAAAAAAGGGAAAGAAGACTGCGTATAGATGTCCTATACCTATTTTCTATGGTATATTGTTTTTCTTCAATACGCTATTGAAAATAGATTAGTCACTATCATCACTATGTCAGTCAAAGCATCACTGCACAGTCCACAGAAGTACTTACACAGTTTGTTTTATTCTTGTCTGAATAACTTGCTCTAATTTAGCAATAGTGACTTTTAGAAATACAAGGGAATCTATTTAGCCTTTTAGACCAGTATAGATATTAGTGTACAGTTCAACTCATGAAACTTTTCTAAAGGAAATCTTGTGGAACAAGAATCCTTCCTTGAGGCAGTTTTGTTCTTGGTATGCTTAGTTCTGCTCTTGGATAAAGCAGGTTAAAACCAAAATTTGAATTTTCCATGGTGTTAACCTGTTGCACCCACTGTTCCCTCTTTATGTCCTACTCATCTCAGTGAACACTGGAAGTAATGATTTAGTCAATATTCTGTCATCCAACATTCCACAAAATATTACTCTACCTGGGAATATTTGATGTCATCTACATTGCCACAAAAGAAAAATGAAAGTGCTTACCCTTCGCCCTGCAGATGCCTGGAAGAGATAAAGCAGAGAATTAAAAAAAGATACAAATTATCCCAATATTTTAAACTAAACTACTGTACAAATTTAGGCTCATCTTCTTACAACTCTGTAATTTACACCAGTACAATATATGTAAGTATACCCTATGCTTTTTAAATTACTAGGAAGGCTAAGAGTTTACTATCAAGTGAAAATATATGCACCTACATAAGAACATTCTATTGAAGACTGTCAATTTTATACTTATTAAAGCCTACAAATATAACATAAATGGAAGTCACACCTGAGTTCTTTCATAATCCTTCTGTGCAATGCAATTTAGCCTGGAAGACTGGCCTTAAAGTATAGTCATCTCCAATCCAAACTGCCAGGTATAACGTCCGAACACCACTGCTCAGTTATTTTCTCCTCATGATCTTTACACCTATGAAGGCAGTCTCTTAAAAAGGCCAGCCCACTTGAGAAATTGGGGTGGGTACATTTCCATGCAGTCCCTTCAGGATTTAATTGGTACCTTGCCATGGCCACCTTGGGAATTAAGGTTAGTAAATATTGCCCTGAAAGGGTAGCCTAGCCCGTTAATTGAAGTTGAATATTATATATAAGATGAAAAATAATCATACTGACCTCACTCACATCTGCAGGAAGAAGGGAAAGGAAAAAAAAGAGATAATTAGATTGTGGATTCAATGGTTTAAAAGGTTGACATTTCAGTATTTTAAATAAGAACGTATTTTTAAAAAGCAAAAAACATTTTCTTAATGCAATTTCGTTCTCTTAATGTGATTATCTTAAACTGTAAGGACTCACAAGTGTGGTCACTATATCTTTCCAAGTCAAAACAGATTTGCTAATAAAATAAAACAAGTAATTTGGCTGATACATAAAAAAAAAAAAACAGTTATTTTCTATAAGCCTGTTGTAAATGCGCTTAAAAATATCTCCCTGGAAAGAAATACATGTATTTTCTCATATGTGTGCATGCAATAGATGAATAAAGCCGGGCATGATGACACGTGTCAAGTCACTAATTGGAAGCCACAACTTTAGGTTTTAATATAGATGGCCCCTCGCACTTCTTATGGGGAATGGTTCTCCTCTAATGGACCCATTTCCAAGATGTAAAATGCCATTGTGTAACCAGAATAGATTGAAGCTATTATCCACCAAATAGCAAGAAACTCTGTTTCTGTATGTTACTTCCTTCTAAGTATGCTCTTGTTAATCAGATGCAGAACTC
The DNA here is from genome assembly GCF_964211825.1 of Aythya ferina. NCBI lineage: Eukaryota > Metazoa > Chordata > Aves > Anseriformes > Anatidae > Aythya > Aythya ferina. The sequence goes on along the minus strand of NC_140297.1, from coordinate 25,958,096 downwards.
AACTTTTAAAATCTGTTTTCCAGAGTTCAAGCAGTGACTGATTTGGTTTTGGCTGAAACTTACCATGGTAAAAAAATGTCTTTCACCACACTTCAGTGCCAACAATCTGACATTTTACTAGCAGGTTGTTGGGTGTGGTGTGCCCATACCCCCAAAAAAGTGTCCATTTAGGGGGTGTTTGGTGGCTCTGAATTCAAATGGTTCACACAGTAGGCGGTGTGCGGGACATCACCAAGCTCCAGAACAGAGGGCAGAATACCCTTGGTAATTCAGTATAAGAGTTCAGAAAGCGGCTGCCTGCGGGTGCTGCTGACACAGATGGCTGCGCTGTGTTATTTGGGGAAAGGGCAGATGCTGTGGGGACGTCGGGCTCCTCGCCCGAGCCTCTCAGCCCCCGCTGCCGGCCCGCAGCTGCCAGCCGAGGGCGCTGCTGCCGCCGCCCGGCACGGGGAGAGGGCACGGGCCGGGGGCCAGGCCTTAGACGGGGCCCCCCGTGCTCGCTTCGGGCTTCGGCCACCGGGCTGAGGAAGCCTCGGGGCCGGCAGCAGGGGGCAGCCGGGGTCCCCCCTCGGCTCTGCTACCCCGTTCAGCTCAACACGGAGCCTCCCTGCCTGCCGCGGGCCGCCTTCCCCCCTCGTCGGGCGGCTTAAAGCCTGCGGGGAGCCCCGGGGGGGCCGTGCGGTGCCCCCCGTCGGCTCGGGGCGCTCCCTGCTTCGCCTCCAGGGGGCGCGGCGGCGGTGGCCCGAGGGGAGCCGCGGAGGGCGCGGGGGGGAAGCCGAGACCCCGCTCCCGTCTCGCCGGGGCTTTAAGCATCTGCTCTCCTTTGGATGCGTTTTTTTTTTTTTTTTTTCCCATTTTCTTTCCTTTTTTCTTCTTCCCTTTTCTTTCTTTTTTCTTTTTTTCTCTTTTTCTCTCTTTTTTTTTTTTTTTCTTTTGTTCTGTTTTTGGTGGGGCTCCTTGGGCTAATTTTACCTCCTTGTGCTTTTGCCATCCTTTCCTAACTCTGGAAGGAAAAAACAAAAAAAAAACAAAAAACACCCTAACCAGCCTAGCCCCTGCCCTGGGACGGAGGTGGCACTGTTCTCCGGGGCGCCGAAAGCCCCGCGGGCTGCCGTCGGCGGGGAGCACGGCGGGCACAGAGCGCGGAGAGCCGGCCGGCCAGCCGCCCCCCTGCCACCACCCCGGCCACGAACACGCCGAAAAAGCAACTTACGTTGGCTCGTCGCTAGGCACGAAGTTACTGCGAGCAGCAACACAATCCGCGTATCCACAAAGCTGAGCATGTCTAGACGCTAGACATGCAGACTCCTTGTGCCGCAGAGTCCCCCCCGGTCGGTGGCTAGCTATTCCCTGCGGGACGCAGGCATACAGACCCCGAGAAGTGCTTCCCCGACCTGTGCACACCCCCGCTGCCCGGCACGCTCAGTGACCCCGGCCCCGCTCCGCCCTACTTATACCGCAGGAGGGTCCCGGCGCCGCCAATGGGCGCGGGGCGGGCGCGGGCCCCGCGCGGCTCCCAGGGCCGTCACGTGCCCAGGGGTCGGCGGGGAGGGGGGGGGACAGGCAGGGATGGAGGCAGGGAGGGAGGGCAAGGAGGGAGGTAGGGAGGGAGGCGGCCACGCTAAATTGGTTCCATGCTTTGAGGACGTGGACACTTTGAGGCTTTCGGAAGGAAAATCTGACTCGCCGTCTGATTTTTTTATTATTTATTTATATATATATATAGTTTTCAAGCCGTCCCCCGCCCCTCGCCCTGATTTTTTTAATCATTATTAATTTTTTTGGGCTGCGCGGCCCCCGGGGGCGCTCCGAGGGCTTTCAAAGCGGGAGCTGTCCAGCACCCTGGGGGTGGGCTACCTGCCGTGCCCCTGCTTGCCCCCCCCTCCGCATCCCCTCGCCCGCAGCGCCACGGCGGAGCCCCCCCCACCCCCTCGCTCTCCCTCCCTTCCCCGTCTCCGCCGGGTTCCCCCTCCCAGCTTCGCAGCCGCCCCGGCACCGTGCGGGGGTCCCCGTGAGGGGAGCAGCCCGGGGTGCCCCTCAGCCGCTGTCCCCAGGGCTGCCCCACTTCGGGGGCCGTGGAGCCGGGGCACGGCCGGGGCACGGAGCCCCAGAGCGGCTCTCCGGGGCCGGGGCAGGGAGGGAGGGCTCGCAGCTTGCCACGTCTGCCCCGCAGCGGGCTGCTGCCGTCGGAGGGTGTGGGTGTGTGGGGAGGGGGAAAGGAGGGGGTCTGCCCCGACCGCCCCACAGCGCTCGGGGAGGAAGGGGCGGCTGAGAGGAGCCGCCCGCCTTGCCCCTGGGGGTGACGGAGCCCCGTCCTCCTTCCCCGGGGGCTGCAGTCACCCGGGGTCGCCCCCGCCGGCCCCCGCGGCTGAGGGGAGCTGACGTGGTGCCGCCGGCCGGGCCAAGCCGCAGCCAGCCCGCCCGCCCCCGGCCCGCCTCCCCGCCCGGGGGGCTCCTCCGAGCCCCCGCCCCGCTCGCTGAGGGGAGTCCCGGGACGAGGCGAGCTCTGAGACGAAGGAGCGGGTCCCCTCCGTCGGGGCGGGCTCCGCTTCCCTCCCCCGGCCCCTCGCCCAGCAGGCGGGTCTCACTGCCGGGGCGAAGGGGGCCGCTCTCCCTCGGCCTGGCCTCGGGGAGGTGCCGGGGCGTACCCGGCCCTCCTCTGCAAGCTGCCTCGGTTACAAAGAGCGGGGGGGCTCCGCTCGGGGCGTCCGTCTGACGGGCACCCCGCTGGGGTTGTGTTCCGGGGGCGCAGCCCGGGGCCGGCATGAGCCCACGGGGCCCCGGCCGGGCTGAGGCTGCCTCTGGGGACCTGGGTGAAAGCTGCCACGAGTGCTGGTGAAATGGGTGGCAAACGTGGAATAAAACCTGGTCTCGGGCTAAAAAACGGCATCGGCAAAAGGTGGTCCAGCAAAGTGTGTCTGCCCATAAAACGGGAGCCCTACAGGTGACAGTACCAACGCTGTAATAAAAGTATACCCCATAAACAGCACATACATATTCTTTCACATCGTATCATATCCATGGCATCGATTTAAATAGGATTTAAAACTGAGCTGGGCAGCAAAGTTAACTGCTTCAAAGTTTGTACCGACACAAATCTACAATAGCCCACCGAGCTTCCAACAAGTTGAAATAATTATTGAAATTAGACCCAAAGCGCTGAGGCTGGAGTCCAAGAATGAATGTTTCCTGACACCTCTGCTTCCGGTGAATTGCAGGGTTTTTAAGACTTGTCCCTTGAAATCAATCATTCGACTCTATAGGAGTTTTTCTTCATTTCATCTTCAGATTAATTTAGTCTCTGTTGCACCAACAGAACATTCATCATCTGCTTATAATAATATTTAGAGTATTTTGTGATGAAATCTGTTCTAATTGCATATACACAATGTCAGGCAACTATTGCTTGCCTACTTAACTGCATGCTTTCAAGAAATGATAGCCCTTCTCTACCAAAGGATTTCTCTTGGAGGTGCAACACTGTGGATACATATCCTGACCGAACTGAACTAAACCATCATTTCCCTCCCTCCTTCCCCTCAAATTTTACACAGGAAAGACAAGCTCCCAGCCCCTATAAAGAATAATAATTCATTGGTATGGCACTTTTCCCATGACAAAAGGTTTCTGTCAAAACCCCACCATGCTGAAACACCCATAACTGAAATTCTTTAGGACTGGCAGCTTTGACATAACTTTCTTGGATGCATACTTGACCTTCAGAACCTGTGGAGCCCTTGGTCACTTTGTTCACTAGTACACATCCATTGTCTTTTTCCATATTTTTGAAGAAATAATAATCTTTCTGTTTCTACCATCAGCACTGATTTAAACAACACTAAATGAGTTCAGGGTAAGTGACAAGGGCCTATTAAGTTGGGTATTTTTATCATAAATATACTGTCACAGCTTCCATTGTAAAGGTAGGTTGCATTGCTCACCTACTCTGTCTAAGCAAGCAAAAGTCTTCTTACAAAACCTGAGAAAAAATCAAAGTATATATATACTTCATATATATATATATATTTTATATATTTTATATATATATATAAAAGTGTGCTCACTGCATTTGGATCTATAGTGTGAACTTGGAGAATATCTTTCCTCAAACTGCAATTACTGCAAATATTTGCTGTCATGCAGGTATCTTTACTAGTACAAGAACTCTAAATTAACAGAAGTAACGTGACAGCTTTTGGAGCCATTAGCATAACTGAAATGATTTGATCAGCCAATTTTAACAAGGACACATCTGAGAACTCATTTTCTCTTTGCATCGTATTCATTTAAAGGAAATATTTCACACAGAAGCCAGTAATGCCTACGGCACAATTTAAACTGAAACCAATGATAATAAAAAAAATAACCTTTGGAAAATTTGCTGTTAAGTCAAGCTTTGAAAGAGATGACTCTCCAGGTGATGTCAAAGCAGATTTATTTCTTGTAATTTCGAACAATTCATTAGAATGCAGACATAAAAATCCAAAAGCTGTAACTGTTTCTAATACACTGGGAAGCATTTGCCTTGCTTACTCCTTTAAAACTTATCATCCATCCATCCATCCATCCATCCATCCATCCATCCATCCATCCATCCATCCAAAGAGTTCAATAGTCTTTGGCCAGTACCATAGTACAAGAACACATGGAGCAATGCTAGAGCTCAGAGAAAGAATCTACATCTTTTTAGGCTCTAGGCAAACCTCATAGCCCAAGGTGGATAGCTGGGTTTAGCATGCTCTCAGAACCCAGTTCTCCTCAGGCTGATATGAATGGGACAGCCAAAGTATTTGTAATTGGTGCAAATAATTATTGATTTCTCTGCATCTATTTCAATGCAAGGCTTCACACATTCAGATAATGGATACATGCCCAACTATACAGCAAGAAAGCTACACAGGGGAAGTAGTTTCCCAGTGGGACTCCTTTTAGTGGTGGGGATGGTTAAGTGACACCATCTGGCTCTAGTGCAGTGCTCTGGTCTTTCTTTTGTAGGATACATGGAGATATGAGTGCCTATACAAATTAATGCAACACAAAGCTGATCCCTGGATAGATTCTACTTGGTGTCTGCTTTGTAGACATATTAGCTTAATTAGATCTAGCTTGAGTGAAGGTGCTTATGACTCTGTACTTCACATCTTAGCAAGGTGCAGACAGTATCTTGCTCTGAATAGCAAGGAGAAAAGAATCTCTGTCAGTGGAGAAAACACAGAAATGGTACAGCACATCCCCCTCCCTGCAATTTGTTGTTTCATGTTGCTTTTTTATTCCTCACTGCTTAGTTAAAAACAACAACAACAATAACAACAACAAAGTAAAACAGTTGTGCTAAATCTTTATAGGAACAGCCAGAGGAGAGATGAGAGAGTGCAAGGAACTTCCACCAACTCTCTGCATACTGTGTTGAAGGGCCAGGTACACAAAGCCTCTGTGGTCAGGACACCACTCCCTTGTAGGACTAGAGATATACAGAAGTCTAAGAGCATGGCACAGGTACATAAAAAGAGTCTGTACTGGTCCATGGACCAGCATTTAGGAGTCTGTACAGTGCCACTGAAAGGTATGGAAGAGTCATAGCCATTGACTCTTGATACTTCCCAGGTATTCTGAGACAGTTCTTTCAGAATCATCTAAAATGTCTTTTGAGAATAGTCCAGAAAACTGACTTTTAATGAGAAACAAATAGGTTCTACATTAACAGATATAGCAGCTGCTGCCTTTAGTTCCTGTTCCCTGGGGGCTGTGGACACTTGAAATAAATCATCATTCATTGCTGTTAGTGGGAGCAATGGTCATGGATTCTCAAGAAGAAGCTGCTGGTAGGCATGGGGAAGAGAGTTGCAGCTCTGCATTCCATGTGGGAGTGCTGTTAAAGGGGTCAGTAGGAAAATTTAATGGAAAAATTTCCTCAGTTATACTTAAGACAAAAAAAGAGGATTACTCAAGTCTGTTTCACTGAAACTGAGATGTCTAGGTATCCTTCTCAGATGAGATAAAAAAAAAAAAAAAAAAAAAAAAAGGCTTAGTCCACAAATTGATAGTTGGTCTTTACCATAGCCAAACTTATTTATCGGGCTTAAATCAGGCTTAAGCAAATTCAGGACACACAGACTACTTTTAAAATCATTATCAACTTGATCTATTGCTCTATGACACTGAAGATCATCCAAAAAAGTAACACAATAATAAAATAATAGATTAATTTGCATCTGAAAGTTAAATTTAAAACTATTTTTTTTAGGACCGTTTGGTCTTCACCTCCATTCCATTTAATAAAGTATAAGTCTGCACAGGTATTATAATGAGCCCTACACACTGATTCTATAATATAGATAATAGAAGGGAAATTCCCATTGATTTCAGTAATAGCAGAGCCAGGCCACTATTCACTACAGTTGCAAACCTCACAAGCTTGGAAAATCTCACAAGCATCTAAGCCATATCATAAATATTTTGGCATTTTTTGTTTGCTTTAACTATCTTTTGTTGGCCCATTCCATTTGCCAGCATTGGAATTTTGGCGTAAGGCATGAACAATTCTTATCAAAAACAGAAGGCAAAATAAAATCGAGGCAGGTGGTCTGTTCAAAATGGTCATTGGCCTCAGTGAATTCTAGTAAAAGCAACCTAAAATAACGCTAAAATAAAGCTTATACCACTGTTAATCAGCACATTGTTGAAATGGAGATCAAATAAGAGAATGTAAAAGTTCTATTGCATCTTTGAGGCATAGCCCTGTAGTGACAGCTACAAAGACCTCAACTTGTGGGGACTTTCAGAATTTCACTTTCATTATAGACAGAGAGAAGAAAAAGAAAATGCAATAAATCGCCTGTAGCAGATGTGTGTGAGACTTCAAATACTTGACAGGCTTGGAAGTGATAAGGTCAAGGACACAGAAGTACACAAATAAAATGAGCACTGGTAAATGTAAGAGAGAGGTATCTGTGGAGTGACTGAGCATAAGCAAACATGATCATGGGCTGTATTTGGTTTTATGAAAATGTATTTGCATAAAAGGTTCTGGATAATATCATATAAAGCTCTAGTTATTACTTGATGTGCTTTTTACAGCAATCAAAATCACACATGCAACATTACAGGAGACTGCCATATAATGGTACTTTGCCTTGAAATTAACTACTGAAAAAGTTCACTGCACAGTTAAGGAAATAAATAATAATAAAAATACAACCAGAACTGTTTATAGCTGGTCAAAAAATAATCAGTCTTTTTGTTGTTTTCAGATTCTGAGTTTCAATGAACATGAATAGATGTTAGTTTTCCGTAGCAGGCAATAAATTCTCACTACAAGAAAGCATACATAACTGATGATTTAAAGGAAAGAAATATGTCTCTGAAGGAAGCACTTCCAAACTGATCCTTCATTATATGGATACCATTTGGTATGCGTGCTGACAGTCTAACATAAGCAACAGTGCAAGTGAAGGCTTGTTTCAGACAGCACGCATCACTAAAGCTAGCTTCTGAAGCAGCTAAATTCCCACAGGCAGTGGGTGTAGTTTTCAAAGACAGTTAAATCCCACTTTGAAAGATGAGGAAGCATCCAGATATTAGTAAGACTCAGAAACAAAATTGCCCCGTCAGTCCAGGCTTTTTCTTGACTTTAAAACATTTTACTCCTTGTCATCCCACAGAAAAAATAAATAAATAAATAAATAATTTTTATTTTAATCCTGCAGAGGCCTGAAATGCTTTCATACCCTACAAAAGCTATGGGCTGATGTCAGTTCTGCTTTTTGTGGGGTTAGAAACACTCATTCCAGAGTAGAGATTCAGGGGAAATCATCGGTGTGCTGATCACTTTCGGATGTCCTTCCCACAGCTTTCTAGTCCCCATTCAATGAAAAAACACAAACAAGATTTCTTGCTGCAGACTAGGAAGAAATCTTAGACCATCTGAATACAAGGGCTGATGGCATATGCTCATGTCACAGTGGCAAATATAAAACCTCTGCAGATGCAATCACTCATGTGAGCCTCATCTGAGCACAGTATCTTGCTACATTCCATCTTTCTTGTATACCACAGTGTTCCCTTTTTTAAGTGGTAGAATCAATGAGTGGCATACAGCACGGCATCTCACCCTACAAGACTTTTTAAAGCTGCTTGTACTTTGTTAAAAGCTTATATAATGCATTAATGGCATCATTCATTGTAATAGCAATGAAAAAAAAAGAACAAAAAAGAACACAAAACAATCAGGTGATTCCATGAACCTACCACCAGTTTCATGAAACTTGCAGAATTTTAGTATCTGTTCCAATGTTTCTGACACTATTCAGCACATAACACCTTCTTAGTATTACCTGTCCTTCCTACTAAATAGTGCTAATGGGGAAAGAGTGGTAACTCTCCATTCTCTCTCCTATATGGCTTTCTCCTGCTTGAAATGGTTGTTAATCCTTGGGTTGTTATAGTCATACATAACCTTGTGAGATATAGGCACCCTTGTTGTAACAGTGTACTCAACTCTTTTCACAGGGTGATACCTTCATGTATGAAATTTTAATAAGATATTTGACACGTTAAGCAATAGATCACCAGACTTACTGAATCTCTTAAAAGGGCAAACTGGCAGTCCTAAAACACTGGGAAATCTCAGTGTATTCACCTCAGGAAGCCAACAGGTTTTGTCATAGGCATGGTGTTGAAAAACTGGCATGGTGGACTTGATGCCATGCTGCTCTGTAGGACAGGTGGTGACGAGTGGGGATAAATCACCAGTGAGCAGTCTGCCCTGCTCTGAGGTGGCCACAGCTAACATACAGAAGAGCATGTGTTGGGAATGCTATGGTGCAAGGCTCAAGGGCATGAGCTGCATGCATTCCCTAAGCAGCCCCTGCATGTTTCCTGGAATAATTTGGGATTGCAAACTGAGTAGCCTGGATAGCCTCAGGAGGTGTGATTCAGCAGCTGCGCAACCTCTCCTGCAGCTGGTCACAGGACTGGGACTACAGGCTGCAATCACATCAGAGATTATCCAAACCGAAAACAAGAATGTTCTCTTAAATTTTTTGTACCCAGAAAAGTCTCATAGCCTTGATGTTTATGCAGTATCAGCTGTGAAGACTGTGTTTGGGCAGTGAGTTTTGTCACAGAACTCATAGTATCTCAGGATTTCCTTAATCAGAAATAGGAAAGAAGTAAGCTTGCTTCTATTTTAACTCCACAGCAAAACTTTGTGGAAACCAAACCCTTCTGCTTGATTAGCAAGGGTTAATTTGCTCATGGTTTAATTTTGCTCATGAGAAATTATCATGGTTCACAAGTTTGACTTAAAAATGGGATGATTTAAAGAACAGTGTAATGTTTCCTCTCGTTCCTATTTGAGGAAACACAGCAGGAAAGAGTTATACAGAAACATAAGACAACTCACTATTAGATATAAAACACACACAGAGAAACAAAAAAATATTTATTTAGTTAAGAATAGTATGCTTATTTATTCTAGGAGGAGGTTTTGATTGACGTTTGCTGATGGTATCAAGAACAACAATATTTCTTGTCTACTATAGGAGATACGCTGAATTAGGGATAAACTTTATGTAATACATAACTAACAAATCCATCATGTATCAGGTAATGTATTAACTTGTAAGCATACAGAGTGAAAATGTAAGCCATTCTTGTTTAGTATTATGGGATAGAGACCACATGGCCAGATTCATGGGATTAGATTATAGACTTCTCCCCAGTAAACTGACTTTGGATAAGGACACTGAGCTATACTGATCCAGGTCTGATCTGTTGGTACATTCATGAGAATTACAAAAGATGAGTTTGAGTCTTCCTTCCCTTGTGAGCCTCTGTGCCTGCAGCCTCCATGCACTCAGTGGACTTCTTCCAGTGACAGCTAGGGAAGTTGGGGGAAAAGGGAATCGGATGAGGTTATGGGCAATGCTTCAGGCTTTTACAAGGAAAATTTGTCCATGAACTAGCATAAAAGATTTGACATCATAATTTGGTGAGCAGCTAGCCTTTCTTATTCTAGTCCAAAATACAGGGGGAATGTCTGGGAAGAATTAAGACATTGATGTTTTGTTTGGTAAAGAAAAAATCCTGTTGTAAATCCATCCTTTCACTGTTATTCTTAAGTCCATAACATTTAAATTTGCTGTTTCTCTTCTAACTAAGATCTATTTATTTATTTACTTATTTTATCAGGAATAGCATCTCAAGAATAGGGGGAGGAGCATACTTAGACAGACCTCAAACATTCCGAATTCCAATGAGTTATGGATCAAAAACTTCATAGCAAACTCTAAGAAGTTAAGAAACTGGCGAAATGTGGATCACCGTTCAAGGTATATCATATATTCAGTGTCCAATTCTGTCCTGCAATTGTCTGTCTTTGTTCCTGTATTGACTGATGGGGGTAGCTCAAAGGTGGTGAGGTGGGAAACCCTTTCTTCCAAGACTGGCAGTGAAGATGCCAGAAAACCATTAACTTGCCTATGAAAACTATCAGGACACTGAAAGGAGGTAGCACGTAGTTTTCCTTATCTGTTAGAAAACCAGGAATATGCTATAATAAATAACTATCTCTGACTACCTAGTCTAATTTCTTTTTCTAAGACTGATGATTGAAATTATTTTTATATATAATCTTTACTCCTAATAGCTTAATTGTTTCCCTCCCCAGTCACTTTTCCTACACCCACAATCCTCCTTCCAACAACATGATTTTCTCAATTCTTTTTTCTCTAGGTAAATATATATCTATATAGGGCTTCTACATTAATTACTGGTTTGTATACAGAATGGCATTTGACAGTTGCAAAGTTACTCATTAAATATGAAAGCATATCAATTTGTACAGGGTTCAGGTACTCAGTTCTTATTTCACCAAAGTAACAATTGCTGCTAAGGTAAGAGCAGGAGAAGAAGCTCACTTATTACAGATCCAGAACTAAATAACAATCGCATTTATGTCTGGGGGAGTCTATCACTGCACACCAGAGAGTTTCATTGGTGCAAGCTCCACACTACTAAAATGACAGGACTTTGGTTCTCATTGTTAACATCCTTGCCAAAATTAGACGGATTAAAGCAATGAGCACCTTTACATTCACTTCCTGCCGTATTAGTTTCCGTTTCTAGTTTTCAACTCATTTTGCTGTTTCACTTTCCACACCTCATCTTAGCAGTTAATCAAATTTTGTTCAGAAATGTGATTAACAATTTGCATGATAAACATGTCACATACACCAATATTCAGTTCTCAGGTCTTTAATGTAGCCAAGGGACTCAAACAGATTAGTTAGCTACAGCCCCTGTTTGCTAATTTAAGAGAATTTATAATCTTGTTATTGCAAAGGCCCATTAAGCTTTCAGATAATTTCTTAATTTCATGCAACAAATGGAGTATTTGCAAACAAGTTATATAAAAAGGCAGCATGATGGTATTGGCCATAAGACCAGCAGTCAAGCATTTAGCTTCATGTGAAGCCACCAATTTACTATTAAACCTCTGGCAATTTACCTCCTGGGTCTTTGTTTCTTACTGTGCATAATGTTTGTAAGAGCCTTCATTTACATGACTTACAGACGTGTGATGCATACTAAGAGTTTCATGCTGGCACAGGTCTTTGAAGATAGGAAGTTCAACAATGGTGCTAAATATTCTTCCTTTAGTCAACCCTACCTTAATTTCAACTGACACAGAAATGTTAATGTTTTGGCTGAGCTCTAATGCTCGTCTGAACCTTTAGTGTTGAGTTTATTCACTCAGCTCTAACTACACCTGGGTATTACCTCTCACCAAGTAACTAATACAAGAAAAATCCTTCAGTCATCACCTGCACACTTCTGTTGGACTGCTTACCATTGCTGCATGTGATCCTTGAATCTAATCTTTAAATCTATTTTTAAGCAGAATATTAGGTCTTATTTATCATGAGTTGGCATAATATGAGTATGGTTGGGAAATGGCATTCTCACTGCCTGAATTCAACTGTGGATATAATTCAGCTTTTCAGCGTTCTTCACACTGGGAAGGTGTGTGCAGAGGGTGTCTGCCCATTAAAATGCCCACTGGAAGACTCTGCCTTGAAGGCCGGCTCTACAGTTGTCAATTCTAAAGAAATTTTAGGGGAAAATTTGTGGCTGATTGTGGTTCTGACAGCCTGAGACACTAGCTTTGAATCACAACAATGGAGCTATGCATGCATATATTTCTTACACATGTTGCTTAATGAGTTGGCCAGAAATAGACTATTTATATTGTCATTTGCAGAAACTTTACCTGTCAAATAAAGCTGTAACAGAACCAAAACAAACAGGAAGCCGTGTCCTTAAACCTTAATTTGAACAGTATGTGTGGTTCCACACAGCCAGCTAACAACTATTTTGCTATATGATCATGCTGATCAGAGATTTGCAGAAGCTGATTAGGCAGGCAGAATGCAAACACATCCTGCATTTCAGTGCAGGGATAGAAGACAAAGTGCAGGAAAAAATGCAGAGGGGTTGTGACTGAGATCAGGAGATGGCTTGAGGCAACCTTTTAGTGTTCCAAGTATACCTGCAAATATGTAGATATGATATCAGCTGTTCTTAAATTTAAGTCCTACAGATTACCACCTTTCAAAGAAAGCAGTGTGTTAGCAGCACTCAGAGTTCTTGGGCTTCCCTCACAATGAAGAGGTGTTTCAGGATTTGTCCCATAATTCTTACTTTTTTAGCTGACCTGGTTTCTTGTATCCTTTCTGCCCTGCTCATGAGTGTGTATTAAGCTGGGTGCTGTGTGGGCTCACTCAGGTAGTGCTCAGGTAGCATGGAAAGGGGACAGAGGGAAGGTGAAGAGCTTTGTGAAATGGCTGCCATTTGTCCTGCACCAAACATCTGCCTCTCTCCTGATGGGCCAGGAGCTGCAGCTGTGTGCCAGCTGTGAGAGAAGCAGGAGCACTGTGCTGTGTGGGAAAGACTGCAGCAAGGCGTGAGAGGAGCTGTGCTAGCAGGCAGCTGGCTTTGGAGGTCATGGATACAAGTGTGGCAGTGAAATGGAAATCACTTTCCACCTGATTTCTGGGTTGGCCTTTATGAGCTGCTCATGCAGCTGGATCATGCAGCTAACAAGTCCTGGATATGAAGTGGCTTGAGGTATTTCACCCTGTGGAGAAGATTCTTCTCCTTTGTTTCTATGAGCTCTTGTGCACCACTGCTATGATCTATTAGAATAGTTTCTTTGCCACACTGTGTGCCCTTTGATAGTACACACCACCCTTTAGCTAAAATAGTCTGTGGTCACTCTAATTAGTAAATGAAACATGGAACCCTATCAGTTTTCACAAGTCTCTCTATACAACACAACCACGAGTGAACTAATTCATATAGGTGCTTTAACAAATGGTCTGGCACTGGCTGAGCAGTGTCTCTGAGCGAGACTCAGAAATCTGTGACAAACAAGAGAAAATGAGTTTACTTTGTCCCTTTTCCCTTAAGGGATAAGGTAAATTGTATTAGTTTGTTTTTTACAGGAACTGAGTGTGTGCATGTAGACAATACCATAAATAGTTGATATGCAACCATACCTTAAAATACAAATTTGGTTGTGCCTATGGGTCTATACCTGCTTCCATCTGAAACCGTGTAACTGCGGAGGTTCATTGTGTTCATTATAAGGAGGCCCTACATCTGTTCCTTACGTAACTGTTTGGTAAGTAAATGTATGTTAATCCTTATGAGATTAGGGTTTTGCCGTACTATCAGTACAGGCAATACTTTTTCTGTTACACCACAAATTTTCATTTGGTATTTATATGGAATGGCCAGTCCGTTTTTTTTTTTTTTTTTTTTTTTTTTCTGAAATGGTCAAGGCTACATTTGCGTGGACTGATTCCAAAATCTGTTAAAAAAAATGAAAGGAAAAAAAAAAGCTGGAATGGGAAGTGGGAGTTCCGCATAGTTGGTCCCACGTCAAGCTATGTCTCTCTGAGGCTGCAATCAGGAAATCTAGGAATGAGCCCATGTTCCCTCCTCATGTGTAATGCAACAGCCATCACCCGACATGGTGATTTTGTCTTGTTGGATTGAGCTCCCTCTGCTCAAGACCCCGAGGAGCTGCCTATTTTTTTTTTCTTCCAGCAGATTAGGTAGAACAAAACTTTTGACAATTTGCCTAGCATTTGAAAGATTCTAAATCATGGCTCAGAATAGACCTAAGGAATGTTTTCCAACCCAAATAGTTTATTTAAGCAAAGTACAGTCTGAGGAATGGGGGCTGGGAGGGAGACGGGACCAGATCAGACATTCTTACAATTTCAGCTGCAGTTTTTTGGGTTATTGGGAGGAGTTATTTTTCTTAACCCTCTCATTTGTACTTGAGCATCTGAATAGCTAAAGGCACAGACAATCTATGCATATTTTTTCTTACTTCAACAAGAAAAGCTATATTTTCATGAAGAGTAAGAGAAGGAGAATAAAGACAAACAAAATGACTGCCATCACTTTTCTTAAAGGGAACAGAAGAGCTTTCCTCATGTACACTAATTTTAATCTGGAGTAACTAGTAAATTCAATTTTTTTCAGAGTGTCACTAGTATGAGTAATCAATATTATTTATACCTTCATATATACCTTTGCATTTACTGATGTCTATATTAGTAGATTAATGCTATTAGTAGTAGTAGATTGACTATTTCACATATTCCAACCTATAAACTCTGCAATCACAGCAAACAGGTAACATCTGATCATCTGCATTACTGCCAGCTACCTATATATACAGCAGCCTATACACAGTTGTTTATTGCCACAGTGTTTTGTCCTTCCGTACTTTCTCTCTCCTGTCCTCCACCATTAAAAAAATACCACCCAAAGCAGCCTTGTCTGGCTTTTGTTTCCACTGTGCTCTAGGGAGCTGCTGCAAAACTATTTTGTGGTTTGCCTTGATGCAGTGCAGCTGTTGGGAAGTACAGTACCTCTCCAGCCCTCTGAAAGCTCTGTATAGCTGCAGCTGTTTCCCCCTCCTTCTTTTCACTAAAACTGCTTGCAACTCCCTGCTTTCAGTACTCAGGGAGATCAAGTTCATTCTGATTGTGTTCCTTATTCTGGAGTGCAGTAGGAAGGGAGGGGGAGAGGAGCCACTATGAGCCTCTGGCTGTTATACAAAAGTAAGGCGCAGTCATTGTTGACTACAAATAACCATATTTAAGCCACTTTTCTCTTTCATGCAGCCCATCAGAAGAAGAGAAGGGGCATTAATCTTAGATGGAAGTCTCAGCAGAAATGGTCAGCAGTATGCTTTGGTTCACCTGAAAAGCAAAGGGCTTCAAATAAAACAGTGATGAGTTACCTGCTTTGTTAGAACCCATTTTTGATAATGAAACCTTTCTGTTTTCCTGCTTTCTATTTCTCATCAGCGCCATGCAGCATTTCATAGGCAGTTAGCTTGCAGTGTATAAGCGTGGACCCCAAAATTGAAAGCTCAGAGAAAGGCACACCCTTTGGTCAGCATAATGACCATTTACCTTTCAGTGAAATCCATGACTCATTTTTTTTTTTTTTTTTTTTTAACCAGGCACATTAAAGAACTAAATATATCTATGACACTGAGATATGTATGAAAGGCAGCTGGGAAGGACTGGTTGAACCATAGTTTCTATCTGCCTGTGGCATCTAGCAGTCTAGCAGTCCTCTCTCATTTAAACACAATGTCCAGTGAAACTCGTTTTAGACTTCAGTGGTAATTCATTCAATTCAATCGCAGTGTGGGCACTGCACATCTTGGACCATATTATCTCTTCTCGTAGTTAAGTGAAACTTCCTGTTGACAGCCAATCTTTTAAAAAATTATTTTATATTCTCTGTATATGTCCCAAAGCTCCCCAACAGATATATTTTCTGCTCCCAAATCCTGATATTTTAGAATATATTTTAAAGCTATCCCACTGGTTGTGTTAATGAAAGACTGCCAGGGCTCCTGGTTTAGGGTGAGATGCTGTGGACTGCACAGTGGAAAGATGGTTTAGGATCTCGGTTCTGATAACACAAGTGACCTTTGGCTCAGTGTCTTCCATCCCTTCCTCATTATGAGATTGACTTAAAAATCATGGCATGTGAAATGCAAGGTGCACACTTGGCATTCCCTACACTCATTCTCTGATTTTTTGTGAATATAAATTAGAGCTGAACATGATTTTGTTCAAATGTAAAGCTTACATGTACATCCACATTTAGTCACCTTACCCCAGGACCTACAGCTAAAGAGAAATACAAAACACTTTTAGAATTTGGATTATATGATGAAAGTGTAAAGTGCCTCTGTGCATGTGCAGTAACAGCAATCAGTCTGACTGAAAAGCAGTGGCAGTTCGGATTAGTTCTGTTCCTATAGCTTGGGGTAGGGTCACTCCCAGATAGATTGTGTTTCAAGTTTTTAACCTCCCTGACTTGCTGTTCTCAGAAAGTTCTCTGTGTGCCAGTCAGGCATAGCTCATATGAGCTCAACTGATTACAAACACATTTAAAAAAGGTATATATCCCATTTTTGACCACCTCAATCCTCCTGTATATGTGAAAAAAAAAATAACATATACTTTGTCTAGCAAAATATCAGAAAAGTGATGATCTTTCTCTGGAAATCCTTTTGACAAAAATATCAGAAATATGAAAATACCAGGAAAATAACAGAAATTCTCAGGAAAATATGGAAAAATAGGAAAATAGCACTTTTCTAGGGCTGGACATAATTTTACTTCATGAAGACTGGCTTTTAATGCAGCTGAGGATTTATTGCTGAGATATGAGTTTTTGGAAATTGCTTGGAAAATGGAATTGACAGTGCCTCCTCTTTTCACTATATTGCATATTGGATACACTTTTTCCTTTTCATTTCTTATTAATCTGGAATAAATACAGCTGGATTGTAACTGCTGCAAAACATGCTGAAAAACTCACTAAGACATCAATTTCTAAAGAAGAGCAGGGTCAGAAACACCTGTCCATGGCCAATGGACCTGGTGGTACAGAGTCTTTAAAAGATTGTTCTGGTTTCTATCAGCATGATCTTGAAGTGATTTGGCAAGCAGTGCCTCAGAAAAAAAGACAGGGAAGTATAAGGAAAGGGGAGAGAAACGAGTAGGAAGTAGTTTTAGGATAAAGTCTACCAATCCTGAAAGGAGTGCGGCAAAGTTTCCTTGAAATTTCTCTGTCGGAGAACCGGAGGCCTGGTTTGGAGAAGTTACTGCTGAGCCACGTTTACTTGTGTCTTTAGGAGGGGGCTGGAGAGCAGTAGCGTGCTCTGTTCCAGCCAGCTATCCATGTGGCACCGCTGCTCTTGCTGCAATAGGATTCTTTCATCATTACGTTTCTTCTCTGGGGCTCCACGGACGGTTCAGCTCTCAGAAAGTTAGCTCTCAGAAAAAAAAAAAAAAGAGAAAAAAAAAAGAGAGAGAGAGAGAGAGAAAAGCCTCCTTCTGCCCTCCTCCCAGTAGTCTGAACATGAAATATGAAATAATATGTGGCAGTAGCCTCACTTCCCATTGAGAAGCTGAGAGTGTTGCTTTAAATTAACCTACGAGCAGTCTCTGGGATTTCCATGCTGGCTAATAGGGGAAAAGCTGGAGGAAATCTCATATGATTTTTTTTTATTTTTTTTTTTAAATTTTTTTTTTCCTCTTCCATGTGGTAGGAGGATTTGTGGACAGAAATCACATCCTGAAAACCTCCTGTGCTGTCTCCGTGGGTGGGAATGGCTGGCTTGTCCTTTGCTGACATAAGAGTTGCTGGTGGGCATGCAGGTTGACCCCAGCCATTCCTGCTCATTCCTGGGGCTGTGGTGATGTCTGAGAAGGGCCAGCCTGTGCTTCATCCTGTGTCACGTCACAGGACTACAAGCAAGGCCATGCCTTAATCTGTGCATATGCAAGACAAGCTATTCACAAACAATAAAGCAGTGAAAAATGTATTGTTTCTCTATGTAATACAGCTTGATAAAAATCTTTAATGAACATGTTCAGAATTAGCTGTATCATGAACAAGCAGACGACAATTTTTCATACAGCAGTGACATACATGTGGAGCAGCTGTCTTCCTAAGATTTTTCTATTCCTCTTAATTTAGTGAATTAAACATTCACTAGCATTAGCTCATTAATGACTGATGGTTATGTGTTTGCTTTGCACTTAGCTACTTAAACACAGCCGGAAGATTCTAAGATAATAAAAAACAGGCTACAGAAAGTCTTTGCAGGTGACCAAATTAAAAATCTTAGGTTCTTAAACCAATTAAGATCTAAAGTTTATTCAATTCATCTAAAAAAGTGGATTTTAAAATGATTTTTCCAAAATATGTTAGATTTATGCATGACAATAGGAATAATTGGCAGAACATGTTATTACTGTAGGTATCCATCTAAGCTAGCTGTATAAGTGTTATGAATATTACTGCTTTTTGTCAGCTAGTCAGTATGGAGGTTCTCTGTTATGAGGATAGGTAAACCAGTTTAAATAAATATCAATCTTTGGGGGAAAAACAAGAACCTTACCATTTCTTCAATATCTAAATATCCTGCTCTCTATCTGATCCTGTTCCTTTCCAGGTGGTATCCGTATCTCTGTATTTACAGCGTTAAGTATTGCAGGTTTTGTGAATTTTAAAGATCCGCTACTCTCTGAAGGACAAATGCTCTTCCTACTTATGGTACAGTTACATCACATCAGACTGAACTGGTCTGACATCTCAACAACTGTCCCAAAAGCCGTTTCCATCCCCACATAGTCCTGTCTGCATAGTCCTACTTTTCCTAGTCTGAGCTCTCCTCTAAGTCTTTGGTGAACCAACCCAGTTTACTAAACCAGCTGAAACACACTGTATGTGTATATATATGTATATAATTTGTTTTGTTTTCTGGAAGTTTAATAAGCTGAATTAACTCAGAAGGAAGTCAGACAAGCTTTGAACTGAAAAACTGTCCCTTTCAAGCTCTAAGTTCTCAACTTCAATCAGTCCATCATGTAAATGTGCATCCTTTTCACATTGCCTAATTTGCACTTACAAAAATTGGACTAACAAGTTACTAAACCATAGTCTGGGATCTCTTATTAGTACCACTACTTCCTTACAAACTTTCTCCATTTTATTTCACATATCCAAATCTGCTACTGAATTTGTCACCTTTCTATCCCATTGCTACTTCTGTTGTATTAAAATTTACCACAGCTGACCTATACTATAAAGTAATAAGAAAAAAAGTTATCAAGCAATTTTCCATTTCATTCTCTCCAAACATGGCATCTCTCATCCATTCTTTCCAGGTCATTGGAAAATTTCTCTTGCTCATTGTTCACCAGATTTCAGTCTGGTTTTCTTTCAAATTCTCATACACATAGACAGCCAGTTGCAAGGAAGCAAATTAACCAATGACATACGTTATTTTGTGGTGGACTTTGAATGAAACAGGTTACCGTTTGTCTAAGAGTTTCTTAAGCAAGTTTCCATAGCTCTGATTTTTACTTATTGCACCTTCAGCTTCACTTTGAATGCAAAAATGCTAGCACAGAAGGAAGCCAAAACACTCTTTTCTGCCTGGGTTCCTACTGTTCAGGAGCTAGGCAGTCCCTGAGTTTATTAGCTGCTGCTGGCTCATCCATTAGGTGCTGGAAAATGACATGGCTGCTAAATAGTAAAATCACCAGTGCTCAAGTGAAGTGCCCATTATACTGCAGGTATGAATCCTCATCTATCTTTTTCTCAGTAGTACATCTATCCTACTCTTCGGCCTCTTACTATTCAGTGATTGTACTATGAGGTTTATATGAGGCCAGATTAAGCAGAGATGCAGGAACAAAGATCTAGAAAGCCTTTAGACTATTGATTAAACAGAACTCTGTGCTCTTACAATATAATCCAAATTTTGTTTCAAGGCTTCCCTGAACTCTTCATGCAATAAGGTATCTATGTGAACTGCGTCATCACAGATCACATGCTCTCACAGATAGAACTATACTTTTTATAGATGCAAGTATCTATCCTGTTGAAGATACAAGGTGAGCACTAAGTCTGAGGTTCAGATTGCCAGCTTATAAATCTGCACTACAGATATCTGCATTAGCAGTAGTCCTATGAGATTCATTTAGATAAACATAGGATCTAAGGATACAGCTCATCTCATAGAATCATAGAATCTGGCCTATTTTAGACTCTTATTTTTTGGATGTGATGAACTGCATGCTGAAAGTATGTATTTTTGTTCTTGACCTTAAAGGGAACATGATGGGGGGTTGCTGTGGGAGTGGTTAGTTCAGCTACTTTAGGTCTACATTTGCTCAGATAAATCCCACCGTACTTGGGTTAAAAATGTTCCTTTCACACATTACTTTAAATTCACTGCAAAAAGATGCAGAATTCTAGCAGAAACAGCTCCTGTTACATTTTTCTAAGTAGTCCTCAATCTTCTTTGATTAGGCACTTAGGTAAGACTAGGAAAGGTTATTTTATGCTTTTGGAACCAATGAGACGTGGCTTGTATTCCTGGGTTGCTGCAGACTTCCTGACTAGGTCTGTAGCCCCAGATACCTCAGCTCCCATGAGCTACACTTTTTTTCATTTGTATTGCTGGCTGTAGCTTCTACATAACAGCCAGCTGCTACTGGGATGAACACGAGTGCCTTTTTGATTCACCTCACAGTGCTGTCCCAAGTAATTGAAGGAAGGACTTGGTTCACATGAAGGCATTAAGAGGTCTTAAACATATTCCTTGCTCAGGGAGTTCTTCTATCTGAGCTGATGACTTGCTGATGACAAGTCATCAGCATGGCTTGTCTTTGGAGATAATGGATGATGTCTATATCTATTCTTGAAAATTGAACCGCCACATAGCGTGCATCCTTGGTCATTAAAGCCTTCAGTCCTTTCTGCTCTGATATGGAGACATTAATATACCTTACCTCAGAAGGAAGGAGTTTTGTGCACAAAGTCTTGACTGTGGAATTCATTCTCTGGGAGTAGATATAACCCTTTCTTCTATGTTTCTTGTGAGTCAAACATATTCAGTCCTCTAGACATCTGTTTTTTAACTTCCATGTTACACAGCAGTAAACAGGCCTATTATACAACTTCAACAGTGATCAGGGTGACTAAGGAAACTGAAGAGATGTTTATGAAGTGCTTTTCATCCTGGACATTTTTGTCTGTGTTTGACTGGCAGACCCCAAATTCATATCGTGCTTGAAGAGATGGTCAGCAGATAGGGCACTGGATATAGGCACTGAATCTCCTTTTACTTCCTGCATGGTCTTGAATGTAACATTTCCATTAATTCACAAAGGAACTTGAGTGTGACCGTTCTGACTGTAGCTATGTCTAGCATTCACAGCAATTGGGCACCTACCTGATTTTCCTCCTTGAGCATGCAGAAGCCTAGGGCTGTCTATATGTGTGAACTAAACAAGGCCAGGATGTGGACTTGAGCATTTGGCCAATGCATCTTCCAGACAAAGCCAGGCACAGTTTGAAGATAATACAGGTCAGGATCTATTTGTAATGAAAAATATGCATGGGGCATCTCTCTTTTTGAGGTAAGTGATGAAAGGGAAGATTGCTTGGTTGTATTGGTAAGAGTTCTGGTGTGCCTCTTGCCCACAGGCCCAAATGATAGACCTTGCTCATTACATCTACTAATACAGGTGTTGGTACAGACAACTAGTAGTAAACGTAGGACACAGTGATATGTCCTAAACCCTGCCTCTCTTCCAAAATTAGGCAAATGCTGTTCTGTCTTAATTGGAAGCCTGTGAGAAACTGGGATTTCCCAGTTTCCAAGAACCCAAAGCTGCTGCCTGTATGAAGAGGCATTAGTCATCTTTAGCATCATTTCATCATTCTTTCATGCAGAATTCCATGAGCAATCACTGAAGCAGATACCAGAACCAAGTACTTGGCTGGGTCATACCATTCCATAATTTGAGTTTTGCACTCCTGCATTTTTAAGTGAATGTGACTGTTGGGCTTTGAACTGAGCCAATACTAGTGCAAATTGTGGAGATAAGGTGATCTAGATGTAACCTCTTCAGTTTGGGTCCATCTGACAATTAAATGCAGGTAAGTATGTGCATGAAACCCAATGAAAATCTGTGTACTGAATCTCTAAGATCAGCTGAGTGTGTAAGAGGTGCAGTAGCTGTACCTTTGGCACCTAAATTACTTTTATTTGGAGAAAACTTGGTGACATAAGGATGCTTATGTGCTTGTTCACCTGGGCAACCTTTTTCTGGGTCTCTAGGATATGCATACTTAGTATGTATTTTAAGAGTTTTGATGGATTTCAGATTTCATTTCCTTGTGTCTCAGTTCTTCAAGCAGCAGCCAGTCTTTGCCCTATAGCCACACTGTGAGAATAAATTAAAGTTGTTATGAAGCACTGAGCCACTTTGTGAATTTGAGAACATTTGTGCTACCAGAAATTAGTTTATGAAAGGTAAGTACATATGTTTGCATACTTCAGACTGTATAAAACCTGCAAATATGCAAAACATAAGCAATATATTTAGGATATAAAATAATACTTGCCTTGGCCTTCATTCCATAAACTCTTACCTTTTGGAAAAATCCTTCTCACTGAAAGTTCTAGGTTCCTCAAAAAGTTTGAAAAAGTTTTTCCTAAATAAGATTAATTATGGAAAATTAAGGTAATGCACCACTGAGGCCCAAGGAATGGGGGTAAGACATCAGTCTTGTGAGATAAAATGGTAAAACAACCTAAGGGATGATTTTCTCCAGTTTTTAGTTTACTCATGCCATAGAATGAGAAGTTACCTATTTAACTAAGAAAGTGTAATTTGTTCTCCTACAACAAATTCTTTACAAGGGAGTTTTCTGTCTATTGAGTTATTTTTACATGAAATGCTTTTCTTGTATACATACCACATGTCTACATGTATATGTACATGCAAACACACACACATGCACATCACAGGGTATCCTCAGCTTATCTACCTATAAATATAGGAAAAATCCTCTTAAATACAAAAAATAGAGGAACCTGTTAGGAACACAAACTGCTTTCTGAATATAATAATGTTCAAGCTATCTAGTTTTCAGTAGATCATTACAAAGAAGTTCAAAGAGAGTTATAGTACTGAAACATATATCTAAGGTATGGAATCTATTTTTGCTGTGCAGAAGAGTTGATCAGTCACGGAGGGAGTAAAAAGGAGGAGAAACTCTAGAAATACATGTCTCTAGAAATGTTGCACCACATTATTAGCTGATTTAGCTTCAATTCTCTCAGCAGAGCTGCATCCATTTGCCCAAGTCAAATCTCAGACCCAGACTCACTTCCACAGCAGCTCTTTGAATCCCTGCCAAAGCGAGGTATAACTTAAACCAGAAACAGATGTGGATGACTGTAGTTGAGCTGCAGAATATATATAGGTTCCATACGTGTTAATTTTCCATGTATTTGTAAGAGGGCTGCTGAAATAACTTTAGAATCTTGTAGCTAATGGACCCTGAATGGTGAGAAAGACTTCTTCTTTGTTTGCTGCAAATTATCTTTCGTTTCCGCCTTCCCTGTTTAGATTGCACTACATTTATTTTGAATTGTTTTCAGCCTTTTCTGCTAAGCATTATGGGAGCCCACGCTTAAGTGATTGCAAATGTTTCTGTGGTAATCATTTCCATTAGGGATGCCAGCTGGATCGTCTGCTATTAACTAGCTGAAACGTCTATCCTTTGCTTTTCAGAAAAATAAAGCCAGAGGGGGAAAAATATTCTTCGTTTGTATAAGTACAGTCCTGAAAATGTAGGGTGCAGGTATATAGGAATATATAAAGTGAACATTCCTTGAAGCAGAGATATGCCACAGGAGAAATTCTTTTTCAGCGTACTGTGGTTTTGGAAGGCGGACCGAAAGAAAAATGAGAGGTTTCCAGAAAAAACAGGGTTATGGGCCAAACTAAGCAAAATACTTAAAGTGAGCAAAGCAAAGCAAGAGTCCGTTAACAGTTTGTAGCAAGAGACTGTATTTTCTTTTCCAACCTCCTACCCCAGGAACTTTGTCTTGACATCAAACAAAAAACAATGGGAATAAACAGATTGCTGTGGGTGTATTGATTATGCAAAAAAATAGGATACTCCAAAGCTAAAATAATGTCTGCCTTTGGACATTT
The DNA here is from genome assembly GCF_964211825.1 of Aythya ferina. Taxonomy (NCBI): domain Eukaryota; kingdom Metazoa; phylum Chordata; class Aves; order Anseriformes; family Anatidae; genus Aythya; species Aythya ferina. Next base: position 25,933,959 of record NC_140297.1, on the reverse strand, counting down.
ATTTTTATATATTTTTTATTTTTTAATGGACTATTTACTTCTGATAAACTTGCAAATCAAGGCTAGATCACTGTACGTTGTCTTGCCTTAGCTCTGCAACCTGATTAGGCATTTGGCCTGTTTATTGAAGCACTATTAGATAGTTTTCTTTGTTGTTGTTTTCTGTTTTTTTTTTGTTTTGTTTTGTTATGTTTTGTTTTTCAGAAGAAAGGACCTTTGTCTACTAATGGCAGTTACATTTACCGTTTAGATTGCAAGACTGAAAAGATGAATATTTAAGGAAGATTCAGAGGCTCTATCTCTCTCTCTCTCTTTTTTTTTTTTTTATTTATTTTTTTTTCCCCCTGTGATGTTCGTGCAGTCTGAAATGAAGGTGGAGAAAGAGAGTTCAGCTTTCCCATTGCAATAATTTCCATAGCTCCTTTCATGCTGAGTAAGTCCTCACAGTCCACAGTGGGCTCTGCATCCCTGCTTTAATACTAAAATTTTGAGCGGCGTATCTGTCAAATTCTTTATTCCATTTCTCCTCACCTTTGCAGAACAGTTCTGCAGTGGCCACCAAATGGTCACAAAAGCTTCTGACTCAAATTTCCAGCCTCTGAAGTTACTCACTGATATTTTAAGTTGAGAGTTACTTACCAGGCAGAGTTCCAGCACAGGGCCCATCTGCCACGTATGTCCCATCTCTGCGTGGGTCATAGGAATGTGAAGAAGTTGTGTTGGCTCCCTGCGCTTGTGGGAGTGTAACAGTGTCACTGGTGGCTTGCAGGCTGGTTTTGCATCAGAAAACAGCATTAATCTCTAATCTTTTTATTATTATTATTATTTTATTATTATTTATTATTTTTTTTTTTTTATTTTTCAAAAGAAAAGGGAATGCCTCAGTTTCAGCAAAGTCACCTGAAGAATGTAGCGTTCTGCAGAGATGACATGTAGAATGTGTGCTGTGGAAAGCCTGAGATAGTTCTGATTCTTGTTGGACTGTTCAAAGCAATAGCTAATAAGATAGTGAGGCTGAGTACCTTCCCAACTTTAAAAGCTACTGAGGAGCACATCTCTGTGTAGCAAACCATCCTTACTGCATTTCAATGTTAGGGGTGTCTTATTCACCAAAATGAGGAAAATTATATCAGACAATGGACTTTATTCAGATAAAGTGAGAAGAAGCAATATGTTATGCACCTGGAGATGACTAGATGACAACTTTCCAATGGAGAAAGTATGCGACAGCAGCATTGTCCATGTCATTTTCCACAGTTTAGAAAATACCACCCATAAAGAAGATATTTGTCAGAACTCTAAGACTAGAAATAGGCCTTACTTGTGACCAGTCTCACCCTGGCACCTCCACCATCATCTATGGGCCCAGGAGCTCAGTCTGGGACCATCAGTCCTTTCATGAGTTGTGTTGTAGGTACACTGGTCTCCAGCCCTCTTTCAGGCACTGCCTCCTGCATGGATATGGGCCCTATGCCATAGGAATTTATGTTATGCATGGACTTCGGACCCACAAATTAATTTTGTCTTCATCTCTGTCTCCTGTTGCTGGTGACTGGACTTCCCAGAAGGCCCCTAGACCTGGTTCCTTGATCACTGTGCCTCTGAGCCTCAATGGATCCCATTACCAGCACCTGGCTTTGTCTGCTGTGTCACAGTCATCCAGTCACACCTTTCTGGAAACATTTATTAAACTATCTTTAAATAATTTCTAATGTATATTTGAATGTGGAAGAAAAAAGTGAAAGAAACCAGGGTGACAAGTTTGTGGCAGGTTTCAGGGCTGAACCCAGAAGTGGTACTGTATCTCAAAATATTTTACTTCAGTTGGATAAGAGAGAGGAGGTTTCTGTAAACAGGTGAAGTTGTCGTATGTAGAGAAAGAAAAAATTCATTTGCACAGGTACCACATCTCAGATAAAGTATAGAAATGGACATGCACACTAAAGATTCCTGCAGCACCCAAAATTGGAAGGAAATCATCCTTTGTGTTCTGGTGAAATTCAGCACCATGCAACTCTCATGAATTAAATTGCACTGTATTTCTGCTTGTTATGGAACCTGTATCATCCCATTACACATGTCCCTATATTTTGTGCAATTAACATCAGTATCCTACTTCAGTGAGAAATACAGAAAGTCCTAAAGAATCCAAGTAAGTCAGAGAAATGTCACTAGAGCTATTTATCACCTTGGTAATCACTAGACTGTTTTAAAATCATTGAAAAAACTATATAAGATTTTTTTTTAATTATTATTATTATTTTTTTAACAGTGAAAATGCTTACTATTTGGTTTCTCAGTATGCATTCTGGCTGATTATATGAAAAATAAGTTAAAGAAACAGGTATCTGGGTGAGTTGATTTTCCTTACCAACCTTCAGCTGATCACCAAAGAGATCAGTATGTTTGGATGACAACAGGAAAGTTGCATGGAAAATTATTAAGCTGGTGTCAGTAGGATTGAAATGACAGGCCCTCACGTGCCATCAGCTACATATACCTATATCACCTGAGGCCTTCACAGCTTCAGAGTGAGTCTGCCTTCAGAGCAAATCTAAAGAATCTGTAAGGATGAATCCTTTGCATTTGTAAGGGTTCACTCAAGGCAAACCTCTATCTGTACAGAAATAAAACTTCACGATGCTTCACAGCACACTTGGCTCCCCAGTCCCTCAGTCACAAGTGGCTTCACCTTAAGAATTAATGGTCTCGTTCAGCCTCTAGCTGAGAAAAGTAAATATAAATATGGGACCCCCAAGCCCCTCCCATTTGGTAACCATAAAAGCAGCAGTCACATGTTAGAGCTGGAATTTGTGCAAGGCCTTTCTCATTAACCTAGAAATTGTAGCCAACTGAATGCCACAGCTTCAATGTATAAACAAAATGCTATGGAAAGAATGACCACGTTACAGGCTGCCTCAGTTTAGCTTGCTTTCTTAAAATCTTTTTTCTTTTTTTTTTTTTTTAAAACAAAAAAACAAACAAACAAAAAAAAAAAAAACAAAAAAACAAAATATTTCTTCTGTAAGTTGTTATGCCATCGTTACTTTCTCTTTTAACTTAAGGAAAGAGGAAGAAAAATATTTCAGCTGCTTTTATTAGTGTTACTATCGGTGTACACCAAAGGGAAAAAGGCCAAGCTAGAAAACATAAGACAACATTTTAGCCCAGCAGCTGAAGGGTCAACTATGTATTGGCTGTAGCCAAGTTCAGGCCTCCTCAGACAAACTGCATCTGCAGGAAAGCAGAGCAAGTGTGACCAGTCTGCCACCCTCCAAGGGCCCTGACCGCATTTTGTCTCCAGTCTGCAGCTTTCTTTTTTGGCAAATGTAACTTATTACAGAGTCTCAGCCCTGCAAGGCCTACTCCAGTGATGACCTTGGTGTCAGTGCTGCAAGCAGAGTGCGGGGACCTCTCCGCTCGGCTGGCTGGGACCATGCCAGAGGAGGAGGCCCTCAGAGGACAACTGGGCTCTTGACCCCATGACCAGGAGAGGGGCCAGGCAGGTGGGAGTTAATAGGGGCTGAAGCAGATTTTCCACATTCAAAGGCAGGGCTGCACTGCTGGCTTGTATTTAGACAGAATAAGGGGTTTCCAGAGGCCTGGAAACAAATTGGCCTATGTCTCCTTCTTTTCACGAAGGGGCTATGATATACAGGTTTTCAAACAACTCTGTTCAGCTCAGATGGCAAGCCTGGAAGATGAAACTGTACAATACTTTTCTCAACTGCAGACCTTCAAAAAGCAGATTTTTATTAAAATCATGTTTAAGATGTAGAGTGCTTTTACACCTGACTCCATCCCTTTGGAAAATGCCTTCCCCTTCTCCTGCAGGCAGACTGCAGCACAGGTTTGGTATATAGCTGAGAAATTAAACCCTATGGATCTCACGGAAGACCTTGTGGGCTTGGGTTTTAGTATTTATCTTCTGAAGTCATCAGGTGATAAACCCACTGTACAAGTCTTTATGCAAAAAGCAATATGAATCATTCTAGAACTGCACTACACTTTACCAAACCCAACCTTACCGAACCCTGCTGTGTTTGTGTATTGAAACTGTGTTTTAAATTAACTGGATGTAAAGTAGTTAGGAAATTTGCTATACTGTTAAACTAAGTCTCCAGCTTCATGGAGCTAAAAACTTGATTTTGCATAAAGTGAAATATGATTTCCTGACATTCTTTTACTGTTATGGAAATGATACCTAGAAGAAGTTTATAGTTATATTATGAATACTTAGGAACAGGTGACATAAATTGATGTAAAGACAGAAATTTTAGCTTGTGAATTCATGTTGCTTTTTTTTTTTTTTTTAAGTAGAAATGGTTTTATCTTGTAAGAATGTGAGTGAATATATTTTTTGTTTGGATGATGTCTGTTCAAAAAAAACAAAACAAAACAAAATCCAGAAAATCTTGTGTATATGTTTTACCTACATCAGTGAATAATATATAAAATACACTGCGAAAATTAAGCTAAAGAATTGTACTAAAGTCACACAATCTGAAACTAACATGTCAATAAAATCCAGACAATGAGGGCTACATAGGAAACCTGTACAGCCCCTGCTGTATATTAAGTACAATGAATGGATATGTGAACAATTTCTTTTTATGTTTTTAAGGTGAATTGATAAATACCTTTTATTAACATCTGCTGTATAATATGTTCGTAATTCCTCATGAAATCATTAAAAGTATTCAAACATTTAATTTATGCTTCAAAAATATTTAATTATAGAACAAATCATATTATTATGAGATGCTAAAAACAAAGTTGGGAATGACTGAAGAGAAATGTTCACAAAATGGCCAAAGTATGGTGTACTTGAGGAACTGATATCCTTTAACCAATAGGTTAGTTTTTAAGGCATGTGATTGTGGGGTGACTGACAAAGTCTTGCTCTGCCTGAGAATTTCATTCCTCTTGGGAGAGTCACTTTTTAGAAAAATTGAAAAATAGAAAATAGAAAAAATAGAAAAATTTCCACGTTTATGGTTTATTCTTATAAGGTCCTTCAGTCTGGATACTTGTTAATCAGAGACCTGATTCAGAAACCAAATGTCTACCCTTCATTTTCTCTCCCTACCACAATATTAGAAAGCCACTTGCTATATGCAAGTGGAGATGGAAATGTTGCACCATTAGACGGGGAAAGAAAAGGACAGGGAGGATTCCCAGATGTGGAGAATCATCCTACAATATAACATCTTGCACTCTGCATCCAAAGGATAAAGGATCCTTCGCTCCACTCAGCCCAACCTGTTCCAGGTTTGGGGCTTTATTCTATCATTTTCAGACTCAAAGAGCTCACATATTTCTTTCATATGGTGCTCCCCAACAGAAGGAATCCCAGTCCCAGAGGACAGCAGAGATGGTCAGTCATTGCCTTCAGTTGGAGGTGGGCCATGGCTTGTGTTTAGTCTATCTGACTCAGCACTGAATGCTCAGAAGTCCAGTTACAGCACTGGCCCAGTGAAGAAAGAAGACAGTTTGGGCTGATAGAGACATAAACACTCAAAACCAAAATCCCTATACCCCAGGAACTTTCAGCATGTCATATAAGAGATCAGAAGTATATCTACATGAATGTACTCCTTTTCATGGGTTAAACTTGCATAATACTAATTTTCATTACTTTTTTGTTAGTTGCAGGCACTGATCTGCCCCAGAACAGAACTGTTCTTCAGAACATCAGAGACCAGCAGATATTTTAAATCTTATGCTTAATGGAACATATAGCTCTAAACCTATCTGATTACCCAAATGTAATATTTCAGGAAGGTAATCTAAATATGACAATATTAATTGTGCAGTAAGTTTAAAATATATGGATGAGTTGAGCAGAATACTATTGAATAGTTGAGCAGAATACTAGAATACTAGTTGAGCAGAAGTTCTGCTGAATTTGGAAGTTAAGAATTTTTCTACATGGAAGTGGAAATAAAGTGGGAAGGTACTAGAGTCTGTCCTGGTCTGCTGAAAACACTACATCCTAAGCATAAGTGGATGAGTGTCTTCCATGGTAGTTAATAAACAATTTGGCTTTGCAGGACTAAGTTACAGAAATATGTCAGTTGTGTTTCCTCCCTGCTAATAGCATCTGGTTCCTCAAGTGATATAAAATCAAGCACTACAGTTAAAGATCAAACCTTAGATTTGGCAGTAAGCTGCAACCAAAGGAATTTAAACATCTTAAACAGAATTGCTCAGTGCTGTCATTTAGGACTCAAGGTAACAGATTTCCTTGCACTGTTCCTTACAAGTCTCTTCAGGGTATGAACAATTTCTGTGAAATCTGTGATGTATATCAACTGCATCCTTGAATGATCTCTTCAGAGCTAACATGGTATTAGATCTCCATTCAGTTGTGGAGCTCAAGGACTCCATTACACAGCAACAGTTAAACGCCTGGGTTGAAAGCCTGGGCCCTACTGAAGCCAGTCGTTTACCCTGTGTCTTTGACTCACTGAATATAACTTCTTCTAGTCTGATCCTTGTCTCTTAACACTTTATGGGGAAGGAGAATAACTTCCCTGAGCATCAGTAGAACGGAGAGAAAAATGCTTTCCTGCTTATGTAAAAATTCGCCCCACACTAGCATGTCAGGTAAAAGGTGGATGCGCTGCAGTGATTCTTTGACACTTTAATTCTTTTACACAATTTCTTAAACTAAGAAGGATTAAGCAGTATTTTCTTTCTGTTCCCTTCCTAATGATATTTTAACTTCCTAGTTATTTTTAACTACACTCCAGGGTGGGTTAGAGGTCTCAGAAATATTAAGCTCTTAAAAGTTTAATGTAAACAAGATGCTGAAGAGAGAGACCTGAATTAAAACTTCTACATCCTGCTCTGGGAGAGCAACAATGGGAGCACAGTCATATCACTTGACACCATGTAGTTAGCAGAGATGGAGAAAATCAGGGTCCGTTTACTTTGCTGCTCATGAAATGGCTTGGGTTTTCTTCTTATTTCTGTTTTATTTGCTTATTTGTTTTAAGTAACTGAACTGCAATTTAAGCCTGTTCCCAGAAGGCCAGAATCTGGCCTAGGTTTGAGCCAGCTCTGTAGCTCACACTTCATGGGGATTCTCCATCTGCACGAAATCTCATGGAAGCTGACTCTGCAACAGCCTTTTTGACCACTTTGGCTGGGCAAGACTGAACCAGAGATGGAGCCCAAATCTAGTTCTCTGATCTCTGCTATCATGCTGTAATTACTAATGCCTTTTATCTTTCTCACTGAACAGGTACAATGCTGGAAAGCAGTAAGCTAGGATTTTTTTTTTTTTGTATCCCAAAGTTTTTAAGTCTCCAGTGAGGAAAACCAGGTAGTGTGAACAGATGCATTGCTAACAATGGGTTATTATGAGGGAACACTAAAAGTGGTTTGAGGAAATATTACATCAGTGAATCAAAATATCTGTTAAAAAAAATTACTGGCATAAACAATCTGGCTGAGTGCTGTGGTAAGTATCCAACATATTTTTGATAAGAAACTAATAAGCTATATTTCTTATCAGTTTGCTTTACTCTGAACACTTCCTTCCCACATAGAGAGTTTTGGTTCTTAAATCTTTTTGTATTTGGCTGCTTGAACCTGTTGCCTTAAAATATTCTCTTAATTTAGGCCTATATTTGTTTTATCTATTTGTATTATAAATTGGATAAACTGTTTCAGAAAGACTGGTTAGGTGGTAGCTTGCCTGTGCTAAGCTTTACGCACACAAACATACCATCCTGTTTTCCGGTCTGAACTGTAGATGCTTTTAAGCACTTACTTCAGGAGAGGCTTGAGTGAGGTTATGCAGATCCCACAGCATCACCAAGTCCAACAAAAATACTTCAGGCTGAATGAACCAGTCATTGACATGATGGGCTTTTTAAGCTATCCACACAGAGCTCTAACCACATAAGAGATGAGAAACCACCAACATAGCTACCTGTGGAGTTCATTAAGGAGCCAGATGTTGTTTCAGAAAAATAAATACTTCCTCCAGCCTGGCATCTAAGCTCTCCAGATCTCTTTCAGAAGAGGGGTGTTAATGCAGTAGAGCTGGGCTGCAAACAGGTATGATCCTGCCTTGCCACTTCAGCCGCTTCATGCCTCTGTGATTTTTACATTAGAATGAGCATTAGAGGTGCAGGTGTTAAGTTCATATTAGTGTTCAGCACATACACAAGGGTCTTTGTACAGAGTAATTAGACATCAGAGGGCCTTCTGCATACATCTAATTTCAGATTTCATGCAATCACAGAATTTATATAGTAAATAATGTGTGAACTACTCAGATCTCTACATTCTGGAAAATGGGATACTGCCTTTTTTCCCCACACCAGAAGTTCATATTGAGGTGATTCAACAGGGCACTTAGGACAGGCAAGAGAGATGACAACATCAATCATCAGCTGAGGGAAGTCTGTAATGGCCTTCATTTTCTAGATGATCCAGCAGTCATCTGTATGGTTGTGTTTATGATTTCTTTGAACTTTTCCAAAATATTTGAAAAGTATTGTCTGGATACCTTAATGTTCACATTTAAATGTCCATATCAGACTGCTCCTGTCTATATAAAGCATGACGTGCAGGAAAAGCTCACTTATGTCTTTCATTCTTTGAATTCTGGTATTTATCTCTCCTTATTGCTCCTAACACAAGCTTTTAATGATTGCTTTAAAATCTCTGTATTTTCCATGGTTTTTTTTCCACATATTTTGACATCTCAGATCAAGTATGGACCATTCTTAATCACTGTACGACAGCAGGTCTGATACTTCAGAGGATGGTTTTTACATCAGACTCTTAGCAGGCTTTTCCTTTCAGTCCCTATTGTCCTCATTTCCATCATGTCTGTGATACAGCCATGGCTGAGATCCCCTGCCGCAAAGTGCTATATAGGAGTGCAGAACTGGCAAGCTGGGCTTCGAGAAACAGTCGAACAACATTAACTAAAGTCATCTAGGAGGGCTTCTGAGGCAGGCACACAGTGGCCCTGATATCATTCCTAATGAATAGCACTGGGCCAAACTATGTGCATATAAAGCACAGGGAATATTGTCTTCTAACACAATATGGCTTTAACTATGAACCAAATAAGCTAAAACATGTTTATCACAGGATAGGTACTCCACCTTAAGCACTGCATCAATTTAACACCAACTACACAGTTAAATAGGTGCAAAAGGGCACATCAAGAAAATATTTTCTTTCATCAATATTTTGGCACTTTTAGGAGCTGAGCAAACAAATTGGGAAACCATGTTTGTGCTGTTATCCCTACAGGGAGAGCACATATGCACGTAGTCACTGTGGACCAGCTAATTCACTGGTTGGCCTTGCTGATGCAGTGATAAATTATTCCTGGAACAGGTTTTCATAGTTCACAGAATTGCAAATACATATAAGTGTTTAAAGGTGAGTGATTTTAGATACACTCTACTAAAAAACTACCTAATGGACTCAAACCCAGGTAAGGTATCATACATATGACTCGGATTGCCTCTCCAAACATCTAGACAAACATTACAGCATGAGTTTTCCTATGTGCTGGGTACTTAGAATGTGAACATTGTGGTACCAAAGCTAACTAAAAGTGAGATTTATGCCTACATTGGAGTTGCAACATCGTAACTGAATTAATTCTAGTACTGTGTCTGTTATGCTTTGATTCCCAAGTTAACTCACATATTTGTACATGGAATTGCAGTACATGGTGTGGATATACCCTCAGTATCCCTGTGCCTCAGTTGTTTTCCAATTCACAGAAATCTTCCTGGACAGTGAGCCTATCGATACAGAGGTAGTAAGTTGGTGGTTTCCTAAATGGAATTAGGTATTTTGTTTTAAACAGTGAGGTTTTAAGTGTGTTATATCACCTTTCAAGTCTGACTGAGGTCTGAGGGACAGAAGGGCAGAAATAAGTAGGCATTTGGGAAGAGCTTTCTGCCTTGAATGACTTTTAGTATGCATGTTTCACTTCTGCACTGACTGAAGAGCGCTGTGCTGGGATATGCTCCTGCTGATGTGGCACCAGAATTTCCAAATTTGTCAACTAGAAGGTATTCCTGCTACCTCCGCCTCCTTTTGCATGCTGCAGCACTACAGACGTGGCAGCTTCCTGAATGGCTTCCCAATTATACGGTATGCATACTGTATGTCCCTTGTGATGGTCAGGAGAAGAAGAGAGTCAACAATTCCAAGTTAAGAGCCACACAACACACAAAAAAAAAAAAAGGGGGATGGGGGGGAGGAGTGGGGAGTGAGGAATCGGGAATAAAAAACAAAGATTTTTTTTTTTTGATAGTTGCACAGCGTGATACACACAGACTGAGAACCACTACATCTCAGGATCTGGGACTTTTGTTCGTTTTGTTATGGTTTCTCAATAACACAATAACATAGCAGAAATTACTCTAACAGTTTGACAAAAGCTTGCAAGATCAAGTAATCTGCAAAGGGAATCTTTCAGCCTCTTTCGCCTGCCCCTTCTGAAAGGGGAGAAGCTGGGAGGCAGGGTGACTCACTCACTCCCTGGGACTTTTAATTTTAAGTGTCTAGAGCTGTTGTGAGTGAGGCCAGGCTGTGGAACACCCGGAGCCTAGCAGGGTTTTATGACCCCCTTCCACGTCATCCTGCAGCTCTCAAATCCCTGGAAGAAATATTCGGGCAGAGCAGGGGGGAAGGGAATCCTTTGCTTTTTGACCTGCAATTTTTCCTGCACTCCGTTTGCATCTTTAACCCATAAGCATACGTTTTGCCAACATTCCTTCCAAGTGCATTTCCACTTCCCATCATTTTCTGAGTGCATTTTTACATCCTGTGGGTTTGTTTGGAAAACCAAGGCAGTTAGAATTTCCCTTTTCACCATGGAAAAGGACATTTTGCCCTTCTCTGCATCTATGCTTTACCTATTGCGAGTTAAAAGTTGTTCTGTCACCTCTGAGACTTCCCAAAAGTACTTCTGTGTAAAAACCAAAGCTGGGCTAATAGCAATATTTCTGAAAATCACAAGGAAGTAATGTAAAGCTAGAGGATACTTCTCATTTCTGTGCCTTGAGCAGCATGCATTTTGTTACTAAGATAGCTAAGTAAATCACTAACAATTTGCATCTAAGCAGAACAGTGCTTGCATTTCTTTTAGAAAAACACACAGAGCAGGAGCTGCAGCAGTACTAGGAAGAGAGGTTTTAATGAACAGCAAAAGACCAAACTTCCCTGCTGCTCTCCACCCTCCCCAAAAAAATTTTCCCTGCTCCTTGCCACAACATAAACACTGTATGTGGCTTTTTTTTTTTTTTTTTTTTTTTTTTTTTTTTTTTTTTAACTTAATCCGATCTGTTTCACATAGCTGTGCAACAAAAGAGTGAAAAAATCATCTGGAAAACACATGCAGGATAGAGGCAGGGCTTCGAACAGTCTGTGCAGGGTAAGATAAAAAGAATTTCATGGAGCAGCTCTGCTAAGAGAAACCGGCTTGTTTCACTTCGTGACGTGTCAGGAGGATGCAAATGATAGACCATACTCAGGCTGAGCACAAAGCCTGGGCAAAAATCAAGGAATAGCCTTTGCTAAACTGCCCCCTGGATCTTGATGAGTAGATGTACCACAGCTCGAGATCATGCAAACTAATGAGGAAACTTTAATGATTATGAATACAAGAGCTTTAAATTAACTAGATTTTGGAAAGTAGGAGATCACCAATGTCAAATGAAAAAATGATTTTGTAAAATAAGAACTCAAGACTTTTGAGGATTTTTCTTCTTTTTCAAGACTTCGTAAATATCCATTTTGCATTACTTGAAAAGTTTTACATACTGCTTTTTAATTGTTTCTGATAGTTTAAGTGATCAGCATTTTTACTAAAACCCTTTTCTATTAAAAATGAATGAAAGGTTTTAACTAAGAACCTTTTCATTTTGTTAAAAACATTTTTTTTTTCAGTAAAACCATTCAGTCTTTAGTAAGATACATGGTTAATAAACAGTTTTATTTAATGCTTCACATAAAAAATACTGAAAAGTTTACAAGTACCCAAAGTCACAGTAAAACTTACTAATCTTCAGAGAAAAATTCTGATGTTAAAGAACTTATTTTTTCAAAAAAAAGTTTGCATGAAAAAAAAATCTGAAAAACTCTTCCCATCACTAGTAAGTACCTGCTTCACAGAATCATGGAAATGTTAACTGGCTGGGATCTGGGGTATCTGGAAGTCAGTTAATTCAACTTATTGCTTTAAACAGCACTGATGCAAACACTGTATCAGGTCAGCTCTGGCTTGCACACCTGTGAGCGTACCTCACTGACAAATTTTTTCCTCTCTGTGCTGAGATTTCTGATTAGAGCCTTCCCAAAGGATCAGGTGCAGGCATTAGGGGAATACAGAGGAAGCTAAGCTGAGTACAAGCACTGCTGGTGTCATTTGGAAGTACATTCATAAGAACATTATATGTAAACATCTATTCTGTGTTTTCTAACACTGATGAAGTCTCAGCTGTGTGTGCTCTTGGAATGCATATGAGAACAAGAGAGAGCAGGAGCAAGAGAGCAAGCTGGCACTCAGTCAACAAGGTACATAAGAGTCTTAATAAAACAGTTTTGAAGAAATGAAGACAATGGATATAAAATCTATATTTTGCCAAATTTGCTTACACTTCATTTGGGCAGAAGAAACAATAGTATTCTTTTAATGAAAAAAGACTGGGTTTAGGTATTAGAGAAAAACTTTCTACTGAGACTATTGAGACAGGTGGCAGAAATCTTTTCCTTAGAAGCCTCAGAAGTATATGAATTTGTATAGAAATATTGAACCTTGCTTGGAAATAGAAATAAATTAAGACACTTGACTTTACTACTCATTCCTACATTTCTGTTAGATTTAATAGACTCTGTTTCTTAGATTTTTAACAAGCTTGCTGTTCAAATACTAATTCCAGTGTCTACCCAAAAACCCCATTGGCAAAACCTTGGCAAGAGCTGGGAACTTTTCCTGATGATAGAAGTGTTGGTGATCAAGGACTTAAATACCTGTCAAAGAATAGTGAGTTTCAGAGTTGCCTGTTCAAAATGACTCATTACTTTTGCACGTCAAATACAATATGTATTTTCTGATAAGAAACCTGTGATATTGCTGCAAAGCTATCTGAAACTTTTCTGCCAAGTGTTACTTTGGATATGAACAAAATTCCAACATCCCTCTTTCTGTCTGGGCCAAGCTGGCTATGGCTACAGTGGTAATTAAACAGTACCTGAGTGTGTTCCCAGTCTCTATAAATGATCTATACTATCAGAATAGTTCCTGGGCTGCTTTTAGTCCATACTAATTCATGGTGTGCCAGACAAGTTGTGGTACTCTTTGTGAGTGTGCCTATTCCAGGAGTCAGTTCCCAAATCATCTTTGAATGCAGCGTAGGGTTAAAAAAATATTTACTGGCTTGGATGTGTGCCAGTACCTGGTGGCTCACCTTTGTGAACAGAGTACTTCTGGGCATGGCAGATGTACTAGACACATATAGCTATGAGTAAAATCATAAAATTATTTGTTTTAATGGCTAAAAACATGAACATTGTAAAAACAAGAAGAAGTTTGTCTCTTCTATGGCCATAATTAGAGTTTTCTTCTTTTGTGGGTTAGAGTGAATAAAATGGCAAAAACATTTTGATGTATAATTCATGTTGTAGGCAAATGTGGTCCCATCACACTTTATGGGTAAAGCTATCTCAGGTAACTTAGATAGGTAAGACATAGAATTTTGTATTTGAACCCCCTTTATTGTCCCTGGACAGTTTTAGGACATGATTCATTTTGCCTTAGTGGAGATGTTGACCAGCTCTCCATATATATAAGGGAGACAAGGTGACTAGCTCAAATGTAAGAGCATGGTTGACATAGATATCTCAGAGCTGGGGAAACCAATGAGTGGTTTGTAAGCACCACAGTATCAGATCCAAGAACTGTTTGTGACACCCACCAAACAGGGCTTGCCCCAGGCTGTCTGGTCCCATAGAATTGATCTATATATCTATGGCCTTGTACCCTCTGCTTCATCTATCCACAATTGCACTCTACAGCATGTTAGTAAAAACTACACAGATGGAAGACTGTGAATCAGCCACTTCATGTGTGTGTTAGGTTGCCTTGTCATGGTTCTTCCTGGTGCTTGGTAGTACCAGCTTGTACCTCTAAACAAAATTTTGCCGCCAGGAAAATTTCTGGCAGCAATATGAAGGGATAGATGTGAAACTGGGCACAGGCTGGGCTTGGGTGAACCAGTGAACAACGCAAGGAGTTGAAAGCTGCATATGTTTAAAACAAAAGTAGTTTAGCATCTCTGCTGATGTTCTCAGATACTCTATGGGTCTTTTGGCTAGTTGGTAGCTAATGAGTTTTTGCTGGTGCAGAAAAAAAAGATTTCAGCACCTGAAAGCCATACCTCAGAGGCTGCTCAGGTCTTACAGAAGGGTATCTCCTTCACAGGTAATATCACCTCATCTCCCCTTGTCATGGATGGGAAGCCTGAAAGGACCATGGAGGTGGACATTTTGATGTGAACATCAACGTTAGGGAAAGAAAGAATGCCTGGGTAGTGGAATGATGGGACCACTAAAAGATGTGGAATAAATACAGCCTGAATGAGTCTGAGTTCTTTGCTCTGAAAAGGTAGGGCTGGTGATGTGCCTTAAGTGTCTAAGGAGGAGATGAATCTCAGTGGTTTGCTGGCTTTTGCAGACAGCAGTTGTTAGCACTAGTAACTTCCCCACTCACCCCTCCACCCACAGAATCAAAGAATGACAGAATGGATGGAATCTTTGGAGGTCATCTGGTCCAACTCCCTTCTCAATCAGGTCACTTAGAACAGGTTGTCCAGGACTATGTTCAGATGGCTTTTGAACATCTCCGGAGCTGGACACTCCACAGACTCTCTGGGCAACCCGTGCCACTGCTCAGTCACCCTCACAGAAAAGAAGAGCTTTCTGATATTCAGGGGGAACCTCCTGTGTTTCACTTTGTTACCATTGCCTCCTGTCCTAGCACTGGGCCCCTCTGAAAAGAATCTGACTCTGTCCCCTTTACACCCTCCTTCAGATATTTATAGACATTGATGAGATCAGCCCCCTTGAGCCTGCTATTTTCTAGGCTAGAGTCCCAGATCTTTCAGCTTTTCCTCTCAAGAGAGATGCTCCAGTCCCCTCACTGCCTTCACATTGCCTTTCTTTGGACTGTCTCCAGTAGCTCCATATTTCTCTTGTACTGGGAAGGCCAGCACTGGACAGAGTACTCCAAGTGGGGCCTCACCAGTGCTGAATAAAGGGCAGGGGTCACTTCCCTCCACCTGCTGACCACAATTTGCATAATGCAGCCAAGAATACTATTAGCCTTCTTTGCTACAAGGACATATTGATGGATCACACTCAACTTGGTGTCAACCAGGACCCTCAGGTCTTATTCTGCCAGGTTTCTCTCTAATGGGGTGGCCTCCAGCATGTTGTCTGGGGTTATGCCTCCCCAGGTGCAGGACTTTGCATTTCTTGTTGCTGAATTTCATGTGGTTCCTGTCAGCCCACTTCTCCAGTCTGTTGATGATGGCAGCATGACCCTCTCGTGTAACCAGCACCCCTACCCATTTTGTGTTGTCTTCAGACTTTCTGAGGTACACTCTACTCCATCATCCAGATCATAAATGAAGACGTTAAACAGGACTGGAGCCAGAACTGACTGCTGGGTTATGCCACTAGTTACTGGCCTCCAACTAGACTTTGCACTGGTCACCTCCCCCTGGACTCAGCCATTCAGATAGTTTGCAATCCACCTCACTGGCTGTCAGTTCATGCCATACATCAACTGCTTGTCCAAGGGGATCTTATGGGAGATAGTGTCAAAGGCCTTACTAAAGTCCAGGAAGAAAATATTCACTGATGCCCCCTCATCTACCAGGCAAGTCATTGCATCATAGAAACTTATCAGGTTGGTCAGGCGTGACTTGCCTTTGATGAATCCATGCTGACTACTCCTGATGATTTTCTTCTCCTTCATGTGCCTGGTAATGCTTTTCAGGATTGGCTGCTCCACCACATTACCAGGGATCATGGAGAAACTGACAGGACTGTAATTCTCTGTGTCCTCTTTCTCACCATTTCTGAATGTAGGATTGGCATATGCCATCCTCCGGTCTTTGGACAGTTCTCCACGATACCACGATTATTGAGAATGGTCTCACAATGACATCTGTCAGCTCACTCAGCACTCAGGGGTGCATCCCATCAGGGCCCATAGACTTATGAATGTTAATTTGCTGACATATTCCCTGCCCCAGTTGTCCTCCAGCAAAAATATATATTCTTTGCTTCAAAAGAGAGCATATTATCTTACAAATGTTATTACTATACAATACACGGCAGCCTTACTTAGTCTTTGAATGCCCTATTCCATAAGGGACTGCTTTTTTGGTCTCCAGCTTAGCAAACACATTATGGTTCCTCTGTCATCCCCTACATGCTTCAGAAGCTGTTTTGACCTTGCAAAGGTCTTTTCATCTGAAAGTCTTTATTTTATTTTATTATTTTATTTTATTTTATTTTATTTTATTTTATTTTATTTTATTTTATTTTATTATTATTTTTTAATAGTGTACCTGACTACTGTTGTCTCTATTTGACACAGGGGGAAACTGAGGCATTAAGAGGCAAGACAGTTTGATTTAGGTGACTTATCAGAATGGTGATGCAGCAGCATGAAAATCATTTAGTTGTAGGGAGTTATAGGTTTGTAGAGTATGTGGTGTTTTTTTGGTTTTGTTTTATATTCAACTTTATGCTTTTTTACATAAATATCAATAGATTGTAGGGAACATGCTTTCACCTCTTTCTCTACAAGGCATTTATGTGACTGTAACTGTATTTCCTTCACTTTCTGTCAGAAGGTTTCCTGGAGATTGAAGAGAAACAGCAACAGACATTTTATTTCTCCAGCTCATCACACATTTATATAACCAGAATGAAATCTGTTTTCTGTTAGAAGAGAGAGGAGGGCAGAGTAAAGCTGCTTTTTTTTTTTTTTTTTTTTTTTTTAATGTTAACAGAACCAAAAGTTGTCTGGAAACTGTGCCAAAACAATAGCATATAAAGAATGCATCTGGAAGTCGTTAGGGAAGCTTGGAGTGAGCAGTGATTAAAGCAGGATGGAATTTCTACTTTCCTCTTTTTTTTTTTTTTTTTTTACAGTTTCTAAGCCAATCAAGTACAACTTTAAAGCCAATCAAATCAAACTTTTTAAATCTTATGAATATGCAAGCAAGAAAATTCTTGCCGCCTCATTTTCCTCCTGAAGGCAATTCCAATCATCTCCTCTGTAATATGTCCTAACGCATTTCCCTATACTATTTGGGAGAGTTCAAATCACTTTGCATTTGCTCTGCCTTTTCTTCATCCATCTTTCTCTCTTTCTTTCTTTCTTTCTTTCTTTCTTTCTTTCTTTCTTTCTTTCTTTCTTTCTTTCTTTCTTTCTTTCTTTCTTTCTCTCTCTCTCTCTCTCTCTCTCTCTCTCTTTCTCTCTCTCTCTCTCTCTTTCTCTCTCTCTCTCTCTCTCTTTCTCTCTCTCTCTCTCTTTCTTTCCCTCTTTCTTTCTCTTTCTCTTTCTCTCTTCTTCCCTTCCCTTCCCTTCCCTTCCCTTCCCTTCCCTTCCCTTCCCTTCCCTTCCCTTCCCTTCCCTTCCCTTCCCTTCCCTTCCCTTCCCTTCCCTTCCCTTCCCTTCCCTTCCCTTCCCTTCCCTTCCCTTCCCTTCCCTTCCCTTCCCTTCCCTTCCCTTCCCTTCCCTTCCCTTCCCTTCCCTTCCCTTCCCTTCCCTTCCCTTCCTTTTCTTTTTCTCTCTCTTCCCTCCTTCCTCTCTCCCTCCCTCTTTCCTTTCCTCTTTTCCTCTTTGTAATGGATTACAAGAATCAGATTACAGATTAATATCTATCTTTCTGCAGCTTCTTCCATTGACAGATGTGTTTGTCTGTGGGAGACATTTTCCTCCTGCAGCCATCAGTGCTGTGGGCCAGACTGATACAGTGTCCAGCCCCATAGCTCCTGACAAATAATGCCAGGGTCCTCCTTTCCTGACTACCTCCAACCCCTTCATAGGCCTGCCTTCTGATACACATATCTGGTGAGGCAAAGGTCGGAAAACTTGATCCTTTATTATTCTGCTAAAGTCAAAATTTTTTTCATTCCTTCTTTAATTCTCTATAGCAGGAAATCTAATCTACTGTAAAGCCAAAATCATCTGCAGTCAAAAAATCTGATAATGCACTTTTCTCAGCTGATGGAAAATATAAATGACATCACACAGAAACATCCACCGATCACATTTCATCTCCACCACAAACATGCTGGCATGTACTGAACTAATAGACACCGTTCCTGGTACCTGGTACCTGGCACCATAAAGTTGTGTCTTCTCACTCTCTATTTTCATGCCTGTTACACGGAGTTTGTACAGTTTTCTGGTGGGGTGCAAGACTTTCCAGTTTGTGCTGCTCTGTTTTCTTTCTCCGTAAAAAGAGAAGTGTTATTTGTCCACTGTTCTCAGTGTTATTGCACTAAGAAGATGAGAAAGAGCACAAGATTGGAAGGATCAAAATGTTGACTGGTATGAGTGATGACTGTATTCTGCTGCTGGATTGCCCTGTGGACTTGGCTGTTTCCTTGGACAGGCCAGGAAATGTTTGCAGAACTTTAATCGTGAGCAAAACGATACAGGTCTGGCTTCACAACTGAAGCTTACCTTCTAGTCCCCAGCAGAGTTTTATGGTTCATTGTAAACAATTCATTTGAGTGTGTCCTCTAGCATCATAAAGTTATGTAATGGAATACTAAAGTCAAGGAGATTGTGTGCAGATGTCCCATTTCTGCCAGGTAAATCCTCTCCTGGCAGGAGCCCTCAAGAGGGAAGAAGAAAAGGGGTCTATGGCCACCAGCCAAAACAGTAGCCTGTGCCTTGCTACATGCCCACAGCAGCACCTGTGAATACACAGAGGTAAACTCTGAGGGCTGCCTGAGTGAGATGAGTACTTCCTGTGGCTCCTTGAACATGCTTTTCACCCTGCATCTCCTCAGACCTTATGGAAAAATGAAATATGTTGTTTTATCTGACATTGCATGTTAGAGAAACAAATGTTTTCTTCTTCCCACTACCTTAGAATAAGTGTTGCCAACTGGAATTAACCTATGTATTATTTTTTTCTTGAGATTTCCAAATAATTTTTTTTTAGCCTAAGACATATAACTCAATATGAGATTTCTTTAACAACCTCCAACTTCTTATTTGAACCTTGGAGCTGCTTATGGCATTGTCTCATCCTCTCCCCTTCCCCCCAATATTTTCTTTTGGTTTGGCAGCTCTCAATTTTATGCAGAAACAACAATGAGGCCACTGGGGCAGCTGTCAAACTATTGCTTCCTGCCACAAGGACCATTAAAAATCAACTGTCTAGGGCTAAGAAGATTTTCCTTGAGGCCAGGTGCAGAAGCAATGGAAAAATAAACACAGCCTACAACAGCATTGGGAAAAGAGTTTATAAGAGCCCGTTCCTGTTGCATTCCTCTTAATTTGCTAACAAAGATCACAAAACAAGTGAAAGAACTCAAATGGGAAGGGATGTGAATGGCACAGCAGTGTGAGAGTGAGGAAGAAAAAGTGAAAACATGGGGAAGAAACTTGATTGACACTGACCATGTAGGACTGACTCAGATGTCTCTCCAAGTGGAGGACAGTGGACTCCTCTCTCCCATGAGTGGCTCATCTGTAATCATTAAAGCCACTTGTATGAATAAAACCCAAAACATTAACTTCGCAGGTAGAGATGAGGTTGATCTATCAATAGGGGCAGAATTTGGGCACTCAGTCTCTATTTCAGATAAATGAGTGGTAGTCATATCTGCAGCAAAATATGGATGCGAGAAAAAATCTTTTTGTGACTTAAAGTGGGGATCTGGAATGGTGGAACCCAGAGGCCTCATGAAAGGTGCAAGACAGGGTGAACTTCTGCATGCCCTGATACATTAGCCTGTAAAAACTATTGAGAAATTGGGAATAGGGGGAATTCATTCCACATAAACTCCTGGAGTATTATAATACAATGATCCCAATGCAGGCAGGAGAGAAATCACACTTGTCAGCTCATGCATGCATTCTGTGGAGTGCTAGATTTCTGTTTTCTCTCAATGCTGTATATTTCTGTTTACCCACAAAACGCAAAAAACATCAACAAACAAAACAAACAAACAAACAGAACCTTGGAACTGCAGTTGGAAATTGGTGAAGGAGGTAACCCTTGCAAGACAAAGAAAATCACATGTAAACACACATTAACGATCATTGTTTCTGATCAGATTAAGTTCTCCAAAGAATGATTAGGAATATCTGTTTTCAGTTCTTTGGCAAAATCTTCAAGAGCAGCCATTAGCCTCAGCCCTGGAATACAGTGGATGAAACTGCTAGATTTTCCAGACATTGAAATAGGAGAACTTTCAGCCTGAGGTGGATGTGGGGATTTCAGAGCTTCTGAGTGTTAGGAAAAAACCATAAAATTTTCCCAGTTTGCTGCTGATACACTCTGTGTATGTTAGAGGTTTTCTTTATTCCGACTTTCTTTTCCACTCCTTCTTCCTAAATATCATCTCTGTTATAATTCAGACTAGTGAAATTCTCTGTGAAATTCACATATTTCTGCCAGTATACCCAAAGAAGGCAGAGCAAACAATAAAAATAAATGGTAGGCCCAGGAAGATCATTAACATAATGCTCATTTATTCCCCTATTCTTTGTGTTCCAACCTTCCCCAGAGGAAATGGGATACATTTTGAGTAAGTAGAAAAACATTTGCAAAAAACTTCATGCAAATTCCCTTCCTGATATCATCCCAACCTTTGTAATCAGGTATTGGTAATCATATAAGCAAGTGATTACACAGATTCCTACATTTGAAGAGTTATCCAGTTCATCAGAGAGAGACATGTAAGTCACAAGCAACAAGGGCCCTATGCCAACAGATCTTGCACCATTTCAGAAGTGACTTATCCTTGATTACCCACTCTTTTCCACAGCTGATATTTTCATGTCAGCAATGAGGCACACCTGATGTGGGGACTGATTTGCCAGTCCTGAAGAACTGGGGTCTCCAGGTCTGTCAGAGAAAGACATTTCATGTTATGAATTACTATTCCTTTCTTTCAGTATTACCAAAGAACCCTGGAGATTACCCTTCAAAGTGTGCAAGGCAGAAATGGGAGGGAGAAAGGGAAGAAGATGCTACAAGAATAGGTGTACAATTCCCCCAAATTCTGTGGAGTTAGACATTCAGCTGTCATGTGAGATACAGAGACCCAAATTCTTGCTCAGAGTCAAATAGAACACTTAGAAGTTGAAATTCAGCACCTCACATTCTAGTTTTTCTCTCTTAAATAAGGGAACCTACTAAATCATCCTTCTTCAGAAGGAAATGGCAGATCTGGGAATTAGCCATTAATCTTCCATCTTGTCGCAAGGTACAGGAAATAAGGAAATAATAGATGGGAAAATCAAGATGTTGAGGTGAAGTGATAGAAATTTTATTTCTCTCTGCATGTTTCTATAACACAGAACCCCTAAATTTCTGAGCAAAAACATTTTTTGCAGAATGGTGCTAGAGAGATTCTTGTAGTGTGTGAGAGAGAATGATTGACACACAAGAAAGGCTATTTCATTCCAGATGCTGGTAAGAAACTGTATGGATAAAAATGAATTATATACAACACATGAAAATAAGTAACATTTATCCTGGAAAGGAAGCAAAATGAAATGGAATGGACAAAACTGACTACTTGAGCTTCCATGTACTGAATTAGAAAAAAATTAGAATTAGAAAATTAGAAAAATGTGAATTAGAAAAAAAAAAGTGAGAGCATTTTGGAAAATCTTTTAAGTTGGAGGACTTTGTTTAAAGCTGCAAGGGAGAGATCTGAAGAAATGCTGATATCACAGGGATTCTGATTTGAACCTCAAAGATGACCTCAAAGTCCTGAAAGCAATGGAGTGCGAGGAAAAGGAAAAAATGAGTTAGACCTTGAAACAAACAGCAAAATGTCCTTCAACCATATAGACGAAAGAAGAAATATGCTGATAAGCAGTGAGAAAGGTGAAAGAGAGAGAAAAGGCAAGTTATTCTTGCATCAAAATTTAGACAAGTACTTCATTCTTCATTGAGAATGTAACGCTTTTATTTGCTGGGAATTCAGAAAAAAATATGTTGGCACTAATACTTTTTAAAAAAAAATAGAATGAATACGATCATAGAGTCATAGAATGGCTTGGGTTGGAAGGGACCTTAAAGATCCCCTATTTCCAACCCCCTGTCATGGGCAGGGACACATACCACAACACCAGGTTACCCAATGCCCCATCCAGCCTGGCCTTGAACACCTGCAGGGATGGGGCATCCACAGCTTCTCTGGGCAGCCTGTGCCAGGGCCTCACCACCCTCTGAGTGAAGAATTTCCTCCTAACCTCTAATCTAAATCTCTGCTCTTTTCATTTAAAACCATCCCCCCTTCTGTCACTATCTGTCAAAATAAAAAGTTCTTTTAAGGAGCAACAAGGTTGCCCTTTAAGGACTGAAAGGATGCAATACCTCCTCCCCAGAGCCTTCTCTTCTAGAGGCTGAACAAACCCATCTCCCTCAGCCTTTCTTCATAGGAGAGGTCCTCCAGCCCTCTGATCATCCCCATGGCCCTCCTCTAGACCTGCATGAACAGCTTCATGTCCTTCTTGTTCTGGGGATCCCAGAGCTGGACACAGCACTCCAGGTGGGGCCTTGTGAGGGGGACAGTCACCTCCCTCCCCTTCTGGCCATGCCTCTGCTGATGAAGCCCAGGATGGAGTTGGGGAAATATAGATTATAGGTAAGAGCATACGTTAATAACTTTGAGAAGAGGGAGAAATATATATATTTGTGTGTTTATATTTAACTTTTTTTTTTATTCCTATTAAATAGTTTCCTGGAAAATTGTGGAGAGCACTTGAGAGATCATGTTGGTCTCCGAGTGGGACAGAAACTTGTTTCAGTGTTTCAATGGAGGCAACTGGAGCCTTCAAGGAGTCTTTGCTGAGACTGCTGGTCATATCAGACCTATATCCTGGAGTAAGCATTGCTGGCAAAGCTACAGGAATGTTTAGATAAAAATACTACATCTGATGAACTTCAACCTAGGTTTAGGCATGGGTCCATTAACAAAGTTTTGAGACTTTTTTGTCCAAAAACCAACTACTTACTGTAAAGAAGTAGAAGATACAGAAAGCACAACAGAAACCTTATAGGAGTTCCCCACAGATGACCATTATGGAGCCATCAGAAGAGCCAACATCTGCTTCATGTGTTGGACCAAAGGTACATCAGATACATCTGACAGAGGTGCTTCTGCAGGAATGTGAGAACAGATGTGCACACCAGTCCTTCTCCTGCTGTACAGTTAGCTGCTTAGGACTCGTAGACCTCAGGATTTCCATCAAATGTCAAGTTCAGCAGTCATCGGTGAAACTACATTCCTGATGAATCTCTCATCTCCCATTGGACCTCTGTGTATGTGCACTAAGACAGAGTTATTTTTGTGAACTCTCACTGCAGCATGATCCTTTCACACCCCTAGAGGCATCTAAATGCCTAGAGGCATCTGCTTGTTTAAAACAAGACACCCCTCAGAGCCTGGTTTTAGATGTGGACTTCTTGAGCAAAAAAATGATGAACAGCTATCAGAAAATGCCTTTTCCTGAATAACTTGTTTGCCCTATGGCAAATTTTTCTCTTGAACTTTGAGGGAAGCCTTTCATTTAGTTTCAAGTAATATCATTCTGTCTTGATAATGAATTTACTCTGCTCTTTTGAAGAGGACCTGCTGTTGTTCTTGCTACACTATATATATATATGTAATGCCTTGGATAAGTTTCAGTAGCCAAAACAAAAGGGATGTCTTGTTAAGTGTATTGCAAATGAGCATGGCTGTGTGCTGATTTTGGCTCAGTCATTTCCTATTCCACCCTTGCATTTGTAAATTAAACTCCTATTTTCAGATTTCCAAAGACTGTTCCAAAGTTTATGTGATTCCTTTAATTATGGCATGAAGTAGAGGCAAATGCATTCCAAGAAACCAACAATTACCTGGAACATGTTATTACAGTGAGACTTACAGAGATCTGTAGCATTTGTGAAACTCCATGCAACACAACTGAAGAAGAAACAGCTGAAGATGGATCTGACTAGGTTACAATAAAGGTCTCAAATACTAGTCTTCTTTCAGTAACATTAATTGGTATCACAGAATTATAGTTCAAACAAGATTGCCATTTGAAAACCTCGTAAGGTGAATATGGAACATTTTTCATCAATTAAAAAAAAAAATAAAAAGAGAAACCAGTATTATTTTTCTCTTAAGACATTACAGTTATCACATATGCACTTGTCAGCAGTATTGGTTTTGACATACGGAAAGATTTTTTCACTGGAGATAGTGCAACCAAAAAAACCTGAAAATTCAATACAGGAGCTGCTTCCCTTAGCAGAATCATGTGGGGTGGGAGTTCTGCAGATGTTTCTGGAGAAAAACGTCTATTATACCATAATTTATGTTATTTTTTTTTATTAACTCTTCTATAAACCTTGCTTCATAGATGGCTGCATAACAATACTTCCAGTTTTAAAGAATTAGAATAAAACTCTCTCCCCCATTTAAAATTCAGAAGAATAGAAACATTGAAAAAATGGGGAGAAAGATATATCAAAAATATCTTGAATTTCCTCCATCACACATGATTACTACGAGATTTTGGGGGACATTCCCATGTCAGGCAAGACCACCTGTAGTCCCTTAGGAGACAGGCATTTCTTGTGCAGCTGTGAATCCTGTGAACACTTTGTAAAGCTTTCAGTTCTAATCTACAGCTTCCTCACTGTGAATATTACTCAGGGTCATTCTTGTTCCTCCATGCCCCATTAATGGTCACTATTTCTAAGATTAAGAAAACAGCTGACATTTTCAAGCCAACAAAGCAACATAGTTGTTTATTCTCCAATTTAAATAGTAAATGTGGAAAAGAGTGCCCATGAAAAGGGGATTGAATTCCCATCCATGCTACCACTTAATTTTTGTTCTGGGAATAAAGAGTAGCTGAATAATGGTACACCATGGTCAGGTGAGATGAAGCCCTTTCTGGCAATGAAAATGAAATCCATAGCATTCACTGGATATATCCAGATGACTCTGGGCAACCTCGTTTTCTGTGACCTGCAAAAGGTAGGGTTTACTTTTCCATTGTAAGATTTCAGCATAATTTGCATCTTTAGCAGTGGGCCTGATGGGCCTGATCCCTTCTTGCTGAAGGGCTCTTAAATCTCTTCTGCATAAGGAAATTTCTCTCAACATGATGACACAATCAGTAGCACTCTCTACTTTGAGAGGCCTTTTACACATTAGTGCCCTACTCATCACCTGGGAAATGGAATGGCAATAGGCGAGATGTCTTTAAAACCCCTTCCATTTCTGAGAAAACAAAGCTCTAAAGTAAATATATTTTTCTGATGCTTATACTGTAAATTTCAGTGTTACCAAGAGCTATATGACAAAATGCACCTTATTAATAAGTGTAAGGCCTTCTCTGCTCTCAGGGTGTTTGGTAGGCAGCTTCTTGTACATTTTTCCTTCCCCAGATCCTGTGACTTCTGTTTTTAGTTATGCTTCTGTACTGCCAGCCTGAAACTAGTACAGCAGCTGTCTCAGTCCTTTCCGCCCTGAACTCACACTCTTTCTCTCTCTTAAAAGCAATGCTGAAAATACATTTTGATCAGTGTTTTTAGTGAAGTCTCCAGAGAATGCTGACGTGTCACTCAAACCTCCGTATTTAAACCTGGGATTTTTTTTTATTATTATTATTATTATTTTTTTTTTTACTGGTTGTACAAAACTAAAGGGAATATACTCCAGTTTTCTGATGCTGAACATCCATTGCTGAATAACAGTCTTCTCGGATCTTGTCTGCTCAGATATGAACTTAGCAGGAGAGAAGATGAAGAAATGTGAGCAAGCCAGGATAAGCAACAGACTATCCTCAGTGTGAGATTTAATGAAACATCTGAAAGCTGGTGGAAATGAACATCAGCCCTCTAAGAATGTATATAAAAGCTCTGGAAATGGATACACAAGTTACAGGAGAAACATCAGTGACTTGTGTTTTCACTGTTGAATACAGTGATAGCTGCTGTTGGAGCAAGGACTGCAGGTGTGAGGAATTCACATCTCTTCTTCTGCATTTTAAATACTATTATAAAATTCATGAAAGAAGGAAGATGCCAGTGTTTCATTACTGATTTGCATGCCATACTGAAGCAGGTGCATTGTCCTGACTGAGGATGATCAAAATCATCGTATAAACACAGCTCTTTAGTGGAGTGAAAGTTACCTCATTACTTCCTAGCACTGAGAGCAAAAAGCCATTGAAACATATTAAGGAACTACTGGGTCCCTAAAGGTCCCACACAGATGTAGAGGTCACCTGGAAAAAGTGTTGTGAATTGTCAGTGTGGCCAGTATGTTCTAGCCAGCTGGATCCCTGTGTAATATGGCCACTGGCCAACTGACATCAGGTGATCCTGGGGATAGAGGTCACACAAACTAGTCCTTAAAGAGCTTCTCCTTAAACATGTTCAATAGGAAGACAAGCTGCTCAGTGCTTAATGATTCGATGATCTTGAGGTCTCTTCCAACCTACAAATTCTGTGATTCTGTGATTCTGTGATTCTGTGATTGATCTCATGTTCTCAAACAGTGTGTTCTTAGTGTATGTTGCACCAACTAATTCTCAGGGTGATTCACCCAAAATTCAAAATTTGGGCTACTGGACAGAGTTCAACTCATCTCTGTTGAGATTTTTTGAAGTCAAATATGTACATATAAACTTAGCACCTGAAAAGGTACCTTTTAAGAGAAAGTATCCTAGATCCCTGTCCACTAAAGTGGATAATTTCTCTAGCTGTTAGAAATTGTGGTTGATGAAGACCACTGGTAGTTCTTATGGATGATTCATGCTTAGCACACATTTGTAGTGAATCTGGTCCAACAGCTTTAAAGAATCACTTAACCTACCTTAACGGTAAAGGTGACCCATCCCATGGTACTTGCTATCAATCCCTTCAGTGGCTATTAATGCAAGACAAAGGATGTTTCCACTATGCCTCTGCTTCCAGTCTGTCTGGAAAAGAGAGAGCTGTACTGGCTGCTCTAAAATATCTTTATTGAACTAGAGACTGTTCCCCCCAAGGAAGGTAATTTCATTTCAGTGTCAGAACACATTTTTTAGACTCAATGTGTTCATGTGCAACACTGCAACTTTTTAGATTTGTCATCCATTGCATAGCTATGGATTAGCCTTGTGTTTCTGTATGTACTGAGATTTGAGAAAGAATAAAAAAAGCTACCTTTAAAAATGAAATTACCTTGATTTTCTGCTGTATGATGCCATTAAAATTAAGTATAAATGTGGTGGTTTTACCTTGCAGGGCACCTGAACTCCACCACAACCACTCTCTCACCCCCCTCAGAAGAAGAGGGCAAGAAGAAAGTATACTGGAAAGAAAGAAAAAACAAAACAAACAAAATGAAAACACCTAAAGAGTTGAGATAAGGATAATTTAATAAAAGGGTAAAGGAAGAGGGGAAAAAGCAAGCAATGGTTGCATGCATGTACAGAGAGAGAAAAAAATAATCTGTACTTCCCATCAATGAGTGATGCTTGGCCACATACCAGGAAGCAGGGCCTCAATGTGCATAGTGGTTGTTTGGAAGGAAAGATGTTTTCGTAATGAGAACCCCCCCGGGTCCTTCCTCTTTCCTACCTTTTATTGCTGAGTGTGACACCACATAATATGGAATAGCCCTTTGGTCGGCTTAGGTCAGCTGCCCTGGCGATGTCCCCTCCCCTGTTCTTGCCCACCCCCAGTCTGCTGGCTCTTGGGGGCCTTGGAGGGAGTCCTGATGCTGTACCCATATTGCTCAGCAGCAGGCACAACACTGGTGTGATACCAATGCTGTTCTAGCTACAAGTGCAGAGCACTGCACTGTATGGGCCGCTGCAGGGAAAGTTACCTCCACCCCAGCCAGACCCAGTACAATAATTCAGATGTTGCTTATTATATTGTAACAAACCTACTGTGTGTGCTTAGACTATATTGAAGTTGATTCTAAAACATGCAGCCCTTCAAAAGCAAAAGGTGTGTTTCATACTTGTAGGGGGAATGCCATGTCCACCCGTACTCCTGTAGGTCATTGACTTAGAAAGCCCCTCTCCATGGCTTAGAAATAGTTTCAACCATTTTGTCACTATAAAGGGTGTTTTTTTTTTTTCTTTTTTTTTTTTTTCTTTTTTTTTTCTTTCTTTTTTCATGTGTCAACATTGTTTGCAAGGCTAAATATTAAGTCCACACCTTTGATGCTCATTGTCCCTATCTGATCATCTAAAATACTGTGTGATTTGAATTATGGCTTTTTTGTGTGCTCAAAGCACTGTCTTCTGCATCTGACTACATAAATTAGTCTAACAAAAGCTTTTTGTCTACCTACAAGCCTTATATTTCTTGCATCTTTAGTTATAGTAGCATTGCTATAATGTTAGCAATGGTTCATGCAAATGACAGTAGTTTATTTTTGGTTAATAACCTTCAGAGAGAAACAGGGTAATGAAAAAAGCTAATGACAGTCAGTGTTAGACTGTGTTTAAGTGATAGTAGTGATGTAAGAAGTTGCCCTATTTTCTTTAACGATGTTTCTGTAAAGCTTCATGCATAAAAAACAAACAAACAAACAAAAAAGTTATTGAAATTGATTTATATGCAGCTATCCACAGCACAAGATTTTTTTTTCACTATTGTAGGGTGGGAAACATTTTAATTCCTGTCTCTGGAAGATAAGGAAAGAGAGTCTGCTTGCCTGCTTGTCACCTACACATCATCTTAAATATTGTAAGTTATCAAGTAAATTACATTGGATATCATAACTTAGCGCCTAATTCATTCAGTAAAAAATATTCATTTTTGTTTCCATCACAGTAGCGTAATTTACAGTCCCATCCTGTACAATTTGCTATTCCATCTCACTAGAGAATGATTAATGTTTATTTTTCTATTCTACGTCTATGCTTCTTGTTCAGTGGCATCCAGATAGATTAATTTCTGGCCACTGCTTTTCCTAAAGGTTACTGAAAGCCTGTCTTCAATCTTTTTGTTAACCCTTTGCTGCTGTAAAACATTTTTTATTGATCATAATGCTCAGTAACTTTCTTCTACTATTTCTTTCACATGCTTTAAGTAAGAGCTCACAGAAACAAGCTATAATAGCGTTACACCAACACCAGTATTTCTACTCCTTCAGGGAGATTAAATTTTTCCAGGCTTCCTGCAGGATAAATACATTTTGCTGGTCAGGGCCCAGAGTGACTGACTTGCCCTCTAACGAACTGTGGTCCTAGCTTAGAGGCCTGATTTAAATCCAGCTAAAGTCAATACTAGAACATTAGCACTTCACTTTTGGTATCGACTCACTACCTAGAAAAATTGCCCCATGATAAATATAATAATTCAAGCCACCAATTAAATTTTTTTTTTTTTTTAATTGTGTCCTCAGTCTACTTTAGTTCCACTGAGGTTTGAAACTTCAAGGAGGTACAGTCTGTCCAACCCTGGATCTGCAGAGAAATGCACCTTCATTAGGATTTGCTTCATCAAAATGTTATTCTTTAAAGCTGTTCTTTAACACCGTGAATAAAATTAAATGAAATGGAACTGCTTCTCCAAGTCGCAAGGAGCCTCTCTCTCCTTGGTGGCAGTACTGTGAGTGACGTTGGAGCTCTGCAGAAATCATTCCACCTTCTGAAGGGAGGGGAAATGAGATGACGCAGATGGTATTTGGATTAAGGCTGAATGAGCAAGATGCCTCCTCTTAGTGCTCCTTGCACAAAACTATTGCCAGAGCTGTTGTATGAATGGGGATGCAGTTCACCCTTGTTGTTTTTGAAAACTTCGATGCCCTTTTCTCCGAGTGACTTCATCTCTTACAGAATGGGAGGGAGTGCTGACTTCACTGCAGATAGAGAAAGGAGTTTATTTTCCCCAGCCACACTCTTGCATTTTTCAGGCATGCTAAAATTCATTTGAAATGGAGAGAAAAAGAAATGAAGCCTAGAGGTTATTTCGCAAAACTCCACTTTAAACTTCTCTGTATTCTCTCTACAGGCCAATGTCTCTGCATTTGCCTCATTTTATATGAAACTGATGAAATTCATATGTAGCTCCTCCAGTTAGGTAAGTATTTCCATAAATGCAACAGTAATTAAATTCAGCTATTGGCAGAACTGTAGAAAGTGCAACGCTGCCAAAATCACTGACTTTGCTATACTGTAAGTTCAGCCTTTCACAAAGGAATGGAGTTAGAAAGTCTGTGCAAAGGCTTCATATTTCACAGCTTTAAAAGTACTTTAATTTTAGCCTGAAAAGATCGTTCTTCTTCTGTTTTATATACATTCACTGTGCATAGCCATGCTTCCTATAGCAGTTCCAGAACTGGTTGCCTTCAGTGCTATCCTACTGCAGACTGGGGACTGTTCAGTATAGAAGTTGCTGCAGTGCCTATAAAGCAATGCCAACTGCAAAATCCAACCAACATCTAATTTAGGGAAGTGACGTTGGCTTAATGCAAGGAGAACTGCATGGAAAATCTTTACTTAGTGCTTTGCCGAAGCAACGCAGTGATCTGTGGGATGAAGATGACAGGGAATTATCTGAAATTAAAAAATGCAGGCTGAGGTAACAGAAGCGACGTGGCTGTCAGTAACAGCAGTTATTTAGGATCAACCAGAGGAGGTCAAGCCTCAGCCTCAGCATGCCAAATAAAGTACTTCTAAATGATAGAGTGGGAATTCCAAATAGTCTCCATCCAGTCTGCTTGGAGCTCACTAGACCGCAGTGTGAGGCATAGCAGTTAGGCTTGCCAGAAATATGGCAGGCTGGGGAGCATCCTCTTGTTCAATCCTTTTATCTTCCATGTTTGGGTGAGGGCCCTGTTTCACCCACTCAACCCATCTTCATAAGTGCTGCACACATGGAACATGGTGGGACTGTTCATGCATGTGCAGGGCATGCATCATAACCGTAGGGTCAATCTCTTGTGTTTGGTTCACCAGAAGCCTTAAGGAGTTCCCACTTCTTAGCTCCTCCTCAGGCAATACAGTGTGTACCTCATGTGAACCTGCTAAGTCCAAGCCAAGGATTTATGCTGTATTGAACAACTGCTGCAGCAAGACCAGGTGTTCCTTTAGTGATTTCAAAAGAAGGTAATTAGTCAGAAAAGATAGGAAAGAAGGCAGGTCCACTCTTCTTATTACCATTAAAATAAAGGGCGCTCAACAGGGCTGTCTTTC
This sequence comes from Aythya ferina, assembly GCF_964211825.1. Classification (NCBI taxonomy): domain Eukaryota; kingdom Metazoa; phylum Chordata; class Aves; order Anseriformes; family Anatidae; genus Aythya; species Aythya ferina. The sequence goes on along the minus strand of NC_140297.1, from coordinate 25,902,491 downwards.
AGTTTTTTCTCTCTCCATATGGAGAATAATTTCAAATAATTTAAATGTAATTTAAAAAAATGAGATGTAAGCTTTAAGAAAATTAATAATGGAAAGCAAAAGAGTTGAAAGAAGCAGTTGAATCTGATTAAAGGAAACTTTAAGAGCAAGGTATTCTTCTCCAACTTCTCCTGCAGAAAGAAACTAAAATTAATGGGAAGCCAAAGAGATGAAAAGAGAACCATAGATCTGCCTACTTTTAAGAACTGGTTGCTTCTTAGTCCAATGCAATGAAACTAAGATCAGAACTGACTACAGATGTTCTAATTTTTTTGTTCTTCCATCTATGACTTGGCCTATTCACCATCAGCCTCATGTATGGCCTGTTCCACCAGCACCAAGGGGGTTCAGCACTGACACCAGCCTGAATTGAGGCAACCAGGAATTGAGCACTGAGCCCTGGGACTCTGGTTATAAGGATATATGTCTTACATGGCATCCTTGAATTTCACTTGCAGATTCTGTAGGACAATTATTTCTTTTCTCTTACTTTGGCCCATATTCCAACAAACATATTCTTGCAGTCAGAATGAACTTTATCTGAAGTGCTAAGAACAAACTGAGAAATGCAGATTTTATAAGAGCACATCCTAGGTATTTGCATAGTCCTATAAATACATCCATACCTATAATTTTGTGGGCGTAGGTCAGCTTTGTGCTGGTCCACACTGAACAGGATATGGAGCAGTCTCATTTCAGGAGATGACTGCATTTAAAGATATAAGGAGAAGAAAATCATCTTTGAGAGCAACCTCCTTGAACTTGTACAGGGAGTTTGGTGAACTGGTTTGTTTTTAATCTAGAAACTGGGCAAGAAGGCTTTGTGGTCTAAACAACCTTTTTGAGGCTGAAATAATGAATGCACCAGAAGCAGGTCAGTTGATGTCCCAGAATGTTTCCGGTGATGTGAGAATGTCTAGAATCATTGCGTTACATTACAAATAAATTTGTAGCTAATTACTTCAATTTACCATATTTTAATACACAGTCAGTCTTTTCCTTTCCAAGACTCCCCAGCTGCTGCTCACTTAGCCACTCGTGTTTTCCTTTCATCATTCCCTAGCAAGAAGCACAGAGCAGAGAGGTCCAGGCTGTGCTGAGGCAAGCTTCAGGGGCTGGCAGGCTGCAGAGGGAGGGGGAGCCACTTGCACTCCTTCTGAGCCCTAGCAAACACTCCATCACACAGTTTCTATTGGGAAAAGCTTTGCTGAGTGCAAAAGACACAGATCTCTGTGGAACAGATTTGACTTTCAGAGGAAAGAGCTTTCGGATGAGGAGGTGAGTGGGGAGAAATCTTGGTTACGGCTACCTTCCCTCCTGAAGCCAGTCACTTCTGCCTTCATGATGACTACTCCAGTTTTTGTTGGTTTAGTTTTGTAGCAGGATAGACTTTTTAAAAATTTCCTCCTTACTAGACTGCTGGATTTGGCATTTATTCAGAGGGCAAGGGCCCACCCAATCAGTCTGCTGGAACCTTCCCCAATGAAAACACCTCTCTGCTGCAAGCCTGTAATCACTTGCAACTGAGTAGACGGCCAAGGAAGAAGGGGGAGAAAGGAATTCCTCCAGACTTTCACTTCTGCAGCTTTTCATTAAATTTCACCTGTGTGTGCTCAATTTCTTCAAACACTTTTTTGTTTCATGCATGGGGTGGAGCGGGGGATGGCTTAGAGACTGTGGAAGTAGTTAGCCACAATAGCAACATGTAGCCATTAAAAAAATAATAATTATTTTATTAACAGGAAAATCATTACTCTCTCTGGTCCTCATCACAGGCAGAAATGTGTGGGTGAGAACATAATCCTCAAGTAGGAGCTGCACTTCTGCCACATTCTTCCATGGCAAAAAGGGGCTGAGGAGAAGGCATTAACTGGGCTCCACCAAAAAAAAAAAAAAAAAAAAAAAAAAAAGGAAAAAATAATTAATAATAATTAAAAAATCAGGGCTATTTTCCCAGCTACCCATATAAAAGTCTCTCCCCCGCTTCTGGGTTATCTGTCTAGGGGATGGGACAGCAGAGCCTGTAGCCAAGCTGCTGCTGCTGGTGCACTGCTAAAACTTTGCCCAGACAACAGTCCTGCTTCATGCAGCTTTTCCTGTATTTCTTTCACTGTCCTTAGAATGGGGTGAGGAAAAATCATGCAGCTCAGTTTGTTCAAGCTCCTCCCTCTGTCCATCCCCCTCTTTTATTTTTTCTTGTGTGCACAGCCCACTGACGACGTGGACACTGTGTGGATGAGTGCCAGGGCGAGGGGCATAGAAGAGTGGAATTCTGTGTCAGAGCTTCTCTCCCTTCTCACAGAGCTATCTCGGCTCTAACAATTCTTCACACAGCTCAGCATTTACTGGGAAAGAGAGACAATTTAAGGAATAAGGCCTCAAATGAGCGTTTTTCACACTGGAGCTGAGCTGCAGGAATTTTCCACATCTTCAGCCTCAAATAATTTCAGCTTGACTATGTGGCCGGAGCATTTTCTGAGCACCCTTTCATATCCTGGCTTAACCCCTAATCCCTTAGATAGCATCTTTGGGTAACTCAGTGCTGATAAGCCCTGCTGATTAATATATATTTAACTTGAATTAGTCCAATTTACCCAGGGTGAGAGATGCCTTGGGAATCAGCCTGGCCCTTAATCATAAACACACTAAACCATTGTAAAAAAAAAAATTATACAGAGGCTGTGTTGTGCTAAAAACATTTTCAATTGTTACTGTTTGTTCTCTTGTCTTAGGATCATCACCAAAAAATGATGTGCTGCACGCTGAAGTGAGCAATGCAAGTAACATGCATAGGAAGCCCAGAGTGCTTGGAAATTGGAAGAGCAGAGTGTGAGTGGAAGTGCCCTGTGGATTACTATAGGGCACAAATCTGTGACTAGAAGATCATGCCAAGAGTTTGCTGGTGCAGCGTGGAAGAATAACGGAGCCCTCCAGACTGCTGAGGATTTGTTAGAATGGGAGTTATTGCCTTCAGGGTGTTTGGTGAATATTTAAGTGATTTAAGAAGGTGCCAAGAAGGAAGAACAGTGTAATGGTTTGGCAAGGACTGTGGGGAGAATTGATAATGTGCTATCAGATGCAGGGACCTTTTAGCATAACTCTGGGAGTATGATCAGGCTGTGGAAAAAAAATACTGAATAACAGCAGATTTTTCTCAGAAGTTATGAGAAAGGACAAAATCAGGTAAAAGGGAGGAAAAATGTTTCAAAACGAAATTATCATGGTCTCTGTAGGATATCCTTACAACAAAGAAAATCTGCCCTTTGGCTATGACTAAAGCAGTTATTTTTTTTTTATTATTTATTTATTTATTTACTTTCTGGGAAGATAGAGCCAACAGAATATCTTCATCATGGATCTACTTTGGTTTGCCATAAGCAGAAATGTATTTTCTATAAGTAGAAATTGTATATTGTTAGATAGTTATTTGACCAAGTGCTTTGAAACAGGAACAAAATTAGTAAAATGCCATTCCCTGTACCAGGGTTCATGAAGGGACCCTGGGAACTTTGAAACTTGTTGAACTAGGTCCAGTCCCTAAGCCACAGAATAGGGATTCTCCAGAATTTAAGAAAACACTGGGTTCCTTGAGACACATTTCTGAAGGTTCCCTGCAACCTCCCAGCTCATGGGATTCATAATGTCCCAACTGCTGCCATAAAGCCCCTTAGCAGGTGTTGTAGTGGACTGACAATATTGCCTCAGGCCCCATAATTTTCTTAAAAGATTCCTGCCACGGTTGGTGGAATTATGCAATCTGTGTGCTCTGAAAACCTCTGGCAGCTGTTCCTCCATCCTTATCCCATATCTCTTCTCTTTGCAGCTGGGGTAAACTACCTCAGGGAGCACTCACATTTGTAGTGGCTGATCCCTCCTCCACCGGGGAAGGGGGAGACCTCTACCAGATGGATCCAGTCCTAGAAGAGGCCCTCACTCACCTTAGGCTCCTATGAAGAAAAGGGAGAGAGGGCTGCATGAAATTCCCTGATTGATGCAGACTATAACTAAATAAACATTTGGGGAAAGCAAGAAAGTGAGAGAGCACATAATAGAGATAACAGAACCCAAACTGAGAAGAGTAGGCGGTGGAAAGGAAGGGAAGAGAAAATGCTGGAAAAATGCAGAGGCCAGTACTGGGGGAGATCAGCTACATTACAAAGTTGCTCCTGGGAAGTCAGCCAGAGTATCTCTGTAGGAGTCTTCATCTCTCTCTGACTGTAAAATAGTGCTAAGGACTCGCACAGCATCCAGTTAATGAGCTTAACCAGTGGTAACAGGATTCAGATACCATCAGATATCATCAGATCTCTTCCCCTAGACTATGCCAGAAGGGAAGTCACTGGATGGAGATTCAGAGAGCTCCGTCAATTTCCCCATAAAGCCTGATGGCTTTTGTTAACCACAAATTATCCACAGCATTTTGTACTTTTGTTTGTACTTGAAGAGTACTTGATGAAAACAGATACTTGCTAAAATATCCTTGCTTACAGTGTTTACATTTATTTTATATATATATGTATTTTTTTTTTTTACCTGGAGAACTTCCGACAGCATGTGAATAAGCAAATTAATTGAAGAACCCACATAGGGGTACCACTAAAATGATTCAGAGTCTGCAGGCATCTGTGTTGCACACTGCAAATACAGCCTGAAGATGTGTGCTTTATTACCGGTATGAGCTTTGGGGTAAGTCAGGATGCAGAAACAGTCTGTCAAGTTTAGGCTGTAAAAAAGTGCACCAAAATATTCTGTGCCTCACTTTTCTTCACCTATAAAACAGGGACACAATCATAAAACATATTGATATCTCTAGCATGCTGCAAACCATAAATGTTGTTATTCAATTAAGTTTTGAGTTAAGACTTTGCTGTAAATCAGAAAATAGTATATATGTATTTTTCTTTTTTTAAGTATAGCAAAGCTTTTGCTGATTTTCAACATGGACCATAAGATGATTTGTGCAGTCACTTTCTGACTTATTTCTAATTTGGCCAAAATTCATGAATGGATGTACCAGTCACTTATTTCAGTAGCATATCATAAAGCAGTTCTTCCAGCAGGACCAGCAGAATGGCATAGTGCACCAGGTCCTCTGAGGTGCAGGGTAGCAGCCTGCAATCCCTGCAAGTATTACAACCACTAGGCCTTTCAGCATTCAATATACTTTTGTTAAATATCTGTACATTTTCCAAATAAAGTCATGAGAGCTGGCAGAAAGAAAATCTCATTTCGAGCAGCGTATTGCAATAAAAGAAAGCAGGTATGTATCTCCTGGGCCTGGTAGGTGTTGTGGCCTGGGAGTGCACAGCTGGAAGTACCATCAGGCTGCAAAGCTTGTGGCATTTTCTGGTACATGGTACCCTTTTCTTCGGGTCCCTCTGATACCCTGCTTGCAGGTGACTACTCCTGTGGCAAGGTAGGCTGAAGGCTGCTGAGCATCTTCCCATTGGGTGTGGTGCTGCCTCTGCTCAGATTGTCCATCATAGGCTCTTCTTGTGGCAGGCGATCCCTACGATGTTGCCTTGTGCTCTGAATCTCACACTGCACTCCACCTCTCCTTCTCTTCCTACAATCAAGTCCTCCAACCTCTGAATGCTTTCCTTTCTCGAGGACCTCCTCTTGAACCTCCTTTCCTAAGCCCCTGCCTGTCTTGAATGACTGAGCCAGTCTTTCTGATTTTGTTCCCTTCCTTTCACAGAGCCTGGCAATGAGGGTTCAACAGGCCCCTGAATCAGAAGAAACAACAGTGTCAGAACTTAATAAAACATACAGGTAAATCTGAGGTCATCTGATTAAACGGAAAGCCTTCCCTCTCAAATTTGGCCAACCATATTTTGTATAAAGTCCTGTTAGTGTGCCCATGTACGTGTAGATTTTGTGTGTTCATATGTGTATGAGAGACAAAGCTGAACATCTCTTGAGATTCTACACTCTCTACTGTATGTGAATAAAACCTTTAAAAATAAGGCTACAGATGCTTGTTGTGTTCTTAATGATAGCCTAGCAATTTCCCTGGCAGAGAAAAAATATCTATAGATACACATCAAAACATCTATAGATATTCCTATGCACCATTTGTGAGAAACTGTATCTGCATAATAGCATTTGTGCGTCCTAGATAGCTGCAAACAGCAGTGCACTTACACAGAAAATGTAATTTCAGTGGATAAAGACTTGGTGTGAGTAAGTGAATATCTACAAACTATAGGAAATACTAATGTTTGTGTGAATTTGTCTGTCTCCCATGTTCTTTCTGAAATGCCCTGCACCACCTGATCTTCAGCTGTAGTTTATCATCTTGTCCCACACCAGAAATTCCTGTACTGAATCAGAGGCATGCAGTTTATAAGTGTCCTCTCCACAACCTTCCCAGCCTCTTGCCAACAGGCAGTGGGGACAGTCTACAGTGCAACCAAACCATCTCCATGCATGTCTTCTAGCTGCTCTTTGGGTAATTGTGAGAGGTGATTAATACCAGGGTGATCAGGACAAGGGTAAAGCAGATGTGAGAAAGCATCAGGGAGATGGAAAATTGGCAGATCCGGAGGGTCTCAAATCACCCTTATAAGAGTATGATGATGGAGACATGATTCAGGGAAGGAAGGTACAGAAAGACAGCTTATTAGCAAAAGAGGAGAGTGAACTGATGGAAGGTACGAGAAGTGAGCAGAGAAGACAAGTCTGCTGCTGCAGAGGGGCTGAGGTAGTGTGAGAGAAAACAATATGGGGAAAATGACACGGGACAGAGGGAGTAACAGGCCACAGTCACAGGACCGCAATAAGAAATAATATCGTATACAATTTGAGCAAAACTGCAGTCTGAGGAAGATCTCCCAGATATGGGTTATTTGTTGTCACTGTGCATTTCGTGAAGACATCACACAAGGAAGGCAGGACACAGCCTATATTCTCCAGTTTTCCGTCATGCAGAGGCATGATTCAAAACCAAAGCAATCTCTCCTTCCCACAGGACCTTCCTTTGTTCTGATCGTGTTTGTTAGGAAATCTCAGGTACCCATCCTGTTGCAGGCACCTTTAGGTGAGGTGTGTGGTATAGGCATCCCAGCTGGGATCACTGTCCTGACTGCCAGTGAGGGATGTTGTGGAGAAACAGTGCAGCTCTTTCCAGGTGATGCTCTCCTCTGTCCCTGGCACTTCCCAAAATTATCCACGTTGGCCACCGCTAGCATCCAAGGAAATCCAAGATTTTGGAGCCAGCTCTCATGGCGGGTGCCTAGTCCTCTTCCCTTCCAGACAGAGGAAGACCAGCGTGTCCATGGAGTGGGGAGCTGGCCCAGTTGCAGGCAGGGAGGCAGGACAGAAGGGGAGGGACAGGCTACAGGAGAGGCTGACTGCACCATTCACCCAGCTCTGAGGTCTTGGTGCTCACAGCTCATGGGAAGAAAAGTGTTTTGCTTCACTCCCTGACTCCCCTCACTCACACACAAGATAAGGGTGGACTTGCATTTATAGCAAGTTTTCTTTTACTGATAAGATCAGATGCATATTTGTATAATTTACAGCTTCTTTTACAGCTTCTTTTACTTTCCAAGCAGCGAGGCAGCAGACTTTTCCACTGCTTTCCAGGCTCCTCCTGCTTGACATTTTTCCTTTAATTTTCATGGTGACCCATTTAGCTTTGATGGGACTCACTTTGGCTTATCCACAAAACTTCAGCAAGGGTTGAATTAGGATACCTAGTCCTCATTAACCATTTAAAGTCATTGGAAGTGGCTGCAAACTGACAATGCATCAGATTTAGAGCATGGCTTTCAAAGCAGAAGGTGTCTAATTATTATAAGGACTATCACTTTAAAAAAGAGCAATCTTTTCTAACTTCTCACATAGTGAAAAAGTGGTGATATCAGCAAAAAATGTTCTAAATCTTGAGTGGACCTCCACAAATTAATCTGTCTTGAAAATATGTCCCAAAAACTATTTGCATAATAAATTAGGTTTAATTGATTGTTTCATGAATACCATACTTTTAATTAAAAAAAAAAAAAAAAAAAAAAAAAGGAGAGGCAGCGACTTTCTTTTATAAATGTTAGGTTTGTAGGTTTGTGCAGCACAACCTCAAACTTATTCAGGGTGGAAAAAAAAAAAAAAGCATACCATTATTTTCAAAACCTCTCTGCTTTATTTTTAACTCTCTTTTTCATCTAGTCTTTTTCAGTATAGCAACCGCTCTGTATTACAGGGTGTATCCAAACTCAGAGAAAAACTTCTGGCCAATTGTTTTTGAGGAACTTTCCAAAGGACTGCGTTGCTCTGTCTGGGAGACTGAGAGTGCCACGTCGCTCCCTCATTTTAAAGGCTGAGAAAGCCATCATGGTTACTTTTGCAGTTCTTGATGTGGTTCTGGGTGGTAACTTCAGATTGCCAACATTGTTTTTTTCCCCCTGGCTGCAAGGACATACCATAATTGTACTTGGCCGCATCAGCTCTGACTGCTCTGAAGTGCAAAACTGGATCACAGGGACCATCTAGTGTCCTCAGCTTGCATGCTCCACAGCAGCAATGCCTTTCGGCAGACTGAGAAAGTCAGACAATGCTCTCCAGCCTCCCTCCAGCCTGCTGGGTTAAGTGTCTCTACTTCTGTATTTTATTTTTTTCTCTCTCTCACTCTGTCTCTCTCTCTCTCTCTCTCTTTTTTTTTTTTTTTTCCTTTGGGGTTTAAAAAACGTTCCGGAGGAATCAAATATCGAACACTTTGGGTCAGCTGAAACAGTTTTCAACAATTACGACTGATAAAATGAAACAGGTATTTTTGTGTGGTCTTTTTCAACGTCCTGTTGTGAAGAAAACGAAAGATATGCTTTTCAGCATGTTCACAAAGATTTGCATATTCACTTCTTTTCACCTAATATTTTTTAAAGCAAGGCAGGAACAATGCAGAGTGTGTCAAGAATAAAAGAATTAGAGTGCAAAAGGTCTGAAGTTTCCATTGCTGATTAATGTAATCTTCACGCCCCTCGGAGACCATCCAGTGGCCACCGTGCCCATGCTCCTCTGCACACCCAGGTGGGAGAGCACTCAAGGAAGGGAAAATGAGGGTGGGAAATGAGCTGTGAGGCAGGGTTGAGGAAGTCAAGGCTTGCTTGCCACATAGCTCATCCCCACCCACACATCTGTAATGGGAACGCTTGGCGGGGGGACAGGCTTATGCTGCTGCCCTTCCCCTCCACCACAGGGCACCGCCTTTCTCCTCCTGCTCTCTTCTTTGAGGTCGGAAATCTGTCCCCTCAGAGGGTCAGACTTCTGCAGAGGGAAGCAGGTTTGGGGAGAATAGGTTTTCTAGGAATACAGTCAGCTTTTACGGTTTGATCCCAGGCAGAAGGGCAGCAGGCTCTCTTGCCGTGTTTGGACACTCCCAATTGCATCCACATTTTAAAACCTCAGTGGGACAAAAGGTTTCAGTATACTGTGCTAACTTGTCAGAATCCCTGAGCTATTTCATCTCACCTTGAAAGAAAAATAAAAGAGGCAGAGGGCCTCTTTCCTTAAGGAAAACTGTGGCTTGACTGTATCTTAGTTTGCAGATAAGAAATTCCTCAAAAGAACATCTAGAGGCAATAGAGGCAGGGAGGGAGGGGAAAAGGAAGACACTCCTTTCAGATCATACTCCCTGCAAGTATGATTGATGGGAATTCTGCTGCACAGCATTTCATCTGGATGTTTTTTTTTGTTTGTTTGTTTTGTTTTTTCTCTCTGAAATAAGAGGCCTTAGCATGATCACAGCAGTTTATGAAATACTTTTGATTTCACCAAATGGTTCAGCCTGGTAAAAAAAAATAAAGGAAGAAAAATCTGACTAAATATCTTTAAAAGTAGAAAGAAAATCATTTAGTAAATCCAAGTGAAATGCATTTCAAACTTTGCATCATAATTTCCTCATTTTAAAGGGATTTAAAAAAATGTCCAAAACATAAATAAAAAATTTTGTTTCATATCAGTCTAAACATTTGTCTAAATCACGAGGAGTTATATGCAGTACTTTTCACCTGCACTTGCACACCAGATTGCAAGACCTCTTCATGTGTTGATTCATTGCTAGAATGAATGTCTGGACATGTCCAACTGACCCACAGATGATGGGAATGACTAAGGCTGGAAGAAATCTGTGATTTACTTCGAAAGTGTCTCTGATCCATGGACCAGGACAGCAAGGCATAACTTTGATCCTGTAGAGGATGGAACAAACATTGCAAGGAACAGTTTTAAGCAATATTTATCCCAAGGGTTAAAATCTGGCAGCAATATTCAGAACCACTTCTTTTCTTTAGCTTTGTGAAATTGAACTTTTCTGAACCCTCACCATGCCAGGACATGCTCCTGAACTGGAAAACTTGCTCTGATTAATTGAGATCAAGAGACAGCTTTCATTCCAAGACAAAATGCTTGTTTTACATAATCAACTTTCTAACAGGATACTATATTGTAGTAAACTTAAAAATAGACATGATATGATATAGTCTTACTGTAGATACTACCAATGTCTCCACCATATGTATTTAACAAGCAATAAATTATGTTCTTTAATTGTAGTGCAAAAATGGGTGCAAAAGTGTCACCTTGTTAGTGACATGTGGGCTGAGGGAAAAACTTGAGAGTTCTTTTAGTTAAGGGGTGGGAAAATTTGCATTTTTTTTTCAAGGTACGCTATAGAAAAAAAAAAAAAAAGAAAAGTACGGAAAAATAAAAGCACTCTAGTAAATATTTTGCCTTGGAATAAACACTGAATTTATTCAGAGAGTAATATTCAACACATCAGAATTATTTATCTAATGAAGTATTTTCAACAAAGTGGCTTTCTTCTTAATATTACTTTATTTTCTGACATGGTTTCAAGTTTTGCTGTTGTTGACAATGATAGGCCAAGTGTTGTTGGTCTTAGTCTGCTGTGCCTCAGCCACATTATATAAAAAAAAGTGAGTGTGTTCTGTTCATTTAACATTATGCCCTGCCCATCCACTTCCAGCACTAGAATACCTCTGGCCCTATGCTGTCCATCAGGTAAGAAACAAACTAGTCCTTGATACATCCAGGGTTAGCTAGAATACATTGACCAGCCCTTCTGGTGTAACTGCCTCTATGAGGGCATTAATTCTGGCCTCCCTTCTCTCTCCAGATTCTTTCCTGGTGTTTTGAGGAACCATATGTCTGAGATGTCTGCTGCTCTGTCAGATCTGGCTAAGGTTAGTTACCAGTTATAACTTATTGGTGGTGGAGGGAGAGGTACAATCTAAAAAGAAAAGGAATTGCACAAGGTCATGGTTCAATGAAAATAGGGTTACTATATGATGTGGGTTATGGATGAGGGTAAGCACACTGCAGACATTGAGGTGCTCAGGGACCTTGTCTTGGTGTATATATCCCACAATCACTTTTGTCTGGTGTAAATCAGCACTTTGCACAACAGGGAGATCTTCCTTCACCTTCTGCCCTCTGCCAGCACTAGCACACATGTGGCTCATGTGAACTAGACCACATTGCTGAGCAAGCTGAAAAACAGCTAGTGGTCTGCTGGGTTGGCTGCCCAAACCTCTCTAATTAGCCTGTTTATTGTAAAAGAGCCATTTGCCCTTTAGCTGCCTTGCTGTGCCAGATTAAATATCTCTGATTCTTTAGTAATGGCATGAGGAGCAGCTCTGGGCACTGGCTGACCTCATTCAGAGGCCTCATTTACATCAAAATATTTTAACACTCTTAGAAAAATCTCCGAAGCCTGGGTGCAAGAGGAGGCAAAAATGTGTGTGAAGAGTTGGGAAGCTCTGCTAGGAGGATGGTTACAGCTCCCTCTGCCTACGTATAGGTTTGCTGCAATCCTTTTCTCTTGGGCAGTGATGTGTCCCTGAAGGCAATTACTGCAGCCCCTGATGATGGTCACCATGGATGAGATGAGGGCCTTTGGATAATAAATAGAGGGATATCTGCCCTCCAGAACTGCTGGCCCTGTACTTTCCAAATCTGCAAACTCATAAAGGCCAGACTTGAAGCATCTGGACTAGCAGACACTTAGTAGCAGAGCTCTGAATCAGTGTCTATTTTTCCTCTGAATGTCATCAGTTTTTAATGAAACCGAAGTCCTAACTGCTGTGCTTTAAAATATACCTCTTTCCTGCTAGCATAGCTGCCATGTGGATGTATGTATTTTAAGCTGGCTTTTTAAAAATAAATGCAATGTTTTGTAGCTGTGACTGCTTGTGGCTTAATGTATCTTCAAAGGCAAAGAGTTTGTCTCTCTTCAAGGAGAAAGGACTGTCACACACATATAATAGCCTATATTAATGTTTGTTTTTCTGATTTTTATCAGAAATATGGTAGTTTTCTCCTTGCTTTTCATATTGTAAAATTATGATAATTGAGAATGCAGTGCATGGTTTTCCTTTGTATGAGGAATATTAACAAAAATAAAGTTCAAAGCATCAGTCTCACAGGTAATACACCAGTGAAAATGATAGGGAATTAAACAGGCAACCTCATTATGAGAGAAATCATAGATATAATGCTATCTCCAGGCATGAATAATATAGTACAAATCACTGGAGTTATTCCAGATTTTAACTCTTGTAATGAAGATCCAGATGTCACCCAGCATCCAGATAGAAACATGTGGTTATAAAGATTTGGAGTAATGAAAAATATAGGTAACATTTTCATCATAAAAATATATAGCCTTCCTTTGTGACAAGTGAGAGTATTTGGCAAAACAAGAATATTGCTGCACTTTAGCTCTTGACTAATAAATCACTAGTTGTGATTGCTTGTTTAATAAATAAATTAAAACTAATAAATTAAATTATACAGCTTCAAATCTTGTTTAGTCTTTATATAAACTTTATATAATGAATGAAAAAGGTGTGGAAATGAGTAATGCAAAATATACTATTTTTGTGGCAACACCACACTATTCATATTTAGTATGTTAGGAAAAATGAAGTCATTAGTAAGGTAGCTAACTAATACATCATTTGCTGAGAATCAAGAAATCCTACATGGGATTGTGTGTGAGAGACCAAGTGCCTTGCACTTTTATGGTTTCTGTATGCTGTAGGAAATGTGAAGTTAACTTCTTTGGCTAAGGAAGGATTCAATGTGATTTAAGGAAATCACTGGGTGATATTCTTTCAGTTTCAGAGCTTTAATATCACAGGAAAAATAAATTCTATGAAAAAAATAACTGACTGAACTCTGAAGCTGCAGCCATCATTGCAGCCCTTTTACATACTACGTAATTTGTGAAACTTAGAACAACCTCAGAACTACTCTAATTGTATGTTCCTGGCAAATACAGTGCTTCCTATCTTTGATTTGCTTTCTAGTCTTACATGGTTGCTGGAAGGATGGAAAGATTCCCCTTCCTTACATGCAGAGATGTAGAGAAAATGTGCATGCACAACTTTGTTAGCTTTAATCCTATTGTATTCCTAACAACGAAGTGCTGCCGGAGACCATGTAGTTATCAGAAGCTCCACACGGTGTCTGTAGTGCAAAAGAAAAGAAGCCCTATGAGATAAAATTCAAAAAACATTAAGACTGTTTTGTTGCAAACCTGACCACATGCTGGCAAAGTGGGAAAGGGGATGGAAGCATAATTATTACAAGTAATGAAAGTAATAAAAATATTTGCTGCTTTATATTAAGTACATTAAAAGAAAGAGTCAGGGGATGAGAACTTACATGTACAAGCATGGGAAGCTGTGTCTGGGAAGGATCTCCAAGGGTCTTCTTGTTCTTCAGCTGTCTTCATGTCAACTTTGACAAGTGCTTAAGAAAAATGCATGGGTGACAAGAAGGCATAGAAATAAGATTTCACTGCCTCTTCAGACAATCTCTTCTAGAGCTTTACTAGCATTATCACTGATTTTTTTTTTTTCCTGAACTCAGTCTTTCTTGCTCAATGTCCTGTCATTATGGACTTAGGGACCCACTTCTTCCCTTGCTCTTTTGCTATGCTCCTGTGAATTTTGTCCAGCTGGTCCATATCTTCCTAGAAGAAGAATCCCCTAGGCTGAACTCAAACCTTTGAAGGGGGCCTTAACATTGCTGAGAAGACAGGAAGTTTGATTTGCATGCTTTGCTAGGTCTCATTGCATTTTTCATCTTTGGATAGTATTTGCATTTCCTTAATATTTTTAACTTTTATTTATCTTTCCACTCTTTAAAAATCTTCCTTCTCTTTTGTCCATGTAACTGCCAGATCTTCTTGTCCAGTCAATTTTTCTGGACTGAATAAAGTACCACATTCTTGTCCCTGCACCATGATTCATAAGACCATATCTCCAACTTTAAAGACTTCATAGATCTCTGATCCTCAGTGTGACCGGAGATTTTCTCAAGGTGGCAATGTCTTCAGATCCAGATCACTAATAATCATATCAAGGATATTTGGATGTAGCAGAGACGTCTGCAGAACCTCAATGCAGTCTTCCATTTTTATAGTTAATCTCTTACAATTACAGTAAAGTTAATCACTTACTCTCTGAGAATGGGTTTCTATTCCTATAGTTTAATCTAGGCTATACTTTCCTAGTGTGGAAGTAGATTGATTAATACTGACTGCAATTTGTCTCCGATTTTTTTTTCTAGATAATTACAAATAATTTCTTGGATAACGATGGGCATTTTTTCACGTTAACTGAAGTTAAGCTATTGGGTTTCCAATTCACTAGTTCTTCCTTTATCATTGTTTAAAGACAAGCCTCTTATATGCTTCTGAATATTTCTTTTCTCCTTGAATAACTAAAAATACTTGTTTGCAGACTTGAGAATTATTATTCAACCCATTTAGGTATTGTGGGATTAAGTCATCAGACTCAGATGATTTAAACGTATAGCTCAGTTAAATACTCAGGGATGAGGTCTTTCTTTTCTGCAACATATTAATTATGCTACCTCACTTGCTGGCACTCTTTTTTTTTGTGAAGCTATTTTACTGAATATCATTGCCTTGGTCTTCCCTTAAACTATGGATATACTGTTAGATTTGGACGTTTTCTGTTAATTACATTCTATTCTTCCCCTTTCTAAGTACTTGTGGTATACTTCGATATTCATCCTTAGTAGCTTGGCCTTCTATTTTACTTCTGTCTTATAGCTGGACTCCATAATGATTGTTAACAATTTTGTCAAAATGATTTTATAATATACTTCCTGTACCCCCTCCACAACTGGATAGTCCTTACTATTAATTAATTAATTAATATTATTGCTCCCTTTTATTTTTTCCTTTAGTGCTGACAGAAGATGCTATCAAGAAATCCACCTGAGTCTATGGGTATCCGACTTTCTGAAATCTGTAACTCTATTTTTTCTTCCATTTCTTTTATCCTAATGATCTTGAACTTTGTCAGGTAATGGCCATTGTCACCCTAGTTACCGACTGCTTTAAGGCATTTTCTGCTCTCATCCACAGAAGACTGTTTCCATCTACTGTATTAGATTATTACTTATATATTGCACAGGTTTGATCGACTGTCTGTACCCTGTGCCTAGTTGGTATCTGGGTAATTCAAGTCTCCAGTAATGAGAAGATGATTCTGTTAGAGGTCACAAAAATATTCGTTCGTGTTTTCTTCCTCATGTGTCCATCAGTGTTATGAAGTGTATTTTCCTCTTTAATTATTACTGAGAAGCTGTCAGCAGAACACACTGCCATCTAAATCAAAGCATTTATAAGTACCGCTGACTTAAAATCCAAAGTCTCCTTCCTTTTTTGCCTTCCCTCTCCCTTCTGAACAAGCATGTCCTTTTAGAATATTCATTCCCACATGTTGCCCCACCAGCTCTATGTCATAACAGCTCTGTCAAGCCATGCCTATGAGTAAGAAAAGGCACAAAAGGCTAAGCTCAGATGAAAGCAGGAGTAGCTAAAGCTGGCTGAGGCCAGCTACAAGATGTGTATCTGAATCCCAGATTAGACTTTGACTCAGACTTTCTTTCAAGTCATGGTTTGGCGTCCAGGCATCCTGTACATTGCTGTCATGTACATGTTACTTTAACCATGTTTACACATTTCCAGCATTTAACAGCACTCTTAGTATAACTGATCTTCAGGAAGAAATTTATTCCTCGTTTCCAAACACACTTGCATTTAATGAACAAATTATTTGCATGGACCGTTTGCACATTATTTAAGATCTGTTTGAGTCTATTTGAGATGTGTGATCACTTGAACAGTAAGTAGGGGATAAAAGGGAAGTGGAACCTGATCCCATTGTCTTTAATTTCTGTAAATAACACATGTATCTTTTCTGATCTGTACTTAGCAATGCAAAGCAAGGTCTGCTGATTTAGAGGAGGATTTTTAGTCCTTTCTGAATAATAATGATTACTTTTGTTAGTGAGCTGGTGTTTGAATGATTTTCTCACTGATATTTTTAAGGTATATATTTTCTTCTCGATACCATTCTGTCTTTGGGGGTTCCTCTCTGATACTTGGAACAAAAAGATTCAAGATTTCTTTATCAAAACCTTGGTAAACATGGATTATTTAATCAACCACCCACATTGCACACACAGCGGAATGCTTGATTTTGGAGTGGCATGAGGATATTAATGAGGAGAATTATAATAAGAAAAGAAATCACTGAAGATAAAGCTTAACTGAAAAAAAAAAAAAAACCAAACAAAAAAACCACCACAGTCAAGCTGCCAAGATTTTCCTGTCATATTCCAATTATCTTTACAGGAAAACTTTTAGCCTTTATCGTATTTTTAAGAGTTGAAAGTAAAGGGAAGGCCAAGGTCCCAGCACCATGTCCAACACAGAAAATGACAACCCATTGTCTGACTGCAGATGTTGGTGGGGGCAGAAGCCATGTGTTGTAACTCACTTCCAAACTCTGCAGGTCTTGAAGAAGCACAGCAGTCACCTGGAGTATGTGGAACTGCATGCTGAAAACAATGGTCGTAGTCTCAGTGGTGCCCTCTGGGAAGTGAAAAACACATTCAAATTGTTCAGCACTAAAAATTTGTCTTCTCTTCCCATGACAAATTTCTATGGGCTATCAGCAGACCAGGTATTCGAGTGGTACCAGCTCCTGGGAACGGATCACTCTGGCAGCAGCAGGGGGCAAGAAGATTCCTGTAACAGTTACGGCATGAAATGAACAGGCTGTGACTACTTTAAAGCTGCTTTCAGATACTTGTTTATGTCTGAACTGAGACTCTAGAAGACTGAAGGCTCTATTGAGCAGGCACTATTATTTTATGCAGTTAAAAACTGCACTATTATTTTATGCAGTTACGCCCAGCAGGGTAGCAGGGCCATTGTCAAATACTATATTGTTAGAGCACATTTAAGAGCACATTTATGAAATCAACCAATCAACCAGTCGCAACTATCAATTCATGGTAGATTGGTCACCTGAATGCCAGTGCTTCAAAGCAGGAACACAAGTGTTTTGAACTAAAAAAATGCAGATCAACCTTCTGAGGCTGAAATGCTCAATCTTTGTTTGGATAAGGAGTCTGAAGCACCAAACAATGGGAGTGAAAAGCCTTGACTCCAGCAGCATCAAGATACTTAAGTATCTACCCGAAATCAATTATCCGGCTTGGAAATTTTGGTCTTGCACTCTGTTTCCTGAGGCAGAATATACAAAATAGGTCTATTCATAGTCTCATATAAGTGACAGCAATAATAATGATAAAGGAAAGCACCACCACCACCAAAATTTAGCACAGTGCTCATAAAAAGCAAATGCTGCTGGCTTACATGTCCTGATTTTTCCGTGCATTATATGTATTTTAATTTTTCTTTATGCCAATAGCATCTCAAAGGTTAACATTTTAATGCTGAATTAAACTGCTGTAAAATTTTCTGTCTGGTATATCCCACACTACATTAAGAATAATATCTTTTCCATAACCTCATCTTACTTCTACTCTGTTGAATTTAATGGAAATGTTATATAAAACAGCACGGCTGCAAAATCCTAGCAGAAGATTTTTATTTTTCATTCTATTAACATTTCTCTCACATTTCTGCTTAAATGGCATCACTTTATTTTCTAAAGGCAAATGTACAATGTTGCTTTGGTTTGGATCATCTTCAGGGGGCTTGGATGGGTAAAGGGCACACCCTGCTGGCAGCTGTCTTCCCAGCAGTATAAAGTAATGGCCTGAAGAGCAAAGTACTTTGAAAATTATTAGTTAGAAGATTTGTTCAAAATTCATTGCTCACTGGTGCCACTGTAGCTCATCAAAACTTGTTTATAGCTGACCATTTGTTTTTTAAATTGGACTAACTTACAAAGTATTTCGCAATTTCAGATATTTAAAAAGTGAATGGCTTTGCTTATAACAGCATATCTCTCTGGGTTTGGGGGGAACACAATGCAGTCAGAGGAAATACTCTGGTTATTGTTACAATGCTCAAATCCATCTCACTCAGGAAATTTAACTCTACTGTGACTGGGATGCAACTCATGTATTTTTCTGAGACTTTAAAAAATTTTAACTGCCTTCCTGAAACTAAGGTATTTTTTTTTTTAGAGCTTTAGTTTGCCCATACAGAAGGTTTTCTGTCTGAGTCACAATAAACTAAAAACAGGGCTACTGAAGACAAAATTGTCTCAGAATAAAGGTTGTCTCAATTAAAAAGCAGCAGTAGTTTAAACTTTGCGAGAAAAGTTAATAAAAACTGCATGAGGAAGAATTTAAGGTAATGTCAGTTAGCAGGTTGGTATCATACATAACTCAGAGCTGATTCAATGTGCTTCAGCTGCATATGCACCATGGATTCACAATGTTTTCCAGTTCCTAGTAAATCTTAACTATTTTCCCAGAGAATGCTTTCTAAACCATACGCTTCAGATCATGTTTCATCTTTCTTCTGTCTGGCCTTGTACCCAGTTGCAGGTGCATTTCTAGGATGCTCTTGTGGAAGTACCAGCCCCAACTCTTACCTAACAATGCATGCTTTGGCTCAAGGACCTCACAACCCTCCAGCTCCTTGCCATTGTAATCCACGTGGACCCTGACAAACAGCTTTATTCCAGGATGCTCTAGGAGACATCTCAAGGTGTCCATCACTTTTGTACTCAGCACTCTAATCCGCAGGCATCATGAATTTACATGTAGCTATGGGTGTCTGAGAACTTCTGCCACTGTTGGCTGTGCTTTCCTGTCATCTGTGATCTCAAACCTGGAAAGGGTGCTCTCATTGCAAAAGGGCTTGTGACCATCATCTCAGGGGAGGGGGCAAGCTCCCTCTACAGCACTGTTTGCCTACACTCCCTCTTGGGTCTTTCCTTCCAGAATATTCCTGTGCTCCCCAGAAACCTTTGTGGTGAATGAAAGGGGTGTGGAGGGGAGGAGGTTGGAAAACAAACATCTATGGCCCACCTTTATGTTTTATGTTTCCTGAGCAATTCTGGTTCAGTCATTCTGGCCATGAGATGATGACTTGTCCCTTAGGTTGAAGCAGCCTTCTTGGTGTGCATGTGTGTTTGTTGCTTACCTACAACAATCTTAATTGCTCACCTGACAGCTGGTGCATTAACTGCAAGGTCCCATCCTGGCAGTGGATTTCAAACTCCATTCTCTCCTTAGTATTTTTTATCTGGGAGGTATGACCTGTAAAACCAGTTCAGATTTGCAAATTAAGTTACACTAGCTACTGTGTCATTCCTTTTAAACACTCATAGCTCTCAAGTTATTACTGTTCTTCAAACTTTCCATGTATGCAGAGGAAATTATTGAGGACAGTTGCAGAAGCTGCAATGAATGCCAGATTTAAAAAAAAAAAAAGCGCAAACCATAGTAATTAATTGCTATATGTGATATTAAATGACAAAATATTTCTCTACTATGAAGTAAATATTCAAAAGAAAGCTTCATGTTTTGAAATTAAAATTGAGATTTTACTCTTGAATTTTTAACCTCTCCTAATTTTTTTTTTTTTTTTTTCAGTCTTCTCAGTGCAGCAGCATGAGGACATTGGCCTCTAGGTTGTGCTACTGAATTTACATTCTGAAGTGTTTTTTTTTTTTTTTTTTTTTTTTTTGCTCTAGTAGCCTGGCTTGGGTCTCATATAAGAGAATAAATTCTATTCATAAATCAAATGTTAACTTTTTCTCAAGTCAGCTTCAAATTTGGACCTACATTCCAAGAAACTTCATAATAGACTTGCAATATGCAGTTAAATGAACCCTTTATGTTACATGATAGCAATTCTGTTCTAACCCATTTATTTATTTAAAGATGCATAGCTGTTCTTTGAAATACTTATGCTATGTTGGATTTTTTTTTTCTTTACTATAATGATTTATCTCATAAATATCGCTAACATATATGGTTTCTATTGGGCAATTGCCACCAGTATTGATTTGAGCTTTATTGACCTTTGCCACAGAAATTGTTTTGTTCTCAACACAAATCTCAGACTGTGAGAAGCACAGAGGTGTCATTGGATTGATTCTGTGAGATGTTGAGCACTTGATTTCAATGGGAGTTGCAAGTCCTTACACCTCTGGAATGGGAGGGAGGGGGGAATAAAAATGCAGATTACTTTTATCTGGCTTTAGCTGAAATGCATGAGAGATTTTAATATGAAAGAAACAAATTATTCAGGTTGAGAGAAGCTAGACAAGTTAATTGCATCCTTCAGCTTGTAGCATCCATGTAGGTCCCAATTAAGCAAACAACCTTTTTGGAGGTTATGTTGTGAAGGTTGCTCTCACGTGATACTTTCAGTTGACTGCCTAAATAATTTGAAGCCTTTCATATGAGTGGTTTAAGCTCATGCCTTTTTTCTACTGCAGATCTTCCCACTGAAGTATCTGAGGTATATATTCCCACTGAAGTATGAGGGCCACTGAAGTATCTGAGGTGACAGCAGGTTTCACAGTGATATTCAAACACAAATATTTAACAAGGCCTTAGGACACCTAGCAAGAATCACAGCAGAAACAGAGACACGCTGTCTTTCCAGGGCACAACAAACCTATCTAGAAGAGACCCCACACAGTGAGTGTGCCTCACCTGTGCTTTTGCCTAGCCCTGCAAGGTGGCCTTGCAAAACTGCATCTTTTCCTGTCCATTTTCAGTTGTCACTTTTGTTTCCCAGCATATTTAAGTAAAAGTAATGTGCTAAGTCTTTTCACACTGGAACTCACCATTACTTATTTTTTGTTACAAATGTAGTGGAAGTTGGAAGAAATGTACATTTATTCTGTTAACATGATATCTGGACAAATCTTTTGTGCATATTGCATTTGATATTCCACACCAAACTGATTTTAAGTTTCTTGCACACTTAGGTAACCCCAAAATCACAATTCGTCTACATCATTTTTATTTAAAGCAAGATATATACAGAGCATTCTCTAGTATTTTTTTTTTTAGCATTCATTTGGTCTCCCTGTAGGACAAGACTAAAGCAAGGTACACTAACTATGCCTGTTACTGAGAAAAGTATAGGGTTTGTTAAACTGAAAGATACAATGCAAGAACCATCAGTTCTTTCTGATAAGCAGTGAGCAAATCAGGGTGATATATTTAATAAAATGTTTTATGTAAGAAAGAATAAATTAATCACTGTGATCACAATGATTTAAGGCAATGACTTATGTTATGAAATTTCCTTAACTACAGCTGAAGAATAGATGGGAGTCTTGTTGCCTTTTCCTCTCTTTTCAATTTTGCTGTTCAAAGACGACCAGTGCTTCAATTTGAACTACATGGTATAGTCTCCAACAACCTTCATCCCCAATTCAGCTGTGCTGCCACCCTGAACATTTGATTTTTTAATCTTTTTATTTTTCCAGATTTTGCATTGCTTCTTCAGCTTTCTTCTGTCTTCAGTTGCAACAAGACTTTTAGGAGCTATGAGCCCAAACATTTCACTGAACTCAGATCCTGGGAATGAGCATCCTGATAAAGTGTTCTCAGAGGTCAAGACTGGAAGACTTTGTGATCCAAATTACAAGTTATGAGGCTTTGAAGTTGTCATTTGTGTCTCAAGTGACCTGAGTGCATGGGACTTAGAGCAAAAGGAACACTACAGCTCTCCAATCCCTGCTCCAGTTCTCCAATCTCTTTCTCCAACCCTCTTATCTGTTAAATATGCCTCTGGATGTTTATTTTAGATTTGTAAAGCCAGAGTTAAAAAATTACCTAAAGATAAGAGCTAAATTTTATTTCTCTCAGAAAATGAACCTTCAAATGGTCTTCATTGCTGTTACTGATATTAACATTACATGAATGACTTTTTTAATAAAGGTGAAAGGTGACCAATCTAAGCTGGAAGAACAATCTCTTCAGAATAAAACAACCTCCTCAAACATCTATGATCTTATCCTTCATGGTTTTGACTTTTTCTTTAACACAGAGAATTTGCCCTCATTTGTAAAAAGCAAATGATCAAAATGTAACATTTGCAATTTGCCACTCAGAAGAAAATTGAAGAGAAAAGAAACCAAAAAGAGAAGAACCTAAAGCTGTGATGGACTCCCTGCAACTGCCTACACTGCTAAATGAGGTCCTTGGAGGTGCTAATTTGCAGCAGAGGTAAAAGGGGCATAAGACCCTTTAGGAGGACTTGTTAGTATGGGCTACATAGGAAGACAGTGACCAGCAAATTGAAGGAAGTGATTGTCCCACTCTCCTTAGTTAGTGGGGCTACATCTCTGCCCACTTTTGGGTGCCCTACAACTGCTGGGAGGGAATTTACAAAGATACTGGAGCCAAATTCCACCGGGCAGTATCAGATCCTATAGCAGGGGACAATGGTCACACACTGAGATTGGGAGGTTCATGTTGGGTGTTAAGAAAATGTTTTCTTTGGGTAATGCAGGGCAGGAACAGGTTGCTCATGGAGGTTATGGGATCTCCATCTTTGGGAGGTTTCATGTATGGCTAGATCAAGCCACATCTCATCTTATCCTGTGTTGGCAATAGCCCTGCTTCAAACAGATGTGTGATCAATACTTCTATGATTCTATGTGGACATTTCCACTTGTGCTGCCCTGCCATTACTGGAGCTAGTTGGAATGATTAGTGAATGCAAAACATTTGAAGTACATACATGCTTTCACGATCTGGTCTTTATTGTCAGGTTTTCACATCCAAAAATCTCAAATTTTAATTCCCAAATATATTTTCTACCAACATTCCTTTTCTACTTTGTTCTAAATTCAATGCAGAATAAAAGGCACTTTTGAAAAGCTGATATGGAATGCAACCAATATCCTCTGGTTAATGTTCATCCTCTTGTCTTAGAAGAAACTCTGGAATACCAGATTTCAGCCTCTGCTTCCTGTGTTAATGCTTGTGTTTTAGTTCCCCTTTTCTTTCCATCATCTAACTTAGCCTTCAAGGTTCCTTTACTGTAAGTAAAAAACTATTGGTTTAAAAAACATGAAGCAAAGTTATGTTACTATGGAGATGTTTGCTATAATAGTAATACCTTATTATATGTTAAGATAATAGAATACTATACTCCATGAGAGGAAGGCACTTACAAACCTTGACAAATGCAAGGTGTGGTATTATATAAATATTTAAACAGAGGTGTAAAACACATGAAATACCCAGCAACATCTGTTTCTGAAGAATTCTATCTATATACAGTGAGAGAGTGAACATGAAAGAAACATATTCTTGTAGATGCGATTTCAAAATGTGTCTTATGCATGTTGATGTCATAGACATGGTGGTGTAAAAGTAAAAAGTGAGAGAGAAAAAGAAAAAAAAATAATTCAATAAATGTATTAATAACCAATGTCTGGGCTGGCCTCAAAATTTTGAAGAGCCTCTGAGGATTTGTGAGCACCTCAGGATAGATACTGAAAAACCTGGGTTTTCTAAACTGCATATCTAAGGACTTGCAATGAAATGCAAGATGAATGAATTCAAAGACCTGGAACAGATGTAAAAAGAGTAGATGGGGGCAGAAAACGTGAATATAAATCTGCTCCAAGACAAACAGTTCCTTACAGCCAAGATTGTCCATGGTTCCCCCATATTTTTATTTATTTCTTTAAAACTTATTCAGCTTCAGTAGTCACCAAGTCTATTGATCTGTTTAAAGACTTAGTGTAGAAAGTAAGGCAGTGTTGGGAGGCCTTACTGAAATTGTAGAACCAAAAGGTTGCACTGTTCTGCAACACTGACTTTATTAGCTCCACCCAGATTTTACTGGAGTAAAATCTTCATGAGCTGTTTGATACTAAACTTTTCCTTTCTTTCCCTAAGGGTATGTGTGCTCATATACATGAATACAGATGGGGTATGGAGTAGGAGGTGGAGGGCAGAGTTGGAACCTGCACACATTTGTGGAGCAGACAAGCCTGTTTTTATTTACTCCTCATGCTCCACTTTTCTGGAATGCGGCATTAAGAATAAAACTATGTGTTACTAGATCACTATTATAGCCTTTGGGCCATCAGTGCATATATGAACTTTGAGGGATATTGCTCTGTTTTTGAAAGGCAGCTTTTTCACAGCACAAGACATCTATTCCAACATTCCCAACATTCACTTCATAAGCATTGTTCCTTTCCCAAGGAGTAAAAAAAAAAAACACCCATACCATTTTAGGTACAAAAAGGTGCAGATAATACTTATTACAATTATGCATTTGTGTGGATGGGCCTAACCACAAAGCTACTGGCTTTCTTAGTGAACACAGTCAGGAACAAAGGTCTTCATGACCTTCACCACAGGGTATCTGGTTGCTTATCATGACTATTTGCGTGCCAGCTGAATTGACTTAGCTTGGGTGCACTGGAGCAACACCAATGGGAAATTACACTGAAGTATTCAGTGTGGCAGTCAACCTGTTACCAAAGTTGTATTGCCTTCCCTATTCACTAATCTAGTTCAGTTCAGTAGGTCTGAAAAAAAAATGTGATGCCATCCCACGATGGACTGGTGATTCTGGCTGGGACCATGCCTTTTACTGTGGTACAAACACTGAAAATCTGCACTGAATAATGTACAGTGCTGTCCAGATGGAGAAGCTAAGCACAAAACAGGTGCATTTTCATTTTCCAGCCAAATGAACTCTGTTTGAGAGAATCAAAACTGGATAGGAATCCTGTCTTTCTTCTTGAACTTTCAGAGGTCTCCATCATATACATAGCCAATGCTACCGCGTAGCACCTATTCCCTGCTTCTAGCAGTGCCATTTAAAAAATAGACAGCATTGTTTAAAATAATGATCAGCTTAGGTCCTCTTCCATATAACTGCACATGAAGCAAATAGCTGAATGGCAAATTGGCTTCTCTTCAAAAGTTTCCTAGCAACAAAACAGGTAATGCATAAAGCAGCAAGTCAGGCTGCGTACTGTCAGCATCTGAAATGATGAGTTATACACAAAAAAACCCCACACTCTTTATATAAGAGATACTTGTTCTAAGACTGAATGGTACCTGCAGGACTATTTTGTGAAAGTGAAGTCAGAAATATAAAAAGCTATGGGCCTCAGCACTCTGTTATTGCATTGTTATCCGCTCTAGTCAATACTTTGCAATTTTCAGATAAGAAAACAGGGAAAATTCAGACAAGAAGGGATAACAGCTGCTTGGTCCTTTGTTAATGAGTTTGTTATAAAGAGAGACAGCCATATTGTTAATGGGGCTTAATGTACAAATAGATGTTATGAATATCTCCTTAAAGCCTAGTCAAATGCCATGCCAAAATATTACTATGAAGTCATGACCACAATTACTGCTGTGTTGTTCTGACTCAAATATTGAAAAATGTAACTGTGCTTTGGAGATGTGGTGATTTATATACATATATATATACATATATATATATATATATATATGTATATATATATATATATGTTAATTTAAGGCACTTTGGGAGAAGGCCTGTGCTGGTTTTTGTTTGAACTGCATGGGCACAGCGGGCCCTGTAGGTGAGGCCGAGTGTGCAATCCAATTTACTGAGCTTTGGCACTCTGGTAGCACATTTTTTTTGTGTGTTTTTGCTCTGCTGTAGGGGGCCCTCCACCCCTCTGTGTGTAGCTATGTGCCAGCACACCTGCCTGGGTGTCTGCCCACCCTTACTTTCCCTTACAGGCCCGGTGGCCATGTCTGCAAGGCCATGCCCTGCATCTCCTCAGGGGTGGCTGCTGCCCTAAGCAGCATGCTGCACATTCAGCCTCTTTAGGTTGTAGATCACTTCATGGCTTATAGACAGTGCAGCGGGAAAACCAGGATGCCTCTGCTGCGAAGTAAGAAAGGAACTCCGGTGTTTATTTATTACCTTTTCTGACAACTTCCTGTAACTACTTCAGGGGACTTTGTGATTGACTTTCAATATTACACAATTGTTCCTGCTTTTCCTTGTTTCATGTATGAGATTAATTTTATATTGAATTTCCTAGCTTCTTATTTTGACTCTAAGCCTTAGAGCCATCAAGCTTCATTTTATTAATCTCCATCCAGCAAGACTCACCATCCTCATGAGTGGCATCCTTAGCTTCACAATGATTCCACCATAAAAATCCCGTTCCTTACACTTGCATGTTTTGTTTCTGTCACATTTTGCTGTGCTTTGACAAAATAGCTGCAGTTCTTCGGAGATTTCATCTTTCTTGAGGAGTTTTTGCTTTTAGCACTCTTCCCTGAAGTTGTTAGGATATGTTTTAAATAGCTGGAGGAGGAGATGACTTTGCAAAATACTTTAACTGCAAGGGTGAAGAACAAAACAAAACAAAAACACACGGGAGTTTCAAAGAATCAGAAACACCTCTGTAGGCAGCGGTGGGACTTTGGGTTATTTATAAAGCCAGAGTGATATTGAGAGGGAAGAGGGCTTTTAGGAGCTTTGCGTTTTACCACTGGCTTCTGTGTACAAGCAGCACAGCTGGGAGGCAGTGGAGGTCACGCCTTGTTGCAGGAGGTTTGTCCCATCTTGGGGCCTGCTAGTGCTGCGACTTAATGCTGCAACTGGGTCCCAAGCCACCAGGGAACAGCAGTGCCTGAAGTTTTGGGATCTTGAACATGTGCTGGATATGCTCTGGAGTTTAAGAGAAACACACTGCTAGGGAGATTGAGGGAGTTTCTACCCGTTTGCTGCATGGGGAGAGCAGGGGCACTGGGGCAACTATCTCACCTGAGTACCTCTCTTCTTGCTGATGAAGGAGATTGCCTTGCCTTCACCACTCCATTGCCTTGGTAAATGGAGTGGTGAAGATGCTTAATTGCACGCAACTAATTAGCACCACCCACTATTTTTCTTTTGGCAAATGGAAACGACACCTTTGCAGGACTCTAAGTATGTGGATTCAATTGGTACAGTAATCTCTGTTTTTATCATCTGTGTACATAAGCCAGGGGCAAGTAATAAAACACAGCAGCTTTTCCATGTTCGGTACGTTGAGGAAGATTAATCTGGAAGGGATAAAAAGCCTGAAACTGGTAGAAGTATCAATATATATTTAGTGCCATTTGAATGCACTAGGGTAGCTACTCTCTCTGGCCTCCAGTGGCTGTTTCAGAAAGGCCTTCCACAGGTCCTGGTTCACACAGCCAGACACAGGGGGGTGTCTCAGCTCCCTTGGATGGCACTAGAGCCATCTCGGTGCAAGCACAAGTTCTGTACTGCACAGCTGTTGTGATGGAGCCATGGTCACTGCAACTACACACCCATTCTGTCTCATGCTCGGGAAGACAAGAGCCTGTAGCACCACGTGTCCACAAGATGTCATGTCTCATGGTGAGGCTCCTCACTGAAATGGGACTCCCGGTTTTCCACCTGCACCCCAATTCTGCACGCAGTTCCCGTTTGTGTGATCAGATAGACTATCATGCCAGTATCATAGAAAATTAAGAGGTTTGCAATGAGTTTAAAAGTAGAAAAATGCATTTGCTAACTTGCAATTTCATATGGAGAGTTTGCAGGTAGAACAACCTTTAGGCTCAATAATTTTGTGAAAATTGTGTTGTAAGGCATTAGAGACCTGGCTCCAAACATCAGCAAAAATGCCAAGGTTTTTAGGTGCAGCAGAAATAGTTCTGGCTAAACGAGGCATAGAACAGTCAGAAAGGTAACTGTGTTATAAAAATGGATAATGAAGCCATATCATCAAGGAAAAGTCCTTTAGCTGCTTTAAATGCTGTTAAGTGCTGAGATGGCAATTCCTTACTGACAGAGACACTGATTTAAACAATGGATTTTGACTATGGAATCAAGAGTCAGCTGTATCCTAATGGCATTTTGTCCTTTATTCTTCAAATCAACTAGCATTCACACATGTGCCCTCAGGAGACAGCAAGCAATTTCAGACTTCTAAGTTTCTGCAGATTTTGCACACAGCTTTTTATTGCCAGGAAAGAGGGGTCAGGCTTTAAGTAGTTCATACTGAAAATGCTAAATTGAATACACATGCAGCAGCTAATAGTACAGTTATTAGCTTTAGAAAGGCTCGACTATCACATTGGAGAATATGGGTCTTATGAATGGCTCTGATTCTCTAGTAAATTAGTTTCTTTTAAATCAATCCACCCTAAAATATTAACCAAATGGCAATAAAAAGGCAACAATATTTTCAATAGTCAATCCTGTATGTTCAACAAGAACAGTCACAGTGAGGGGCTAGATACAAGGAGACAGAGTCAGACCATGAAAAGCAAAATAAATTAGTGGGTACTGTGGATTTAGGGGAAAGGTGGGAAGGGCTAGGTCGGTCAATGATCTTTAGGTGTTTGCTGAGGTACAGACTGAAATCTGACAGACCTATAAGCCTTTGCTCAGTGTTGCAACTACTACCACCAGTCCTTCTGTTATTACTTTCACCTCCTTCCTAGTCTGAAACCTTTCTGGACAGTGTCTTGGCTGCAGGTATTTGCAGTCCAGCTGTGTAGTGTGCACTAACTATAGCTCCATGCTACAGCTCAGGGGAAAACTAGCTTTTTATCTACGTAGTTCACGCACACGTTGTGTTACTGAGAAGTCACCATTGCAGCTTCCAGTGATGTTCTAACTAAAGTTAGAAAGAACTAAAGGAGTCTGGAAGACCATAGGTCATTATAGTCCCAGTTGAGGTGAAATGCAGTGTGGTGGTGGTGAGGCATCAAGAGGAATGTTCATTAATCCAAGTGCAGGGTGGCAATGGCCAGGCATGTCAGTCACACTAAGGATAGGACCAGCCTTTGCACAGTGATGAGATTTTCATAAAGGATGACATTAAACACACCAAAGAAGACTTGAAATATAAGGACACATAATGGCTGATAAGAAAGAGGGTTCCCCATTCAGCAACCTTTGAGATTTGTCATCCTCAGCTGACACAAAAAAGCAAAATCTCAAAGATATTCTTCAGATGAATGTTTTTCAGGTATTAAAAAAAAGTTGAATAAAACTGGATTTAAGCAAAATGGGTTGTTTAAACAGATCAAAACATCTTGTTTTAATTTAATTGGTTTTAAATAATAACTTATTACTAAAATTCAACAGTGCTGCGTAAACAAGTCATTCTCAAGTGAAAAAATAAACTTTTTCCATTGAAAATGGGTCAGTACATTGTATTCTGACATTTTCTCCATTCTCTAAGGTTGCAAGATTCTCACGAATGGTTTAAGTTCCAGTAAACATACATTTTGCTAGGAAAAAAATCATAGTTGATAAATTGCTAGTCACATCCAGAGACAATTATGTAACCACCATATTAAAACATGACACATTATCGTTTTATGAAAGAAATTAAAAGCCAGAGGCGAGCAGGCAGTACTAGATTATAATGTAGGAATATTAGTATTAGAATGCAGTGTGGGACCCTTCTCAGCATATTGATGAAGAGCAGCATATGATAATCATATATTAGATCCATAAAGAAGGAGCGTGGACTTATGTTCAAGACTACATAAGCTGTGAGATGCAAGACTCACTATTATCTTAGAAGACATTTCATGGATAATTAAATTTAAGCTGCGGTGCAGAGAGTTAGCAGGTGAAGAGAACTGATGAACTGGAAGAAGAGAATGTATGAAATTAAATGCCACAGCTTCCTACCAACCTGGAGCCTGGCAGGATCAGATTTAAGATTTTGAGAATTGACATCAAGGGTGCAAAGCTGTCAATAAAATATCCATCTGGATATTGTATAATCTATAATAATGACATGTTTGAGAGCTCAGGAGTGAATCACTTCCATTTGATAAGACACTATGTAAGCTGTTTACTGTATATATACCATAATTTACTGTACTGGCAGCTACGTAACTGAAACAAGCACTGACTTTAAATAAGTATGTGTTTGCAATAAAACTTATATGATTTCTAAATAAACATATAGCTGAAATAAAAGGCTTAGAACGTACAATACTGGAATGAGAAGTCCTTCACATATAAAATAAAATGAGTTATAGTAGTTCAAGCTTCTTCTTCCTTCTCTGCCAATTGCCTTCACTTTATTCTGGAAGGATCAAATCTACAATGTAATTCACATGTGCCATTTCAGTACCTGGCAACTCTGAGAAAGCTAAAAATAAGAACTCCATTTATTAAGATAAATTTGGTGCAAAGATATCTAGAAAATCAATGTGTTTGATTTATAACTTCTTTGTTTGTCTGCAGTGCAGCATAATGTGAGTAACAGGAGTCCATTCTCCTTTGCCTCTCTTTTTGTTACCTTCCCATCTTCCCACTCCTCACTGAAAAAGAAGAAACTGAAGTAGAAGAACAAAAGCATATCTTTCCCCCCGTAATTTCAAAGGATTTCATGTTCGACCTAGGTTATTTTTATTTTTTTTTTAACTAGTTTTTGCTTGTTTATTTTTATCTTGCCACTAAAAACAGTGGATCCAAAACAAAATGCTGTACAAAGGTTCTGGGAAAATGTTTCCTGCTGTTCTCAGTTTGAAATGAAAGGTCCATTTTTCTTCCTTCATTCACAAACTTCCCCCTCCCCCCCAAAAAAAACCCACAACAAAACCAAACAAAAATAAACAAACAAACAAAAACATAATTGACATTTTGTAAATGGTACATTTAAGGTGGATGATATTTTTATTAAATACCCCCTCAAACATCATCTATTTTCCAGTTCATGGAATACAGCTGTCTCTAAATGTGTATGTAAATGCCTTTTGCACTTACAGAAACTGTCATGTACATCAGGCAAAAAAAAAAAATTATTTCCTGCATTTATTCCTGCATTATTCCCTTTGGGTGTTAGTGCCACGTATTCTCTCATTTTGAGGAGGCAGGAGGCTATAAGACTCAAAGAGAAGTATTTTGTACTAGAAGTGAGTAGGCCAGCTTTCAAACAATGTTTTTGCCAATTTCAGTATTTTATCATCTAATTGAGAAACTTTGTGACATTAACAGTACAGGTATCTCTGCAGTTAAATTTGCACTTTAAAACGAATGGGTTTGCACTGTTTTCAGGAACTGATTATGACAATGATACCTACATAGCTGGTTACGGCAGAAATCAATGCCATAGTCAAGTAACAGATGATCTCCCGAGGATAGAACTTCATATGATCATCATATTATCTAATCTTTGGCCTCCAAAATGATATGTTCAAGGCAAAGTAAGTCAACAACAACAACAAAAAAAGATCCTAAATGGTTATATCAATGAACGAACCCGAGGAAGTGATTCCCTGAATTATTTCAAAGTTTAATAAAGCAAAATGATCTTTTGAAGTAAGTTTGATTTTTCTTTTGGGAATACCTCGTTCTCTGTAGTCTTTTAAAAACAGCCTTTGTCTTTTCTTCTGATGTTCTTCTATACTGGCCTCTGGCTCTGCATCCCCCTGCTTCTGCCATGTAGTCTACGTGGACCAGCTGCTGGAAGCAGCTGAATCCATTTGGCAAATTCTATCAGATGCAGAAGATTATTGACTCCAAGGGGTGCATACAACATATGTGACCTCCAGAGTCCATAAGATTTAAGAGGCTTTGTTTCCCCTTCAGAAACATGGTGCATACAGCAATTTTTAACAGGAAAGCAAAGTTTGATGCAAGGAAGAGCAATAACAGAGCAAAGGGACTGATAGAGTTGCTGAGTCTTCCAAAATTAGGAAAACACATTGAGGATACAGATGGTAAATAAATGAAACTCCCCCAAGAAACAGAACTCCTGCAGGTTCATTGAAACTAAATCAAGGCAGATTTATCTCACTAATTCTTATTAGTGGCTGGTTACAGATAGTATGCTTGAACAGGAAAATGTTAATGGCAACAATGGCTGACTTAACACTAAACATAATTGAAAGTTGTTGCTGCTTAGGGAACTGGTTCATGCACATAAAACCAATACTAAAGATATACAGCATTTTCAAAACAGGTGCAATAATTTCTTCTGGTAGCCTTAAGTTAGGTTATATCTTATCTGAATGATTCTGATTCAAAAGACATTGCTTTCTTTTGATGATGGAAATGAAGGTAAGTATTCCTTGTCTAATGACAATTGAGTTTGCATCCTTATTTCCCTTTGGTTGATCTGAGTGTTCTTTAATTAGCTTGTGTGTCCAGTAGTCCTGAATCTTTTTTTTTTTTTTTTTTTTTTTTTTTTTTTTTTTTTCCAGAATCTTTTTAATCTGATGGCCAATTTCAACTAAGTGTGACAGCAGGATTAAATATAATCAGGTTCCTAAAGGTTTTGTGAAAATTGGTGGTGCTTACACTATGATAACCATGTGAGCTCATCAGGCTTATGCTGTATTTAGCCTAGGGCTGGCCTGTCACCATCCTGTGCACTGCTTAGTCAGGCAGCAATGCATCATTTGGGATCAGCAATAATAGATACCACTGCTTGCTCAGTTCAGTAGTGAATCAACATGAAGTATCTGAGGTACTGTGAGGGGTGTAGAGTGAGCAGGAAGGGGAAAAAGCAGGGACTGCAGTGGTAAGAGTTTTTGCAAGGACATGGGACACATACACATACATGACTTTGTTCTATTGGATCCCTAGCACATGGAACAACCTGCTCATCTCTGGACATATTATTGCAAATGAATTTCAAAATGTAAAATAGCATATATAAGTATGTCTGAATATCTGCAACACATGCATAACTCATTTTTCCAGTTGTTGTTTTGCCTTCTGTTATTGCCTTTTCCAAAGCCCTTTCCAGTATAGATTAATGTCACTGAGGTTATCTAAAATAAAATTGAAATGTGCTATGAGTATAACAGCTGGTAACAAATAAGACCTAATTTAAGGCTACTTTAAGACCTTTTAAGACCTAATTTAAGGCTACTAGAAGAAATTATTACACCTGTTTTGAAAATGCTATGTATTGGATGTTGGATTTAGGGACTTCTTGGTGACACAGCAAAGCTATAGAGAAACTCTTAAGGACACTTGACAGAAATCTCCTGTAATTTCTGAGATGGTATCATGAGAATAGTAAACATTTACACAGAATTTCATGATGTGGTAAAATGAGGGAACTCAATTCTTCCTTTTTAATTCGGACAATGGCTGGTGCTAAAATCTGCAGAGATGATTTTCAGCAGCTGAGCAAAGAACGTAGAAAGTACTGATGGTCATCAGCTCTCAAAGGCTTCTTCCTTGCACAGGTAGTTAGGAATCAGGAGAACTAGAGCCCTAGGGTCACCCTTGGATTCTGGGAGTTTCCCTTTGTCCACAACCCCTTACATTCAAGGAGTGGGTTTGAAGTTCAATTTCAGGGTCTTTTCTCTTTTTTAAGCTTGAAAAAGACGATAGCTGAATCTAGACCCATTGGAGCACTGCACACTCCGTGGTCTAATTGCCTCACATCTAATTAGTTCCTTCTGAAACAAGTGTTGTTTTAAAAATAGAGTTAATGGTGTGAACCACCTCCTTATTAATATAGTTAGATGAATAAAACTGTATTAACAAATTAACTCTACAGTGTGGGAGAGCTGTGGTTTATGTACTATTGAGGTTTGTTTCCTTTTCTCATAAGATACAATTGATTACTTTTTAATTGCATGTCATGCTTTATTTTTGGAAAAAAAAAATATTTTTCAGTGTTGGTCATATTCTTTTGGTCTACCAGCAGAGTGTGCTGACTCACAAAAACAGTATTGTTCAGATAAAGCTAGGGCTGAAAGGGGATATGAAACAGAAAATAAACTTTGAGATAATAAAAAAATGGTGTGTGTGTGTGGGGGGGGAGGAATAAGCCTGTTTTTAGGACAGCTTATTTTTTCCTCTTTTTTATTTTTTTATTTTTTTTATTTTTAATTTCTAGTGGCCTTATATTTTTATGAATCAGTCAAAGGAATTAGATGTTGCTAAAACTCAGTTGATCATAGAATCATAGAGCATTTAGCTTGGAAAAGACCTTCAAGATCACCAAGTCCAACCATCAACCTGATCTACTAAACCATGTCCCTTAGTGCCACCTCCACACATCTCTTAAATATCTTGAGGGATGGGGACTCTACCACTTCCCTGGGAAACCTGTTCTAATGATTGACCACTCTATATAAATAAGTTCTTCCTAGAGTCCAATCTAAACCTCCCCTGGTGCAACTTGAGACCATTTCCTTATGTTCTATCTCTTATTACCTGAGAAATGAAACTGACACCCTCCTTGCTGCAAACCTCCTTTCAGGTAATTGTAGAGTGATGAGGTGTCCTCTCAGTCTCCTGTTCTCCAGATTAAACAGCCCCAGTTCCTCATAATTCTTGTTTTCTAGTGCCTTCACCAATTTCATGTCTCGTATCTGCACATACTTGAGCAACAGAGTGTTCTTCTAGCAAGGGGCCCAAAACTGATCATAATATTCAAAGCGTGGTCTCATCAGTGCTGCGTACAAGGGGACAGTCACTTCCCTAGTCCTGCTGGTCACAATATTTTTAATGAAGGCCAAGATCTCATTGGCCAAAGGTCTTACATTCAACCAGCTGTCGACCAGGCCCAGTAAAGGATGTGTGTGTGTGGGGGATGTCCTTTACTGCCAGGCACATTTCCAGCCACTCTTCCCTAAGCCTTTACTGCTGCACTGGCTTATTATGACCCAAGTGCAGAATCCAGCATTTAGCCTTGTTGAAATGTCATGTGATTGGACTTAGCCCATCAATCCACTCTATCCAGATCAAGGAAGGCAAAGCCTTCCTGCCCTCAAGAATATTGACAATACTGCCTAACTCAGTATTGTCTGCAAATTTACAGAGGGTATACTTGATCCCCTCATCCAGATCATTGATAAAAACATTACACAGCCTGGCCCCAGAGCTGAGCCCTGGGGAATGCCACTGGTGACCAGTCACTAACTGGATAGAATTCCATTCAGTCTTTGAGCTCAGTCATCCAGCCAGTTATTCACCCAGAAAACTGTACACCTCTCCAAGCCTTGAGCAGCCAGTTTCTCCAAAAGAATACTTAGGGAAAAGGTGTCAAACACTTTACTATAATCCAGGTAAAAAACAGCCTTTCCCTCATTTACTAAATGGATCATTCATTATAAAGAACAATTGGCCTTACTGAGAAAGAAAAAAACATTAAATACCTTAGCTTGAACCTCATCTTTTATCACTATGTTTCCCCATACATCCAATAAAGGATGGAGATTCTCCTTAATTCTCCTCTTGCTGTTGATGTATTTATAAAGCATTTTAATTATCTTTTACAACACTAGCCAATCTCTACATCACCCTAACCTAGAAATCCATATATAAATTTTAAGACAAATGGAAAAGAAAGAAGACTTAGATATTTGCAACTCACTCCAATCATTTCTCAGGTTTTGTTCTGTAGAAGTATTTAATTCCAAAGATTCTGATTTCTTCTCCACAGCTGCTTGCGAATATCCTGTTTGCTCTTTACTCTATGACTTGATAAAATATGATTACAATTCAAATGCAAACCATTGATGACTTTGTAATTTAATACTAATTGAAATATATTCCTTCCTGCTTTCAAATAATCACCTCTTGACTAAACATCACTGTTGATATGTGTGGTAGCTTCAGGACTGTTTGGAGTGGCGGAAAACTCTTCAAAGTCTTTTACACACTTTCTAACCAGTGCAAAACTGAATGCAGTGGGTCGTAAAAATATCTGTGTAGAAACAAGATCTGCCCTGCACTGAAAGCTAAGGGGTTTCTTTTCTGTTTTGTTGTGGTTCCCATAGCATATCTTGAAAATTTGAAACTATTTCATATATTTGGGTCTTTCTACATGTGTACATGGAAGCTTCATACTATTTTCTGGAAACAATAAATGAGAAGAACACCTGCAGACCATTGTGTTTCTGTGGAGCTCTTTTATCTCAGCTTTGTTTCTACCAACCTGAGTACTGGAATAGTGTTGGTCTTAAGTTTAAAAGTGTGGGCTCTCTTCTCCAGTGAAGTAGCTTCAACATTACCCAGAAATGCTTTCTTCTATCCTGCTTCTAGGCAACAGCTGTCTAAAGAAAAGTCGGCACAGTTACAGCCCACACAATGCACACACCCACACACTGAATATGAGGAGCTTGCTTGAGGGCTTTCAAAACATGGAAAAGAAAGCTAAGTGACTTGAGAAAGAATTTGAATTGCATATTATCTGAGCTTATTGACTGACTCAAGCAATTTTCTCTTCCTAAAAATCTTAATACTTTCTGGGAATAATAAATTTTATAATACCAACCCAATGCCAATTTTTAAACTTTTAGATATCTGAAGATACAGTTGAGGTATCAAAGATGGTTTTTGCAGGCATGCAAGGCATGCAAGGATCTAATTCAGGTCCCAGACTGTCATTGGAAAAGCAACCCTAGACATTAGCCCTTGACATTGTCCAGCCCTTGACATTGTTTATGTGAGGCAGACTTATTCCATGTAACCCAGACTTTTTTTTTTTATCATAAGCCACATTCACAGTGCATGTTACTTGGGAAGCACAAGCTAGGGTTTAACTTCTTTAGCAGCTTGCACTTAAACTGACAGACCTTAAGTCTGAGTCTCTTTGCCTGATTTTGGATTGACCTTAGGATAGGCATTGAGTCAATACAGCTTGTGCTTAGCTTTATACAAATAGGCTGCATTAATGTAAGATTTTGCTAACTGTTTTCTATTTGAAGATTGTTCCTGCTGCATTCTGGACTGCTATTGCCATGAGCTTGCCTGAGTCCTGTGCACATTTGCCATTGGCAGCATCTATTCCTGAATCTACTGAAGTACCATTGTACTCCAGAATTTGTTACATGACTACAGAAGTAGGTATGTGTAAATTAACAACCAGATATTCCCTTAAGGTTATGCAAAGGGGAAAATGTTAAGGAATACTAAAAAGGGATTGTTTGCTAGTTATAATTCCTTAGATGCAACTGGTGATATAATCAGAACAGCTAGTATTCTTCTCTACTCATTTGTCAGGTTCATTGGATGATACATCAGCAATGGTTTTGCTAACAGCCTGAATTTCTCTGTTTGAAAGTTAAGAATTTGGGTCATACAAAACCAAGTACAAATCCACATGGAACAAGTGGCTTGGGTGTGTGCTAAATGTATGGTGGGCCATCCAGATATTAGGTAGGTTGAAACACCTTTCAGACATGCATCTTCATCTCCATGAACTATAGAGATGCATACAGCTCAAGTATACTGACCAGATGCATAAAGTTGAGGGGGAGGAAGGGAGGCTGAATCAAGGCAGAATCTAGGTGGTCTTCCCTTCTACATGCAAAAGGATCACTAGCATTTACTGTGCAGGGCTTAGCTAGAGGGATATAATCATAACTCCACCAAGAGTCTACCTCAACCACCAAAATTGGAAGTATACATTTCTGCATGACCTTGTCTAATTTTCAGGCTAAAGACAAAAGTAAAAATCATTTGCTTCTGGTAAACAGTATCTTTAATGATATGTTATGCTGAGTTGAAAATATGTTTTTATTATTTACTTATTTATTTATTTTTATTATTAGAAATGACCCTGAGGGCACAAATAAGCCTTACTGGCCCTG
Source organism: Aythya ferina (assembly GCF_964211825.1). Taxonomy (NCBI): domain Eukaryota; kingdom Metazoa; phylum Chordata; class Aves; order Anseriformes; family Anatidae; genus Aythya; species Aythya ferina. The sequence goes on along the minus strand of NC_140297.1, from coordinate 25,864,592 downwards.
ACCAGCCTCAGCTAGGACATCCACCCACACCTTTTGCCCACTGCTCCAGAAGCTCTTCTTAGTTGCAGCTGGTACCCTTAAATTAGGTTAACTAGGAACCTGTTAGTCCAAGTATTTTATATTTCCAATGAGGGACATTTCACTGATTCCCCAGGCAATTTCTTCTAATGTTTAACTGTTCTTATGATGATTTTTTCCCTTATTTCTCACCACAGAGAACAGAAGAACATTAATACCCAAACTCTATAAATATCTTAGCAGTTGATATTTGCTTGTTAATAGGTGTTTTTCAGTGTGCACTGTTGTGTTATTTATTTGTTGAACCAGAGGAACAAATGACAAAGTCCTGACCCATGTAGGATCAATAACCCATATTTTCCCTCTTTGCAACTGGAACATTCTTTCCTGCAGCAAAAGATCTTGGCAGGTTCAAGGGAAGGCTGCGGGGGAAGAAACTATCAACAAATGTCCCATTACAATTCTGTAGGAAAATACTAAAGAAAATTGTATATAATACTAAAGAAAGGCCATTGCCACCACTGCCATGGCCTTTTCCTATCATGTGATGGAAGAGACATCAAACTACCCTTCAATCTTCCCTTCCAAATATCAGGTATATACAAATTTTCTTGTAAAACACTTGGTTTTCAGTTTTGAGAACACATCTTAAAACATTGTTATTGCTAAGATGACTGGGAAGGTACTTGTATGTGCCACTTGTTTTGCAATTGTTATCTTCCTTTTTTTTTCTGTTTTGTTTTGTCTTTTATTTATTTTTAAATGAGTACTAATATCACACAGAAAATCCATCTCCTCCAACAGCTGGACAGTTTTCGAGGCACACTGTGCTGATCTTACATGCTTAGATGTAAAGAGCTGTAATTAGACAGATCTTAACTTTTGGCATGTTTCCTGGCAGATGAGGGTAGTGGGTAGAGAGTATCCTCATCCATCCCACTATGATTCAGAAGTTTTTGGGTAATGCAGCCAGACAGTGGCACGTTCCTTGTCCATATCTCCATCTGTATAACCAATCTTTATGGAGTGGTGTAGAAAAGAAAAGGGATTCATATGATATTAACCTTGTTTGCTCTTATTTACAGAATTATATTTATTTGTTTATTTATTGCCATAGTTCTTTAGAGCCACTTGGTAGTCAGACACACATTATTTAAAGACAAACATATCTTAACGATAATAATACTATTAAGATCTGAATAGCTACTGTCACTGAGTATGAGATGACTGATGATCAATTTTCTCTCTTTAGATCTAAAAATAATCAGATAAAGAAAGTGTCCCAAATGCAGTTCTTTTCTCTACTCAACCTGGAAATGAGACAAGTAGAAATACATGAAATGACAAGAATTCACCCACTACATTTTGAGTAATGTCCTGCGGGAAGAATCAGTTCAGTCTAGAGCTCTACATTGCTGCAACTTCTGCCTCAGTAAGTACAAAATACTATTTTTCTAGAGATTCATTGGAATGGAAGTCAGTTTTAGAGTAGCAGAGTTTCTTCTTCTATTCAGGTTTGGAAATTAGTCCAAAAATTTGCAACGGACTCGGTGTTGGTGGAAAGGGGAAAAAAAATAAAATGTAAGAACATACAAAAAGATGAATGAGAGTAACTGCTATTCTCATACTGACATGAAAATAGAGTGGAGGATAAACAGAGCCTAGAAAGAGGGCATGTAGACAGCAACACTAAATGGACAAGAATTTTCTGGAAATGTATTTTTGAAATGGAGTGTGAGAACAATGACTAGGAAACTTCACAGCTGGTAATTGAATAAGAGGTCAGGTTCAAGATGGGAGGTCTTGGAAATAAGTGTAAGGACCCTTTATGTGGTATTACCATACAACATAAGTGACTCCGAGGCTGTGACAGAGGTTATCTCCATCAGTGAGAGATTAGGCAAAGCAAGGAGCCTCCCACTGAGAAGCTAATTCTAGGCCACGGCTGTATCAATATGGAGTGCTCTTCACAAACCTCTGTGAGATTTAGCTAATTTATTCTTCAGAGACTATTAATAAATGAATACTGATCCACTGTTCAGCTGGAGAGCCGGGAAAGAGACATAATTCTAAGAAATCATAGAATCATAGAATCATAGAATATCCTGAGTTGGAAGGGACCCTTAAGGATCATCAAGTCCAACTCTTTGACACCGCACAGGTCTACCCAAAAGTTCAGACCATGTGCCTAAGTTCACAGTCCAATCTCTTCTTAAATTCAGACAGGCTCGGTGCAGTGACCACTTCCCTGGGGAGCCTGTTCCAGTGTGCAACCACCCTCTCTGTGAAGAACCCCCTCCTGACGTCCAGCCTAAATGTAAATTAATTTCTCCTTTGTCTACCTCCTTTCTCCCAAAGTGCCAATTTTGTGCAAAATGTTGAGTAAGTCTGTTCATTTCAACCCATAGGAAAGAGCTCTGCTCAGCTCCTCCATTCAGTCCCTCCCATTTCTTTAACCTTCTCATTCTGCCGGGGGAGCTTCATGGTTCTGCTCTTTTTCCAGTTTTCTGTCCTAATGGTTTTGCTCTCTCCCTTATCCCTACTTTCTTCTTTGCTTAGTGTTGGTGGAAACTAGTGTTAGTTTCCAAGACTATTCAAACCTCACCCCATTTTCCTGTTATTGTTTCATATGTCCATAAAAAAAATAAAGCTCTTGTGCTTATCCAGAACTTGTATGAGACAAGATTTCTCCAAGCTTGCTCTAAACATTTGACAGTATCAAAAGGATAATACCAAAAATTATCAGTAATTTCTAAAGGGTAACTTAAATATTACCAGCCTTTTTACTCTTTTGGTTTGGTGGTCAAAAGATCTGTCAGGTCCATTCAGGAATCCCAAAGTGCAGTATCCCAGCTTGAAGGCTTGTGGCTTCTGTGGGAAAGAATCAGCGAACTGAAAATAGGAATGTTGACATCAGAGCCATAAATTCACAGAAGGAATGTGCACGGTCTGAACATTGGGCATGCCAGCCCTTGATGTCTTAAATCAGAACTTGCTCACAATGCACCGAGGGGAAGTTAGTGATGGTTCCTCTTCCAAAGCAAAAAGAGGGTTGGGAGCATTTCCCTGAAAAAGTCATTCTACAAGGCTTCTACAGTATTTTTAAGGAGTGAATCATTAATCTTTGAAAGTAACCTGATTCTCAAGTGGCAAAGATCAAAATATATATATATATTCTCCTAGGGAAAAGAGGCTATCATAAGTCTGACAGGCAGGAAAGCCATGTTTTCCCACCAGAAAAAGCTCAAAAGAATACTGCCTCAGCCAGCACTGGATGCCCTCAGTTAAAATTCATTCTCTAAAGTAGTCAAATTGCTTTAAAGCAAAGTTTCTCAACAATTGATACAACTTCATACAAACTTAAAGTACCTTTTTAACTTGGCCTGTAATTAGTTTGACTGAATATATACATACAGTATTCATCAACATACCCCCCTCTCCCCCATTTTTATTTTTTTTTCCTGGAGGAAAAGAGTTTCTTTGAACACAGGAGTGAATTCTGATGGGTAGAGAATAGACAGTCCTGGGAAATAAAATGTATATCCTTAAATGAAGCATTAGTGCATTAAGAACAAAATGAGAATGATGCCTTGCTTTGATGAAGGCTCTTATGGCTTTTGTGGATAATCACTTTTACTAGCCTTCCACCAACTCCCTTTCTTTGAAATCAAAACAAGACTAAAGCTTATTCTCTCTCAATTTCTCTGCTCAGTAAGCAGGAAAAACAAAAGAAGCCATGCAGATTGCTGTTCTGGGATGTGAGCTTGCTAGGGTTCAGTTTAGCTGAGGAATGAAACAGCCCACATGTGGAACACTATAGGCCTTTACTTTCTTTAATCATCAGGTAAGAATTAATTCTTTTAGGAGAAGGCACACCTAGCATCATCTCTGCCACAGCCTCACTAAGCATATGGTCTCTTTTTCCCCTCATCCTTTCTACTCTACTAAGAACTGGCAATCTCCTGAAAAAAATGAGGGTGGGAACTGCACCACTGGTATGCTAGAGGTAAGGATAAGCAAAGCAGCCCTTTACTTGTTGTTAGTTTATGTCCTACAGTTGTACCTCAAGGTCGTTAAGGCCCAGTTTTTCTGCATATGTAGTGTACTAACACTAAAGAGTAGTCCCTAGTTTGAGGAGTTCACAAACAAAATAGCAAGATACAGGAGATGCAATTATTAGCTCTATTTTGCCTTAAGGAGCCCAAATGTCTCCAAAAAAATTGCACCCAGATCATTTGTATCCTATGCTGGAATCAGCTAAATCTGTGTCTCTCCATCTTCCAGCAGATGCAAGATCCATGCAAGACTGATTGCAAACCTACCAAAAATGCTACAGCCCTGCCCTGGTGGTGGTTGCCAGCTGTTCCAGCACAGCTTTGGGAGAACAAAGCTTTGTCAGCCAAATTTACAAGAATTTAGATTTTTCTAAAATCAGGTATCTGGCATGAAGAAAACAATACTGCAAATAACTAAGAATTGTGTCCACACATTACACATTTGAAAAAAAAGACATGGCTTATATTTTTCTTTATACATCTCTCTGTTACATTATCACTTCAAGCTTTGAATGTTCCTAGTGGAGTTCTTCCCATTACACAACCTGTCAAGCATCCAAACCATAATTACTGATCAATAAAATGCACCTCCTGCATCATTTGTCTTCCTGTTCAAACGTCTCCTTGAATCCCCAGGCTTCATCCAGTTTACATGAGCTCTTGCATAACTTCATGAAACACCTTAAACATTTCATCCTTTGTTCTTTTGGTCCAAGAGGTTTTTTAGTTATTTTTTCAGTAATCAGTAAGATTAAATTCTGTCATCTTGTATTTTTTTTTTTTGTATTTTTTTTTCCATTTAGTACATAGACCTCATCAATTTTTTGAAATGCAAATTGAAAAATAAACATATTTCTGCCTCCTTTGTGGTAATTTTATTCCATCTAATTCATAAAAATAAAGTCTCCTTAAAGGAAGGTGCCAGAACTACCACAAGTATTAGCAGTGGAAAGATGTGACCTTCAGATGGTAGGCACATATTTTATGGTATTCTTCCAAATAAAAATACTGAAGGTTGAAAGGGAAACTGCAGTGCTCAGATCCCTATTAGAAAATAATTTGACCATTTCTAGACTTATTTTCAGTCCACTCCCAAACAGCTGTCTTGTCTGCTGTATTGTATCCTGTTAAATTTATATAGAAGACAGTAAACACCAATTTTAGATTTGGAGTACCTTGGGTATTAGCTGACCTTTAGATTAAATGGCAGCAGTACCAATATTTAAGGTAACATTGGAGGCACAGTGTAAGTTTATTGGACTGGCGCACCGGGAGTCTTTCCCCTGGATGCCCCCATCAGCCTGGTGCAATCATATTTCGGCAGTCAGACAATAAAAGCCTTAGGTCTTAATTAAAGGGATACAGGTTTTATTTCCTTCAATCTTATAAACATAGACTTTAATGAACTCTCTTGGAGGAATGAACACGCTTCTGAGAACACTTTGACTTCATTGTGTAAGGGAGGATATTCTGAGCCACCACATTTTGGCCTTCATAATGATGGGTGAGAAAGATGCAATAACTGCACTGGTGAGACCTACATTAACATAATAACTACACATCTGGAAAGGAGCAACATATTCTCTGTAGATGAGAACAGATCCTCCTAATGGACAATACTCTATTTTTTTATTGGCCAACTCAGGAAAAACATGAATATTACTTGAGTTCAGGTGGAGCTAACCACCTTCATTAATAACATTTCTTCATATTTTTCTACCTATTCTCAGCAACCATGAAAGGTGGCTGATGTTGAATAACACTGACTAATATGAAAATACACAGGCTCAATCTCAGACCATTGCCAATTGTCACATCTATATTACAGTATTTGTGATGGAAGGGCACATGGGAAGCTTGAGGAGACTACAATTTCTCAGCCCTGTTAAGAGACACTGGAGAAGACATATGATATAGGTCTGTTAACCATATGTAGTGTGATGAACGTGATGAAGGAACAGGTTTTTTTTTCGTTGTTGTTTGTTTGTTTGTTTTTGCCCATTACAATATATGTGTGACACGGCCTCAAAAGTAACTGCCAGGCATCAGGCTCAATTTATTTATTTATTTCCTTTAAAGAAGACAAAAGCTGTGGATCACTTTCTGAATTTCAGACAATCCCTGAGTTAAAAACGAGACATATTAATGGAGGGAAAATTTATTAAGAGCTATTCAATAAAATAATAAAATTTCTACTTTAGAGTTTATAGATGCTAGGAGACTGTATCAGTGAAGTCTCACTGCATGGCTGCTCTGTTTTGACTGCCTTTCCTGAACATCAAATTTGGACATATTCATAGTCTTTATTTCTTTCATCTGTTTTCATTCCCATACTAAAATATTGGTAAAGAATTAATTTTCCAAGAATAGGTTTTAGAGAAGTCATTATTAATTTCTTTAGCTTCATTATAATTTCTAATAAGAATTAAACTTTAAATAAGTTCATCAGTTATCTTTAGTAGATTATTACAGTTTGTGAAATAATGCAGCTCTTAGACTGAAAAAAATAATCAATTATCACGTCGATGGCAATATTTTTTTAATTTTTTTTTAGCAAACTGTTATTTTTCTATCATATTATCTATGAAATTTTAACATGATGTTCAAGGAATATCAACATTATTAATTCCAAAAGAAAACTCTTATGATTCCTATGAATAAAGAATGAGTGTTTGTTTATTGTAATTGTGCAGTTCTCTCTTTATTAGTGGTAATATCTTGGCTTAGTTGAAGGATATAACAATAACCAGGATGTTGAAGGATGTAACAATAAACAAATCAGCTTTTTAAAATTTATTTATTTTTTCAAATATTTTTTCCCCCTGTAATTGTTCTCATTGTTTACTTGCAATATGAAATCACATTTTGGAGCTGTTATTCACAGCTTAAAGTCAGGTAGCAGAAGTCAGAAATCAACCTCTATTCTGTTATTTTCATTGTATACACAATGCAAAGGTCAAAACCTATTTTTTTTGGATTGAATGATTCAAGAGTGCAAATGTTATAGGTAGATGCAACCTTTGGCTTAAGAATAAAAGTAAAAACCTTTTTTAACTCGTTCATATAATGTAGACTGAATTAATGTCCCTCTGAAGGGTGGTAGTTTTATTCTCAATTTATCCCAATATACTAATTTGGATTGAGTTGTACATTTATTCACTTTTAGCAGAATATTACCTAATAATCGCATCCAGTAATGGCTGGAATTTCTTGCTCAGAAAGCACCATCTAACATGTATAAGATAAAAGAACTGAACCTTTAACAGAAAGATCTGAATTTTCCAAGGACAGCTCAATTTCAGTCTTTTTGTATTTAACGATGGCAGTAGTTTTTTTACCTGGCTTAGACTTCATACAAAAGCCATGTCATTAACAATGTAAAAAACACAAACTAATATTCACTAATAATATTTCTTCAGAAACAATTTCTACAGTGCAGCAAGATGATATGGTGTTTCATTTGCCGAATGCCGTACAATTGTACTATATTTTAATCTCTCTGAAGACATTACCCATTTCTGTATATCACCCGTACATTAATTACATCACATGAATGTTCAGGAAAAAAAACATTTTGGGGATCAGCAACTTTGGGGTTATCCATTCCTTGCCATCACTCTAAAAGCCCTGTATGAGCTCATCAAAAATTTTGAATAGCATCTCTGTCTGTTAGCAGACATCACTCCATTGTAGAAACCATTTCCTTCAGATCCCATGCAAAGAAAATGCCTCTCAGCTGCTGCATCCAGTCCTCAGTATTATTTTCTCTCCTTTCCTGTTGATTCAGGTACCACCATTATCTGATCCTTGTTGTTTTACTGTTCTCAGTTTGGTGCCTCCTCTGTCAAGGGGTATCAGATCTATATGTCCGGGCCTGATGGCACCGGATGGGATGCGCCTCTCTCGGAGAGGGGTAAGGATCTTAGGTCAGGAGTTGGCAGGGCTGATAGATAGGGCTTTAAACTAGAGTCGAAGGGGGAAGGGGCTAAAACCAGGCGAGCCGGTGAAGACCTAAGGGATGGTACGTTAGAATCAGAGGGGCTGTGTGCCAGTGGGGTCCTTTGGTCAGATCCACAAGGTGCTGAGTGTAAGGAGACGCACCTGAAGTGCTTTTACACGAATGCACGCAGTATGAGGAATAAAATAGATGAGCTAGAAGTCCTGGCCCAGTCCCGCAACTACGACATCATCGGCATAAGCGAAACCTGGTGGGATGAGTCCTGTGACTGGGGTGTTGCGATAGATGGTTACAGGCTCTTCAGGAGGGACAGGCAGGGTAGGCGAGGTGGTGGGGTGGCGATGTATGTGAAGCAGGGACTGGACTGTGTGGAACTTCAGGTCGGCGATGGCAAAGTTGAGAGCCTCTGGGTAAGGATCAAGGGACAAACGAATAAAGGGGATGTCGTTGTGGGAGTCTATTACAGACCGCCTGGCCAGGATGATAGCGCCGATAAATTATTCTTTACAGAACTAAGAGAGGCCTCGAGATTAACTCCCCTTGTCCTTATGGGGGACTTCAACTTGCCGGACGTTAACTGGGAGTGCCACACGGCTGACACGAGCAAGTCCAGGAGGTTCATGAAGCACCTAGATGATAACTTCTTGGTACAGGTGCTAACGGAGCCAACTAGGAAAGGTGCCCTCCTAGACCTGTTGCTAGAAAACAGAGAGGGTCTGGTGGGAGATGTGGTGATTGGTGGCCGCCTCGGTCATAGCGACCATGAAGTGGTTGAGTTCAAAATTTATGGTGACAGAAGGAAAAGTGCCACCAAAACCTCATCCCTAGATATGGGGAAAGCGGACTTCAGGCTGCTCAGGGAACTAGTCAGTAAGGTCCCCTGGGAGACTGCTCTTGAAGGCCTCGATGTCCACCAGTGCTGGTCACTCTTTAAGCGATGCCTCCTAGAAGCACAAGATAAGGCAATTCCAAAATATCGCAAGTCAGGCAGGCGGGGCAGGAGGCCGGCGTGGCTGACCAGGAACATTCTAATGGAGATTAGGTGGAAACAGAGAGTGTTTCGCTACTGGAAGGAGGGCCAGGCGTCATGGAAAGAATACAGGGATGCTGTTCGTGTTTGTAGGGAGAAAGTTCGAGTGGCCAAAGCACAGCTAGAGTTGAAGCTGGCTGTGTCTGTGAGAGAAAATAAAAAGGGTTTTTTTAGATATGTAAATGGAAAAAGGAGAACTAAAGAAAACATAGGGCCGCTCCTTGATAGGGAAGGTCTCCTCACAGACGATGACGTAGGCAAAGCAGAGACGCTTAACGCCTTCTTTGCCTCTGTCTTCAATGCCAATGATGGGCTTCGGGACCCAGGGTGCCCTGAGCTGGAGGACCGGGACGGTGGGGATGACAAACTCCCAACTGACCCTGAACGTGTGCAGGATTTGCTACTCCACCTGGATCCCTACAAGTCCATGGGTCCGGATGGGATTCATCCCCGGGTGCTGAAAGAGCTGGCGGATGTCATCGCGGAACCTCTATCAATTATTTTTCAACGATCCTGGGAATTTGGAGAGGTCCCAGTAGACTGGAAGCTGGCAAATGTTGTGCCAATTTTCAAGAAGGGTCAGAAAGAAGACCCTAGCAATTACAGGCCTGTCAGTCTCACGTCAGTGCCTGGTAAAATCATGGAGAAGTTGGTTCTCGGACTTATTGAGGCGCACCTGGGGGACAAAGCAGTCATTGGTCCCAGCCAGCATGGGTTTGTGAAGGGTAGGTCCTGCCTAACTAACCTGATTTCCTTTTATGATAAGATCACCCGTATGGTGGACCAAGGGAAACCAGCTGATGTGATTTTTTTGGACTTCAGCAAGGCTTTTGACACGGTTTCCCATAGGATCCTACTGGACAAAATGTCCACCATACAGCTAAATAAAAACATCATACGATGGGTGAGCAATTGGCTAACGGGCAGGGCCCAAAGGGTTATGGTAAATGGAGCTGCGTCAGGCTGGCGGGCGGTCACCAGTGGGGTCCCTCAAGGCTCCATTTTAGGGCCGGTACTTTTCAATATTTTTATAAATGATCTGGATGTAGGAATAGAGGGTATTTTGAGCAAGTTTGCTGATGACACCAAACTTGGAGGAGTTGTGGACTCAAATGAGGGCGTAAAGGCCTTGCAGAGGGATCTGGACAGGTTGGAGAGCTGGGCGATCACCAACCGCATGAAGTTCAATAAGAGCAAGTGCCGGGTCCTGCACCTGGGACGGGGAAACCCTGGCTGCACGTACAGACTGGGCGATGAGACGCTGGAGAGCAGCCTAGAAGAGAGGGATCTGGGGGTCGTGGTAGACAGCAAGTTGAATATGAGCCAGCAGTGTGCCCTGGCAGCCAGGAGGGCCAATCGTATCCTGGGGTGCATCAAGAACGGCATCGCTAGTAGGTCAAGGGAGGTGATTGTCCCGCTCTACTCTGCGCTGGTGCGGCCTCACCTCGAGTACTGTGTGCAGTTCTGGGCACCACAGTATAAAAAGGACATGAAACTGTTGGAAAGTGTCCAGAGGAGGGCTACGAGGATGGTGAAAGGCCTGGAGGGGAAGACGTACGAAGAACGGCTGAGGTCACTGGGCCTGTTCAGCCTGGAGAAGAGGAGGCTGAGGGGAGACCTCATCGCAGTCTACAACTTCCTCATAAGGGGTTGTCAAGAGGCAGGAGACCTTTTCTCCATTAACACTAGTGACAGGACCCGCGGGAACGGGGTTAAGCTGAGGCAGGGGAAATTTAGGCTGGACGTCAGGAGGGGGTTCTTCACAGAGAGGGTGGTTGCACACTGGAACAGGCTCCCCAGGGAAGTGGTCACTGCACCGAGCCTGTCTGAATTTAAGAAGAGATTGGACTGTGAACTTAGGCACATGGTCTGAACTTTTGGGTAGACCTGTGCGGTGTCAAGAGTTGGACTTGATGATCCTTAAGGGTCCCTTCCAACTCAGGATATTCTATGATTCTATGATTCTATGATTCTATGTCTCTGGCATTCATGGATGGAGGATTATGGATTGTCTAGTCACCAACTCCGAACATTCTTTCCCTCCTTAAATCTGATAGATTAAATCTGATGTTTTTCCTGCACTGACTGCTCTTTTTAAATGATGCCAGAAAATGCTTGATCCATAGTTGACATTATGCTTAGAATGAGCATTTCATTTGCATTAAGCAGAGCAGAAAGTGACGTTCTTTTTCCTTTAGCTTCACTAAGACAGCAATGAAAATAGCTTCCTTATATCTCTATCAAGGTATAACTGTGAAAAGACAAAATGCAGGCATTAATGATATCATTATGTAGAACAGAAACATGGAAACTACATCAGCCAATTTTCAACATCAAAGTCCACCTTCTGAGAGAAATGTTTTTCAATGCTGGATAAGCAAAGCTGTATTTGACAGATTAGGGTATATTGTGGTAAACTATAAAATTATTCTTCCTGTTATTTTGCCAATATGAAAAGTTAACAAAAACAAGATTAGTCTATGTAGCCTTTATTGCTTACCTTTACCATGGACTCTTTTTGTCATTCAATCATGCATGAATTTTACAGCTTCAGTGCCAAATGGCAGAGTAATTGTTATACTTCAGAGGCATTGTTCTTTCCAAAAAACTGATCATATTTGAAAAGATGATTACTGGTGACCAATATACCATGTGCGCTATGTAGCACCTACACAGCTGTGCCATCATAATTCCTCCCCAAAAAGCAATGAGCCAGCAGCACTTTGTTTCTCAGAGCAAAAGCAAAATCACCAGAGCCTCATGTGCTTGAAGAACTCAAAGTGAGGACCTTGCTCACCACCCACAAGCTGGCCAGTTACCAAAAGTCAGTCTTTTTCTTGTAGGTTTTAGCTACTTCCTAACAAAGTATTTGTTGCCTTCCCATTACTTCTTGTGAAGGAAAAAAGTGCCAGAAGAGTGGCTGTGATAAGTATCAGAGTACAATGTTGCAGGTGCTGGGCATGTTCCCATTGTCCTCTGTATGATTCATACTGTAGGATGCATGACAAAGGCTGCAAGTCATATTTACATCTTCTGTGACTGATGGATATTGGTGGTGCATCGGTCTATGGAATAATTTAGAGCACTTTGAGAAGAGAGTTTCAGAAAGATAAGATCATTGACTATAAAGCCTTTTCTGTTCTATTTGACTGTTTCTTTCAGTATAGTGATATGGGGAGTTTGAGTGATCTTTCCATACTTTAGGTGAAACAACATACCTTTAAAGCTCAAATAAGTCAAATTTAGATCTAAAGAACTAGCTTCTGCTCTCACATCTATGTAAAAACATGTAATGCTGACGAAGTCAGAGGAGCAACCCTAGGACCAAAAAAAAAAAAAAAAAAAAAAAAGTTTTGACAGGTTTGACACAGAGTAACACTACTTTTGAATGTGATCCCTAACTTGGCTGCAAAGAGAGGCTCCAAGTTTCATACTCTGGTACTCTGGTATAACCTAAGTTCTTATTCTTGAAGATTTATGAACTGTGTCTGAGTTTTATTTAACTTCCTTGAGTGCATGACTTACCCTAGGAATAAGTTTGTAATTAAATGATTAAAAGAAGAAAGAGGACATATTTTGGATATGAAATAATCACTTACTCCTGTGTAGGGACCTTACTTTTACATTTTTTTTTTTTTTCCATGAAGTATAACATTCTTCAGCATAATTCTAACTTTTAGCTACTGATGAATTTATTAACAAAACCCCCTAAACCTTAAATATCTTGGTATTTATTATTTTTCTAAAGAAAAAAAAATACAAATGACATTTTCTGTCAGTATAAAAGCAATATATTATTTGTTATTTTATACAGAGATTTTATAATACCATTTGATTTAATTGAAGCAATATTGCTGTGGTTTTGCTAGTACCTCCAAGAAACTGAGACATTTCTTTTTAAGTTGCGCTGTTAAGAAACCTTAAGTATGTAACCTCTTTTCCAATCTTCTTGGTAGTATGTTGCTTGATGACTGGAATTGCGTGAAAGTGGAAAAAGATTTTTTGAAAGGTTTCATTTTACACATCTAGTAAAAAATGCACTGAGCAGAATTTTGCCTTAATTGCAAGTAGGTTTTATTCATAAAAGCAAGGTATGTATGCCAGGAGTCCTGTGAAGAAACAATATCCATGGGCATGCCATATGCAGAAATCAGATATATTCTCATCATTCAGAAAACAGGGAGAGTGCCTACGTTTTAGTGTCTGCAATGAGCAAGTAGTCCAGCTTAAAGTTGTGTCCAGGTTACAACGGAGCTTGATTTTTGATGTCATGTGTTCTCCAAAAACATCAGGCTTCACAGTATAGGTAATAAAAAATTAATTAAGTCACTGGCATAATGGTAGTAATAGTAAAATATCTATTTCTGCTGCTTCTGTTACTTACGTGGTCGAAGTATGACTTTCCCTGAATGGCCATTAAAACTGAATAGTGCACATGAAAGCTGTTTAGTGATGTTATGCATGTCACATATGATGCTTAGGAGACATTGTAATAGGGGATGTGCTTCCCAAAGTTTTGCCACCATCTTACACACATACACAATGAGCCTTGTTAATTTCTGCTGCCTGTAATGCAAATGAGTACTAGTAAAGTGCTGTGTCCATGTGGGGCCAAGTCATTTAGTCTAAAGTAAGTGTAATACCTAATCTGTATAAAATTTATTTGAGAATGAAGATCTAAAGTCTGAAGTAAGGCTCTTCCTGAACCTTGTTCTGTTTTTCTGGAAAGTCATCATTTCCCTGAGATCCTTTAGAAATTTTATTGCTTTTTATTACTTTCAACTTAGTGACTTATGCTGCACCTTTTTACTCGTTTTCAACAATAGATTTGGGGGTTTGGACTCCAAAGCAGTCATTGCTTGGAGACTGGTTGAGCCTTGGTCTGCCTCTGGAAAATGCTCTAAGTTTGCCTTTACATTATTTTTTGTTTTGTTTTCTTTGCTTGTTTGTTTTCATTTTTTTTTTCTTTGTTTGGTTGTTGGTGTTTTTTTTTTTTTTTTTTTCCACTTACTAAACTGTCTTTATATAGACCCTCAAGTTTTTTTCAGTTCTGCTCTTCCTGTTCTCTCCTCCATCCTGTGGTGGCTGGCTGGGTGCTTAGATGCAGGCCATGGTTAGCCAGTCACAACTTCTTACCTCTTCGGACCTCAGGGGCCTCAAGTCCCAGTCCTGCCTGATAGTTTTAACCCTTCCACAGTTTAGTAATATCTAACAACTAATCCTGTTTGAGCTGCTTACCAAGAAGACAAAAGGGGAAAAAAGACACATGTAGCAAATCTATAGCTTACAAATAAGACTAAGTACACATTATAGTGATGTTTACTTACTCTGAGTTAAGGAACAGCAGTGTTTCCCCTAATATATATATGCAGTCATAAGCAGTGCATAAGTTTAAGAGATTTACCTGTCCAGTCATCTGTGGATTCTTCACATCCTATGCATGCCAGCTAATGCTAAAATGTCCCTGGCTAGTTTTATAAACTCTTGCTTGAGGGATATGTGGGGTAAGGGAAATGGTTGCTTAGAGACATATGGACCTTTGTCATCGACAAGGGTGAAGGGAAGTGTCTGGGCAGCCTCTCCTTGTAGGGTGACAAAAACACATCCCACATGTAGTGGTACTACTATGTGGGAGGGTTAAGTTGCTGTAGCTTCCTACCCCAGCATGAGTTTTTCTCTGACATTTTTACAAGGACAGTGTTTGTTGTTGGATCCTGGCGGGCTGAGCTGTACTGTGTCAGTAATGGGAACATTACATACCCCTGCAGAGAGAATTCCCTAGCTCTGCAGAGGGCACTGTCTCCTAGCCCTGAAACATTAGAAGCTGACAGGTTTTAAAACTGGCATTTCCAATTCTCTAAGAGGCAGTGAACTAGCAGACTGTGGGGGAAAAGTAAAAATAAATAAATAAATAAAGACAGAAGGATGAAACCAAAGAAACGAAACACTACCAACATCACCAACAAGAAAACCAAAACAAACAACACCACATTTCCTTTAGGAACCTGATAATATTATACCTATAGGTTTGTGTTTTAAAATTGTCTTCCAAAGCCTGGTGCATAAATCTGTTTTGGTGGCTAAGAGCCACTTTGCAGAGATATTGTGCACAGAGAAGTCCCAGTGAATGACGGAGTGTAATGATAGGAGCCTTGTCAATATGGAAAATAAATCATATGCCAGCACTCTTCTTCTATATGTATTAGTAAGCAGAATAATATCGTTTAGTAAGCAACCTAATATCCTTTCCTAGGCTTAAAAACAAATGTCTTTTTTCAAACAACCTTAACAATTTGGAATAGATTGGCTATAAAGCTACTAAATATTTACAACATATACAGTAAAAAAAAAAAAAAATACATGGAGGCTGTAATTTAAAAAGTAAATTGTGAATATGTTAAGCTCTTCTTATTTCCCTGGGCATGAAAGACTAATACAAGCTTGGTGTAGCTGTTAGTGCTCTTATTTTTGACCTTTCTTTGGTAAACAAACATCAGATTAGATTTACAAGCCCAAATGGCATTAGATTCTCCAGTATACAGAGATGTGTTGTGTAGGTCTGCCAACAGTAAATTCTTCTTTTAAATTCACTTTTATTTTAAAATACGATGTGGTGATTCTTATTATTAGCACATGTTCTGCCCAGTACAACTAAATGTTGCATATGGGCACCATTTTGCAAAGGATATTGTGAGCTATGAAGGATCAAAATATCAAATCAAATTAGTCATTACAATTGGTGTTGTGTCATTTCTCAGTTTGCATACTGCTAATCTGCTGCATAATCTGCTTTGTTTTCTTGGTGAGTAGCTAGCCAGACTTTTCTTTGGGACGAATTTGAGACATTAATTATTTATTTCAGGATAAGATGACATAGTAATTTGATTTTTTATGGATTAGTGAAGGCTATCTCAGTATAGCAAGTGAGCAACAGTACAAATAAAATGGCAAGCATTTATATTAGTGTACGAAGCCTATAGATAAATTGACTGCAAATAGTTAACTGCCAACTAACCATAATAATATTTATAAATTTTCTGAAGCAAATCACTGCTTTTAGCAAAGTGTATTAAGATATAATTTGTTAAATATTTTGAATTCTGGAATCACTGTGCTTTAACAACTACAATCATCCATTCAGTTAGTCATTCAGAATTTGATAATAAGCATATAGTTATCCGTTGATTCAATTCAATAATACTCTATTGATCTAATTCAGATGTCTTGGGAGCTGTTCCCTGCTTTAGAAATGTCACGAAATATTAGCTAATTTGATCCTTAATCTGATACTTGCTAAATTTCTCCATAATGTAACTCTTTCATTGTTTCCATTAGAAAAATAAAAAGGCAGTGATAATGAGAAGGGCCAGTCAATTATAATAATGAAGTGAAATGGTCTTTTGCCATCTGTCTTTCTCCTGCAATGAAGTGGAAGAATGATAGTTCAGCATGCAGAAAAGCGGCAGGATTTCACTTGTGAACCCTAGGTTTATTAGAAGAAGCTTGTTAAATATCCTTCTTGCATATCATAACTCAGGGTTTTTCTTACAAGAATCTTGCTTTAACATCATATTATCTTTCTAATCTCATACCATTTTTTTCCTTTTTTACTTTGAATTTTTACCTTAAGCTTACTTTAAAAATGACATGAACATGAACAGACTGTAACTACCATTGACCACTTTTAAGCTTCATCATTTTGCTGAACTGGTGCTTCACTCACACAGTTATAGCCCAGTTTGTGAGGAGTGCTGTGATAAGTGTGAGTATTCTCTAGGCTCATCTGACATGCTAGTTACCTTGTAGGTCTGCAGTATGGTAGTGGTGGAAAACTGGAGCATTTTGTTATAAATATTCAGTTGTAAACCTGTTAATATCTATTACTGTAAGTCTCTTTTTATTGCCCTCACATCACAACTTGTTTGTAGGTTTCCTCATTATGACATCTTTCAATGACATAATTTTATCCTTTGTTTCATGTATGTGCAGTCATATGTGAGTAGGTTTTTTTAGGAGATCCTAATGTTTAAATAACTAGATCCAGCACCTAAAGTCTTGTTCTAGAAGAAGCACAATATCTTTCATTTAGTGCCTTTGGATTTAAATAACTTGGTAGTATTTGTTTTCTAATAACCACAACAAGGCATGTGTGTGAAGAAAAAAAAAAAAGATATCAGGGAAGACAAATTATTTAAAGCATATGTTGGAAAGATGAACTGGATAAAAAGTGCAGGAAGCAGCCAACCTCACAAAACCACTTTTCTTGTGGTACTGCTGATGTCATTTTGAATGCCTATATCTCTGCCTATATGCTGGCCTCTTAATGCATTTAATTTTTAATTTTTATTTATTTTAATAATCTTTTTTGTATACACCATTTTCTATACCCGTCTGTTACATCATTCTGTGCAACAGTCCACTAGGAGGCATTAATCAAACACTTGATTTTGAAAGTGTTTTGCAGTACTAACATCTTCAGAAATTCATATATGCTTCACAATTTGTCTGCATAACTTATCCAGGCTCTACAGCTAAAGGAAAGCTCATCATAAATCACTTGGATATATGAAGTAAAGATAAGTTCTCTAAAGCAATCATTAATAAAAGTCTTTGCTGGCAGAACAGGATGAGAAATTAATGGGATTAGAATCACTGAATCACTCCACCATTTTCTTATTAAATGTCAGAACTGGGAAACTCGGATTTCTATTGTCTGGGTTTCATTCTTCCTTCTCACAACACAAGCGAAAAGAGGACACTGTGTCTCCCTCCCTGCTCGCTCTACCATATGCTTATTAGTGATATCCCATAGCTCCAGAGCATGGAGACATGAAGCCTACAATAAATAGCAAGTGGGACCTCTGATGATAGCAGAGACTAAACTTGTCACCAAATCTTAATAACATTCTGAAATGAATATTTTGCCCATAAAATGAAGGCTTTCATGATTTTTTCCACCTTTCTTCCTCATATATCTGTGTAATTTTAAAGTGTTTAAAAAAAAAAAAAATAAAAGAAAGAACGCAAGATCCCTGACCGATCCCTGACCCCAACAACCTGTGTGGAGATGGACCTTGAGCACAGACATGCACAATGAGACCTTAGCTCCTTACTTTGGAGTTCCTCTCACCCTCCCATCACCTCCCACACAGGTGAGCAGAGCAGGCAGGGACACTGACTTTTGGCAGATCTCTGGGCAGGTCTCAAACCTCTAGCAAAGGCTTCCCCTTGTGCTCATCCTCTGGGCAGTCCAGCACTGAGCACAGTTGTGCCAGTTGAGCTCCTCACCAGCCCAGCCCGCACTCACCAGGGATGGATGCAGCAGCACAAACGGATTTGCCTGTACTGCTCCTTCCTCACCCACTTTGTCTCTGCTTTCACATTGCTTCAGAGGGTCTCAGAGTCCAAGGCATAGTTTACACTACACTTTGTTTGTCTAATAAATGCTACAAAGGCGTTGAAATGTTTTAAGCTATTACCTAAGAAAGTGAACATGGGCTTTTCTGAGCAAAGGGGAATTAAATCACCTCGTTCAGAATTTTAACAAGATTTTACTGTAGTATTTTCACTTGATCTTTTCTATGTGTTTTGTATGGACTTTTTTCTGTGTACTGTATTCAATGCATTGTAAAATGAAAAAGCTATTTACACATGAGTTATGCTACTGGCGGTATTCAAACCAAATACGAGACCGTTATTGTTATCAAGAGAGTGAATAAATCTTTGATCATTTCAGATTGTTCACTTGGAATTCAATATTGTAATGTTACTTTGTAATAACTTTAAAAGAATGATAATGATTCTTTGTGCAAACGCATGAAAAAAAAATTTGTTTCAGGTCTGAACTGGAAATGTTACAGCAGATTACTCTGATGATGCTCAGAGTATTCCTGACTACTGAAAAAATCACTAGTACTGAAACAGGTGATGGTTTAAATATTGATAGTAAACCTCATCCCTAGAGAAAGAAAATTAGATATATTTTTATTTCACATCACAGGAAACGTCTGAGAAAAGTCTCTGAAGAAATCTAGGAAGTTAATTTAATATCAACAAAGCAAAAGGAAGCAAAATAAACTGTAATTACAGAATTGTTTTTGGTCTCACTGACATTTAGAATATCAGCTAACAGAAGTATTGCATTTGACAGCAGTTTTGGCTGTCCCCCAATTCCTATCCCAAGGACAAGTACTGTCAGATGGAAGTGGTTGTGTGCATCTTTGTGGTCTGGTGTGTACAGTGCTATCTCATGGGAAGGCTCAGTGATGACCACACTGGGAGACCTCCCCTGTTGTGATTGTAAAGTCCTACTCAAATCTCACCAGAAAAATGCATACAGATATTCTACATTTACAATAAAAACCTCTGGGACAGAAAACAACCAAATAAGAGTAAATCTATGAATTTTGATAACATGTATAAAAAAATTGAAAGGACAAGGGAAGGCTTTGTCTCTCAACTCTTTTGATTGACTTACTGAAAGCATAGATTTGGCCAACAGCAACCACCAGCTACTGTCTTTCAGAAGAGGGAAACTGCCTTTTTACATAGGCTAGATGAATCTGGGTATTTCCAACTCTATCTTATTTCCTACTCTGTTCTATTCAGTTCCTATCCTATTTTCTATTCCTAGTCTTACCCCCAGGAGGACAACACAATTAAAAAAATAAAGCGGTGTTGCAGAAATCACTACACTCATTTAGATGTCAATCTGATATTTCCATTTCAATTACAGGATAATGAGTTCTGTTTTCAGTCCCCAAGAGGGGAGCCATCAGTACCTCCACCTGGTTTCTACAGCAACTTGAGAAGCTTGCTGTGCTTCAAGGATGCTCATCTCCCAGCTCCCGTGCTGGTGTTGGAATCACTATGAAGCACTGGCACAAGACAAAGGAGTTACATCATGGTGCAAGTGAACTGCATCAAGGTCTGTGCTCAATGTGTGCTCCACTTACCTGTGGAAAACTTGCTGCTTATAACCTGGCATCAGGCATATGTTCTGTGATTTGGGACTCACTACTTATAGGTGAGGTATGAATAAGGGCAGACTTCACCTCTAAGTAACTGTACTGGTATGAAATGTAGCTGGTTAAGTAGGGAACAGAAAAAACTGCAAGAAACATGAGGCTATAACATTACTATAATTTATGTTAACCCTATTTCAATTTCACTGCTGGTAATGGTTGTCACTCTGCTGTGTGAAAGAAAGCTTTGGACTGTGCCTTCTAAATGAGCTAAAGCTCCATTCCAGGCACCGGAATACATTTTATGGTAATTCTTTGGACTGAATGAAGCTTTAGAATGGATAGTTAATAAAGTGCCCTGTGGCAGTACCTGAAATAAATATCTTTATCTAAACTCCTAACAGTATTTCTTTTTTAAACTTCAGTTTTCTCTTTTATTTTGCCATCTACTTATTAAGGCTTTAGCTATCGGCCTTCCATAAAGGCATCTATTAGAGAAATTTTACTAATAATTGGCACTGTTTAATTCTGCAGTGTCTCAGTACTTAAAAACCTTTTTTTTTTTTTTTTTTTTTTCCTGTCAGGGACTCTGTCCTTTCTAAGATAGCCATTTGGCATTGGTGGAACAGAGATAAATGCCTATACTGCCTAAGGACATTTCACTTAACCCAGGAATCTCTGGAGTTACAACTGAAATGGTTTATTGCTGATTTCACTGGTAATTGGCTTTTAGGTCTGTACTACAGACTTTACTGAAATACAGTAATTCCTTGTTAGAAAGGTGCTTGCTACCAGTACTGGAGGTGTCATGTTTACCAGGCCTTCTGGATCACAATGGTACAAAAATCTTCTGTTGCTATTCCAAGGTTGATCATAAATCAGAAATACAGCAACATACATAGCATTGATTTCTTTCTTCTCATCATCCATAGTCTGTGAAATTTGCAGAATTGTGCCAGAATACTGGAAGGTGGGACCATGAAAATCAGATTCTCCCAAAAAAAGAAAAAACCTGCAAACAAAAAGCTTGTAGCAAAAAGTTTTGTATGGCCTAGCTCATTGAAAAGGACCTTTTTCTCTGTTGGGCAACTGTCTATAGACCTCTTACAAATCAGCTGCTATTGTCTGTTCGTCTTAAACAGTCTTTAGATTTCACTTCTGCTATGGTCACAGAAAGTTTTTGACAAAGGTTTCCAAAGAACCCATCTGGTACTTCAGGGACAAAATCTCTCTTTATGGTCATTTAGATCAGGACAACCTTGTGTGCTGTGATATTAAATATGTTAAGGACAACAATAAGAAAAAGATTAAAACTGCTTCTTTTTCTAAAACACAAAGCTTTGTTTTTTTTATGTGATGAAACAGGTGGTTCAAACTGCATTTTCCTACAGGAAAAGAAGTAATTACTGAATCCAGTAACAAATTGTTTTATACAGTATGGTTATGATTTATCAAGGATTTGTACTTTCTTTCCTAGAGCAGAGACCAGGCAACCATATCACTGAAATGAGCCAGGTGGTTTCTGCTTAACTAGTGATTGTATCTCCATGGCTAAATACAAAGGGACAAATACATCAGTTTTTCTTCAAGCAAACTGTGACTAATGCCAATAGAAGGTTTGCCAGATGAAGTGTCATAGGTTTTGGCTATACACACAGGCATACATGCCCACACAGATGCACAGAACCTTCTGCATATAATCTGACTGAAAACCCACTCAGATTAGAAAACTTGTTACTGATGTCACTGGCTTTTGTTCCTGGCTCTCCAGGAAATTTTATTTTATTTTATTTTGCATTTAATCACAGTGAACTAAAAGACTTCAGTTAAGCATTTGATTTCATCCATCATTAAGCAAAAACAGTCAATAAGCTTACTGCTCCCTTTAAACACTGTACTCGATATTTTCTATGAAATTCTGTAGGAAATTTAACACTCATAATTAGATACTTTGTAAGTAATCATTATCACTTATGAGGCCCAAACTCTAGAAAATAGTTTTCAATTCATCTCTGCTGCACTTTTCAATTTTATATCATTAATTTAGCCTAGAATTGGTGAAAAGAGATGCTTCAACAACTTCTGAAAGTCTATCATGACAAGACAGTCTCTCTGTTCAAGTTCATAATATGTCAGGTAGTCAAAAATAGTGTTTTAAAGTGGGATAAAGCCAGCAGCTCATTTTGTGGATAGCTATTACCTTCTATCTATGATAGCCTTGACCTCCATTTTAACCTGCAACCTAAGGGATAGTCTCTTTAACAACATGCATGTTCCTGAACTGCTGCTGTTACATGTCTTAAGGAGGGTGGACATTTTTGTCAATACTACTGCATACTGACCTTCTGACTTGCAGTCAGAACAGCTAAATCTTTTACAAATCTCCAGCTGCTAGTAAGCATGTGTACACAATAACCTTTGCAGGTGGTTGCTGATAGCAGCAGTGCTCTGGATATGCTCTATTTCACAGAGATGGCACTTTGCAGGCTCTTCTCAGTAGCAGCAGATAGATTTTACTTGTCTGTGCATCCTGGTTACTCTTGGTTTTTGTAGCCACTGCGTTAAGCAAACTGCTTACACTAGGTACATTTGCACACTATCACCCTGATGTCCTTTTCACAGCCACTAGGCATAATCTGCATTACTTCATTGGAGTGGCATGGCTTTGGCTATAGAAAAATAAATTTGACAGTGGCCCATTTACTAAATGATCCACAGCATTATTTACCATTCTATCCATCTGCAATATCTACAGACTTTTCCAGCAACAAAGTCATAATGTCTTCCTGATCACTGAGAAAACCTGATTAGCATTTGACCAGGAAGAAGGGCACAGTGTTGCCTTCATAGCGGTAGCTCATATGAAAGCTGCTTACAGGGAGGAAACCGTTGATGCAGGTAGGAAAAGAGAATGGAACATAAAGAGACTCCCCAAAATATACTTATTGGTGCCAATAAGGAATTCAAATAAGAAAATGTAGTGCCTGAAGAAACACACCTACAAGATCCATACATAGTTAGACACATAGCTCAAAATGAAGACTGGTGTGACTGACATAATGTAGTTGCATAAAATGGCAATAACTGATTAAATCAGCTTCACCAAAGCTCTCTCAGAATCCCCTTAACAATCTGCTGAAATGTGTCCTGTCATCTCTGCCTTTCTATGTGTAGTGATCAATGCCATCAACTTCCGAACACAAAATAAATCAAAATCAGTAAGATGATTTCCTCATTCTTATGTGCTAATTTATCCTTGTTGGTGTGGTTAGATTAGAGGTGATTGTCCTCCTAACTACGCGCTAGAGCTCATGCCTTAGGGAACAAGTGCTTTCATGTTCTTTGTTTAAATTGAGTATATTGTGTGGAAACACAAGGATCTACCAAGGAGAGAATCCCTATGCAATGGTAGATCTGCAGCATGTAAAAGCATGAGCATGCTATCTTGAGTACTTCAGAAAACAGCTCAGGCCTGTAACCTCAGATATTTCTGCTTTCAATTTTTTGGAGTAGACATACCTTTTGAGAGAGTTGCATTGCACAGATGCAGTAAGAGTACATAGCCTGAGCTTAGCACATGAAGGCTACTTTTGCTGTCATTCACTTGCATTTTATACACAAATATATTTTAATTAAAATAACACCCAATTTTATTTTCCTCATCAGCTCTTGTTTTGGATCTCTTTATTTGTCATTCACCATGGAAACAGCATACTTGAAAAGAGTGATACCTTTGAAAGAGATGGTGGCATTTAAAGTTTGTGACTTTGCAACCTTTTGCTTACAACACGACAGACATGCAAGGAAACAGGTAGCAAAAGATATATGATGACAAAAATAGAAAACTTACAGGAACACTTGTTAGTGAATAATTACACTGGAGTTTTTTTTCTGGAAAAACAGGATGTTTGAAATCAAGAATTACTACCATACTGTTTCATAAAGTGGTTTTCAAGATGGCAAGATACTAATGTTATGATCTTAAAATATTAGCTATTTATAACAGAACCCAGCCAATAATTGCTTTTTCAGCTCACAAAGTTTGAAATCAAAATAATTTTGGTTTAGCCTGAAATAAGTTTGAATATTTGGGTCTCTCAACATATCAAAATTTACCAAGAATTATCTCTATATTGTGAAATAAACCTTTCCTTTCCACCCCAAATAAAATATTATAATTTGAAGGACAGGAAAGGAATGTAACTGGATTTGAAGTCTAGGCTCACCAAACCTGCATACAGGGAATGGTAGGATGCAGTTATTGACAGCTGATTTATCTTTATTCTGCTCAGAGACTGATATGTTTTACATACACAGGTTGTTTGCATTCCAGTGTGTCCCCTTCTTGTAGATATTTCACACATATTTGATCTGAACTTCCCATAGACATTAACCCCAAAATGACTCTCTTGTGTTTTGCAGAATTTTATGCATCATCCAACTGCAAGAGCTTGGTTTCTCATTCATGATACCTGTGGAAAAAAAAATCATGTTGTTCTGTTCCTTTTAGCTGGTCTTTTCCCAACCAAAAGAGAGGGAAACTGGATTCAGGACCTCTGAATCAGTCTTCAAAACCAAAACCTGTTAGAGCTGAGCTGAGATTGGGAGAAAAAAAAAGGGGGGGGAGAGGGGGAGAGGAGGGATAAGAATGTTACCCATAGCAACTGAAGGGAACATCTGATAATCTATTTTTTTCCATAAAACAGGTTATTTTTAAAATGTATAGATCAATAAGAATGATAAGGGGCATGCTCAGAAAAATCAGTCTTATTCAATCTTCCAGCTAAGGATTTTATTTACAACAGAAGGGAAGGCAGATCCTCTGTAATAGGTATGACTGATTTTTCTGCATTTTTTAGATATCGATATTCCAGAAAAACATTAGTAAAATGCAATTATTTCTACATTAATGTTTCTTTCTGATTTCTGGTCTTTAGTTAAATTATAAGAGCAGGTAGGTTGTTTTCAGCATACGTTCTCAATCACTTGCAGAACATTTGCAGAATGTTCTCAGTCAGTGGCTGGGAAAAAAATTAAAAATAAAGATAAGCATATATTTTGCAGCTTTCTGACAAAATGCATAAAAAGAATTTCTCTCTCAAACATGAAGCTTCTCAGAATTTCTGAAGCACTAAGCCAAACCCCATGTTAGTTCCCATCTTGCCTATGAATCAATGAAACTTTGTCTATCCCAGGCTGAATTCTGGCTGCCAATGGGTGGCTCTATGGATGGTTATGCTACCTCTCAGGAGGGGATGGATGTTTAGTGCTCCAAGAGACACTGTACCAGGTACAGTGGAAGGTCTGCAATGGCAATGTAAAAGAATAGAGTGATGTTTACTCTGTGAGACTCAGGAACACTTTCCAGATACGAGGTCCAGGGAACACCAGCCTGCATCCCTGCAGAGCAAACTACAGAGGCACGTGCAGATTCCCTTCTCTCTTCCCCCAGACTTTGTCCTCCAGTAGAAGGAAATCCATGTGGTGAGAAGTGATCCTTCATGGTCTGCTCAGGTCATGGTCTAGATAACTGGGGACCATAAATGCATGGTGGAGTGAGTCCATCCACTGATATGACTATAGAAATGTGCTGTAGAAATTTTAGACAGTTGGCAAACAAGTCCTTTGTTCTATATCTCATTTAGCCATTTCTAGACTTCCTCTGTGTTTGGTAGATTATTTCTTTCAGTATGTTATTGTTACAGTACTGTGGCACCTCAGCTTGGAAGCAAGCAAGCAGAAATGCATTCGGCACACAAGTAGGATCAATGGTACAGACCCTTCTGTATTCCAGATCTAAGGTGAGGAATTGTGGTCAAACATGAAGCAAAACCTGGTTCAGAAAGACTGATCGATATGCCCAGAGTTTTACTGCAGACAACAGAGGAAGTATCCCTAGCTCATGTGGCTAAGAAGTGCCTGGATTTCTGGGTGATTCTCCTATCCTATGAGGCTGCCCCAAATTGCCTGTAATTTAGACAAAAGATAGAAGATTGAAAGTGAGAAATGATAGAACAGAACAACAATCAAGCAAGGAGAAAAGTCCACGCTTCCTGTTTTCATGGAACTACTGTAAGGTTAAAAGCAAGAACAGAAACAACAACAACAACAACAACAACAACAACAACAACAACAAGGAAAAAAAGTGGATGGAAGGGGAAGGGAGGCAAATATACCAGTTGCTTAATATATTACATTACCTTACCTACACATTATTGTACACAACACAGAGGACCAACAATGCTTTTAGAACATCTGTATCCTTTTGGCAATTATCACTAACTAATTGTTCATAATTTTAAATGAGAGCGCTTGTGTTAGAAATTCTTTTTTTTAATAATAATAATAATAATAATAATAATTATTATTATTATTATTACAATGAGTGATGCACCTTTATAAACTGTGACTAACTGGATTATCTTTTGTTATTTTTTATCCCCACAGTTGTCCAAAGCTGTAGCAATCAAAATAGAGCAAGTTAGCTTTAGAAAACCAGCTGGACTTCCACCCCCCAATGATAATTTTTATATTCTATTATAATCCAATAGATTCTAACATGTACACAGATCATTTGTCATTCATAGCTGAATGGAGTTAAAGCCCAAGGCAACGTATCAATTAGCCTTGTCCTGTATTCATCATTTTTATTGAAATTAGTCCTCCAAAGATATTTTTTATGTCACATTTTCAGTTACATGCCTATTGTCAAGGGAACAGCACAAAACACATTTCCAAGTACAAAAAATATTTTGGAGGTGACCTAATCTGTAACTACTTGTCATTAGTCTACATGCTGTCATCAGCGTTTAATGTAATAAATTTCAGGAGCCACATTTTTATTACCACAGGGCCAAATGCCAGATTGCACTGTGCATAGTCAGAGATGAGAAGCATGCACCCAGGGCACTCTGTGCTTTTCAGAGCAAATCGCCTTTAAGAGTCACTTGACATAAAGTTGGTTAAACTGTCCAAAATAAATACAACTCAAGAGTTTATTAATTTGATATAATGTGGAGGCTTTACTATATTTAAAGGTCTCGTTATTTTTACATAGTTCCCTTCATTAGCTTTATGAACTAGTTTCTATTGGGATCTATGCACAGTCATGGAGTAAGAGCACTCAAAGCAGGTCAGAGCAACACTGGAGATCAATCAAGTATCTCTTCATTAAAATCTACTTACTTTTTATACAGGAGTCTTTTATTTGAAAACAACAACAAAAACCTGCCTCGAAATTTCATTTTGGCAGCTTTTCCTCTCTTTGCTACTTTATTTTAGTTTTGATTAAATGTTGTTACTTCTGTTGCAGTTTGTGGACAGGAAGGGTGGCAAAAGGAACAAAGGGAAATCCTATAGGAAATGCTTGACAAAAGGGACAAGGAGCTTTGTTCCTTGGAAGTGTGTACAAGAGAGAGCAGAAGAGATATGCACACCATATGTTATTTATTTGTGGATAAGGTTTCGTTTTTTTTATGTTCTCACCTCATTCCCTCATTGTTTCCTCATATGAGCACTGTGGTTTCCCAACATGCTCCAACTTCATCTCTTTTTGTGCCCTCTCATTTGTCTTCCCTTTTCAGGGAAAACCCTTCCAGGATTTTAGCAATAGTTTCCAACACAGTTCAATGCTGTTGTGACATAATGTTTGGGATGGACCATTGCAGGCTGCCACATTGGTAGTACCTTTGCAGCTCCAGAGACATTTGGTGTGGAGATCTGTGTAGAGTATAGTACCCATACACCTGGAATTATCTCTTTTGCATAGAAACTACTTGCCTGCTCTGTAGGAGTAATAGTGATGGCTGTCTTAATTCAACTTCTACCGCAGGTCAAGCAGCCTGGAAGAGGTTTTGAAAGAGTCATAGCAAGCCTTAAACAGATTAATCAGGTGTTCTACCCAAAACATATTTTAAACAAAAATAATAAGTTTTAAGGTACCATATGCTAAATTCAATATCATTCAATATTCTTACTGAGCTCATTTTTCATAAATCTTATTTCTGTTTTGTTGTGGTGTGGAAGAAAGTTACTTATGGGAGTGATTTTTTGAGTTTGGAATAACTCAGTGAAAAAAGTTAGAAAAACAGTGGGGGAGATAGATAGGGAAAGTCTGATAAGAATGAAGCGAGGATAAAAGGATCACCATTCTGAAGTAGCTGCAGTGTGTAAATGGAAATGTTGTCTCTCTAACTGGCACCCACAACAGGGAGAACAGAGAATGAACATCCTGTCACGGACCAACCAGAAAACTCTCAGGTCTGTATCTTAAAAGATAATTAGGTCAGAAGCCTCCATAGATTTTCCACTTATACACCCTAAAGAACTTTGTACCTAATTGGCTACCAGAGAAGCTAAGCATGCTGAGGAGTCGGCAGGAAATGTCTCTAATTAACATTTTGATGAAATGGTAGAACAATGCTGGGATGCTGCTTTTCTGCAGCAAGCATATCGGTTCATTCAAAATAACCATATTTGCTTTGGCAAGTATTTCCAAATATTTAAAAAATATCAATGCTAACACCTTTATAAAATATATCAGTTAAATCTAAAGTCAGTGTTGCAGAAATGGCAAATAATAAACATGACATAATAATAATCATATAACAAATACAATGGATGCAAACTTTTTTTTTTTTTTTTTTTTTTTTTTTTTTTTTTTCCGAAATAAGGTTCTTTACAGATTTTTAAATAATTTGTTTAATGTATGAGTAATCTGTATGTGATTTCTAGTAAAAATGTTGTTTTGCTATGATTCAAAGATCGAAGCCGTAATTCCTTTAAGTGGTATATTCTTTATTGCAGCGCTGGATGCACGGGGGATCTCTCCACCTATCGTGCATACTCAAAGCAGAAAGCAGTCTTGAATTTATACAATCAATCTATCAATATTCTACAAGCACCTATACATATGCATTACCTATCCCCGCCTTCCCTCGCTTCTCATGCTAATTAGTCTTTTGGCACCTTGCGCCTGCGCAGAGCCTTCCAAGAATTGTGGGCAGGGGTCTTTGGGACGTGGGCAGGGCAGGGGTCTTTGGGAGGAAGACCCCGAGTCTTCCTCACAGTGTACTTTTCACCTTTGGTCAGGAATCTGCTGAATTGGCATGTTTCTTAATTGCAAGAGCTGGTTGTTGCTAATTCTCCCGTTTGTTGTATCTTTATAATGAATTCCAATGTCCAGTTTCAAGATTTATAGTCCTTACATTCGTTTCTCTGTCCGTCTGCCGCTTCCTTATCATGAGTTCCAGTGTCTTGTTTCGAGATATACAGTCCATGTCTGGGGATTGTCCTTGCCTCCCCAATACCTCCCCAATACCTCCTTAATCAGCTAGGAGTTTCACAAAGGTAGATTTTATGTATTTGGATTATGAAAAAAGCATAATGAATCTACAATGTTCAAGGGTCTCCTGTATCTGTTGTATGGCATTGAAAAGGATAAAGTCTTAATATTGGAAACTGTTTTATTTTATTTTATTTTGATTAATAATTCAGTACAACTCTCTAATAAGTTACTACCCAAGTGTAAGATTTTAAATTAAAAATAAAATTAAAAAATCCTTCCAGTGTGTTATTCCTTTGGTTATTCCATGATATCCTTCTAAAAGATCTTTTCAACCATCTGTTTGGCCATATGAACAATTCAAACAATCTGGAAGGCACCAGTTTGAAGGCCTTTAGATGGCTTCTTGACATTGACTTGACATGGTTTATAAAAATATCCTTTCAGTCCCTTTTACTCTGGCATAAAATCAACTTAATCTCTGAAGGTGACACTGAACTCAATGGTAGCAACATACATTCACAGCTCCTGTAAACAGCAAAGATTGAGGGAAAGGGACTGTAGTATGTGACCGAAAAAGCACATGAATGTGATCGATACCCAGGTCCACAGAGGTAGGCCCTGAGGGACATGGATCCCTCCTTTTCTGTTCTGAAATTCTTCCTCTCTCTGAGGAGAGTAGTTACAGATAACAGACATTGCATTCACTCTTTGATGTTTTGATGAACTATTTGAGTTTGTTTAAAACTTTTCTGTACTCAACAAGGAAGGGCTTGTATTGTGCATTTTACAAAAAAAAAAAAAAAAAAAAAATCATATTTAATTGGAATGAATTGTTAGATGACTGAAATGTTCTATGGGAGAACGTGAATGCCCCAAAGTTTAGCTTGTCCTATCCTTTGGTCAGTCCATTTTAAAATGGAGAATGCTCCCTCCTGAAGCTTTTATGTATTGCTTTGAAGCCCTACAAAAATAGACGTACACTTTTAACAGGACTCTCTGCTGGGAATGCATTTCCACTCTGTCTGAACAATCCCACTCAGGTCTCTTGTTCCATATCCAAACCCCTTATATGAAGCAATTTTACCTCTTGGTATTTTTTCTGCAGTGAAGGAAGACATCTTTGTCATCTACAGATCTCCTCCATCAGTAAACATATCTCTGTGGCCTCAGCCTCCTGCTTCCATATGGCAGGTGCCTCCAAATGCTCCTTCCCAGGGACACATGTGAATCAGGCCCCACCAGCTGAGCTCACAGCTGAGAGTTTTGGATCAACAGAAAAATGTTCCCAGGAGGTTCCTCCCTGGCTCTAATCAACATGAATGCTTTCAAAGATAAATTCTTTGACAGTATTCCAAAGTAGAAAGGTCATAGTACTCGCCAGGAGGCTATGTATCTGAAGAAGTTGAAAGAGAAAGTAACACTAATCTTTAGATTTAATAGTGAAAAATACTAAGTGCCTAATGCTCTCCTCTTTTCTTCCTTCCTTCCTTCCTTCCTTCCTTCCTTCCTTCCTTCCTTCCTTCCTTCCTTCCTTCCTTCCTTCCTTCCTTCCTTCCTTCCTTCCTTCCTTCCTTCCTTCCTTCCTTTTTTCCCCTATTTTCCTTCTTTTTTCCTTTATTTTTTTTTTTTTTATTTATTTATTTTTTTTTTTTCCCCCAAATAGCTACTGTGTTTTATTTTGATCTTTTCAGACTTAAGTCTTTCAGACTTTCAGATTGGATGTATGGAATATCTGGAATTGATACACCCTCTGCAGTACCCAAAAGAGTAAAAAAAATAAAAATAAAATAAAATTCCTATAATTATAAAATATATTTATAAATTTTACTTTCTTATAAACTTTATGGGGTTTATAGATAGTGAGAAAGATATTTAGATTTATTTAAATGGAGATTTCCTGGGTTAGTACTTGCACACTTGACCATGAACAGATCATGGTGAATGTCTTGGAGAAAGACTTTGGTTTCTATCAAGATTTTTTAAGGAAAACTGAACAGTAAAACTCCCTGCAAAACCTATATGAACCTAGAACATAAAAGTAAGAAGTGTTTGACAAATCATCTAAAGGAAACTAACTTTCCTAGAATTTGTCAAACTAGTTCTTATCAAAAGAGGAAGAAATAACAACAGAATGATCAGTCCAGTTTTGATCAATCTCTCATTGCAGCTAATGAATATGTGACTGGAAAACCATTGCACTGGACAGAAAACTATTCAACATTTTATTATTTGAATATGATAAACAATGTGCTTCTGTGAAGACCTGTAAAAACTTCCACTGAGAAACAGAAACCTAGAATCGTAGAATCATTAAGGTTGGAAAAGACCTCTGAGATCATCTAGTCCAACTGTCCCCCTGCCAACACTATTACCCAGATGTCTGACAGAAATGCTCTTAAAGTTCAAACGGACCTAAAATCTTTCCTATAAGCAAATGAATTAATTCTGTGGAGGTAAGAACATTATGGAAAGATTGCAGCATGGAAAATGTAGGAAGAAAGTTTAAATGTCAGGCTGTGCACTTTGTCAGAAAGGTAGATTCAGCAACAGAAGCTTTGTCTTTTGTAAATGGTCACATTGCCTCAAAATATGTGTTAACTTGTTTTACTTCTAGCCCAGGAAGACATTTTGTTCTGCATTGGAATGTTAAGAATTAGAGTTTCACCTGCAGCTCCTGGTTCATAAGTGCTGAGTAACAGATACTTAGAAGTTGCTTTTTATTCATACCTATAATTTAATTGTTTTGTTGGTGGAAAATGAGGTTTATTATATGGAGCACAAGAGACACTTGTCTTCAGGCAGGATTATGTGAAGATGTGTGTTTTGGCAGAGACCCACATAGCAGAGGCAGCTAGCTGGCCTCACACAGTATTCTTATAGTGAGAAGCTCTTTGGAGTGGGACATGTCTCTGCTGCAGCCCCTCACACAGGCATGTAATCAGATGCTGTGAGAGAAAGTCATTTTAATAGTCTTCATTTGGAATTTAGACTCATGAAGGAGGCTTTAGAAAAAGCTCCGAGGTTAGATAATCATTTAGTTTTAAGAGCTAAGCTTCTTCATTTTCTTCCAATTTAGGATGCAGTTGACATTAATTTAAGTTGAAACATAACAAAATAGGTGGTGTTATTTTTAGAATGTATCAGTTGATTGTTCTAATGAATACTTAATGATTCAACAACATTTGATACTTTAATTTCAGGACCAAGACTAATTGGCTGATCTGATGGTCTAAAATGGATATTAAATCAGTCAACCTAAGATATTCAGCAACTCCTGCAATATTATTACCTGGAACTCTGGACTTTTTCACATATTACTTATAAGAATTAAGATAAATTCCCTGTGGGATAACCAACAATGCTCAACTCAGAAAGTGGGCAGTGGTACAAAGAAATAGTTGTTATTTACAGGGCACTGAACATAAAATTCTGGAAAAAATGATTTTTTATTTGTTTGTTTGTTATTTTTACTGCCAGTACAGCTATTGATTCCTCCAGTGTCTATCTCATATATACTGTTATCATTTTTCTGTCAAGAGGACTAGAGAGGCTCATTTAAAGTAGGAATGACAATTGCAATTAGCCTGCTGTTTGTATAGAGCAGAGAAGACCTTACCATCTAGGAGTAGCTCCACACTGTTATTCCCTTTGCTGATCTGCTCTCTGCTCTCCTACATCCAAAAACTTCTAGCAGTATTTCCACAGTTGTCCTGCCAATGGATTCTTTCTGCCTTTTTTAATACCTGGTGAAAAAATGTTTTTGCCCTTTTTGGTTTTGATTTAAATTATTGAACCATATGGTCTGCTTGGCTTTCCTTGTAGTTTTATTTTTTGCTTTTGGTACGTTCTGTTATTTGCTGTTCACCTGGGAGATATACCACACAAATAACAGCTTTCACTCATGACTACAGTAATGTTCCTACCAAAAGCATCAACATCTTCACTGATGAATCCATAGATTTTCTTTTGTACTGGAAAACCCTCCATGTATTTCTGACATTTTAAAATTAATTCATTTCTATAGAAATTTCCATCTAAGTTTTTGCTTTGATTACTTTGTTATCATACATATTTGCTAGCTACCCAGTTAATCCACTACAAAAATAGCGTAAATTGATTTTTTACTACAATGGTTTAAAGACAATTTTGATAGAACAACAGCATTATCAAATCATAATATCTGAAAGCAAGTCTAACATCTCATAAAGATTTCAAATATTTTTTTTTCTAAGTGATATTCCTGTGATGAGGTGAGCATTTTTCCAATGTTAAGGTCAGGAAACTGAAAAATAGATTATCCAAGACCATTGTATCTCTGTTAGAGACTCAAAATACTTTCCCCTCACTTTCATATACACAAAGGGCATCACCAATTCCTACTGCTGATGAATTACATTTTAAAAGCAGTGGTTTCTATTTATGCAGCCTGCATAAAACAAGAATGAAAATATTTAACTGAGCTAAGTCCCAAAATACTTCTGAGAGCAAGGAGTGGCTAGTTTACATGCACAGCAATGAATACATCTCTACATTTACTTTCCATTTGGAGCAGAATTTTCCAAATGCTGCAACAAAACACATCTAATAGTCTTATTCCTTTTGCTTATTGATGCAGTTTACCTGAGAGACTTCTGCCTTTATAATAACTAATTAATCTCTGTAATATTCTTTGTATGTTATCAGTTACCTGCCTTGCAAAGGCAAATAGGCCTTTGCAAACTACCAGTTGTTAGAGTTTGTAAAACTTAAACAACACTGATTTCAGCTTTAACAACTTTGGACAAAATTCAAAATTGTCCTGAAAGCTGAGCAAAATATCGAAGCCTTGTTGCTCTTGTTTTTGTGCTCTAACTGGAGTTAGGGTCCTTACTTTTTTCTGGCCTCCTGAAATTGTTCTTTACCAATCTTAGAGCAAATCTACAGTAAAATGCTCATCTTCAGGTTTTGCTAACTTTAAAATTCCAAGAAACTGGGGAAGGACAACAGAAATCACACAACTGAAGAAACCTTTGGCAACAGGCCTATACTGGAGGCATACTTACAGGGAACAGAAAGAAATGTCATGGTGCTACAAAGCCAAAGAACAGTTCTTCTACTGGTCTTTTTGTTTACCAGGCTCCTTAGACTCCTGCCTTCATAGGAACATAGGATATGGAAAAAGAAACAGACTGTTTTTCCCCCTATGTATATGTGATGATAAATTCTGTCCCGTGTAATGATAACAGCAACATAAGCTTTGTTGGATCCTGGAAAAATTTCAGCTTGGAGGTTGTGTAGGAAACATGAATAATCGCATGATCACCACATGGGCTTTCTCCTTCCAGGCAGTGACTGGGCCCTGTTTATTAATCTGTATTGCTGCAGTAACACATTTCATTGGTTATCTATGGACTTGTAAGCTGTACCCATGACTGCAATACTTTAAAGCTGCTGGAAGTAAAAATGTCAGCTTTCCGTTAGCACAGAAAGCCCCGTTCACTTGGTACAAATGGATACAACTGGCCCCAAGACACAATAGAAATCAGGAAAATATTTTTTTAGTGTATTTAGTGAAAGTTCACACAGATTAATGACACATTTTGTACTGTTCCCTGTTGTAGGTCCATGATACATTGCAAATGCTTAACCAAACATTTCTCAGGTCAATAAATTTTCAAGTTTTACTGTCGTTGCATTCAAGTTTGCATCAGGCAATATTACAATATCAGTGTGACCTAGGGCAGGACACCTATAAAAATACTTCCTGAGATGTATCTTTATCATTTTTAATTCATAGTTATGTAA
Source organism: Aythya ferina (assembly GCF_964211825.1). Taxonomy (NCBI): domain Eukaryota; kingdom Metazoa; phylum Chordata; class Aves; order Anseriformes; family Anatidae; genus Aythya; species Aythya ferina. The sequence continues at coordinate 25,829,497 of NC_140297.1, read as the reverse complement.
CATATTTCCACAGCAAATAAAATTTGCTCTACAGGCAACAGCCATGGGTTTGGATGGCTCTGCCCTGCTGAGAGGAATGAACATGCAGTTTCAGAGCACATTTCCACCTACTCAATGCCTACACAATTTTCTCCTCCTCCTCCTCAGGTATTTCCAGACTCCTGGAGTCTGGAGCTATTGAAAAATCTCCTGTGTGCTCTGTAAAACACAGAGGAATGATAGTGACCCTTCTACATTAATTCTGCATGAAAGTAATAAACAAAACAAAACAAAAACAAACAAAAAAATGAGAAGGAAGGAAGGAAGGAAGGAAGGAAGGAAGGAAGGAAGGAAGGAAGGAAGGAAGGAAGGAAGGAAGGAAGGAAGGAAGGAAGAGAGAGAGGGAGGGAGGAGGGAGGGAGGGAGGAAGGGAGATGTTGTGTACCAATTTTGTTCATCAACTAAATGGTGATATGCCAACATTACCCACAGTCCTTGGCAATGGGCATCCCCCCCACGGTTTTGGTTGGATAGCAGGTATCCCTGCTATGAACTAAGAAAAAAGTGCTCAGATAGAGAAAGCATGTTCTTTATCATCAAGCTGAAAAAGGGAAAGAATAATGAGCTGGGAAAAATTAAGAGAAATTCTCTACTGTGTTTCTCTGAGTCAATCATGGAGTAAATTAAGAGAAAAAAATACCCAAAGTAATAGAAGGGAATGTGTAGCCAAATATTCTTGAATACAATGCTTCTTGTATCCAAAGGATGAATGCTGAAAGCAGACTATTTCCTATGATCCCTAAATGCTCAGGTACAAACCAACTTACAGGCTCTTTTGGTAGATATCTCCCTTTCAGAACTGTTTGTGTGAGAAGTAAAGTAAAATTTATATATCCTTTCTTTTTTTATTTTTATTTTTATTTTTATTTTTATTTTTATTTTTATTTTTATTTTTATTTTTTATTTTTATTTTTATTTTTATTTTTATTTATTTTTATTTTTATTTATTTATTTTTTTTTCTCCAACATAAGGCTCAGCCTGTGAACAGGTAAAAGACAAGAACAGCTAGGGCAAGAAGAATTCTTGTATCCCTCTTTGCTCCTGCCTTTAATTTGAAGCTTATTAATTTCTGATTAGTAAGTCTCAAAGTGTACAAAATTCTCCCTAGGGAAAAGGTTTATGTAGTTAAATATAAATGTAGGTTTTATATTTTTATTAAAAATATTTTATATTTTCCTGATGAAAAGTTAAGGAAAGCTCATATAATGACACTAAGCTACTTTTTTTTTTTTTTTCTTTCCTTTTTCCCAAAGAATATTAATATTATTAATATGTAAATCTCTCTCTCTGTTTTAAATTCACAGCAAGGAAAGGAAATAGTATATTGCAGAAGCTGCTTATTTCCAATTCAAGTATGTTTACTAGGAAAACATTAGAATATTGAAGTATTCAGTTGGCAAAACAGCCATTTTTATATTTATTGATTTAGTTCTCTAACATTTTCACTAATCCAGCAGAAAATAAATTGGTGAAGAAAATTGAATTGGGTGAATGAACTGAAACTCATTTACTTTACAGATTATATGCTTTAAAGGTTTATGCAGACATGAGCTTTAATATGTGATTGATAAACTGCAGATGAAAAATGTTCTATATGTTCAGTAGTTTGATGTCATTATTAGTTCAAAATTAAGTCTAACAGAGCTAAGGGGTCTGTTAATTCTGGAAACAAGTAGTATGCCACAGGAAACTTGGCCTTGGGATCAGTTTTTGTTTTTAAAGTTCAAATCGGAGAATGATATTATAATGATGAAAAGAGACATATAACATCCCTAAAAGTATATCTAGACAAGTGAATGGAGGACTTGCATCAATTCCCAATAACAAAAATCTCTAGTGTGTCAAATCATGAAATGTTTCTCTTTTCTGTCAGTATGCTAAAATTCTGGGTATGAATATAGCTAGCTGTCATAGAATCATAGAATGTTTTTCATTGAAAGACACTTTAAAGATCACTCAGTTCAAACCCCCTGCCATGGGCAGGGACACCTCCCACCAGACCAGGTTGCTCAAAGCCCCATCCAACCTGGCCTGAACATCTCCAGGGATGGGGCATCCACAGCTTCTCTGGGCAGCCTGTGCCAGTGCCTCACCGCCCTCACAGTAAAGAATTGCTTCCTTATATCTAATTGAAATCTCTCTTCTTTTAGTTTAAAACCATCACCCCTTGTCCTGTCACTGCTCTCCCTGTCAAAGTCCTTCCCCAGCATTCCTGTAGGCCCGTTTAGGTACTAGAAGGCCACTATAAAGTCTCCCCAGAACCTTCTCTTCTCCAGGCTGAACAACCTCAACCCGTCTACTTCTAGCGTGGATTTTTTTTTTTTTTTCAGTAGGTGCAATACATTTGGTGCCTGGAAAGTTTAAGAGCAGTATAACATGTAGTGATAATTGAAATTTAGTAATATTTGCTTAATTCATATTTTCTGCTGCATACTTCTCAAACAAACAAAAATACCTTTTTTTTTCTGCTGTTCTTTAACAGCAACTAAGTCAAATATCAAAAGAAATGAAAGTATGAGAGACAATACTTGTCTTTGGGTAGAACAGTGGAATGCTATCTGTCATAGAAGGAAGGAAAAATCTCTCCAAATATCAGTGCTGCAGAATGGAATTGTGGTGAAGATGAAGGAGAAACATTGGAGTCATCTTAATTGACACCAGGTGTTTCTGTCTTCATTCCACATAGATATCCCTTCTCCAAAAAGTTATTTTGAAGATAGCTTCTGTATTTCCATAGCATACTGGCCTCTAAGAATCTGTCTTATCACAAGCTCAAGACAAAAGTCTGCAATCTTCTAAATTGTTTCAAGAGATTGGACATGAATTAACAAATAATAGTACTTTTTTTCACGTGTATTTTTACAGTGTAAAATTGTAAAACTTCTTCATTCACTTTAATTTATGTGGTGTCAGGTGTGATCATTCCTTCTATGTAACAGCAATATAAAACCAGTTCTGACTATTTTTTCATGAGTTACTTAAATAATAGGAAACAGATACTGAAGAGCAATCAATTTGCAAAGGCATTTCTGTATGCAGAAAATGGGTAAAAAATTGGACTGTTCCTGCCCCTATTGCTACTGTTTATAGAAATGAACACGCTACACCTGTATCACATGTAGAAATTGTGTCAATATTATTTTTAATAATTAGGCTAACCAGAAAGTCAATGTTCAGCTTAATTAAAGCCAGTTAATTACAGGTATGTAGTTCTTCATTTGGTAGTATTTGAGCACTCAGGTGACCTCATCAAAACTCATCTCATTCAATGACACCGTAGTATTTCCTTCAATTTGGAGCCTTAGTAGAAGTTTGAAAGGGAGAATAATTACACTCACGTGAAGGCTCTGGTCATCTGAATGTAGGCAACTACTTTGTACTTTGAGGCATGGCAAGGAATCTGAGATATAAGCATAGGGCTAGCAGGTAGGACAGAGGACATATAAGACACTTCCTGAAGCAGTTGCTGGAGGTCAGGTGCAAGTATTTCAAACACCTCTAGATCCCGCTGTAGGTTTAAGTAAGTGATTCCTACTCTGTCTCTTTCCTTTCCATTCTTTATCTCAAACTCTGCCTACTGATGCCCAAGGAACATGTGAGAGTGTGCTTGAGCTGGAACTGCTGAACTGCCCAGAACTGCTGAACTGCCTCTACATGAATCCTTTGGCACTGGGGCAAAAAATATTAAAAAAAAAATGCTTTTGTAAAGAAGAAGTTACAGATGGCCTCTGAAGATTGGGAAGAACTCACTGTTATTCAGTTACTGCCTATAAACAGTACAAAGGCACTTCCAGACTCTCTGCAGATTGCACTAGCTCTGGCCAACCAACAGACTAAAAATGTTAGCTAGAGAACACAAATGAGCCAGAACATCCGAAGCTGTTACTGACCGAAAAAATGAAGGATGCAGCAAAGAAGCAGAGGTACAGAAGAGGCAGATATGGGGAACACTGAGAATGACAGGAAGGGATACCCTGTGGGAAGAACCACAGCTATTTCAATAATATAGAAAGGACATAAGGCTTTTATCAGTTTTATGGTTTGTAGTGAAGCTATTTCTACAATCTGTCAGCAGTACAACATAATGTGAAATTTCTGTGCTATTCTGCCTAGCTATGATGTGCTATTGTTCATGATCAGTAAGACTAAACTGTTGTGAATGAATGTTACACACATCATGACAAATGACTCTAACCACTAGATACCCACTTGAGTACATCAAGAATAATTATGCATTTTGGCATAAACATACTTATCGACACTCAGATAATGAATTCATGTGGTAGGAGATTTGTGGATATTCACACATGTGGAGGCATTCACAAGAGCTCAGTGGGCTAACTCCACCTGGTTAGGAGGATTTTATTTTATTTTATTTTATTTTATTTTATTTTATTTTATTTTATTTTATTTTATTTTATTTTATTTTATTTTATTTTATTTTATTTTATTTTATTATTTATTTTATTTTATTTTATTTTATTATTTATTTTATTTTATTTTATTTTTGTCTGAACTGAAGGCTGGCACAGTTGAATTCATGAGTTTTAAACAAGGACAAGATGAATGTGAAAGACTCAGATAATCTCAGCTTATTTTTATAATACAGAAAAAAAATATTCAGTGAAAGAAGATAAAGGAAAAATAGACAAAGGAACTCTACAACATGAAAGCACAAGAAAGAAACTAATAGTGGAAAAAACAGGTGGATAAACAATACTTAAGGAGATAGGACTGTACCACAATCTAGCAGGGAAGCTGAATGAGATCAGTAAGAATCAGCTGAGAAATTAAAACATAAATTTGAAGAACATGGATAATAGCTGGAGGATTGAAGAACATGAAAGTGGATATTGTAAAGTATAAAAGAGATGGAGGAAGAATAATAATGAGAGGAATAGATATTGCAGAAAGCAGACTTCAGAAAATAATGGTAAAGGTGGATTAGCATTGTATATTACTGCTATAATAGACCATATTTAGAAAAAGTTATTGCATAGATATAATATTTTTTTTGTGTGTGCAAAAATTAATTTAGGGAAGTATTATTAAGAGAAGATCTCCTGGGAACATATGGGGTATTTTGTCCTAAATATAGGTAGATCAAGCTATAACGTTTATAGAAAGATAAATGCCACTGAAAAGTATTTCATTATAGGAAGCTCTAAACTTTCAGACACAATTGGAGAAAAAACTTGTACTAATAATGCTAGGTTCTAGATATATCCTGGACATTACAGTCAACAGGTTTCATGTTCATAAAATTACTGTGTCAATGTTCAGTGATAGTACAGTAAACTACATTTTATAAAGTGATGGAGATAATAAACAGCCATAGAATCACAGGAATACGATGGGAGCTGCCAAACATCAAGCTATACTAGATTTGTGAATAGAATTATAACAAGCAGTAAACAGGTACTATAGCAATCTAGATTTAAAAGGAATGGAGAAGTGAAGAAAAAGAAAGATTGTTCTGCATGTAGAACAGTATAGGATATACAGTGGTCTAAATATGAATCCAGAATAAGTGAATGCATTGCCTCAGTTTCAGAGAGTAGAAGGGCAAAAATGGGATGCAGGCTAGGACTAAGAAAGGGAATGAAAATTTACAGGATGGAAGAAAAAGTCCTGTAAATGCATGTGCTTATGCCAGTGTGACTGGATGGACTCCAGCCTAGAATTTGGAAGACTACAGTGAAAATGCAGCATTTGAAATAAAAATTTTACAGAAATCTATCAAGTCAGACATATCCAGTGAAGAACAAATGCACTAGCTATTTTTAAGGAGAGAATAAAGAACCTTTATCTAGTTCCAATACCATACATTGCTTTAGAACACCATTTGAAAGCAAGACTAGTTGAAGACATGGAGTTAGGGTGAAAAAGCACTAAAATCCAAGATAATGACATCAGTGAAATAGTAACTTAGATTCTAAATTAATCTTCTCTTTCTGACAGAGGTTTTTGATAAGGTGTTCAGATGGAGTGCCTGCTTGGGTAAGATGGAGAAATTTAAATAGGCAGTAGTTCAAGAAACGGCAGATGGGAAGGAATTGGCTTTCTAGGGGCTTATAGATGACAAAAATGACTGCATCAGAATCATGTTTCCCACAAAAAAAAAATAAAATTAAAAAAAAATCATCCAGCTCTACACTTAATGGTAGATTTCCTGCCAACTTAATGGGAGAAGAAGTGAATTCTCCAGAGCATAATTGTATCTATTTATAGCTAGGATGATCACAAAATCACAGAACAATTGGAACAGATGACCTCCAGAGGTCTGTTCCAACCTCCCTTGTTCAAGCAGGGACACCTGGGGCCCTGAATAAAATTGATGAATTGAAAAAGATAAAATTCTGAGAGCAGTAACAGCAACAAACAGTGACAAGTCATTTATTCAATATATTTTTCCTGTATTTCTTTTAGGTATATACACGCTTGGCATTTCTTTGTTCAGTCTGACAAATTTGCAGCAGAATATAACATCATTAGCAAAACAAATTCTACTATAAAAATAATTGTATTGCAGGTATGGCAGGTCTCAGGACTATCTGCTACAGATGTTCCTGTACTGGCCCTGCCCACATACCCAGCTCCTTGAGAATCGTTTAGACCCAGGTCTCAAAGCTAGCTGAACATGTTTGCACAGAATTATAGTTATCTACTAAATTATGTCTTTCAGATGGACACAGTCTAAGAATTGTATGGCCACAGGATATTTAGACCATGACTTGCTCATGGAACAGCCCATGGCTGTCCATGCTTGCACATGTGAATAGGCCCAGGACTGGTGACTGATCTCAGGTGTATTCCTTTGGCTTCTGGAAAAGCCATGCTGAAAGCTGCAGGTGAGGAAGGCTGGCTTTAAACCAGGTGTGAGTGTTCAGTACTTCTTCCAATTAGCAGAGAAAGTAGCAAGAAAACTTGTTGTTAGCAGGAGACTTCACATTTCTGAAGTTGATGAGTGATATCTAGATATTTCACCTTCCCAAACAACCTCCTACCACCATTTTGTCTGTTTTCTAGTTGAAAAGTCTGTGACTCATCACCAGAGCCACGTGACTTTATTTTCTCTGAGGCTGAATAATTTTTCTTCTTCCCTCAACCTCCCAAGAACTTTTAAGACAGTGGCATATACACAAATGAATATTCATGACCCCTTTAGGAAACATTTATGCAAATAGATATCCACCGGTACAAATGCATTTGAAAATGAGAACAAAGAGTTCTAAGTATGAAATCAAATTTGCATTTTGGTTGAATAAATAGGTGTGGAATATTTTTTTTTTTTTTTTTTTTTTTGCGTATTCAATCAAATTTGGCAAAGTGGGACTAAGAAGAGCCCTGTCTCCTAAATATGATGTAGACAGAGATTTGCATATTCAGGTTTCTGGTTCACTGGTAGACCATAAATAAGGTAAACGGTGAATTGTGAAATTATCATTTCACTGTAGTGATTTCAGTCAAAAAGCCTGAAAATGGTTCACATAGGTTTGTGAGGAAATTTGGAGGGAGAACATCTATCCCTATCCATCTATTACACTTGGAATATCCTGGCAAGATGGAAAAGGGGAAATGTTGAGTGTTTCCAGAAAAAAACTTCAGTGACCCCTTTGCAATTCCTGAGACCCAGACACTGACTAAGGTTACACTATGCAGCTTCCTACCTGTCCTTAAAGGTGACCTCTGTTTTTTGTATAGAAGCCTTTATGGAAAGTTGTTAGACTTTCTCCTTCAGGCTTTTCATATCCAAGCTGCAGTGTAAAGCCCTGTGTCAGGGACACACATAATCCTGTTGTCTGTGGCCCCTTGTCTACCTGGAAATGCATTGTGAAGTAGCTGGTGTTTTAGATTTAAAGTGGGAAATCAAATCTTTGGTAAGCAGCAGGCACATAGACTATTCTAAGCTTTTTTCTTTTCCCTAGGCAGCTTCAGAATACAGGAAAGATTTATGCCAGTTCACCATGCTTTTATTATCTGAAAAAAGCAATAGTCAAATTGTGGTCTTCAATCCATAAAATGTCTTCCAACCACATGCCTTAATAAATGCAATTCTAAAAACTATTTTAAAAGCACTCATTTTAAATATTCATGACTAATATTTAATGTTTAACTTTTGACTCTTCTGCTGTAAATACCACCCTAGAGTCTAGTCTCACCTGGAAATCACATTAATTTGACAGAGGGGGAGAAAATTACTGTGAAAATGTCAGATCTCCTAAAATGTGACAGAACTTAAGCAACACTTGGCATTTAATACCTAATAAATGTCAACAGAAGTATAGACTATTGTGGGAGTGTGTTAACATCATACTAGCCTAAGAATTACCCATTTCTTTAAAGTGATGCGAAGGGACCATATTAGTCTCCTCTAATTCACTTACATCAAAATGTTTGCTTCAATATTATAGAACTGATATCTTTAATATCTTCATCGATGATCTGGACGAGGGCATCGAGTGCACCCTCAGTAAGTTCGCAGATGACACCAAGTTAGGTGCGTGTGTCGATCTGCTTGAGGGTAGGAAAGCTCTGCAGGAGGATCTGGATAGGCTGCACCAATGGGCTGAGGTCAACTGCATGAAGTTCAACAAGGCCATGTGCCGGGTCCTGCACCTGGGGCGCAATAACCCCAAGCAGAGCTACAGACTGGGAGAGGAATGGTTGGAGAGCTGCCAGGCAGAGAAGGACCTGGGAGTGATGGTGGATAGTCGGCTGAATATGAGCCAGCAGTGTGCTCAGGTGGCCAAGAAGGCCAACGGCATCCTGGCTTGTATCAGGAACAGTGTGACCAGCAGGGCTAGGGAGGTGATCGTCCCCCTGTACTCAGCTCTGGTGAGGCCGCACCTCGAGTACTGTGTTCAGTTTTGGGCCCCTCGCTACAAGAAGGACATCGAGGTGCTTGAGCGGGTGCAGAGAAGGGCGACGAAGCTGGTGAGGGGCCTGGAGAACAAGTCCTACGAGGAGCGGCTGAGGGAGCTGGGCTTGTTCAGCCTGGAGAAGAGGAGGCTCAGGGGCAACCTTATTGCTCTCTATGGGTACCTCAAGGGAGGCTGTAGCGAGGTGGGGGTTGGTCTGTTCTCCCACGTGCCTGGTGACAGGACGAGGGGGAATGGGCTTAAGTTGAGCCAGGGGAGTTTTAGGTTAGATGTTAGGAAGAACTTCTTCACTGAAAGGGTTGTGAGGCACTGGAACAGGCTGCCCAGGGAAGTGGTGGAGTCACCATCCCTGGAAGTCTTCAAAAGACGTTTAGATGTAGAGCTTAGGGAAATGGTTTAGTGGGGACTGTTAGCGTTAGGTCAGAGGTTGGACTCGATGATCTTGAGGTCTCTTCCAACCTAGAAAATTCTGTGATTCTGTGATTCTGTGAACTGATGTCATATCATGCTTTGTGAAATGCACCCTTCTCTTTATATTATATCTAGCAGGTTTTTGATCCCATGGTTGTGTCATCCTCCATGTCACTCCTTCACTCCTTCACATTTTAGCAATCTAATCTATTTTATTAGAAAATTAGGATAATGACTATACATTTCTGAACTAGATATAAATGGAAAAAAAAATACCACACCACACCTCAGTGATATATTCAGGGGGGTTGCTTTTCAGAAACATGATTTCACTGAGGTTAGGGACAAAGGCTGCACTTCCCTATTAGCATCACCACACATAGCAAAAGTAGAATTCAGAGTAATTCAGTTTATTGTGACTGCACACGCTCCTTTTAAATTAACATTGAATCAAATCTTTGTTTTATGTAGACTCTAAGCCACATATGGCAGCAGAGATGTTCAGACTTTCTATTCTGGAAGAAATATGTCTTTGAATGTGAGTTTTCAAACAGAAGTGGGTAAGGCAAGAGCTCTAATCTTGATACAAGATGCCAGGGTATGAAAACATGTCTATGCTGCAGAACAGACCAAGTGATCTAATTTTGAATGTGTTCATGGCAGAATCAGAAAGCACTCTTAAGACAAAGTAAGTCAGACATGATGCCATAAAAACAAGGCTAAAATTCTTTGAAGGCCCAACACAGTATTTCTAGCTTCACTAGGCCATAAGAATGTGAGTTCTATACCAAACAGATTTCTTACATTAAGGCCTGATTTTTTTGAGGCGAATAGTTAGACATGTTCATAGGCCCCTCCATGACTAGATGAAGGAGTCTTCATTGTACAGATGACTGTACAATGATGAACAGTGTTGCTCAGATGAAAAGTAAAACCAATATGAAAAGTAAAAAAGAAAAAACAAGTCTCAATTCAAATCTTTTTTTTTTTTTTTAAGTATTTTTTTATCTTTTTTTTTTTCTTCAGTGCCTTCCCAACCCAAGAGTCATATTAGTGCCCCAGGTTCATACTATAACAAAAGACATTTTGTAATCTAAAAGATCATAAATATGCCTATCTTCATTTATATATATATATATATTTACATTGGTGTAGGAACAGATTTTCTTCTTGCACATGTGTTTGAGGCTTTTGACAAATGAACAAATCCATTTCCATCCAGTTCATGTCTGTTATGTCCTGCAGATTTTTGGCTGATCTGATCTTTGCATGATGATATTTTGTGCTAGGTTACAATTCAAAAAATAAGGGGACAGTACAAACTTCTTATCAGAAATAAGTACAGAAGGATAGTACTAGTGATATTTTTTATACCTTTATTTTACCCATGGCTGACAGAATGAATCCTTTGCATGGTAAGAAGTATTCATGTGCTGTGGGAAACTGTAAAAGAATTTTTAAAGAGTTATAGGATTATTCAAGTATCGTTTTATATTAAGAACTTGATCTTACTAGCATTATAAATGTCACATTTGTGAAATGATTGAATTTATTCATGTGAATGATACCTATTTAAAGATATCAGGATTTAGTTTTAGGTGATTTAAAGCATAGACAAGTAAACTAAAATCATGTAATAAGCACTGCTACTGAGAAAGAAGTTTAAGGAAATTTATCTGAGAGCTCAGAAATGAACCATAAGGATGTGCAGTAAGAATGGGAATTTTGGCAGAAGGTTTGCTTGGTTGAGCATGAACTTTTGTAGGAAGCAAAATACCAAAAGAGAGTATGTGAGAAATAGAAACAAGGATGGGCAAGAAAGGAGAAATATAAAAACACTGAATGTGCATTTAAGGATGAAATCAAGAAAGCCAAAGCCCACTGGAGATAAAATTAATTAGAGTCATACAGAATAACAAGAAAGGAGACTATGAATTATACAAATATACAAGCTTCAAAAAGAATTTCAGAGAAAACATGGGTTTATGGAAGAATGGTGAGACAACATACCATGGACAACACTGAAAAGGCTGAAGTACTCAGTGTCTTTTTCACCTTTCCTTTTTCCCAATGAAAGCCTACTTCCTTGCATGTAGTGGAATGGCTCAGGAAGAACACCCTACAACCTTCAGTAGGGTGTGGCAGGTTTGAGACACTTAAAAATGTTAGATTTGTTCAGATCCATAAGGGTGGGTAGAATATAACTACAGATGCTGAGGACATTAGCTGTTGTGACCAAAGGAGGTATCATGCATGAAAATTCATGGTGACTGAAGAAGGAAGAAGAAAGACAAGCATGAGACCTTGGCCAGTAGGTGAGGCCAGTAAGCCTCACATTGATCCCAGGAAAGATCATGGACCATGTCCTCTTTGAACAGTTTTCCAAACATTTGAAAGAGATATGAGGAGTCAACGTGGGTTTATTATGGGAATTTGCAGTTGACAGGCAAGACCACCTTTATAGTTAAATGACTGGCAAAGTGTGCTTACTTACCAGGGGCAGAATAGCCTCACAGGCCTGAAACAGACTGGCCAAGTGTTAGCTGTTCCTAAAGGACCTGGCGTTGGAGGATTGACGGCTGTATAGGCTAAACTGAATATAAAGCAACAGTAGCACTAAACTGCAAGCACTAAATAGGATAAACCGAATATGAAGCAACATGAAGCACCATGTGAACAAGGCAAACTGCATCCTGATGAACAATAGATAAAACTGTGCTTGCATACAAGATAGAGCATCCAGTTTTGGTCCCCATTTTAAGAAGGATACACAGAAACTGAAGAGGGACCAGAAGAGTTTTAGCAAGATCAACAGATGCTAAGGTACTTGCTTTATGAAGAGAGGTAGAGGGGGATGGCTTCATTTAACCTGGCAAAGTGGAGCTGAAGGAGTGAGCTAATAACTACCTACCACTGCCTGAAGGGCAGTTACAAAGATCAACGGAACCAAAATCTTCTCAATGGAGGTAGGTAGCATGGCAAGCAGCAGCAGACAAAAATTTTGTCTTGGGAGGTTCAGGCTGGCCATAGGGAAAAAAAAAAATGTTGCTAAGAGGGTAGTGCAGCATCAAACAATGTTTTCCTGAGTAGTTCATCCTTGGACGCTTTCTAGACTTAACTAGACAAAGCCACAGCTGACTTGATCTAGTTTTCAAGTCTCCAAGTGAGAAGTCAGATTGTAGTTCTCCAGAAGCCATTTATGTGATTCCACAGCCATCCATTCTATGATTCACACTTAACTTTTTCACTTTGAATAAATAATGCAATAATTCTTCTTGGATTTTTGCATTATTAAAGCCTTTACAGGCTAATCATTAATTATTGAAATGAACTTACTTCATTAAAATGAACTTACGTGCATTTAAGCATTGGTGCATAGGCAGTTCATTAAATGCTGTTTTCAAGACCTTTTGTTTTCAAAATATAGTAACTACAGCCAATTTACTTTCTTTGAATATTTCCTAAGGTCCAGAAAATTTTCAGAAGAATCTTGTCAGCCTTTGTCAGCCCTTTTTCCATTTCAGTGCCACCTGGAAAGAACCTGGGCTATTTTAATGCTGTTAATACTTTTCAAGATCTTTCTTGCAAACTGGAACAGTTTCAAAAAGCTACATTTTTATAATCCAGAGTGACAGATTTTTATAATCACAAGTCACAAAACATGTTTTAAAATAGTTTTAAACAAGTAATTGTTTACTAAAATATTGTAGTTTTAAGAACAGTAAATGCTTACTGATGTAGTGTGGTTAGATGGAATAAATTTACTGATAATCCAGCTTTTCAGTAAAACATAAAAAGAAAGTGGTCAAGCTGCATAATTTTGAATTTTTTTGGTGATCAGTAATAGACTGGCAAGTAGGATTTGGTATAGAGATGTGTCCGCTGAGACCTATTTGCCTCATAGTAATGCTATTATTTTAGTTTCATGCAAATCAAATGACACCAAAATGAGGCCTTAAGTAACCAGGCACACCGTAAAGTGCTTTGTTCAAATGTAGTTGTTGATACACAGAGGCAAAGAAATAAAGTTATTTCCTGTTGGTGTTACTGATCTGTGGTGTAGTTTTCAGTGGCATTCCTCAAAACCAGAGTCATGTGGTGATCACCTCTGCTTTCAACATAGTTCTTGTTATTTCCTATACAAATTGTCATACTGCCAATAAGTCCAGAAAGATGATATTGCTTTCTATGTTTACACAAATCAACAACAGCCCTTTATTTCTCAGTAAGATGGCTCCTGAAGTTGCTATTATTTGAAGTTCTTCCATGACAGCTGACAGCTTCCTCAGCTTCTTCAATTGAAATTCTACTGAAATTCTACTGTAATGAATGTGGATGATACCTGACAGTAAAAGCTGCTTTTTTTTTTTTTTTTTTTTTTTTTCTTTAATAAACTTGTCTAGAGATCAATTGCCTCACCTCATAGAGGGCTTGTGCAAATATTTTCTTTGGATTTATTCTAGAAGGGCTAGCTCATTCCCCTGACTCCTGCCATCAGCAGTGTAGGAAAGTCTATAAGCCTTAAATCAAAATGCTGAGTGGAATTTCAGAAGTATCACTCTGAGGCACCAGAATCTTCTGCAACTACAGAAAACAGCTTGTATACTTTTTGTGGAAGCTGTCCTCAGTTTAGTGCCAGGGATTGTGTAGACATAAGAAGCTGCAATCTTTCCCGTTGTACTTGGTTCTTATTTGGAAAGCACTGTTGCTCTTATCCAGGAATAAAGACCTGATTGAATAAAAAAATATAAATGAGACCTGTCAGGTTGTCTGGTATCTGTTCTAGCTGTCTAACTGTGTGGACGTCTTCTTATAAATAAGTTGTTTCTTTGTCTATGTAAAAATCTTCCACAGATCCCTATCCAACAGATTCCAACAGATTTATTTTTCACATTCAAAACTCCTTTTTCTTTTTTTTTTTTTTCTTTTTCCTATGCCACTATAATCCTTGACCTAATTATCTTGACTTTTGCTGTCCCAGTCTTCTCTCCTTTTTGGCTTTGGCATAAACCAGCTCATTCTCATGTGAAAACTTTCAAGCTGTTACTGTGAAAATCAAAATGGTCACTTGAATTACATGGCTACCTCTCCTGTTTTCTATTCCCTTCATGGAGACTTAGTCCCATCTGGCCTGTCATCTCTGAGTAACTGAAACTGAGTAAATCATCTCCTCCCTAAACCACTTCCACTTTCACATTGCCAAAAATTCTGAACTTAATTGTCCTGCCTTCCAAGTTTTACCACAAAATGCTTTGAGTATTTTTCTGTGTTGCTTTTTATGTATGGAAGGCCTCCTTAACAAAAGTTTGAGAGGACTCTTCATTTTTCACCTTTAAATCTCCCCTTCAGCTTCTAACACAGTGTTTTAACATAACCACAACAAATAAACAAAAAGAGAGATTTTGCCCAAATTCTTCCTGCCTGCCTTTGGATACTTATTATTTAAATTAGTGGACTAGTCACAAAGGGCTGTCTTTATCTGTTGAGAAACAATCCATAGAAGAGAATTTGCCTTAATGTTGTCACAGGCAATAATAACATGAGCCTAGGGCAAGTGGGAATCTCACTTCAGTTCCTTGGTGATTCCAGACCTTAACAGGCAGCTGGCACATAGTGGCTTATAATATTGCCATGAGCATTCAGATCCAGCTTGTCCTAACTCTTCTAACTCTGTCCTAACTCATCTTTCTGAATCACATTTGATGATTTTACTTATTAAAACTGGGTCTTGTTTGGGTTTGTCTTTGAAACTCTTCTGAAGAATGGGCTGGGTGTTGCTCTTGAAGTTGTCTGAGTGGACGAGGTCTACAGTTTTGGCTCTGATTGTACATCTTAAATGCCTTTTACTTTCTTGTTTGCAAATGTAATCCCTTTGAACACATCGAAACCTTCAAAAAAAATTTTTTTTTACCCTTGTATAACCCCTCCTGTTATATGCAAACACTGAAGTAAGTTAATAAATTTTTGTTTTGTAATCTTGCATAACTCAGAAATTACTGATCCTTTGAAAGACAATGTTAAAAGAATTATTTTTCATTTATGAAAATATCTATTTTTTTGCTCAAATATGGAAAGAAAAAGGAAACGAAGATCTCCAAGTCTCCACTACACTTTCAAGTTTCTATTAGTTCCAGACCGTTTATGCCCTGGATGTTTGGATGAGAACTTTGCCTGGAATTTATATTGACTAGACAGCAGAACAGGACTAAATTATTATTCCTTTTATTTTGATGCATTATATGGAGATGTGATTAAATGTTTCTTATGCTTCTGATTAGATGTAGAAGGAAAGAGTGTGGATGTTGCCTCAAAGAGATACATTAAATGTGCATTTGTATGTGATAATGTAAAAATTTTATCAAGCCTGGAATGAAAAAAATAATTTTATCATCATTATCATATGTAAATGTGCAGTTCATCATTAAATATTTAGTAATCTATCACTTTACTGGAAAAAAACCTTTCTGAACAGTTTACTAAATCCTCATGCTCTACATTTACCTATTATCCTCATTTTTCAATCTGTTACTAACAGATTAATTCAAGGAATGAACCAAGAAAAGTCAGGGCTGAGTTTGTCTCTAAACCCCGCTATAGTCAGCATTTTATTTGGGGGTAATAAGTTTTAAAGCTAGGCAAGTTACACAAACACCTTCAAATTGTACCAGTGTCCTTTTCTCATTTTTCCTTTGTAACATGGTGTCTGAGTAAGGCCTCTTTCAGTGAGGCCTTTGGCAGTTTCTTCTGTCTGTTGTTTATAAGGTTGTTTCTGGTGAGATGCAGTACTTCAAGGGTGTGTTCTGTGTTGCTGACCGCTGCCTTCTGTTCTGAGGGCAAGAATAAGGCAAGTATCTGAATGTGCATAAAAATCTTGATTACCCTATAAGCATAGCAGCCATTACACATCACAGGAAATCTAGGAAAGTGGCTTAGCTGCTATAAGTTAAACTATGTCATGCAAGTAACTTTCTTGAAGAGCTAAATTTCTGCAAGTACAAATTTCTGCAAGGACAGTCATGGCCACTGTGTTGCTGTGGTAGGGTATCATTTTATTATATATGTGTACTCTAGCACATGGCTTTGTGGAAAATACATCTTAAAAACACAGTCAACAACCTGTTCACCAGTTTTTAATTAGAAATGAAGTAGGACATGAAATAGATTTATGAAGTTAAACTAAAAAAGCCTGACAATGCACAGGCCAAAAATAATTGATTTATCAGACTGCATTCTTTCATCTGTACTGAGGGAAAGTCTCCAAGAAATACACTTTTTGAGAGATCTTCCCTGTTTCTGTCTGTTTCAGAAGAGCAATAGAAATGACCTTTCTGATGGCTTCTTCCCAGTCTCAAACTGTGCAGACAAAATCATTTAATGATGTCTACACTCGTAGTCCCCTTTGTAGCTGAAGAACTTCTACTGTTGTTTTTCACTCTTTGAACTCTGAAAAGAGAGCATTGTTCAGAGCCATCTACTACATGTGATATGCACATATTTTTTAATCTAATCAATTTCCTGTATTTCTGAACATATAATGAACTTTTTATATCTTCTGGGTGAAGATGAAAATATTGCACAAACATTTGAGCCTTGATATTGCATCCCAAAGGAAACACAAATGGTAGGACTTCAAGAAAGATCACTTTAACTACTTTTGCTTTGTGGAGCCTGATTCATGAGTATGTAACAGTGATGATCTTAGTGCTATTATTTTAGACATCTTGCTTTCCCATTAAAAATATCTCTTTGCAATTTGTTTCAGTTCATTTATTTTTTGGTGCTGGTAATGATGTTGATCAGACCTTGGAAGGGAGTGGGGGGATAACAGGTCCTACATCAAATGGTTACAGGGAAGAATACAGCTTCAGTCTACTGAGAAATCAGTCCCATTTCTAGGACAAAGGTGACTTCATCTTAACCTTCTGTTCTTCTCTTGAGCCTAGTATAGTTACTCTGAACATTTCCATAGCTTCCAGAACATGGAAAAGGCAATTGCCAATAACTAATATTTGAACTCAATGAGTTTTGCATTACCTAAGTGCATGAAGTAAAAAGGTATAAATCTCAGAAGATTCAGTAGTAACTTTGAATGTTTCCAAAATTAAATCCATTAATTAAAGTAATGTAAATTGAATTAGGAAGTTGTGCTGCAGCAGTACGATTTCCAACATTCCAAAAAAAAAATTAGGATTACTTGTTTTAATTAGATGTCACTCTGTGACATAGAATTTATAGTAATAATGTTGTTATAGTAATAATAGTTGTATGGCTAAATTGAAACAGCAGTTTGTCTATATGAAGGACAGGACTTTTTTTATTCCTTTCAGAATGATCTCTTTCGAGAAAAGTTCCTTGCCCTTTTAATGTACTAGATGTCACAACCCCAATAGACTTCTCTCTTCTTGTTTAGGTCCTCTAATGCACCAAAAAATCTTGCAATAATCTTTTATTGCATCTTATTGATATAATACCTAATTTAAAAGTAGTAATTATAGATCAATGAAAATGCATGAGCAATTTTAAACTGTGATTAGCAGCATTTATATGCCAGCAAAAATACAATATGCCAAAGAAAATGAAACTTATCTGGCCTTTCCACTTGCCTTGCAAGTCATCTATAAATTAATAACCACTAACTATTTTATGAAACACTGTCAGTCTTCATGATGACTGGCTGTTGTTCAAAGAAAAGTGAGAGATGAGAGGATAAAAAGGTTTTATAGGAATTACCTATAAAAAAACCAAGCCCAGAAGGAGGGAAAGGTGAGACAAAACAATGAAAAACACCAGCTTTTATTTAATTGACAAAACTATTGTTTAGTTTATAGTACCAACATAATTCAGCCAAGTAAAAATGAAAATCAATATAATAGTTAGAAATTTATCAAGTGAAAAGGGAACTGGCTAATATCAAATATGGTGGGTCTCCTTAACAGGATCACAGAATCCCAGAGGTCATCAAATACTGATGTGGTTTCAAAGTCCCTGTGAAATTAAATTTAAATTTTCCTTCTCATCATTTTCCTTCCAGTAAACATGGCAGCTTCAGGAGCTATTATATCCTGTAAGTCTTATGATTTTCTATTGCTAAGAGCCTTTTAAAGTTACAGAGTTTCTAAATCAAGGTGATGACTCAAGATATTTTGTCTAGAATAAACATTAGAAAGACTGATCAGTTTTCATCAATGCATCAGCAAATCATTACTTACAGAGGGGAAACAACTCCTTCTGTCACATGATAGAGATTTTGGGAGAGGAATACTTATATGGCCACTACAATAATTCTCTATGCAATGAAATATTCTCCCTTCCATTATGATGACTCCTTTATCTTTCTATTCTCAGCCATTTAATCCTTTCATTCAATTTCATCCTAACAGGTCTTTAGTACATTTAAGCACATGTCTGAGACTATCAGGAAACATTTCCAGTACAGTCACCATACTTTTAATGGAGAGCTGGAAAAGAGCAGTTTCTAGTTGAAAAGGGAATGCTTGACAACAGTTCTTTCATGTATAATGATTTGTTATGCTGAACTTAATCACTCCCTCAGAGTGTTATTATTTCACATAGCTCTGTGGGAGAACTATAGCATGTGTTAAAATTTTGAAATGACTCTAGAGTTATACATTGCACGTTACTGCATGCTAGATTTTCCCAGCAATTTTAGCCAGCACAGTGTGTATGGAAATGTCAGCTCACATACTGCCTACCTGAAATGATGCAGTGCTATTCTTGGTAGCATCTTTATAGTGATGTTTGTGTTGGCATGTAAGTTTATATATAGGAACCATCTCTGATGATTCTAAATTATTTTCATTAACATTTGATTCATTTATGAAATCTACTGCTTATTATGATGAAATATCCTGAAAATTCAGATAGATGTCTGACTCCTTAACAGATAGCCCAGGTCTGCCTATGTCAGATACATCTCCCCCTAACCTCAAGCCTCTACTTCTGAACTAGACTCTCCGGAATCCTTTTAAAGCCAACACAGATTGAACCAGTCTCATTGGAGTCAAGTGTACCGTCCTCCTCATCCTATGCAGCACGTCTAGACTAGGTCAGATGAATCAAATCCTCATTTCCTCTTTTTTAGTTCAGCCAGAGGCACACACATGGTGAGTGCCTAAACAAGGTGAAATTAATTAAGCCTTCAAAGCCTTTGATTTTGCTTAGATGTGGTTGAAATTGTGTAAAATTTATGCTTCCAATAGGTACTGTGCCTATGGATAACATATGGATAACACTTGGGACACACTGCTACTATGTGACAGTTCTGGTCACAAAGCAGCAGTAGCTGCTGCTGTGAAGAAGTAACAAATTCTGATCATTCACAATTGTAAGTGTCAAAGAAGGAACAAACTTTGAACTTACTAATGATCAAATATTGAGGAACACATTTTGGCATTTATATAATCACTTTGCATGACACCTGCAACAGAAGGAATGTCAATAAAAAATAAACCCACCACCACCACCAAAAACCAAGCACTGGAAATAATAAAAATCACTGGAAAAAGGACTGCAGATTTTTTTCCTTTCTTTCTTTTTTTTTTCCTTACAGCAATTATCAGGCAGAGAAAGAGAAAAAACTGTTGTCATTCCAACAAGCATAACAAAAAGAAATTAGCACCAGATGAGATGTTTAACTTAGAATCTCTCATAGATTTAGTCAAAACTGAACAAACAAAATACTGGAAGGTTATCAAACATAGGCTGTGCACCTCATTCTTCACAGAGAACAAGTGTTTTACTGTTGCTTCCTTCATCTGGAGGAATATCAAGTATTGTACACACGTGTGTCCAAGTGATCAAACATCAGCTTCTTTTAACACTGGCAGCTCTTAGACAGTCTGTGTAGCAGGCTGAGCAGGCTAGTTGAGTTTTCCTGATTTCAGAGGACCAGCACAGATCCATGCATCTGGTTCTACCATTTGCTGATTTTAATTAGCATTTTGTTTTCAGTGCAGTACTTCACATATTTCATCTGGCTGTTTTTGAGCCATGTCTTGTCATGTGGACTTTGAGCCTGTTCTCCAAGACTTTCTCAGGGCTTAGCATCAGCTAGAATCATCATAAAAAATATTCTGAATTCTGTTATCCAAATCGCTGGTGAAAATATCAACCGGTTGTGATGCCTTTTTGAACCTTTGTGGAACAACACAAGACCATCTTCCAGTCTGACATCAAACTCAACAGTGTTTGTTTTTTACAAACACATTTAAGCTCTTGATTTATCATCTTATTATCTTCTAAGTGCTCATAAATTGATTGTTTAACAATCCCATTTAATCAGATGACGAGCTGACAGAGAATTATTTTGCTCTCAAAGGTTTTCAAGGTTGCACCTAATTATGCCAGCAGAGTGCTATCATAAGTACATCACTGTCTGCATGGATTGCAGGACATGGGACCCCAGGTCATGCTGGAACTGGACAAATGTTAACTGAACAAGCTGTTCTGGAGGTGACTCTGATACAGAGCAACATGATAACATGGCAATCCTGACCCCAGGGTAGCTGGTGATGGCTCTGCTGTATGCCCTGCTGCAGCGTGCAGATATTCCCATTTGCTGGAAGCTAGTTCTGTGATCTCCAACATCAGCTGTCGTGTACCTGAGAATCTGCCCCCCAGAGCTCAGCCGAAGCACTGGACTAAAGCACTGGCCATGAAAAGAGACCGTGTTGAGAAGCACACACAAATCAGAAAAAAATATATTGAATGTATTTTTCATAAATCAGAAAATGAAAAATACGTAGAATAGTGCCATGAGCCAACCAGAGCAAGAGAAGACAGTTGCTCCTCCTTAGACTCTGTGAACCCAGAAGAAAGTGTTTGCAGAGTTTGTGACTTTGTTCATGATCTGTCCATCCTTAACTCAAACAACCAAGATGACAGAAATCTTGAATCCATTCCCAGACTTTTTGTCTCAGGGATGCACTCACAGTTCAGCACAGCTGCCGGCACACAGTATGCTATTTAGGCAGTCCAGTTAGGGGACAGCAGTGTTCTCTTGTGTTTAGAAAATTTACAGATCTCAGAGGAAGCAGGACAAATAACCATGTTAACTCAGAAACATTTTCAAGTCATTCCATTTCCTTAGGTGGTGATAGTACTGACAGTTGATGTTGTACCATACCAAACACAAACAACTGAAACATTATCTTGGTTATCTGCTAAGGCCTGAAAACTGTGTCTCAGGTGCTGTGACACATTCCCCAGGAAAGTTGACAAGATCATCCCCAGGGCTGACAGATTTTTAACAGAAAACATCAGTTTCAGAACACGGCTAACTTCTGCATCCCAGAGAAAGGTTATAAAAACCTGTGTCTTTTCCTTACAAACAATATTCTCACTTGTATTTTATTACAAGCCTTGCTAAAATAAGTTCTGTATCTCAAAGAGGATTTTCTTTTAATTTTGTTCCTAAAGAATTTGTATAGCTTTGCAGGTATCCAACTGGAAAGTAAAGTTCTAATATCTTGTGTTTAGCATGCACCTAGTAGATACACAAGGTTTCATTTTGCACATCTATTTTGCTTATCATTTTGCTTGTATTTCTGAATATTATCTACATTAAAAGGACACAGTTTCATAGGTTTTAGAAGAGAAACATGTTTTAAAGATATTTGTAAAATCTGTGAAGTATTGCTACGTATTGCAGATCTTTGTGCTACAATGGCAATCTTGACAATGGATCTCTTATGAGACTCTCTTGTCATTAGATGGCACTGTAGAGCAATTCTCAATCACAGTTTTAAGACTTGCACTTCAAAAGGGACCTTTCTGTTTATCAAATCTGACTTCCCACACACTGTAGGGTATAGAAATACAAGGAGTTCTTGCCTTCTTCCAAAACTGTTTTTCAGTAAAAACATATTTTAGATATAAGTTTAGAAGACAAGGAAAATTAAAACAAACATATAATACTTGATGTCCTTATTTTCCCTTTCTGATAATGTAAAAGAAGTTGGGATGCCAGATTTTAATCTCTTTATTAAGTAATTCTGACCATTTAAACGTATCTACACTGAAATTCCTGGCTAAATCGAGAATAACCAAAAGGATGAAGTTTCTTAGCACAGCAGTAAACCAGACCAGCACAGAATTCAATGTCTCCCCTTGTGAAGTGTCTCCTTATGGCAGCATCAGTCTCAGAAAGAACCATTTGCCTTTTATGAATGCCAGCGCTGTGATGCCCATACACTTCAATTCCACCTAAACCACTTCTACTTTTGACTGACTTTATCATCTCCAGCCTGTCCTTTCTGCTAACAGCCTATTTTCTACTGGAAGCATAGAAGACTGCAGCATTTCAATTTTTAATTTAATTCCTTCAAGTGTGACTGTACACAATTTCCACTGTTCACAGTGGCATCAGGCAGTGACTTTGTGCTTTGCACTGAGAGCTCCGAGGCTTTATACAGAAGGGTGGATGAAGTTGTATACATGCTTGTATACATGTCGATGTTTAGTCCCTGGACTGCATTACAAAAGAAGTGCTAAACCCTCTTCACTTCTGTGATTAATTCACACTTTTCTGTCTTTACTGTCATTCTCCACTGCTTGTGGAGCCAGGTTAGGGACTGCTTATGGATGCAGTTGTAGTAGATCTGAAGAGTTGGTTCTTTGCATGGCAGGTGGCAAGGCAGCAGACCACAGACTCCAAAGATCAGTAGCAGCCAGAGCTACCTACTGCCCCAGCCTCAGGTGAGCACCTGAGCCAGCTTTGGGTATAGGGGCCTCAGAGATGCTTCAGAAAATAGCCTTCAGGTGAAAGGATGACTGAAAGATGCTTGGTGTGAGCAGAAGAACAGACTGTCTTGTCTGCCCCTCCTGTACACAAAAAAAGAGAGATTGGATACATAACTGTAAGTAAAAAAGATTAATCTTTAAGTGAATTCATTATAAGACAATTCTTCCAAAATTAAAGTAAGATGCAAAAAGAGTTAAAATAAGTAGCTAATATTTTATGATATACATTTAAAAAAGACAATCTGTTCCAAAGTGGAAAGAAGAAGGTATTGCATTCTGGAATGGTAAAACCTAGAACCTTTCAGGAGTATTTATTTATTTTATTTTATTTTAATTTTTTTTCAGCCAGAAATTAATTTAGTCAAAACTGACATGTTTCTAAACATAATTATAATTTTCATTATAAAGAGGCTTTATTAAGCCTCCCACACACTCTTATTTTATTTTAACTTTAGAGCTTTTATGTTGGGTTAATCATCTTTTATGACCTTCTCACATATGAAGTGAAGAATGGCCTTGGTTCTCCATCCAGAAGAGATGAGAGGGGTTCCCACCCCTGGAGATTAGCAAGTGAAATCAAAACACCTTGAGTTAAATTTTTAATTTTTTCCTGTGCAATTTCCAGAGCCACGGTCTATTTCTGCGTGAAGTCCCTGTGGGTATCTATGAGCTAAGCAAATACACACTCAGAACTTGTTCATCATCAGTAATGAAGTAAAGGTCAATCTTTATTTGAAGCCAGTGCTTGTGACTGTCAGAAAGAAAAAAGGCTTGTATCATTTAGCATCAGAAGTAAGAGATGGCAAATAAGCAAGTATACTGGGGAAAAAAAACATGCTTTCTTTTGCTTGAATTAAAAATGAAGAACTTGTGAGAGCCAGATCAGACTGACCATTTTGTCCTGAAAGAACTATGAGGACCAAGAGGACAAAAATAATAGAAATGAAATGTAGCAATTCTACATGCAATGCTGTAAAATTAAGAACTTCAGATTTTTGTTTTAAGTGGGAGGAGCTCATTATTTGGAAGCAGCTAATATAGATGAAGATCGAGGTCCATGAGCTTATCACAAGATGATCAGCACTTGTAAATTTGGTGTGTTATGAAGAAAGCAAGCACAATATTAGGACGCATCAAGAGAGGGGTTTCTAGTTCTAGTAGAGCCAGCGAGGTGATGACATACTATTTAAAAGCAGAAGGCTAGATGTGAAAAAAAGGCAGAGGAAAATTTGAGTATCGAAAACTAGAAGCTAACAAGGAAATTTGGTCTGCAAGGAATATAGAGTTAAAACCACTGATGTAAATGGGAGTAATTCTGTTGAACCCGATGGAGAATGGGTGGGTCTCCAGACTCATAGATGTGGCCTGGAATGGAAAAGCTCAGCCTTGTTTTTTAACCAAAACCAGCTGTTAGCATTATTTTAATCCAAAGGACACTTAAGTCACAGTATTCTGATTGGACGTATAGGTGGTTGGCTTAGTCTTTCTATTAACCCGATTCAAAAAGTTTATGAAAATGATGTCCTGGAATGCATCATAGTATTTGTAATGGCTCCCATTTTTTTTTTAGCACCTGTACAGCAATAGAAAAAACAAAAACAAAACAAAACAAAACAAAACAAAACAAAACAAAAAACAAAAACAAAAACAAAAACAAAAACAAAAAAACAAAAAAAAAAAAAAAAAAAAAAAAAAGATCACTGACTTTTCCCAGTGTGTGAACTGGCCATTATGCCTACCTTTGCTGTTTATCTTAGCAGTGAAGTATGTAAAATAACAGTAGGCAGGAAAACTTGATTTTTAAGAAAATACTTCTAAAAATTGTGATTTTATTGAAGTCACAGTCTACCTTAGTTCTTCAACTACCTACAATTTCCTGTTCCTAAATCTAGAATTTTTGTGCTTGTTGTGTGGTTTTCATTTTGCTACATTTTGTTTTACTGGTAAACAACTGCTACACTGAAAGACAAAATTATTGGGAGTCTTATTTCCCTGAACCAGAACAGAGCACAGCACATTCTTTTCAAGCAAAGTATAACACAGTAAGCTAGGAAAGTGTAAAGAAATTCAAAATCATTATTCCATTTGTTATGCCCTACTTGCTCTCTACAAAGGTACAAATCACAAAGTCAGAAATCAGAAAAATCAGAAAGGCAGAAAGTTCATTATTCTACTCATACTAATTATTTGTTACTAGTATGACTAAAACTTTTAATTAATCTCTAGGTCACTAAGGCCATCATGAGTTTTCTCTAAATATCTTGTGTTTCAGTGTAAGTTTTAGACAGTGATACTAAATAGCAATTGTGGCTTCATTTAGGAAAATTTTAGAGTGAACATCTCCATAAGTTTCATTTCCCCTTTCTGCTATTTTTGCATGCACCCTATCACTTTAAACTGATGGTATTTGCTTGTGAAAAATTATTTCTGTGGTACACACCTTTTTTTATTTCTTGCTTCTTCCACAGCAGATCAATCTCTTCATTGCAGTGAGTAATTTGTGCGCTGCAATGCTACTGTGAAACAGAGCCCACTGAATTCTGCCATGTTATGGCTTTAGCTATATAAACAGTAAGGGAAAAGTGGGTTCCTCCAGAGGCTGGAGATTTTTAAGTGTAAATATATGTTGAGTGTCAAAAGCAGACTAGAAACCAGGTAAGCAGGGCAAAGACTGACTGAATTAATTTAACAAACACCTAGGATAATAGGGAGTAAACAGATAAGGTATAAGGATGTATGACGAGGAGAGGAAAACAAAAGAAAATTATATCTCTTCATACACACGTTTAAGAAATGTGTTAGTCCTCTCTTAATGTTATTTTGCCTTATGTAGAGCTACTGTAAAATTAGCAGGGGTGAATAAAGAAAAGGCCTCTACTTCATCACGTGAGAGAGGATGTCCTACACAGGATTATCATCTTTAGACTATGTGATGTACAAATCGAAACTCTGAAGTAAAACTTGCTGCACTCTCAGCAAGCCAGTATGTTCTTATTCCTACAGGGTGTTAACATTTAGCCTTGAAATGTGTCTGAGTGGCTCATAGTTTAATTGTTCTAATTTACACATTTAATTCTTTCAGAATTATTCATTTTAAATCTATGTCTCTAGGGCTGTCACTCCTGTCTTTCCATTTAATGAATATACAATATTAATATAGCTGCAACTTTCTCTGCTCTCACAAGATTTAAACAGGTTATATAAGTGTGTATGTGTGTGAATTTCCTTTTATAAGCAGTTCAAAACCACTGCTATGGAGATCTGGCTAAATAATACACAATAAGTCGTTTAGTGCGGAATGTAATCTATGCGTATGGGTAGAAGGCTGAAATTTTCTCAGGCTCTCACAAAAATAGTCATGCAGTAATTCACATGAACGTATGTATTTTTGGGCCTCTATCAGATATCCAAAATACTGCTTTGTGTCTAAGCTACAATCCATTCAAGCTTCCAATTTGTTTCTGGATAAATGTCAGGTTTCTGGTATGAATGTTTATAGGTTTGAAGCTCATTTTCCTTGTATATGCTCCAGCCAGATCCTGTCAGCATATCTCGGTCACCCTTTCAGTACAGGAAGCCATAAAAGCTTGTTTTATTTTGTGTAAAACAATACTTAGATCTCAAATGTGAACAGGTCAATGTTTTGGTTGCTATAAGCTGTACTGCACCCCAAAGCTTTTATTTATTTGTTTGTTTGGATTAGTTAGTTTATTTATTTTTAACAAACTAACCAAGAAATCCCTCCTGTGCTGGGTGGCTGTGATGGGGGCTAACACTAGCAACTTCTTCAGAGGCTGCTGGTCAGAAATGAGACTTAACTACACCAAATGTCAGCTGGTGACCTGGTTATGACAGGAAGATGTGAAGTTTTTTTCTTCAAACAAACTATAATACAGTTTTCCTTTCCCTGAGCAGTTCTTTCACTTTTGCTGGACTTAGAACTTAAAAGGCTGTGACCCAGCAAAGGCATTGCGTGAAAAGGGAAATTTCAAGAAGAAATAATTGTTTGAAGTTCACTCACTTTACACTTAGATTTAGAGCCTAAGGGTCACATAAAAATGGGATCGGGAAAAAGCTATGAAATACAAAGGAGCTGTAATACCACAAAGAAACCTAAATTAAGTCTCCATATCTGTTCTAAATTGAATCCATACGGCGAAAAGCTTGTTCACAATAGTAAAACAAACAAACAAACAAACAAAAAACCTTTAAATGACAAGAAGGGGAATTTTCATCTGCTGAATAAAGCATCCTGTTTGTCAGTTGTCATCAGAGCCTCCTGAACAAAACACTAAGAAAAAATTTTTGCCTGAGATCTAATGTACTCAAAATCAGGAAGGATGTTTAAAAGCTACATTAGTGTGCCATTGGTATCAATGAAGAATGAGAAATGTATATTTATTTATTTATTTTCCTCCCCAGTCACTGTGTCCACAATCACAATGTACACCTCTGAAATTCAGGTCCCTAGACTAGTAGAGTTGCCTGCCCACGTTCTTGTTCAGCTGATGTTGACAACAAATGCCTTCCATGACCTGCTGGCAAAGCCATAAAAGAAAGAATATGCAACTCTTGTCAGATGCTGCATTTCCAAATCAGCTGGATGTTTCAGTATTTCACTAAGACTAACTTGCCTGCATAGTATCATCCTTAGAAAAGCCTGAGGACATTCTCTGAGACTCAGCTGCAACATGCTGGGGGGTTTAAAAGTTAATTTCTAAAAATGCTGTCATACAGCATGCATCATGTGCCCTTGGTCCTCAGCCAGGATTTGTCAAAGTCTGAAGCAGGCAGAGCAGCACCACCACAGATGTGTTCACCAAACTTATACAACAGACATGAGATCTGTCATCCTGATCACTTTTTACCTGTTGGAGATCATATCTGAGTTTTAAAAACAGCTTCCCTAAAGAGTTTTCTGGTTGGTTATGTGGTGTCTGCTGAAAACAACTGTGAGCACAACATCTTTCATATGTTGCTGATTTTTCTGGAATGTTCATTTTCTGTTTGCAGAAAATGTATGTCTACATGTTGTGCTGAAACATGAGGAGTACCCTAAATGAGCTTCAGTATTTCAAGTGTTGCTGTCAGTTTAGCTGTGTGTCTTATCTAAATACTGAGTGCAGAGCAGGCACCCCTATGCTGTTATGCCACACAGGTAATGCATAAGTACTGAGGAGGCTTTGGGAAACCTCAAATCATTTTACCTACAAAATATAGACATTGCTTATATTTGTTTCTCTTTAGGGGTGACAAGAACCCCACAGCTAACACTGTGCACTAAATAGAGGCAGGTAGCTATTTTTATCATTCACAATAACAATTATTTTACTTGCTGCAGTTCTGTAGAAGCTAAACTGGCTGCACACTCACTGAACTGTAATGAGAGTTGGCTGAAACAATGAAAGCTATAAGGTAGGAATACTAATTGATAATGTAAATGGGAACTGTGTTCAGTTATTCTGAAAGTAAAATTAATCAGAACTGTGAAAATTTTGGCAGAAAAAAACTATTATTTGTAACCAAATCTTTGATTATAAAAACAGAATTCACTGACATTTACCTTAGGAAGGTTTCTCAGTTCTAAGATAAAGCTTGTAGTATGGGCCAGATACACACACTTAAAAATGGGCAGAATAAAGCATACTCTGGTTGGAAGACGTGATTTGAATTGGGAACTATTCCAAATGAGCACACTGACCACTGGTGAGATGGACAGGCTTTCTCCAGTTCTTGCAATTTCTGAAAGATTTCGCTTGAAATCTAATGAGAAGAGGGTCTGGTTTTACGCTTTAAATCTTTATGTGTTTCATTAAAAGGAATTGCTTATTCAGACGATATGTATGAAATTTGATATTACATATTTTTTAAAATTCTCTGAAGTTTTTCTGCCGTCAGAGGCTCAGAAATGTGCATGATTGTGTTGTATCATCAGAAAGTGCTTTCAGGATCACAGGTTCATTTCTGGAGATTAGATCAATACTGTTACCTCCATCTTGCCTCTTGTCCTTATGCAAGTATGTGTCAAAGTAAGCAAAGCATTTTTAATACCGATTTTGATGGTATTTATACTGAAGTCTTTGCTGTTTGTCCTCGTACAGAAGGATGGGTATTACTCTTCTGTCCCTGTAGGGCAACCATAGCAGAGCTCCCAAATCGAAGTGTGTCACTCGCTGCTGGATAGCCAGCCAGTCCCACTGATGTCTGCCAGACAGTCTCCTCTGATGTGCTGACAGCAGGCCTGGAACTATACAGCCTACACTCCCCAACAGAAAGGGCAAAGCATACATAGAAATGATATTTATTTTCAACTCAGATCTGAATATACACCATCTCCAAGAGCAACTTGTGATGCAGAAAGAAAAAGAATTATTGTTTTTTTCACTCAATATATCACACAAAATTGATTTCAAGGGAGCACTAAATCGTAGCTCCACGAGAGATACATACCAATATTAACTAATATATAGCTACCTATCTGTAAAAACCTAGCATTTATCTAGTTACTCAGCAAGGAACTCCTCCTATCACAGGAGGCTGTTACCTTTGGCAGCTCTCAGGACTGTATCAGCACTTCTGTAAGAACATTTGCATTCATTCTGGAAGAAATGAACCATTTATTCTCGAAAAGGAGAAATATATTTTGGCATGTCCAGTGAAAATTGAAGTTACATAATCTGTTACAACACAGAAGTGAGACTGCCTCCAGGCACTAGTGAAACATGACCAGTAAATATACAAAACAGCATGCTGATAAGGCTATCTGTCATGGTCATGTATGCAGCAGCTGAACAGAGAATACAGGTGGTATTCACTTCTGTTTTATTTTACTGTAGCCAGGTAAAGAAATACACTTAATATTCTGTAGCATATTTTAAATAAATAGATGAATATTTCGCTTATATTAGATTATGTCAAATATATTTGCCAATTACAGTGAAATGGCCAGAAATATAATTCATATAAATGCATATTAATTTCAAGTTATTATTCAAAGTATTCAGATTCCCATTCATCATGCAACTTCAATATTTTCGGAATATCTGAGGTTTTAGTATCCTCCTCAAAGTTTACTGAACTCAAGGAGATAATTGTGATCTCCAGAAAAGATCTGTGGTGGATATAAAAGGTTAATGATGTTCATAAAGCTGCATGCAGAACAAGAACAAGAAAGAAAAATCTAATGCAGCAACTTTTTTTTTTTTTTGAAGAGTTTTAGCTTAGCTTTATTACCCTGTAATATTTTTTCTTCTTGTTGTTGAAAGGAAAAAAAAAAAAAGTAGTTTTATCAAAGAATAAAGACTTCATGTGGAAAAGTAGATACCAGTTTTCACTATTTTTATAATTAGAGTACTCATCTTTGTGTAACTAAATCAAGAGATTACAAGGAACTGAGCGGTGAGACAATCCCTCACTCTTCAATTTTAGGAAGAGGGAGAAAATTATTGCTAGGGACACTAATTTGGCTTAGTGGTAAATTAATTCATGTTTAAAGGAAAAATGAAAATAATATCATAGCAGGATGAAGGGATTTTATAATGTCTGGCTAGCAATTTTGATATCTGAGCAAAATACAACCTATAGAAAAAAAGAGCTTGAATAAATGCTTAAAAACTTAAAACATGAACAATTTTTAATAACTGATTTCATTTAGAAATTTTGTGTATTTGATAGTGACAAAAGTACACTAATATTGCCTTACACTAATACTGTCTGGGGGTATCTGTCCAGGAGAAATGACTGCTGGGCTGCTTTGATGTCTCTCCATAGAGGTACATCTTCATTGTTCTGTCTCACCTCCTGCAACATGTTTTGGTTTATTTCCTTGTGCCAATCTGAAGATCTCAGAATAAGCTGAGGAGAAATGGAGAGCTGGGAACAGAAGCAGAATTATGCATAAAAGGAATTCCTACTGAAAACTCAGGGCATAGCATGCAGCCCTGCTACTTGCCTCACAGACAGCTTGTTAGATATAAAAAAGATAAAACTCATTTGAAGAATGGCTGTAGTCAACCATGCTCATATATAACACAGTACAAAGAGCTACTGAAAACATGCCAAAACCTGTGTTTGTAGGGAGGACCTTGACATGACATTTTAATAAATGAATTGTCTATGTATAAAAAATAGACTTTCTTCAAGCATTTTAACTAAGAACCAAGGAAGCATATCATTCTTCTCAATGTATTAAGTGAAGGGTCTAATTATTAGCTATAGACATTTTATGATTTTTTTTTTTCCACAATGATTGACAAATCCATATTTCTCCCAACCTGCAATGGTTTTCTGAATTGTATATGCAGGCAATCTAAGCCACTGGGTGGCTCTTGAACCTCACCCATGTATTATTTCTAGTCATGGCAAAGTGTTTTCTCTGACAGAACTATAAACTTTTAAGCTGGAGGATAGCTATCGCCTAGACAATAATATAAAGAATTTAAGAATTTTCTACTTGCTATGACTTATCAGATGGGAGCCCTAAGTTCATCATATCTCTAGGACAGTTTTTCTTTTTAAAAATTTGAATCTTCATGCACTTTTATACATAAATAATTTGTTTTTAAGAATACTACAGAAACAGACAGTTTTGTGCAAGACTATTGTCAAATTTCTCTCTAATCTGCTCTAGAGAACAGCAACAACAAATCAGTGGGCTCAAGGAGATGGAAAAAGTAACATTTCTCCTTGCTAAGGAAGCCAAACATTTTGTATGGGTGACATAAAGGTCTTTCCTAAGGATAAAAAAGTCTTCACAAGACAATCTGAGAATTCTACAAGGTATTTTATAAAGGCTTTTTACCTACTTTTTCGAACCTTTGCATGGTTGGCCTTTTTCTTTAATTAATCTCAGAATTTTTCATCCATGTTTATTTAGTGTACTAAAGTTTATTTAGTGACAAAAGATAAATAAAAGATAGACAATGAGTCATCACGCAGAGGCAAAGATAATTGATGACAACCTGTTCAAATTGCACTATGAACATTCAATAATGAGAGACTGCTGAATGATAGCATACTACATAAAAAAAAAATAAAATTAAAAAAAAATCAACAGTTTGTTTGGTCCTTACATTAAGGTAGCAAGTATGAACTGTAAAATCAGTACCCCTCTGTGTTCAGTAAGTAGTAAAGACTACTGTCTCTGTCCTAGTGTTTTGTATTAGTGAGACTCAGATCTGCAAGGGCTTGCATGACCCCAGGTGTGTTATGGGAAAGGACACTTGCTAAGAAGACCTTTCAATAATAGGTATTGGCTATCAGTAAAGCCCTAGGTATTACCTGTAATTTTATTACCCATAACACATATAAATTACCTGTAATAGGTATTGTAAGTATGTGTAACACTGCACTGGACATGCATGAGACATGCATTCTCATCAGTAATTTACCATTAAAAAGTCAATGTGATGATCTGGACAAGGCTCTGGTAAGGCCACACCTCAAATGATGCACTCAGGTTTTGTCCCCTCAGTACAAGAAGGACATCGAGGCCCTGGAATATGTCCAGAGAAGGGCTACGAAGCTGGTGAAGGGCCTGGAGCACAAGTCCTTTGAGGAGCAGCTGAGGGAACTGGGGTTGTTTAGTCTGGATTCTTCCACTGGGAGAATTCTTCCAGTCTTCTGTATTCTTCCAGTGTAGAGAACTGTAGAGTTGGGGACTAAGATGTATATTTACAACTGAACTTTGAAGAAACTGCAAAGGCTGCTACACTGCAAAACCTACACACACACACACAGAACAGAGCACTGTGTTAATGAATAATGGCTATCAAACTAAAAGGTAAATACTGATTCTCACAATCTCACCCCAAATGCTATTTTAGCTTGTTCTGAGCAGAGGCCTCTCAGCCAAAAAGGAGACAAACAGGAAGGCGACTGGGAAATATAAAATTAACTGCCCAGAAGCAGGCACTAGAGACCAGCTGCTCTTTATTATTCAAGGAAATTCAGGTTTGTTGTAGTAAGAAGTAAAGATACTGACCTGCCAGACTCCACTACTGAACTACTGAAGCTAGCTCTGGAGAAATGAGGGAATGAGATGCAGACAGCTATAGAGCTTCAGTCACAGCCAGAGTACAAAGGGGCATTCAGCTTTAAATCAGATATCAGAAAAAAATAAAGCAAGGAGGTACAACTTCAGAATGGAAAGACTTCTTAGAAAGCTGTAAGAGGAGATCCGGTTTGTCATTAACAGCTTTACTACAAAATTGTTAAAGCTGAGCTGCCTACAAGAGACACTTCACACATTCAAGTGATGCAGTCAGTGTGAAGAGTAATGTGTTATGTCACTATTTCTCACCTCTTGTGCTCCATCATAAAGATAGCAGTTTGATGGAGAAATTGCAGCATTTTCAGCATAAGATTTAATTATTTAAAAGGTGCAAGAAATTATTATTTTTTTTTCTATAATAAACAGTGAACAGGTGGACCAGCATTCAGGAAAACACAGATCTGCTATTGCTGGCAAATTGCCCTTTTAGAGTTCTTATATAGCATCAACTCTAGAATATGAGGCTATTTTCAAGTCACCCAGGATACAAATCCAAACCACAGGCAATCAAGAAAACACTAGTGATAAGCTATTTAAAAATTCACATCAGAAGATTAAACCAACGGGAAAGGAAACACAAGGGAAAAGACTAGTCAACACATTAGCAAGAGGAAAATTGCAAAGACCATCAATGAATATGGGCTTACATTTGAGAGAAGCGTGCTATTCAAGGTGGAATACATTAGACTTTTTTTTTCCTCTAGAGGAATAGAAGAATAATAAGAAGGAGACTAACATCAGGGCTCGCAGAGATGCAAAGAAATGGAAGAGAAAACAGACTGTACTTCCCAAGGCAACTCCAATTATCAGAACTGTTTATGAGGAGAGGAATTAGATCTCCAAGATGGAAAGTATACTTGTCTTGGACAGCAATATAATCAGTATTGACAGTGATGAATGAATACAAATGATGTGCTGTGGGAATTACCAAAGAGAAATCAAACTACTTTTAATACGACACAATAGAAACCAAGAGGCATTTGTCACTGCAGTCAAACAAGTTTACCTCCAGACTGCTAAGGTCCTTCATGAGTTTAAACTCCTTGATTAAACTTCAAAGTTAACCACATAAAACTTTT
Organism: Aythya ferina; assembly: GCF_964211825.1. NCBI lineage: Eukaryota > Metazoa > Chordata > Aves > Anseriformes > Anatidae > Aythya > Aythya ferina. Next base: position 25,795,273 of record NC_140297.1, on the reverse strand, counting down.
GCCTTCAAAGTAGAGTTTATAGAACTAAAGGTGTGCTTCTCTCCAGCAACCAGAGAGTGAATGGGTGGTGATCTGAAGAGACATAACATATGCTTCACTGTTTACTTTGTCTTACAATTCAAACCTTTGCAGTAAACCTGCACACAGTTTCCCTACCCAGCAAGCACTGATACATGTAATTTAAATTCTTAAAATATGTTCTGCTTTTGATTACAGCATACTTTAAACTCACTGTTATTGATAACCCAGCAACTGTATTCTTCGAAGATGAGGAGCTGGGTTCTGACAGTCAATCTGACAGTTAAATATGGCACATCTTTCTCTTAGCTTATCCCCAAAAAGTCTTTTGAAACAAATTTTTAAACATGTGGCATCTGCACATCCTCTAATTTTTTTGACATAAAGTAACCAGAATGGCATTGTCTTCCCATCCTTCCTTAATCCTTACAAGGGTTTTCTTCTTCAAGCAACAATATTTATCGCCATGGTAATCAAAACTATTATTTCTTCTACAATCCATATACATTCTTATGCTGCACTCGTATCAGTATTTAAGTACTGTGGCACTTATGTCCTTAAATCAGCCTGTATCAAATATTTGCCTTTTCATTATCTCTTCAAAGGGACAAGCATTCATTTTTCTTTTTTCTTCTCAGTTAATTATTCATGTTTTCTTATTTTGATAGAGAAGGGAATGAAAAGCCTGCAGTGGTCCCAAGATGTCTGGGAACAACATTCAATATTAAATCAGATCAATTCTGTTAGACGTTTTTCCAGAAGATATGCTAGTATAGTGAGGAGTTAATCCTGATTAAGTTCTACAGGTGAGGTTATACATAAAATTGTAGTGTTCTGCCATTATCTTACAATATAACAAACTATCAAAGTGACATACCAAGATTGCTGAACATATTTAACCCATCATATATCTCACCATGTTATATTCCAAGTTTTCTTCACTGTCTCAACAAATGCTGAATGCAATGAATATTTAAAACCAGTAAAAACTGTCCTCCTAAAGAAAAAGTAGGTGCAATAGAAGTCCTTAGCAGAAGAAGATAATGACAATGGAGTCATAAAAATACAGTTTAATACGCAGTACAGTAAAATAAAGCTGAATTAATAATCAAAGCATGTCAAAGCTCATAATGCCATGCTTGATGTACCCCAGAATATGGTTAGCCCTTTTGGCTGCCAGGGCACTCATATTCAACTTGTCAACCAAAACCCCCAGATCACTTTCCATGGGTGTCCTCCATATTCTTCTAGGACTTCTCATCAGACTGATACAAGCAGATCAGCTATTTTAATGACTTATTAATTAGAGCTTAAACATGGACATGAGGACAGGTCTACCTGTTCTTGGTGACACTGAGGCTGTGAATCATCTGTTTGCACGTGAATGACCTGAATAGCCAAAAGACATCAGGAAAAAGAGTGCAGAGTGCAACCTCCTCACTTGAGTGGAAAGCTCAACTACTCCCATTTCACAGTGGAAGCCAGAAGAATTGTGTTGCAACATGGCTGCTATGCCTGACTCTCCTGACTATAAATTGAGTTTAAACCAACTGGTTCAGTGTTCAAGCACTATATCTAAAGTTAAGCAGACAAATACAACTGCTATTTTCAGAGCTCAAGTAGCCTGATAATAGATCATACTGTTTGTTCAATCCCACATGCCTTTCCCTTCTCTATAATTGTGTGCAGTTAGCATGATTTACTGAAAGGAGCTCTTCAGCTCTGTCTGAGCTCTCATACCCTGTAAACTAACTTTCTGAGAGGCACCCAAACCACTCTGGCTACCTTTCGTGATAAAAAAAAAAAATCAAACAAAATACAGGGTGGAAATTATGTTCTTAGCAGTTCAAGCATCAGGAAAGAAAAAATACAAAACAAAACAACAACAAAAACAACCAACCAACTGAAAAAAAAAAAAAAAAAAAAGAATGGATCTAGCAGCTCAGATATGTGTTAAAAACAGAATAGACAAGGAAGTACTTTTGGTGTAAGAAAGCATGAATTTACAATTCTGCACATTATAGAATGATGTTACACCTATAGAATAAATTATTAAAGATTCTACAACTTGATAAAATAATATCTTCCAGACATCTAAGCTGAATATACTGATATCCAGAAAATTCCCTCCTGAATATTTGTCAGTGAATAAACTGCAATTTACTTTGTTATATTGTATAAGTGTCTCTTTGCATAAACTTCCATTTAAAATGACTGAGAATGTCATTCTAGCAATTTACTACTCATTCCTCTTATGTATATTGCTATTTAACAGCTAATCATTTTTTAAGTTCATTTCACCTTTAACTTATCAGTCTAATCCTAATATATTACAGTAGCAATGCTGCAGTCATTACTGCAAAGTATATTTTAATAAGAAAACCTGTTCACTGAACATTCATTGTGAAAGGTAATTAGGCTACTTCTTGGATCAGTGGACACAAGACTGCATGATGATATACTTCACCACATTTTTAAAATGATTTATACTATTAAGCATGCTTTGCACTTCTGAGTTCTTGAACAGTTTTCAGAGTTTTGTGGAAACGTGAAAAAAATGTATGTTCTTTATCCCTCGTGGTGGAGGACTTTAAATGTTCTGTGCCAGATAATGCTCAGAGGGGAGAGTTCTGCCACTGTTTTCTTTTCCATACCTGGTTAATGTAGTCATAATGTATTATGACTTCTTTTACAGTACAAACATTATGAAGAGGTTAAAAATTCCTTTGTTCATTCCAAGCTCACTCCATGTACCATATCCTGATCCAGTTAATGTAACTGCTTAAAATTCAGCATATATTTAAGAATGATTGCTACGTTCGGATGAGTTTTACTATTACCTCTATACTTCTGTATCGTAATTCCCACATTTGTAATTTTTTTTTTCTTTTTGGTGAATCTTTTCTCAGATGCAAGGCTGAAGAAATTTTCTTATGATGGCATAAAAGCCTTTAAAGAAAATATGAGAAAAAGGATTCAGTCACAATTATTTTGGTTCCTAAAATACAAGTACAACAACAATGACAACAACAACAAAAGTATGTTGTCTGTTTTAAAGATTGTTTGGGCATCTTCTCTTTACAGAAGTAGCATTAAAAAAATATATATTTCCAAATATTAACTTCAGCTCAGCCATACATGGCACAATATAATCATGAATCTTATTATTTCAGCAGCAAATTATGCTTCCATAGCTAATGTTAAAAGCATAAATTCTCAAAGTCATAATTCTTTATTATTCTGCATTTATTTAGAATTGATGTCTATAAATAGAACTTATTGCTCTAGTTCCTTACAATTATTGGAGCTCCTCCCAGATACCTGCAAATAGTCAGCTATAGCTTTGGCTTGCTCTCAGTCTTACATAAAAATACAATGATTAGTATTTTTAAACTTAAGTGAGATTCTGATGTTGAAAAACATGAATATAGAGCATAGTTAATGCATGTCCAAGCACAGCGGTTTTCAAATGAATGAATGTTCTTTGCTTCTAGTAGAAATTAACGGGTTTACAAGTTGCTATTTCTATTAATGCTATTAGTTACAGCAGAGTAGCACAATACATTCTGAAGTCAAAAAGAAAAAAGAATATGTTAGAGTTGACATAAGGTCATGAGTGACTATTGAGGCCAAAGAAAGCTAGGATTATAGTGTCTCTTTGGAGAAGATTCTTTATACTTGAGCACCTCGTGATTCTATACTCTTGGACTCTGGAGTTATAAAAAGTTGGGTTTTTAGTCACCTATTAACAAATTAAAAATCCCCTGTCCTACCACAAAGCCCAGTGGGAAAGAGTAAGTCATTTGTTAGTCCAAAGACAATTCAGTTCAAGAATCATTACTGACTAATCTTATCCATTTACTAAAAGAAGTTTTCTAAGCACATCATGGAAGGGAGGTGGCCTTTTAAAAAAGAAACTGTCATGGGTTGTGTTCTCATCACAACAGAAATTAGTATCAGCTGATAGTTTTTGTTGCTGGCTATATCCTATGTTTCCCATGAGATTTTGGAAAAGTTAAAGACATTGGTGATGCTTCCATCCCTCTGTATATGAGAGGAGAGGAGGAGGGTAGCCTAGAATGATCAAATCCACAGCAACGGTAGTAGACACAGTAATTGGTAATGGTAGAACTCAGCTTATGCTGAAGAGTGGAAAGAAAAGTGATAAATTGGACGTTTCTAGAAAGTATTGCTTGGAAACTAACACTTACAGCACAAATGTGGAAATGACAACACCTACATGTTCTGCGGAGGTGCTTATTACCATGCATGCCTCCCGAAGACTTTTAAAATAATATTAAGGATTTCAATTAAAATAAACATCTGAATGCAGTAGAGAAAGACAGGCAGGAAGAAACAGTGAATTGGTAGTCAAAACAGGAAAACCAGCAACCAGACCAGAATATTAGCTGTATGGAGGGAAAGAAAAATTTCTCCATTTTAACTTGTGTTCGGTTCTTGCTGCCAGGTTAGGGGGTCATGCAGTACTATGGAGAGATGGGGAACAAAACAACAGATGTAATGCTCGTTTTAAACCAGGTTCTTCCAGACCTACCTTAAAACACAGGACTCAGAATAGCCCTCTGTATTGATTTTGATTCTTTGGCTGAAGGCTTATGTAGCCTCTGGAGAAACACAAAGATTGCATTAAACATAATTAAATGAAACATAGCAGAGAAAGTACTGCAGGAAGGTCCTGATCCAGAACTATGATAAACTAATTAAACTAATTAAGGTTGGAAACAATATTCATAATCTGATTATTACATTTTAAACTTGAAAGGGAAGACTGCATCATGGTGAAGGGAATGTAGCACCAATATTAGATGCAATAAGGTTCAAGGCAAACCCACCATATAGTCACATTACATCCAAACTTACCACCTGAGAGGCCATGGTATGTGCTGAATTGTCTTTGTTAACTCCATATGTGACATACATATTTTCAATAAAAACACATGGTAATATTTGACACAGTAGGCCAAGATCCAAGGGTTAGCTTTTGCAGGCAGCCTGAACACATTTAGATTAGGTATGTGGAAGAAATTCTTTACTGTGAGGGTGTTGAGGCAGTGGAACAGGTTCCCCAGAGAAGCTGTGGATGCCCCATCCCTGGAAGTGTTCAAGCCAGGCTGGATGGGGCTTTGGGCAGCGTGGTGTAGTGGGAGGTGTCCCTGCCCATGGTAGGAGGCTTGGAACTGGGTGATCCTTAAGGTCCCTTCCAATGCAAACCATTCTGTGGTTCAGTGATTTGCAACCATGTTTTTTTTTTGTTTTTTTTCCAGTGTTGGAGGGGTGCTATTGTTTGGGGGTGGAGCATTTAATTCCCTGTGAGACCCGTCTGGTGGGTTCCACTCTTCGTCTGGCTGATTAGACTGACATAGGGTCTTAATTAACCACAAATTCATATTTTGCAAGTATACCCCAGAAGTTAGTCTGAAAACATGGATTTTCTAAGCAAAGTAAGAGACAATCTAATTCATTTTGCATGACCTGGTTCAAGGCTGAATTAAGTCCAGCTATTTATTCATTTCGAGTCACAATCTCCTGTGTCAGTTACAATAAGAAATTGCTTTCTCTTACTCAGACTGACAATAGCAGTCAAAACTCTTCCAACACCTAAGTGCCTGTAAGATCAGAGAAAGCCAGGATGATGGTGAGATGCTGACTGTCTTGCTGGAGAACAAAAAGCAAAACTTCCATTCCAAGCTGTGCCCCAGCTGGTAAAAATAAAAAATAAAAAAATGAGTAGTGGGTAATCACTGAGCACAACCTTGCATCACATCTAACAAAAACTGGAGTCTTGCTCAGGTTTCACCACAGCAAATTGGCATTTAATAAGAATTAGATAACAAATAGCTATTGTAGCAGCTAGTATTCTAATTTTCATTGCAGAAAATTTTTTTCTATGTCATTTGCCTAGTCTAAAAGAGTTCTGAGATTAAACAGATGATTTGAACTTAAAGCATCCTCTGCCAGCTACTGGAAAAGTCAAAACTTTACTAGATAAAGACTAGACTAACACAGCTTGTGGTGCTATTAACAGAAAGGAAAAATCAGACACCACCTTCAATTTTCACTAGGAAGTAAATTGTTCTGTTCAGTTAAACTTTAAATAAATGCTGATGAAACAAGTCACACTTTCCAAAGGTCTAAGTGGGAGGTTTTGCTTGCAGTCAACGTTATCAGTATCAGATTTTCAATTTAAAAAAAAAAAAAAGAAAAAAAGGAGTACTCAATTTCATTTTTCTGGAGGAGAAAAGACAATTAAAAATATTGGAAAACAAGCATAACTCTTCCTTGTTTATTTCATCAAGTAGCACAAGTTTAGATGTTGAGGAAACCAAATAATCTAAATCAGGTATAGGCAAATTGCTAAATTCAATTGTGTTCAAGTTACAGTTTTGAGTAGCAGATGTACCCCTGGCCAAAATCAGCAGCTGTACAGGCACAATATTATAATCAGACAAATTCATACACATTATCTGCTCCTAACAGGCAAGAGTAGGCCCAGCCACACAGAAATGCACAGGACTGATTTACTTGAAACATGGATGGGTGAAAGTCATTCTTCCAGCAGGGCAAAGCCAATAGCAAGAGGTACATGGAGTAGTTTACATCATATTTTAGTCCCTTTCACCAGTTGTTAGTTGTTTGTCTGGCATGTTTCAATTCAACCCAAACCCAGGCAAATAAAGTAGGAGTCTAATATTCAAGCCACTATTTCACTATTATTATAACAAACTTATTTTAAGGCAGTATTTGGAAATTTTTCTTGAACTATAAAACTGAGTTTTTTGAAAGGTGTTGGTGTAATATATCAAAACTTTTTTGTTTTGTTTTGTTTTTGTTTTCCATCAAAACAGTGGCAACAGCAGCTACTTTTAAGGTTATCTCTGCATACATAAAACCCTTTTTTTCCCCTATGTTGTAAGCAATGTCTACTTTTTATTGCACTGCTTACTGGTAGAAGTCAGGAAAATGAAATACCCAAATCAAGCACAGGAATACTATGACACACACACACACAAAAAAAAAAAAAAAAGAAAAAAAAAAAGCACAACACAAAAAAAAAACACACACACAAGGAAAGCACTAATCTTCAGTATTTTAGTAGTATTAATATGATGCATTAAAGCCAAGTATTTGAAAGAGAGAGAGGGATTTCAGTTTTCCATTACTCTGTCTCAGGTACCCATCAATTTGCAAGCAAGTAATTCAGACTGCAAAACCAAGGTTTCCAGTGTGCCTGGGTCACACTGGATGCAAAGTGGGCTGTTGAGCAGCAGGCAACAGCTTCCCTGGCTCCTTATTCTTCTTCCATATGTTTAAGTATATGGAAGAAATGTTCACATTCCAGCTATGCACTGATTTTAGGCTTGCTCTAATGATTTAGGATTTGATCTTCAATTGTTATAAACAAATGCTTTCCAGTGGAAGGTGACTTTCACCTGACAGCAATGAAACATTAACATAAAAGTTTTAAAAAATATATCATTACAATTTTTTGTGCTATTAACTTCATTTTAGGCAGAATAGATTTCACTGGCAATACAGACAACACCCAGGAAACATGTTTAAAATAAATCACGCTAAAAATCAAGTACAATGTCTAAAATAAAGGTAAGTTCAACTCACATATTTTTCTCCATTAAATCCATGTTATTCCATCTTCCTAGTTTCTTAGTTTTAGGACCAAGACATTCTTGGCATTGCAGAAAGGCCAGCATTTTTGTACTCCCTAGTGTTGCACAGAATCTGGCTGGGTACAGCAGAAGCAATATAGTTCAAAATTACACACTCATGCTTCCTAAGATTGAATTGTTTGATACCTCTGTGGGAGCATAAGCATTCATTTCTCTGAATTTATTGTAAGCCATCAGAAGTAGTATCTCAAGCACAAAAAACACCTTTCACATAGAATTAGTCCTTACACAAATAACTGCTACTAAGATCATATGGTAGTTTTATTATCATTGCAAATGGACAAAAATTGCATTTCAGAAATCCCAGTGTTTTAGAATCATTTAGCAAATCAGGCAAAAGAAGGATCTGTCCCATGGAAGGCAGTTATCTTCAAGTTATTTTGCTTCAGAGCAAAAAGGAGCCCTTTCAGAGTGTTTCTCTTGTCCCCCATACAATGCTGATGCTATGAAACACCTGTGCAGATAAAACATTGTGACAGAACCAGGTGAGTGGACCTTGGTTACCTTTCTCTTCAAATGGCTGCTGGAAGGAAATAGTTCCTGTAGTGGGAGCAGCCTTCCCCTACATGAAGAAGCATGTCTTGAAATACTCTAAGGGAGTAGAGAGCCAGCCTCCAAGATTTCGTTGTACTAATTAGTTTGTCTTCACTTTCACCTTTCTTCAAACAATCCAGTGGGAAGAAGAAGCCAGAGCAATTTCATACAGCTAAGGCCATTTTTTATACTTCATTGCTTTGCAACACAGCTTGATGCACTGGCAACAAGCCACAGTCAGCATTCAAGTTACAGAGAATTTCTCTGCGAGAATGAAGAATCCCTTTTACACAGACTCATTTCCTTTAGTTCAGCTTCTACAGAAACACTGAGGTAAGTGTGGAAACATTAATACTCCAGTATCAATTCTACCTAAAAGATCTCACATACATGCTTTCTGATAATGTCTTCCTAGTGATTATGCTGAACCACAGGAAGCACTGTGATAACACAGTGATATGTGACCAGAAGACACGCTTGATTCAGAGTTTTCTCATGAAGTTTACAAGACTATTTTATTTTCTGCAAGAGATATGCTGCGTGGACTACTAGTTTTCAGAGAAACTGAATTCATTTGTATTATAATGCTAGAACTCTTCAAGCAAAATGTATGTTGAAGCTTTCATTACCCAGAAAAAACAAGCTCCAGTAGGCTGGTGAAGGGTATTTAATAAAGTATGCCTGGGAGGGTAATGCAGTTCTGAGTGCAGACAAGTGGTCCTTACAGACAGACCAAACTCCTCAGTGCTTTGTAGAACCTGTTCCTGTGATTCTGCCTTCTCCATTTTTGCCAATGCCTAATAAAATTGGAAATTAACCTCTTTTAAAAAGCTACTACAGAAAGTATTAAAAATGGAAGCTTCATTATCTGATTCATAAAATGCTATTGAAAAATCTAGTCTTTAAAGAATAGGCAAATTCAACCAAGTGCGCAAAAGCTGCAGAGGGGCACACAGCACCCAAAGAAATGAGCTGAATTAACTTTCTCCCATGAGCTGAAAGAAGGTGGAGAAAAAGGCCCTAGGCAGAGATTACACAAATGTCTTCCTACACAAGAAACACTTAGGCATACAAGATGCATGATATGTATTATGTCAAACAAATTTCAACATTTGAAAAAAATGCTCTTTTAAAATGGCCTCTACTAGCCTAACTTACCTTCCTAACTTCCATATAAGGCAGTCTGTAGATTTAGACAGAAATGTTGTAATGTACAATTACAGAACCATTATAGTAAGACTTTCTTGGGTGGTGAATACATACAGTTAAATATTTCAGTGAGGAAACTGAGGACTTTTTATACACAGAGATCTGCAGCATAAGTCCTCTTATTTCTGTGTGACTGCACTGATCTTCCCAATTGCCCAACCACTTTTCATCCCTAGATTGACTTACTAAGCTTGGAGTTTTTCAAACCTTTTTGAAGATTCAAGTTGTGTGACTACCGAGACCTTCTCCTCATGTCCCATACTTCGCAACCACAGTATAACATATTCATATCTATTTAATGGTTACTGAAAAAGTAGTTTGACTATGGAGTGGTGTTTGGTGACTCAAAGTAAACATTAATGTCTATACAGTTTTGATGGCCTTGACTTGCCAAGATTCTGAGCAGCCATTTTTTTAAAGCTATATTTGCAGTGCTTTGAAGGGGGGCGGGCAGGGGGAGGGGAGGATGGAATCAGCCCAGGTGTTAACTCTAAAAAGACAATAACAACTTTGTCAACAAAGAATCTCAAGAATATTTTAACATGACGTTACTGGATTTTCTTCAATTGACAGTAAAGTTGAAGACTTTCAGGGGTCTGAAAAAGAGACTTGGAGACTTGTTTCAAAAGCTCATTAAAACAGACAACCACAAAGGACTGTTTCCCAGAGACTTTCAAATTGCTTATCTGGAAGGTATGGAGGAAACTATTAACCTCAGTAGCTTTTTTACACTGCTGGCCATAGTGTGATTTTGAACTCTGGAAATAATCAGGTTTAATTGCATTTCAGAAATATGTTTTGACATCTGAGCTGCTTCATTGGTTCAAATTTTCTTTATTTCACAGCTGCTAGAATCAACTTGAGAGTAATCTCTGGGAAAGTACAGTTCATATGAAATAGCTGTGTTGAAAACACAATCAACCCAATGCTTCTGATCAAGGATTGCATGTATTAAAAAATAGTAAGAAGAAATGGAAAAAAAATCCTTCATCTAAATTGTGAGCAATGCATCTTTAGAAAGCTAGACGATCCAGATGACTTGCAACTATCCATGCTTCAGAACTGAAGAGGAAGTGTAGGAAAAAAACATGTCACATGACAACCCATGATGACAAGCAAAGAAGTCACTTTCCCAAGCTGGGAGTTATGTCCGTTGGAGGTAATAAGGAGTAGACAAGAACAGATGAAGCTCTAGCTCTAACATGGACCTATTGGAACACCTGAATTAGGATTTATTGCTTGTTTCTTGATGTGTCCAATTTATATTCAGAAAGACACTATCGTTTGTGCCTGAAAAACATGCCTTCAGACAGCAGAGCAGTGCTGTTATTTCCCCACTGCTTTGAGCTGGTAGGGCATCTGAAAGAAGTTCTTCTGCCTGTTACTGAGCAGTCATTTCTGGCCCAGCACAAGTTTTCAGTAAGATGTACTGTTATGCAAGTTGGTTAAAAGATAATAGCTAGTATGAAAAAACGACACCTTTAACTTAGATCCATTTGTCTGCTTTGTTCATCGCACAGTCAACATGAAAGTATATATTAGCACTAAAAAAAAACAACAAGCTGATAGCAGTCATGACTGCTTTGAAACAGCAAGAGGGCAGAAACAGTAATGATAGTTTAAGTCATAAAGCTATGCTGAGAAGGCCATTTCATTTAAATAAAGGCAGACTGGACAAATTTAGAGAAGTAGATGGATCTTTAACAGAGATGCAGAAGTACTAGAGAGACTGGACACCAATTTTAAACAAGATTAGACTGGAAATAATGCATGACGAACAGTATCAAAACCACATGAAAATATCTTACAGACAAGAGGATTCTCCGTTGCTTACAGATATTAAATGCAAATGGGTTCACTTTCTCAGAGATGGGATCAAGTTCAAAAAAAAGTCATAAACTTAACACATATATTGCTGAAGCATGTTCCAGAAACAACACCAGCCCAGGTCACCAGACCAGTCCCTGGCAGGGAAGCTATGGGAGAGCTTTGCTTGTGAGCACATTAGTGCTCACCCTGAAAGGGTTGTGCATCCTACAATTACATATAGCTTTCAGAACCTCACAGTGAAAAATCCTCTTTTCCCTCAAAGATAAAGATGTTCCTCTTCAGATTGGTTCTAGTGCAAGGAAAACATTCCTTTATACTGAGCAGGCTGTATATGCATCAGTATACCACTGAAATTTGATAACTAAAGATATTATTTATCTGATTCTGGCTGGACTGAATTGTAAATTACAAAAATAACCATCTTGATAGTAAAAGTCTTCGTGGTGAGACTTTTCCATTTCCACAGAACCCAAAATATTATGAAAATTAACACCTTGCAGTAGGAAGTCTTATATTATAATTTTCAGTTCACTACTTGCAAGAAGAAATTACAACAGAAGAAACAAAGTCTTTTGCATTTACAATTAAGAGAAATACTAGTAAAGACTGACTGTGGAGACTCAAAAAATTGCCTTAATATGAGCACAGTAGGTTCATATATACCATTATTCCGTAAAATAAGCCATTCCAGTTATCGACTCTGCATGACCATACTGTCCAACACTGATACACATATCATCTTTGTAAGTACAAAAATATGTTGAGGATGCTAAAACACAGTTAGTTCTCAGCAAAATAGGCAAGTCAACTGATCTAAACACATTCTGACTTCAAGGAGTATGATCTGAGCATTAGCATCTGTATATCACAACTTGATTTAAAAATAACATCTTTGTTGTTACTTCTATAGTAAAAAGACACATGGTCCTTCATACATGGAACATACTCTGACATGCTTAGAGACCTTTAAAAAATCCCAATTTATTTCTAATTTTAAGTTATTATTTTTCTAATGGAAAATGTACCCATCAGAGCTGATATATTTTGCAGAAAAAAATTGATTCCAGTAACATACATTGAATAAAAGTATTTGAGATCAGATACATGAACTTTGACATTTCCAAAACCAAAAATCAAGCTCTTTTCCAAACAGTCATTTGATTATAAGTAATGTTATAATTACAGCTAATGTCTATGTCAAAACAAGCTAGAAAGGTCAAGTGTTACAACACGTACATAACAGTTGTTTGAGCCCAACACATTCTTTTCCTCTCTTTCCTGTCTCTCTATTCTGTAAAGCCTGAAGCAACTCTGCTCCCCGAATGAAAAAGGCAGTCATAAAATTGTTCCTCTTCATGATCAAGTCTTCTCTGCTTTCTTGAACATTGCTATGGGAATATTTACCCTATACAGATCTGTATTCAAGGACTTCTTATGAACATGTCAGTCAGTGGTTCTTCTCCTCTAGAACACCCCTTCCTCAAACCTGGATTCCAGTCAACGTAAGATTTGCCACACATGTTGGGCTTCCTCTAGCTTTGTTACCTTTGACTTGGTTCCTTTTGCATAACAAAATTACCTGTTCATTATAATTGCTCCCTGCTTGAACAAGAGAGTGGAAGCTCTTGGTACTGAGTCAGAATCTATGCATTTGCTATCTCACAGCTGACTGTCAGGGTTAGCACAGAGGAGAAGTTGAAGATGAGGAGAAAGGTCAAAGAAAAATCACACTCTGCCAGGAACAGCAAACCAGTGTTGTAAGACCATGCTTATTGCTGTATCTCAGCTGGTGACAGAGGAAATCACTTTCCTCTTGAGTACTCCAGAATAATTCATCAGCTTCTTGCTTTGCTAATGGGTTTATCGATATTACATAAAGCTGAGTCAGCCTTGGTCCCACTGCTGATCTTGAGGATGAGTCATGCTTTTAAAAAAATAAATAAATCAACAACAGAATTTTCTCTTACTAACTTTCCTCAACACATGAAGACATTAACAACCCCCCTATTGTGCCCCAAACCACAGGGGATTCACAAGTAGTGTTGATCAGAGCAAAGAAAATTTGTTCTCTTTAACTTGCTTGCTGAAGAGATGTCTGACCACAGGACGCCTCTGCATATTTGAAATTTAATGCTGTGTATATTTCTAGGATATCTTATTTTTTGTTAATATTTACTCAAGAACATTAAAGGAAGGCTCTGAGCTAAGTAGTTAAAAACAAAACAAAACAAAATAAAACAAAACAAAACAAACAACATTTAGTAAGACTTTAGGAAAAAACAGGTACCAGAATACTCCAAGTTAAGCCATATTAGCAAACTCTCAATTGAAGTACTTCACCTTTACTATTTTTGCTGAGATCTTTTGTTTAAATCAAATAATGCTCAAGAAATTTGGAAAAACATTTGTTTTGAGAGTTCCCCAAATTTCTTTCCTTAATATGGACAATTCACTTTATTTGATAAATAATTGGACTTAGTATTTCTGGGTTGGATTCTGTTTTTCCCTATGACATTTTAAATGGGTCTGAACAAGAAATTCAAGCATTACGTACCTTCATTTACCGTAACAGTAGAACAAATACTAGATAATGCCAGTACTATTCCACTAACACACTACTCAGACATGCAATAAACCTTCATCATGTTATAAAGTTATAAACCAAACACTCACTTCAGGGAAAAATATAACTTTGTGAATACTAAAAATGTGGGTACAGATTTCGTATCTTTGGTTACAGTGGTCTCTAAAGCCAAAACTGAGAGGAAATTGTAGTCAGCTGAATATAGTCCAGAATACATTATACAATTTGGCAATAACTCATTAGACCCATATTGTTTTCTGCTAGTATTAATGGAAGCTGTACATCCAGGAAGAAAAAAAATAAATAAATAAATAAAGATCTGTATTTGGTTTCCTCCTCAGCCCTGAAAATCCCCATCTAAAAACAGCTGTATCAGTGCTAGACACTAAGAAAAAACTCTGCAGACTAATCACTTAACTTTGCATACATCTGTGTTGCAAAAGGAACACAATCACAGTATAGTCATCAGATAATCACAGCATAGATACCTATGATACATCACCATTCAGAGCTGTTGAGGAAACCCAACTAGAAGTTTGGCAATATAGCAAACTCCGTACTTCCAGCATTACACAAAGTGACATATTTCCAGTGCTTCTTCAAGCCTTACAATTTTCCCCTGCAGAAATCCTATTCCAAGCTAACAAGAGAACATGTGGCTCTTTACATCTATTTAATTTATTTGCTGCTGCTCATAATGACTTGCTAATAGCTTCCATCTTGGAAGTGATTAGCACAATGATCAGGAAGTAAATAAACTCGGTAATAATAAACATGGGTTATAATACTCGAAGGAAAAGCACTGGCTACTTTATAGGTTCATAAAACACATACTCACCCACCCCACTCCAAGCTCCCAACAGCTAGAATATAGAATCATAGAATAGCCGGAGTTGGAATGGTCCCGTAAGGATCATCCAGTACAACTCCTGGCACCACATAGGTCTACCCAAAAATTCAGACCACGTGACTAAGTGCACAGTCCAAATGCTTCTTAAACTCTGACAGGCTTGGTGCAGTGACTGCTTCCCTGGGGAGCCTGTTCTAGTGTGTGACCACCCTCTCAGTGAAGAACCTCTTCCTGATGTCTAGCCTAAACCTCCCCTGTCTCAGCTTGACACCATTCCCGCAGGTCCTATCATCTATTAAGGAGAATAGGTCAGTGCCTGCATCTCTACTCCTCCTCGTGAGGAAGCTGTAGACTGCAATGAAGTCTCCCCTCAGCCTCCTCTGTTCCAGGCTATAGTTTAATGGCTCTTCACTTGAATTACATGAAAGTATGTTTTTGTCCTTTAAGGATAAAAATCAGTTCCTTTTTCCAGATAGTGTTTCTACAGCAGTTAAATCTACAGGAGGATGTTTCTATACTAGTATCATCCATTTAGATACAGTCATCTGACAGAAAACAAAAGTACTGCCTAAACAGTTTTCCGATACCTTTTATTCTGTGTCTGAAACTTAAAGACACTTGATCTGAAAGTGAATATATACCATATATCCATATGGTAGCCTAGTCAGCAGATATTTTTAATGTATAGCTACTGCAAATAGCCACGAGGAATGATTTTTTGTAGCTATTTTTCTTTCTTGTCCTTCATAAATATTATAGCTTCAGAGCTTGTCTTACCCAGAAATATAACCATTTATCATAGGAAAAAAATGTCAGAGTCAGACTTGACTTAAAATTCATCAACTGCCAACAAGTTTTTGACAAAATCATAATATAAAAGCTGTCAAATTTGAAACAAATTATTTGGTTAGAAGGAAGTGGGAAGAACTACAAAATGGGTGGATTTGGCCAAATTTGTGAAATATTACTGTCCTACAGTGTATGACAGAAATATGTGTTTTTGCTGAGTATAATACTTCTGATTTTGTAAGAAGATATCTTTTCCTTGATCTTTACTGGGAAAATATTTTAATTAAAACTTTGAGATTTGATAGTATACCTAGTAATTCTATATAGCTAGCTTTCTTGGTATCATTATACATACAATGCAGAGCATATATTTTAACAAAACCTGAGCTCTCAAGCCTTTAGACATCCAAGACAGAAAACCCAATCTTTGGTCATAAACATCTGTCTAGGTGTCAGGATAGAAAGTTATTGGTACATACCCCAAATTGTAATGAGGTCTATATATGAGGGTTTTCTATCTTATTTTATTTTTCATACCCAATTGGAAACCTCATGACAAGATAGATATTTGCAAATAACTGGGACACTGCAGTTTACTGACTGTCAGCTGAGCCATGGCTACTGGTTAGGAGTACACCTAAAGGAATGATGCTGGAGAAAGTAACCCTGCCCTTACTCACACTAACTTTGTCCCAGCTCTGCTATTTTGGTAAGCTATTAGCTATACCAACAGACTTCCCTTTCTCTGGTTTGGGTGTATGAGACAGCAGCTAAAGAAGACATTCTTAGAGTTGCAGTTTGGGATTTGAAGACTTAATGCTGCCTAAAGTCCTCTTTCTGAGATACACTTTTTTTAAAAAAAAAAAAAAAAAAATCCTGAAATTCTGCTAATCAATTATTAAGTTTTCCAGCTGCAAAATAGAGATATCAATGTCATTTGTTTGACTTCCTCACTGTGTATGAGAATGTGAAGGACTGCAAGATGATTCAGACACAGTGCAACAGGGCCTCTACAAGCACTTAGAGGAACTGATTCACCCCATAGCAGCTCCAACCTTACAAGTGTCTGAAGATTTGGACACTCACTTAATGTGTGATAAATAAGCAATCCTGTGTGTCTCCAGACAAATGAATTGCCCTTGAATTGGAAGACTGACACTAAGAAGCATAATGCAGTGGTTCTGGTCTCTACAGGAGAGAGACTTGCAACTTGGACCTTTACGCAGAAACAAGCGACAAGCTACGTGTTTTGAATCTATTGGAGAGACACTGAATGGACATTTAAAAGCCAGACAAAGGAAATGAACACAGAAAACCAATATAGCTGACTTTAATAATGCATCTTTTCATATCTCTGATATGTACAATATATTAAATGTTCACAAACAAAATCTTTGCTTTTTGAGCAAGTAGCAGTAAAAAAGTCTGTGTTCAGCAAATACAGAAAGATTAGCTTTTACTTTTGCCTGTCTAAGCTACTTCTTCCATCTAGGTTTCTACTTGCTTAGGTTTCTACTTGCTTGTCTGTAGGTTTGCAGCACTTTGTAGTTCTACCCCTTCTTAACTGTCTACTTTGGATTTGTCTCCATAGGCAAATGTACATTCTTCGAGGTGCTCATCTTCATAAACATAATTATTATTGCCTTGCTCTTATGCAATACTGCTCTCAAAAAGATTTTTTATAGTTTTTGTTAATTCTCCCAATTTATAAAACCAGAGCAGAATATGAACAACAGAACCTAATCACGTATGGAACTGCCAGTTTAATTTTTCTACTCTCTTTAAATTGAATTGGAGAACTAAATTACATCCATTAGTTTGTGAGTGACCCAACAATATCAGAAATACTTTCAAATTGCTGGACATACAGCCATGTGTATGCCAGCTTACATATTGCTGAATGTTTAGGGCACAGGTACATATAACCAGTCTTATTATGAAATGTGCTGTGCACAGGAATTACTCCCAGAGCCTTGTTGTTGCACTCCCATTGATGATGATGGGTCCAGCACTGCTATGTTGAACTTCTATATGTCAGACTGTAGTGCTTAGCTAATAATTCCTAATTGTGGGTGATGGTAAAAGGGAATACAGCATTACACTTGTGCAAATTCAAAGACCTGCATACACGTAGCTCACTGTGAATGTATTCCTTACCAAGTGTGATTAAATGCTCAGTGCCAACACAGCTGCAGGATACTTTAGTTCATCCCTTGATCCTTGGTGTGGGGATATGCATCAGAGCTGCCAGTTTCTTTAACAGGAGACACATGAAAAAAATTGATTGTTAGTTTTCAGCATGTTTTTCATTAACACCTCCACTGACTACATAGATATTTGTAGTTAGCAAATGGGAATTGAACAATTGTTTACGTGAGGTATAAAAAGGCACATCCCTATGAGGATACTGTATCTGTTGTATAAAAAGTCCAGATTTGTCAACTGAAAGAAAAGGTGCTCTAATTTTGTGCTATATGACAAATGAACAGCGTTACACTCTGATTTGCTCTAATAACATGCCTGTATTCAGTGATAAACACAGCAGATATAGTTTAATAAACCCATACATTAGAATTGCCTATATTTGTTAGCACTTTATTTTAAGTATTATTCATTTACTCACTGCAAAGAAATCTGTCTTAAAACCAGTGTTGTTTCATGATGTTATAAGAATTTGCTGCTGAATACATTTTCAGTTTACAGATTTGTCTGGTGTAATAGTTGTGTGCAAGCTTGTTATTTGTCACCATATTGATTTATTAATATATACTCAGTACTAAGAAAGTTGCTTGGTATCTCAGATTAAACTTTTTTGTAAGACAGGGAAAGCATCCAGCAGAAACCAGGTGATAAGTGGAATGTTTGAACTGAAGCAGTGAATGCTGTCAGCAAACTGTTGTGTTTGATAAAGAGGCTAGATGGGAAATATAATTTGAAAACTCATAAAAAAGCTATAACTGCTTATGAAACTGTCCCCAACAGATTTCTCCCAGTGACACAAATGAAACACAATAGGAGGCAAATATTAAACTTAAGACATAACTGGACCATTCCAGTGTGTTCAGGAAAATACTAATCTCAACCCAGACTCTCAGGTAAATCCTCTATGTATAGCAGTGTAATAATTACTGTATATTTCACAGCTCCAAAGTAGTCAAAATTGTCTTGTAGGCTTCTCAAAAATGATTAGCCTGCTTTAGGATCTTTTCAAGAAACAGTAAGAGACATGAGGTGATTGATACACAGTCTTCATCCTTGGGGATACTGTAAGGCTGCTTTGAGGTGTTGTTGGAGCTTTCTCTTCTCCAGGCCGAACAACTCCAACTCCCTCAGCTTCTCATAGGAGAGGTGCTCCAGGCATCTGATCATCCTTATAACCCTTGTTTATACTCACTCCAACAATTCATTAGAATGACAAAGAGCTGAATGCTCTGTCCCCAGAGCTGAATGCAGTACTCCAGGTGGGGTCTTATGAGAGTGGAGTGGAGAGGGGAGAATCACCTTCCTCAGCCTGCTGGTCACAATTCTTTTGATGCTGCCCAGGATATGGTTGGCTTTCTGGGCTGCAAGTGCATACTGCTGGCTCATGTTGAGCTTCTCATCAACCAACACAGCCAACAAGTCACAAGGAAAAAAAAAAAAGCCAACTTTCCTCATACCTATACACCATGCAGTGTGTTAGCACTTTGCACCAGGCTCCTGTGCAGGCTACCTGTGCATGGCATATGGAGACTGTGAGGATATGGGACTTTGTAGGCACCATCTGAAACAGTACCTTGAGTTAAGACTAGCCCTGGATACGGAAAACAGCTGTCTCAGTAGCTTTTATTGATTGTTATTATTGAGGTATGCTTTGGCAGATCTTCAGGTATAAATACTCACCAATATTCTAGCACAACTGATTTCTTGGTTCCTCACTCTGTTTTCTTCTGTGTGTTTTTTTTTTTTTGTTTGTTTTTTTTTTTGTTTTTTTTTTTTTTTAATTGAGAGATGAGGCAACAAGATGAAGATTAAAGAAAAGAATATCTCCATGCTTATCACAGTATGTGTACCCCTGTTGCAGACCATAACTATTCTGCTTCGCACAGCTGTTAGAAGTCAAGATTCAAATCACAGAGTAGGGCATATCAAACCACATCACCTACACAAGCCTTAATCTACAAGGTAACTATGAAGATGATTTCTTCTGTGACACTATCAGTCTTACATTTTACTTTATCAGAAAGTTGTCTGCATTTCAGTCGCACGGATTAGCCTTTATGTCTTTCAAATGGAAGATTTTAAATCAATTGTTAATAAAGAATTTTGATAATTACAGAAAATTTAAAACTAAAAGTAAATTTGGGCAATTGGTGTACTATCTTAGTTTATCTGAGAACTTTCAAGGCTGAAGATAAAGGATACCTCAACATGACCTACCTTTTTAACAGTGCACTAGCAAATTAATGAAAATACAAAGAATGAAGTCATAAAATAAACATATTCGTACAAATAATAATAATAGCTTAACTGGCATTGGCCTTACATTTTTGGGGAAGCTACTGTAATTGTCAACTTCTAGAATCACAATGGTTTGCTATTTTATCTTGACATAAAACAATTACAAAAATAAACAAACAACCGCCCCTCCCCCAATATATTTGAATCAATTGATTTAAAAGAATCAGTAGTACCCTCAAGAAAGCAGTTAGGACAGTATCTGTTTTTTAAGGAAGAAAATGATGGCTATTAGAATTGAGGAAGGTGTATATTTTAGTTATATAGGCGTATATTTCAGTCAGGCATTGGAACGGGTTGCCCAGGGAGGTTGTAGAGTCACCCTCCCCGGGGGTGTTCAAGGAAAGGTTGAATGTGGTGCTTGGGGACATGGTTTAGTGGGTGACATTGGTGGTAGGGGGATGGTTGGACCAGGTGATCTTGAAGGTCTTTTCCAACATTAATGATTCTATGATTTTAACCTATACTAATATATATGCACAAGCCAAAACTTAACACCTGAGTCCATTTCATATTAGATAGCTTTCTGGGCTTTCTGATCCTCTCTCAGCTTTTCATTCTGATTTCAGAATCGAGATTCTGCCTTGTTTAAGGTAAATATTGGCACTTGGCTAATATCTCTTGGCTAATTGGCTAATATCTCTTGGGTCAGGAATTCCACACGAGTTGTATAAACACAGATAAAATAAAGACTAAGGATCAGCATTTGCAGATTCTACTGAATTAAGCCTACTAAAGACATTGATCAATAATCTCCCACATGACAATATGTGAGACACCATTAATCAATGACTAAAGCAAAGTCAGAGCAGGAGCTCATGATGAGTCTTCAATATAATGGGCAAAATACCAAATATATTAGCAAATAATAGGGACTTGCGAAAGCATGAGATTTCTGTTTCTTTTTGTCAGGCTGCCAGCATTAAAATAATTCAAACTGAATGGTTTCAATGATACATCTATCTTTTTTTCCAAGCCCTTTTAAGAGCCACCTACCAATCCAGGGTATAAAATGCCAATCTTTATTTTAAGTCTATTTCCACTTTTAGTAGAGCTTTTCCAGGTGGTCAGCATATATTTAAATCATGGTTCTTTTTACACGAAAGGAAACAATCTAAGAAGGAAAAGTGACTTTTGCAAATGAGAGGGGCTAGCTGGATAGATGACCTCCACCTATTGTGTTACTTCTGAAAATGTTAGCTATGGCTCCTTTCCTCCCTCTGGTGGAACTTAGAGCTGATTCTCCAAGTGATGCTCTTCCCTTCAGGTGGAATCCAATGACGCTTCCTAACACCACTGAGTCTATTCCATCATTTCTTATACTTCTCATCTTGCAAACTGTGGCTCAGGTTAATTTGCATAAACCAATTCCATTTTCAGGACACATTTATAAAGTCATTTACATAGCTGACAACTGCATTACAGTGAAAGATTCATAGCGTGGCTTCTGGTCCCTTGCTAATTGAGGTTAGAAAGGCATTACTGATGTAAAAATAATAATGATATCCTGCAACTCAGTACAAACCTACTAATAATTCAGCTCTGGGAAGAAAACAGTCTTTTCATATTCCCTTCTTAAATGTCATTTACAATCCTCATTTGTATTCCATGAAATAAAACTGTATCCACTGGTGTGCTACAGTCTCCCAGTAAGTTTCAATTGTTTTGTTGACTGTTCACAGTACATGTAAACTTTTTTTTTTCTTTTTTTTTTTTTTTTTACTCTAGGTTTGTATTCTCCAGATTTCTATGAAAACTAAGTTCTTAAAAGACAGAAGATGAACTGTTATGCCATGTTTAGAAACTTGGCTAGAACTTAATGTTATCAAAGTTTGCATGATACTCCTGAAAACCTGTGCAGTTTTATATAAAACAGTTCATTGAAGAATCTTGAAGTTAGGCTGTACCAAACCATATAACAAACATCTTCCTGTTTTTCAGGTTTCCCTTGTCTCATAAAGATAATGACTCAGATCTGACAGTGGTAGATCCAGTCTGTCAAGTGCACGGGTATGTTGAACCTGAACACACACAGCACATGCCAGACACCTTAGACTTCTACCAGATCACCTGCACACCTACAGTATGTCCCGTGCCTCTCCAGTTGGAGCTTTGGCACAGGAAGAGCCGATCTGCAGATGCCAAGCACATCCCAGGCACTAGCGCCAGGTGCTTCAGATCTGCCTTGATTGCTGTCTGTTCTTGCTGTCCTTTCCAGACTTTTTTCTATCATTAACTTCTTATGAACTAGAATGTCTAGAAAAACACTGAAGCAATATGCAGTCATTCACACTGGTCATGAGTTGTCCAGACACAGGGAATTTCATTTCCTGAAACAGAATTGTGTCCAGAATCATCCTTGCCCTTACTGTTGTCAGTGATGATCCATGAAGGAGGAATATGGTCTGAAGTTTATATCACTGACTGGTCCACATTATAGACAGTGGTCTCCACTTTTCAGCAGGGAGCTATCAGAGGAACTCTTGAAATTAGATCCGTGACTGTGTATCCTGTTAAGAAATGGCCATGCTCTCTGGAGCATTAGGAGAATACCTCATTTATATGGAGGAGGAAAATCCTGAGTACACCTGGCCATAGGCGTACTGACCTGTATTCTATGGTGTCCTTTCCTGGAAGACCACTACTCAATAGCACTTACCCCACCAAGCCTGTAATATTTCCACGTAATGCTGGCTTTGTGCATGCACCTGCATGCCTTATCAGAAGAAACACCTTAGGGAAAAAAGTACTCCCTGTCTTACCTGGGACTCTGCTCATGCCACCGATGCAGAGCCAGAAAGCCTGCCAGCAAGCCCGCTACTTCAAGTCATTTTTCTATAAAGCTAGTAGACATACAGGTGTATATACTCACCCAAGCACCTGAATCTGCTTCATCACTACGGATCTGGACAGAGATGCCTGGAAGACCCAGCACATGTAGAGGACCCCTCTTTCCCCACCTTCCTGGCTTGCAGAGAAAGCCTGCTCCCTGTCAGTGCTTAGAAATGACAGAATATGCATGTAACCACAGAAGCTGAGAGGTCTAATGCACATGATGCTCTTAGTGATGCAGCAAGTTGAGTTATGGAACTGGCATGAGGCAGTAAAAGAGAGAGGCAGAGGTTGTTGGATACATCCTTGGTTTGACCATTTAAAGAACCCGCAGTGTAAATGCATACAAAGTACTCCAGGCTGCAGCGTCCTAATCGAGAAAGCCTCTGGAGAACCCCAAAATGAAAGTGTACATACAACTTCTGAGATTACATACTATTATTTTATGCAGACATTTCCTGAGTTTCCATAACCAAACGCAGGATATTCTGATCTTCTTAGAATATCTTCCTCCAGGGAATGTCACCCATCCCAAAACATATTTTGCCATGAGAGGACGTTAAGGTAGTCAAACTAAGCAGTAAAAAACAGTAACAACATTTGTCTATACTGGAATATACTATTTAAATTCTGGCGTGAAATTATCTCTTTGACAGATGCTAAAACAGAGTGCTCTAGGGAAATATAATAAATGTCAGCAGAGGATCATGAAGACATAACATGATTACTAAAGCATAGCCTTTAAATATATACGTAATGCATCACTTTAATGACAACC
This sequence comes from Aythya ferina, assembly GCF_964211825.1. NCBI lineage: Eukaryota > Metazoa > Chordata > Aves > Anseriformes > Anatidae > Aythya > Aythya ferina. The sequence goes on along the minus strand of NC_140297.1, from coordinate 25,771,646 downwards.
TTATTGAACAACAGCTCTTATTTTTAATAAATGAGATTAGCCTAATAATCTTATTCAAAGAAACTGTTCCTTGTAAAAGAAGATTCATGAACATGAAATTCAGACATGCAAAGTGCCTACATTTCATTTTATACTGGTGGGGTATATGGACACTTAGTGTTCCTGTAATAAACTAACTTTAACTTTGAGTTAAAACATCTTAACTTTGAGTTTCCAAGAAAAGTATAATTAATTTGAATTATCATATAGCATATGAAGTCAACTCAAGAGCATCATTCTGGGGAGAGTTAACTTGTGTATCATGTTCCATCTTTCCCAAACCATTCTGGGGAAAGTTACTCTGTAGAAACCATCAACCTTAGCCTTTCCCCTCATTTGGGACATTTAATTCTAACTTGTATGTGACTTTTTTTTTTTTTTTTTTCTTGTATAAGTGAACTAATGATTTTTCTTATCATTTTCAAGCAAATAAGATTTCTTCTGTTGGTGAATGTGCTGTGGGAGCTGAAATCTTTCTTCACGGTGTACCATAAAATATAGTCTAAGTTTGCTTTCAACTATATTTACAAGAAGCCATGAAAAGAACCTATAGCTTTTAATTCTGAAATATAATGATCCATTCTACCCTGTAATTAATGTTCCTTCCTGCACTGCAGTCTTTGATCCCATGCCATAAAAATTGAAGATTTTTTTTTTTTGCTGACTTCATTAAGAGCTAGATCATGCCCTCAAATTTTCTATAAATTAGAAGAGCTTTTTCTTAGAAGTGGATAGATGCTTCTTTATGGATTACTATGTTAGACTTTCTTCCCAGTTGCTACACTGTATCTGAAAAATAATTGAAATATAGAAATAATTCAGCATATGTTCTTGTGGCATTAGATAATGCTATGCAGAAATACACAAGGAAACCCTGAAAGAGCCACCACAGTACAGGAAGCCACACAGTCCCGTTAGCACCATGCTCCAGTACATGTAAGCAGCCCTGCTATTGTGATCCATGCAACAATCTAAGAAAATGACCATTAAGAATGGGATTTGAATGGCTAATTTCTTTGTGACAGTCTTTCTGGAAAACAAGGGATTTACAAGAGCTTTTGCAGATTTATGTTCAGGCATTAATTCCTCTAATTAGTCACCAAACAAATTGTTTTGTGCATGATTTTTTGACCTATGGGGAAACTAAAGAGAATTGAGGGAGTACACAATGTTTTTATTTTTTTCAACTATCTCTCTAGTGGCCAAACACAAAGCAAGCACAAAGCTAGCTCAGAATCCATGAATCTTGATTCACATTCTTATTTTTGCCTTTCTGGACAAGGAAACAACTATGATGCCTACCTCATATTTCTTCAGAAGTGTGCTGTAGGAAAATGCCCTGTCTAGATACAGGTCTGCAAAATAGCTCTCCCCTCCCCAAAATTTATTGTGCTTAAACTCTCTGTTTTTATTGAATTCTCTATTTTGACTGGTGAAAGCCTTTCCCACATGTCTGAAAGGTCAAAACAAACAGAACTCTAATCATCAAATTACTGTTTAATTGCATCTTATGAAGCATTGGTACTGTATGCTCCAGTCATCCCATACATTTGTTTTACTGAAATGAAAAATTACTTTGACTTCCACTTTTTATTTTAAATGTATTAGTCCTCCTCTTTAGACATTACAGTTATTAATGTTCAGACTACTGCAATGGCTCTGAATTCTTATCACTCATTCAGCTGATATTATTACCCAGTCAAAGCTGACATCAGAAATGGTACCTTAATATGAAAGAAAAAAATCATGACTAGAATTATTCATAGATTACACAGCATATGCTACTTGGAAGACAAAGAATCAGTGGAGTTGTTATTTTAATAAAAATTTATAGCCCGATCCAAAGTCAATATAAAAATTCTCTATGACCTCAGTAAATTTTGATTCTTGCCCTCACTAATGAAATTCAGGAGGGAGACCAGCAGTTGGGTCCATGCCTTCCTTCTCTGTTCTGATGCAATTGAACAGCACTGACAAGAAATCTATAAAAATGCAGCAGAGATATGTGGGTGTGTTCCCTGCTGAATCAAAGAAGAGATCGAGCAGCTTATGCTACTAAGAATTAACTAAAGGAAAGAATAAACAGAATCACAGTATTTAGCAACAATTAAGTAAATGATCATATTTAAATGTTATTGTCCATGAGCAAAGATAAAGCTCAATACTTCCCAAACATAACATATATCAAAATGAGGAGAAAGAAGCCCTCACTGTTAGTCAAAAAAAAAAAAAAAAAAAAAAAAAAGGTCGTAAAGAAGAAAAAGTCTACATTTTCTTCCTTTAAATATTTTCCTCAATCACAGATATTTTCTGCTGATGCTGCCCAGGAAGATGGATATTGCTTCTCCTTCCCTCAGCTGGTGCTTTGCTGCTGAGCTGTGCCTGGCCAGCCTGAGGCTTCCCTGAGGATAACTATGAGTGGAAAAAATGAGACAATACCGAAATCATGAACAAAAAAATAATGTGATACACATTACAGCCACAAATATATATAAATACACATTGTAGATTTTGTTCTAAGCATGTTTAGAGAGTTGTAAAATCTTATCATGAGTTTAGATGGCTTGTCAACATGTAATGATAAATATGTATATATAGACAGAAAGTACCATAAGATAGAAGTTCTTTAAAGGTACAAATTCTTAATAGTCTTTTGAACCTTTGTATGGAAAGGCCCAGGCATGGATGACTTCAGTTCCGTATGTTCAAGAAGCTCCCCTGATTCCCAGCAATGCAGTTTCATCGAAGACAACAGGAGTTCCCCAAGGCTAAATCTTGTCCTTTTAATATCTTGTAAAAGCAATAAAAGGCTATTTTGGCAGACACTTGGTAAAGGTTGTCATGTAAAGATCCTAGAACACAGTTTGAAAACACAATGAGAAAAGATGACTCCAGAGCTTAACCCAGAAAGAAGTTGCTGCCTTTGATGGAAGCTCATTAAGACCAGAAACAGACATCGTTTTCTTTGACAGCATTTAATAAAGTTTTGAATCATTGTGATGGGTGAAACTGAGAGGTTTGTCTGTATATGCAGTGATTTTCTCATGTACTCATCATTAAAGAACTTCAATAACAATTGAACGTACTATTCTACTTGTGATTTACATGAATAATTCCTTGCTTGACATTCTAGGCAGCAACAGCAACAGTTCTGATCAGCCTCCTGCAAACATTTAAGGTCTTAAGAAAGGTGTGGCTTCACCCGGCATCTTCTTTTTTCATGCTGGCAGTATTTGGAGAATACAACCAGGAAGAATACAGCTGATGATATCCCAAGTTCAATGTTGGTTTTACGGGAGGAGACATCTGACTGATTGAACAAAGTTTGTTTTAACAGAGGCATTTTGAGGGCTCTCAATTCCTAAACTCAGTTAGAATAAATCAGGATATTACGTGAAAAAGGATACTGATGAAAGATGCTCTTTACTGCTTTCTGAAGACACCAAATCCTAATTATTTTTATATCTAGTTTTGTTTATACATGGTTAATACAATAGTTTTATTCAGAAATGTCTCATCACCTATTACTTAATTGCACAACGGATCAAGCTCTAACTAGCAGATTTTTAAAAAATAATTGCAGCTTACAACTTAAGAAAACAGTGATTGAAATATTTGATACTAACATAATATAGTGCAATATCAGCTTTTCAACTCTCTAATGATGACTGTGACTTGTTAGGTTGTTTTCACAGCCTATAACTGTTGAAAGTAGTGTTAATCATGATGACTGTGCAAACCTGTTTATCAAACATGTAAGAACACTGACATTTTGGTTACTTATTTAATAATTCAATGATAACATTGTCATTATTATTATCATGTTAATAAGATTCCCAGCCTTTCTTCTGTGTATTGGAAGTTTGACTATACAAGATCTTTCAGATCGCTTCCTTCTTTTTTTTTTTTTTTTTTTTTTTTTTTTTTTTTAATTGCTTTTGTGATAGAGTCATGGAGTAATCTACTAATAAATCATATGGGCTATTTGCTATGTAAATATGTGCATCTGGTTTAATGAGAGAGAGTAAAGAGAACCAACAAATGGGAGCACTAAGAAAAGGTTCCAGTTGATAGGACATGTGGGACACCCCACGCAGTTTGGGGTAACCCTCTGGTTCTGAATGATTACTGCAAACAATGTCACCATAACCATAAATCAATAATTGTGTTTGAAGAGGATATTGTTCTTAGGAGAGCCCTGGTTCAAATTTGTAGCATTAATGAAGAAACTCTTATCAGAATTTGCTCACTTTCCATAAATTTTACAACATCTCAATTTTGCTGTTTTAAACATTTAATTTTCCAAGAGATCTCTTTGTCCTGGCAAAGTTAGGAAATGAGCCCATTTGTGAACTTTAGGTGGTTTTATCATGAATAGCATCTTTAGTGACAGTACTTTTCCCTTTCTTCAGACAACTGATGTATTTGCATGAGCTGATGTAAACCGAGTCTCAAGTCATCAGTGACAGCAGTTTGCAAACTCCCGTAAGAACTGCTGAACTCCAGACAAAAATCAATAGATACTTGCTTCATGCTGTGGAACATGAAGGACAGATTTGCAGTTTGTTACTTCTCCTTTGCCTTTTCTTCAACTTTATACAAGCAACTAATGCCTTAGTTGAAGTTTTTGATAAACTATTTAGATTAACAAGTATTAACACTCATTTTACTCTTTACAGTGCTGTTTGAGATGTGGGCATCCAAATGTGCCTAAAGAGCAAATAAATGAACAACAGCTTCTCAACAATTATTTTAAAGTTGGGCTGATACAAGACTAACATCTTAATTCACATTGACAAGTGGTGAGAAAAGAAACAGTGTAATTAGCTCTGTTTCTGTGCTCTGCAAAAGGATGCATGGGCTGTCTTACAGCAATTACAAAGGCATCAGCAGAAAGGCATAGGGCTTTCATATGGCTCATGTTATTTTATCCTTCCTTCTGCAGCTCTGCTCGCCTACAGACCCGTTACATTGCAATCTCATTGAGGCAGGAGCTTTGGGCTGAGTTTAGACAGCTTGTACAATGCAAGCAGGTCTTGGTCCGATACTGGGCTTCCCAAGTCCTAGGAGAACACAAACAGCATAAATAAATGTGTAAGCCGATGGTGTGGTAGCCTGTTGTAATTGGCACTGTAATTCAGTAATAACAGGATCTGCAGTTTCCCAGGTTGAGCTGCTGGGTGGCTGTACACTGCAGCAGCATGCCTGCGTGGTAAACAAAATTAACAAATAAATAAAACTCCGCTCAGCACTGAATTCTATTTTTGTGACTGTTTCACAAGGCCACCAGTACGTTATCATTTTATTGAAGATCACGACAGCGTTGTAGCAGGCAAAGGCCCCACACGTGTTTGTTTTTTGCTTCGAGTCCCAACGCCTGCTATTCGCAGGTGAATACATCCACAGCAGGCTACGTGCTTGCACGTTCGTTTTTTCCCTTCAACACCAAAGCATGTTTTGACAGCTGAGGCCCCGAGCACGTTCACGGCAGGCTGCATTTAACACGTTTCGCTCTCTTAATACCGTGAGGGAGCCCGGGCTCTGCGGGCTGTGCCTCAGCGGCGCGGCGCGGACTCCATTTCCCAGCGGTCCCCGCAGCGCCCAGCGGGCCGCGCGGCGCCGGCCGCTGTCGTGGCGCTGCCCGGGTGAATGAGGCGGGCGGCGGCCACGGAGCCGCGACCCGGCTGCTCCTCGTCCTCCTCCTCCTCATCTTCATCTTCCTCATCCTCCCCCGGCAGCTCCAGGCGCAGCCATGAGGCGCGCGGGGCTGGGTAAGAGCGGCCGTTCCGGGCGGGGGGGGCGGCGGCCGAGCCCCCCGCGGGCCGCGATACCCCCCGACACGTCGCGACATACCGCGATATGGCACGGCACGCCGCTCGCCCCGGTCTGTCGCGGGGGGCACGGCTCGGGGGATGGGGCAGCGGGCCCGGTGGCGGTGTCTGGGGTGTTGTTGGGCCGGGTTTATTGCTCCTAACGCAGTTCTCTTACTTAGTTTTAGTACTTCTCTGTGTTTTTTTTCTATGTTTGGGTCAAAAAAAAACAAACAACCGAAAAAATGAGGTGAATTTACCCCAAAACCCAGCCAGGTGGGAAGGCGGGGGTCTGTTGGTGGGAGCTCAGGCCTCGTTGACCGGCCGGCAGCTGTGCCGGTGGCTGGAGGAGGCCTCGTTGGGCTCCTTGAGGGCCCTGCAGGTGCTGGGCCCGCAGCGTGAAGCTGAGGCCTGGCCCTAGGAAGCTGTGCCCCCAGTGGATATTTAGGGGCTGATACATGGCGTATGGCTAAAGGAGGTGTGTCTATAATGCTACTCTAGATTTGCTTTCTGTTTCCTGTTTGCGTTGTGTGATAGTATTTTTTTTACGTAAAGCAAGTGTTAGATACGCTTCTTAACAGGTCAGGAGAGTGTTTGGGTGTTTATCGCAAAAAGGTGTGTGTTTGCTAACGCTCGGGTCTTCAGATCTCGCTGTGGTTAGACTAACAGCTCACTCCCAGGTGTGAGCGGGGGCTGAAAGCCATCCAGCCTGCAAGGGTGTTTCTGAAAGATGGAAGCAATGGAAGGTTTTGGAAAGAGCTTGGGGGAAAGAACACACCTTCTTGTAGCAGGTCTCTGGCAATCAGTGCCTTAAGGGACATCCCAAAAGTATTTCTTCAAAAACCTGTTGTAAGGTCAAGCAGAAGACTAAAATGTCTGTGCAGTGAGATTTGCTGCTTTGCCCTAACACTTCAGCTGTCAGTCCGCAATTACCTTTTATTTTTGTTAACGAGCTGGAAGTAGAAGTTGGGCACAATTACTTCTGCCTTTGTCTCCAGCTACCTGCTACTTCTTTTTCAGCCTGAGATTATACTACAGTGCATGAACTATCAATGTGTGGTACTGCAGGACAGCCCATAGGGCTGCCATGTTGAAGTTTCTGTCCTTCCTTTAAGCAGTAATCGCCAGCCCTCTACACAGTGTTTTGTATTCCGTATACAGAAGTAGTTGTTACTATTTGAATGCTTTGGACAAGTTGTTCACATCTGCTTATGTTGCCATCTATATCAGAACCATACAATTACAGTATTTTGGCCTGAAGCTACGTGGTATGTTAACTTACAGATGTATTTAGAATTGCTTACCACTTGGTAGGAAGTATTGTAGTTAGATGCAGTTGTAAAACAAAACAGTGGGAACAATCCTGGCTTTATTAATCTTATTATTAATTTTTCATTTTTAATTTATGTAATTTTAGCCAAATTCCTATAATTGGCATCAGTACTTAGGACTTAGGGGGCAAAAGCCCTCAGCTCTTACTGTGATTGATGACATGTAAACACACGTTTCACCCAGTCTTACTGTACATTTATCATTAGCCTAACTTACAGAATAAAATTTAAAAAAAACTTTACAAGCGTGAACTAAAAAAAAATCTAATTACTTAGGAGCAGCTTTATGGCTTGATATAAAATGATATCTATTATCAATAATTCTTTCTTTTACAAATTTTAATATCTTTCTTTTACAAATTTTAATACCATGTACGCAAAGCACGTAGTGAAACCAATTGAGACGTAGCTTTATCTGTGAATGTTGTTGGTGTGTCTCTTCTCTCCCGTTTTTCTCTAAAAGAAAATCAGCGTCCAAGTACAAGAAGTCCTTAAAGTGCATCGAAGAGGAATTAGCCATGGGTTTTCAGACACTTACTGTGGCTTTGTGTGTAAATACCAGTTAGTTATAACCGAACTGCTAGTAGAATTAATCTAGTAGGATCTTTATGATAAAGCTTTTAGTAGTTCTTTTTTGTTTGCCCGTCTGTTCTGTGGTTTCAGTTCTTAGATTTGGGCTGATTTTTGTCTGGCCTGGATGCAGCCTTTTTGCTGCCGTCCAGCTGCTGCCTGTCACAGACCTTCAGGAGAGGCTGGAGGAAGAGAGTATGTGGATCTCAGTTCCCTTCTGCTCTGCTTTCTCTGCAGAGTCTGTTGTCTGGATAACAGTCCTGAAGCTCCAGAAAGCAAAGGCAGGAGTGAGAGAATTGTAGACTGCTGACAGAAATGGCAGTGTGCTCCTCTGCTTAGAGGCTTGGCCTTTGGTCTAAGGTCTTGTTTGTAGAGAAACACGTGTAAGGTTCAGAGTATGCTCGCTCTGTCCTTCAGTGGCAGGTGTGATCAAATGTTATTTGTCTTTGTTATTCTTTGTTAGGGAATGATCTCAACTTTCTAATTGTGAATTAGGCTTACTGCTCTATGTAATGACCTCAATACTGCTTTTCACATCCCCATGTAATACCTAGATTGATTTCCATAAAAGCCATCTGAAAACATTTTCTCAGGAAAAAAATGATGGTACTAAAGTGCAGCAGTTCCCCAGGCTTCCCTAGTTTGATTTGCATATTGGAAAGATGACTTCTGTGCTTGAAAAAAGTTGAATCTATTTCTCAGGAGCATGCAGCGCCTCTTCCTAATTGCTTCATTTTGATTAAGGAAATGCATTATTAAATGCCAAGAGTGCTTTTTCACATGTGAAGAGCACTTGCTGCAGTGGTGTTTTCTGTCTGTAACTCCTGACGGTTGTGTTTGTAGGTGATGGAGCACCGTCGGGTAATTACGGCTATACCAACAGTGGATACAGCGTGTACGAAGAAGAAAATGAAAGGTTAACGGAAAGTCTGCGTAATAAAGTCAGTGCCATTAAATCAGTAAGTATTTAATTACAGTGATATTGTCACGCTGAATTAAATTAGGTGGACTGGTGACTTGATTATAGGTGGCAGTGAAAAGTGGCAGTAAGAAATCATGGGATTGAAGTTGTGCCACAAAAACACGTGGGTTTTGGCAAATCCAAGGCATTAGGGCCTGGGGAGGGTTTACTCCTGTTTCCCTGGGGAGCTGCTGCGAACTGCAGTTCTGCTGGCTGGCCCCCATCTTTGCTACAGCAACAGTTGTGCTGCAGTTCTGTCTGTGCCTGGTCCTGTACCTCCCTGATTCTGACCCTGACCTGCAGACTTCCTGGCTTGACCTTAGGCCTGCGTCACTGTTGGAAACTTGCTGGGTGATCACCAGACTTTGCTGACCCTGGTTACACTCTGTGGACAGACTGACTTGTTGCCTCCTTGTGCTGCTGTGCCATCGTTGCTTCATGGCACAAACGGAAAAGGAATAGACATTTTCATGGAATAAAACTGCAATTACAGTATAGCAGCTTATCAAAAGAGATGCATCAGCAAGTTACAGGTGTCAACTCCAGAAACACTGTTGAAGAGAGTGCTCTTGGTCCTCTGTGCCAAGAGTTGTAACAGTTGTTCCAGGATGTGGATAATTGCTACTCACTTGACTGGATCTTGAGTTCTTGCAATTCCATACAGTAGTTCTGATAAGGAATTCCCTGGTAAAGGAGAAAAGGGGAGGAGATACACTGAGTACTTCCTGTGACTCTCTAAACACAAGTAGTCAAATGATAAATATTTACTTTCCTGAGGATTGTTGACAGATTGCTGTACTTGTTATTTTTATAACTTGTTTGTTTTTCAAAAACACTGTGTATTTCTTTCACATTTTACCTGGGAAAACATTAGTGATGTCACCTATTTTAGAGTAGCTTCTCTAATTTATGTATAACTCATTGCTCATGTTTAACCCCCCCTTTTTTTTTTAATAGCTTTCTATTGAAATTGGAACAGAAGTTAAAAACCAAAACAAAATGTTATCAGAAATGGTAAGTGTTTAGTTACTAACTTTCTTTAAAAATGGGGTGGGATTGAGAAGTTAGTAACATAGAATGTTCTTTTGTGTGATATGAACATTTGTATGAAAATGTTGACAGCTTATTGCTGGCTGTAAAAACATGACCAATTCAGCAGCGATATTGTTGTTCATACAGTTGCACGAGTGCATTATTTCCAAAGAACATCCAAGGTTTTCATTCTTCAGATACAGCTATTTGTTTTGAATCAGCAAACGTGCAGCATTATCAGAAAGGTAGTTCTGTGTTTAATTGTGTTTTAGAAAAAGGAAGCAAAAAATAAGTTAGAAATGCTTTGTTTTTTCCACATGTAAAACCAATCTTTAACAAAAATATATGTATCTCTGGATAAATTAACCAGCAGAAGTTTTTTTTCCTGGTTAATTTTCAGAAAATGCCTATGAAATTCAGTTTTGAAAGATTTGAGAGAAGAAAAAAATTATATATATACTTAAGCTTTGTGGTCAATCTGCTTTCTCAGAGTAACAATTTTTTTTTTCTTTCCTCTCTTTTTTTGTTGTTTAAATGTAGGATAATGATTTTGACTCTACAGGTGGGCTGCTGGGTGCAACTATGGGCAGACTGAGAACACTCTCCAGAGGGAGCCAGACAAAACTCTTATGCTACATGATGCTCTTTTCATTATTTGTTTTCTTTGTAATATACTGGATTATTAAACTGAGGTGATGCATGTTATCTTCAGTTTAAATTGTGTAATTTCAACCATAAAAGTCTTAATTGATGAAGACATTGATCTGAAGTGGCACACTCTGTTGATAAAACACAATGAAATTGTTGTAAACTGCATTAATACTTAATGCAATGTTATATATATGTTTTCTTAATGTATCAGAATTTCTCTCACTATCCCCTGTTTTTGGGGAATTATTTGTGAACACGCAGAAACTGCTAGCATTCTGTGTTGCTTTTTTAAGAAAGAAATTTTTAGAATTGATTTAAAAACAAAAAAATCAAAGAACCCCCCCAAACAAGGACTGTTCAGAAGTGAAGTATTTGCAGAATTACTATGCTTTCTTACATTTTGTTTTTAATTCTGGACCATGCTCTAAATTAGAGCTCCAGTTTCAGGCGTATAGTAATTTTTAGGTTTCAAAAGCATGAATGATACTTGGATCTCTCTGAATTGTTTTCATCTGTGTTTTTTTTTTTTTTTAAAGGTTGGCCTGAGATAACAGAAATAATAGTGATACACTACTCAAATTATTTTTGCAATGCCCAGATGGATAGGTCTAATAGTCTACATGTTTAAGTAGCTTAAACTTTTCATTTTGCAGAGAACTTACTTAAAACTGGATTTTTCATTTAAATGTGACCAATAATGCTTACACATCTGTTCTTTTAAGCAGATATGGACACAGTACAAGTGCTTCCTTTTATATTTAAAGTATCCAAAATGTAACGATTCCATTGAATCACTAGAACTCTTACCATTAGTTTCTTTTCAGTCAGTGATGAGTCCCAAATCTACCCTGCATGATGACTGAAATATGAGGTTGAGTATTTTTAATTTTGTATTGAAGTATATTATGATGCACCTGTTGGAGGTGCTGTCATATTATTTGTTTTTTTTTGCTTTTAACACTTAGCTTTAGTTCACCACGTGGTTTCTAATAGTTGAAGCTATTACACTGCTGACTTCAAAGTTCAAAAAAATTTGTTTTCTAGATATTAAAACTGTATCTAATTTTTTTGAATGACTTTTATAGAAATACTGTATAACGTTGCCATTAATAACTTAATTATGTTCTAACAAATAAAATGTCCTGGAATATTCTCATTACTGTTGTTTGTATACATACTTTTCTGCTATAGAATACCAGTGTTTTTTGGAGATGGTGCTGCATTTAAGGGGCCAGACCTGTGTATTGTGTGCCATTAAAATAATGTGTATGCTATGTTTTTTTATGTTAATTTTCATATTGAACAGAAGTATTACATCTAAATTACACATAAAGAATCATATTTATATAAAAGTAACTAAAATGAAACTGTTCCTAGCCTATTTAATCTTTGACTATTAAAAGGTCTACAAAACTGCTAAGAGCAATGAAATATTGATGCCCTTACAATGCATCTTTATATGAGAATTGCTAGGCTTGCTAAACAAATATAGTATTCCCCAAGACAGTCAATAGGATACAGTATGCCATCAAAGCCTGAAGCACTTGTATAGTTCTAATGAAAGAGTGGAGTGTAAGGTATCTAATGAGTAATAACTATTGACATAACCGTTTGACAACTGCATGCCTGTGATAGTTGGTCATCTTTTGGAAATACATTTAAGCATTGTCTCACATCAGCTTTTTTTCCTTCGTTTCTTTCTAGACTTTATTTTTCTTACTAATCAATCTATCTTACCAATAAATTTAGTTTTTATCTACCTAGTATACAGTAGAAAATAGGTGGATGCAAGTAGTTACACAGCTGATAGATGTCCTGTGTTTGTTCTGAAGTCTATGCTATGATTTCCCTTGACAGAGCACACTGGTTTAAAACAAAACAAAAAAACTCTTATCTGTCTTTCAGTTCATGTATAAAACCAACAGGATTTTTGTTTTAAAAGTCAAACCAGATAAAAATGAAATTCATATAAAATGGAATCTCTTCCTCCTTTCCTTCCTCCCTTATTTCTTTCTTCAGTGGTGGGGTGGGGCTGAAGGAGGAATAGGAAAAATTGTAAACCTATGTCTTCCTTTCTTTGTTTATTCATTTAAAGACTCTGACACTTACATTGTTACATTATTTTACTTTGGGAGCAAGTTCATCTTGTAGTGTTCTTCCCTTCTCTTCCAGATAAGGTCAGTTTTCAGTTAAATCTGAACTGAAATCCTGCTTTGAGAGTACTTCATGAAGAGAAGAGGAATGGCAGTTGGGAACCAATGGCAGCCTTAGAATTTTCCTCTGGAGTTGCATTTTCTGGTACAAGAGTATTACGCTGAAAGTCTTTGGAATTAACAATAGTTGACAAAATTTCAGGATGCTATGGCACAGTCATATAGAATGAAATATACAGTGTATACAATAGAAAAATAGTAGTGTTGACTATGCTTGTTGTAGTTACTAATGTTTGAATGAGAATACTGCAATTATATTTACTGGTTTTGAGACTCTTTATATGAATTCTTACATAATACACATTGTTTCTCAATTTAATGGAACTTGGATTTTACCTAGCAGCTATATGGATTATTTCCAGGTAGAAGGAAATACAACACAATCTTCTGACTATCTATCTATTAATCTTACAGCGCCTTGGAGATTCCCTAGAAAATGCTTAAGCACGCCCACTTGGTTACAAGGACAATTCCACTGAAGCATTTTTTTTTTTTTCCTTAGTGAGACATGATGTCTCTTCTAACTTAAATGGGTGTTTTAGGAGAATTACTGATGTTTTTGAAGGTATGGCTGATAAGCAATCAAATGTAAAGAATGAGTTCTAAAGATCACATGAAGAACTGATGCTCATCATCGTAGATGTGTATTTCAGTGAGATTTTTGTGTAACAAATCACACAAATTTTGAAAATAGTTATTTTAATAGTGTTATATTCATTACACTTCAGATTATGGCATATAAATTTTACAATCTTATTTAAATAAGTACACATTTTTCACATTGTGTTTATTTTTAATATTTTTTCATTCATAACTGCACACAAAACAGGTCTCAGAAGTTTCTGATACAATTAAACAGTTGTTTGTAGAATTCTAAAACTAAAAATCAACCCCTACTCCCACCACTAAATGTGTATGCCAGGGAGTAGTACAAGTCAGTGTGAAGGTAATGAAGACAAATTTTGTGCCAACGTTGCATCAGGAGGCTTGTGATTTCTGACTTGCTCTTGCTGAAGGAACTCATTTTGATATTTATGTGCTAAAACTTAAATATATGGAAGGCAGTAGTAATTGAGAACAAAATCATTGTTCCAGTACTTGAATATGATTAGGAATAATTTTTGACTTAATTGATCTTTAAAGCAAAGTTACCGTGTAATTAGATTACGCTACTCCTGAAATTATAGCTGTATCCATATGGAGGTTATGTTTTTTAATTGGTGGCTTAGATGCTCAAATGTAGCTATACCTTGATTAAAGAAGACAAGATCCTATTATTCTGAGAAGATTTCTGGGCACTTAGTGTGGATCACGAGAGGCTTCAAAGCTGCAATTCACTAAAACCAGAAAAAAATCTTACAGTAGGCTGCATGCTTTCAGATGTTATTCATCAGCGTAAATGTTATATTGGAGAACAGGTATCGTGATATTGATACATAGAAGTATTTTGCTGGAAAAAGTACTGTTCCTTTTTTTTTTTTTTATTATTTATTTCACCCTTGAAAAGCGTTGCCTTCAGTATGCAGTAAAATCCATGCTCTTTCTTTAATTTTTTGAGGTAGAGTGAAGACGTGTTACTTTTTTGGAAGAGTTTCCATGAATTTGCATATAATAGAAAGCATGGTTTCATCAGTACCACCTCCTATTGACATTAATCTCAAGTCCCTGTAGAAATATAAAGAAAAAGATTAAAACATTTGCATCCTATACTGATGGAACAGGTGCAGAATTGTACATGCCCAGGTATTCCTCTGCATTTATTACAAAGTTGTTTTTATTACGTCAAAACCCCTTGTTTATAGAAGTACATACATGGTGTGGACAAATGTGTGTCAGCACCATAAATCCCTTCTGTGCATAAGGATGTTGCCAGTTCAAAATCCGTGCAGAAGGTGCCATCACTTTGGACTGGCATGTAAACCAGCACAGGCTCTTCCCAGTTAGGTACATACTACGTAGTTCTGCCAGTTGTTTGCTGAACACCTCATCCACTGCCTCCTCCTGGTAAGCTGGTCTGTGATACATCCTGCAACATCCCTGCTGGTCCTTTGCCAAACCTTCAACTGAATTTTAGTATGGGAGGGTTTTTCTTTTTGCAGGGAAAGCGAAACACATTGCAGAACTTAACTTTGCTCAACTCTGAGGTAAAAGAAGCATCCCTAAGGTATTGTAGAATTGTATGAAGATGGTACCTTTTTATACAGAAGGTTCTGCACCAAAAGAAACCACTCTGGTCTCCCTAATGGCTATGTGAGAGCCAGCACGCCTTTAGTTTAAAATCTTTGTTAGTATGATGCTTCTCTGTTTAAAAAATGAATAGCTGCTCTAAGCTTATTTACTTTTGATTTGATATTTCTAACTGGACTCATTTAAAAACCACCATTTACATTGCCAAGTCATCCCTGACAGTATTGCTTAAGCTCCCTTGGCTAGCCAGAATGCAAATTACTGCACTTCAAGCAATTGTCTTCACAAATTTCTGTTCCTCTTTAGGGAGAAGGAAACAAAGCATAACAAACAAAATTTTGTTAAACTACCTCTACTTATTAGTTCAATATCCTGAAAATTCCCCACCTTCCTATGGGTTTTGGTAAAGACAACAGAGCTGGAAAAACAGCAGGTTAGTTGTTCTTTGTGCTGTGGTGCTGTCTGGTTTTTCAAGCTGTAGAAAGCCTCTGCCAGTGCTTTGCATCTTCACGGCATTGTTGCAACAGTAAGCAAGTAATCCTCAAACCTCTGTGATGCAGATAAAAATCCTCCATTTGCAGCAGGTATCTTGGACACATGTGGCTTGCTTATATGAAGTTATAAACAGGCAGTGGCAAGATCTGGCTTTGGTGTTGTGCAACAGATATTTCTTATTATCAGATAGTTATTATATAAACGTACTTTAAAAAGGAACCTTTCACATAATTGTGTGTGTGTGTTTATGTCTGTCTTTACGAAATTGCTAGTAATTACACTTTTGTCTCTGTGGGTGAGATGAGGAATATTTCCTCCAGAACCTCTTCCCCCATGGAGACAGGACAGAAGGGTTTACCTAGTTTAAGAGGACTGAGATGACAAAAGATTCAAATTATGTTAATCTAGCAGCCCTCTTCTGGGAAAAAAGACACATTCTCAGTGTAAGAAAACAAAACCAGAGCACTAATTATTCTGCCAGGAACCCGATGAGGAAGCTGGGGAAGGTGACTTGGTAAAGTAAGCTTGTATGTAAGCTATTTATTGTAAGTAAATGTTTTGATTGCTAATATTATATGAGTAATACACTATTAATACAGCATATAAATATTTCAATATATATAAATATTAGAACTGCATTGTTTCAGGCAGCCTTCCCCTCTAATGCTTTTGTTCTGGAACTGCTGCACTGCTTTCTGAGTCCTCTGCTGCCCTGTCATTGCCCCCATGGCAGAACTGCATGCCCTGAACTACCTCCAACTCTGCAGAGGTGAGCACTGACCTCACCTCTTATCAAGGGTGATAGGGAACCAGCTCAAAACATACTCAGCAGTTACAAAAGGTGTAATTTTGAGGTATGCTGTTGAATGCTGTTTTCCTTGGAGAGCAGGAGTGGAGGGTCAGAAAGCCCAAAGCAGTTTGCCTGAGGAAAAGATAGCCATTGCATTCCGTGCCCCTCAATGTATCCCCTCAAAACAAACAAAAAAACAACACTCCCAGTAAGGAGATTCCTCTCAGTCAAGAAATCTCCCACACCTGAGACATCAGCCATGGGAAAAAAATAATAATTACCTCAATGCTAACTAAAAAAACCTGTACCTAAGAGGGAGGGTGAGGAGCCCTTCCCACACACCAGCCTCAGTCCATGTTACCAGTAATTTCTAGTTAGGTAGCAAAGGGGACAAAAAGGGCTGTCCACATTGTCAAATGAAGTTTCCTGTCTCCGTAGTTACCTAACACAGAACCTCCTTCAGGAATGCATCCGTAAGGGAACCCTCTGACTTACAGCCTGAACGCGTGGCTGAGTTGTGTGTCTCAGTCCAATCTCAGTAGCAAAAGTCTTACAATAGTTGTTCAGTTTTAACTTCCCTCTTTTGGCTAGTGTTTATTCTGCAGACACAGATTCAGCTGTGGTTTTGCACTAGCCAAGCTGTGCCCATCACCTTGTTTATAAACCTTTTGGTGCCAGTAATCTTGGAATTCAGGGCTGGTTTTCAGGATACTAAAACGAAGTAGAGACAAGTACCGATCTCAGTGACCACAAATACTGCTTCTAAGGTAGTAATATGCTACGCAGGTGCTATGATCACAGCTAACACCACACACTAAGTCTGTCTCTAGCCCCAAGCCAGTAAAGCTGTAGAGTGTTTTGTAGTTGTGCATCCTACCACCATTTGCTGCCTACAACCAAGAAGCTCTGCCTGCCCAGGAAGCCACTCCGAGTTACATTCTCCTCTCAAAAGCCATATGACAGTAGGATCTAAAAAGCCCTTTCTGTTTGCAAACACCCTGAGAGGAAGCTGTTGCACTATCTTCAGTGCAGATGTCTTCACAGAATTTTAAAGCTCTGCAAAAATGAAATCTTCTTTTCTTCCCCTTTTCTGGTGGGCATCTTGGAGTTGCTGGTGCTGTTTTGACATGGGGAAGAAAGTGAGCACCTGTGGGAACGGGGGTTTTGGTTACTCCAGTTCTGTTTTTCACTATCAGCCTGACTTCATGGCAGCAGGTCTTCGGGGATGCTGCTCCCTGCTTTCTTGGCAAGGAGACCATTGGTACTGCACTTTGCTAAATCCTTGCCAAATCATTCTCCACATCTATGTGCTTCAAAGCATCACTGCTCCCAGGAAGGCTATTTGAATGCTGCCTCCTTTCAGCACAAATTCCACTTGATTACAGAAGGTTAACACTTCCCCCCCCCAATCACTGTGTTACAATCGTGTTACTAGCAAGACTTTTCTCCTCAAAATTTACTGATATATCTTCATATGTAATATTGTGTGATCTCTTCCATCTCCAGAGACAGCTAGATCTCTTACAAGACTGCTGCAGAAAAAGGCTGAAACTATTTGTTTTCACAGATCATTGAGAAAGTCATTAAGTCTTGTCCCAACAGTTAGCTACTAATTCCAAAGCAGATTTCTGTCAGTAGACCTTGATGGTTTTTTTTTGTGTTTTTTTTTTTGGTGCAACCATAAATTGTGATAATGACACAGACTGATTAAAAAACCCAGTGGTCTAAACTCATTCTAGTTTAGACATGCTTTATAAAGAATGAAAGACTATACAAAATGAAACCAATTAAGATATTTCAATTGTTTTTTTAAACACCTGAGGAATATAAAAAATGATTTATAAGGAAATACATTCCTTATTCAAAAGATACTCCACTTAAAAACTACAACAGAAGTTTGATTTTCAACTATTCTTAATTACAAATAAAACTTCATATTGCAGTGCTTAGGTGGCAGTTGGGGAAAAAAAAATCAGTTTTCTTCTGCAGCTATGTGTACTACATCTATTTCACATGAACAGTCAATCGAGATTTTTTTTATTATTACTTTCTTCAGTCTTTCACGATGCACCAAGGAAAGAAAGCACAGTATTTTCCCCATCACCCCCCCCTCCCCCCCCCCCCCCCCCCGCAAGAGTAAAGCCTGTAAGCACTGGCAGCAGATAGACACAGTGTTTAGTACTTTAAAAAGATCTTAAATTGAACAAACAAACAACCCCCCCACACACACTTTTTTTAAGATCTCCAGTCACCACACTCCTCCTATCTCAATAGAAGTGTATAAAATTATTATTCAAATATATAGATTACTGGCTGAAATTTAAAAAAAAAAAAAAAAAAAAGTCATGTTATGAAGCCTGAAAAAAATGCAATATACTTGTTTCTGGAAGTTTTTCTCCCACTGGTCTCTCACTACCTGGGGCTTTCATATAGATGGTAGGTTTGTTCAATAACCGATTTTTCCCAAGTCATGATGTCTTTGAGGCATTTGATGTAGGGAAGGGAAAAACAAGTGCAGCTCTAGTCTGGTTCTCTCCTGCAGAACCAAGCTAGTAGGCTGAAGTGTGGAAAGTCCACTCTTACTGGTGTATATGTTTCTGTTAAACTCTTTGATATTTCAGCTCAAAACTTTTTTCAAACCCATTCTCTTCAGAATCCCTACAACTAAAAATAAAACATATAAGTATATAAAATCAGTCCAGTATAGGTACCTACATGAAGAAACAGTTATCTTCAACGACACATTCTAGAGAGCATTATATGTTAGAAAAAGTTGTTCTACAAGGTTTAAAAGGCTAATGATTAAAATGGACAGATGTGAATAAATCACAGAATCACAAAATCAGAAAAAATCATAAGAATAAAGTTTTTTGGCAGACAGCGTTGAGCTGGGTCTGTTTAGTATCTCCCCACTAACACCAGTAACTGAAAGTCGAAGACTTAATGCACTAACCATGCATTACGCCGTGTACTCTGAATAGAAACAGCCTGACGTGTCACAGACTAACATTTCCTTGGAATCTGGGTAAGTATTATGCTGCAAAAATCTTTGTACATTGTGACTGGATATCATGCTGTGCAGTTATTATAAGTCCAGCATGCTACTCTACAAACACCAGAGTGACGTGAATGGTTACTCAGACTGCCGTACAAAAAAAAAGAACAGCTTTAGGAAAGTCGCTGCTTTGCTTACTGTTCCAGATTAACAGGATTCTAAATCGAACCTGTAATTGTTTATTTAGGTAATACTCTACTTCTCCCTTCCTGGTGCTTATGGTTACTCAATGAGGGAATTTTACTGATTCACAGAAAAATTTAGACTATATATATCGCACCACTTTTAGCCTTATTTAAAACTGTTTGTTTTAGAGGCAGAAAGATATGTTTCTTCAGACAGCAGACACAGTTGATACCAATAGGAAATACTCTGGAGTTCTTCTCAGGGAAAATGTGACTGTACTGATGTGCTTAGAAACTGTTCTGGAATTCACGCAGAAAAACCCTGTCCACAATTAGCAATAATATACATGTACATACATGTACATGGCCTAATGTCTACACATTTCTACATTGATAGCAAATGCTTCAAGACAAGTATTCATTTTATCCAAAGTGCCTACTGCAATAGCTTTCAGCACCTCCATCACTGAGGACCATTAACTGCTAATAAACAGGTGGTGAAAAAGGTAACTAAGAAAAAACATCCTATTGACAGCTGGCTTAAAACCACCACCACACAGCAGTCCTTACTTTTTGGGTATCCACAAGTCAGAAAAGGTTAACAATCTCTCTGATTTACCACAATGGCAATCTTGCTCATAAAATGCCATGAGACAGAGAGCTGAGTTACTCCATTTGCTGGAAGGAAAAGTGTCTGTGTTACCTATAGTGTTACACCCTATAAACTATATTATATGGGTTGGGCACCAAGGCCTGACTTGGGCGTTTGATGTACATCTCCCCCACCCCTATCCCATTGACCAGTAAAGGACAGGAGTCAAACATCAGAAGGTATCTCTCTCTCTTCCTCTGCTGTACTGGATAGAGAAGTACAGAAGAGACCTGCCATGAAATCACCGATAGGTTTACATTCCACTCTTTAACACTCTGTTTCTACTTTTTTTTGGGGGAGAAACTCTCATTACTCCAAACAAATCAACCTATTATAAAGAAATAAGTTTTTTTTTCAATGTCTTCTGTTCTCACTTTACCCAGATACATTTACTAAAGCTTTGAACTAACTGAACCACTACTTTTTCCAACCATTAATTAGGTATTGTATTATGAGGGCTGAAATGAAATCTGCTGTTAGGAGAAAATACAAGTTCCATCTTGATCTTCCAACACATTATAAGACATGAGGCCAGCACAGCTGCCAGGAAAACTGTTTGCTTAGAAGGAATTTCACTGTAGAAGTAGATACACTGCAAAATTTCAAGGCCCTGGCATGGGGCTTATTGAATTTGCAAAAAAGGCTGTTTTAATGATCTAAAAACTTGCAGGAAGCAGCTACTTCTCTCAGATGTTTCACAAGGTACCTAGTATGACTAATCGCATGGAGACTGCTATCAGAGACTGCTGCAGGTCCGTGGGCAGGACCAGTGCCTCTGTCTGCAGTGAAGTAGTAGCTCACCACAGGAGCCCAGTGTTGAACTCCAATTTCAGACACGTTTGGGGTGGAAATATGGAAAAAAAAAGATGAAGCTTGATTTTCAATGGTCCCTCAGAGTCAGGAGAAAAGCTACTGCTTTGTTTTAGTTCTGATCCTGTAATCAAGATTATAAGCAGAAAGCAAAGGAAAAAAATCACTTGTTGGTAGACCTCACCTCTTTTCATTGTCATACTGCCTAGCACATTTCCGAAGACCATCAGGAAAAATACAGAGTTTGCTTTCTTTACCTGAAATTCAGGCTAACCTGTGGGTAGTTCAAACCCCATAGTTGTAGTTTGGCCCACTGTTGGCAAAGGAAGAGCCAGCCTACTTCCCGACACCAGTCACCCCACGTCAGTGGGACAGGGGAGACCATTTCATGGCATGGTCAAGGACTGCAGTGCGAGCTCTAACCTAAATCAGTGACAGGCTGTTCAGTGGGATGGTATCTTTCACATCAGCCAGGAGCTGGTGGCCTTTCCAGCGTGTGATCTTTCAGCAGGGCATTTAAGAGGGAAAATTGCAGTAAACAAACCTCCTACGTTCACCACTCACTTGCTTACCTGTAAAACCTGCTCACCAGCACCTCACTGGTGAATCCCATTCCTCCCCAAAACTGCAGACAGCTGTCAGTCACTTCACGGGCCAGACGACCTGCCTTTAGCTTAGCCATGGAAGCAAACTTGGTCACATCATTGCCTTCCACATAGAGAGCTAAAAAAAATGATGAAAAAAAGCACGGTTACACACAGACACTTACTGACCACAGCCTGGCAACCACCTCCCCATATTCCCTCAGCCTGACAATGCTCTTTGCATTAAAAAAAAACACATCTGGGAGGGCAGATGTGGGCACTCACCAACAGTGCGGTACAGCAGCGAGCGCAGCAGCTCCAGCTCAGTGGCCAGCTCCGCCAGGCGGAAATGCACGACTTGGTTGTGCAGCACGGACTGGTCAAACACCTTTCGCTGGCGAGTGTACTCAATGGTTTCTTGTATGATAGTTTCCAGCGGTGTCAGGACTTCACGAAGCAAAGCACAGAACAAGACATAGCTTTACCCAGATCTCTTTTTTTTCCTTCTTATTGAAAACATTTTTTTCCCAATACAAACAATACGTTTTTACAAACAATACATTAGATTTCCTAAAGTAAATTATTCCATATGCTCACAGTTTGAAGTGCAGAATTTCAACTCCTAAAAAAGTCTGGCATTCCCTTGTACCTTTGAAAACAAATCCCTTATCCTCATTCCACCTGAGTCCCAAATTGCCAAACTCAGAGGATAATGAAGGGGAGTGGGAGGAATGCAGCAAAGTCACCGAGAGCAGTACACAATAACAAGCATGTGACCCTTACCCTTAATACACCATTTGGGGCTCTATCACAAGCTTGTGGAACTGCTGGTTTCCAAGCTACCTGTGTCCTGAACAGCAGAAATAATCCCAAAATAAAATCTTAAGGCAGGCAGTGTGCACACTGAGCAATGCTGTAGAAATGCAAATTCAAGGAAGCTTTCAGGGAAGAAGGCAGAAATGTATTCAGAGATCAAGGGAAGTGAGCAGACTGATTACATTCCATGATCCAATCCCAATAAAGAAAGGAAGGAGAAAATATGAAGCTTCACAGCCACTCCTGAACTGTGCTTCTAATGGAAACACAATCAAAATAAGACACAGCTGGAAAACAGGTGAGAGAGATGGGAGAGACTGCTTTGAATTAAGTGAACTACTTTGCTGCATTTTTTCTTTTCTGAGCAACCTCAGAGCAACCCTGTTTCAAACAAGAAAAAGAAGAGTGTTTTCTTGCCAAGACACATGCAAATTCCTCACAGGAGCCTGGTGTGCTTCCATTCTTCTTTTTTGCATCGATATTGAGACCACCTCTACTTAAATTTCATCCCTATACTGCTCTCATATATCCTCATATACATCCATATACTGTTCTCATATGCAGACTTTGCTTCCCACCATGATCATGTACTAGCTCTTCCACAGAGCGCTGCTGTTTGCATCCTGTCCCCACCATATCCTGTAAGGTTTGGCTTTTCTCATTCCCTTAATACTTCCCCCCCCTTCTCAAACAACTATCCACATTGCCTATTTTGAAAAACAAACTAACAAACAAAAAAACATATATAGTAAAGTCTTGTTTTCTTTTGTGTAAATTCTGTGCTGCCACTCTAATGTTGGTTTTCTGGACAGGAAAATAAATTGCTCTCTCCAGCTACATTTCTTTTACAAAAGGAACATCCCTGTTTTCCCAAAAGACCATGTAACACAATGCTGTAAGATGTATGATGCTAACAGCTTTTTGGCTTGTACACCTATGGTCTCCAGCTTGGAGAGATGCTACAGAAAAAAGAAGAAGTGCCTAGGCACCTCTTGCTCCGTACCCCAAACTGGGAAGCATGGAGCTGAGTCTGTGCTGCTGGGAGGGAAACCAAACAGTATGTGCCAGTGCTAGGACAGCAGAAGAGAGGTGGGAGGGATAATGGCATGGGATTAGGCTTGAATAGGTCTGTCAGGGCAAGGTGCTCCAGCATGGCCCATTTGGTTGCCAATATCCAGATGGGAAATGGTAGGACTTGGTGGGAAGGAGCAGAACGGCACTTGCGTCAGCCCTGGCTGCAAAAGGGCTGAAGATCACTATGGGGTTTTGGTCCGTCTTTGCTCAGGCTGTCACCATGCATCAGGTCTAGGAGCAGGGAGCACAGGAGGTTTGTTCTCACCGTGCTTACTTCCCTGCTTCCCTGCCTCCTTCCTGCCCCACGTCTCAGCTACCCCATCCTCCCTTGTTTCCTTGGCTGTCATCACTGCCCTTCTGCTTATTCCAGGAACACAAAAATAGAGAGGAGATTTTCTCAGGACAGGTATTTAGAGCTAGAAGCATAGCTCTGAAATGACAAAGCTCGACTGTGAAGCAAACAGCAATGAAACACAGCATGTCTGAATACCACGACTGCCAGCAGCCCTTTACAACAACAGCACACAACACCTTGCCAGTTGTATGATAAATATAGGGAAATGACATTATCACCAGTGAAATTCATTTTCTCTCTAAACTTTCATCTTTTTACTGTACTGGTGTGTTTGTTTCCTCATTTGTTATACAATGTTCTTCCCATCCTCAGGCAAACTTGGCCTCAGACTGTCTGACTGACAGCACACGCAGGAAATGTCACTGGGGGCAGGATAGGGACCATGCCGTCTACCAGATAGCAGAGCATTGTGAAAGCACTTGCAGTTTTCAGATGCAGAACAATCTTTTCTTCATACTTCCATCCAACTTATGTTTTCCCACTTGAAACTTCTGCTCACTGTAAACACACTTTGCCTTGCTATTTCTCCACCCAACACAAAAGGAAACTAAAACATTTTTCTGAAGCGGTCACTGATCCCTCTCTACTGAGATGTACAGCAAGCTCTGAGCTAAACAATCTGTCTTACAGACGTGGGTTGCCCATGCTAAAGGATCTGTCATCCTGCCGTGACTCAATGGTGCTCATAAAACTGAGGCTACAGGAACAGATAGAAGTCATTAGAGAAGTGCCATTCTGCTCTCTCACACACATGCTGAACTCCCTCTTGGCCTCCAAGTGAAGCAATTCACAGGAAAACTGTTTGCTTTTTGCCATAGTAACATTCCCTTCCTGTGGTCGGGGTAACAGGTCCTCAAAGTGATGGTGTTTGCTGAGTGTCACAACATGGGAAAGGTTTGTGGCAGCTCTTCCCCTTTAATGAAGCAGGAAAGGCAATGACTTCTACCAACAGCTTTGGTAACATGCCACTTGGAAGAAAAGAGCACACCTGTGACCAATTTTTGCAAAGTAAAATTCTTGAAAAACATAGGCTTGCTAAAAATAAAAAGCCTTCCAGGTAATTCATTTTCCATCTGTCCTTTCACTGAAAAACATATTTTAAAAGGAAATAAGAAAGAAAAAAAAAAAAAAAGAGAGAGGGGAGAGAGAGAGAGAGAGAGAGAGAGAGAGAGAGAGAGAGAGAGAGAGAAAGAAAGAAAGAAAGAAAGAAAGAAAGAAAGAAAGAAAGAAAGAAAGAAAGAAAGAAAGAAAGAAAGAAAAGAAAGAAAGAGAAGGAAGAAAACTCCCCACACACGTTCTAATACTTGGCCACAATGAAGATAACCAGTAAACAAAGAGAAGGCTGAACCATATTATATTTCATACTAAAAAAAATATATAAAAAGAAAAAACGAAAAAAAAAAAAACATCACTGCCCAAAAAGAATTGCAGTGGCAGTGAACTGCCTCTGTCAAGTTTTAGGAAGCAGTTGAAGCAAGCAAGCTAAGAGCAGTCCTTGAAGTGTTCAGAAAAAAACAAACATGATTTTCAGTGTCACATGAATGGTCATGAACTGGGAAGGCACAGGAATGTCCTTCTGAGGGCCAGAAACAAGGACTAGGATGAACATATGCAGACCTAATCATGAAACTACTGAAAGCAAAACTATTTGTAGGACTGGAAGCGAGCAGTGCCTGTAACATTGTGGTGTAACAAACCACATCCATCAGGCAAACAGCTCTCTGCTGAACATCAGTTACTCTGACAAACTCTCTCATTTACTACAACTGGTAACTTGTGAACTTTGTAATGTGACACAAGACCTAAGCCTTGTTCCTGCTTCCAGTGCTCTTCATACATCTTACATCAGATTGTCAGTGGCTAAAAGCAAAAATGACCCAGAGGGCACAGCATGGTTCCTTTCTAGCGAAGACGCTGTAGGACAGAGCTGCATCTCCCCTGGTGGCAGCAGGGGCCAAAGATGTCCTTCCCAGATTGCTCATTGTCTTTCTGGCAACAAGGCAAATTGAAACCTGGTGTCCCGCTTCCTGAACGAGTGCATGGGCTGCCAGGGTGTTGTGCAAAGCTGGAGAGCACCAAGCCGCCAGTGGTTTTGAATACAAGTGATCTCACCTGCTGGGCTTTGTGTTTTGATGCTGTCACCACGCATCACTCTCACCCAGGGCATGACTAACACGACTCTGCTGCCTGGGGAATGTCACTGCAACCTGGCGTTTATGGTCGTTTTGTTTAACAGAGACTCAAAACTGAGCATAAGAATGCTTAATTGAGCCCTTACGGTCTGCGTAAACTTTGGTTAAGTTTCAGAAATGCCTTTTTGCTTTGAGGAGGAGGGGACTCTCACTCGTTTGCTGCAGCAGGGCTCATGGTGACCAGCCACACATATGAGGAGAGGTGAAATACAGCTCTGCCCTGAAGGTAATTAGCATGAGGCACAGTAGATTTACATAAATTAAAACAAATCCCGCAAAGATTTCAGTGGGGCAAATTCTTCTGTTCTGTTCATAAGCTCTCCTAAGGTGACACGGTAACTGTTTGATAGCACCGTCAGTAATTAGCAAAAGACTTCTTTTTATGTTGATGAAGCTCATAGAAAAATGAGATGGTAAAATATATCTGCAGGAAAACAGCCTCCTGCCAAACTGCTTGATTTTCTGACTCCTTTAGATTAATCCCAAGCTTTGGAACATACATGTTTGTGATAAGCAAAGAAATCTGAGGTCAGGTACTTGAGGGACTTCTAATGGTGGGCACCAGAAATACAGGGGAGTCACCTTTGAGGTATAAACACAGCTCTACACCAAGGCTACTGCTGTACTATCTACCCTCAAGGATAGAAAACTGCTTTAAACTATTCTCTTCGCTGGATCTGTCACATTTCTGCCTAGGCAGGAATATTCTTTTCCTCAGGATTTTCAAAACTTGTTTGTTCGAGACCATGAACAAAGTGATCAAGCTTTGAAATCACCCTGCTTTCACCAGGAGGCATGGTGCGGGGACCTCCAGAGACCCCTTCAGACTGGCATCATGTGGCTCTCCATGACTGCCACCTGAACATGCACTGTGCCTGCAGTGTACGCCAGCATCCATGGCTTGAATAGTGATGGCTTTGTGCAAGCAGCTCTCCAGCACAGGCTCCAGGCCTCCAGCATAGTGCTGCCGGCAGACCTGAGGCCACCCGGCCTGTGGAGGCCATCGCGGGCAGGCACCAGAGAGTTGCTCTGTGCACCTGCAATGGCAGCTCGCAGGCAATTACACCCAAACTGCCTGGTGCTTGGGGCCTTTGTGTAGATGAGGAGGCCAGGCACAGGCTCATGGGACTTCTCAGCTTTTAAAAACAAGGAGAGTAGAGAGGACAACTGCTCTCAAAACCTGGAGCCCCTGGTTACAGCACTGTCCTTGCTATGGCAATTCCCAGTTCGTGCTTTTAGTATTAGGCTTAGAGACTTCATGTGGAATGATCTGAACTCATTTCATCCCCATCCCATGAATGTTGTGAACTCTGTGCAAAAGCAGGAGCAGTACAGGGCATCTGATCCTTGCCAGAGTCTGCAGCGTCATCCTGTGCAAGCCTGGCCTCCCACTCTTTGCTACAACAGCCCTCACGTTTACCATTTATCTCAGACTGAACTAAAAACACTGGCTCAAACCAAAGGTGTTTTAAGCATTTGAACTCCAAAATATTTGCTGTGGGATCAAACCATAACAGGGAGTGATTTTTTTAAAAATTTGGTCACTGAATCAGAAAATCACTTTGTACAGTTCCCGATTCTCCAGCCACGCAAAGAGAGTTAACAGACAGTGTACGAACAGAAGTACATGTATGAGGAGACTATTTACACAAACCAGAAATTTAAAGAGGACCAATCTTCAATCTTCTTATAGTGAACCACATTACATCTAAGTTAAAGAATCAAATGGTATGGTGCAAGGGGAAGGTTGGAAGGCTGAAGATGGACAGTCCAGACTTGGATCTGGTTATCTGGAATATCCAGAATCTGTCTATCTCAAACATGTGGACTTGGGTATGGCCTGAGTTGAGAGTAAAACAAACTCTATAGCAGCAGATCTTCAGGGAAAGGAATTTGGTGTTGTATCATGTACGTCCAATGTGTATTGAGATAAAACAGATCTGTAAAAACAAAGCTATTAAATCCTGTATTTACACAGCCACTAAATTACTTTTCTAAAATCTAAGATAAAGATAAACATCACAGGTTACTGCACTACAGGAAAAGTCACCATTCTTCTATTTCATGACAGTATTTTTATACCCTTTTACTACATCTGTAGCCAGCATAACATGATGCTGTTTTTTCTTATCAGCAGAACAGACTGAGAAAAAGAAGAAAATCAAAAACAGCCTCTGTGATACCTCACAAAATATTTTCTTTCTGTTTCAAGCTTTCCTACTAAAAGGGAAGGTTGTCTGTATCCAGGCTATGAGAGATTTCAAAAACAGATTGTAAGAGGTCATAATTTACAGTGAAAGGAAAGTGCTATTAGTCATGCAGTAAGGGTGACCCCTGTGTTCCTGCCAGGCCCCAGCAGCACGAACGATGACTTACCAGTGGCTACTCCCCACAGTCGCTCTTCTTGGAATTGCAACATCTGGTATGTAAAACCCATTCCTTCCTCACCGATGAGGTTTTTGCAAGGGACTCTTACGTCTTCAAAAAAGATCTGAGCTGTGTCCGATGACCTCATGCCCAGTTTGTCTATCTTTTTAGCAATGTGAATACCTAAAGAAAAACATATTAATCTGGAATTTAAGAATAAAGTTGGTACATCCCATTTTTAAGATTTTTCTCTGCTTTATTTGACTAGAAAATCAGAAATTGCAATTCTAAAGGTCTTAATTTTCATTATGTTCCTAAATAATAATTGTTAACTAGTAGTAATAATCTTACTTCATGTACATCTGGAAACCACATATTTATTTGCTTATGTTTGGTTTTTAGTGCACTATAATAAAGTGTTGGAATTCAATTTAGCAGTATTTGCTGAGTGTCTGCACTACAGTGAAACAGTAAAGAAATGTTTAATAATGGCAGAAAACAGAATTTTATGTTAAGCTGCAACTAGAGAATTTCTACTCATGGAAATTCTCTTTCTTCCACATTTATCCTTCCCTTTCTATCCCATTCTGATCTCTCCTGGTACCTGTAGAAGAAACATTTTATAATCAAATCATATCACTCTCTCCTAGCAATAAAAAGGTTACACTCAAATTTACAAATACAAGTATCCAACAATTCTGTATCAACTCAAAATTTTGTTAAAGCTATGTATTTTATGATGGCCTATGAATACTATTTAGTGCATTTAAACAGTCGCAGAAGGCTTTATAAGGATTGTGATTCATTCCTTGCAGTTTTTATGTTGACATCCTTATGAAGAGGGTATGCTTCCTCACTGACTTCCCTATACAGCATAGACTCTGACCCAATGTGCAGCTGTCTGTTGGAGATGAACCTGATTCCTGTAGGAAAATCCTGTTGCAATCTCTATCCAGATCTCAAAATTGTTTCAGGTTTGGCCACTTCAGCTATGTAATCACTCCAGGAAGGAATCCTTCCTGTTTTTTTTCCCAGCAATTTTTTTTTTTCCCCACAAGTTCTTCCTTGCCATTGTTTAGATGCTAGCATGGCTTACCGCTGTGCCATACGAATTAGACAGACATCAGTGATTTTTGTGTTATTTCCCTTTAAGTCTTCAGCCTTTATCTCCTTGTTTTTCTGGGTTTAACACATGAAAATTCTGCATGGAAATCAAGAATGCTTCAGAGGTAAACTGAGGCCAACAGGTAGATATGAGGATTTGTGCAAAACATGCCAATTACATCTGCCAAGTCAACATGAAGCGTCCTCCAAATCAGTTTCTATGGGTTGGACAGAAAAGCAAACATTTTGCTATCCACAGACATGGTATACTAACCAATTTTGTGATACAGTGAGATTCTGGTATTTTTTTTCCTCTTCATTCTATTTTTTACTATCCTATACTAGTCTGTAACACAGCTTAATAAGACTTGGTCACTGCACAAAATGTTGTGGTCCCTCTCTGTACTTCCTTGGCTTCCACACCTCTTTCTGAATTAAAACAGGCCTCTCAAGCTCCTAGTGACAGGAGGCCTTCAGCCATGTGAAAATTACTTTGGTTTTGCAGGCATAAGGAGTTTGCAGTCATTTCCTTCAAATTCATCCTCTTTGGCAGCACTGAATAAGATTATGGAAAATTTCATTTCTCAGCAAAGCAGAGATGAAATACTGACACTATTTCCAAATGCCAAGTCTGCTCTCAGAAGAATATCCACATCAACTTCCAGACCTTCCACTCAAAACTACTCCATCGGCCAATCTATAAACAGATAATGTGTTATGAATATTTCCTTTGATAGTTGTTCAATAGAGGAAGAAAACTGGAACATCTGTATAAAAATCCTTGACTCTTGGATTGAAAACTATCCAGCAATTTGCACCCAGTCATGCCAAAAAAGCATTTGTGGTTTGTTTCTGTATTAAAATCAGAGCTAAACAAACACACATTGAAACTACCTACAGGCCCAAATGATTTCTGGAACATCTTTTCCTGTTGGAATATCACTGCTTGGTTTCTTTGAGAGTTTCAGAGATCATGTCTTTGGTCTGCTTCCAGCTGCCTTTTATGTAATCATTGCTCCTTGCCCATGTGAAGATGCACTTTCTGCTTTTGTTATTGGGATGTTAACTAAGGACTCTGCTAGACAAAGTCCAACTGCTGCAGTTCTTTGTATTGCCAGATCAGTCCTACTGAGTGCTTCCCCAGAATCACATAAGGTAACAACTGCTGAAGAAGCTCTTACAGGTCTGGTTAGAGTTGCTAAACGTGTTAAAGACTTCCATCCATACTTCTTACAGATTGGGTGGTGTGTTCAAGTTTCCTGAATCTAGCAGCATTCCTCCTTTGTTGAGCCTTACCAGTTTCACTTGCTCTGAGATTAATTCTTTTTTCTCATTCAGAAAGAGGCCAATCTCCATCAGTCTCACGTAGTGTCTGTTGCTAGCACATGCTATGCTTTTCGTTCTCTTTTAAAGACACTGATACATAATCGCATCTCTAAGATACAGACATCAAAATCTTCCTTTGCTTCATTTAATTATTTTAATTCTCTTCAGAAGGTGCACTATATACTGAAAATTATCAGCAGCAGTAGAAATCATTTGCCCAAATAATTCCCAGAGTTTGTCTGTATTAAATAAATGACAAGCTATCTAATAACACACATATCTCAATCTAGCAAGGCCAAGTGCCTGTCTTACTAAAATCACTCTAGCAGAGCCATTTGTGCTACTTGTGCCAATACTACTGAGATGGATTGCTCTATCTCTTCCTGGGCAGTTCTTCCCAGGTGTCTTTGATTTTTCATTTTCTCCCACTCCTCCAGAACTTCTGACAATCTCTTTTTAGTTCCTTTATTCTATCTTGTGAGAAAGGGAGTCGCTCTCTCCTGCCACCATTTAGTGCCATTACAAGTGGAAAGAGACACATTTTAAATTGCAACTAGAGAAACATGCTCTTTCCCCTTCCCTGGATGCTCTCCTCTTTATTATCTCCTCTTTGCAATTTATCCAAGTGCTATCTCATGACTCACAGGACAAAACAGTGCACAACTATGTCCCAGATTGGGGCTGCAGGCCATTTGTCTATATATCTTACACACAGACACTTTATACTGTGCCAGATTCTCTTTCATCACATGAGAAATTGACTTTTCTTTTTTTTAAGACATCATTAGTACAAGGAATCTACACCTACCTAGCCACAGTTATCAAAACTCCCCTTATGAGAGAGGTATTCAGAAACATTTGTCAAATCAAGGCCATGATTTTCTTCAACCAAGAATAGACACTGCACAAACCTAAAATTAGAAGAAGCAAATCCCACTTTATATCTCTAATAATTACTGGTTGTTGAAGCTAATAATTTGTTTCATACTTGTCATTTTTTTCCTTACCTCACCTTATGCGTGTATGAAACAATTAGGTTTTTGTGAAAAACGCTGGACTCCCAACTCCTCCCAGCTGCTAGCAAGGAATGAGCTAGCGTTGCGCTGCGGATCTCTTCCATGCCCTGCCACACAGCCTGGCAACTGCAGCAGTTAGTCAGACATAACATATGCCTTCTCCACTGCACTTGTTCTTGAGTTTTGACATACCTACACCTATCGATGCTTGATAGTGCATCCTTCTGTGATGTCCTCTCGACACTTCCTGTACAGCCCTAGTCTGCTGCCCTGTAAGGAGCGTGATCTTTGGCAGGTACACATCCTTAGGATATAACTCAGCAGCTGGAGCTTCCTGCTCACATCTGTGTAAAATGGCAGCCTTTGTCATATTTTTCCTCTTTGTTTTCCTGAAAAATTTAATTTCTGATGTGAAATTCCACCCACTGAGCACAATCAGCCATCTCAATACTTCAGAAGGCCACCAGTCGGGGTACAATGACCCTCCCGCAGGTCCATATCTGTACTGATCACACAGAAGAATCAAAGCATGTACACTTGGAAGACTGCAATTTATATTTCTATGAAGACTTCTTTATCTCTGTACATCAATTTCAGGTGACTCAGGGAATTTTTCTCCTCAAAATATGTCTACCACAGGTAAAGCAGGCTTTTGTATAGGTTGTGTGGCCTAACGATAACCCCCCACAAAGCTACAATGATTCACATGTCTTTCTGGAATTAGCAAAGTACCTGTAAAACCTCTGAGTCAACTTGTGAATATTTGATCCACCTGTAATAGTGGGTTGGCTGCTTTGGTATTTCTGGAAAACTGGCTTCAGAGAAGCAGTATTGCATTTGCACTCTGACCTTTTCATGAAAAAAACACACGGAAAACTTTATGCAGATGACTGATAAGTAAGATCATCTGGAAATTCTGGGAGATTCTGGCTCTAAGTTACCACATTCATTCATCACTTATTGGCCAAAGTCAACAGGTGAATCAGCTCACAGTCTTCTGTGAGCTTCCATTCAAAGCCGGTTTTGCATGAGCAGTTGTTTAGAACCTCACAACCCACTAGCTTTATTCCCAAAGCAACTTGCTTCCTTCCTTGACTTACTCCACATTCAAATTCACTTGTAAGAAATTCTAAGGTGCTCTCATCACTCTTTTGCAACACTGGAGACCTGAGATTTTGTTCTCAGTCTGATCTCTGAAGTAAAGAATATAGACATTCACTTGACTGCCATGGTGACTTCCCTACATATTAAATGCTGATAACAACATGTATTTCATGCAAAATATACCCCAAATTGAATGAACAAAAATGCCATAGGTTTTAATATTTTCTTGTCACCCATCATCATAGTTACCATGCCACTTTAAATATTAGAACTTCCTTAGAATTGATAGATCTTTTTAAAAGAGAAGATTATTTGCTAGAAATTAAAAAACTCACTTAATTAATGCAGATAGGGATACCCTCATTTATTTTGTGTCTTTCAAGAATGTTGGAAACCAAAAAGGTTTAAAATCTTTAAAAGGTGTTAAAGCTATTCAAAATTAAATTTCAATAGCAGAAAATTGAAAAGTCTGGCGATTGTCAAGTCTGAAATGTTTGATTTCCTTCTCATTTGATTTTTTCCCCAACTTTTTTTTTCATGGAAGTTTGTACAATGCATTTCAGAATCAACTCTGTATGACAATGAAACATTTAATTCAGAAGAGCATTTATGGGTGTAGTCCTTTATTTTAAACACCTTACCTTCTTGTATCATGCACACACAAAAACACCAACAAAACTGAATTAGAAGAAAAAAATGTTCTTTGTTATTACCATGTAGATTCATTGGCAGACATATGAGAGATTTATTTCGATGAGGAGGTCCTTCACTCGTGTTTGCCAGCAGGCACATCCAGTCCGCTTGGCACCCAGATGTCGTCCACATCTTACCACCATTTATGACATATTCATCGCCTTTCTTCACAGCTGTTGTCTTGATATCTATTTCAAAACATAGGAAATGAAGGGTTATTCTTGTGAAGGAAGGATAAGCTGGTCCCTGCATGACTGGCTGAGTCACTCCCTTACTCTCAGACAGACGGTCAACACACCCTTCATTTCGTGCCCTCCAAGCCCTCTAAGCCTTCCAGGCTGGAAAAGGCAGACTCACCTGGACAACTCTCTTTGAAGACAAGCCAAGGAAAGCAGATCGCTTCTCTCACCCTCCTTTAGGTGGAGTCTTCATCCCAGTGGATGAAAGCAGAAAGCTCTCTAAGTAAATCTGGTCGCCAAAAACTCAGGCCAGAAATATTTCAGTCTGAGGTGATCTATTACGCATTTCTGTCACTGTGTACGTTAGTCACTGAGAAGGCCATTAATTTCAGAGACCCAACTTAAACAAACACAAGCCTCAATATCTGTGTATGCATAAGGATATATATACATGCACTTCCTGCATGCTGTAGGTCAGAATGGCGTAATAAATTCAAAGATAGTAAGCTTTTAGAAGGCAAAGTTTAAATCTTAAGGTTGTCTGTACATGGAGTTCTAAACACCTGCTACTTCTACTCCACGGCATAAAAAAAAACAATGCTATTTTCATTCATAAGCGTTCACATCACTGCAAGCAGCCCTGGATGCAACAGACAGCAGGAGTGAATCATTAGTTAGTACTTACACTCCAGCAGAATTTCCAAAGAGCTGGCTTCTCTCCCCTGAAATTGAATTTCTTCCACTGAAAACCCAGCTAAGAAGACACTCCAACAGATATCTAGCTTTAAGTTGGTGACGGTATGAAAGAACCCAAGCACACCCCCAATAGCACTTACAAATATAATGAGACTATAAAGTGCATAACAGCCCACCTACTGAGGGAGGCAGCAGACTTGAAGGGTAGAAGTCAGACACAAAGTGGAGTGGGCAACCAAAATTAAGTCACCTTCATACACACCCACCTCAATCTGCATATGAACTTTCTTCCCAAAGGCTGTAAACTCAAAACAAATCAAAACCATGCCCCTCTGAACCCACCTTCATTTGCAGGATAAACCTAATGGCTACCTGTGGATGAGGTCTGCATGGCTGAAAGATTTGTTAGTGAAGAAATGGGAAACATGGTGGGAGAAAATTGTGTGATAGTGTAAGAGAAGGAATTTGCAGATATAGCTATAGATAAATGAACTTACAAGAGTGTAATGATGAACAGCAAGAGATAGTACCAACGTGAATAAAACCAGCAGAAATCTTGCTATTCATTTAATGAAAGGACTATGCCAAATCTGTCCAAAGGACTTGACGTGGAATCTGAATGATAATGAAGGTCAATAAAGTGAAGGAATCCAAAGTACTGATGCAGTTAATACATGACACAGACTCTGGACAGTCATATACATGGAGACTAAACAATATGCGAAGGACACAAAAGAGCAGGAATAAGAAACATGGTACGACTAGCGTACAAGGATGGTAGCACACATAATGATTTACATCACACATCCCTTTGTTATGGTACAGCTACTAAAAAGATTAAATTGAGGTCGCCTGGAAGGTCTGCAGAAGAACGCTGAGTACTACAATGCAATCACAAATATAAACAGTATTTGCAAGCATGGCGTCACAAGAGACTAACTTCCCAAATACAGATTAAAGAACAAATGCCTTACTAATGGGAATGTTCAAGTATTCTCAAGTGTGATGGTTGACAGTTTGCTTCAAGTACTTGAAAAATGGCTATTTAAAATCAACTTATGAAGAAGTTAGTATCTTCAACCTTAATTAAGGAAAGATGACCAAGTCAATAAGTAAGTTTTAAATATAAAATATGACAGGCTTTGAAAACTTATTTAACTATTTACTAAAGTCAAGTGGACTCAGTCTCAGTGATACGGCTGTTAAGATCCTTTGTCATATTTGACTATAATTATTCTCCCTGATAGAGAATGGCCCCAGAAAGAGGCTACATTTCCCAGAGTGGGTGCTTTGTAACTCATTTTTGGCAGGCCCACATAGTGGTCTTGTGGTGTCTATATCTCAACAGCTTACAAAGTATACTGTGGGGGTCCCTTCTAGGAAAGACAACGAGGTACTTGACATCACTGAAAGGCATGTGAAGCAGCTAGTGCCAAATAGGCAACCAGAGCTGGTTTTTCACCATTCAAATCATACCATATTTGAGAATCAAGTTTTCTTCTCCAGTGTGCTGTTGACTCTAGCCATGTATCTAAATATATTTGACAAAAGACAAAGTTGGCTTCAACTCTGAAGGTCAAACTTGTGATCACAGATAGGCAACACGTATCCTTTATGTCAAAAATTAAAACATATATCTGGAATTTACATCATCAACACAGAAAAAAAAAAAAAAAAGGAAAAAAATGCACGAAATAGCTTCAAGTCTAACTGAATGAATAATTGCTTCAAAAAACAGGGAAGTAAGGAGATTAATCATCAAAGTAAGCTACAGTTTGGAGGTCAGAAGGTAAGAACTGCCATAGGTCAAACTGTGATAAATCTTGCAGATGAAAAACAACAAAATCCAAAAAGATTAAGGCAGTAAACAAAGAAGTTTCAGCTACAGAAAGAAAAAGAGAATGAGAAGTAGCATGAGGCATGTTAGGATGCCTCAAAACTAAAGAAATATTTCGCATGCAATTACAAAAAGATAGCTGACAAAGGAAGACATCTACAGGAAGGACTGTACAAAATTAAAATTAGTGAAAACAGATGTTGTTGGTCATAGTAATCTTCACAGTCTCAGAATACATTTGGAAACAAAACAGAATTCAATTTACAGGTGATACCTTATTTCAAACCTACCTGATACAATTATTATGAAAGTGGATTTTCTAGAGAAAATTTGAAAAGAAAATAGGTCCTGTTGGACCCAAGCAAACTAAAATATTATGTTATTAGGCAACTATGAGTTACATTTTATGTAAAGCTGAAAATTAGGACAAAAGTGGAAATGTAGGTAAGGAAATAGGCAAAGGGGAAATTACATCAGGTTGCATTAAAGGAGGAAGTGCTGACGTGCAGGGAGGGCATTACTGGACCTTGGATATCAGCCTTTGGATGAAACCTATTACATATTCCTTTAATGATCTTTAGAAGAATAGCAGGAATATACCAACAAAATTTGTTGGTATCACAAACCTGGGAGACTTCACCAACACATAAACTGAGGTATCAGGCAGAAAGAAAGGAACGATTATGAGTTTTCAAAGGCAACATGGCAAGTACAAGCACTTAGGCACAAGTAATAAGAATTACTGCTGCATCTTAAAATATCTCTAGTTTAAAGTCTAGTTTAAAGCTAGGCTACCTGGAGATGATGATCCTTGAGACATGCAAAGCAGTGCTAGTGAGAAGATAAGCTAGTGCTCCTCAGACCTAAATGGCCCCTTTAGTGGCACTTTAGAAGCACTGCATGCTGGTTTCTGGATTTATACCAATGATCAGATGTTCTATGACAGCTAAAAAGCATCATATTTTCATCCTGCTGTCTGTATCACTGTGGCACTGACAGTCTGGGTTCATCATATAAATCCTAGTCCATTCCAAATTTTTCTTTAACTGTATTAATCCAAGTGTTTCAAGCCAATTAAGCTAGATGATAAGCAACATGCAACTGAAATAATATTTATGTTACTTATTATCTGGAACACTACATCCAAACATTACAATCATATTTGGAAAGTTTTGATAATCAGGTAATTAAACTAGAGAGACATTAGCTCAAATAAATGATGTTGTGTTTCCTACATCAGAAAACCTCAAACTTCAGATTACTTTAATTGAAAACAAGTCTATAAAAATGAGGGAATTTTCTTATGAACAAAATCAGTTAACTAGAAAGAAGAACGATACTGAATTGTGCAAGAAGATTTAGTCCCTGTATTTCATTATCCCTGTTAACTCCCTTGAAAAGTGCTTGCTGCACCTTTGGTGAATAATACTGAATAATTATCTATTTGTCTTGAGAAAGAAACATGAATTTGATCGAGGAAATGGACATAGGAATCAGTTTTGTTGATCACTCAGTGATTTTGTCTGCAGGAAAAAGACGTGTCTACAATTTGTAAGCACATGGTGTGTTCAGCTTAGCCATCCTGCTTCCAAACAACAAAATCTCTAAAATGGTTTCATGTCATTTTACCTCAGCACCCACAGTCCACAGATAGATGAGACATCTTCTACTACAAAATCTGTTGTAATTCAGCTGTTCAAATTAACTACTGCCTCAGGCACTTCAGAATGGTAGTTTCTTTTGCTCATGTTTTTAAACATTCTTGTACTGAAACAAGAAAAATAATTTCATGCAAAGTATCTAAATAACTAAACTCATACATTTGACGTGGCAAATTCTTCATTAGCTCTAAATAAAATAATTGCCAATTCAGAGACATTTTCACTGCACAGAAATGACTGAAGGGGCTGAGGTGAGGTAAGAATGAGCAGGAGGAACTTATTGCAAAAGTGTGATGCCATCATTTTCAGAAGGGACTTGCTCTGCAATTTGTCTACGTTCATTGACATCTGTTTTAAGGAAGTGCAAGTTCTGTACATTTGAACAGGCCACACACCATACCACATACGTTTACAGGTTTGCACAACTGATGGTGGCTGTGCAACTACAGGAGGTGCAGGAGTGTGCCCTGCCAGGTGGTGACCTCAGTCAGAACAGGGGAGGTAACAAAAGCAGAATGATGAAAACATTAGGAGAAATCTAGGGTCAGCTTGACAGCTGCACATTAATCTGCTGTGCTCAGCCCTTATCTATTTACTCACTGACATTATGTCTGTGTATTCACTGAAAAACACATTCAATTTGATTGCTTTTGGAGGCATCAGATGTATGTGCTATTGCTCCTGAAATATTACTTCTTTGCCTTCATGATGCCAGACTGCCCTTTGTATTTCTTATGTGCACTAGTGGCAAGGGGAAGGGTCAGTGAAACCAGATTCTTTCCATTAAAATATCAGAGTGTGTAAAATTGGCAATTTGCTAGGTTAACTTACTTGCAACATCTGACCCAGCTCCAGCTTCACTGATTCCCAAGCAAGCCACAAAATCTCCAGCTATAGTTGGTGCGAGGAACTGTTTTCTCAACTCATCAGAACCAAACCTGCAGCAATATAATGAAAAGATAGAATATTAAAAGCTTTTGAAGATAAATTTTACTTACAAGATACTTATGAGTTTTGTTCTACCCAGACAGTGATCAATTTGTCCATGACTAGGTGAAATCTACCCTGAAACCAAAGACAGAAGAGACTTTGTCTAAAGCCAGGAATCACAGTCGTCACTGGAAGTGCAGCCACAGTCATTTTAAACAGTATTTCCAAGTATTCCAGCATCTTACTTCCAGAGAAATGTGTGGTTCAGATGTCCTCAATTAGATTTTTACGACTGCTGCTTAATGAGCTATCAAATCTAAACAAACATAGGCCCTACAGGAACCACAATGCTCCCGTGCTGGCCTGCAGCCAGCCAGGATGGAGGATCTCCTCTCTGCATATCTTCTGACTTTTACACCATCTTTTTCATTGGTTTTAGTGGTGGCTGAAAAGTTCTGACACATAATAGCTACCCTCTGCAAATATCTGTACATACTATATATTTACATCCCACATCTGCATTTAAATAATACAGTCAAATGCATTATTGCTTCTTCACAGCCATTCTTGTAGTCCCCACCAAAATACAAAGGGAAACAGCAATCTGTTGATGACACTTTAACACCAAAAGAAGACACTTGTACATATTATTAATTAATATGTGCTATGCACATTTTATTTAGGCTATGATTCCAGTCAGTTTCAAAGGGAGTGAGAAATTCTAAACTACAGTGTTTCTTCTCAAAGCAGCGGCCTTTACTAGCCAAATCTGTCAGCAGATGGAAAAGAAATGCTAGGTGTATTTGATAAAACCTTTACGCACAGGAACCTAATCTAATTATCACTAATGAACACCCGCTTTTAAAACACCTAAAGCCAAAGCTGAGGGCAACCAGCTGATTGCCAGGCACATGCAGGCCACGGCAGTCCCCAGACAAGGAGGACTAAACATCTCTTCAACATGCCACGGGCCTCAGAAAAGCAGCACTTGGCAAGAGGACTGCTATTTCTTTGATGAGATGCCAAGGGCACCAAAAGCTCCCCTGGGGACGGGAAGGAGCTGCTGAGTCCCATTCCCTGGGAGGAAGGAGGAGGCACCCTCAGACAGGGAGGAAGAGCAAGGGTAAACTGTCTGCTAAAAGACAGTTGTATCACACCACTAGGGAAGCAATGCCTGTCTCCCCTTTGTCCTTTCCCCTCCAAAAGGTAGAAAAGACTGCTTAGGATCAGCCTGCTCTCCCCCAGGGATGTCTCTCCTCCCCAGAGGCATGCCAGCAAAGGAGCTCAAGGGCTACTGTGTAACAGGTCTTTATCTATTAAAAAGGCTCCCAGCAACA
Organism: Aythya ferina; assembly: GCF_964211825.1. Classification (NCBI taxonomy): domain Eukaryota; kingdom Metazoa; phylum Chordata; class Aves; order Anseriformes; family Anatidae; genus Aythya; species Aythya ferina. The sequence goes on along the minus strand of NC_140297.1, from coordinate 25,731,654 downwards.
GTGATTCCTCCCACAAACAAGATTTTTTTCCTAAAGTTTAGCTGCCTGTGCCCATTCAAAGTGTGCTCCATCTTGTTTCATGGTTGTTTTTGTTTCTTAATCAACTTCTACCGGTTTGGTCTTGCAGCTTGAATGGTGAGTTCATGGTCTTGTTCTTGAACCTCTCCTGTCCCAGCAAGAAGTCCTTGGGTCAGGAGACCTCTTTTCTACAAGCAGAAATCCATTAAAGTAATGTTTCTCCTCAGTCCCCTCTAAGAAGCTTCTCAGGTCAGCATTTCCACTAATCTCCTTAGGCTCACCAGCTGCCTGAGCAGGCTGCAGTTAGCTGGGCTCTCTTGCTAAAATATTGTCACCCTACTTCCAAAGGAGCAATGACACTTTACCTAAGGCTGACCCTTTCTCTCTGCCACAAAACAGCCAAAGAACATGAGAAGGCCAGAGCTCAGCATGGGAACTGTCAAACACGTTCACTTTGTGCACATGAGGAACCCAGCTCCTCGTCCTGTCCCTGCTGATAACAATCAGAGCTGCAATCCCAAATAAATATAATAAGTGAGATTGGAGTGTTTACTCCTCCAAGCATACTGGAAAAAGTGCCCTGGTCTGTTACGCAGTGTATTTTTTTTTTCCTTAGGACATGATCAAGTACAGCCAGCTGAACGCTCTTTAGACCACACACATTAAAAAAAAAAAAAGCACAACAATAAAAAAACTTAGATTCTGAGAGGAGCCAGCAGCATTGCCTATTAGGGATTTCTGGCAATGCTTACAGATAACTAAAGCTTGGCAAAGTTTTAGGCATTTCAACAGAGGATTTTCATGACAAGAACTTTCCTCAGAATAATGTTTTGCGTTTGATATCTTTGTTTGCTTGTTTTAAGTTCCAGAAAACAGTCCAGTTCTTCCCAAAAATGAGGCTGGAGAACTTATTTTTCAATTAAAAAAAAATAATAATCTGGCAATGCTATTTTCAGAAGCTCACGCTTTTCATGAAGGATGTGCAGCCCAGCAAATGGCTAGCTTTTGCATTAGGAATACATGTATGTTGTTTCTGTACAATTCTACCCATCTTAAAAACATCCCAGAAAGATATCAGGTTTGCATAAATGCAATTCTAACTTCTTTCCAGTTTAATAGCTCCAGCTGTTTGCAATGAGACCTTGCTGTGGCTGAAGACAGACCAGATGATGTCTGCTTTATGTTCTGGGGCCATACCCCAAAGCATAGTTTCCCATGTCATTAACTCTGCAGCCTTAGCATCCCTCTAAAATACACGTTCATGAATGTGCATGCCCATAGATAAGCACACACAGAATCTATAGTCAGAGTCTACAGTCAATAAACTAGAGCTCCTTGCAGACATTGGGTAAAAGAAGTCCCACATGTGAAATTCTAACACATTAAGAGCTGCATGGGAGTGGTCCATCTTTTCTTGCTCCACACTTGGTAAATAATATTGGTGGAATATCATGAATACAGACAAAAAATGACAACAATATACAACCTTAGAAATTGTGGGTAAAAGGTTAAAGAATTATAATGAAATACAGATGCAAGAACATTTCCTTGATCCACATAGTTTTGTTTATGTGCTCTGTCAATTAGAAAATGGCAGTCAGTTCTATTAGTCTCAAATCCATACAAAAATATGGTTTCTGACAGGTTATATTGCTACATTGAATGAAAATATGTCTACTGCACATCACTGTTCTGACATAATTGGGCTGATAATCATCTTGTTAGAACTACAGATCTTACTCACTTTTGTTTCCCATGCTTCTGAGAGAAAAATGCTGAGCTGAAGTGAATTAATTAAATTGGTAAGGGAGGGTCTGAGTGGAACTGACTTTATATGATACACTATTAAGTGATAATTGAAATTTTGCATATGAACAACTGCAGGCAGTTCTAATATGGCTCTTGACATTTGATCAACTCAGGCTTTCTTGCACTGGAGCTAACAGCTTCAAGAAATACAGCCTACTACTCCTAAATCTCATCTGGGCCTCTGGACCACTTAAAAGGGAATATAATACTATCCCTAAAGCCTAGAGGTTTTCTAAATGGTCATTTCAAGAACGGCTGTGAGAGAAAACACTGATCCTGATGCGCATCAGTGCAAAAGGGCTGAAGCCAGACCTTAACAGTGCAGCAACTTTAGAGCAAAACAAACAAAACAGTTTTCAGATGATCTATGCAACGTTCTACAGTATGTCAAAGACAACACAGCAATTTGCTCATGGACTTCCCAGGAATATAAAGATGATTTCCTTTACCCAAAGAAGAGGTTCACTCTTGCCTACCATCTCTTTCCTTCTTACATACTAGCAAGAGGTGAATTTTTCCCAGTTCCCCTTCTATTCTGCCCCCAGATTCACACTATTAATAATGCAGTAGACATGAACCATGTGGAATGCTTTTGCTTCAGGGTAATCCTGCACGGGCATCCTACCATTTGAGGTCTAGTCCCAGCTTAGCAGCACTCTGGATCCTCAGTGTACATGAAAAAAATAAATAAAGAGAGAAAACAAAAGGGAAGAAATTCTTCTTACAGGCATGGCAAAAAACGCATCATGAACAGCAGCAAGCACCCTTGGGTAGCATGGACGCTTCCTTACGATGACTAATTTGCATAACCTAGCTTTAAAAGAATCCACACTGCAATCAGCTTTCTCTCTGTGAGTCCCTACTTCCGTCAAGATAAGAAGACACACAAGTTTTAAAATACCACGTTTAAAAAACTTATTTACTTTTTGTGAAAGACATGAGAAGAAAAAAAAGGCAATAAGAAAAGTGTTCTGGCTCCCCGTTTTTATTAAGCCTTTTAAACTTCAGTTATTTGAAGATTTCATGAAATAAATTGCTCAGTTTGAAGCACAACAACATTCTGCAAAGAATACAGATGAGAAGTCCCTCTTGACTACCTGAAGGGTTCTGGTTAAGAACAATTACGTCAATCTTCTATTTATTTTGGAATGCATTTTGCACTGAGGTGCAGGTACTGTAAAACGGGAGTCAAATTAAAGATTATCCTTTTCAGACAATACTGTTTTTAAGGGCTACCACGTGATGCCTTCACACCAGCTCTGAAGACCTGAAGGCTGCCCACCAGACAGCACAGCCAGGCCGTCACCAGGAGCTGGAGAACCCTCAGAGGTACAGTACCAGCATGAAGCTGTTTTGAGAACAATTAGTTCAGAAGCAGCTGCTTGATACTGCCCCACTGTACCCTTATTGATCTGGCCAGGCTAGACCCCGAAGCTCTTTCACCACATTTGTGCCCAAGTGTGGACAACCTCTGATTTTCCACCAGGCTTATCAGCACAGGCATGACTGTGGGCACGCAGCTTCTGGCCTGTGCCAGCTCCACAGGCGGAAGGAATTTGCTTACAGTGCTGCACCCAGAAGGACACTTATCTGGAAAAAAAAAAGACCTGGAAAAACAGAGGACAGCAAGCATGGGTGGTACAAATAATTCAGATCTACTCTTTCAGACTCCTCAGCTAACCGCACCTTTATTTGTTTCTACTCAATTCACCTGAAACAGTCTTCATTATAGCTCAGGGCAAGAAGTGGCATGCTGACAGATCAAGTACCAAATCAGAGACAGGTGACACCATTTCTGAAGGAGCACAAAACCAAGTTTCCTTTACGCTATGTTGATGGCTCTTAAATTACCTCTTCTGATTTTCACTATTTTCCCAGCTGATTAAGTGGATGATCCTGCTTTTCAAAGCTGCTGGTCTCATCACCAGCTGTAACTTGTCTCCCTTACAGCAAACAGGAAAAGAGGCAGTAAAATATATATAAATATATATGAAAATTCTCAGATATGACACTGTTCAGCATGGAGAAAGAATCTCCAATGAATAAGCCAACGAAATAGAAAAGCACTCCTTCAAAGTACAATCGCTATTCTTAGTGTCTTCCTATAAATATAAAGAAAGAAAAATCAAGCAAAGTGTAATGCCAACTGGTGAGATAAAAGGTCTTTATGCTGATCTGGTATCACTACAGGTCTGTTTAAAAGCACAGGAAAATGTATTTCATTCACTGCCTGAGCTGAGAGCTGCTTTTTCCACTCTACTTGTAAGCATGACAGCAAGCAAGGTATTATATCTGGAATGCATTTCAAAGATCTGACAGAGAGTTATGCTCAGAAGCAGACACAACATAGGTCAGGTCACTGTTGACAGAACATTTTGCATTTTGTTCTCAAATTTACAAGTGCTACTGCTTCACTTTGGGGAATCTGGAAAAAAAATGGAGCAGTCTGGGCATCTCTCAGCAAAGCACGACTATTTTCTACTGTATTTGTCTGCACAATAGAAGTGCATATAAATCAAAATCTTCAGGGTTGCTTCCAAGTATGACCATGCATTTAACTTTCTGAAGGTTGTCAGAAAAAAAAACACATGAAGAATGAAGTGAAAGGGGGCATGACCACGAACAGGCAGACATGGGCAACATTTTCTAAACAACTATGTTCGTTGTAGTTTATATAATTAAAACTGTTACTATAATGTACTTCTCATTTAACTGAATATCTCAAAGATCTTTGCAATCTAAGCTTTGCAACAGCCTCTCATTGGAGCAAGAAACCCCCGGAAGTAGAAGAAACAGCATCAGGAAGCATCCTGACTTTTTATATGTTAAGACTTTATTTTTCTGAAGTTTGAAAATGTAAAGAGCTGTATGTGTGAGTGCATATGCATATGAGCATCCATCCATTGAAACTACTGCACTGTCTGTCTATCTAATTGAGGAAACACCTGTAATTTATGTCAGCAGTGTATCTTCCTGACACATCACATTCACTGAGTCAGCTCCCACGTGCACTCATACATACTTGATGAAAGCTGAATAAAACCCAAATTTAGGAAAGCCACCAAAGGGCTTCAGACTTCGTTTGAAAGCTTTGTAGGGGATGACGTTTGATTCCTGTATTACTGTTTACTTGATGCATCATTGATGCATCAGGTATCACAATGCTTAGTTAAGATGCAAAATTTGGATTAACTCTTCAAACTTGTTTGGCACCACCAAAGTACAGAGATAACTTTAAAGAAACCATCCAGGCAATGAACGCAATTTGAATGCATCACCCAGGGAAAGCAGTTAGCCCTCTCCCTGTACTGCCTGAAGTGAAGCTGCACCAGTGCAAAACTTCCTGTAGCAGCCAGCATTCTCTTTTTAATACCAAGTTTCAGTTTTACATCTTACAGTGGGACTTAACAGTGGAGGAAATGGTGAGTTCGCTACTACAGATGGCAATTCAATTACAAATTTCATCACATTAATGACATTTTCACATTCACTTTCTGAGAGCATCCTCTTTAGTATTTCACTAGCACAACTGTATGTAGGTTCATTGCTTTACTGAAGCAGAACAGAGCAACATAAAGCCAAAAAATCCTGCAATGGAACAAAATTCTGTCTTTGTTTACCCACAGATTTTTTTAAAACCCTGGGAATAAAAGGCTATCATGGGGGCAAGATAGTATTCTCAGAGGTCCTTAAAAATACTAGTTTTATTCTCTGTTGGACTATAAATAAGCTACTGTTGCAACAGACAAAACTATCTCCATGCTTTCAGTGAGATTTTAGTGCATTACACAAAGGAAAATAAAACTATTAGAAAGATTTCCCATGGCTGAGACCTCCAAAGTCACACATAGCCAGAACAAGAATGGATGGACGGATGGATGTAATGGTGATGGAGTCCAAATTCCAGGTTCTACAGTTGGATTTACAAACATTTTCATTCAGAATGATAACAAACAAACAAAACCAACAAACACCAAAATGCTCTTCTGTGTAAATACTCCCCTCTTGTATACCTGTTTTGTGCATAAAAAATTCTGACTTAATCTCCATGATCTGAATTTAATCCCCATCACCACCTTCCAGAGATTTTAGGCATACCCATGTCCCAGGGACAAACTGCTGGACTAGTGTGTCACCTCCCTCTAGTTTTGCAAGCTGCTGTTCTGATGCAGAACGTCTGTGAAGCTACTAGATGAAGACAGAGAAGCTGTTAACTGCCACTTTTATTGAGGGAAGGAAGAAAAAAATGGAAAAAAAAAAAAAAAAGAAAAATCAGCTTCAAAAGGTGTAGGAGCCTGAGTGATAGCAAGTCATAAAAGGTGAACACTGACGCAAGCAAATGAGAAAAAGAAAGATGAGTAATTGCTTGGAATGTGAGCACTTAAGCAGCATGATACATGTGACAAAATTTTAGCAGGTCTTACACCAATCCTGATCATTATTTCTGAAAAGGCAGAGTCAGCAAGGAGCACCTTGAGAAGCTGCAAAAAAGCCAATAAATTACAAAACAGAATTAGACTCATCCTAATTATTACAACTAAATGCAGCCTTTGAGGATGACTGCACTGGGATATCTGTCTTAGAAAAAAAAAAAAAAACATGAACAGTGGGATTCTGGAATTAAGATTGTTTTTTAATTGGTTCTGGCATTGCAGTTCTATGTTTGGAAATGACTTTAATATTAACACGGCTTTTTTTTTTTATTATTACATAATGTTCTAATATTAAAAATGTGCATTCTCTCCCTTAAATCAACCTGTTTGAAACTGGTAGATAGTACATCTCTTTCTCAAGCACTACTGATTAGCAACTAGAATGTAAATCTGTCTAGTAACGTTTTTCCTACTCTAAAACACGTGGCAGGACAAGTTTTAGACTTAGACACACACAGTGTGGGTTTTAGGCTAAACTAAACAATCTGGAAATTACCTTGTTAGAGCAGGAGTAGCCATGCCAGCTTGCACGCCGATAGCCATAGGAATACCTCCACAGCGGATACTTCCCAGCTCTTCTGCCACTGCAATGTTATACGAGAAGTCCAAGCCCATGCCACCATATTCTGGAAAAAAACACGTCTATCACTTGGATATTATATATTCAGTGGATAAAACAGATGAGCACACTAATGTTATAAGCTGGTATAAATGAGAAGAAAAAAAAAAAAAGGATTGCTACTGCAAGGATTTGCCAATTGCAATTTTACTGCTAACTTTTAAATATTTGATTTTATCAGCTTTCATTTCAGAAAAGTGATGTCATGCTACTCTTTACAAAACCTGAATTTAAAATTACATTTGCTCTAATTACCCATGTGCACATCAGGTCACCCCTGGATACGTTAAGCAGCATCATTACTTTTACCAGAAACAGCAAGAAAAGCAAAGTGCTGCTCAAAATGGCATCAGTAGGAAACGTCACTCTTTCTAACAGCAAGGACACATGAACAAATCACAAAGTACGATGTGCTTCTGTTTCTCCATGATAACCCCTCTCTGTGTGTTCCCATCCTTCACTGCACTCAAGTGGAACTCATCTTTCTCACACTGAGCAGTCAAGTCAGCGCCAAACAAGACCGCATGCACATGGTGTCCATATGTGAAGTTGCCCCTGTAGCTCAAAAATCAATGTTAGGCAGAAGCACAATACCAAATATGCATACTTCATATCCTGGCACCTGGTCGTCGCAGTCATTAACGCATTTTTCATTAACACAAAGTTGATGGCCCAGGGCCCTGGGCGTTCTTCCTCCCTACATTCCATTCCACAAATTCAATTAAAGAGGATATTATTCTTCACCTCCTTCCTAAGCCCAGCACTGATAAACCCCCACACAGTGAAACACAGAAAAGCGCTGTGTTTCTATGATGGATGAGGTAATTTCTAACTCTATTAAATAGTTTTTATTCCAGAGGAAATATGGTAAGAAATAGCCTCCTGCTTGACATCGTTAGTTGACTGAGTAGTTGTGATTAGATAACGTTAGATAAGGAAGCGTTTTCATCTTTTTACTCATTTGAAGACCAGCTAAGAAAATGTCAAATAAATAGATATAATCTCTCTACCCCCACACCCAATACGGGGAAGATGACCATCTTCCGTCCTCGCTTGCTGACATCAAGCACTATCTGAGCTCACCCCTCTGGTGACCTTTGACATTTTCCAAAAACACCATTAATTATAAATCAAAACACCACAGTGCATAAAAACAGGGTTTTGTATTCCATCATCTTTTTCCTAAATTCACAGAGACTGTCTTTGTGCTTTTTTTTTTTTTTTTTTTTTTTTTTTTTTTTTTTTTTTGTCTACAGAGAGAAGAGAAAGCACAATTAGAATAGACTAAGCATGAAATCTAGTTTTTAAGTAACATTTCTCCTTAGGTCTGTCCAAATGGTCTGGATTGTCAGAATTACAAAATGGCTACTTTTCAACAATTTTACTTGAAAATAAAACACGTTACTTAGAGACATAGACAACATCTAAATTCGTACTGGGAGCTGAAGCAGTACAGTGAAACGACAGTAATCTGGGAACATCCTTAGCAAAATATATAATCCCAATATAGTTTCCTCCTGAAACTACATGAAAACTTGTAGCTGTGCATAACCCTCAGCACCGGGAAATGAGGGGTGGACTGGGAAACTTGGTGTTATAAAGTACATTTTAGATATGAAAACATTCAGCAAACAGGAAAAGCATCAGAGTAATAACAGATAACCTTGGTTTTGTTACTGCATAAATGCTTTCCACTTGTCTATCTCTTTATTGCCAAACTGCAGCTGTTATTAATTTTGTCTTTTGTTTTGCCTACCAAACATTTGCATTCCTGTCTGTTAGTTACATTCACAAACCAAAACTTTAGTTTCATGGTTTACCCAGAACAGCTTCACCTGTGTTACACACACGACCGACCCTAAGGAGGACCATTTTGTGCAAATGTGTACCCTACATACATTCCTTGTTTGTACCATAATTCATTGTAAATAATGATATAATAGACTGACATTGTTCTCATTTAAGAGCAGTTACTAAGTGGTATGTTTTCAAAACAAAATGCTGTAAAAAAGCAGTTCTCAAAGTCACGATATCCAAGGAAATTTCCTACCAGAGAGAAGAAACAGAACAAAGCCTCAGATGCTGAGAAGCTGAAGGGGGAAGCCCTAGCAAAGAGATGGTGTATGCTCCAAATACTTTTTAACCTGGGGATAGATAACATAAGAGACAACCACAGCTGCAGACAGGCAGGAAAGCAGAAGCAAACTGTAGGAACCCTGTGCAGGAGGCAACACTGAACTTTGCATCAGTTCTGCTCCAGAAGCCAAGCAGAAAAAGGTTTCATGGAGAAATGCAAGTGGTTTGATGGATGATTATGGGGAACCCTACTTTTGAAGGTGCCATGGAAGGAAGGTTATTCCCTGAGCACTGGCATATATCATAACCGTGCCATAATCACCAGCCCTGAGATGCCCAGCAGCACCCAGCTTCCTCCAGCACAAATTCACCAAGACAAAACCAACAGACGGTTCTCATTTCCACCTCCTGAAGCAATGCCAGTGAACGTATCACAGAAAGAGTGCTTCATTCTGTAAGCATAATTTGTACTGTTGGTGGGCATGAAGGTTGTGTTCGCCACTTCCATCAACAGAACAACACCTCCTGCAAATACCTGCCCAATGGTGTAATGCTACTAGGCTGATCTAACTTTCATTCGGAAAAGCAAACAGCATGCCCAACATAATTTTTGGTGAAAAAACAATTAAAGGAACCAAGCCAATTTCAGATGTGATTGTTTTTGTTATATGCAAATATTCACAGGTAAAACATTTCTAGGGTAAATATTTTATTTAACTTTAAATTGAGATGATTGACATTGAGCAAATTGTTTGGTTACATTTCCATTTTTATTTTGTGAGAAATATTGAAAGAACAAAGCAAAGCAAAACCAAGCACAAAGTCTAATGGCACTGACATATTTATAATTCAAAACAGGTAGAAAAAGGCATCTCTGCTACATTCAAATTGTTGCTGTTCTGCTGACAATAGTGCAACTTCCAGCTATTGAACGGATTCATCTGCTATCTTGTCCATTGTTGATTTCAGGTTCTAATACAAAGAAATTGAATTATAAAACCCAATGCAAGCACATGTGAACACACAAATAAATAAAAATTCTGCACTGCAGCCCATGGGAGGGAGCCGCATTGGAGCAGGGGAGAAGTATAGTGAGGAAGGAGCAGCAGACTGGGACTGGGGAGGACATTGAGGAGCTGGGATGAAGGAGTGAAGCTGAGCTAGGGAAGAAGGGAGTGATGGGGGGGCAGGGGGAAGGTGTTCTTTTTCCTCATGAGACAAAATCTGTTAGTCTGCAATTAATTGGATTAATCTTCCCCAAGCCAGGTCTGCTTCACCCATGATGGCAAGTGGCGAGCGACCTCCCTGTCCTTCTGTCAACACGTGAGCCTTTCCTTTGGGTTTCCTCCCCTGTCCTGTTGAGGAGGGAAAAGGAGCCAGTGGCTGGGTGGGGGTCTGGCTGCTGGCCAAAGTGTTCTGTGTATTATTACCTTGTGCTCTTCTGCTAACCATCACCACGTGTTACTTTAACCTGAGGAAAAAAGCTCCTTATTTTATATCAAGCAATTTATTTCTACACCGTGAAGATTGTGACACTTACTGTGTCACAGCGGGAGCCCCCAAAATAGTGAGTTTAAATAAATCTGTTTTTTAAATGATATAGATATATATTCTTCCAGTAAATCTGATAATTTAGACTATCAGGACCTTTATGTATGAATGTAGGCAGACAACAAAGATAATGTCCAAAACTACAAATAAAAAAGCAGTACCTGATCTTTGGCTGCACCACATGAAAACAGAAACACTGATGAGAAAATCAGTGGGGAAAATAGTAAAAGGTGAAGACAGGTGTCTAAGGTGTCTAAGAAAAAGGACTTACAAAAGAAAAGGAGATGGTGAGAACTTCCACATGATCATTTTATTTTTGTGAAGACCAAAAGGTTTCTTGTCCCTTGTTCAGCTACAAGCTCCCTGTTCATATATGACTCCATGCAATGATGAAACAGGCTTGAAGCCTCTAGTCCAAATTTTTAAGAGCTTACTAGTGCTTTTATTCAGAAGTTGCTTCTGAACACTACCTAGTAGCTATCAGTTAGACTCTATCTGAGGTGAAAAGGATCTATAAGTGAGTTGAAGCAAGGAAATGGGGGGGGGGGGGGGGGAATCTTCAGCGTGTTTTAAGAATGTTCACAAGCCTGAAAAAGCAAGGATGAAAACACAATACAGTCATATGAGTAGCTGGATCTTCAAAGCCAATATAATTTGCTTGCTTACACAGCTTCCAAAGTTCACACAGGGTGTACCTATATCAAAGTAGATCATGCAGTATTATTTCTACTATTGCCACCTACCTCAGTGTAAACAACCACCACCAACAAAAAAAAACACAACATATGCCCTTATTTCTAGTGACTAGAAAGACAAACAAAACGTGAATCACCTCCCATCTTGGAGACAGGTCTGAGAGAATCCTACATCTGACACCAAGGTGACAGAGTTAATTGCCAGTTTTCATCATAGCCTATGATTTTGAATCAACAGAAGAAGAATGTAAGTGTTCAAACCTTACTCACATGTCACAAATATCATTCAAAAATTTCAGCTCCAGAATACTACAAAGAGCCCTGAGGTTACACAAGTGCAAATATAATCAGACAGGTCAGTATATAAATCCTACCGTAATTCCCTTCCTCTTCTTTACATAAAAGTAATTTAAAGAATTGCCAAAGGTGTGCTCTCAGTGGTGTTCAATTTCCCACCAACCTGTGCTGAAAAGTCTAGGCTGATAAAATTGGAAGATACTTTTTGATCCTTATTTGCTTCTGCTGGGTGTAGTGAATAAAACCTCCTATTTCATGTAACAGAAACACTGTGAATGCATTTCAGCTTTGTTGAGATCAACACACATATTTTTTGGATATTTCAGCTGGATCAATCCATGGGGAAAAAATAAAAAGTAAAGAGAAAGAAACAAAGAAAAAGCCTTGTATCAGAGGCAAAGTTCCCCTTGTCAGAGTAGCTTAGTCATATGGGTCAAACTCCCTCAGTTTGACCAAAAAATTGTCCTAAACGAAGACAGATTATGGTGGTTTACAATTTTGTTTGGTGATCTACCACAAAGAGTACTTGACCTTTCACAGATGCTCACTAGTTTATCCAAAAAATCCAAGGCAGATAAGGACCTGGGAGCTAAAGTTTTAGTTGGTAATGCTAGTCTTATGATCCAGTATTGCTTGGAAAAGAAAAAAGAAAAAAAGAAAAAAGAAAAAAGAAAAAAAAAAAAGATATGGACTGGCTGCTCATTCCTTTTCAAACACACATGGTTAGCAGCATCAGAACAACCCCTGTGTCACTGACAATGCAAATTGTGTATTCCCACAACACTCATTAATGTGCAAGTCATCCTTGCTGCCACTTTAGAAACCAAATTTACTGAGATGGATAAGGTGATCATATCTGTCTACTGCTGTTTTAGATAAGACAAAGCTACACTGGAAAATACAGTAGAAGAATTTCTCAGAGTGTAAAGATAAGGAACCACTTATATAAACAAGCAAACAAAGAACAAGCCACTGAGCAGGTGTGTGCCTAGCTGGGGGGTGTGAACACATTTAAAGAGGGTACAAAGCTGTCTAGGACATTGCTTTGGAAAGCCAGAGCAATAGATTTTAAATCACTACTTGACAGCTGCTGCACTAGCTAACAAGGATCTCTCTCACAAATTTATAAGCTTGGTTTATTTTCTAAATGGACATGCAGCAAGACTAACTGCTCTGTGAGCCAGCAATCACATCTGCCTGCATCTTTATACTCAGAAGGATACCAGAGTTCTCCAGAAATCACAAAAATCCACCCCAAATTGTATATAAACAACATTACGAGGAAGGGAAGGCTAAGCTGCAAAATACTGATGATATAAAACATGGCAACACAAGAACACCAACAGAGAGAGACAAAAAAAGAAAATCCAGGATTGCATACTTTCCTAAACAACAGCTGTTGCACCAACTCTAACTCAGAGATAAACTCGATGCAATCACTACTCATAGATTCTGCAGTCTTCCTCTGCCAATTTATAAACTGATTATTTTTCCCTCTCAGCTCCGACCCAACACCAATTTCTCAAAAGCCTACTTAAACCATCCTACATTTTTTTTTAAGATTAAAAAGTACAGATCTCAGCTATTATATGTTTGAAAATGTTAGTCCAACTAAACACCATAGCATGAAGAAAATAAGAAATAAATACATGGAGGAATGAAATCAAGAGGGTATCGGTTGAATACCACACTTCCTAAGCTTTGATGGCAAAGTCATGCTACTTCTCATTGGGTTTCTATTTTGGCAAGCTCGTAAACAAACCATAGCCTTGGTTTCAAGAATATATCACCTGCTGCTTGGGTCAGACAATCAGCAAGAGCTGCCAAGCTCCTTGCACATGCTGAGCACATACACTGCTGTGACATGCTGTGTGTTCACCTAGTTTAAGCTGTGCTTGTGGATGCGAAGTTTAATTCTCTGAGTCAGGCTCATCCAGCAAGGAATATTGCTCCTCTCCAACTTGAAGGTTGCCACCCTTCTGACAAACAGGCAGATGTTGCATCAACATCCTTTGACACGGTGTGCGTCCACTCCAGGCTGACTGACGCCACCATGAATCAGCCCTCAGAGTCACTGCAATGTGCCTTCAGACTCGGCAACATACAGCAACGTACAGAAATTCAACATCCTGTAGGTGAATGGGTCAAAGAAATGGGAACAGATTTAACAACAGACAGCACACAGACCCCAAAGAACTCCAGTTCAAACCCAAAGGAGAGACAAGGGGAGTGACAGGAGTGAATACATATGTTTGTAAGGAGTTTTTAGGTGCTTGATGAAAAGCTGTCAAGATCTGAAATCAGAAGAAATTGTACTCAGTTTCATAGCAAACGTCTGACCAGAAAAGCAGACTAATTTACTTTCACTTCTTCAAGGCAGCAGGACACACAGCCAATATTCTAAAGATCCAGAGCTCATTCTGTATTCTACATAAATAATTAAAATAAAAAGCAATAATATATGAGCCAGGGATTAAATGGATTTACTAAATTTACTTCTTATTAAAATTTCTATGCCAAGACTTAATACCAAGGTTGACTATTTAGCAGCTGAAAACTGTGTTTAACGTTCCTTCCTACAAAAGCTTTTATTCAAGTTCAAGCTGATAAACAGCTTGTTGGAAAGCTGCATTGGAAAACTTTAGCCAGCTACCTCACAATGTCACATCCAAAGATTTTACTAGATCACAAGTTCCAAAACTTGCAGTCTCCACAGGGGGTTATAAACTGAGAATTACAAGGAGGGCAGAGAAAAATTTGATAAATGCTTTTTTTTTTAAAAAAAAAAAAATCTTTAGCAAAACAAGGCTTTAGAAATGTGTGTGCTAATACAATGAAGTTCAGACATCCTCTGGAGCCAGACTAGTAAGCAAAAGTTCAGCAGCTCAGGCCTCAAAACAGAAGTACACTGCAGAGACTGCTACAGGACTCCAATCAGCACCAAGTGGTTTTCCAGTGGCTGTCCCCTAAAGTCCTCAAGAAGCTTGGCCCATTACTGAAAAAAAAAAAAAAAAAATCCCCTGCCATCCCAAAACATGTCACATTGTAGATCAACATACTTCTAGCACTGTCACTGTGAACAAATTATTAAAGAGCCATTTACAAACTATTGCGACAGGTATAAGTGTGCTTCACTGTCATCAAGTAATTTCCTCATTTGTGAGTATTAACAGCCAAAATTCTCTTCAGTTGGCAACATCTGCATCCACAGGGGCGACACAAATGCGGCAGAGAGCAATGGAGAACCTGTTCCCTGTTTTGTTGAGTTTGTGAAATCTGATTGCATTTAAAATTGCTTTGAGCTAGCAAAAACAAAACAACACAAGAGCATCCCTATTTCTGGGCAATAGGCTGTGGTTTGCTGTCTAAGACAAAAAGCCTGTCTTCATTTTATGAGGAAACATCATGAGTTTGACCTCAAACTGGAAAAAAAAAAAGCAAATAAATAAAAAAAAAAAGCTCAAAGGAAAATAACAAAGTTCGTTTTTTTTTTTTTTTTTTTTAATAATATGATGTTGCATTCTTAATCCCCCCCCCCCAATTTAGTTCTCATTTCTGCATCTGACTTTGTGTACATCTTTTCTCTTACAATGTCAGACATGTTATATCATAACATGGATCATCCCTCTCTGTAAAAATGCTAACACAAGAGGATTCTAACCTGAACTGCAATCTCCAACATGAAAAATGCTACAGCACTATTTCCTATTATTTACCTTGAAATTGGAGGGTGTGTATTTTATGGGATACTGGGCATGAGTGCAAGGACTGCCAGTATAGTGCAGAGCATGCCAGAAATCAAGGTCTCCATCCAAGACTGTTTTCTTCAGAACTTTCTACTCAAAATATTTTATTATTTCTATGAGTATTCCATAATCCTCTGTGCTATGCTCCAAAAAATAACATTTATTCAGATTATTGATCTCTTCTTTTATTTTTTATTTTTTACAATGGGAATAGAAAACAGGTTTAGCCTGAGGTAATTAAAGACTATAGGAAAGTGCATTTATGCTGCTGAATGTATAAACTCTTACAGTGAAAGTCAAACCTCTCCTAATCATCAATACTATCTTTAAGCTTACACATCACTCAGGAACTTGAACAGGGATGTTCATGCACTCAGCTGCCACTCAGGAGCTCCAAGAATGTCAGAGGATGGCTATTCACCTCTATCGTTTTCTTTTTTAAGAAGTAGCTACACAACAAATCATATCTTAAATCCGCATTCTTAAAATATCACAGTAGAGTAGCAAAGCAATAAATGTTTTCTTCAGGAAAATAATACCTTAAATATGTGGTCACATGGTAAACTTGCAAAGAAATTTGCAATTTTATTTTATTGCATATGCTGAATGATTCTGCTGAAGTATATTAAAATCAAAACATATATTTCATTGTATATACTCATAGGATGACTAAAACTGAGATTTAAAGTATTCACATTCTAAAATAAAAGCAGCAAAGAGTTTACAAGCATGAAAAAAAGTCCTTTTTCACAGAAATTAGGAAATTATTGCAAGAGATATTTGAAAAACAGTCTCAGAAGTGATGTCAAATAACTCAGTTATCTTCATGGCTCAATGATCTTGGCAACAACATGCTTTCCTTTCACATCAGAAGACAATTACCACTGAGGCTGCAGCCTTCTTCTCCTCCTGAGGAGACAAATGCTCCAGAGCCATCCCTCAGCTCTCCCACACATCCACAAGCAGATGGAAACTGGGGTGGATGGAGCAGGGAAAGGTAGCTTTTCATGAAGGAAAATGCACTTGTCAAGACTACAAATTATTATTATTATTTAAAGTTTGTGTTGTACCATGCACTTTCCATTAGATCCATCTAATTGCAAACAATTTTAAAAACATGATAGGTTTGGCAACCATCCATCAGATACCAAGAATTGATTACAGTGTTGTTTGCACTGTTTCTAAATGAGTCAGTGAAATATCTGAAATCAAAAACTCCACTCAATTTATCAGTACATAGGTGTAAGCATCTCCAGAAACAGAACATGCAATCATAAAATTATGTTAATATATTAACATACGTCTTTTATTAATGTACATCTCTTTTCATCTTGGAAGCTCTCCATGCCAAAACTTTTGGAGGCGCTATTTTAGAAACATATCCAATGGTCTCACAAATATTTATCAGATTTTTCAGATGTCTCCAGCCAGCCAGCTGTAACACAACAGGCTTCTGTAGCCTGGAGACCCCACTGAGCAGAACAGGGTTGCAACAGAGTGAGCCAAACGGGATTTTATTACCCCATTTTTATTGCCACATTTTAGCACGGTTGCACAGCTCACTGTGTAGCCACTGAGGTTGCTGGTGAAGCCTTTGCTTTCCATGCCCATGGCCTCCTAGCCACTATTTCTGTCCAAAAAAAAATTAAAAAAAAAAAAAAGTATTTTCCTCGTAAGCCAGATCTCCAAAAAGTTCGTGATAAGCTTTCACATATTTCAGAGATGCTGTAGTTACGTGCTGGGCTGAACTGATGAAGCTTCACAATATTGAGCAAACTGCACCAGTATGGTGTTTTCTCTCCTTTTACAGACTCCAGCTATTTGTTAATTCATTATGCTTAACAAAAAGCCAGTTTACAGCTTTTCTCAGCATTAGGTACTCTCAAATTGAGCAACTCTAAGTTAAACAGGGAGCAAAGAAGCAGTGGTTGTGCCTCCTTCCTCACAACTACATCGTTACACCAAAACACGAAGAATGAGAAAGCCCACACCAAAACCATCAACTTACACTCAGCTCTCACTCCACATTTAAAATAGTTGAGGAAAGAACAAAAACACTGCTCTTTGAATACTGAATAGCCTCAAAATTAGCAGTTAGGTTTGAGACCATGCTATACTTCAGTGAAACAATAAAAAAGTTACACAAACTATTCCTCAAATGTGAAGCCTAAACTCTCTTTCCATTCAAAAATAAAATAAAATAAAATAAAATAAAATAAAATAAAATAAAATAAAATAAAATAAAATAAAATAAAATAAAATAAAATAAAATAAAATAAAATAAAATAAAATAAAAATAAAAAGATTTTTTTTTTCCTTTCTCAAAAAGATCAAAGTAACCCCTAGGCTACAGCCTCAGCACTTCAAGACAGGGGACATAAAACAAGTCACACAAGAATTAACGCCTATCTTCTTACTTCAGAAAATCAAGATTAAAAAAAAAAAAAAAAAAAGTGGCTCATTTATTTTGTTCACGTTTATGCAAACATGGTAACTGTAATGACTAAGCTACAGATTTGCTCAGCTTTTCTTACAACATCAAGTATCAGGGAAGAGTCTTTTACTTCTTGTTTGAAATCCCTCTCACATTGTGTCTGTATCTAATTTTAGAGTAGCTCTAAATTTCAGCGTACCGTTGATAAAGGATGGACTAAACCGAGAAGTAATTAAAGCAAGACATGAAAAATGCACCAAATACAAACTTACCTAAAGAGCAGGTGAAAACACAGACCTTAGCAATTACACTTTCAAACCAAACAAAGCCACTATCCTCTGTGTTTTAGGGAGGTTTACACAAAAGAATTAGATCCACTTCCTTATTGTGCAGATTCTTCTTATGTGTTAGGAATATTGCCATAAAGAGAAAAACTAGCAAAGCAAAACAAAACCAATAAAATAAATAAATCCTAAACTGTTACCATTTTAGGGAAATTCCTATGTTTTGGAGCTCTGCTGCTGCAGACTGAGGGTACCCTGTCTAATGTTTTACCCCTAGAAAATGTCTCCCATTTGCAATTTAATTTTCAATTCACTCTGCGAGGTTTGGTTTGCTCTGATTTTGTGTTGGAGTGGTTGGTACAGTTGGGGTCCTGCTTAATCCAGCCCTGCAACTTGAAAGGCTGTGTGCAGCCTCTCAAGCTTCCAGAAAAAATAGTCTTAAGGCATAATAACTTAGAGTAAATAATCACTAAAAACTGTATTATATAGGAATTAAGAGCTTTAAGAAGCTGGTTAATCATATTAGAGATCAAGTATGGATAAATCCAACATCACATTTTGACATAATTTTTATTTTTCTTCCAGTTGTTTTCCATCTCTCAGTGTGTCCTTCTACGCTGACTTTCCAGAGGTAGGATCAATCTTCAGACAAATCCTAGCCTCTGGATTGTGTTCCCCATACTGACCTGGAATGGAACCTCTCCCTAATTTTTCCCTTGTCAACAGGTTCCCCTCACTGTAAACTCAGCTCGGGGCACTGTGTACCACCAACCCTGTTCCTTACGCAAGTGAACATTTCTCTTTATTTTATTTTTAATCACACTTGGGATGCTTTTTGAATGCCCTACCAAGATGAATGGACATTGCTGATCTCATTGTTTTGATTATCAACACAGAAAAGATGGGGGAACAAAACCACACCAAACAAATTCATCCAGATTTTACAGCTGGATCATGAGCCCCCTCTCTTCATCCTGCCAGCAATGAAGAATGTGCAACAACAAGGTTATATAAAAACTAATCATACTGGAATTTTGTTATCCCTAATGTTTCCCTGTTGACTTTTTTTTTTTTTTAATTTATTTTTTCTTTTAATCTTGTCTCTAGCAGTTTCTCAGCTGAGGCCAACAAGAGCCCAGCACCATGCTCTGCTGAGCAAGAAGCCCTTGGCTCCCCACTCTGCCTTGCTGCTGACGAAATGCAGGGTGCTACCTGTTATCAGGTCACTCCTGCTGAGAAAACCACGTTTGAACAAAAGGGACCAAACACCCATAGCTCTTTTCCCTCATTTACACAATCATCTACCTTCATTTTTTCATCTCCTTGCATAAGAAGAGCAGCATTTTGCGTGCCTTTTAAATAAATGGCCCGTGAGGCAATAAAGCCTTTGAAAGGTAATATACCATTGACTTTCTTTTAAAACATCTTACTACTTAGGAAAAAAAAAGGGGGGGGGGGGAAATAAACACACAAAAAAAAAGCCCTTAGTGATGATAGCATGATCTACAAAACTGATAAAAGGCATTGAAGTGGATGGCAAGGAAGGAGAAAGTAATTTAGAAAAAGGTACTTTTGCCTGCCATTTAAATTTTTGTGCAGGTTATGGTCTCAGTGGCAAAGTAGATGATGCAAATCCAACAGGAGTATAATAGGTAAGTCTCTTGGTATAAAAATGACAGGATTTTGCCACAATATTGAAAAAGTCACATGCTCAAAAAAAACCCAACTAACTAAAAAAAAAAAAAAAAAAACAACAACAACAACAAATAAACTCTGACCTGAGCCTGGGAAGAATGTCATTAATTAAGGAAAACAATGGAGGATTCATTTCAGGGAAGTGCATGTGGAAGGAAAGCAGACAGATGGGTGGAGTGATGCTCACCATCACAAAAAACAACAGAGAAGGAAGTGTTCTGCTTGTTGTATTTTATTTTTAAACCTAATTCAAAGAAGCAAGGGGTGGAAGGAAATATGAATCCTCATGGCTGATTTGATATATGCTCTAACTGGAGATCCTTCTTGGTAAATAAAACCTTAAGGCATGTATGAGCCTGCAAGCAGAAGACAGCAGGCAGACAGGTTCAGGCTCCTGGAGCAATGGTGCCTGTCACACCATTCTGCTTTCAGCAGTGCTGCCGCTACTTCAGCCTAAGCATAACTTAACCCCCGTTATTTCCACATCCCTCACAGAATCACAACTCCCCAGATGCAACTGGACAAGTTAGGAAATAACTGCTACTAAAAAGTGGCAAATGACCCTACTCAGGTCTTTTAGATGAGAGAATAGCAAAAGGCATGAGCAAAATCATACCAATGTTTAGAACTTTTGGTGTTTGTTCCATAAAGAGTACTTTTAAAGTCTTCCCATCCCATATACTGTCTAACTTAATTGTGTCTGAACAAGCTGTCATAGAGGAGTTACGAGAAGACTGATGTTTCCTTCTTTATGTTTTTTTGCTTACAGTTGAGATTACTTTCTCACTAATGTTGTGATAAATGACTTCATATTTTCCGCTATTTTCAACAATACCCAGAGACGGGTTTCTCTTACACAGAAACAGAACAAATTAAATTAAAAAAAAAAAAAGGAAAGAAAAAAAAAAGAAAAAAGGAAAAAATGAAAGAAAAAAAGAGGAAAAAAAAGAGGACAGAGAAAAAGATAAAAATATTTTAAAGAAATTCACAAGAGATTTAACTGAGTATTTACACCTGAAGTTATATAAACTTATATGAAGTTATATATGTGATTGAAATACTTATCACAAATAATTCAGTCATAAATTGACTTTCTGCCTGCATGCTAATTGAGAACAGATTTCTAAATATGTATTTGAAATTGTTTAATAAACACCTTCTCTGAACAAATTTATGGAGATTCTGAAGGTAAACTGTCTGTTATTAATAACAACCTAACATTCGCTTTTCATTACTTACACTGTGACACTGTTCACTGAAAAAAGAATTTTATTTGCATCTGTATGTACCAATAAAAAAGATGGTTTTGCTGATGATTAAACAAAAACAGAGTTGAGGATGTGCAAATAAAGCCAAGGAACTCTACAGATATATTAAATGCAAAAGTAGTTAGTATATATTTAAGAATATTCATTTATTGAATTTTTACTTACATACTTATAGTTATACTTCACATATCAATAGTTATATCAATATAGTTATACTTAATACTTCATATGTAAGTATTAACTATAGAACTGCCTGCTTTTAAAGTTTCTCCCTGCCTTTCCTACACTAAGTTATGAAAACTGTATTTGAAATGACTCATTGCATTGTTATTTCGTTGTTATAACAAAGGCAGAACTTTTACAGTAATTTCTGAGCTTCATGGAAAAAATATGTAGAGCATTAAATTAAATGTCATCTAAAAAAAATAAAAGGAAAGAAAAAATTATAAAAGATTATAGAGCATCATAATCTAGACAGCATCACAGATAGTAGCACTACTGAGGACAAGCAGTCCTAGCAGAAGCCAGGACTCCGCAGTCACAAATTCAGCCCATATCAGGCACGAACACACACATTTCTGTCACCCTAGCCAGAGCACACATTGGGAAGTTAGTGCTCCAGACCAGCCCCGAAAATGAATGGTGCTACCTACCTGATCTGGCCTGATACTTGCTGGTGGTGTCACTTCCTTGAACACTTGCCAACAAATGCATATCAGTATGTTACTTTCTGGTATCAGTACGGTAGTCCTTGGTCATTCCTATCTAACCCCATGACCAATAAAAATGATTCTGAAGAAGGTAGATAATACATGATCCTGAAAACAGAAAAACTACACCTTGAAATAAGACCCAGATTTTCCTCAGTGAGAGTAATTAACCATTACAACAATCTTGCCACATAGCATGCCAACCATTCTATCTATATAAACTCCAATCTGGTGTCTTCTAAAGCATATGCAAATATATACTACATCTCAACTGTCTTCCATTGCTTTTTACCCCTTCCTTCAGGGATGTAACGTTTTCCAATGACTATCCAAGCATACAGAAAAATTTCCTGTCCTCACCAACTTTCTGCATTCATCTTGGAAGTGACCTACAGAGATCCAAAGGTCACAGGACAAATCTACTTCTCTAATTTATTCACAAGTATGGGATTTGATTATTGGATTACTGCACGGAACTTAATTACCCATATTAACATGAAGTTGGATGACACACTTAAGCAACTCCCTAGTTGCCACTAAATTTGAATTAAAGAATCTAAGAAATTAAAGAATCCCATAAGCTCTAGAAGAGTGAGTCCCAACTGCCTATTTAATCTCCTGCCATTTAATACAGCTGGTATGTCACCAGCAGTTACAATTTTTGGCCAGTAAGTGACAATCTCACAGCTTACACTGCTGGCAGTTTTTCTTCCTCTGTCCTAAATGGCTCCCCCTTCCCCTGTTTATGCCTGACACACACATAGTAATCACAAGCCTCTTATCACTCCCTACCTCAGCTCTGTAATTGCTCCTACAAATCAGCCCTTTGATCTTTCTTCCTTTCTTCCCTGAACTCAATTATAGTTTGCCATGAACTTTCAGGCCAAGACATGCCCAAACAAGAGCTGCTATCCCAAATCCCTCTCAGTGTTGGTAAAATAGGATCCAGTTAATACAGTTGATTTTGGATTTGGGTCCGGAGCTGCAGATGAAAATTCTCTGAAACTCACGAAAGGTCGATTTCCTCTTTTTTGAATTTTCACTACTAATTATGGTGATGACTCTTGCAGTATGAGTAGTAAAGAGCTGCAGACAGCAGCCTTATAGCATAGAGAAAAATGAAAATAAAGAAGGGATGAAATACTGCTCTCACTTGCATAAAAGCTGATGCTACTTATTGAACTTAGAGGTCTTTTGCTGGCAGAAACAGTTCAGCACCACAGCAAAGTTATCCCAACGGTCAAAGAAGAACAGCTTTTGAAAATGTATCTTTTTCTGATGGAAAGATGGTTTATAAAAACAAAAAAAAGTTTGAAATCAAGGTCACAAGGTACACAAGAGTATTGAAAAATGAACTTGGCTCTGGCAACGTGTAAAAAAAAATTTTTTTTTTTTTTTGTGAACAACTAAAGCATAAGAAATTAAGCTAAGTTAAATTGAAATCAGACCTAGGTTCTTTTTTTTTTTTTTTTTTTGCCACTAGAACGTAGCACGTGCCAGGAAAAGCACTCTTTTGTTTCTGTGCTCTTAATCACATGAAACACAGCCTTCTTAGTCAGTAATTTATATTATATTAACTACAGATAATAAACTACCAGACACCTCACTTAGGAGTATCCTCAATTGCTACTTAGCAATTGGAGCAGCTGATGCATGAAGATTCAATAACTGATTTTACTGCAAATAAACAATCTTGCTGTTTCTTCTTCTTGAAGACTCAAGTCCTTCAGCCTCCAGCTCCTGCAAGAAAAATTACAATAGCCACCCTTGCTCTCGTACTTATTTCTGGAGACAGTTCTGCTTCCTCTGTTCCTTCTTGAGGTGGGGAAAACGTTTTGCTCTCCAGCAATGCCCCAGGGAAGAGGGGAGGAACGGGGAGCCAGGTGGGAGTTGCATACCATGCTGCAGCAGCACCTCCCATGCCCACAAATCCCACATTGACAAATGACCTCTGACTGCTCACTAAAGAGTAAGACTTCAGACTAACACCACATGTGAGAAACAACTATGTAGGGGAAAGAAAAAAAAAAAACAACCAACCAAACAAAAAAAAACAGCATTATTTTGGAAAACATTTTTAAAAAATCATGATTTTACTTTTTATTCTTCTAAAAGTGAGAGATCTGAGCCTCACCTTCACATCTTTTCCTGAGCCCACAAAGAGACTCAAGTGTATGCTCTTAATATAATGCTCTTTGAGACTGCATAGGAAATGCTTGCACAAAACTGCACGAATGACGGAGCACGAGTAAACTTCCTCACTGTAACCAAGCTGGCAAGTTCTCAATTTTCAATATGACACATTTATTGAAAATTTACCATAATGTCCAGCTGCCCAGCAGAGAGAATGCAAAATTCAAGAGTCTGTAATGCTTCACTGCAATTTCATGAGCTGATTAACTTCTTGAAGACAAACTTCTCCAACCAGCAGTATCTTCACTACTCCAAGAAAAAGTACCCTGCTCCTGCAAGAAATAAGGCCTCCCCCACAGATCACCCCCACATGTAAAACCTATCAGGAAAGGGCACCGGGTAAAAAAGCTGATGTTCCAAATGCAACGTGATTGTCTTCCCATTTCAAATTTACATTAAAATTAAAAATGTCCAATAACGCTTATTTAAAGCTTGGAAAACATACGTACATGTATCTTAACATAACATTGATATATATATATATATATATATACACACATACACACATACATAAACCCATCTTGCCACCATGGCTCACATTACAGAGAACATGACTGAGCACCACCACTGAGGCCTACCTCAGGCAGGACAAGCGCCAAGCCCAGCACCGAGGCTGTCATGGCACCCACCACTTCCCCTGTTGCAGATGCCAGCAAAGGGGTTCATAGGAAGGTGGAGAGATTTGCCTGACTTTACTCAGCCACAATTCAGCTTCGGCCCTGACCTGCAATGTCTCCACAAAGACTGGCTTCCCACCGTTCCTCCATCTGCAGGCCTGCGTAATTAATGGTCGGTGCATTAGTCCAATTAGTTTCAAATTAAGGCTTTCAAAAACTCACTGAGAATTACAGCAACTAAGCCGTGATAATTAAATATTGAAGCAATAAGTGGAAATAAGTATCAGGAGAGGTTTTCTGTGCCCCGTTCCCACTGCACAGAGGGTTTAAGGGCACTTACTGGAACACATTAATTAGATCTGAGGGCTCCTGCTTGACCCTTAATTTTATTTTAACATATTTGGGCTGTATAAAATATGTATAAATGTATGAATAATATGTAAAGCACAACTACTGAAAATATCTTCATAAAGATTTCCTTAGGGGAAAAAACAAACAAACAAAAAAAAACACTAACCAGTGAAACCTTTTCTAAAATATCAAAAAAGCATTGCTGCTGTGGAACCAACACAGAAAAAGCACATTTGACGATAATAACATACCATCCCAAAGTAATATAGAAACACTGTATTAACAATGTGCACAATATACAGTAAAAAGCACTCCTCCAAAAATAACACAATAATTCCTCTCCCAATAACCTGAATATATGCAATATTAGAGTAGCCCACAAGCACAGAGTGGTGAGTATATATGATGAAAAATGAATCAAACGGGTGATTTGACAGTGAGCAGTGAAACAATGAGGATAAACACTATCACTGAAAGTGGAAGAGGGGATGAAATTTTTTTCCATAAATATTTATGGCATCGGTGATGATTATTACTATGCCTGGCAACACAGCAAAAGAGAAAGAATTAGATTGCAGCATCTCCTGCCATCATGACAAGGGAAACCCTGTCCAAAATGCAGAGATCCAGGTGCTGTGTTCCCACCAACCTGTGGGTATCCATCCACATACACTCAGATGCACACCAATATGCTTGAGGAAGCAGCTAAGACAGGTATCTGGCCAAGGCAGCAGGCAACTTCAGCTCACAACATCATGTTTCTCTTACTGGGGCATTTGTTCTTGTCTTGCTCCTTTCAATCATTAAGGACTTCTTCGGACATTCAGGATATGGTTATCCCTGGGACCTTGAATTAATCTGGTTAAGCTTGATAACATCCAAAAGTATTAAAGGAAACTGAGCACTTAATAACATAAGAGCGTTTCTTAGGAAACCAAGCTAAAACACATCACAGCTTCCCAACAGCATTTTTTGGTGACCCTTCCAAAGACCTTCTCCAGAGCTGGCACATGCAGAGACAGCTCCCTCAGCTACACAAGACATGCTTCCTGCTTTTTAACCCAGGGCTCCTTGAAGCCAATGAGGATGCTGCCTTTAAAACCACAGTGAGTAGGATTTGCCACCTGTCTTGTCCTTCCCTTACTCTGCATTGCAG
Organism: Aythya ferina; assembly: GCF_964211825.1. Taxonomy (NCBI): domain Eukaryota; kingdom Metazoa; phylum Chordata; class Aves; order Anseriformes; family Anatidae; genus Aythya; species Aythya ferina. The sequence continues at coordinate 25,705,702 of NC_140297.1, read as the reverse complement.
CCAGTGTGACTGTTCAGGGAGAAAGACCCCCAGCAGCTAAGCACTTAGGGCAGTCCAACTAATTTAGTTACTTGCTTTAAGGCCTTTTGAAGTAGCTGAAGCCTTTGGTAGCCGCCAGCAAAGAAAGATGTGCTAAGGAAGTCACCACAGAGGAAGCACAATGTTTATCACATTGCTTCCTTCTTGCAATCACAAAGTCAATTTTCAAGAAATTAAAATTGAAAATACATGCCCAGCTCTCATTAATGTTTAACAGGAAAATGACAATACCCTGCACGCAGGCCTCTGAGAGTTTATCTTGCCCAGAGATTATTTAAACAAAGGTGATATTAACCCCTAAGCAGATAAAAAGGTACAGGCAAGCAATAGGGAAGCTATCTTCCATTATCAGCCAGCAGCCTGAGCACTTAAAGCACTGCTGTAAGGACAAGATATGATGCTGACATAAGGTCTTCCCAGAGTACCGTATTGAAAACAAGCTTAGCAACAATCCCTCGAGTCCGTGTACTTTGTAGAGCAGATTGTAGACACGTCTCACCCATGAAAACTCAACACTTTGATTCTGTTTTCCTATGTCGAACATGGATATTTTCACCTAGCCCTGCACTTCAGAATGACTTCATATTGTTGAGTTGTTTTCTACCCCAAATGAAGCTCCGATCAGTTACAATTCATTACTTAAAAATAAAATTGCAGCTGATCATTAAAAATGCATTTGTGGTCTCCTTCAGATTCCCCAGGGTCAGATGAAATAAAAACACCACTGCCAAGTGATTTCACAGCCTGATGCCTCAGCAGTAAGAACGTTTTTTAATATGTTTTGAGAACATGCCCCATCTCACTGAAATCAACCCCTCTCCCAACAACAAAATGTGACTGAAAAGCACCACAGACAAAAATGGGGAGGGAGAGGAGAAGCTGAGGAGGCACACAGTGGGATATTGGGGGTAAGCACTTCTCTGCATGGTTCGTCTGCTGGCATCTTTCACATCTTGGACTACAGTAATTCCCCCAAGTTGTTCTGATCACAAACCATCCCGATCAGGATTTTTTTCTCTCCCCCACATTCATCACAGCTCCTCAGACTCCTAATACCAGGGTCCAGCTGCCTTTGCCACCTCTCCATTTCAGCTCCCCATCTCCCTGCCTCCTCCCACGGCTGGCTTGGGCCAACAACCAGCTGCAGGGGGGAATCTCCTGCCTGCCAGCACCACAAGCTGTGCTCTTAGTGGCAGCCTCCAGACATACGCAAAAATAATCATGACCATATGAAAGTTTCCATCCCACTTTAATAACTCTCTAAGTGTAGTTCTTGGATTGTTTTTATTTATTTTTTTTTCCTTTTAAAATAAGCCAGTATTTCCCTGGCATTGATTTGTGATAAAAAAAGGAACCCTGTAAGGGCTTGTACATCTCAAAAGTCAGTGATAATTGCAAAACACGAGCCTTACCCCATCAGTGCTTGATTTACTGCATGTGTTTTGCAACCACAGCCTCTGAGAAATTGGTGTCTGCTATCGACATTAAGTTTTGATTTCTCTTATTTTCTATATTAATTTTTCTTCTTTCTTTTTAAACACTGTACCAACTAAATGTCAACCTGTCTTTTTCAAACTTTTATGTTTGCATTCACATGTCCAAAATATGAACTACTTCACAGCTAGTAGATACTTGGGACTGAGAAGAATCCAGGTATTATTCCATTTCACCTTTTCTTACTGAGCTATGTTATGACTAAAAATTACTGATTTCAATTAAGCCCTTCATTATTATTATTCACTAGACCTTAGACTTTAAATCCTTTCCCCAAAAAACATTAGTATGCTTTAATAACTAACTTTAAGGATATTCCCTTGTCAGAAATTAAACTGCAGAGATTTGTGGTTATTTTTGAGTGTTGTCAGATTAAACTTAATATTAAATTAAAAACTGTTTCACAATGTCAAGAAGAATGTTCTGTATAATAATCTGCCTTCTGATGGTAATTTTGTATAATTAATGCCACCTTTCCTTGTAATCTTTTGTGTTCTGAAGTTTATTCTGTACTCCCACATGGAAAATGAGATCATTCAGCATGTGGAGGCATTTACAGAACATAGCTCACTACAACCCATTGAATCCATAAAATACTGAAAGGAAGGGGGAATTTTATTTAAATATGAACTCATTTTCTCCTTTAAGCACTATTAGCATTTTCATTCAAAAGACAGCAAAGGGGATGATGTTTGAGAGTGTCAGAGACCACCTTCATGTGTGCTCCTCCAGCTACAAACCAGGACCCAGCAAGTTTCCACCTTTGGTTTTCTCCATCTGGCCTCAGGGATGCTTGATGGAGTAGCAGGCAAAAGGGCAGTGGTTGCTCTCCAGAATGACCAGCTATGTCAATATACCCACTCTCTATCTAGCTTCTCCTCAATAAATCCAAGTGTGGAAGAAGATCCATACTAAAACAAGCAACAAAAATCTACCCCAAATCCAGGCAAGACATTTTAAAGCCATGCAGGGCAGCTGCATTCAGGACAAAAGATGGGATGCTGTCTCCTGATGCCACATCGTGCAGTAACCACATAGCATAGAGCTAGGCAGTAGTCACTGCAAAGGTAAAAATATCCAAGTTTAATCATCTCATGGGTTTAGTTTTGGAATCTTAGATTGTTTTCAAGTCACTTGTTCAGATCACAAGATCAGACACAAAAGATTCTGGAATTCTATAAATTTATATGTATTACACGGCAGACACCTGCTTCAAAATTATCCCTGGAGGAAGTCTGATTCACACCATTCCATTCTGTGCCATCCTCTCCTCTAACTGAAAGATTTTCCCTCCTCTCCCTAATTGAGAGGGCAGCACCATACAAACCACACAAAGGCCCAAATTCTGGCTTATCACAGACAGGTGCCGCTCTGAAATCCCTGGAGTTGCTTGGAGGTTACACAGTGCAGCGAGCCTACGGGTCAAGTCAGTTCTCCTGCACATCAGTTTGCATGGACATGTTCAGTGGGCATCTCTAACACTGAGGGTTTCTTCAGTTTTAAAAGAAGTAGCCTGCAGAACTCAAAACACAAAACATGCAGGCGATTTGTAATTGCATACAAAGTTTTCAAAGACCAAAATATATACCTCTCTGACAGTATTCTGGGAAAGAAGAAACTGGATTCTCAGTAGCAAGGAATAAAGTCAGAAACAAAGATATTAGCATCATGAGTATAGTTCCAAAGTAAGCTTGCTGGACGGAACAGGACATTTCCTGTTGAGATGACTTCTTAAAGGTATTTTCCTCCTGGTATTTGTTTCATCCTGCATTCTTCTTGTTTCACATCCTCTGCTGGGATTATGCAACCTGATGATATCCAACTACAGCTTGGACAGAGACAGGGGACAGGATTCTCAAAACTGTGTTTGGAAGAAGATAAGGAGAGGGCACAGACAACTGCTTTTCCTTTTGAGAGTTTATCTGGTTTATCCTGACATCTCATCAGCGTGGTGACTGGAAGCCCAGGAGAGACCTGCCGAAATGTAGCGAACGCATCCTGGTTTCTTTTACAGGTCCAAGTGTCCACAAGCACGAGGTTTTACAAGCACAAAACAGGATGTCCAGGTCGTACAACTACAAAATGCAATCCACAAAGTGCTCAGAGGATGTACCAGGGTCAGCTCAAATCCAACACAGAATGTGAAGATACCAATATTTAACACCCCCCCTTGAATGCTGCACTGCTATAACCCTCAGCTGCTTTATCTATCTTTTTTGCAATGTAGGAGACATACAGAAAAGGAGATTAAAAAAAAAAAAAAAAAGGCTATCAACAACTAGACATGATCACATTTTATGTAGCTCCTTTCCGTTCTTCAAAACAACCCCATGCACAGCAACACTGGCCAACCAGCAAGGCCTCCACAGTGCCAGGACTGGGTTATATATACACAAAATAAAAAGCAGTCTGAGTGTGACTTTATTTATTTTTAACCACGTGCCAAGTATGACACTAGCGCTGTGTGCAGGAAGCATCTGGACACACTGGAAAGAATTTCCTGACTTGCCACGGGCAACAGCTCAGCTAATGGCTTCTTGCTGTCCGCCACAGAAGAGCAAACTGCTCCCATGCTGCCTTCATCTGCCTTCCTTTAAAATAAAAGGGGAAAAAAAGTCAGTATTCTACCTAAAACAAACAAACAAGAATCAAATAAAATGGAATCAGAGGCTTTTTGTTTTCTGTTGTAAACATGGACTTCCATGATGGCAGGATTTAGCCTGAACTGCTCAGCTATGAGAAGAGAGACCTGGAAAGCAAATCGCTATTAGAATGCTGAATGAGTAAGATATTCTATTTATCTTCCAAAATAAAACTTCTGAAAAGGTTACTGAGCAAGAACAAACAAAAGAACAGGTAAAAGAAACACAGCGCGTTACTAGCTTGAGGAGAAAATATGCAATTTAATCTTTAATAAGCTTTCCTGATGAAGCAAAGTCCATCTGTCTAAATTTCTCTGAAATGGCACTGGCTTTGCAGAGTAAATCCATACCAAGTAGATGACAAAAAAAAGATTCAATTTCCTCAGCCTTCAGGACCTTAACATTTTTAGCAATGCCAAGAATATCTGATCATAAAAAAAAAAAAAAAAAAAAATTTTCCTCCACTTATGCCCAGAAATTCATCAGTTTATCATGAACAAAAAAGAAAATTACCCTTACTCCTACCAAAGGAAGTTAAAAAAGGAGAAATAGCAAATTGCAATTGTTAGAGAAGTAACACGTGAACCTACCTGAGTCCTCTTAAGAGGGGAAAACACAGCAAGAAAGAGAGGAGAGACTCAATGGAAAAACACAAATAGACAGAGATGACTGAAAACTGCTGGTAGGATTTAGAAAACACATGAATGACAATGACCTGTCAAAAATATGATCATAGTAATCCAAATATAAGAAAAAGGAGGGAAGCACAAAAATTAATCTTGGGCTGAGGGATGATTCTGAGAAGCTGGAACATCCACTGATTATTGGTAGTACTTTAAGTACCTGAACTTTTCATTCCTGGCAAAACTGAGGCTGGAGTGGATCTCATCCTTCTAGCAGTTCCCCAGAAGCTATTTCTCTTTCCACAAGAGCCCTGACCACACCACAATCTGGTGGATGACCTGACTCCCCAGAGGCTCTGGACCAGCTTGGTGCCAACATGCCCTTCACCTTCCCCCATGCACCTTCCTCCCCAGCCACACAGCGATACCCATGCTGTCCAAGCAAAGCATCAGGGATGCACCTTGCATCTCAGCCAAGTAACATCATGAGATAAAGTCCAGATCTCTGGCATAAGACTACAATATTGCTGCTGGGACCAAAGCTCTGGTCTGCCCAGTAGACAGAGAGTGTAGGAAGCTATGAAACAGTGCTGGCACCAGCTGAGTGAGGAGCCGATGATCAGAAATACAATTGAAATACAATAAGGTAGCCATGGATGGTCTCACCACCTATAAAGTGCGTAATAGCTTCTGGATTCCTATTAAACTTTGCTCTCTGCGATTCTGTGGGATGAGTTTCACTGGTTATTCATCATATAAAAAGGGGAAAAAAAAAGAAGAAAAAAACACTAATTCTTTCCAGTAGTCTTATTACTCACGGAACTTCCACTCCACCAAAGGACCCCAGCTCTTGAATGATAAAGGGAGGGTGAAAGTAACAGGCTCATTCATTTCCTCTGACTAGGGAGCAGAAAAAATTCTGACTAAAGTCACCTTCAGAGATTTTTAAACCATTTGATGATGCTATAAAAAAAAAAATCAATTATCTGCCCCTGTTATACTCACTCAAGGAAATTTTCCATTAATTCTGCCCTTTGTTTCCCTATTCAGATGAAGCAAGCAAAGTGAATTTGTAAAAGCCGGAGGTTTTGGGGGAGTGCACATTTTCTGCTGGCTTCACATGCCAAAGGAAAGTGCACATAGACAGGTCATAGTGTTTCAAAGGTCCCATGCCAAAAAAGTTCTACCAAAAACATGTCTTCCACCACTGGCACTGAAATGAATATTGATGCACTGTCAGCTGACAACAGAGTTCATCTAGTCCACCATGAAGGAACCTGAAAGACATCTGCAATAGGCTCTGAAACAATTTTCTTGTATGCTGCCCAAGGTGTTTTCCTACAGTTCTGGGTTTGTTTCCATTGGACAACGTGTAACACGGGCTCTGACACAAACAGAAGTAGTGGTTAGGAACACTAAGGAGAAAAAGCCCTTTAACAGTCACTGAAACCAGAAAGCCCTCGTACCTTGTTGCTTCAGTTCCCTGCTGTCCCACCACCCTACCAGCTGTCACCCTACCAGGAAGGTTTTCTACTTGACCTCCACCTAGCAGAGCCATGCAAAAGATGTGCCGGGCAGTGCACGGCTGTGCTCACGGCAGCGTCCCAGGGAAAACCCCTGTCCTTCTCCTTCGTCATCGCGGCTGCTGCTTCCCAGCTCTGGAGACATTTCCCAGCTCAGACAAGACCACAGAGCAGCTTTATGGTCTTACGGGAAACAATAGTTATTGTTTAGAGACTTCTAAAGTCTCTAATCAATCTTCTCTGAAGAAGTCTCATTAGAGACTTCTCTAATAAGAGAAGTCTCTAATGAGACTTCTTCAGAAGCAGCTCTTCCAGGCTGGAAGAAAGGCAGAAAGGTACCAGCCAAGCACAGCCTCCAGCCAGTATTTCTGTCCAGCAAGAAGTAGTCTTTCCTAACTAGGCTCCCATGTATCTGCTGGAGAGACAACACAGAAGAGACATTAGCAACAAAAGCAGAAAACATTGCAAGATAATAACCTCTGCAAAACAGCTAACCCCAGGGAAGGTCAGAAACAATCCCGGTGTTTATAAGAACGTTTCCCTAGTCCCTGTGTCCTTCCCAGTTGGCCAACAACTCCAGCACTTAAGCAGACACTTTTTAGCAATTCTACTCATTTGAAAACTGTTCTTTTATGTTACTGAAAAAAAAAAAGAAAAAAAAAAAAAAAAAGAAGATGAAGATATCTCAAGGGTTTCTTGAGTGGACAGCTGGAAAATTTAAAATAAAAGTTTTAATTCAGCCTTATTTTTCATTTTTTAAATCAATAAACACTTTTCTGTTTTTCAAACAGGGTGAAGCTGCATTGCCTCCAGATGACTGTGGCTTTGAAACAGCAACATAAAACCAAATGAGCCTAGAATAAAAATAATAAAAAAAAATGTTAAACAAATCTTCGCACCCTCTTGTGGCCTCTTCCCTTTGTTTTGTCCTAACAACCATTTATCTCTGCCCACTCCTCAACCTCTGCCCCAATAAACTTCTGATGAGTCTCCTCCCAAGGTCTCCAACGAAGTCAGCTGCAAAATAACTGAAATAGCTACTCAGATTTCACAGGCACCACGAGGCAGGGGCAAGGCTGTAATAAACTCTGTCCTGCCCTGCACACATAACCCAGAAGTCCTGCTCAGTGTTCCTTTCACCCCTTAAACATTTATATTGTTCCGCCGAGTCCTGGGATTATGATATTTTCCCATCTTTAGTTTTTATTGTGCACCAGTCTCCTGGGGGGGCGGGGGTTGCAATGACACTTGATCCAGTTTGCCCTGAAAGTTTGCTGTGTGCATTTCCATTTAGAGATCACTCTCTTGTAAAATAAGTAGGAGACCAGATAAACACAACCTGCTAATACTATTACACTGAGCTTCTGGCTTAACATATATACAGCATCTGTCCTAATCAGGACTTAAACTATCAAACAGACAAACAGAAACAAGAAAAAAGTTTCAAAAAAGCACATTTGCTTATATTTGTTTTTTGTCCTGTGATGTGCACCAAAAATAAAATGTGACAAACTCAACAACAAATCAAATCATTTCCTTTTGCCGTTATTCAGGCTTCTGAGAAGAATAGCTATCAGCTTATCATATCTTATCACTGTCCTCTTTATATTGGATTACAGTTTGCAGGAAACATTTGTTATTGTTTTCCTTGGACGTTATAGATTATAGTAGGAAAAACAGCTAAAGTGTGAATACCTTACACCAAGTGCAACTAGTTCACAAACCTGTCCCTCAGGAACCCAAGCAGTGAGACCAGACAATGCATTTAAGCACGTACTTAAACAAGATAGCTCTTGTGCTGCACGATCAAAGGTTTGAGAAGTAGCTGGCAGGCCAAGGACATGGTCAGCCCTGAGGCACTGCCAACCCCTCAGTTCCTGGGAAATGTTACTGAGTTAAATTCTGGCACTTACAGCAAATTTCAGCACAATGCTAGGGAATGGGACACCACTTCTTGCAGGGGTGATGCAGGAGAAGCAGAGTCCATGCTACCCATCTGCTGTACCTATGCAGTCCCAAAGCCACAGACAACATCTACACACTGCTCTCAGGTGCTACAGGGAGATGGTGAGGGTAACAATCACACCGGGGTGGTTTTGAACGCTCATCTGCATCTCATTCTTCATTCAACAGAGGTATAATGTGGCACAATTCCTCTGGAGAGGATAAAAAATGATTAAAAAAAAAATTAATCTAGGGCAGAAAAGTCAACCAGAACTGGTGAGAACTCACTACTAAGCCCACACACTCCTGAGCACTTAAAACACCACATTGATCACTTTGTTTATAGCCCTGAATGAAACAGCAACAGTCCCAGATAAAACGAAACTGCCTGAACCGACTTAATTAATATTTCTTTCTTTGAAGTTTTTAGAGGGTTTAAAACAACAGAAAATGTAAAAGGATTCTTCTCTCTAGATAAAAAATCAATGTATAAAATGTAACAAACTTTACCGCAACAAATAATATAAATGTATAACAGATACACAATCATGCTTGTCACTACAAAGTACAATTCAGGATGGAGTATTACTTTTCCGTACCAGGTACAGGTTATAGCCAAACAGAGCATTCACTCACACATGCCTGAGCCTCCTGCTGTTTCCCCACCCTACTTATCAACTCAAACAATCCTCAAATTGAGAAGCACACAGGAGATAATGAGACACAAGTTCCGATGGCATGAAATCCCTGCTTGCCTCTCCATAAATGAACCAAGCAGTTGTCTTGCACTGGTCAGACTGTCCAGTCAAAAGAACTGGTTTTAGAGTTTCACTCATTCCCGTTGCCAATGTATCTCCACTTCAAAAACAATTCGTATATTTTTTATAATGTAATAAATCAATTGAGAATATGAAGTTAAATGGATTGGTTCTTTGGACCAACCACAAATCTACATATCAGTGTATTACTAAGGCTAAGCTTATAAAAGAACTTCAACATGGTTGTGCCAATACACCAGGGCATAGGTTACAAATATTTTTCAGGCCAATGTAATAGATTTTAGAAGTACTTCAGAAAAACAAACAAACAAACATTTTTCATTTCCCACTTCACTTGCTAGAGGGTATCATGCACCCTCTGATGTGCCTGTCAGTACTACGTGAGGGCAAACAATGAAATCCAAACAGTGTTACATGAGGGTAAACAGTGAAATCAAAACAGACCTCACAGCAGAACAAACATGAGCCCCATGTCACATAACTAGGTATGGTTAACTTCCAGGTTCACTGTGAAATGGTGATATCTATTCCACACAACATCACATGATTACAAACTACTGCAGTCTCAGTTCTCTGCATCTTTACCTCAAAATTTGCTTGTTCCATTCCATCAAATTAGGAAGCTGAAAACAAACAGCTTTAACCTTATCCATGTAGTAAGCACAAAGGAAATAAATTCTTTATATCAGTATCCTTTTCTGAAATCTTTTGATTACCGTGTAGCATATGGCATTATGAAGTGCTGTGTGCATTACTTCTCCTGTATGCAGATTGGTAGTCACACGCAGATTCAGATAGACTGTGTCTGCATCTTGGTCCATCCTCCTTGCTGGGATGAATGTCAAAAAGGATTAGCACTGTCCCCAGCAGTCCAGTTTACAGCAGGGAAGCCCAACAGCTGTCTTGCAAGGGTAAGGACAAAATTCACAAAGGTGGATGCAATGTTAGCCATCTGTCAGAAAGGGAGAAAGATAATGCCAAGTCCCGTTTTTCACTTATAGGAAAATAAAGTTTACTGGCTTGGGGACCTCTAAACTTCCTTACCAATGTCAGGAGTGACTAAGAGCTTATGCAATATCTCCATGGATTAGATTATTAATGATGCCTCTGTAATAATGTAATGATGATTTTGCATCACCCGGGTCACTATGGATTAGAAAAACTAGATCAGAATAGGAGAAGTAGAACTAAAGAGATATCTGGGCTTTTTGTTGGTGGTATGTGTTGTTGTTTTTTTCTTATTTTTTCTTCTATTCAGCTACACGTGTTCTGGTTTGTGCAGGCTGGACACCAGCTAATCTTGCTCAAATATTGAGCATAAAAAGCACCTACCTCGGAACAATGCAATCTTTCCACAGTCTTGTTAATGTTCTCAAGCCAGCTGTCATTCAAAGTTTGTCATCTGTTTATTGACCTATGGGATCTGAAAGCATTGACAAGTCAACAGTTCTTCAGAGATTTTCCATGTCAACCTCCGAATGACTTCATTCAAAATATTCACAATATTTTCCCCCCCTTTCAGTCCCAGGAAAGAAACCAACCTTCGCTTCCAGCAGTTAATAATGCAAAAGCAAGTGGATAAAAGTGAATCAAGCCGACATTTCACAATGATAATTATCCCCACTCAGTGTAGTGATGTGTCTTGATGCATTAAGGGTATATTCAAACCTTTCAGAAAGCATTCTGGTTATTCCATCTCGGTACATGAACAGATGCCAAGAATCTAGTGTCAAACTTCTGAGACTGGGAAAAGACAGTTACATGTAAATTAAAGAAACTTCCAAGATGAAGGTTATTTTAATGTAAGCACATTCACTGTTTGTTAAGCTTTGTTAAGCTTTGACAGTCTTACCATTTGATCCACAGAAATACAAGGATAAACTTAATTATTTTAATGGAAACTCCCAAACAGCATCTCTTACTTGATATTGTCTCAATCCTTATATTCTTTTCAGATTTTGTAGTATTTCATATGTCTTTAATCTATTCAGCTTCTCTCCTTGATGTACACTCTTTTGCTATTCACAATCATAAAATCAAGAACAACAGATTTTTAGCAGATTTGCCTGCCTGCTCAAAAACACCCGAGCACAGCAATTCTCTACAGAACTCTACAAATTCAAACCAAAGTTATATACAGAGGCCTTGAGAAGCACAGCAACAGGAGGAAATAGCTCACAAAGATAAAAAAAGTTACAAAATTTAACTGAAGCGCTGAACATAATTTAGAGTGTGTTTGGCCCACAGCTTCTGAAACAGGTCCATCTCCAAATAAACGATCACAAGTTACTACCAGGAATCTCAATTGCTTCTTCCACTGTTTTGTCATGATGCTAGGCTGAGAAATGCCATCTGGCTTTTGGTTCCATTCAGTGCCAATTAGACCAATTAATTATGTTCCACAGGTTAGACTGGGTTCCTGATTTAGCACCTAGACCATGGAGCAGTACACAGGTCTTCTTACTTCTTCATTGAAATAAGAAAACTGTTATTGCTACAACTTTTGCATTAGGGAGTAGAGAATTAGATAGAGAAGAATCCTCTCTGCTGAAGCTTGAAACATCAGCATGTAAAAAAAGGGCAAAACCTGTTAGGTAGTAAGTAAGGCCACAGCTTCTGGAAATAAATTCTTCATAGATGCTGGAAATCAAGGTTCCCACTTCCTTTTCATTGTGACCTTCCAACAATGTCACAGCTTTAGCTTTTAAATCTGTGTTTCTGGACCACACTCCCCCAAATACACGTACTTGGTATTTTAGTATTTATAGTTCCGTGCAACCTTGAAACCTCATTAACAAGCCTCATTTTCATACAATGCACTCGAGCTGGTGCACACTTAATGTAAAGTTAATTAGAAGGGAGAAGGACAGATTCTGCTGCAGGTACAGCCTGGCACACCCTGGAGCACAGCCCAGCATGTTATGCAGAGCGGGGGCTGCGTGCTGATGGCCCCTTCTCGGCTGGGAGGTGGAGAAGCGTACCCACAGGGAGGGCTGCTTCTCTCTGCTTCTCACACAAACGGAGACTAAGTGCTGTGAGTCAGCTTCCAGACACCACGGGGATCTGTCAGCTTGTGTGAAGCCTGTGAGACCCAGAAGCAAATCTGGCTTGCCATGGGGGAATGGAGCACTGAGAGTTCAAGCACTTAATTGCAGGGGCATAGCTGAGCATTTGATCACAGTTAGACACTTCTGGCTTCTTCCAGGAAAGAGACGTTTTTTGTGTCCCCCGATACCATTTTGACATAGCCTGTAACCCCTTGGGTACATGTACCAGATTTCAAAAAATCCTAGTCTGCCCCTAAGGCACTGACACGTTCGTACCTGAATTGGACAAGGTACTGCTTTGTCCTGCATTCAAGCCATAAGTGTGAGGATTTGTTTTATCTCGAGTACAAAAGTAGAAGCCCAGGAACTAATCTGATCTCTCTATCAACAACACATTTAAAGGAAGATTATCTCTTCCAGAAAGACTTGCTGTCCTTCAGTAAATCTGTTCTCTGCTGGGTGTTTCTGCAAAACTGCTCTTAATAGCTGAACAAGCTATTCCCAGAGGTTCTGGTGTACTCCCTAACCAGCCACAAAGAATGAGGCACTCAGGCTTCCAAATCATGTGGAGAATCAGCACCCCTAACCACCACCAAAACAACAGATAAAGAAAAACAAAAAAAAAAAGAAGAAAAAAAAAGGAGTTCAGGTACCCATTCCCTTGTCTGACCAGGAACAGAGCTCAGGTAGATGCTGGTCCATGATGTGCAGCAAACAAACTGTCTCCCTGCTACCATTTTCCTACACTTTTCCATTTCACAAGAAAGGGAAAATAAATAAAAGGATCACCCATGTAGAATGTGTATGTATACATATAACGATGTTTTCCTTAAAATAAGGAAGGCCAGATAAGCACCTGAGATTTCTTACACTTATCTGAAAGGTCTCCACACCACTTCCATCCATCACTAATTTTGTCAGCAATTCAATTCAAATAAAGCAGTGACTCATTTTAAACTATTGTTTTTCAAAGGCTATTTCAAGGCTCTTTTCTGATTGCAAAACAGGTGTACCTTGTAACTGATAAGTATTTCAGAGCTCTCATTTACTGGTTCACGGGCATCTTAACACGTAGCACAATGCCCTCACGCTCCCAAACCTCCACAGCACGACTATTATTAACATCCAGCTGCATTTGTTTGTAGGTACGAAAAAGATTAGTGAGTTCAGCCGGCTATGCAGAAACCCACAAGCACTGTAGCTGCTCCACTCCTGACAAACATAACTTGCAGGGGGACAGGCAAAGACTTCTCTTCTGGCATCTCTGTCCCCTTTTAGCTTCTATCCATCGATACACCTCAGAAGTTTCTTACATTTACTCTCTGTGAAATCATAAAACCCCATTTAATCAGAACTGCTAAATCCCTTTCCAGTGACAGAATTCACTGTTCCTCCAAGGTCCTTCTTTTGCTAATTCCGAATAATAATAAGGCTTAGTGTTATAGGCAGGAGAAAGAAAGAGTGAACTCCCCCACGTGCTTTGAAGGTGACTTTCCACTACCAAACTCTCGTAAGGTCTCCTCTTACAAGAGAAATGTAAACTTGTGAAGAAAAGAACAGAATTAAATTCAGAGGATAGCATAGATCTATATTTCCTCCATTTAACACACAAACGTGCAATAAACAGGCTTTCGTACAGCAAGATATTGCATCATTTTCCAACTGCAAAGCTATCAGTCATTCGAAATGTGGTTTGTTCCATCAGATTCTTATCTGTCTCAGGTGACAAGAACATACTGCTTATTACTTTATCCAGTCCCAGATCTGGCATATATCCCAGCAGTATGAAGAGGAGACAGTGTAAAACTCTCCCCTCTGTGTGAAGTCTTACACCGTTCTCTCCTGATTTTCCTGATATGTTTAAGAATGCATTTCTGCAAGCGCACTGCTAATTGTTTGACAGGAATAAATGAAAACTACTATTTGGACATACTGTCATAACCATTTGTGCATACAAACACATTCTACTCAATATTCCTACAGGACTGCTGGTGAAATACCCACAACAGGCATCATGATTGCTCACATCTCAATGTGATGCTATATGTAGAAGCAGGACAGAAGGACACGGCCCTGTTGCAAACCTTTCTCCTTCCTCTTTGCTTTCCCTGAGCCTTCACAGGAGGATTCCTGCACTTTTGCATCAGCTGATAAAAAAAAAACACTTTCAGTCATCTGCATGGACATGTAGAGTTATGCAAGCACATAACAGCAAATTTTGAGCCTGTCTTTGGCAACGCATCCTAAAATTTAGTAACAGCCAAGGCGTTGATTCATAAACCATAAGATTACAAAGGACTGTGTGGATGTTTTCAGCTTTTACTCCAACATTTCATCTGATCTGCACACAAAATACTCCAAAAATATGTCTTGCCCGCTTCCCTTAGCACAGTCACCAATGGCCAATTACCAAGACTGTTTAAAATATTTTTGCTCCTTACCCTAATATTTTCTGTCTTGAGTTTTGGGACTGTCAGTACCTCGATAGCCCAGACACTTTATAACTTGAGGAGAAACACACAGTAAGCATAAATGAACAGTAAAAAGTATATGGAGATGGTGTTTTTTTTTCCCCCTCAAACTAAATGCTTCAGGCTGAACTGAGCAATTCTGTAAAATGATTTTTGCACAGATGAAAAAGACACTTTTTATTAAAAATAACATTCACTTTTTTGCCATTTATTTCACAAGTAGGAAGAATTTCCTAATGTAGCAGAATAACACACATTTTCCAAGGGAAAAAGAAAAGTTGTATGCCCTATTTTTGAGTCATGTAAATAATAGCTGAGCAGAGAAATGATTCAAATAAAATAATCTTCCTCTGGCAGAGGACTGACCAGACAGAAAGTTAAATGCACTGTTCATCCTCAGGGCTCTCCAATTATATATGTACAGTTTGGCCTTGCCTGGTGTTTACATAACCCCTGCAACTAACATCTTGAACTATTGTACTACAGCAAATATTACTCCAAGTATTAACAACTGCGAAGAGGCATACAGGAAAAACACTGACAAGTTTGTAGCCCACAACCGCATCTGGTGGGAACTGATGCAGCCCTTGCAATGCAAACCGTGCCCCAAATCAGTTCTCCACACAGAGAAAGTTTCCAACGATAAGGGACACATGTAAGGCATGTTCTTTTAAAAACCTGCCTCCCGCTCAGCAGCTCATTGTTTGCGAATGGAATGGTGTTTACACAGGAACCAGTCCAGTTTCAGCAATCCGGAAGTCCCGCAGATGTTTCCTTCTATCTAAGCAAAACAAGTTTGTGAACCGTTCCTGCCCAATCAGAAAGCTTCAAAATTCGTTCTACAGAAAATAAAAATAAAAAATTTACTTGACAGAAGAACCTTGGGAAATAAATTCAGAAAAAATGTTATTTCAAAAGTGCAGCTGCTACTAAATTTATTCATTTGAAAAAGTTAGCCTTCTTCACCAGTGCATTATGATCTGGGTTTGGAGGGATGCAGCAGGAAAATGGTAATTTTGGTTGTGCTGGAAAGGGAAGAGGGCAGGTTGTTACTCACATGGCTCAAATGCTCTCCTCCAACCAATTAATCCCCCTTCTCCAGATCTCACCTGACATCCCACCCAAACTCTCAGCTACGCTTTGCTTCCTCAAATCTCTTAAGATCTCTTAAATGACAGAAGTGGCTGGGAAGGGTATAAAAGATCTTTTTCTTACTTTTTTCTTTTTTTCCCTTTTTAAATTACTGCTACTAGTACACACCAGTCATACAGCAAGCGTAAGCACTTCAAAAAACGATGAAGAATTTCATGCTTTGCCACAGTAAGTTACACTGAGACTGTGTTGTTACCCATCTGACTGTTTCACTTATCTTCCCAAGAGCTTCAGGACTTTCAGGATGTGCCCAATGTTATTGTACTATTACAGGGTCATCCTGTTGCACAGCTGAACACTGCAAAGGCAGCAACTCGCAGGAGCTGGTGCATTTTTTGTACATAACAGTATCTTGCTCCAGAAGATGAACTGAGATGGACCAAATGTCGCTGATAAATGTATCCGGTTTTTCAAAAGTTTTGTTAAAATGCAGCTGCAGAGACCCAACAAATTCAATTAACACCTACTGTCAAAACCAAGGATAAAATATTCCAAACCACAAGTATAACAAGTGTAGTCAGTGCAGTCAGCCTTCTGTGCCCATCTTTGCATTTGCACACCCTTTTTTCACTAGATTTTATTCAATTTATTCCTTGTTCTAGCTATTGTGTGAGTATTATACAAAGTTCCTACCTCTACAATGTTTTATGCACAGCATGCTTGGCAGCTGAGGTTCCTTACCCCAGAGGAGGCCTGTGCATGTCCTGAAATGCATGTAAGAACAAAGACAGAGCTATGATCTGTCAGCAGTGCAAGGCAGCACTATTGCAATCGACACGGATATTAGCAGTCTGAAGCAGACCCCACTGAGATATATTTCAGATCTGCCTATCAAACAATTATAGCAGAAGGTGGAGGTGTTATTTTTCTCCTTCCTCCAATAATCCTATTTGTCCTTTAAATAAATCTTAAATGTAATCTCAAACTGTCAGCATTTTTGTAAAGAAGTACCAGCTCAGACCTAATTGGATTTGTCAGACAATCACAGTTAACCAGTTCTGTGAGCTCCAGCGGCTGAACAGCTAGAGAAAAATCTTCCAAGTTGGAACATATAAAAATATGAAAGTTCATTTCAAGAAGAAAAATTTCCTCTGAAAGTAACTGGTAAAAAGGCATAATATGTTCCACAGTTCAAACCCTGTCCCTTAGCAACATAATGATGTGGTGTGGCATAGCTAAGGTTGTGTGAGCTGCTCTGTATAGATGATCAAGGCCAGGTTGGACGGGGCCTTGGCCAACCTGATCTAGTGGTTGACATCCCTGCAGGGGGGTTGGAACTAGATGGTCTTTAAGGACCCTTCCAACCCAAGCCATTCTATGATTATTTGCAGTTAACTGTTCAAACAGTGCCACTTCAGGATGCAAACTTGTTTTTGTTTTACACTTCTAAACCATGAATAAAAAAAAAAGGGGGGGGGGGGGAAACAGAGAATTCTGACAGGAACATTTATCAGTAGTACTTGAAAAAAATATATATTGCATTGCTTGCAAATGAAAAAACTTGCAACCTTGCAACATGTATTTTAGCTGAGGAGTTGAAATAGCTACTATGCCTCTGGACTTCTTGACTTTTTTGTCACAATTATAGGAACAGCAATGTGAACCTTGTTCTTTGACAGATTATCATCAGCTTCTTGTTCTGTACATGCTGCTGTCTGGAATAGTGCACCTCAAGGACAGTTTAGGATATAACAGTCTAAAACCCAAACAAACCTCATCTTCATGGTGAGACATAATACATTACAATGATGTAGATGTTACAAGTAAAATTTATGTAATAGGCCAAATCTTACAGCACTTCCAGTGCACTCAGACTGATTTGTTTCATGAAGACTGAGATTATTCCATGTATTCTGATCCAGAAGAAAGTAAAGTCACTAGACAGCTTGTACGTTGAGAATTGAAGTGACATTTATTTCACTGGCTTTAAATAACAATTACTCATTTTTTTAAACACTTATATTTAGGAGAATATCAACTTGAGCACTTAGCAACATCATTTTCTGTATCTGCGTAGCTGGTAAGCAGCATTCCTGTGACTTGGGAATAAAAGTAAATTCTGGGGCAAAAGCTATCTGAGATGGTGTAATGAGTCTATCGCTGTCTTCATCAATACTCAGGAGCTGTACACTCTCCTACCTGTTGGCTTATCCACACCAAGGAATCCAGCCTGTCCCAGGGTTTTAAACACTTTGTGTGCTGGGAACTGTCCTTCTTCTTCCCATTTGTCCACAAAAGGATTGATCTCCCTGTCGATGATCTAGATTTGAAAAATAAATTAAAAGTTATTAACACAAACATTCCTGTTGAGACACCTTTGACTACTTTTGTCTAAATAATTTAAAAAGCAAAAAAATGTACAGAGAACATTTTGAAAGCACATCAATTTGTTTACTTTCCGTTGGATGCCCTTGTTCTCCACCCACTCACAACAATTACCACAGATGCAATGGGGTAAATATAAGTAGTTCTTTTAGCAATTGGAACTATTACAACAGGAAGTCATCAGGGCTGGTTTAAGCCTATCCAAGCCCTATGAAAATGACGATTCCCTCTCAACATTCGTTACCTCTTTCGGTACTGCTTCTAGAATGTGACAGGAATAGAAACCTTGATTGTCCTCAGAGAGTCCCTGACAAAGAGGGTTGATAGCCTGTTCATGATGGCCACACAGGGCACACAAGACAAGCAAGTACAAAGGGCTTCAGCGCCTTTCCCTTTGCCTGAAATACTCTCAAGGACACTGGAGTTCTTCAAAGCACTTGTGTCGAATCTGAAAGTGTCTGACAACACATACACTGGAAAAATCTGGCCTTCTTCCAAATTTTATGGCATTCTCAAGACTGGAAATTGGACAACTCTCAACATCAAGACTAGCAACTCTCAGCTGGGCTACTGCTGCACACCTTCCATATGTCAATACTCTAAGCTGTTGGGTGACTGCACTTTCTCTACTCAGGCCACTCTTTCCTTCCAGCTGTTGCCAACAAAACACATCTTGAGCATGGCCAGGATGTTCACTTTGGAGGTTTCAGAGCACAAGGGTTGGATGTCTTGTCCCATAAAGACATGGATTTTCATGGTCATGAAAAGGGAGACAAATGTGCAACCTGCACTTTTGCAGCTGAGCTCTAAGGCCTGAAGAACTGTTCCAAAGAGCTCTGTGCCTCATAGCCCCCTACGGCACAGCATGGCTCCCCTTGTCCTCCAACCAGTCACCAGGCAGATGTGTTTCCAATAATTCTCAAAAAGTGTTAGAGGCATGGGGCCCACCTCTGACAAGGCCAAGCTGGGGGTTGGCACGTGCTTCTGCTGGGCCTCCGAGTGCTCCACACACCTGGGTCAGCATGCACAAGGGTGTCCAAAAGCAAAACCAGTCAACCCTATTCCCCAAACCAAACCATACCCAAACAAACACCAATCCCCAATACGATGTCTCTAGTCCATGAACACAATTTTACTGCTATGCTGTTTTACAAAGAGAGAATTTATTATTTTAAGAATTTTTTGTCTTTTCCCCACACTAAATAAACAAGTCCTGTGGTGCTAACTATTCCTTAAGCTGGAAATAGATCCCTCTCCCTGTTGAAGTGCTGTGCTTATGAGACCCTGTGGAGTGTTCTTCTCAGCTGCCTATTTATTGCACATTCTTCAGAGAATTTCAGCCCTTATATGGCTGCTTTCTGCTTCCCAGTTGGCCGCAGAAATAAGGATACTTCACTGTTGGTAACATGAAATTACTTTTTCACTTTTCTTACCAAATTCTGAGAAACACATACACTGAATGTACAACTCATTCAGTAATTACAACCTCTCTCTCCCTCTTTTATATTGAATAACATAGGCCTCATGACCAACGCTAACAAAATACTCAGCAGGACACTACCTAGGACAGCCCACGTTTAGCCTTCTGTATTGCCATATCCTAAATGCTCAGATTTTAGTGTGTGGACCCTTCACATTGAGTCACAGGCTGTGAAGCAGCTTTTGGCTGTACTCTGTTTGTAATAACATCCCAGTAACACTGATTTGATAACGTCCAGGGAAGTCCCTGAAAGTGGTTATGAAGCCTGTACAGAAAGTTATCCCCGTGTTTTGATGGAACTTGGCAAAAAGTCTGCAGTGAATATACTAACATCATTTTGTATTTGTTATGGCTGGTACTGGGCCAAGCGTTTCACAGCCTGCATACAAAGCTACCTTTGAAGTTCAATGGAGTCAGAAGAATGACTAAGGCATTAAAGAAGTTCTTTTACATCATTCCTGCAGATTATAAACTGCTCGCTTCTGTGCCTTTGAGCAGAACTCAAGTTGTCTGACAGAGCCAGAGTTTAATTATTACCAGGTAAGTTTGCCACATCTAGTAAAACAAGATCTACCTCGCATGACACAACACAAAGATGAAGACAGCCTTGCTGCACAAATTGTAAATGGTTTGGGTCCCCTAGTTCAAGAAAAAATGAACATCACAGTCCAGATACCAATATTCACAGTCATTTCTTAGCCATTCGACCATCCACTTTAACTGCATTTCTGAAAAGCAGTTAATCAGGTTCTGTCAAAAGCTTTTATACTTAGGACACAAATTGCTTGCAAAAATCACACGTGCTATTTACAATCACAAATAAGACTTTAAACAAACTAACCTATTTTCAGGCAAGAAAACTCATTCCTTTAAAAGTATTATTTATTAAAATAAGGCTTCAGAAAACACACATCCTCAGATGATTTACACTGAATCTGAGGGAAGGAGGAGGCTATTGGGCAATCAGAGGGCAGACAGTGTGGATGGGATTTGGGGAACCTCTCCCGTTGTGCTACCACATACAAACATAAGCCACATTGCTGGAGAACTGCAGTGCTGGTCAGCTGGTTGATGATTTAGTACTGATTATTGGATATTACTGCCCCTTCATATACTGAAACAGAGAGAGGTTTTCAAAGGGCCAAGTCAGCAATGACCGGAGGAATGCGTGCACTCACAGAACGTGCTAAAAACATTGTTACAAATGGCTGTATTTGGATGCAGGTCAAACACGCTGCATACCTAGCCATTTGACTTGCCCCTTCCTTTGGATTTTGCCAAAATGTCATAGCTATGCCCTCAGAGAAATATTTCAGGCTTTAATCAATTTAAATGTTAAGCAATTAATTTTGAATTAACTTACATTTTTTCAGTGCAGACAGCCTTCAGAAGCAAGCAGTAACTGCTGCAGGCACCTTGAACTAAATCATAAGTTATACATGGCATGTTTGACAAATACATAGAAACAAACTTTCAGCAGAAGCCAAGCAGCAGTTCTGTTTAATTTTATATGCTTTATCAGGAGAAATGTGGAAACCACGGGTGGTAACATTCAGACATGCATCACTTGGATACTGACTACAGTAAGATCTAAAACTCCTCTCTGTAGAAATATCTTAACACTGTATGCCTTAAATGTTATCCACCAGATATTACCAACCACAAAGGAAATCTTTTTACTTAATCTAGCTGGCCAAATCTTAGTGGCATTTGGGATTTAACATCTGTTTAGGAGCCATGTATTTTTTTTAGCCTGCTGATAAAGTAGAGTAAACTCAACAGAAATTTTGTTCTTTTCCTGACAGTAAAGACATGGTAAGTCTCATGTACAGGACTGGTGTTTTTTCAGGCTGCTTCATCCCACCCATAAAGACATAAAACTAAAGAATTCAGACTTGGTTTAGTTTACATCACTACTATGATCACTACTGTGGGTGGAATCAACCATGACTTATTTAAAAAAAAAAAACACTGGATAATTGCCCAGTTGGAAACTGATCAAGACAACAGGTTCATTTCATGTTGAATGACAGTAAGAAAAATAAAAGTGTTTTTTATTTAATGTAGTCTTTACAAAGCTTTGTGAAAACAACACCTGTAGCTTTCTGCTCAGGAAAGGGGAAATGGAGCTGGGAGAGCTGAGGGGGAAGAAACAGAAATTCTCATTTTCTGTTCTGGATTATTCTGCTCTGTTTAAAACAGAGTAATGAAAATACCTTTCCAGAATACTGCCAGATAATTGCATGCTTTCATTATTTACCCCTGGAAGTTACTGTCCTATTTAAATGAGAAACGAAACAAAACTACACATCTGGGGATTTTCCTTCATGTAGTACTCAGTATTTTGTGCCGATACTGTACCAGCAGAAACATTAGCGATTGTCACGTAATTCTCAATGTGTTCTAGAACATGCTATTTCTACAAAGGTGGAAACTGTAGTTTAATTAATTTGGATACTAAGAGTGTATACAGATGTCCTTTACAGCAACTGAAGATTTCTTTCCATTATTCACCAGCGAGTTTACCTTCTATCAAGCAATTCAAATTAGTAATTAAAGACTATAATATTTCAATACATAGTTTCTCATATCTGTCTCTTACAATACTGTACATTGCTAGTACAATATTTCAGCACACAGTAAACAGGATGATATATGGCCTTAATCTTGGAAAAAAAAAAAAAAAAAAAAAATCACCAACAAATATTTATCTGAATTCTTACAAAGAGACAGAAATTTTTACTAAAGCTTCATGTGATTCATACCTAAGCTGAAATTAGACTGTCTTACTAGCAAAGCACAAATTTGAGAAAAAATACTTTTCTATCACAAAAATTAAATGGATGTAAGGGTGCCATATCATACCACGTTCAGGTTTTTCCTTTTAAATCAAGCTATAGTAATTGAACTGAGCTCTATTAATATAACAACTAAAGATAACACTATTAATAGGATCTTTAAAGCAACAAAAACAACAACAACAAAAAACAAATAAACAAGAAACCACTAACGATGTTTCTTCCTTGATTATATCAGGACAATTAGCAAAACACTGACTTGAAAGAAAGGAGGTAACAGACTAGAGAGACCTTTGCCTTTGACACCAGCAATAATTAATGAAAATAATGAACAGCACACAATACAACATTTCTCCTGGTAATTTTATTCATAACCTCTGGCAGCAATGACTGCACTGCGAGACAACGCAGCACAGTACAGAAACCGGTGCTGAGGACAGGCAGTGTCTTCCCAGAACAAAGAACTCAAAGAGTTGAGGCAGCCAAATCCACTGCAGTGCCCATATGTGCTACCAGGGCAAGCCCACATAAATCAACCACAGGATGCAACAGCAGCACCAGAATGTGCTTTCCAGCTTAGTATCTCGTTTGTCTTCTTCCTGAACACAGCAGGAGCTATGAGCTGCCAGGGGGCCTGGATCACCTAACCTGGACGTGATGGGCCTGGGTCTGTGGCGGTCGGTGCCCAGAAGGAAGAGGCCATCACTTGGTCTCCGATGAGATCAGATGCAGAAGCAGAGGCAGGATGGGATGTAGCAGACCACAGGAGATTACAAATAACCCCATCACACACAGACGATTGAACCGCACAGCGGGCAGAAATCATTCCCTGTGATGTGAACCTTGCCTGCTCACACCAACCTATTTAGCGCACTTTCTTCTGGCAAACAAAATCCAATATTACGAGTCTGTCTGAGGTCTGAAGTAATCTCAACAGCAAGGCTGCAACCTACCGCTTCCTCTTTTGGGATACACAACCAGCACAGGCTGATTCACTGAAGATTTCCAGGAAGTTTTGCAGGACCTTTATCTGGGGAATTTTTATTTATTTATTTTTAAACCACTACTTGAAATAATGGGGCTAGCCACCCAAAACTATGGGATTTCTCTCTCAGCCTCTGGCCCACACTCCCTGTCTTTTAAAAATATACATGCTTTTTCTTGGTGTATCTCAGTACTCACCTAAGAGACCTATGTAAAAAGTAACCTACCACGATATAAGTGGTCCTGTCAAGGTGGTACTTGTCCTAGAGGCTGCCAAAATACTTCCCCCTCCTTGCATGTGGAAGAAGGCCAGGCTCCCTTGTGCTCACATCATGGGAGACCTGGCATTCAAATACAATTTGCAGATCTCACTCTGTATTCACACTGGGCTATTCAGCTAAATGTACAATTTAACATCCGAGCGAATGACTGCCTATAGAGTTGTCACTGATGAATTTGCCCTATTCCAGTATGGGATTTGAGACAGGTCCTCAACAGCAATATGGAAATTTCTGTACTCGGAGTTGTCATCAGACTCTTGCTCGGAACAAACCAAGAAAATGTTTTCCACAATGATACAGGGTTGAACTGGAAAAGTTCAATTTAAATGCTTTCATCTGTATCATGACCCTGCGAAAAACATTTGGATTAAAAAAAAAAAAAAAAGTCCTAGAAGCAGAATATCTAGATAATTAAAATAAAGAACAAAAATGAAGCAATTCTGACTTCAGCTTTTTTAAGCAGCATGACTCATTTTACAAACCTCAAACCAACAAGTTCTAAAATTATAATTTAGAAGGCAGTTACTTTTAAAGTCTTTCAGAACACTTCCAAGCCATCATCAAGATATTAAATCATGACATAAGTGTAGCACAGAGTATAGGAGAAAGAGCAGGAAAAAACACTGTAATTAAGTATCCATCTAACTCAAAACCTTACAAGCACTAGCAATGAATCTAGAGGGAGTGGTTTAAATATTCACATAAATGTTTAAAAAAGAATGCTTTGATTTCTTTCCGTATTTTTCTCTGTAATTCCTAAAAACATTTTTTCAGGACATTTAATTTTTTACTTAGAATTTTCAATCTTGTTTTCCCCTTGTCAAAACGAAAAATAAATGAGGAATTACCAAACATATCCAAATCCTTTTAAAAAAGCCTTTACTGAGCTTAAAGGAAAGAAATTAAGAAATTCCCCCAAGTTTTATCATTGTTTTATTTTCCATTTCTTTTTGTTACATCTTCTCCCCCCATTATAGTCGAGGACTTACAGGTCTAATATGAAATGTGACTGCTTTAGTCATTTATTTAAAAAATAAATTAGCCCTTGTAAACAAGCTCACTGCTATAACAACAAGCACATTCAATAAAGGAGAGATGCATAGACTGAAATTCATGGACTAAAAAGTAATCAAACAGAAACCCTAAAAAAATAAACTATTAAACGGCAGGATGGGCTGTCCTTATCAGCAGCTTTTTGAACACTAAATGAACACTTCTGAGCAAGGAATGAGTGGCTGAAGGACTCCTTTGAAAGGGAAGGCAGGAAAGTTGCTCTCAAAACTTTGTACTTTATCCACAAACTTTGAAGAACATGCCAGATATTCATACACTAGGCAGGACGTCCGCCAACAGCCACCCCCTGAAAACATCCAGACCTGGGACGGTCTAAAGGACCATATTGTGATGCCTTGGCTTTTCAGTTCAGTTTGGTCTACCCAGCCTTCTGCGTATTTCATATGCAGAACCAGCCACCCTGCATGACTTCTGCAGGACAAGATGTGATCAGCCAGGCGAGAAAAAAAATGCTGGATGAAAACGACACTTGAAACCAGCCAGAAGATACCATCGAGAAGGATAAAGAAAGCCAAGACATATAGACTGTGTGCATATAAATATTTAATTCCATATCTAAAAAGCCTTCCACAGATGTTTAAACACTTCACTGGTTTGACCCCTGCTAGTGAAACCACCCGACTTGGTGTCAGTGCACAGAGCCATGGTTAGGCCCACACCGCAGCCCCTGCACTGGGCCTGCACTTCTGCTCATCGTGCTGTCTGCGGCCTGCGTGGCTTAGCTTGTATTCTGCCTGACAATGTACCAAGTGCTTGACAGAATAAAACAGCACATCAATCATGCTCATCAGGCACATTATATATACCCCCTCCTGTGCACGTGGGTTCATTTAAACATAAGTACACACATTTCAGATCATTCAGCTTTCCTCTTTTCCCTTCCCCAATGGGCAGCATTTGAGCACGAGACATTAAAAGTTAAGGAGAAAAAGTCACTCCAGTGCATTGCTGTGAAGGTGGTTGAAAAGGGCATATAACAAGTCATTGCTAGCACCTTGGGTATGTTAGGAAACTTTTATTTTTGGTCCGTTACGGCACAGTGAGGGTGAACAGGCCTGGCTCACGTCCGCCTTTCTCCTCTGCCTTTAGACATAGCTGTGGCCAGAGCTCAGCTTCCCAGTGGGTTCAAAACCAATACTCAGTAGACTCAGAGAAAAGGAAAGCAGAAAAATTTCCCGAGTGCTCGAAAATATAAGACAGAAATGGGAAGACGTGTTTAAACTTGATTAATTATAGCACCGTAATTCCTTTTTGTACCTTCAATTAAGCCATGCCACAGGCAACAAGGAATCATACAATCTGCTACAGCACTGGGTACTAAAGACTGCAGAGATCAGCCAATACAGGAACAAATTGCTACTAAATTAAATTTTCCCTTTCCCAAAGGGAAAAAAATCAGCAGAGGGAAAAGCCCTATAATGTAAGACTTGGCAACATCTCATTATATAATAAAACATACCTGTCCCCATCTATTTTATTTCCAGCAAGAAAAGCATGCACATTATGAGTATAATGCAATTTCTTCTGCTCTATTCATTTGGCTGTAATTGGACACACTTCTGTTTAAATCATTGCATTTCTTCGCTTTCACTGTGATACAATTCCCTGCAGCATACATAATACATAAAGTAAAGCTGATTATTGTTTCAAAACTTCGAATACTGCAGATCTTTTGGTTCCACACAGCTGGCTAGTTTTTAGTTCAGGAGGCAAATAAATAAATAAATAAATAAATCAACAATGGAAATCAACCCTGAATCACCCACGAAGCTTTTGCCACTGCTTACCTAAAACTTAAAAGCCTACAAGTCCTCCAGGGAATGCAGTGCTAAGCAGGGATACACATAAGGACAAACCCCTCCTGCATACACCTGGGAGTTTCTGCAGTCCCTTGCACAGTCCCAACCACAACACCTTCAACAACCCTATTCAGGAACATGGTAGAAAATGGGTGGTTCTCAAAATTGCCTCCCTTTCTGGACTCCAAGAACTGCAACTACCATGCTGAATCCTACCCTCCAGCAAAATCAGGAAAGGAATACAGCTGCAAAGCCTCCTGAGATCAGGAAATTGACTATGTTTGTATGTTCCAGGGAAATTTCTCAACTTTTTTCTTTTGAACCCATTCAGGTTTTATTTTATTTATTCCTCTGTCTCATTTGTAGCATCTGGCGTATCCTCCATTCAACCACACCAGAATGAGCAATGTAATATGCCAGCAAAAAGAGCATTTCTTAACTCTGATTCTCAGCATCATGGGGTTTAAGCCACGAGGAGCTCTGTGTTCTTGGACAATAAATTCTGTTCCTTTTACCATGACCTTTTTGCAAAAACTATAAATTCTCCCAGGGAGCTAGAAAATATACATGTACATTGTATATGTATAATATACATTGTATACAATGTATAATATACATTGTATATGTATAAT
Source organism: Aythya ferina (assembly GCF_964211825.1). Classification (NCBI taxonomy): domain Eukaryota; kingdom Metazoa; phylum Chordata; class Aves; order Anseriformes; family Anatidae; genus Aythya; species Aythya ferina. Next base: position 25,678,615 of record NC_140297.1, on the reverse strand, counting down.
ATACATGTGTATATATGTATATATACATGTATATACCCTGTATAAACATAATCATGTATAGCATCCAAGGAAAGGCATATAAAAATATAATTTCTACCTGGGCAGAGAATAATGCTTTTTCCTCATTGCTGCCACAGTATTTCCCTCATGTCCATCTACAGCCAGAGACAAGTCAGGCTTCTCTAAATCTCTGAGTTTTGAAAATGGAACTCTTCTTAGCAGAAACAGAGTTTCTTGGTTATGAAACAAAAAGATTCGAGAAGAATACTTAAAATATCAGAACTTTCATCCATACAGCTACTTGTTCCAAACCCACTGCTGTGCTATCCCTGTGACTTACATAGTTATTAATGTGAATGCGTAAAGCTCATATTCTTTCCCTCTATTTTGGTCAGAGGGACTTTTTGTGCACATGTGGTATCATTATGGGGAAAAACTAGATCAAAGAAACTCCCTTTTCCACCTCCAAACAGCCAGCACTTGACTAGATTCAGACTCAGCCACAGTGACCACAAATGCTATTCCTAAGAACCGTGATTATTCGTATTTGGCTCTGGATTACAGCCCTACATGAACAAAACATATTATCAGGCCACCTCTCTGCTGAAAAGCATTAGGACATCATGAAAATATACAATGGGTTCCAACCTGAAAGGCATGTACCCCTGGATTTTATCCATCTGTGCCACCCACACACTGCTCAGGGCTCAGCACTTAACCCTGTACCTAAGTAGAAATGCAACGTGAAAACTGGGTAACTCTTGGTGAGATTGGTTGTTTTGAGCAACATTACATGAAGTGCTGGCTGGGCTATACAGTTTGTCCAGACTGACACACTTCCTTCTTCAGGAGACCTCCATTAGTAGACCTTCCAGGTGTTCACTGTGCTTTTTCACCAATTAGGACCAGAAGTGGCAAGCAACATCTCCTTCTATGACTTTCTAGCGCATCACTGGGCCACGTTCAGGCAAGAGTATCTGTGCTGTTACACCTGCACCCAGAGAAACAGTCCTGGGCATAACACAAGGTTTACTGACTGCATCCAGGTGACTCACATCATGAATCCTTAGATAAAACAAAATATATTCAGAACTGATACTAACTCCCCTTTTGCCTTTACCTTTTCTTAATCTTGCATCAAAGAAGAAAAGTGTTCTGTGGAGCTATTCAAAGCATGGCTCTGCACATGCCAAATTGCAGACAGAAATAATGGAAACCCACCAGAGACACACAACTTACACCATTTTATAAATGCGCTGGCACTTAAACGATGTTCATTACTGTATCAGCTGAGCTGGGGTATCCTCACAGATTAAAACAGCTGACACCACTGAAGGACTGCTAGTTCTTAAAACTGATTCATCAACAAGAGATTTGGACTGTCGTCTCAACCACAAGAAGCTTACACGGAATCTACTTACCACATTGCTCCAGCATCATGGGAAACATTTTTACTCAGCATGTGCCTGTTCCATCTACTTTCCATTTATCGTTTTCTTTGTGGCTGGGATAAAGCTAAATTGAAATAAAACATTCCACATTTCTCTCCATATGAGGTGATCTACAGCTTACCCTTGTGAAGTCTGGTTTCTTCTCAAGAATAAGGGAGATGTTCCTAATTTCCACTTCTGTCTTTGAAAATTCAATCATGACGTACATCCTCGTTCTTATCCCACTGCAAACTTCTACCAGCAACACTTGTGACCTCACCAGATCTGCCTGAGGAGAAGCTCCCCTCTCAAACACAGTAGCAGTGCTCCAATCCAGCCTCCTGCCCACAGCCAGTTTTGGAGATGCTGGCAGAGGAGGAAGAGGACTCCTGACAAAATCCTGCTGGTTCTGGAGTGTGACGGAGGCCAAGGACCAGCAGGTGTGGTCACAGGCACATCAAGTCACCTCTCCTCCCACACTCCAGCCTTTCAGTCCTTTAGCTTTCATTAAGCTCATGCTCCCCAGGTTCTCAGGACCCGACACCAACAAGCACAGCTTCAAGTTGAACAGTTTGGCTTCCCCATTGATCCCTTCTCCTCAAAGCCCAGCACAACTGTCTGCACCTTGCCGTATCAAATGTTTCTGGCACTTTCAGGAATACAGCTTGCCACCCATACTAGTTTGCCCAACCTCAAGTTTACAGGGCATATTTTGAAGCCTGCAGTACATAAAGTGGCAGACTGCAGATAAAATGGTATTTCTGGAAGTACCTAAAATCATTAAGCTTGTCCTGACTTACTCTTACAGAGAAACTAAGTCTCTATTTTTTTATGAGAAGTTGGAAATTAAACATTGAAACCCATTTGAGGAAACACAAACCTCAGGTGATGGCATCACCAAGTGACCCAGGATCTTTTGTTCTTAAAGTAGGTTGGTAATACAACAATTCTTGACTAGATGCACAAGCCTGGCTGTAGGACAGAAAATAATTTTAAGCAGCACACCAAGTATCTTGGAAGTGTCCTTGCATAATCCATCAGTGCTCACCTATCAAACTTGATCTTCAGGGACTGGAGCCAGAGGTCGGTTTTCATGCTCCCTTACAGCCTTAACAGGAAAAAAAAAATCTGCCAGAAAGTCAAAGTCCAGAACAACGCAAGCTGAAAGAACAGCTATCAGAGCACTAGGACACCTGGCTGGGAGCTGCTATGTTCATCAGTGTGCCCACTGGCCAGGGGGAGAGATTTAATCACACATTTCCATACAAATGGGACCCAAAATGATTTAAACAAGGTTACATTTTCTGAACCGTCATGGCATAACCTATGTAAAACACAGACATTTGCTCAGTCATAAACTGCTTATTTGGGCAGGGTTTTAGTTGTCTGAAGTGCATACCTGCATTGCCTACTCCATTCTGGTGTGACAACAACACAGGAAAATAGCAGCTGGAGTTGAACCACAAAAATATCCCTCAGGCACAGTTCTCCTGCTAGAAGATGCTCACTGAGGACTAAGGATATGCAGTGGAAACTTGTTCTCACATGAATAATGTTGAGGGGGGCAATGCAACTGCAGTCTCACATGCACGCACTGCTCTGGCACTGTGCAACAAGTAAACATGCTGCTTATTATACTGCCTTTACTGCATTTTTGCTACACAGCAAAGTAGTTGTGTATTAAATGACATTCTTCTGGTGATCGGAAAAAGCTTTCTTCAGGATCTGCTCGACTGTGCTGAAGCTCATGTTTTCCTTCTCTTATTCTCCCAAACTCTGATTTAAAAGCAACTCTTTGGCATGGCACTCCTGAATGTGTCGGTGGTACCTCTTATCGCACTGGTATATCCCAGCTGCCCCTTCCGATAACGACAAAAATCAATTACGAAAATTTCCTCTCTGTTAAATTTCAGCCAGAAATTCTTGGCAGGAGCGAGTGGCATTTCTGTATTTATTCATACCAGCAAGGGATCTATCCCCAAAATGTTTACAACATGTTTCTGTCAGGCACAAGATGACACAGGCTACTGCAAATACCCCAGAACTGGGGGCACCATGTTGTTTGCCTTGGATAGAAGGGCACTCAGTGCAAAAGCTGTGAGGCTTACAAATGTCACATTATTAACTGTCTCCTTGCCTAAACTTCTACCTCAAATGCATGATAAATAGTGTTTTAAAATTAGAGGTCCCAGTCAGGTATTTTGCGGCTTCTTTTGTGTCCTCCCTCTCTCCTTTTCTCTCTCTCAACTTAGTGAGAAAGTAATTTTAAGTGATTTATTTGTAATACCAGCAGCCAACTACTTGGCTGTTCTGTTGCTGTATTTTTGTGATTTGCTATAAAAGATGAACAAGCCAACTCTATCCAATACCTTTCACTATTTTGTAGAATGTCAGAAATAGACATATAATTTTACAAAAATTACAAAGTTTACAGCATTTTTACTAGAAAGTTAGAGTGAAAATCAATATCTAATTCAGCTTTTGCATGCTCTAATATGAAGAGGCTTTAATTCCTGTAAAAATATCTATTGTAATGGAGAGAAACTCTTGACACTGTTAATAACTTGGGCCAGACACACAATCCAAGTGTGGCAAATAAGGCCAGTGGTGTCCTTTGGTGAAGTCTCACTTTCACATGAATCCCTCTTATCCTACAGAGATGTAACACAGCGTAAATAGACCAAGCCAGCACCAGATGCAAAATGAAATCTCATTTATATTAGATGCATTTGAAGTATATGCCAATCCTTTTCAAACCTATTTCCCAAAGCTTCTTACTACTAATGCCAGAGGAAAACAAAAATGGATATGTGCATGCACATATCATATACATATATGCACAGTTATGCATACACCTAAAATAGCTTAAACCTTTTTACTTCAAGCCAGTTACACTATAATTACTGCACTAAACTGTAGGATACCAGTGCATTGTAAGCATTGTTCAACAAGGTAAGGAAAAGTTACGTTTTCAATTTCCAAGAGGAAGGGTGGTGACCTATAAAGTAGTAAAGGAAACCACTCACAAGGTTATTTCAATACCCTTGCTAAAAACAGCTCCCTGGAATTACAGGAGTCTCTTCCTCATCCTGCTCAGAACAATTGGAAAAGTACAGATCATTTAAAATACATTAATTCAACAGATTAAAAAATAAAATAAAATAAATTGAGACAAAAAAATAACAGTTTTCACTAATGGAATTGCACTGCTCATTTCTTTAATTTCTCAGGTAGTTGCATCTGGATTTGTCTAGTGGAAAGAGTGGCCCAAATTAAATAACCATTAAATTTAAAATGCGTTACAGATCCTGAGTGGTCATCCTCTCCCAAAGACTTTACTTTTCAGTTTATCTTAAATTCACTGGGGACAGGTTTAACTTAAGCCAAAATAAACACCGATTGCTAGAAGCTTTGGGGTAAACAACATCAGACTGGATTTGACATAAACTAGCGTGTGTTTTTTTTTCCCTATATGATCAGACAAAAACTAAAATAAGGGTTATATAACCACTTTGTAAAATACATGACAAGGATGAAACAGGTTTTGTGGTGCTTAGTGTAATTTTTTTTCCAATACATTCATCACGGGCACGCATGCAGCAATCCTTCCCTGCCAAAACAGGACTTCCAAACCCCCCGGATCCATACGACTGCCTTCACTAAAGCCTTGGCCTCATTCTATTTTGGAATGCCACGGATCTGAGATAAGGCAAAGTGCAACGATGAGCAGTATTTGCTGTCCTCCCTGCACGTGCAGGAAGACTGCTGCAAAAGAAGAGCTACAGCTGAGTGACACAGGGCAGAGGAAGGCAGGTGACTGCTGACAGACAGACAGACAGATGGCCTCAGCACAAGCCTGACACTGCAGTATTTGCAACACAATCCTGTACTTGGCATCCAGGTGAGAGAAGAGGATTCACTTGCAGCATTTTTACCGATCCTTTCTCTGCCAGCTTATTCCTGCTTTGAACCAGGTCCAGGAATTTAGATTAATGAAACTAATTTGTTAGGAAGCGGACTGGTTGTGCACCAGGTTTCTTTGTATTATACAGAAAATGAACACACAACTGCAAAAGTTCAAGGCCAAGAGGCCTACTTTTAGTCATAGAAAGCTTTATGAATTAAATGGCCTTTGCAATATCCTGTTTCGACACTGGAAGTATGAAAGTCAGTTCAAAAAAAAAGAGAAATCTGAAGTTAAGAATTGCATGGATCAGAAGTAGCCGCACTATCTTTTCTCCACAGTGCACTGGGAAAGAGGAGAAAGTTGAAAAAGGATGAATTTATCCTGAGTGTAAGATTCTTCATGTCATTTTTAAAAGCTTCCATCAAATGCATAACAGCACAGCTCCCAAGTCACAGGGAGCTAACATCAGGCAATCCATGGTGCCCTGTTTTTAAAAAGCTACGCTGCAGGACCCGGCAGGAGCTGAAAGTTTATCTCCAGGGACATCAGGGACAACCCCTTACACTTCATCACGCCCACCTCTGAGTGCACATCAGGCTTGCTTGTGTATGGCTGCCGTTAGGATAATGCTGCTTACTCCTTGTGCTCGGTACTGAACTTCAGCACTTCACTCACTATAGTCCACAGGGAGGTTTCTCACATACATGCAGCTCATCCCATCCCATCCTGTCTCATCCCATCCCATGCCATCTGACTTCCACCTGGCAGGCGCCCCCAGCGTGCCCCAACGCAGGACTTTCTACCAACTGAATGAATGAATGAATAAATAAATGCACCTAATTATCTAACTTTGACTGGCATGTTTCATTATACTTCAGCCTTCCTGCAGGTGCCAGTGACCTCACTGTTGGGCACAGAGTTCACCAGTTTCACCACCACTTGCAGAGCGGCATTTGGCGTTCAACTCGCACTCCCCCTTACCCGATGTGCCTCCTTTCCCCTCGATCCATGTCTCAGTCCCACAACAAAACTAACTTTCACTCCCCTTAGCACCCTTCTAAAAACACCGCCCTGGCGCTCGGAATTCCCAAACACAGCAGCGGGGGCACGGAGCCCCCATGTCCCGTCCCGGGCTGCTGCTCCGTGCCCCGGTCGCCCTTCCCTTCCCTTCTCCCTTCCCTCCTCCCTTCCCCCCGTCCCTCCGGCGGGCGGCAGCCGAGCCCTCGGCCGCTCAGCCGGGGAAGCCTCCGCCCGCCCCGGGGAAGGGGGAAGCTCTGTCCGGAGGTGGCCTCGGCCCCTGCCGTCCCCCCGCCGCCCCCGGTACCTTCCTGAGGGCCGCCCGCAAGGCGCCATGCTGCGGCTTGTCGGGGCCGTGCCCGCGGTGCCGCCGCCCGCAGCCGCCGCCGCTGAGGGCCGAGCCCCGCAGCGCCCAGCGCCCGCAGCCCCGCAGCGCCATGGCCGCCGCCTGCCCCGCTCCGCCCCGCCGGGGCCTGGTCTGGGGGCCCTGCACCGCCCCGGCACGGCTTGGCAGGGCCCGGCACGGCTCGGCTCGGCTCCCAGCAGGTTCCCCTGCCCGGCCGAGGCAGGCCGTCGAGGGGCAGGGAGGTTTTTTGAGTGCCAACCAGAGTGCCCCCCCTAAACAGGTGGTGAAAGCGAAGGGACCCGGCCGTGCGGAGGGAGCGAGGCGGGATAGGCTGCTTTGGGATTTATTTATTTTTTGTACGAAAAAGGAAAAAAAAAATAAAGGAGAAGATGATCTGCTCCTGAGTGTGTAGGACAAGGAGCGGCGGAGCTGGGGACCGGCAGCCTCAGGCGATGACACAGCCTCCCTTCTCCTTGAAGGGGTTCTTGTCCTCCGGGACGCCCTTCACCAGCGGGTCCTCACCCGACCTCTCCTCGATGTAGTTCTTGATCTCCTCGGAGCACTTGGACACCTGGAGAGGGAACAAACACATGGCAGTGCTACGGCCAGAGCTGGCGGGGCGCATCTCAGCCGCGCCGCGGTGAATTCGCATCTTTCCCTGTTCACCTGCCCACTGAACTGTCTGATAGCCAATGTGTTCAGGAACAGCAAAATCTCAGATCCACAACGTGGTGGGATCTGTTTTCCAAGCATACGTAACTTTACATGCTTTTCCCAAATCAAACATCCCACAAAGATTTTTCGGTGGCAACACAAGCCCCCACCCTGCAGCTCTACAGGAGCAACCACACATCTTAAATCATGGTCAAGAACTAACTAGGAAAGCATGTACTTACAGGTGACCTGGGGTTAATTGAAACAGCGGTTCATAAAATACCCTACCACGTTAAGAAAGGGCATAACACACGTGACAGCTTGCATGCCATTCACAGCAAGGCAGCACCCAGTGGGGCAGGCCTGCACAGACGCCTGCCCGTGAAGAAGGAACGGGTTTATTTTTGCTCTCTGAAGGCAGTGCATGCAGCAGGTGCAGCCACAGCGGGTGTGGAGCCTGAGGGCACGCAAGCAAGTCCCACCAGCTCCAGAGGATCCCTGACCAAAAGCTCCTGTTGTTTCCCTTCCCTGTGGCAGCAGAAACTGTCCTCAGGTGCCTGAAAATGGGACACTTCTAAGGACACACTCCCAGCTGTGCCCTGCTTCTGCCCACAATCCCTGTGCAGACAGCAGTCAGTCAGCACTTAATTTAATTAGAATTCATTAAATTCTAATTTAAGGCCCGTTTGTCGCCTTCCTTGTAAATTGTATATTACTGCAAAGGCAAAATGATGGCAAGAGAAACAGTGAATTTACTTGCAGTATCACTGGCTCTAAGCCATCAGAAATAACTCACGGTTAATTCCACACCAAACCGTGCATGGAATAAGACCTAACTATCTCTAGCTGTCTTAGGGCAGAGAAGAATGTGGACCTGCAAATCCCATTACACTTGTGCCTTGCTCTGCCGTGCCTTGCAAACCCATTCCTTCGAGTCGGGGCACCTTACGCCATGGCGTAGCTGTAAAGGTAGAGGAAGGGGTCAAGAAGAATTTTGGTAAACATCTGTACTTTTGGCAACCGTGGGTTCTGCACTTCCATGTCCCTGTAACACCTGTAATGGAGCTACCAGGAGACTGAGACAACTACAACACAAATTCTCATGGTGAAACTTTGTATAGCGCATTGGTAAAATTGAGGACATTGCCTGTGCTTTACCACAGATGGTTTGAAAATGCCTATTTCCCTAAAGTCTTTTGGGTTATTTGGAATATTTAGATAGGGTTTTACATTTTTGTTATGAAAATCGTAATCTATACATCCATTTCAGTTGCTTGGGAACTCTCTGAGGGATAATCTAGGTGTCTGTAGTACTTGCACGTGTGGCCCTCAGCACTGCTGGAGCTGGCGCCCATACCACACCTAACGCGTACGCCCACTGATAGCTAACTGGCACCTAAAACGTATTTGTGGCTTTCTTGTTTTCTGGGTTAAGTACCTAGAGCTAATTCGCATGAATAATTCCACTGATCCCCTAACATAAATGTGCTTTAGCCCTAAATAGAAGTGTTTACTTTGATGAGTTTGCTTCTGCTGGAATGCAAAATAATAAGAAAAAAAAAAGTTTTATCATGGACCGAGATCAGTTCTGCTCTTCCACGTATAGAAACTGTGCAGAAATACAGCAATAACAACCAAGATCACTGGAAAACCACTTCACCCATGCGAAGAAGCGTCGATGACGGAGAAGAGCGCGGTGTTTTCTGCCAGGCACGGCCCTGCAGCAGCACCCCTCTGCCCTCTGCCCCTCGCTCGGGCAGGGCGAGGACGGGCTCAGCTTCTCCCTCTCCCCCCACACTGCTGGGGGCCGTGCCGGGCCGTGCCGTGCCTCACCCAAGGCCACGGGAACGGCGGGTGCCGGTCCCTCGGGGCCTCCCCCTCTCCCCGCAGCCTCCCCCTGCGGACTGGGGGCGGCGGGAGCCCGGTGCCAGCCTCACGTCGGGGCGGCGGCCGCCTCCCGACGGCCGGGGGTCCCTGAGGGCGACACGGGGGCAGAGCGGCCCCCAGCGCCCCTGCCCCTCGCAGGACCGGGCTGTCCCGCTCCGCCCCGCCCGGCTTCGCCCGATCCTGCCCCGGGCACCGCTCCCGTGGGGTGCCGGGCTCCTCGTCCCCCCGGTCCCGGGGCGCCCCGCGGCCGCTGCCTCACCGGCTGCCTCTCCAGCTTGACTTCTTTCCGCAGCTGCTCCACTTCCATTTTCAGTTTGTCCTTCTCGCTCAGGTCCTCGATGTTGATGGCCGGCATGGTTTACGCTGCCGAAGCCCGGAGGGAGGCAAAGAGGGAGGACAAAAGGTTACCGCTGGGCAGCGAGGCCGGCCGGGGCCGGAGCCCCCGGGCGGGCTGCGGGGCGGCGAGGCTGTGGGGCGGCGGGGCTATGGGGCGGCCGCCCCCGGCCCGCCCCCGGGCTCACTCACAGGGTGCCGCCGGGCTGTCCCGGCCCGTCCCGCTGCTCCGCGGCCGCCGCTTCCTCCCCGAGCCGCTCCTCGCACCCCTTCCCCGAGCCGCTCCGGCCTTTAAACCGCCGGGCTAATCCCCCTATAACCGGATTAGGGCCAGCCGTCCGGCCCGGCCCCGCTCCCGGGGCGCCGGGGCGTTCACACCGGGGCTGCGTGCACAGGGAGGGCTCCGGGAAGGGTGTCCCCCCCCGGCCGGGGGCTCATGCGGCTGGATGCCCAGTCCCAGCGCTGAGCTGCCTTCCCTCCGCTCCTGCCGTCCCGCAGGGTGATGCCGCCCGCATCCCTGGGCTCCTGCATCTCCTGGTCCGGGAGGTGAGGCAGCAGCAGGTGTTTAGCTCGGGTGCATTCCCCACTATTCGCGCATTAAAACTGAAAGTGGAGGGGACTAAAAGGCTGAGAAGGGAAGGAACCGCTCTCGGGTCAAGTGTCCAGGCTGGTAGGTTTGTCTGCAAGGCAGGGCTGCAGTGAGAGGGCTGCCATGCCTGGCCTGCACTGCATATTTCAGGTCGTGCAGCTGTGATGGATGCTGAGGACTGGGGATGCTCTGTGTGAGAACTGATGGGTTCAGAAAGCACAAAACACCCCAAAAGGGCTGGTCCTTCCACCCTGTTTGTACAGGACCTGGCAACTCGGATCCTAGCAGCCTCTTTCCTATGAAACCAGCAGAGGCTGAATCCACACAGCCACAGCCCTTCACACTGAACAAAGCTGCAGGCCTGGATGCAGCCCTTAAAATGGGCCTGTATGAATCCTTCTGGGTTTGGGGCACTACAAGACCCCTGCAGGTAGTTCTTCCTCTTTCTTTCCACCTCTGACTATAGCCATAGAGACGCTCCTTTGTCCTCTCCCCACCCACCAGGGGTAAGCAGCTGCCAGCAGTGCAACATTTACCTCCTCCTCCTCCATTGCTGCTCCTATAGTGCTCCTGGGGTTTGTATCTGTTTTATTTTATCCAGTCTATTAAATCAGCTCCTCTGCCCATCCATCCCTCTGGCTGTTATCTCCAGCTGCTGGTATGCAACTTCCACACCCCTACAGCCTGCACTGGCAGCTGCATCCCCGAAGCCCACCAGCTGCTGGTCCTCGTGCAAGCCAAAACAGCTGGAAGGAGCAGGCTGGCCTTACACAGCACAGCCTTTGCCCACGCTGTGGGGTGGCTGTACAGGGTGGTGGGCTGCGGGGGGCTGAGGGGAACAGGGGCTGTCACTGGGAACAGTTGCAGCTTGGCATCAATAACCCTGTGGTGGAAAGACTACAGCGAGCTGTCTGCTGGCTCTGTCTACTAACTGCTAACTACAGTTAGTAAAGGGCTTTTTTGCCACTCGCTACATAAACTGTTTCTCTAGTTCATATATTTTTACAAATATTTTCCTAATCTAAAAGAACCTGATTGCTGCTACAGCAAAGGAGCAGCTGAGTAAATGCTACACTGTGCTGTGGTGTTGATGGATAGGTGGGTTTAGTTCAAACTTTGATTTGTGTGTGTGCATTCACTGAGGAAATGGAAAATGGTATTAGCATGACAGCATTCATTTTGCTGCTATTGTTTAAAGTGGTATTTTAATGGCTTCTTTTGAAATTCCAACAAAATCCGATGAAAGCCAAAGGACGTTAGTCTAGTCATATTAAAATCACTTGAGAGTTCCTAATATTAGAAAGATGCCCTTTTGAATTTCTCTGGAAATCGGAAACACGTACTTTGATTATTTATTTATTTAATTTCCTACTGGAGGCACCTAAGCTTTATTATAGTCACTGTGCATAATAAGCTTAACACACATACACACATACAAAAAAAAAAAAAAAAAAAAGAGGACATGTTATAACATATATATGTATGCTATATACATAAAATATGGCAGATGTGTCCCATGGTGATGCCTCCAAGCACACTAGAGTTTTGTTTGTTTGTTTGTTGTGCTTCTTTGTGTTTCTTTTTGTTTTTGAGCTAAAACAAGCACTTATCCTTTGGCAATTGGAGATTTTTGAGAAAAGGAATGTTTCTGAAAGAGTACTGAGAGAGGTGCCATTTATACCTTCCCCTTAGGTTTGGGGGGTTGAGTTTGCTCCTCTTTCTTGCCTTTATGGAAAATAAAACCTTGTCCAAAAACTAGGCAGTAATCCTGCATGATATAAGGAAAACACTGAGAGAAAGTGAATTCCTGAGATAAGCCAGGTGTGGTGAAGCCCTCCTCCTCACACTCCAAAGGACTGTGCCTTTGTCCCCGCAGGCCACAGATTTCGAGGGCCCCATATCGCAACCTTGGCCACGGCAGAGCCTGCCTGGAGGTCCAGCACTGTGGCTGTGCAGGGAGAGGAGAATAACAGGAGATCAGATTAGCTTCTCGCTATCCACGGAGAGCACGGTGACTAATTTGCAGGCACTCTTATCTCTGATACTGTATTAAATCTGGAGTAAGCACTAATTAATGTAATGGCTCTCATAGATTAGTGAAGGAACGCATGCTGCTCGCTGCTCACCCCTTCCTCTGCCACATCACTCTGGGTTGCCTGCTGGGGTTAAAAATCTTCAGATAACCCCAGCTGCGATATTTCCTGAAATCCAGCTCTCTCTGACCTACCCAGGGGTTTCACCCGCTTAGCACCGCAGGTTTTCCAGGACAGTGCCTCGTTTTTTGGGGGTCCACGAGTTAACGCAGTGTTAAAAGAGTGGCACCCGTGGGTGCTGTGTCCGGTGGCACCCCCGGGGTCCTGCCGCCCTCCACCGGGAGCCTCCACGGCCGGACTTTGGCTGCGAGCCCCGTCCCGGATTCCGTGATTAACAGGAAATCCTCTTCCCGCATCATCCCGTAACGTGCGGGGCAGGGCAGGGGGGGGAAATCGGGTCACAGCCGTGGACCCCGGCCAGCTCCCCACAGCCCCCCGACGGCGGCTGGAGCAGCCCGGGGACGGGTCCCCCCCCCGCTGCCCCCTTGCTCCCCACCCGAGCCTTCCCCGACGGCGGGTCGGGGGGCGTCCCTGGGCGCTGGGGCCGGGGCAGGGGCGCATCCCGCCGCGCCCGGTGACGGCCGGGTGATCGGGGCCCCGCTGCCCCGCTGAATCAGCCCTTCCCCTCCCACCACACGCGCAAGGAGGGAGGAGGCGGCCCGGGGAAGCCGTCTGGGCGCATATAAAGCGCTGCCGTCGGGCCGGGCAGCGCCGACCGCTCGGGGGACCCCGCCGCCCTGTGTCTGTCTGTCTCTGTCTGTCTGTCCGTCCCTCCGTCCGCCTGTCTCTCTCTGTGTCTGTCTGTCCGTCTCTCTCCGCCGCCCGCTGTCGCGACATGGCCGCCGGCCGCCGCCTCCCGCTGCCCGCGCTGCTGCTGCCGCTGGCCTGCGCCGCCCTGGCGCCTCGCAGCCTCACAGGTAGGGCTAGGAGCGGGCCCCGGGGGCGGCTGCCGAGGGGTCGGGGTCGCCTCCGAAGTGGCCTCAGCCCCGGGTGCTCGTGTCTCCCGCAGAGAAGCAGCGAGCCTGCCTGCTGCCCCCCGACGACGGCCCCTGCCGCGCCCTGGTGCCGCGCTGGTACTACGACAGGCACACGCAGAGCTGCCAGGAGTTCACCTACGGGGGCTGCCACGGCAACGCCAACAACTTCCTCACCCTCGACGACTGCGAGAAGAGCTGCTGGACCATCAAGAGTGAGTCCCGGGGACGGCCCGACGGCACCCCGGGGGGCGGCGGGGGGCTCCGGGGCAGCGCCGGGGTGGTCGGGGGCCGGAGGGAGCGGAGCCTTCCTCCCCACACATCCTCCCCTCCCGAGCCGAGGGGCTGCTGCTGCTGCTGAGGGGCTGGAGGGAGTTGTGTCAGAGGAGGCACGAGGGATTTGCATATTATTATTTTTTAATATAATTTGGTTTTATAACTAGCCACTGATGAACGCGGCCGATTCCTCCTGCAAAGCTGGTCCCGCTTTATTAAAGTCTGAGGTTTGGGGACTTGCCCACAACCAGGATAGCAGCGTCTCATCTCGTGTCAACCTTCACCCACGGCTGCTCGGGATGGGGAGTGCAAAGGGTCGGCTTTCACTGAAGGTGAAACTGTTTTCGTTGCAGAAGTGCCCAAATGGTGCCGGATGGAGGCTGACGGAGGACCTTGCAGAGGTCATATAAAAAGATACGCCTTTAACTTGAGCTCGATGAGGTGTGAGGAGTTCATCTATGGTGGCTGTTACGGGAACGACAACAACTTCAAAGATTTGCAGTCATGTGTGGACCACTGTCTGCCAGAGAAAAGTAATGGTTGTTCCAAGTTTTTAATAAACTAGATGCTTTGAAAGCGATACGAAGATGATACTTTATTTGGTATTTTCCTCTGGATACCCGTACAGCAGTATTTTTGAAGACTTCTGGGAAACAGATGCTTATAATTTTCTGCAGGCTTTTGTGTGTCACTGGTCTCGGCTGCCTGCTACTGAGAGAACAAAAATGCTGTGTTAGTTTAGTCTTGTGACCTTAAATTTGCCCACAGCAACACCCAGCGGGTCTCTTGCCTTCCAGAGAGCTGTGCCTGTGTAACCTGAAGGGCAGCAAGGTCGGAGATCAGTGTTGGGCAGGTGTCTGGGACACTGCGGCTGCCACGGGCAGGGAATTGATATCCCAGTGTAAGGGAGCAGTGCCTTTATATATTCAAGCCTGAGAGATGCTGTTAGGTGGCTTGCAATTTTTGGCACTTGCCAGCTCCAGAAGTTTTTTGCCTCGTCTGACCACCGTCTCTCTGTAATTAGCAGCAGGTGACTATAGGCAAGTGTTTTCCTAATCACCAGGTTAACATCTGGTCTATCTTTGACAGTATCTTTGAAGAAGAGAGAGCTACCAGAACGGATCAAAACTGTTGCTGCCTGTGCTTCATTAGTGCTTGATGAGAAAGTTATTTTTGGCTGGTGACAGATTGTCACCATTTTCTTAGGTGAATGATGACTTATTTTTAATTTCTGTGTTCAGCATCTAATAAATTGGTAAAAGGACTCCAGCAACAGAAGGAAGACTTTGCTGAGGCGTTATGAAACATAATTCTTGTGAGAAAGATGGTGTGTTTTTGTACTTTTTGCAGCAAGTGGGCAGGATTTGCTGGCAAAAGCATAGCAAGGGTAGACAAAATAGTGCCTATCTCATCTACAGAGGTAATTCCACTGGAATCGTTATTTTCCTGTATGTAGATGTGGAATCAGCCTGCTGTCTAGACTATGTGAACATCACAACTCTCCCATGTGTAGCACCGCATGTGGGGAAAGCTGATGAATTTCACTTGTGGATTAGTAAACCTATTTTCTGGGATGGTCTGGTGCTTTCTCAAACTCACAACTCACAGGAATAAGATGCAGTAAGTCTCTGAAGTCATTGGTAATGCTTGTGTCCCTTCAATGGGAGTAATAGGTGTTTAGCCAACAAATTCATTGTAGGGTAAATTTGAATATGCCAGTCATAAAAATACATAATTTTATTTATTTTTTTTTCCCCTTTTTCAAGCTGGTCCCTTGCTATGCTATAGCCCCAAGGATGAAGGATTGTGTTCTTCTTCTGTGCCTCGCTATTACTATGACACCAAGAGTAAATCATGTAAGGAGTTCAAATACACTGGCTGTGGTGGAAATAACAATAACTTTGTTACTGAAACAGATTGCTACAATGTCTGTGGAAAAGGTAAGATTGTTGTTATTATTATTATTTTGTATTTTATCAGATGAAAGCAGATAAACCAATCCAGATATCAGTAATAGGTGTACAGAGTGTTCTTTTAATCACCTTTTTTTTTTTTTTTTTTTTTTTTTTTTTTTTTTTTTTTATAAATCTATGCTTTTTGGAATTTGGAACTCAGTATTTTCAAAGGAAGGGAAAAGTGGGATGCAACACTAAATCATTCTGACAAGAAAAGTGTCATGTGAGGTTGTTACACCATTGTTGAATGAAATATGGAGAAAGGCACTCAAATAGACTAATTAATTTACTAGAGCACACAAGGAACCAGTCTTTAAACTGGTCAGTACCAGTGAGAAAACTAATTAAGGTCTCACTTTCTTCTGGATATTTTAAAGTAGGATTAAAGTGAGATGTGAAATCAATTTCCTTTTTTTTTTTTTTTAATTCCTTAGCATTTTCATCAGTTCCCATCCTCTCTTGATTCCCTGCTGCCTGTTCCCATTTCCCATTCCCATTACTAAAGATTTCTGCTTCATCGCTTTTGCTGAATCAACTGTTCCTGTGGCTGTGGGGGGAAGGGTTGGGAAAGATGATTGATTTTTTTTTTTTTTTTTTTTCATAATGGTTTTATTCAGATCAGCTACTGGTTGTGCTTATAAGTCAAAACAGTTGTGCTTTTACCTGCAGTAATATGTTCATACCAGCTATTACAAGTCTTAATACACTAGTTTAATTAATTTGATATGTAAATCAACAACAGAGAGAAAAGCATAATTATATGTTGCTTCCCAGAGCAGTCAAGAAGCAGACAGAGTGCAACATTAAAAAAATTATATAAGTGGGGAAAAAAATAAGGCTGTATCTAGCACATATCTAGCCTTAGAAAAAAAAAATAAAACACCAAACCCAGCTCTTTTTTAAAGATGATATATTTACAGTGTCCAAGTATTGCCGTATTTAAGGTGTGTAGAAGGCTTAAGTCAGGAGAATATTCTCTGGTTTGGGCTTTGAACTCCATGGGTGTTGAAGCTGGTGGCCAAGGAGCTCCAGCAGGGCAGGGGTTTTACCCTGAGAACAGTCCTCAGAACTGAAAAGACTGCCTGCCAGTTACTCATGGCAGTAGTATTTCTGTGGTTGACAAGTCTGAGTGTGTCTCTGCCATTCTGGCGTTACAAGGCAGGCTTTAATAGCGTGCTAGGTCTATCAGAGATGCCAGCGATTACCTAATTTGCACCTATTACTACCTGGGGAATGGCAGGGCCAGGCTCCAGCTTAAGCGTGCAAAGAGAGAGGAGGCAGGAAACTGCCTCTTCAGCATCCTGCACACACCCAGCCAGGTCTGCTCTGGGGGTTCTCCCTCGCTCCCTCTCCTTATGGAGGAAAGACATTAAAAAAATACTATCCACCTCATTCCTGGTGCAACAGATTGCAAAGCCCAGAGGATCGGTTATAAGCTTTTTCACTAACTTGTGTATTTCAAAATTGAGGAAGGCGTGGTCACCCAAAGGTCATAGTTGAGGGCATAATTAGTACTAATTAATGCTGAGCTATACATATTAATTTTTATAGCTTGGGAGTGTACAGCAACATTAACCAAATCTTTCAGGCAACTTTATCCACTTCTCTGCCTCTCCTATAGTTCACAGTTTCTGACATGGCTGTTATTATCAGGTGAACAGGTTTAACAGCACAATACAAAAAAAAAAAATATATATATATATATATATCCAAACAATGAACAGTAGTAACAATTTTGTCACACTGCTTCACTAACTACTTTCTTTATTTTCTTAGCAGGGAGTCAGAAACCAGCCATGAAAAAGCCAACAGATGTATTCCGCAGAAAGATGATGAGAAAACTGATTAAAAAGCCTCAGATGCGTAACCTGAAGTCTTAAACCTAAATGTGCACTTGAATGTTTGAAACACTTTCTTGACTCCACTTTCCTCTTTTGTAACATAGTTTCCACACAGTTTTATACGTTGACATGTAGTTCTGTCTTTCAGAACTGCATTTTTTTCCAACTTACTTTTTATAAAGGACTGCATTTAATAGAAGCAGAATGAACCTAGGTTTGGTTCTTCTACTCTGTTGTATTCACAGTAATACTTTGGTAAAGCCACGTATTTAGATTTCCATGTTTTTATGGGGGAATGTTACTACTGCCTTGGGAGAATATTTCAGCAGTTACAAATTAATTAAGATTTGAAAAAATCGATTGTCTCTTAGTATAACTAAGGAGAATGCAAAGCTAAATCTCTGTAGTGGATTTTTTTGGCATATTCTGCATGCTAAAGAAAAGGATTTTTTCACAAGAGTATTCAGAGGCTCGTAGCCCTGCCATTTTACATACTTTGGCACTATCATTTCAGTAAACTACCCTTTGCAGTCACTTTGGTAGTCAAAGCTTTCAGGAGCTTTCATAACGGTGGAAGTATAAACTTTAAGTCTGGTTCATCCTATGAAAAAATTCTGACAAAGGCAATGAATAAGCTACTCGGTTATTAAAATGAAAAAGTAGCCATTGCTTTTCATGACATATGAAATTTCAACTATGTTGTGCTCCAGATCCTCTTAGGGAATAAATCAGCATATTTATATTGATTTTTTTTAAATGGAGCTACATTGCCTATGTTATGAGGGTCTTATTATTTGTGTTTATGTGGTGGCTGTTAAAACAGAAAAACAGAAGCTTCTGCAAATCTCACACAATCCCTATTTTGAGGCACTATTGCATTTATTTTGTTAGGTTATGCCTGTGGTGATATTATTGCACCTTCTTGTATGTTTTATATTTGAGCCATGTCTGAATTTTGATTAATTTCACCTACAGTGTTTTTCTAATATGAATACATAAGTATTGTTAATAAAATCTTTTTTTTTTTTTGGAAAAAGAAGAGCTTGTTCTGTTGCATAATTCTGTTAATTACTGTGAATTAGTTGCATACACCAATAAGTGTAATGGAACCTACTAATTACTAATTATGATTGGCAGAGTTTAGTTGTCTCTGAAATCATTTCCTTATGCTGAGGTTTTCATCTGAAGGAAGCCTGCAAGTTGCACTGATGTCATTGATCCGCAGCAGTTTTTATGGCTCGGTTGGCTGCATAAGGAGTCACTGTCAAAAGCGTGTCTAGCTGAGACAATTTGCTGCTGGGTGTCCTTTAAGGCGTTGTGCTACCTGAACAGCTTTTGTGAGGGTAGTGGGCTATTTGCCTGAAATTACATCAGCATTCAGTTAGAAAGTCTCAGTTGTGTGTTTATCCCCATTTCAGTGAGGGAACATGCTGGCAAAATTAGTCAAGATTTGGTTTTCTCGATGATTTTTCTCTCCACCCTGGACTTGTGATGGAAGCAGTTTGCTGTAGTGCTCCTATCCCTCTGTTTCTGGTTCTTGACCTCAGAAGCAAACCCCACCTTATTTCAATGAATCCCTCAGCTTAACCCTGTCCTGTGACTCAGCTCTGAGCAGAGGCAATGCCAGGGGAATGCTGGCCTAACACCGTCAGGATTTTGACTAGGGCTAGGGCTGCTTGCTGAGCCCCAGGAGACTGTTTTGGCTTTGGTGCTGATTAAACCTCCCTGGGGAACACAAGGCCTGCCACCTGCAGATGCTGCCCCTGTTCCTTCCCTTGGGCTGTGAATTTCAGCAGTGCTGATTAGAGCAGCAACCCAGAGTGTCCCTCTGAATATTTTTAGATGCCTGGCACTGTCATTTGGGAGACACTGGCTGCATTTATTGCAGGTTGTGGACTGGATTAGAAGCAGAAGCCCTTTTCAGGAGTTGCAGTTCTGTTATAAACTTTTTAGCTGAAGAGGATGATTGTCCTTTAACAGCATGACTCTGGAATACGTGTTTAAGAAATGGAGTAATCCTCTTTATCACTTGGAAATATCTTAAGGTCAGATGCAAAAATGGACCTGGGATATAAAGAAGTTGTTGAGGAAAACGTGGTAACTGAAGCCCCCAAGTTGAGAACTGCTCCATCTCACCTTACTTCTTGATCTCGGTGCTTGGTCACATACAACATGTCCTGGACAAGGTGACACCCAGGTAGTGTCTCGTCCTGGCAGGGATCCAAGAGGCTGATATTTTTCTGCTCATGGCCAAATAAAGGGCTCAGCAAGAGCTGACTTGACAGGCTGGGCTCCTTTCCCATGGCAGCAGAGCCTGCTACGGTCTTCTGTAGAGCAGCTGCTGCACATGCTCTTTGTTTTCTTGCATAAAAACATAATTCAAAGTCCAATGCCCTATTAGGATACTCAGTGACATATCAGAAGCTTGGGTTTGAATCCCTTATCCAACCAGTATCAGACAGAAATTTAACCTAAAACCTAAAGTTTTATTCTTGCAGGGTTTCCTGATGGGCAGGCTGTAGAGCATTCTGGAGGACTTGGGGAGAAGACCAGGGCAGAGGCCATGGAAGCTCCTTTCAGTCTCCTAGGGACGCTATTGCACCTTGTATAAATTGCATCTTCTTTTGAGATAACTGCCTTAATCTTTCTCTCTCTCTCTCTTTTTTTTTTTTTTTTTTTTTTTCTCCCAGCCACAGAGAATTTCAGCTGCCACTTTGCTGCTTTGCTTAATGTTCTTAGGTTACTCTGATATCCCGCCAGACTTCTGAGTCTGCTTTGACTAACCTAAAGAATTCTCTATTATCTATGGCCTTTTATGTGACTCATGACTTACTTCCTTTTTCAGCTTCCTGATGAAACAACAATAGCCCAAGGTTGGGTCAACTGTTAACATTTTGCCACGTTGAAAATTAATGCAGCCCAAACCATCCTGCAAATTAACTTTTATTATAGTAGCCAGTGTCCAGCAGCTACAGTGTGTCACAACGCAAATTTCTACTGCAGAGGAGGGAAGCAGTGATTACAATCAGTTGGGTTCATCTTGTCTTGCATAGGCAAACTTCCACTGAAACTCATGACTAGTGATTTGCATCATACCTGCCACTCAGCAGCAGCTGCTGAAATAAGCAGATTTGACTAAATGCCATGGCAAATAAGGTCACTGATCTTTAACTTTCCATTGTAACCCAGGATTCCAGTTCTTCTCTTAGTGATATCTTGTGAAGAACTATAGCAGAGACTATAAAAATGAAAATTTGCACCAATTCTTTATCCTTACCCTTTTGCAACACTCAGGGAAAGGCTTTGCAAAGTATTCCAGGAGGAGGAGAGTGCCTTCATCTTTGTATTTCACTGGAATTTCAAATGTCAAAAAGAGAAAAGAAAATAATCCATGTGGAAACACAATTCTTTTAATGGTAGGTTAAATAATGGCAAGGAAGATTTCACCAAGTCTCATTTTAACAGTGACTAGCCCTAATAAATGACCTTTTCACAATTACATGCTTCAGGAGCAAAATGACAATCAGTTTGGGTGGAATTCCTGGAGTCTCAATTCCAAGTGCCAGGAATGTTTCCATTTCTGTATTGGTTCTCATCAGCTGACGAGGTGGTGGAAAACATGTAATGTTTTAATGAACGACGACTCATTGGACACAATGGACCACAAAACAAACAAACAAAAAAAAACCAAAAACCCACAAAAACCAGTGAATTTGTGTCTCAGTCACAGGTGATAGACCTAAAAGTCAGCTATATGCTGAGGGCAACTCTTCATCATCTTGTACAACATAAATTTACTCCAGCTATGGCTGTGAACACCTGGAAGAACTGCAATGTGGATGTGCCAGAATTAATAAGCATTTACATTGATATTATTGAAAGCAAAATCTACCTCATTATCTATCTAGAAAGCTTTATATTATTGTGCATAACTATCACTGTTGATAATTAGCAAAGAGATACTCACTTCTGTTGAAGCAAGCCCAATTTTTCAGTGTACGGTGGTCCTGTAATGTCTATCATCTGGTAAATTACTTAATTGTGGAAGAGAGGGAGTATTAATCATAATCTATGAAGACTAATGAACAGCAATGATGTTAAAAATTCGATGTAAACAAGAAATACAAAAGCATGTTGTTTGAGGTATTAGGCAACTGATGTGGTCATGAGCTGTGATTTCCACTCCGATGCCAGAGAAGTCACCATCCTTGTTAAGTCTGAACTATATTTGAAAAAAAGAGGGGTGGTTCAGAAAAGTTAAAGACCAGTTTATGAAATATAAAACATTGTGTCTATTGTGTGGGACAAAATACATCCCTTCTAATGAAGATTGCTTTTGTACTAACAGGACTGGCTGTAATTTCAGGTGACTGGACACTCTTCCAGGCATGGCTGGTTCACTTTTTTGTGCAGGGTTTCAAAGACAGTTTGAACTCAAAGCACATCAGATCATCTCCCTTGGTGGGGCCCAACTTCAAGCTGGTGAGCAATATTAAGCCTTATTTTTGCTCATGCTAGATCCTCAACAAAGGCCTTATTATATTAACTACAGGTTAAATTCTCTTATATATCTGCTGGCTGAATTGCAGCTTTTTTTCTCTGTGAACTTTCTTGGAGGTGAGTTAATGCTCACTTAGCAAATGTGCAGGATCTTTTCTAAGAGGGCAATGCAAGATGAATTTTTTTGAAGGTTAGTATGAAATGCAGTACTAGAATTCACAGTAACTAATAAATGCATATGAACAATATTCTCTATGGAATATTTTTCTCTGTGTGTGGGAAGCCAGAAAAAAATGGATAAATTATACTAATAAAAGCTACTTAAAGAGTCAAGAGAGTAAAGTGTGAAAAATACACCTCATTATCAAGCAAGGATCAAGCATTCCATCATCACAGTAGTTTTCAACAAAGAGAAATCTTGATTTTTATTGATGTTAAAAAAGAATATTCTATAAAAAATGCCTCCAGGAGAAAGTCTAGCAAGGCTTTTTCCTTTTTCTTTCTTTTCCTTTCTTTTTCTTCCTTTTTCATTATTTCTTTTTCTTTTTCTTTCCTTTTTTCCTTTTTTTTTTTTTTTTTTTTTTTTTTTTCCCACAAGGCCAGCAAGACTTTTTTTTCCCCCCGTTTTTGCTCTGTAAAAGTGGGAGGGAAGTTAGATGAGAAAAACAGTGATGACAAATGGTATTTACTGCTCTCCCAGGGACACGGGCTGCTACGCTGGAGTACAAGGAGTCAGTGCAGCTCCCGCTGTGCCAGCCAGAGGGACTCTCCCATGATTTCAACAAAACCTGGAGCAAGTCCAAACACTCCAACAACTGCCTCTAACCAAAGGAAAGTGTCTTGCACAGAGCAGTGTTCTTCTACAGCAGCACATATATCTGGCTTTCCTGTGTTGTCAATTCCTATCCCTGGGTGCAAGCCAATGAACAAAAATCTCAGTGAAATTATTCCCTACTTCTTTTTGAGTGTCCACACAACCACTGGGTGTTTTCTGGTGGAGCAATAGGTTCCTCTCAGCTGGGAAATGATCCACTAATTCATTTCTTTACACTGATACGTCTACATATAGGATCAGTACCAAAAATACTATGAAGCCTATTATAGAAAAACATTGGAAAATATCTGTCTTAGTATTAAAGGCATTTACTTGATTAGGTTTTATCAGGAATTGTTCCTTGCAACTGTAAAAAGAACTGTAGCTTTTACATCATTTTCAACACAATCTTCTATTAAAATATAAAGTAATATTGAGATAAACTGGTAAATATATATTAAAGGAGGAATTTTTAAATCTCTTTAGTTTGGTTTAAAGTCATTAGATAGCTTGGATGTTCTTCCTTCTGATATATTAAATGTTATTGGACTCCTCAGTTAAGTGTCTTCTACTGGCAATTGAAATGGGTTCCTTAGCTGATCTCCTAACAGCATTTTGCATCCTTTTATTGTGAATTAATCTAAGCTGTGATACGAGAAAATTGTACAGTTTGAATCTTAATAAATTCTGATTTTCACAGAACTGTTTAAAGCTGCAAACAGCCAGAAAAAGGTAAGTGCATTGGTGAAGTAAAACTCACTTTTTTTTTTTTTTTTTTCAATTTTGTATTTTCTTTTTAAAACTGATACTGAAAAAAGATTATAGACTGCACTTTGTAGTTATGCTGGTGGAAAGCTTCTCTTGATCTCCAGACATACAACAAAAGAGATCTATCCAAACCTGCTGAAACGGAGCTGACAGAGAATCATCAAACTCTTACTGCCTCGATTTTGAGCAGACACCTGTAGTTAATACTCCTATCTCCAGCAGACAGAATTACACCTTTGAATGTGATAGCAAGCACTTAATGGCATTTAGGATTGAAGTTTTCTCTTTCAAGAAGCTCTTTTTGTTCTATTTTCCTCACCAAAGCATGCTGAAGGCTTTCTCATTTCACCTGCTGCCACTGCAGAGGTTGTCTCTGGACCCTGGGGCAGGAAAACACCCTGGGAGAGTGTGTCACTGAAACCCTTGGCCCTGTGAAGAAACTTCCATGAAATAGCTCAGAGGGTTCCAAAAATAGGAAAGGCGTGTTTTCAACACTTGCGAAAGGTAAATTGTTGGAAAATAAAAGTCATATCTCCTGCAGGCTCGAGAGGCCACAAGAGGTATTTTTTCAAGCTGTGTGGTGATTCTTGTTCCTTTGCTAGGAAATCCTTGGCTGGAAGGAGGAGGGAGAGCCTGGACTGACTCACCTGGCTTGCCCCTGCTTTGCCCACTGCCACAGTCTCTGCCCACACGGTGCTTGTGCAGCAGCCGTGAAATGCAGTGCCTGGCATCTTGCTCAGCATGTGTTTGCCAGGGTTGGACCAGATGACATGTGAAGATACACTCCTCTCAGCCCACATTTTCCTAAGAGTATGAGTATATCTTCAGTGAAGAGCAACACAGTCCTGGAAATGCAAATCAGTTTTCTGAGGACACAGCTGGAAAACAAAGGGCCCATATGAGTCCACACTACTGGGTACTCGGAGTGGTTCCTGTAACCATTTCTGGGGGAAATCCCAATTCCCAGCATGAGGCACAGCCCTCAGGCTTGGTTTTGATGTCAGAGCCAGTGCTGTGCACAGCTATGGGCAGCTCAAAGTTGGGCAGGGTGATGTGGGGGCACACAGGTTGCAGAGCAGGAGAAGCAGGGCATGGGGAGGGAGGCAGTGCTGGTGCATCCGCTCCTGGTGGGGATGGGAACATGGCTGTGGGTGAGGGAGCCTCCAAGCAACAAGATGGATTTATGTCCTTTGAGCACTGCAATGAGAAACACATTGGCCACATGGCAATATTACAGCACTATCGTACACCAGCTAATGTACAAACAGCAAAAAGAAACAAGAAAGAGCTATTTGGCCTCTCATGTGGAAGCACACACTATTCATAGACCTTTGAAATGCATCACTGTAGTCAGCAGCAGCTTGAAGGTAATATTTTTCAGAATATTTTTTCAGCAGACATCCAAAAACATAAAATAAGGAATATTTTGTTTTCCAGCTGATGAAATAAGTCTCAGCAGCACTGGAGCAAATGCCTCATAAAGCACACCAAAGCACGACTTCTATATTTTTGCAGCTGCTGAATAACTGTGGCAGCTTTTTCTCCATTATATTGCATTCAGACTAAGCAGATGTGAAAAGAAATTGCAATATGCAATTAAATGTATACCATACCTAACAATAGGATGCATTATTACTAGAATCCATTTACTGCTGTAAGACCTATTCATATTTTCTTTCAAATACGTGGATAGTCACACTCCTAAATGTGATTAGGACTCAGTCTTTCTCTGTGTTTTGTCTGCTAAGTTTCCATTTAGCAGTCATTCAATTTTCAGGAAAAAATGGTTATTTTCCTAATCAACAGCTATGGAAACTCTGCCTTGCCTCAGACAGACCTCAAGGGATATGCTTAGTCCCTACAATGTCACCTTTACTAATAATGAAGTGTTTACAGACTGTAGTTTGGTCTCTGTCATTTCCTTGCTTTTAGTGACAAAGGAGAATCAAAAGGTTTCTGTGGAAGGAACTGTATGTCCTGTATCTATCTGCACAGATTGTCTGCCACACTGAAGGTGGAACCAGAAGGGATTAGGAAACAAAGACCACATTTACATAGGTGTTTGATCAGTGGTACCTAGCTACGTAACTCCTATTGATATAATGGGAATTTCCCAGACACTTCAAAAAAATGCCTAGGGCACCTTATCTCTGCCCCTAGACATTTATCTCTTTCTCTATTTATTAAGGTAAATAATCTTCAAAAATCTGGCTCCACCTTTCATTTTCAAAGAGACAGAAGACCAGGTTGTTCATTGTTCATGCCAATTGTCCTGCTAAGAACTACATGTTTTGGTATTGCCCAACATTTAAATGCTTTCCCTACTTGTGTGCCAGCTGCCAGGACCCCATGATGTTGTGCTCGGTGGGTTAGGTGACCAAGAGAAGGACTTGAACAGTTTGGCCCATTATGGGAGGAGCTGTCTAAAACTAGAAAGCTAAAAACCAGGAAAATAAGTAAAAATGACCATGCACACATAAATGCCCGACTTGGTGTGGCTGCCCAGTTGACCAGAGTGGTCTCCCGCTCTATACAGAGTCCACGTCCAGGCCCCAGTCTCTGCTGGCTTCTGCTGTTGAGTCTGAGTTTGGGTCAGTACTAATAGGAGTTGCTCAAAACTCAGCTAGTTTGAATAAGGTCAAAAATATGGCAGAATTTCCATAAATGCTGTACTATGAGAAGATATCAAGATGTGAACCAACTGTTTTTTCAGTTTTGCAAACCAGAAACCTGTCTGGCATTTTGCGCAATCAAACCACACCCTATCCATTCAGCTCTGATTTATTAACTTGAAAGCTCTCATAACATTCCCCTTTCCATGCTTGCTGGTACTATCTACAATTCTAGATAACATAAAAGAAAACTTGCTGTGCCAAAGATGGCTATGGTTACCACGTTCATTTTCTAACATGGTTATCATTTTCACGTTTCCACTTTCCATGTTTTCCAGTTTAGAGATGAATCATACGTTGGAAAAAAAAAAAAAAAAAAAAAGCCCTTATGTTAAATTAGTCTCAGAACATTAAGAAAAAACGTCCACCGCACCCTGTGATTAATTCATTAATCCATCTTTCAAAACAAGTAATCTAATTAGCTTGCAAACAAGAACATGACGCACACGTGGCTCTTCAAATAGTGTTGACATATTGAATAGTTCAGATTCCTGAGATACACAGCCTTTCACTTGCTCCTTCCAGTTCCAGTAAAACCCAGACCAGAACGCTTCTGCTCTCGACGGTTACTGGATGCACAGAATGGAATGTGCTCATGGTCCAAGGCCAGGAGACGGAGAATAGGTCTCTTCCTTTGGAGAAAAAAGAAATTGCAAGTGCTTCTTACAGGCAGCCCTAGGCAGAGCTGTCTAGGCAATACTCATATTTTAAAAGACCTGAGAGCTATACTTTGGCCTCTTTGTAAGCACAAAAGTCAATCAAAAGTTCAAAAGTTCATGCATATACACATACTTGTACATGTGAAAGAACTGAGGAAGCAGACTGACCAGTGAAGAATGCAAAGAGTGGTCTGTCAGCTCAGTTAGGAGAGCTAGGCCATGGGAAGAAGCCACAAAGCAGTGTAAAGTAAGGGTGATGGTTTTCGGTGGCCAGAGGCTGAATTTCATGTATGCCTGTCATCCAATTGGAAGGCAATCCAGTACAACTGGACTACAGAAAACGCAACAAAAACATTTCTATTCTATTCATAATGACACAATTAGCTTTAATTATTTCATGAACATCAACCAGGATAAACAGGCTGTTTTTAATCTTTTATTTTAATACCTTTTTTTTTTTTTTTTCTTTTCTTCTGTTAATGTCAGAATCTGTGCTGCCATGCCACATAATCACAGAAATGGGAATGAGATGAATATATAAAAACTGTCAAAGTCTCAGTCCTTTCAGCTAATGGAGGTGTTGCACCAAATTCATCCTTGACATCATCCAAAAAGGAAGACTTTATTTTCAGGTACTGACTACCTGGATTTTTCTAACAGTTTTTAGGACAAATTGTGATATTACTGTAAATTGTTTTTCAATTCTCTCTCAAAGTTCAATCCAAAAGAGAATTAGATACTAGCTATGCTGTTCATTACTGCCTTTACTTTGGAAATCTCTAGGCAATCCAGTCAGTTTCTGATAATTCAATTAACTGACTGCTGAAAAAAGGAGGAAGACATAAATGTTATGATGAATACAAGGAAGAGGAAAGATTTATTACATTCATCTGAGTCTGACATGTCTTCTACTTGGTTAGTGGCTGGGATGGGTGGAGATTGGCATGGGAAAATGCATATAAATCTTGTGTTGTGCAATGATTCTTGCACTGTTTTCCTTCACATGAGTTGAATCAGAAAACCTTTACGGGGTGGCCTGGTAGCAGGTTATGGGAAAGGCCAGAGATTTAGGTTCCTATGGATCCAGTCATGCATAAAAACAGCAGGGAGGTTCATGAGCATATTGACAGTTGACAATGACCAACGCAAGAGTAAACCGTGAACTGATGGAAATCTTTCTACAGAAGCCACCCTGTAAGGAACCTCCTGAACTTCCAAGAACACAGTCTAGAAGCAATTAGAGCACTCAACAAATGTGAAACATAAACCCTGTAAGCAACACTCTTCATCAAAAGACAAAATTCCTGTCCTGTTCCTTCCTAACCCTAAAGTACCAAATATTTTCTTCTATTGTTAGGCTGGGAAAAAAAAAAAAACTTGTATTTATTTATTTATTTATATTAGTGAAAGACTAGTTTTGTAAGACTGAGTTACATTTCAAATGCATCATTTTTCTGAGAGAAGTATCAGAGTAATCAAGCCCAACCAAAATGTATTGAATGTAAGGAAGAAATATATATATATGTATATTTTCTTTGCTGATGCTGTTGACAGAAACATGTTCTCATGAAACAGTCTGTCCTGCTCAGACTGATATTTCTCAACAGAAAGGTTTTTCCTTTTGTAATTGTGTGACCAAGTCTACTCAGAGATTTCATGTATACCTGCTTCATTCATGAGAAATATTGGAAGCCTGAGAGATGAAAAATCAGTATGGTCATTTGACTGAGGAGACCATGAAAAAATACAGACAAAAACAGATGTTACCTCATTTGAAGATCTACAAAACCTAGGAGTCCTTTCAGAGTGCTTGTATCACTACCATTAGCGCAGTAAATAGTGATGTTTAGTCTACAGATGGGCTCCTGTTATTAGGAGATTTGGGGCTGAGGTTCAGTGGATAATGGACCAGTGCAGACAAAAAAAAAGTGTTACAGCCACATAAATTCCTGCAGAACTAGCTGAGGTGTCTCTGCGTTGTGCCCCCAGACTTTCAGCCTGGAGGCAGCAGTTACTGGCTTAATCTCAGCCCTGCATGGAGGCTGCTTCTGTCCTGAACAGACTTTGAGAACAGATGCAAAGCTGGGTTTGCTTGACACTACACATGAACTTAGAAGTTCTATTGACAAGAAAACTGGAGACATCTCTGCACCCAGCATATGGCTAGGCCTGAAGGCACAGTCTCCCAGGTGATTGGTTGTTGACTTTAATTGTGCTCCGTGATGAATGAGGAAGTTTCTTTCATGACCATTTTGTAGGAAAGAGAACACATCTTCCGAAGGCCAGTTGGATACGTAGCTCTCATGAAGTTAAGAAAAGTTACTTGCAAGTTACATAAGTGATTTGTCTGAAACAGCACAAAAAGACTGTTGTAACAGACCAACTTCACTTTGGGTGATTCAAATCCTGTGAAATCAACCTCTTCCGGCTCTGTCTGAAAGCCACAATGACCAAATCCCAGATACAGCAGTGGTTGGGAGAGGGTTCCTTCTAAAATGTTGACCACCATGTGACCTGATTCTGGAAGGGCTGGATCCCTGTTGGTGTCATCCTCATGCCTCCAGGTGCATGAAACCATCTTGCCCAGAGGTTCTCTTCCTGATGGTATCAGGGACATGAGGATTGAGATAAGACCATGGCTTTAGTTGGGGACCTCAAAACCCAACTAGGAATGGGTTCCTTTCTTGCAAACAGAGGAAAGACCTACCATTACTTCATATATATGGCATCTCCTGTCCACAGTGGTAGTTCCCTTTTAGCGTAGGTCAAGCAGCATCAGTTATATCTGCCTTCTCACTGGCAAATTCAGCTAGCCAAATCTTTTGATTCTAAGCCCACAGAGGATCTAGTAATACATGTAAAACTTTGCCTGCTTCTTTCACAAAGTCCATGTCACTGTACGTCTGTGCCAGGTGTTTCCAACCAATGGACTACTGAAAACAAAATCAAACAAACAAATGAACAACAGACCCCCCTCTTCTTTTAGAGAGATATATCATCCTCCAACAACTTGTTAGTCAGATGCACAGATCCACCAAAAGCCTCAAGTAACACATAGACAAGTTCCAGAATAAATTCTCACAAACAGACAAAACAGCAGCAATGACAAACCAATCCTTTTACTCCTTCAGTTACTCAGCAAAAATAAAAAAAATCACAGCAGTTATAATTGGTAACTGCACAAGTCCTTTGGTTTCTTTGCTTATTCGGGGCAAAACTCACTGTCTTGCTTATTGTTCTGAGCACACTCTCCATGCTCTGAGCAAAGAGAGCAAATGGCAGACAATTTTATTTTATAAAAATAAATAAATAAATAAATAAAATTATTTTATACTTAGTTTCTTTGCATGCATTTTCTGCTCTATGTTGAATATTTGGATTCTTCTCTTTTGAACACAGGCTTAGAATCTGGCATAAAGGAAAGAGCAGGTATTGCAGCATTATATGACATAGACAGTTACAGGTGGAAGTCTCTTCACATATCTTTGACTCGTTTCCAAACATCAAAAATGTTTCAAAAAATGAAATCCTGCCACATTTTACATGTACGGCAGATGTGGCTGTACTATTTTGCTGAAATTGCTCAGCAGTATTTATTGCATGAGGGTATCTTTATTTAGACTGACAATGTATGCGATGTTTTGCAAAAGAAGTGGCCCCTGAAGTTTTGTCATCTAAAAGATGGATGTATTAAATAAATTATGCAGAGAAATGTATACATATAATGAGCTCACTTAGATTCCTCTTTCTAATTATATATAATGGGCCCAGAAAACAATATGTAGGCAATAGGCTATTCTTGTAGAGTCATCATCTTAGGAGCAAGCATTTATTTTTTCAAATTAGAGACTATTAATATGCTGAAGTGTGAAAAAAGTTATTGT
This sequence comes from Aythya ferina, assembly GCF_964211825.1. Classification (NCBI taxonomy): domain Eukaryota; kingdom Metazoa; phylum Chordata; class Aves; order Anseriformes; family Anatidae; genus Aythya; species Aythya ferina. Next base: position 25,648,016 of record NC_140297.1, on the reverse strand, counting down.
TTCCCATTTAGTTTCCAACATAAACTACTGGCTAGTTAGAGACATCTGCAAGAAATATAGACTGTTCCTTCAATTCCTAAGTCCCATTTTCACCCAAAAGTTAAAATAGAAAGAGTGTTTGCAGTTTGCTTTTATTATAACCTCTGGTTTTATAGTCCACTATTATATGATGTTCCATAAACCTAACCCAGAAGCATTCCACCATGTTCTTCTTATTCAAATACTCAATCCTCCAGCCTTTTTCCAGCTAATAATCCTAGTGAAGTTTTGGGGATTTTCAGTTGAGTAAAGATTAACTTCATACTATAGGATTTGGCTTTAAAACCATCTTAGCTAATTTGACTTTTCCATTTGCATCAGCAGTTTTAATTTCAGACATGCCGTACCACAACCAAGTAAGACATCTTTCAGAAAAGTACACCAGCTTTGCTCTATCTGTCTCCTTCCCCGAAATTCTTGCTTTACACTGTTGTACCCCCATGTAACTCAGCCCATATTATACTGCCTTTTACAATTGATAGGCACTACTCAACAACTCTTCCCACACATTTCTGGTTAAAAAAAAAAAAAAAAAAAAAAAAAAGAAAAACGAAAATCATCTAAGAACATCAATTAAACCAGAAAATGTTCTTAAAAAGTAGCAATCAGTAAAATGCTAAATTAATTATTTTGGTATTGAGACAAGGTGTGTGCATGTATTTTTTTAATTATTATTTTCTTTTTCCAAGGTCAAAGTCCTTTAAACTGTCCTGAGCACTGTCCATTTTATCTTTTTCTTTTCATTTTTTGGCTCAAAAACATGCAATGCATGGTCTTTGAAATAGTTTTCCTTGTGTAAAGCCATTCTCTTTCACTGAGGTTTTTGAGAAAACATTTTTACAGCTCAGAGGTGGAATAAATTCACTTTCAGAGAGATTTCAGTCAGATTTCTCAGGCCCTACTGTCATAATACAGTGAAGCCCAGCTTTTGTGGTGTTTTTTTTTCTACCACTGAGGTTTGGCAGCAGAGTGTACTGAGGAAGTGATCACCTTATGTGTTATTAGAAACCGGGTTTGAATAAAGCAGGACTGCATTTGGACAGGATGATCATATGATGCTGTGGGACAACCACACAATTTCAATTTCCACTATGGAACAAAACTTATCCTGTCCCTGATATATTTCCTCTTATCATTTCATTCCAGCTCCAATGCCACGCAGAGCTGACATATCCCACAACAAAATGAGATATCACTTCACCAATTACTGGAAAACAGAACAGGAAATTATACTCAATGAGCCTGATAGGGAAGTTTTTAAAAATGCAAAATTAGACCCAATTTGAAAAATCATGAAAGAAAGCAGATTTATCTCATTGCTCACTGCAATCAGAGATGATTTGAGGTAAAGGTTGAGCTACTCCTACAAAGCACAAGTTTTCTTATCTTCCATTAACACCAATTTTTAGATCCAGCCTGTACATTATAGCACCTCAGGAGTATTCAGCCCTCCAGTTCCCCGTGATATACACACAGCTTCATGCATTGCACCTTCCTGTCACTGTGACTCAGCTTGGAAACCTTCCAGTGCTGTGTTGGGCTGCGGTCTTCTCTTCTCCAGATGAGGAACTTGCTGAGACATGATCCTCAACAGCCCTGGTGAGCACTGGCCACGGCTGCTGCTGTTTCCCTCCCCACACCGGCTCTGCTTTTCAGTCTCCAAATCTGAGTAGAAGACACCTTCCTTACGTGCCCTACAAGTGCTTAATGTTGCTTTCTTCTGTACTGGGGAGAGGATTCTCAGTTAGATGGATCACCAACTGTCAAATTATTAAAACTGTGCTGATTATGCCAGTTCCAGAAGAAAAATAATCAATGTAGCATGTGTGCATGTGTCCACTTCCTTGCATGCAGGCGTGAGCACCATACTACTGAAGCCCACATCTGGTGGGCCCCTCAGATGGAGCAGCTGGAAAGGGGATTCAAAAACACAAAATTCAAGTTATACCACAGCAGAAATATTTTCTCTGCTGTCCTTGCAGACTGTTAAAAATACCAAGGAGTTTATCTTCAGAGCTCCCAGAGACTTTGGGGCTATCTTTAAACAGCAAATGAGATCACTTTTTACATGTGAGGGATATTTAGCTCATATGTAGGTACTCTGAATAAATTATGAATTATTTAATTAATTAATCTAATTAATTAATATTTCCATTAAAATTTACCATAAGCCTTGAATATGACTCACTAATGCTATACAATGGGTGACTAATTGTGCCTGCCTAACAATTACCAAGGTAGACCACTGTTAAAACCTTTTAAACCATTTTGATCTCCTTTGGATTGGATGGCTTAAATATTTGGAACAGCATCTGAGCTTCCATCTGAACCTTTTCTCAGATATAAACAATATTTGCTTTTACTTCATGAATTGCCAGTTTTCTGAGATGCAGATTTTCTGCGTCTATTATCTCAAGAAATACCACAAGGATAGACAGATAACAGGACTTCTCCTTGCTCGCCCTCAGCTCCAACCACTTCCATGTTTGTTTCAGATGAATTACAAGGAAAGGGAGGGAAAAACTTCAGTAAGTTATGCTAGAGTTGCTCTTTTATCTAATTCCAACTGTTAGCAGCCCACCTGAAGAAATTCTGCCAGTGGTATGCTTACATACTGAAAAGCCTCTGCTTAGTTGCAGAATCACTAACAGCAAGAATGACTGGATGGGGAGGATATCAGGTTAGAAAAGGATAGAGAATGACTGGGAAGATGCAAGAGAAATGGCACTCTTATGGTTCATGCCATTTCACCCAGAGAGAGCTGTGTGGGCACAGCATTTACTTAGAGGTATTGGCTGCACTTCTGCAAGTTACTTCAAACTCCTTTTTATCTGTAGCATTTAGCCCCAGACCTCACTGTTGTAATGAACAACAACAACAACAACAAACATTGAAAAGGATGTTCATAACATAATTTCAAGATGCAAAAAGCCCACGTAAAGCCTTAAGGTTAACATTCAAGAAATAGTTTTGGCTGAAAGGCCCTGTGGCAGTATCCCATGGGAGGCTTCCCTTTATAACCCATCCTCAGATTTCTGTTCCCTGGGCAGAAGGATTTGGGAATGTTTAGAAGACGATTTAGATCGTTTGTAGAGAAATGACACCAAAAGCATTGCCAGCATTGACCAAATGAGTAATGGAGCACTCTGTGGTGCCTCTGGTTTGCTCTGCATGCCCCATCCTCCTGACTGGGTGGCAACTGCCACATTGTGCTCATCTGGGTGGCAGCAAAAAATTTAATGTGCACAGGAAAGCTTCAGCTATGTTGAAAATCCTCATTATTAGTTACAAGATGATTCACCAAGCAAAAGAAGAAATAAATTCAGGCTGAGATCCATTGAGGATAACAGTCTCATCACAGACCAAATGTAGGAAGCCATAACCTCAGATGACACTCTCAAAGCTCCTAAATTGCATACTGAAAAGGTTAACCATCAGCAAATTGAAGGCAGGAAAAATAATACTTCAGGTAGACAACAAACAGTGGGCTGCAAGTGGGCCCAAGGGACTCTAGTGAGTCTCATCAGAATATTGGCTCATCATTTCAGCTAGGAGTCTCCACTCTGAACCCTTCCTTGGAGTGAAGTCTGTACTAAATATTACTTCTACTCTTTCGTCCGTTAGCTCAATAGTTACAGCCCTTACCCAGATGTGAAGACCCACTGTCAGTGCTTTCCTCTGGTAAAAAATTATAAATCCACACATCCTTCATAAATACTCCAGCTTCACCATACTGATTAGTATTTTTTGTTTGGTTTTGTTTTGTTTTGTTTTGTTTTCCCCACAGTGTATTACAAAATTACCCAGGGAGGTGGTGGAGTCACCGTCCCTGGGGGTGCTTAAGGAAAGGTTAGACATGGTACTTAGGGACATGGTTTAGTGGGTGACATTGGTGGTAGCTGTTCAGTTGTACAAGATGATCTTGAAGGTCTTTTCTAACCTTAATGTTTCTATGATTCTGTTCATTGGAAGTGAAAGATGTCAGTAACATAATTATATTCTAATTGAATACACAAAAAAGAGAAACCTGTATGACAGAAACCAGGAGAATTTCATATGAGAAACCTAAGTATCTGCCATCTGAGTCTCTACCTCTCCAGAAAAAAACTGCTTTACAGCTCCCACAACTATAGAAAAACAAGTGTGTATCTACAGAAATTTAAATATTCGAAGTTGGCTGGAAATGCGAGGACCTAAATTTTGAATGCACACAGCTGAAGAGCAGCTGCTGATAAATACACAAACTTTCATGTATGTGCGCTTTAATCTTGCCCTTATTAACAAATTTCCAGGCTGATTCTCCATGCTACTATTCTCCTGAAGTCAGTGCTGTTACACTGATATATTCTGCTGGTGGGATTTGTCACACTGCTTGCATGTTTTGAATGGGCTTCTGCAGTGAATGCCTTTGGCATCAGCCTCTTTTTCACATTTTCAGTCTTTATTCTACATTGCTAATCAAGTCTAATAAGCCTTAAAAGTGCTTTTGAAGCAAAGAGCAGTTACAGACCATGGACTAAATTATAGAGATGCACCATTCCCTGTGCCAGACAAATTACTTCACCCTAAATATTTCACATGTATTTCTAAGTAACTACATGTTCCCTTCAGAGAGTATCTGACTGATTGTAGTTTTCAAATGCCATAAATCTGTTAGGTGAAATAATTGCAGCTGCAAAGCAATGCTGCTTTATCCGTTCCAACAAAACATTGCACAATACAGACAAATAGCCAGGGAAGTTGTACAGCTAATCAGTTCTTGGGGGTAAGAATCACAAAATCACAGAATCACAGAATTTCTAGGTTGGAAGAGACCTCAAGATCATCGAGTCCAACCTCTGACCTAACGCTAACACCTATGCTAACTAGAGTACTCCTTATCAGACTTTAAAGATCTGTTTTTACAGCAATATTTCCATATCAGTTACTAGACCAATTCCCTGTCCCATGGAAAGTAAAGCGTCATCCTGCAGTGTGATTCAAATTCCTTACACTGTCACACCAAACCCCCCTCCGGCTGTGCCTCTGCCTGCTTTGAGAGGTGGCAAATGTTTAAATAAATCAGTTTAGAAGACAGTTAAGTTGGTTCAGCACAGATTCTTCTATGGAGACACTTAGTTACTTATTTTAACTGTAGAACACAATGTCTTTTTTTTTTTTTTTAATATATTTTTATATATTTTTTTATGGGGGGGAGGACAAATAGAAATATTTTTTCTATTCTGTTGAATGTAAAATGCTGCTTTGTCAGTGATTTCTTAGATTATACTTAAGACACAGCTGTATTCCCTGGACAAATAATATTTGAGCTAGACAGAGAAATTACCCAAGAAACAAATCTGGTGAAAAAAATACTGCCATGACGAATTCATTCCTGAGAACCTCCATAAAAATAGCACACATAATGTCCTGGTTACAGTTTTTACTCAGATGACTTTTAAAATAAAGCTTAGTAAAGAAATGGATATGTTTATTGCTACAGAAATAAGGTTATGAATGAAATCTTGTTCTCATGGAAATCAGTGGATGGATATAATCTACCAGTCTGAGTTTTGTACTTCACTGTACTTTGGACTTCTAGAAAAGCTGACCACCTTATCTGTCCAAGCAGAAGAAATATGTTCTTCTAGACTAAACTAATTTTCATATCAAAGTGATTTAAAGAACACAACATTAATCAAATCCCTGGGAATGATTGATCTAAATTAAAATACTGATTGGTCCCTACAGTCACTTTCAAAAACAGAATATCATAAATTAAGTGGCTGTGACACTGATGGACAACAGGTGGTACAGTGCTAATCTCAGAAGCCGAGGAGAGTTAGAAGCTGAAATATCTTGGTAATCACAGCCATAGTGATTCTTTGACTCTTTTATACCTCCAGCTCCTGCTGTTTTGCTCCATATCTTAAGCACCACAAGTTGCCTGAAGCAGGGTATGCACAGCTCAGAACAATGCTCTTCCATTGCTGCATAGGGTAAGGCATGATTATTACAAGAGACACAAGAGAAATTGTCTTCCTCTCCCTTTTCTTCTTTTATACCCGTTTCAGCTACTATGCTTGTAGTACAGCTGGGAAATCTGTCAAAGATTGAGAAGATATAACTGGAAGAGGAAATAGCTTACTAATTCTAGATATGTGTCTTCCAACTGGCTTAAAAAAAGTTATCAGAGTTCACATGTGGGTGCAAACCTTTAGTGAAATTTGTTCCTTCAAGAAAACTTGCACTCAGCCATTAATGGACATGTCCATGCAGAAAAGCTTTCTGCAACCTCCAACAGCAACTGTAAAAATGCAAACAGAAGTGCTTGGATTTCAGGCTAGGATTCAAGGTGCCAGATATTTTGTCTAATGAGCTCATGCCCAGTGCTACAAGAAGATTTTGCCTCCCTGGTGTGGGACCTCCGTAACGGCTTTGCCTTTTGTTTTGAGTATGTGATAAGCAGACAGACAAAACAGTGAGTGTTGTTACCCCAGCAATTATATCTATGCAGATTGCAAGTGGTTTAATGTGTGACTTAGCTTCTGTGGGTTTTGTTTGTTTGTTTAGTTTAGCCTTGTGCTTGCACTGTACCTCCCATGGCAGTGCCCTGCTCTCCCAGGCACCCCAGAGTTTTGACAACCAAAAATGTTCACAGTAATATTGGATATTGAATTGACTCTCACTTGGTAGCAAATGGTACTGCATTCTTAGGTTGTCCTTTTTTACACTTAGTAGACCTGGGATACATTTTCTGCTTCACATTTATAGGTCTCTTGAAAAAATTCTTCCAGCAAACTGAGTTGAATATGAAGCATATTCAGTGAGCTCTTTGATAATGTTACAACAGTGCAAGGACTGAATTAAGAGGGAAACAGTGATATGAAATTGAATAACTTTGCAAAAGAAAAAGAAAGAAATCATTAATCTCATCAGGGTGGGCACAAGAAGTTTGTTTCCTTCTGCTTTAAAAAACTGAATAAACTTCATGGCTGCTGTTGAAACAGTAGGGAATGACAACATTTTGCAGACCAGATGATAATACAGCAACACAGGGCACAGGAAGGAGTGTACAGAGAAGAGCTTTGGTAAGAAGCCAGCTGTTTTGAAGAACCATATTTATCAGCCAGATCACCTGGAGAGCATCCACAACAACCAGAAGAGCAACGTGGTTTGCTAATGTCAGCAAGAATTATTATTTGTGGAGCACACAAGGAGCCAGTGATTGGGGGAGTTATGAGGGAGAATTATATGCTTAGATATGCAGAGAAGCTCATGGAGATAAGAGAAATGCCAGCTCTGCTTAGGAGAGCAAGACAGAAGAAAACAGTTGGAAAAGGAAGAAGGAGAGGAAGTGGGAGCTGCTGCTGCAAGGCTGACCCAGAGGATACTGACACAGAAAGGTTAAGAGTGAAGATGACCATATTTTGATGTGTTTGCTCAAAGGAAATCTCAGAACAGTTTGTTTTTATTTTTCCATTTAAGTCTGGAAACATTGGAGTGTTTCCTGATATGCCAAACCTTAACTTTATTACATAGTTTAAACTTTAATCACATGCTTGTTTCAATGTCATATTTACTACATACGACCAAATAGTTAATATTGAGTTATACAAGAGGTTTGAAAGTTTAAAAAGATCAAGTTTTCTTCCAGAAATGGCATTTTATCTTTCAGAAGGACATTTTAGTCTTCAGTATCTTCAGATACCTTAAAAAGACTTGAACTGACACAAGTAACATAAAATCTAAACTGGAAATTTAATACAAGGATTAGCTAGTTGATTCTCTATTACCACAATCAGATTATTGAGACTGTGAATTATGTTAAATAAATTATTTTCCTCATTAAATAAGATTGAATGAGGCAGCAGTGAACCTTCAGGTGACCTCTAAAAATATGTGAGAGGAAAAGGAGAGCTGGAGAGTTCAGGCTGTCATTGCACCTGCACCCAACAGGAAAGCCTTGGCAGCAGTTTCTCCTCTAGGCAGCCTTTAACCTTCCAGACCCATATTCTGCTTTAATCACCCCAGAGCAGGGAAAACTATACCCCTGCTTTAATGCCATAGAATTGAGGAGAATTTCACCAAGCAATCCAAGATAGAAGTGAAGGAAGTCAATGCTCAGCTTTCTCTTTGAGAGAATAAATAAATAAATAAACAAAAAGCTCTAAACCTTTAAGTTCACAGGATATAATCATTCCTCATTACTGTTTTATCCTTTTGGGACATTGACACAGTGCCCAGACCATACTGTATGCAAGGAGGCTAGTCTCTCTGTGTGCAGAGGAAGCAGTGTTGACCTACTGAACAAAATGCTGAATAGATTTGCTGGTTGGGTTGGGTATGGTGCCTCTCACGCCTTAGGGAGCAGAAGATGCTCCATTATAGACCACGTAAAAGTGGACCCGTGGTCCTGCCCCTGAACACATTTACCAGAGTTTCTTGGAGAGCAGGATCTGGGTATTGCATTTCCCACGCTCTTTCCTTGGATCAGCAAGTGGAAGGTTGTGAGCAAGCATCGGTGGTGCAGACAAACAGGCACTACAAGGCAAGAACCACAAGCTGTGTAACTTCAGATGTTGTTCCCATTATAGGAAAGGGCTTGTATCCCGGAATACAGACTTTGCAGCCTTACAGGAAGCCTGGGGAAAATACCACAAGTGAAATAACAGCAGATGCACAAAAGATCTGGATGGACACACTTCCAAGTTCCTGAGTAAGAAAAAATAAGACATTTTGAAAACACCAATATCTAGAAAGTTCTGAATTCTGGCCCTTTTGGATATTAAGCCTTATTATTGTGCAGCACATTCTCAAAATCAAGCAAAATGGTTGTTTAACCTCAGCTGGTTTATATGCTGAGCAAAAGTAGAGTTTATTAAGCAACTTCACTTTTTCTCTGTGGTTATAGGGGTAACATATTATCTGTCCATCTTCATAAATGTCTCATCAAGCTAAGATGGGGCTTATCAGTGATAATTTCAATTTGTTCTTGAAATGACAAACTGGAGATTAAAAATTCCTTTCCATTGCATAATGCTGCTGTTAACAACCTTCTGCTGGGAAATGGTAGGTCAATGTTAGGTTGAGAAGCCTTACTAGTTTCAAAATGAAACAATAAAATAAGTAGTAGGACACAGTTGCCTGAACAGCTGGGATCTGCTCTCCAGGACATGGATTACATCCTAAACTTGAGTTTTGACCCTCAGATATAACGACGATATCACTGCCCCTCTCATGGTAACATTTTAGGTTTTCAAATAAGGTTTCAGAGTTAGAAGAATCTCATTTTTTAAATCAGTTGTGAGTCAATGTGGGGAGTCACCTTCAAGACAGAAAAATACACTGACAGGGAAAAGTGCTGCTGCCACAAACCATGACTGCCCTGGGAGCCTCAAGTGCTGAGCTGGTTCCTCTGCAGGGGAGAGATGGCAACAAGGGAAAGACAACTGTGACCTTCTTACAATAATTCATTATTTTTCTGTGTCTGACCCCTTCGGGACATCTCCTGTGATCCTTCTTACCTAAGACCTTCTGAAGTATCACACCAAGCAATTTACAGGGCTGATACCAACACAGCTTTTCTGTTTGGTGGCTGGTCCAAGCATTACAGTATAGGTTTATTTTTTAAAGTATAGATATTTCAATAAGACCAAAAAGATATTTGGACCAAACCAGTAACATACCCTGGTACTTACCAGTAGTACCAGTGGGAGATGCTGCCATGTGGGTGGACCAGGCATGGGCAGAGGCAGTGTGCATCTGTGCACTATGGGCAGTCAGCTTCAGGTGGGGGAGAGCTTCCAAAGAGTGGATGGATTTATGTGGCAGGGGGCAATCCCGACTCCGATGGCTGGGAGGAAACAGGCCATCATCACACAGTGGTGTTTTATGCTTTCTTCCCTGTGCCTGTGATGTTTACTTACCTAAGCTTAGCAGTTATCACTCAGCACCTGAGAATGCATAAATAAAACATGACCTGTTCTTCATCCCCACCTTAAATCTTATTTTTTCCATTCTGTGCACAGTATTATCCATGCCTAACAGGTTTGCAGGGCTTTCTCTGCTTAGCAGATGACTGACAGCACACAGTTTTCTCTTTCTATGTATATTTGTCATGCCATTTCAGCTGTAGAAAAGCTGAAAAGCTCACTTTCCACTACAAACACAGAGGAATAGGCTGTTAATTTGAAAGATTGTCCTAGATAGTTTTTCAACTGTACAATGGTAGGATAAAATGTTTTCAAGGATCCAATCAAACCTTTGCAGAAAACTAGCTCCAAATGTTATCCAAAAGAAGATCAAACATTTTATTTTAATTATAGCAAGAGCAGAAAGGAAATGAGAAATTCAGACCTGCTCCACTGGGCACACAATATTCATGTGAGCCAGTTTTTATTATATTCGTGATTTCAGCAGAAGATGGGGAAGGTCTACAAATGAATTTTGAGTTTGCTATCAAATGAAAGTAATTTTACTGGACCAAGACCTTTACTGTACTATTTAAAAAGCAGGGTCAAGAACTCTGGGAAAGATCTGCTTCATTCAACCACAGCAATGCATTTAAACTGTGCCTGCACAGCCAGTGTAGCTGCTATGTGCCCCAGCAATGCTAACTGTCCTGGCTGGAGGCTGCCTGGGGTGCCCCAACTGTACAGTACAGTTCGAGCTTCATGAAATCTGGGGATGGAGGAGAAAAGAGGATCAATGTCAAGATGCAGCAAGGCTGTGTGCCCAGACTTGGTAGATGAGAAATTGTTTCAGACCCCACGGTTTGCATTTAGCATAAACCTGCAGTGTTAGTCATGTCCTGGCCAATGCTGGGAACGGTGTGAAGCCACCAAGTCTTGTTTTCTGATGCTGAATGCAAAGCTAAAAGTCTTCAAAGAGACTGTTTTTCAGTTTGTTTGTTCTGCTACAAGGAAAGTGTGAGGACTGGCTTCAGTTTCTCCATGCTTCAGGAAAGCCTTGGTGTCAAAGAGGTTCATAGGAGAAAAGAGTTCCCACCCTCACTGGAGTTTGTTTCTTGGCATGTGCTCCTACATTATCAGATGAACAAAAATACAGGAAACATTTACTCACCTCATCAAACAAAGACCAAGGTAGCTGCCTGTGCACCCACCTGGGGACTGAACATCGACAGTTTGAGTTAGTTCCTACTGCTGAGAACTTCTCGTGGGTGAGGAAGAAGCAGATCAGAATGAGAAGTGGTTTATGATGAGTCTGATCTGCCCTTCAGCTGGGAAAAGATCACAAAGATCACATTCCTGTGCTCTTCTTTCTAGTCACAGTTCTTAGAAACAAGTCTTTTTTTTTTTTTTTTTTTTTTTTTTTTAAAGGCATTTGTGTTGGTATCACTGTTCACTGCTAATGCTAAGTGGGTGTTAGAAATGCAGTGTCACCACCTAGTCGGTGATGCTGAACAGCTCTGGGACAAAGCCTGGGAATGCTACTGTTTTTGGACCATGATCCTTAGCCACTGTGCCAGATTCACAAATGGGGATAAAACAGTTTAACCCAGCGTGCATCTGCATTTCACACCGTAACCAGGTTAAAGGAAGAGAATCCATAAATATTATAGCCACTCAAACTGTCCTGGCACCTCTGTAAACACCTCTAGAAATAATACATGCAAAAGCAGGTATTCCATGTTAAAAATGGGCACTCAGGGTGAGTGCATCATGAAGACCCTGCTGGCTCCGCCTGCAGTGCTCTGAGAGCCTGAGAATTACTACAAACACCGTGCACAAAGAAATGCACTTTAGCAGCCTGTTGCCTCAAAACACACATTACAGGCACAATGTGGTGCGGGGCACTATGAGGAGGGAGCTTGACTTGGTTATGTTGCACACTTCCCACCTGAACATCTTTACTTGTTGAAGGATGAAAAGACTTTAAATTTTTTTCCCATCGGGGTTCACTGCTTGGCCAATGTCCAGCCCTTCAGGCAAGAGTCCAGTTCAGATCGTATTTGCATCTAAGTAAGGCTGGCTTATGACTGAAATACAGATATATTCCTGCACTGACTTGTCAAGACATTATCTGAATACCTAAGTGTTTCCTGGGAACATTATGGCACTTGACTGTGGCATCACATTCTCCTGCAGCCAGTCTTCAACCTGAGGTTCATAGGAGTTGCTTTACTCATATTTTATCCTGGAGGTATTATGAGATGTTATGATTATATTAGGTCAGCCTAGTTCTCTCCTCTGCCTGTCCGGTTTTCCAAACAGTTACATTAAAAACCAATTGTGCCAAACCTCCATTGAAAGATATATTTAGTACTGGAATAAATTCTGCAGCAATGGACATGTATTGTTTCTTAAGAAATGGCAAATAAAGAAAAAATGCTGTATTTTGTTCTTTTTCACAGCAGGTGAGAGTATGGCTTTGTGATTGTAACTCTGTTTAATTCATGGATTGCTGAAGAATTACAATGTTCCCCTTTCACTCATGAAGAACAGAAATCACACAGAAAGGGTAAGAGCAAAGAGTAAGGAAACAGAATTTGAGTTTGCTGACTTGCATCCTGAACCTGGGTGACCTGTGGTCCTGGCCTTCAGGCCCTGGAGATGATCTGCATGCACCCTGCCCACTGCAGGCATCGTGCAGGCTCAGTGTGTGGCAGTTCTTGAAGAAAGAGATGAGAAACAAGCCCAAGTGGATCATACAAAGCTCAGAATATTTTAAACAGACAGCTGCCAGTCTCTGCACTGTCTGCTGTTTGTCACTGGTGTCATCTGCCACCTGGTTAAGATATCAAAAGTGATGGCTCTGCAGAGCTTGCAGATTTTTCTCTCTGTGTATGTGTGTTTATTCTTCTTTCCCCAAGCTTTAAGCAAAAAGAGCAAAACCACAGAAGCACTCTCCTTTTAAACAGCCAATATGAAAAATATTGTTCAGCACTCTTTGTTCAAATACACGTAGTCTTCTATTTTTAAGTTAAAGGTTAGGCTTCAGTTTAGAGAAAGGTTTCAAAAATCTGGGATTTGTAACATTTATCTTGAATCTTTTGAATAATACATTCAGTGTATTAGCAATGGCCTTATTTCTACAGGGCAACATTTTCAGAGGTAACTGCCTCAAGTCAGGCTATGCTATGCAGGTTCACAAAGTAAAAGTGTTTTTGGTTTCAGAGACATCAACACATTGCAACCCCCTCTCTAGAAGCGAGAGCTCTGTGATTGAGCCTGCATTTATTTGGGTACCTATATCTAGCTTTATAAATGAATTTTTAACAGCCAAGTGTAAACATTTGGAAATGTAAAAAATGCTGCTGGCAAGAGGTATAGATGAGGAAAAAATCTGAGTTTCATAGAAGACATCAGATAAATGTAATTGACAGGCTGACCTTATTATTTCATGGAAAACCGTGTAGTAAGGGACTGATTCTGCCTAAATCTTGTAGTGAAGCAGATAGTGTGACAGGAATGCCCTATCTGTAGGATAAAGCCAAGGGCCAGTGGAGGTCACAGCATTTCTCCCCCGATGATTTCTCCCTGGGTGTCACCTGTCTGATGGGGACTATGAAGCAGAGGTAGAGGCAGGGCAGAACAGCTCTTTTTCTCTGTCTTAATTTGTCAGTCACTGAGGGGGCAGCATGCTGCATCTTTCCTGAGAATTACAGAGACACTGCTCTGGATGTGCATATTGGATCAAATTCCTACTAACCACATGCCCTGTCCTGCTGACCACATCCTCTCCTGGCTTTCAGCTGCAGCGCAGGGACTGCTGCTACCTCCTGTCTTCTCAGTGTCTGGGGGAGGCTCACAAGAACCCCTGCCCAAATTCATTTCTAATTTGTTATTTATCTCATTATATCTTCCAGGAAAGTCTGAGTGACCCCAGAAGTAATATCACTGCTCTACCACTTAGCAAAGCTCCTCCTGACATGGCTGTATCCCCCCTTGTTTCGTCAAGCCAGCTTCTTTGAGGATTAAGATGGGTATCACTGTACCACGCATGGCTCCAAAATGTCGGATACTTGTCTTCCTCAGACTAGGAGAAAAACAAAGCCCGAGATGGGATGTGGCTCCTCCCTGGCCATGATAAGTTAAGGAAAATGTTGGCACAAGAAAAACAAAGAATAAACAAATTACAGACAGTTCAGGATAGAGATTCAGAAATAGTGTTGGTCATGAGAGCCAGGGAGGCTTTGGAACAGCTGCCCAGAAGGAAAAGTGGGGTAAAATGTCCTTATGAGTTTTAAGACAGACTTCAGCCCTTTTATAAAAGATATTTTAAGATTTGGGAGTTTTTTTGTTTGTTTGTTTTCTTTTCTTTTTTTTTCTGAAAGGGGGAAAACTTGGTCTCTTCCAGTCATCTGTGCCGTGCTGGGAGATCTCACTTCCATCTCCGTCCCCCCATTCACGTGGCCTTCTTCCAGCTGCAGGTTTGCCTGGTGCTCCAGCACAGCCCATGTTCGCATGCACAAATATCACATTCTTCAGACAGCCAAGGCTGTCACAGGCCTGGTAACCACATGTACATGCCTTGCTGCTGCTCACCTTTTGCTCAGCTTCGGCATCCCTTGGAGGAGTTCCACTCTTAAATTAGATGTAAATACACTGGCAAGGCTTAACTATCATTTTGTGCCTGTGCCTCAGTTACTTCTTGTATCTGGGTCAAGGTGAACCCACTACACTGCATACTCTGTACATGGTAGGAATATTTACCTAACAGAAACTGTAACTCCTTTTATTTATTTATTTATTTATTTACCAATTTATTTATTTATTTTTTTAAAGTGATATATTGATTTGCCTACCCTTGAGATCACTCTCATTTCTGGCTGTGTGGGTGAACCTATCAGCATCGCGTATATTTGGATAGCAATATTTCAGGACCAAAAAAGGGATGCTCTGCTGTGCAAGAAACACTCCTGGGACTTCCCCTAAGCTAAAGGCTTGTTCAGTGCGTGCTGTCCTGCTTTCCTGAGGTAGGATGTGCACACATTGTTTCTCTGACCCATGCTGGTTCACCTTCATCCAGACCGTTCCCAGTGGGTGCTTTACAACTCTCAGCCTTGCAAGCTCAAATGTAAGAGAGATTTGCTAAGAAATTTCATCTCCTGTTTAAAGTTGAGAAGCCACCAGCAGGGACAACCCATTGAAGCCAGTCTTGCACACCCAGCCTGCAGGGGACTCATGGCAAAGTTCACTGCTGGGAGGTGTGAAACCAAGGAAACCGCACCGTCTTCCTTCGGGACTTGCCAATTGCACTCTATTTTACAAATGACACTACTTAGATATATTTAACATATGAAAGTTTGACCTAATATCTAAAATGTGTCTTCATTGCTTTTGTTTAAACTGATTTTTTTTTCCTTGCTCTACCCCCACAGGCAACCTAGAAAACCACCCAAAACTCTCTTCCTATTACTCACTTATATGTCTCTTTTCTATACTAGATTAATCTAATTTTCCTTTTTTTTTTTTTTTTTTTTTTTTTTTTTTTTTTTTTTCTTTTCCCTCCATTTTTTTTTCTTTTTGGTTTATATTTTCTAAACTTCAAATAATTTATACTGTTCTTGGAGTGAAATTTCCTCTGGAATCTTTCTGGGTAACAAAACTTAGTTGCCTAAGCTGTAATTTTCCAGACCACAGTTTCTTCCACTTTTGAAAAGTTTATTTCCCTTAATGACATTTGTCTGTCCCCAGCCATCTGGGACCTCGCTATTTATGTAACTTTTTTTGTTTGTTTGTTTGTTTTTTTAAATCATAATTATTCAAGCAGATAGAGTTTGGCCATTTCTATAAAGTTCCCCTAAACAGTCTATTCCCCTAAACAGTCTTTAAGCTACTCTTTCCCTCTCCTCGTGTGGACTTGCCTCCTAAATATTCATCAGCTCTTTAAACATCAATCACTATTAATATTTCTGTGAAAACTACACCAAAGAGGTCCTTAAAAGTTTAATCCCCTTCCTGGTGATTATTTTCTCTCCCTTCCCTTCATAAGAGAGATATGGGTGCAAATATAGCTTGTTACTTACCATCTTATGCATTTAGCCAACATTATTTTCAGCAAATTTTGCTCCATTCTCTTTTAAATTATTTTTACCCCTCTTTGCTTTTACCCCTTCTGCTTTTACCCCCTCTTGCTCAATCAACTGCAGATATCCATAGTTACCAGTTCTGCTTTCACTTTTTATTTCTCTTTGACTTTCTGGTTTTCCAGTCTATGTCTTGTGCAGCCTGAGTAGCTACTATGGCATGTTCCTAATTTTACCCCAGGGAGGGCAGAATGGTGCTGCTTCTTTTATACTGCTTTGTTTCTGCTGAACTGTTTTTCCAAATGGGATGCTTCTCCTGGGCGCCTCTCCTCCCAGCTTCTGTTGAATTTGTCCTCTTAAATTAATTTGTTGTGTTAGCAGTTGTTCCTCCATTCAGATTCATTCCTCTGTCTTAGAGTCATGAGCAATACCAGAGGAAGATCATTTTCCCTCTGGCTGCTTTTTGTCCATTTTCAAAATAGTCTCGATCTGTCAAACTGAAAACCAAGCCAGCCATGGACACTTTTAGAGCCTTCAAGCTCTAAGACAGAGATTGTCCCCCCGGCAATCTAGGGGATCATTGCACTGTCTGTGTTGTGCCATATTGTTTTTACAATGAGCATCAGGAAGAGGGAGCTTGCCAAGAAAGCAACAATAGATGCTCATTTATTTTTTTACAGCTCTGAGTGTGACAAAGGCAACACATAGTTGCCTATGCAGAAGAGGTACACAAAATGTGAATACAGCTCTTGGAAGGCCTACAAAATGCAGGACGTTTGTGCAGATGAAGGGAGGGGATGGCACAAAGATTTCAGCAGCAGAATCCCCCTTGCAGCATGGACCTCCCTGACACACATGACAAAACCAGGCAGTTCTCCTGTGGCAGCACACATGTAAAAGAAAGGTGCTCAGCTTCGTTACCCTTTCTTTTCTCCCTCTTTCCCCCTTTTCTATTCCTTGACACCCAAAGTAAGGGGTTGCTTGTTTCACTATTGCCTTTGAACATGCAGGGTGCACACAACCCAGCTGTGGGACAGGAAATCTCTATCAGATTAATTTATTTGCTTTCCCAGATAGTCTCATCTTTCTATTCTTCCTCCTCCACTTCCACCACTATATCCTACTTCTTGGGCACTTAGGTGTTCCCTTTCCCCAGGTGGCAAGGCAGCCATGTCCAACATGATGTGAACCCTCTCCTGTTCGAGTTCTTAAACAGCTATAAGCATGTGGCATCTCAATACAGCCACAAACATTGAAACACAGTGCTGATGCCCCATAAGTAATATTTAGAGCATTTTCTAATTCACATTTCCTAGAATGAAGGGAAAAAGTGTAGAAATTAGAGCTTTTTATTTTTCAATTGTAAAAACTGTCTCAGAAAAAAAAAAAAGGGTTCTTGCAGCATCCCCATGCAGGAGTATACCAGCAGGCCCTTATCACCTGCTGTCAAGATGCCAGCAAGTCTCCTCTGACTGAACTATTTCAAAGGCTGCTTCTCTGACTTTGGCAACAGTGGCAGCTACAGCTGATCAAGGAATGTAATAAAAACCACAGTCATGCTGAGCCGAGCCTGCTGCACACAGATTGCCCTGAGGTCAGTGCACAGTACAAGGCAGGGCTCCACTGAGCGCCTTGAGTGGGTTTTCCTTCTGATGAAGGCTGCCTGATGCAAGGCCACCGGCATGGGGAAGACCCCAGATCTAAAGTCCTCAAAAAACCTACACTTGTCTGATTTTTTTTTTTTTTTTTTTCTGGCAATTGATACTAGATAATTTTATAATCTTAATGCAGTCCTAGAAACCTGTGACTTAGCTCTTTTAAACCATTTCCGGGGAGCCACTTGGTAGATGGAGACCCGCCATGCCTTGCCAAGACATGGTGGTACCCACACATATCCTCTCTGCCTTTATTTTTGCAGCTCTCCCTGCCATTGTCACAGTGGTTCTCAATGTAAATGAAGCTCAGGTATTTTTTTTTGGTCCAATAAATAATTTGTGTAACCACGCACATGTGTATGAGCACGATGAACTTACTGGAGTGGTTGCTGCTGGTATTTGTTCAGCTAAATATTATTTATGCTTTGGCATAAGAAAGCATTTTACGCCCATTACAATCTTCAGCTCCAACCCTATTAGAATAAGCATCCTGACATTTAGAAAAAGAATAAGCATGCCTATGAATACAATATCATCGTAGACTTCAGAGGAAGTTGAAAATATTTAAAAGGAAGATGAGCAGCTGCTTTAAACTGGAAAGGTGGGAATTAGTTCTTTTTTTACATGATTTTTAGACAATAATTTCTGACATTGTATCTTCATTGTTTCTGCACTGGACTGTCAATCTTAACACTCAATGATTAGATCCTGACTGGGTCTTGAGCATTGCTTCTAATTCTTGTGTGTAGAATAGTTCCACAACTTGAATGTTTTTGCTTCTGTAAACTTCCTTAGGTGTATCTCACTCTTAATATCCATTTCTTCCTAGTAAGTGCAATCAAAAGCAGCAGCACAGACACAGTACCTTGAAGAGCTGGAGTCAGAACTGTTTCAAGCCCTTTCAGGAGTCACCCTGAAAGAAAGCCCAGAGTCTCCCTGACTCAGTACTCAGCAATACTTCAGCCCTGTGAGCAATGGATAGTAAATATCTTGCATTTACAGGAGTTTCTTCTGAGCTGCAGCATGCCAGGGGCAACTTTCCCTCTGTGTCTGCAGGGAACGTGACATTGGTGGAACGTGACATTGACGGCGTAGCACAGGGAGCTCTCATGCTGCCTGGGCTTTCTGCTCTGCTCCAAACACAGACTTATGGAGCAACAGCCCAACCAAATTCCTTTTTGTTCCTAAGATCTCCCTCACAATAAAGGCAGAATGAAAGTGTAAAGGTTGGAAGACAAGAGGACATTGCAACAAGATCAAGGATGCCATGGAAGTATCCCTGTTTGGGAGATGGGAAAGCTTAGCACCATTTTCATAACACAGAGATAACTACTTGCATACTGGAATGCAAGTTCCAACCATGATAAAGTGGAACATTTAAAAGAGAGGAAATAATAATAATAAAAATTATTATTATTATTATTATTATTTAAAAAAAGTAAAACCATACCCAACAAAGCATACGCTTTTCCAGAGTGTAGGGTGTAGGAAGAGCCATGCTACCAAAGAGAACTCTTTCCTAGCCACCACAGCTGCATAAACTCTCATTTATTTCTGAAAGACAAGATGAAGGACTTAATCTTTTCCAGATGGAAATGAGTTGGGCTCAATAGCAAAACATCAAAACTCTGTCAAGTTTCAAAAGCAAAACAGTGAATTTTAAAATCAAGTGATCATGTGTCTGTTTGCACCTTGCTGAGCCTTAAAGAGATCAAGGATCCTTAAGGTCATTTTCTCACCGGTGCTTACTGCAGGCTTCTGCCTCCCAAGGGGCATCTGCATGGCGATGCTTTCAGAAGTACCATGTGGGCAGAGATCTACACAGATCACTGAACTCTCCCACCAAGCCACACCATGTTCAGTGAGTCTATTTTCTTCCAACTTCTGATATTCCCATCACAAGGTGTTTCCAGTGTCAATGTTTTCATAGTCCCTCTTGCATTTTACGTTTTTATTGTTCAGTGGTGCCAAACACGTTCAATTTTTTTTCCTTTTCTTTTCACGTCCTCTACTTCATACTTCTGCTCTCATCTGTTTTACAAATGCAAATTTCTGGCACTGATATTAATTTACTTCTGAATGTATATTTTCCATTGAATGTATAACATACATTGAATGTTGGGGAAAATAAGCAAATAAACTTTTTTTTTTAGCTGTCTACGTAAATTTGTGCAGAACATAGATAGCAGGGTTATTTAGCCATGCATTTGGCAGGACAAACGACTTCTGTTCTTTAAGGATGGGAGAGAGGGAAACATATGCTATTTCCTCCACTTCATGAACAATGCACTGGTAACACGGTGTCTGCCACTTCCTCCCCACAACTCTGCAACTGCACGGTCTGAAGCATTGACTCAGGATGCCTCATGCCCTGCAGGTTATGGATGAGATTTTTGTCCTAGGAGACTGATTCTGTCATAAAAAAAAATATTAAAAGCCAACCCAGAAATCAGCTACGATTCCTTCATGTCAAAAAATGAAAAGCCCGAACCATTGCTGTACATGTTGTAGACTGAGATGAGACACTGAGCCTTCAGCACAGGTCCTTCATTCATTTATGTGACAGCCTGTGACAACCTGTGACAGCAAAAAGTTGTTATCAGGAGTAAATCTGTTTCAGACCACACAAACAGCAGACTTTAGTCCTGGTGTCAAAAAAAGCATTTTTACTTGACATGGAACAGAGTCTAGACTCCACGTTCAGGATTTATTTTGATCTTCTCACATACAGCAGGTGATTGAAGTAACTTGCATGATTTACCAGCTCAATGATTTCTGCAAGCTAGATTGATTTATAAGGCATTACCTTAAAAATACATTATTATCTCTACAGATTAGTCACTTTCTAAGCTGGTTGGAGTGGACCATAAAACAAGTGCCATTATTAATTCTCATTGTCACACATACACATATAAGAAAGGGATTTTTTTTTTTTTGTCTTTTTCTTTTTCCTTTGAATTAACAGAAAACAAACAAACAGTACAAACCTCAACCACCTAAGGTTTTATAACAAATCTGGCACTTTACCCAATTAGACTGCAATTGTTCCCCAGTCTGCAGAGCTCCTCAACATGTTCACACCAAATCTAAGAAGTCAAACCTACCACCAGTCGTGTATCCTATGACCTATGCTTCACTCTTCTCTTTCCCCACTATTATTTTCTACTACCCATAGCCTCACCCAACCTCTGCATTTCCACAGAGCTTTTAACTACCAGCCTGAGGCAAACTGGAAGAAGCAGAGGAAGGAAGGGAGTAGACCAGGAAGGCAATGAGCCAATTTCCCACTGACCAAACGAGCAGAGTCTCATATATTTTCCACCTTATCTAAGCCTGTTTGAGGTGAGGGAGACTGAGATGTGAAAGCTTATTATTTATCTGGACAAATTTGGGGGTCCCTACAAGCCCGCCCTGTGTCCCATCCCATTAAGTGCCATCCATCTGCTCTAGGCACCATGACCTTAGCTGAGTTGTGGCCTTTGAGTTGTTTAAAAAAAGCATTTATCCTCCAGCAGAAACATTGGACTTCTCCCTGCAAGCAATTCAAAGCTTTCCTTTCTAGCTGTATTAACTTGTATACACTATAGTGAATATATATATTCATGTTCTTATTTTTGAACTCCTGTGATTTCTTTCTCTTTCATCATTAAACTCTGTTTTTATGTTGGCCACATATAAACTGTTAATGCATATACAATATATCATCTGATAAAATGGACAAATTGTCTTATTAAAAAGAAGATGATCCCTGGAATAAATTAAGCAGAAAACTAATGAGAGATAGCTGCAGATCTGATAAAGGCAGGCTGATATTTATTTCCTTATTCCAGTAACATCACACTAGGTAGGCTAATAAAATTTAACTCTCATATGTAAAGGCATCTGTCACTTTTCCTGCAGCATTGCTGTAAACAATGTAGTAGTGTAGAGCATTTTAGGAATAAGAAGACAAAAGAACATCCTCTCTCTTTAATATAAAAAACATCTTTTTCAGTTTGGAATGCATGCAGAATTTAAGAGTTGAACTTATTTCACAAACATTGCATTTATTTTAAAACTAGATAAAACATATTTTCTAGACTTAAGCATAGTTTGACACTCTTTTTCCCTTTATTTATTTATTCCCCCTCCCAGCCCCTGACTAGCAAAATAACAGAAGAAAGATTGCTCCTATAAGAATATTTTTGCCATGTTTTGAATTTTGCACTTCACATGTGAAAACAACATGGTTTTGTGGGAAATTGGTGTTGACTGTCATAATCTAAACAGGATTTATTGTTCAGGAAGAGCATAAAAGAGCTCTGTGATAGTCTGGGGCAGACAAAGAGTTTCAAATCACATAATGTATGTATATATGTGTATGCATACACACACGTATGATTTATCCTGCTTTCCTAGAAAGAAGAAATAACATAGTAAATCCATTTGGTGGATGAAAGACAAATAACACCATTAAAAGAAAGTAATTCTAAGAAAATCTATATAAAACACTGTTTTTCTTGGACAGAAAACAACTGTTCCTCAATAGCAGCTCTGGAAATCCTCCCAGGAAAACAGGTCACTTTATTTCCTCATCCTGAGCAAGACTTGCTTAAAATTAATGCAAAATTTCTTTCCTAGTCTCCACCATGTCAGAAACATTTGACTGTGGGCTATACATCCTCTAGAGTTTAGCAGTTCATTCATTATACAGGCAGCTCCAGGTACTTGCATTCCTGAAAGGAAGAATTAATTGTTCTCTGCTAATCCACACACAAACCCCAGATTTTCCTGTGTCTTTTGTACCCTGTAGCAAAGCTAATTTAATTAAGAAGTTTTTGGCCCTGGGTGCTCCCATTTTTTCCCTGGGTATTTCACTGCTGCTGCCACACCACTTTGCCCCTTCACCCTCACCACTACTGCTGCTGGAGGGAGGTGTGCTGGCAGTCAGCTCAGGCACTCAAGCTACTTTTTAAAAAATAAAACTCATTAGATATTTTAACCAATATCAGACCTTGTTTCCCAGAAAGGTCATTGGTAAAAGGCAACATTACAAAGGTCTTATCCTGCAATGAGGAGCTGATGTGGAAAGAAGTTGGCTGAGAGGCTGAAAGCCTGAGTGCTGGATGGTCCCTGGCAGTAGCTGGAAAGACATATCAGGGAATGAAGACAGAAGACAATTACATTTTAGAAAGTAGGTCCCAGGAGTAATGCTCAATGAGCTGGATTTGTTAAGTGCTATCACTGTTTTTTGCTGTGCTTCATCTTTAATGGACTGTAGGAACTATTCTTGACACCTGCCTTGTTAAAAGAACATACCTGTTAAACAGGAACATACCAAAATGCAGCATTCCTAAAATAATAGCATGATGCCATTTGTATCCCAGGGGCTACGAATTATGGATCAATTTCCATTGTGATCTTGGAAGTCAAAGACTTCAAACTTACTTGCAGTGTTAAGATTTCTGGTAAAACAGGAAACTCTTCCTCCCATCCCCCAGGTACAGGCATGATCAGCAGCTGTATAACAAGTTTCAGAGCTTTATAACAGTTTCACTATGTTACCTGACTTTACTCAGGAGTCTACTCAGCTGAATCAGCTGAGGATGCACTGGGAGATGTCCGGGATTTGATTCAGGAGGCACAGCAAAAAGCATTTGCTGAGTAGCCTGACTCACTGCAGGGAGGTGAAAGAGACTATGAAGGGATGTAGGCAAATTAGACCTCACGTATTATGGTAAATGCTCAGCACATAAAATGGACTTGATGGGAGAAATATTCCAAGTACAGCTTTACGTGAGTCATTATATTTTTTCAGGTGACTGATCCGCACATCCCCAAGGCTTTTCTGTGCCTTCAGTACGTCCTGCCTGTGATTAGACATAGTGTCATTCAGATAGAGAATAATTGGGTTCGTATTCTCTTCCCACATACATCAATGCACGCCAGGAACCAATGGAGTTACAGGGGAGGAAGAGCATTAGCTCTAATTCCCAGGCTTTCATATGAGTAGACTGCTACTGAACCTTTTCAGCAAAGTAGATTATTTTCAAGTTTTATCTGCAGGATTATGTCCTAAGCTGCCCTCCTATCTCTCGAAGAAATAGCACTACTCAGCATAGAGTCAAAGAGGAAAAGGCAGGCTTAAGCAGCCACCTGATGCTCCCTGAGTAGATATAGAAAATCCATTGGTTTTTTGAAAGTGCAGTCAATATGTTTCTGCATTGAAGGTGGATCTCTAGGAGCTACTGAGGGGCAAAGTCAAAGTGGAGGCGATTAGAGAGTGTGCTTACGAGCAGGAGTCAGAGGCTAATAACTGCCCTCGTGCTGGGAAGGACTTTGTGCTGCAGGGATAGACTGAGCTCTGCCTGAAGACCCCATTTCACTTCAAGTGCTCCTATTCCTCCTATCCCTCTATGTATCTATGGCATGTGTCAGGTCATGCAGCTGCCACCAGGTCATAAGCTGTCCCCTCCTTTGCTCTGAAACAAACCCATCACATTTTAGGAGCTACACCCCCAGCAGGAGGGAGGGAGCAAGGGGAAGAGCTCTGAAAGGAAAATCAGTTAGAGAAGTTCTCACAGTGATTCATGAGGGAAGAGAAGATTGCAAGGCACATGGAGATGCCAGGAGGATGCGGGTGTCTGGAGGAGGTCAGGCACTATGGACTCACCCCAGGGCACGGTGGGGATGCTCAGCCCATGCAAATGGCCTCCAGGAGCCTGTACTGAGCACCCAGCTCTCCTGGGCGACCCAATGCTCTTTGGGCAAATGTGTTTCACCAAACTTCAAGGAAGCACCCTCAGTGTCCCAAGACCTCAGGGTTACAGGGTTTGCTGCCATGGATCCTGGTCTGATGCTGCTCTGCCTGAGGGCAGTGAGTTCATATCTGGAGCTTCTGGCTTTTGTGGGGAGATGGGGAAGTGACTTGCCAGGTTTCAGCACTACTCAGTGAAGTTCAGCCGTGCTCCCGGACCAGGCCAGGCATGCTTGTGCAGGAGCCCCTAGCTGAGACACAGAAGTGCTTCTGGATAGAGAGGGACCCACATCCCATCCCCACTTCTGCCCAAAGGGGATCTTAACCCTATTTTTCTGAGGAATTGGGAAACAAAACAAAACAAAACAAAACAACAACAAAAAAAGAGAATTAGAGAGCCTTTTTTTTTTTTTTTTTTTTTTTGGCCTGGGATTTCCTGAGTCATCCACAGCTGGGGTATGTCAAAACACAGATTCTTCGAGGAAAAAGAGATGTCTGCAACCAATTCAACAGGAATTTTCCATCAGCAGCTCTGTCCTGGCAGAGCACAGCACTGACGGCACTTTTCAGACACATTCTTGATATCAAGGGTCTCCGCGACTTTTGGGATCTTTGGGTTTATCCTCCAAGATACAGTACAGTCCTCAGCTGGTCTCATCATTTTGATGCCAGTGTCAGACAAAGTGGTAGCTGCTGAGCAATGCCTTTTTTCTCTCAGCTCATGAAATGCAGATACAGCGGTGTGGAATACAAGTCCATGGAAAGGGCTAAGCAGTGCTGCTTTGGAGCCATGGATCTGATAAAAATGTTCTCGTCATGCCAGAGGAAGTCTGCCTGAACACAAAGCATGTTCATTCTCAGCTTTAATAACTTATATGTATTGTGATATTAGCCTACCTTTGTTATAAAAAACACTGAAACACTAAAGCAGAGTATCGAAGATTGGAAGATTAGGAAAAAAAATCTATTCTAGTTTTCTGAATAATGTCTAGGGGTCTATTTTTTAAATGACCTTATGGATTTTTCTCTCAGCCTTTGTTACATTGCATTAATGTGTTTTGAGTATTTCTAGAGTTATAAAACACAGAAAAAATCCCCCATTCTCTTATAAAAGCAGACATTTTCTCAACTGTTACTGGTAACTAGGTGTCAATAGAAACACTGATGCTGCAGGTCTCCTGATTACAGCAGAAAAGCAAATTGAATTTTGTGTTCTTTCAGACTCATGAAGAATATATATATGCACATCCATATGCATGTATTTATATATATGCAAATAATAGATGTTTCATATAGAAAATGCTTTGAAGTCTATGGCCACAGGTGTTGCTACTATCCATAATGAACAGAAATTTAAGGAGAGGAAAAGAAGATTCACACAGTTGTCCCAGAAGCTTCAAGAAGGGCAGTGCTGTGATGGAATATCCTCACAGGGCACAATGCTGGAAGGTGTAGAGCACAGGAAAGGAAAGGAGTTAAATGTGCAGAGACTGTGTTTAAAGCCTTCTGTTTTAATAATCATGAAAAACGAGGATAATCAGAGAACACATTATTATAATAATCTTTGCTGAATGAGTAAATGCGACCTAGTAAAGCACTGGTGCTTTAAAAAAGAGGCAGAAAAGTTTGCTCTGTTACATGAATCAAAACCATCCAAAAGTCCCCAGTCTTTTCTCTAATAAAACTTTGTAACTTGGTGATTGACGAAACATTCTCAAAGGGTTAAAAGTCTGAACCTCATGGGTTCTGTCCCCATGAGACTTGTCTAGACAAACCAACCACTTCCTTTCCTGGAGGATGTTCATGCTCCAACAGGAAAAGCCACAAGACCTTTGTCATCTCCTCCTGTGTAAAATACCACAGTGGGAGGTGGGCTGGGGGTGGGGAGAGCCCCTGCATTGTCTCCCGCCAGTAGTACTGCTACTGGAGCTTGCTCCTTCTCTATGTACAGCAGATCATCTGGCCAAGCTCACCAATACAGCATTCAGTCCAGTGTGATCCTTTCAAGACAATGTCAAAAAAAAAAAAAAAAAAAAAAAAAAAAAAAGAAGCAGGAATGATATTAAACCAACATTTTCCATAGCATTTCCATAACATCCACCCTCTTCACTCCTCAGTTGCTCCTTCCCTTACCTACTATGCATCATCTCTTCCTGTAAGTGAATAGATGGGGCTGGAACCGTGAGGGTCTTCTGCATCCTTTCGCTATCTCTTCTTCCATGCTATGTCAAGAGTAAGGCTTTCTTTGGTGTATAAGAATTTAATATCCATAGTTTTGAGTGTTTCTACTATCCACGATCAGCTATATTACTTTATTGTCAATGGGGACCAGAACATGAACCTGCAGAAGCAGGTTAAGCTATAAGACATATAAGATACATCACGTAGCAAGTGTGGAGTGTGACTGCAAATACATAAATAGCTTTTGCCCTGGAAAACAACACCATGAAATAGTGTTGTGGTTGCTACAAGTGTTTTTACCTCTTCTCATAAAAATACCTTTTCCTCACTGGGGCACAATAAAGTCCTGTGTAACAGTCAGTGCCTCTGTAGAGGCTCTCAGCACTACAGGCAGTAAGGTGAACCCTCTCCACCACTGCAGCACTTCTTCTGAGGCTGAAGAGGCTCCATCTGTTTCCCCTTAGCTGTTGTGCCCCTTGTACCTAAAAATCACTGATGGAAGAAAGGTACCAGGGTAAGGAGGAGTCATAGAGTTAAATGAAAACCACTGGGATTCACAGATGCAACTGAGGTTGTAACTGAGCTCGGTGGTTCCAGGAAACAGGATGCTGTATGGAGAAAAGACAGAATGTCAGAGCCTCAGGTAATCTGCTAAAAACAAAACAAAATGAAATAACAAAACAAAACCAAATGAAAACAAAAACAAGCGAATTAAAAAAAAAAAAAAAAAAAAAAAAAAAAGGAAACAAAAGAAAGTAGATTCAGCAGATTCATCAACATGACCCCAGTAGGACATATCTGTCAGATGAGATTTCTACTTAACACATTCTTCTCATCCAAGAAATACATGATCTCCTCCCTCGACTAATTCAAAGCCACTATGGCCTTAGCAGATGGAAGTTATCAGCACTTGTTGTGCTTGGTGTTTCCCCAACAATTTCAGAGCAAAGGGTCTGTTCCCTGTTGCCTTTCTCTGCCACACTGATTCTCAGTAGACTGCTGAACTATTAATATTTATGAAAAATTAAATCCATGTGGAAAATCAAGGATTAAAAGTCCAACAGTGAGCAATTTGGCATCCTGGTGCTGCTTTATGTACACAACAGTACAAAATTCTATTACCACTTAATTGATAAACAATTTAATACACCAGGAAAAGCATTGGGTAACAAATCCAAATAAATAAGCTCCACTACCTTGAATAAGTGAGGGGATGAAGTTATCTGGCTCACTAGATGAGTGGCTTAACTCTTTGTTGTGATCAACGCTTGTGCGTATTCCACCTCCGACTTGCTAGCTACTCCATACTTCAGTTTTGCAAATGGACCTAAGAACCAAAGGCAGAGAGTTCAAAGACAGTCTAGCTGTTGCGTGAATACACACAGCTCTGAGCTTGGCTCAGATCTCAGGATGATGCCTCTTATGAGTCTCTCCTTCCAAAATATTAGTTGATCTTATTGCTGATTGCTGCAGCTTTCAGAAATGTAGGTGTGCATGCAGGGACACCTTTGTGAGCATGGCAAGTCTTGTTGGTCACCAAGCAGCAGAGGGAAACCTTTTACAGCAGTTCTGAGTTCTTCCAATGGTTATAAAAGGGTTCCTTACTGGTGCTGTACTAGTTACCTTCAGGACACAGTTGCCCCTTACCTGAACAGCATAATTAATAGCCAGTTTGGGAGATAACTGAAGCCTTTTGGGTCAGTGAAGAAAGGGAGTTCTATTAGCTTTTGGATATTTTCTTCAGTGTCCATGAGCTGACCAAACACCACCACTTAGAGTCACAAGAAGGAGGAAAGCCTCTTATGGACTCTGGACAAACACGCGTTTCAGACTCATGAACGGGATCAAACAGGTCTGTTTTGTTGTCTTTTCTTCTGTAGCTGGTTATAAACAGAACTACTCACAGAGAATAAATGTTATGATTATATGTTCTTCTATTAATTAAAAATAAAAAACAGCAGTGAGTCACCTTCAGTCACAGGGAATAAAAAATAAATCAATAGTTATTAAAACCCAAACCACTGTTTGTCACACTAACGCCTTTTATATTTATCTCCTGCGTTCTCTCTAAAGCACTTTGCTGGTTTTCTTGAGGACTTCCTCACAGCTCACAGCTGAGGAGGATTTCCTGTTTCCAGGATTATAACCTAATTGAAAGCAGAGGAAGCAGCAAGAACCAGTGAGCCCCTAGGCAGGAAAGATGACATTTTCATGGTCAAAGAAATAAAGCAGCTTCTGAGCTGGGAGATGTAAATGTTCAGTGGCACAGGGGTGCACCACCTCTAGGCTGGCCAGCAGATGAGCCAGGTTCACACTCAGCACATGGGTGCTGCCAGCTCCAAGCAGGAGTCACTCTCCATGGGTGAGAGCCAGAGGTTGCTGAACTCAGAGGTGTGTTGGAAGAGGCAGCACAGGCCCCTGCTGTCATTTGGCTGGGCACTGGGTCACCACTCCATGCCCCGCCTGTGCTCCTAGTGACAACACATGGCCAACATCAAACAGAGAAGTTACTGCAGAATCATAGAATCACAGAATAGCCGGAGATGGAAGGGATCCACAAGGATCATCTACTCCAACTCCTGGCACCACATAGGTCTACCCAAAAATTCAGACCACGTGACTAAGTGCACAGTCCAAATGCTTCTTAAACTCCAACAGGCTTGAAGCAGTGACTGCTTCCCTGGGCAGCCTGTTCCAGTGTGCAATCACCCTCTCAGTGAAGAACCTCTTCCTGATGTCCAGCCTAAACTTCCCCTGCCTCAGCTTGACACCATTCCCGCAGGTCCTATCACTGATGACTAAAGAGAATAGATCAGTACCTGTCCCTCCACTCCCCCTCGCAAGGAAGCTGTAGACCTTGATGAGGTCTCCCCTCAGCCTCCTCTTTTCCAGGCTATATTTTAATGGCTTCTCATTTGAATTACATGAAAGTATGTTTTTGACCTTTAAGGATAAAAATCAGTTTCTATTTTGACCAGGTGTTTCTACAAAAGTTAGATCTACAGGAGGATGTTTCTATAATAGCATCATCCATTTAGATACAGTCATCTGACAGAAAACTTTTCCAGGCTGAACAGGCCAAGTGACCTCAGCCACTCCTTATACGTTTTCTCCCCTAGGCCCTTCACCATCTTTGTAGCCCAGTATCTTACTGACTTGAAGAAAGAGGCTTTAATCTATGCTGGTTGGTTTTCTAACAAAGGAACATGAAAGAGACGCATGTCCTTGTCTCTGAAGAGGAGGTGAAGGATCAGCTAGTACAAGGAACACAAAAATCAGTTGCGCCAGACTAATACGTGGCTGTATCTGAGCTTGGAGACTGCAACCCTCTTCAAACTTCCAGATCTAGAGGAACACTTTGGCTGCAGCCTAAAAGCCACATGTACATTAGCTCCCCCAAGCCAGCCAATCTTCTTCCCATGACCTGCCAGGAAACAGCAGTGTAGGCATGCAACTAATTTTAAGCCCAAACCTTCAGCCCAGTCCTTGACCTGAATAGTGAATGAGGATCTGGATCCTGGCATTTATACGTGATAGTTTATACGCAGCCAAAGCAAATAGTGTAGTCAGAGGTCACGGGGCTAGATTTTGAAAAGTCCTACATAGAGAAGAGATCTCAGGAAAGCAAATTTAAATCACGCTAATGTCAAGAAAATTAATTCTGATTGCTATATTCTTTATCTGTTATGACTAGACAGATGAAAATCTACGATAGCAATTTTGCCTTTAAGGTCATTTTATTTTTTTCTTTTATTCTTGTATTTGCTTATTTATTTATTTATTTGAACAGGCTCTGTACTAATTTTCCTCACAGAATGACTAACAGAAATATGACCCTCATGCATCTTTTGTAGTTAATTCATTAGGTCAACTCTAACCACTAAGCCCCTTGTCAGGTTATTTCTCTTAGTGATAAGGAACAATTGACCTTAAAAGACTGAAACCAGGTAGATGAGCCTATTCCACAAGGTCTCTTGGCTCCACCCCTGTTAGTGAAATCTGCCAGGTGTGGATCATTTGTCCTTTGCTATATAGGAAACACGAGGACTCACATGAGTAATTGCCACTTCAGAGGAGCTTGAAGCTCATGTTACCTAGGGTGTTTTTCTACTGTCATGGCTAAATGCGTTCAGTATTCCCCAGCAGGCTGCTTTTTCTTCGTGTTTTCTACTGTCTCTGTGAAATAGTTTTAGAGACTCTATGAGGTAGTTAAGTTGGTAGTGCCTTCTCAGTACAGTAAAGCCCTGGTGGTACAACTTCACCATATAGTAATTTGGAAGTGACTCAAGTTCAGAAGCAGGCTGGTAAGTGTTGCTGGGTTCTACAGTTGTTTCATGTTGGGGAGTTTGAGTACTTCCTTCACCTTGTCTGTTTTCAGAGAAGTTACTTACATGGATTCTAAGCTCCCTTTCCAGCCTCTAAAAATATTTTAAAATAGTCATAATAAAATAATGAAAAACCTCAGAAGCTCAAGTGCTTACAGGTAAAC
Organism: Aythya ferina; assembly: GCF_964211825.1. Taxonomy (NCBI): domain Eukaryota; kingdom Metazoa; phylum Chordata; class Aves; order Anseriformes; family Anatidae; genus Aythya; species Aythya ferina. The sequence continues at coordinate 25,616,943 of NC_140297.1, read as the reverse complement.
CGGACTTTGAAGAATGTTCTTAAATATTCGTTAAGATTGAACAACAGCCTGTGTGAAAAAGGCACCCTAATGTGAATTCAAATTTTGCCTTGTGGTAAGTAAATTTGGATAGGTACTGATGGCATTATCATTGCTTTCACTAAGTGGAAACTGTGAGAATGTACTGAACCTCCCCTGCCTTAGCTTGACACCTTTCCAAAGGATCCTATCACTGGTGACTAAAGAGAATAGATTGGTGCCTGCCCCTTCACTCTCTGTCATGAGGAAGTTGTAGACTGATGAGGTCTCCCCTCACCCTCCTCTTTTTTAGGCTCAACAGGCCAGGTGACCTCAGGTGCTCCTCATACATCTTCCCCTCTAGGCCTTTCACCATCTTCGTAGCCCTTCTCTAGACACTGTCCAACAGCTTCATATCCTTGTTGTACGTGTACTGTGGTGCCCAGAACTGTACACAGTACTCAAGGTGAGGCTGCACCAATGCAGAATAGAGCAGGAAATTGCCTGCAGATTTCACCTACTGCTGGGCAACCAAGGCTTTGAGGCAGCCAGAGCTTGGACTGTGCTTACTATGGATGTCCCATCTTCCAGTAATGGGGAGGTCTACAATGGGGTGAGAGCACAGGGTGAAACCTGGCTTGCTCTCTAGCCTTGCCCTAGGGATGGCTCAGGTGCTTCCATGTTTGTCTGCAGCACAAGGAGGACAAAAGGAAGGGTCATCTCCTGCCTTGTTCAGAACAGGAGTGAGAAACCATTCAAGCAAAATGGAGTATGTAAGATTCACGCATATGGAAATAGGCATAATATTTTTTTAAACCACTAGCAGTTTTTGTTGAAAGGTATTAGCAAAGACAAGTCTAATCTGAACTGGAAATTTCAGGAAGCTATTGTATTTTAGGTTGCATTGAAAGAATCCTGAAAATCCTGTGAATGCTGTACATTTCATGCTGTATCTCTGAGCAGGTAAATGAATATATGGTGGGGTGGAGAAGCTAGAAAAAAAAAATGCATGCAGATTATTTGGTAATTATTGACATGAGGATTCTGTGCTTCTCCTTAGAAAGGAGCTAGCCCTCTGTAGAGACAAGATAGGAGCATATACTGAATACTAAATTGTTCCTGTAGGTCAATTTTATTGCTCTTATGCATTCCCAGTAATATAAAGGATAATAACAAAACTGAAATCTAGAGACAAAATCTCCCTCAAATCTTCCCAGTTTCCTACTTGAGTTTTTAATGCTCTTCTAATGCTTAAAACTGCCTGGAAAAGTAGATAATATTTTCTGGTAGCTATATGATTTTTTTTTTTTTTTTCACATTAGGACAAAGTAGTTTAAAAGAAAACTGCCTGTTTTCCTACCTGGTACACTATTGTTTGTTGTAGTTTTAAGGGCATGCTGGCTTCTTTGTATGCTGTGCTCCATCCACGGCAATAAAAATTCTTATGGTGAGTTTTGACCTTGGTGATATTCCTATAAGTTGATTGCTCTCCTGAGCATCTTAACATTTCCAGAGTTCACCCAGAAAAACCTGGGGAGTAGTCTGCCCTAAGCAGCAAGAAATAATAAACACATCTAGTTTTCATTGATTTCCACTGGTCACTGCTTGCATCACAGTGATTGTTTTCCCTCTAAACTGGCAGTCTCCATAATTTGATTTAGTTTCAACTGCATGAACTAGAAACTCCATATTATATGAGTGGAATTCACATTGTCTATAACTAGGTGTTAGCCGTGACCACTTTTAAAGTGTTGTGGTTATGCTTTTCCAAGTGTATCCCTAGAATAACATCTACTACTATTTGATATCATTTTGCACACCACTATCTGGATGGGCTAGATTGTCGGTCTTTAAAGAACATTGGGTCCAGAAGCTTGTTTAACAATATGGCAATAAGTCTACTGGGGACATCATCAGTACATGGTGAGACTAGAAAACAAAATGTTGTGTTGTTACTGGAATTAATAATAGTAGTAGTAACTATACTGATAATAATGCAAGGTTGTATAAGCTGATTTTCCCTGTCAGTCTCAAAATATTCCTACAAGTGCAGGTGAGATGTTTCTGCTCCAGTGCAAGGTAAGAGTTCATAACTAGCAACTGAATATCTGCTTTTCTCTGTTTAGTCAGGGTGACACCATTTCCCTCTCTCAATGTATTTGTTGCTTTTCTTTCTTTCTGTCTGAAGAAGGTAGCTGCACACCTCATAGTCTGAAAGCTCATGCTCATAATGTGTTGGACTTAACTGGTAAAGCACACTCCAGTCCCACACGATAGTCCGCATCAAAAAATATGTGGTAGGGATGCTATATAAAATTTGCAGCTGCTTAAACCGCTAAGTCATGGGTAAAAGTATCTTGTGGCTGAGCTGTATTAGCAGTTTTCCTATTATAATGCTGAGACTGCCCTAGTGCTAAGAGATGCTAGGTACACATATTATAAGCAAGGGCAAAATCTGTACTGGAGACATTTGGCTTACCTCATCTCATTAGGATTTAATGACTGGTTTGTGTATCACACTCTGGTCTTGTGAGGTCACCAATCAGCATTCTTGCTGACACTACTGAGGAGAGAGATTCATGAGAAGATACTGGAAATAACACTTCTCTTTTTCCTGAGACAGTAAGTTCAAGGGAGCTTGCAAAATTCCTGATGTACTAGTTTAAAAGAGGCTTATACATACTATATTTCTGTTGGATCAAAGCATTAGTCACCTGAAACATGGATTGCAAGTCTTGGGGCAGACAGACCCTCCTCATGCCCTGGCATTGGCAATGGGAGCTGGTCACTCTGGTGAGATACGGCATGGGTTAGGAGCCAGCCCTGCAGTGTCAGAACCACAGTTGACTATAAGTGTCACATTTCTGTTCACTTCTTTCAGAGGAGTCACAAACACCAGGGAGTCTTGGTACCAATTTAATATCCGGAAAAATAGTTTTAAGAGTATTTATTATTGGTGTTATAGCAGCACCTAGAGACCCATCCTGGGACTGGGAATCCTCTGCCCTGGCAATAGGCAAAGGGGATGAGTGAGGGTCCCTGTGGTGAAGCGGTTGCAGTTGTAATGGGAATGACTGGAGGGGCAAGGAGGAGTGCAGCAAGACAGAACTTGCACCCCCTAGGAAGTAGCCTGGGCTACACCCAGAGTTATGTCACCTAAACACAAAGGGACCTGTGACCTCCTTGTGGGCTGTGCTTGTTGACATGTGTTTTTTTAACCCTGAGGTTTCATAATATAGGGTTATGTTGGGCTTAACTTGTCAGGCAAGGCATTTTTAGAATTTGCTCGTCCTCAGAATTATTGCTAGTAGAGGGGAAAAATCCTAAATTACTATGAATTCTTTAATTTCTATTCCCCCAAACAAGCTTCTAGTTAGTTGAAATAACTTGATCATTGGAAAAGCCACAGATGAGGCTTTATGGAAAATAAGCATTAAGATATCGGTGTTTATTGGAATCAGCTGGACTTTAAGTGTTGCTAGAGCAAGCTGGAACCCTGCCATTCTGGATTTTATCCAAGCTACTGTAAGAATAAATCACTCTTTCTGCCTGTTTGCCTGGAAGGGACAAACATTCATCAGAATGTTTCATTTCTGCTTAATTCAGGAGATGGACAGGAAACCCAAATAATACTAATTTTCAGTTACTGGGGTATTTTGATTCATGATAAAGACTATTCATTTTAATTTATTTCCACTGTTAGGATGCTAAATACTCATGTATACAAAATGAAACAAGAAATTAGATGCTTAATTACAGACACCCATGAAAATACTGGCTTTGTTTCAATACTGATCTTATACTCAGTTCTTGAAAATTAAATTGTGTATCCTACCACTAGCAATATGGCTTTCTGTGAATTTATAGATAGGAGAAAGTTGATAAATACTAAGCCAAATACTTTCAATAGAAAAAATATTTTCCAAATTTCATGTGTGGCTTTACTCAGATTAGCAATGTAATGGGACTTAGTGGAAAGTGAGTAAATCCTATATATGGCTGACAATGCTTTCAGGAATCAGCGTTTATAGAAAAAAATATTTAAATTTATGGTGCGGGGGGGGGGGGGTAAATATAATACAACCATAAATTCAGGAATGCCTCTTTATTTTCCAAAGAAGTACAAAATAAAAAGAAAAATGCAGTGTTGTCTCTGTTCCTGTGGGGTGATAGGCATCCTCTGGTTGAGGGGGGTGGGGATGCGGCTCAAGACAGCTTCTTTGGTACAGTCCCTTAAAGCTGTATTGGCACAAATTATCAAACTCTAGTTTCCACATTTAGATAACTTCACTAGATAAGAAAAAGAATCTTGTAATTTGTTTCCTAAATGCACACTTTCCAATCTTCAACCTGAAAGGTCACCCTCTAAGTGCATTGGAATAGAAAAAATGTATAGCTTAACCACCCTAAACAATTTCCCAAGCAAACTGTATTCCCAGGGTGTCCCATCTGCGAAAACTAATGCTCAAGTCACTGAGGAAAGTCTGCTGCAAGGAAACTGGCTCAACTGGTCTACAGCCAGTTTATAGAGTGTATTCCTCTTTGTAAACACTTTCCTCTGAGTGACATGAGCTGCTTCTGTTTGAAGAATAAGAAGGCTGTTCCAGAGGGTATTAAGTGCTGTTTCGAAGTGTTTTGGGCGTTTTTTCTTTTTTTTTTCTTTTTTTTTTTTTTCCCCCAGGCAATGCTCCATGTCATGGACCGTGGACACACTCTGCTGGCTGTAAGAGCCCCGCGGCCACCACCAGGTGTCCCCACAGGAGGCCGAAGGCCCTGGGCCCGTTCCCTCACCACCCAGCAATCTGCTAGCATTGCCCCTGCCTGAGCTGAAGGCAGGTTTTGGGTACGACTTGGGTGTTTCAAGGCTCCTGGAGCACTTATTCTTGTGCTTTCACAGCTACTGAGAAGAGCTCTCACAGCCAGTGCACAGCTTCCTTCCCCATGCCTTCCCTATGGCATCAGGACACAAAATGGGGCAGGTGAGGATACATGCCTGCCTTTCTGTGGGGCTGGCTGGAGATGTGGAGGAATCATCAAGAGCACTCCTCTCCTGATAGAGGACCGAGCGCTCTCAGGCACAGAGATTACTGCCCTCCCTCTGCTAAGGCCAATTGAAATGCCCTTCCTTGGGAGGGATCCACTGAAGGCCCACTCTGGGCAAGTGTGCAGGATACTTGCTTAGATCATCACTCTGCTAGTATTAAGCAACATTTTAAATAGAAATTTCCGTGCTGACTTCATTAACTTCACAACAGCTAAACTCCAGGTTCAGTTTTCTAGCTGGGCACTGCTCTTTCAGTTAATGGGAGTTGGGCAGTGAGGTACCTGATACTCCTTACAACTAAATCATACTTTACATGTGGTCCCAAGTGATGAAGTTGTTTTTAAATTTGCTTCCACAGATTCAATAAATGTCAGGTTGTCTTATTTGTTTTAAATTTGCTTGTCCTTAGTCTTTTAGCTTAGTACTTTGCCTATTTACATTTTGCTGAGTTGTGTATGTTTAGCATCTTTACACCTATTATGTTAGAATGAACTAGTTTTTCAGTTAGTGAATAGTACAAGGAATTGAGGAAAAGCACATGCTGGTCTATGTTTGAAACAATTCTTAGATAACTGGTTATCTATTCCTATTCCTTATTTTTTTGTAGCAGATTTTCCCTAAATTAGCCAGGTCAGACATGTAGAAGAATAATGACTGAACTAATTCCTGTAAACTGACTTATGTTCATTGTTGAACCCTTCTACAATAAAAACTGAAATTGAAAAAATGGAGGCTCTACATATCCATATCTTCTGTCCCAAATAGCCTGAAATAATACTGGGGTATGGGAACATCTGGGAGGTTTAATTTACATAAAACAAGAACCTTCTGAAGTTTTTGTCACAGTTGTGAATTACCAAGAGGCCTAAGAAACAAATATCTGAAGCTTAGGAGTTTGGCACTATTTTGGAATGGAGAAGTAACTGCAAAGTGAGAAACAGGACCTTTCTTGCTGGTGATACTACAGTCAGCAGGAGCTGGGTTCGCAGTTGTCTCTACACTCCTGTATGTAGTTCAAAGGGCAATGCCAGGAAAAGACTTTTCTCATTCTGATGAAGCTCACTGCTAATAAAGGTGGCTTCTCTGAAGAAGTTAAGGTAAAATGTGTTCAATTGCCAGTATTTTCCTGGATGAGTGATGTCCTAAGGAAGGGAAGGAGGGTGCATGGGATCCAGATGCACAGAATGAGATCATTCAGGACAGAAATAACAGCATGGCAATGCCATTTTCCCAATGCAAAGATGTGATTGTGAAAATCCCATCATTTGATCATGGGAACATTCAAAAGCATATATGAGTACCTTGAAATAGGCTGGTATCAATGAGGTTGCATAATACAGTGTTTTATTCAGGCCATAGAAGTGACACCAAGACAGTATGAAGAAAGGAAAGCTAGCTGCAAGTGAGCTCATGCTATTGTAGGAATATGATTTGCTACAACAAAGAACTGTGCAAAATGAATTAAAGCATATGAGGCACAGACACAATACATAGTCTGTGAGATGCAGACTATGGACAGGAATACTGGGCAGTAATTAAAAGTGCTTGGAGTCTTCAAAAGATTGTGTGATGTTTATGAGAAAACTGGTACCAGGTGGGACACCTGTGAAGAGATGGTAAAGAAAGCATTAGAATAGGTTGTAGGAAAAAATCCAAAAATAAAGGAAAAAGAATGGTTTGATAGCATAAAAACATCTGTGATCAATACATAGTAAGACTGTAGCCTTCAGAATCAAAATTGAACTCTGCATGAGAAATACTCCAAAGCCAAAGGGAAGGTCATGAGGCCAGCCGCTTAAGAAGAAAGGCAATGCTTTCCTAGCTTGGGGAAAAGATGAAACAGGATAGCAAGATTAGTAAAATAACCACATCTTATAAGGATATCAGTGCATGGGGAGAGGATATTAACCAAATCTATGTGTGATAAAGAACAAATAAGGAAATCTTTTCATTATAAAAAACTCAATTACAGGAGAGCAACTTTTATGTGCCCACTACAGGGAGATGGCTAAAGTGAATAAACAGATGTTTTCCAGACACAGTAGCTATTTGTGGTAGAATTAAATTTTGAAGTGATTCGAGAGGCAATCAGGAGCTCAGGAACAACAAAACACCAGGTGCTGATAATGTTGCCACTGAATTATCAGAAACAGAAAGAATATGCCAATTCCTTTCCGTGATTTAGAGGTTTGAAAAAGAATTCCAAGAGAGTGGAAGCAGGGAATCAGCTTGCTGCTTTGAAAACAGGGAAGAAATCAGAGAGGAAGAACATCCCCATCTTCTCACTCATTAGCCTAAAGTATCCTATTGCCAATTTTTTTTCAATTATTGCATTCATTTTACTGAGGAGTATCGATATGTGGTTTGGAAAAATATATGTTCTCTGAATCAGCTGTTTTCATTTTGGCAAGAATGGCAAGAATCCTTAGAGGCTTTAATTCTATGATTTTTTGGTAGAAGGTTTTTTGTTTTGTTTTTTAATTTAAATCAGGGTGTATCTGTATATCTCCCTATAAGTCTTGCAGTTCACTGGACAGACTCATAGATCCTGTGTGTATATTAAAAGACTGTTACTTCAGATATAATTTCATTTAACCCTACTAAAATGCTGCAAGCTGTCTATTTGTATGAAATTGCACTAGATTTCTAGCCATGTGTTGTGCCAAGAATAAACATCTTTCTGAACTATTAATCCTTGGGTTTGCAATGATTAAATGTGTAGCTTTCCTTATCCAGTGTTCAAGTAGCAGTAGAAAGTTTCTGTTATTTAAAACTCATCCTTCAACCAGCCTTACAGTTAAATTTAAGGATATCATTTTTTTTTCATTTCTGCTCAAATTCCTCCTGATAACATAGAGTCCAAGTTTAATGTCGCTGTAAAAAGTTGGTAGCTCTGATTTAACTGAATAATCTAGTCAAGTTGGTGTTATGAGGAGCACAAATACATTTACTTTTCCAGGCTAAAGGACTGATCCCACAAACTGCACTGAAGATTATTATCCTGCCTTTTTTATGTGATTACAGTACATGCAGCATAAACCTATTAGCAAATGCAGTGTGCTGGAGCACTGAGCTCCCACCTGCACCTATGAAAAGGATTATCATTAGGATGCACTTAATATCCCCAGCCTGGCTGAGAGGTGAGAGCAGCTTTCCATTAGAAGAAACAAGGGAAGACAACAACAGACACGGAGGAGACTCTTTGATGAGCAATTGCTTAGAAAAAACAGCCAGAAGGACGGAATATTATGAGCACCTTCTTTTACCCCCAAAATACAACTTAATTTATCAAAAAGGCTGTGAAATTGGATGTTGTGTGCTCTATGTCTTCCTCCTTCCCAACAAAGCAGATGCTTTATTCTCACCATATGCACCCAAGCAGACGGAAATTAAAAAAATAATAACAAAAAAAAAGACCAGAAGGGGCTTTTGAAATTATAAATAATTGACATAATTATAACTATTAATAATAAGAATTGAATTTGTAAATAATATTTCTGTAACATGCTGGGAGGGACGGTTGCATCTCTAGGAGGAATAAGTCCTGGCCAAGTGGGGCAAGGTGGGGTCCCGGGGATTGTGGCTGAAAGCCAGGCACTGGCGATTGCCTTGCTGAGGACTTTTTCTTCCTTGTGGTGGGGGTGAGCAGCCAGTTTTATGGGTCTGAGCTGTGTCTGAAGCAGGATGCTGCTCTCTTTTGTGATAATCGCAGTGGTTACCATGGGAGGGATCCAAAGGGAACAGAAAGGCTTTCTTCCCTGAGCTCACAACCAACCCTCCCAGCACAGGCTGACAAGGTGGGGAATGGGAATGGAAAATAGCTACCAGTGAAAGTTACCCAGCAGAGTTTAAATGCCATACGCTGGAGTGAGTTTATGTTATCAGCCTGGGGAGAAAGAGATGCCATGCAGGGAGCAGACCTGGGGCAGCATCTCTGCCAGGGCTGGTGCAGGTACGAATTGCATTGAAAGGACAGTCTGGGCAAAGCATATAACCTGCTCTTGCTGTGCCAGAAAGGGAGTGTTAACCCCCAGTGTTTCCCTTGGTGTCTGTGTAGGACCTTTCTTTCCATCAAAGAGCTCTTTGTCAGCATATTTTGCTTGTGCTAGGTTTATGGTATTTTTAAATAACAAATTGAAAAATATTTTATTTATTTTATTTGAATCCTTCCCAGAATGCTGTATCAGAAGCAGTGAGAGATTTGCTGACTCCCTTCACCATCACATTTCTCTTTTCTCTAGTGGTACAATTACAAAATACAGAAAACACAGTCAAGTGTCTCATAATGCTTTACAGCAGGTGGGAAGCCAGAGCAGGTAACTCTCTCCAGTTAGAAAGGCCAGATCCTGCAGGCTTTTTCCACAAAGGCAATTCCAGGCTGAGATCAGAGATGCATCATGTTTAAACTCAGGGTGCTGGAACACGCAGTAGGATTTTAGATCTTTGGGGTTTGGGCTTGGGGAACACTTAGCTGGGGTTTAGTGAAGGAGGATCCTAGACTTGCACTGAAGGCTGGAAGGATTCATGTGGCCCATCATTTTCCCTGAATCAGGTTTGCATAGGTACTTTGCAGACTGACTGTGCAGGATCAACACTTCTGCCCTGCCTGAATGCTTGTGGTTAGATGTTGTACATGTATTTCTGACTCATTTCCTACATCGAACAACAGAAAAACAAAAACTCCCTTGGCAACATAACTGGGGACCTGCAGCTCCCCACACCCCTCAGTGGTGAGGGAGGGAGGGAGAGAAGAGTTTCTTAGGAGGTGATGATCTTTGAGGTCCCTTCATTTTATGATACTAGGATTGTGTGAGGTGTGGGTGGGAAAGCAAAGCTACCAAAGGGCAGTGGTGGAATGGGAGGGGAAAGGCAAGGGTCTTGGCTTGCAGCATCTCTGTGCCTTGCTGCGCATGTAATTCCACTCCTGCTTTCTGCATGAAGGGCTTCAAGCCTCCTGGATTTCCTGATAGCAAAAAAGACAGAAATTAACAGTGTATATTTAGACAGTGAGAGAAAGCAGACCAGAATTGAAGGGATTCATTTTCTATATATGGAAAACTTTAGGACAGAAAGCTGTAGTCATTCTACCCAGCAATGAAATAGCTTCTTCTGAAAAGAAAAGGGTCAGCATAATCCAGTTGTCAAAAGGTTAAGGGAAAATGTAAAGGGCAGTACTGAGAAAAGTGATCCAGATCTTTAGTGGCAACAGGGTGGCTGGCAATACCACTGAATTTAACGGAATCTTCAAAGAGCTTTTCCTTGCAGTATTACTGCCTTATTTGTAAGGCAAGCTCTATTGCTCCTATTTTCATTGTTTTTAGTTTTGCTTCTAGTTATCTTGAAAAGCAAAAGTACTGTTTTTCTTATATAAAACAGAATTCTGATAGAAGAAAAAAAAAAAAGTGTCTTTTTGTTTTCCCAGTGGAAAATTCATTTTTCAGTTAAAAAAAAAATAAATCCAAAAAAGTTAGATCCAAGTCATATTTTTGGCTGAAAACTGAAACATCTAGGATTTTCTAGGGAATAAAGAAATCAAAGTTGCCTGCAGAACATGAGCAGTATTTTTATGAAAATACTGTTTCTCTAAATACTCAGTTTCCCATCAAAATCAACTTTTAGAGAAGGCCTTTGATCACCTGAAGTACATAACAGGCTGTCTAATACCCCTGTCAAGTCTTGCAGTGCCCATGTTGCTTCTCCTGCTTGAGAGACATTTCCCAATGCTGAGGCTGCCCCATCTCCCTCCAAATGTTTTCAGATGCCCCATGTAGCTGCAGACAAACAGCAAAGCTGTGGAGAACAGCTCTACCTTTGGACTATTTACTAACAGGGAATGGGAGTTGGGAAGAGTGTTCTGGAGGTTGTCTTCTCAAGACAACTATGGATTCACAAGATAAATTACACCTCATGCTTCATCCTCTGCATAAAGATTACAGATGGTTGAGCACTGCACAGAAGATTTCAATCTGTTCACCAGTGGTGGCTTGATGGGCATGTTGGAGAATTGTTTCAGAAATGTGGGGCTGTGCCTTGGCAGTACAGTAAGTTTTGGTAAAGAATCAATGGTTTTCTAAAACTGACCTGTGAGACCATCGTTATCAAGAAATGACACACACGCACACACACACAAAACAAACAAACAACAACAACAACAAACAACAAAAAACTCAAGTTGTTTTTAAGGTTTCAAAAGACAGTGTACATGGAAAGTACAGAGTATAGAATGAAGTGCACTGGAAATAAGGCAAAACTTAGAAAAAAAAATTATTAACAGATGGTTAACAGAACATGGACAATCTTCTATAATTTCTTTTTCCCTTGACCTTTCTCACACTAATGCACGATCCAATTTTGCATTTATTGCATTGACTTATTGAAGAGGATGAGTCCTGAAAGGTCTTGTTATTGATGCTCAAATGCCAGAGGTCAGCAATTTATTTAAAAATTCCTTTTGCAACATCAAAAACAAACCTTTTGGGTCTTAGCTATAACAAGGGGATGAGATGGAAAATGCCCAAGTGAAACCACAGTCATACACGCCTGCATTTTAACCAGCACTTTGAGAGTGTATTCTTGTGGGTGTGTTGGAAACTCAGTTGTCAGCTCACTTCAGAGAAAAGCAGAAACAAATTAATCATGAAAGTTTGCAGGCTTTGCTGACTAGAATAATCAGAGACTTCTCAAAACCCTCTCTTTTGTCATTTTACTGTTATGCCATGTACCTTAATTAAAAAAAAAAAAAAAGAAAAAAAAAAAAAAAGAGAGAGAGAGAGATAGAGAGATGAGCTGTTACTCCATTCTTACAGTTTACCTTTTCTCTTTCCCCACCAGACTTAGTCACCGCAACTGCAAACTCTTTGTGAAATGAATATAATAGCAATTGCAATGTGAATGAGAGTCAGCAGTGGAACAGGACCGGGGAGACACATCCCTGGGGACATCCAGAAGTTGACTCAAAACAGCCCTAACAACCTGCCTTAGATGTCCTTGATTGGGTGATTGGGGGGGGGAGGGGGGAATGGGTTTTGGGAGTCCCTTCCAGACTCAGTTATTCTGTGATTTTTTCTCTCAGAGCAATTGATGCTTAATTAAATCACAGGTTGTATATGCCAGTTGGCTTCTCTACCTACTGTAAAGTGTGAAATTAAAGAAAAAAATAGGTGTGATCAACAACATTGTCAATTCTGTTGGTAGTGCAGATTAGCAGTGCTGAAGAACAGATACACTGAATTTTGAGATTCAGACCTGCAGTTCCCAAAACAAACAATACCCATGCAGGCCAAAAATTTGAAAATATTGCTGATGGAAAAGTAGAGCCCAAGTCTCTACTGAAGAGCCCCAGAGGTCCCCCAAGGGACTCACTACTCACGTGGTTCCCTCTTGAGCTTCCCTTTGCCAACACCCATGCCCTCTGCAGGCTGTGGTATCTGCCCACATACCTCTTGCTACAGGACCTGGGCCTGAAAGATTTACTTTGTGCACTGTAACAGCACTACTGAATTCTAAAAATACATTCATTTTAAAGAAAATGTATCTTTTTATTTCATAAAAAGCACTGAATTAGCTTCTCCTACCACAGTTATTCATAACAGCTACTCAAGCTTTGCATAACATTACAGTAATTTTAAAATAGATGCATCTGCCTGCTGGCAACAGTGAGTGAATTTTCATGCTGAGAGCCTGAGAAATGGACATGAATTAGAGTGACTGCCTTCAGAGAAGTGACATGTGCTGCTTTGCCATCCCTGTTCATCCATTTGTGGTAATGGATGAAAAAAGTAGTCTTCAAGATAATAGTAACAAAACAAACAAACAAACAAAACCAAATCACTCATAAATCTAAAAGTTTGATTTACTGTATTGCTACCTGTTTATGAATAAGAGAGAATCTATAAGAAGACTCTTGGTTTCCATTAATTTATACAAGCTTGTGAAGTCTTCCAGATATTGATCTCTCTGATGTTGTATGTACAGAAAGACAGGACATTTTTCTACTCCTGGGCAGTTTGCATTTTTAAGCTTTACCTAAATGAGGAACAAATAACATAAGTTACCAGTGAAGTGACTGCAACTTTTTATTCGGAAATCTGCATATGCATTCTGCACTGAGTCTCTACTGTTGCAAAACAATGATTTAAATCCTTTTCTGCATTTCACCTGTCCTTGTTCCCTCACTGCCTTCACACCCACCCCAACCTCTTTCACAGGCAGCATAACCCTGATACATTTTCTTGACAGCCCAGGAGGGTTTTCCTTGTGACTGTGGTTTGAGGGCAGTGAGAAGCTGCACATTGACTATCACTGCCTTGAAAGTTGTGTTTGAAGAATTTAGGGGCTCCAGAGGAAGACTTTTAAAAAACTCCATCCATTCAGTCCATATGAAAAATTCATACCTGTGGTTCAAAAATACTATTGCTTGTAGTTGAGCTCCTCAAGCCTGTTGAGCAGTTCTTTCACACCAAGTATCTTGCTGTATGCTTTCTATCACCATCTTCAACTGTTTCTGAAGCTTGTGCAGTTCTTGCCAGACTACTGGCCCTATAGGATGTGCTGATAATTTGTCTTGCCGCAGGTGTGATATGACAGTGAAGTTAAGACAGAGGGTGGAGGAACATACATCAAGCAATTACTGGGAGGAGATGTATTCTCCTCTTGGTGGCATGTGCCAGAAATCTGTTCCTAATTAGATTTTGTGGAATCCTAGGACAAATGACACAGATGCAGATAAAAGTGGATTCCTCTGTATTACCTTGGGTACGCTTAAGCCTAATTGGCAACTATCAAATTTACTGTTTTGGAACATACGCAACACATCTTTAATATTTTGTTTTACATTTATAAATGTTCTTATCCTCTTAATGATTTTTTTTTTCCTAAATAAACTTGTATTTTGTTTGAGGGAAACCCATACCCATGCAGCAGAAATTTGTCAGTCTGAAACACTGTCTGAGGAAGTAATATGACACAATCCAACTCCCTGTGTAAGGAGTCATTAACCTCTCATTGTAAGCTGTAATTTCTGCTGAGAATCCACTGTATACTTAAACATATCTTCTTATAAGAAACTATCACTTTAGTTGACCTCATTGATGAAGATTTTTTGCAAAACCATCAGAGGATCAGAGGTTATGACTGATCACCAACTTAAGTACTCTCATTTATTAAATGACAGGAGAAAAGACCGAAGAACTGCTCCAGCTGAAGTACAAAATTCCCTTGCTAGAAATAAAGCTTCAGTGAAATTGCATGTGTTAAACATCATTGCCTTTATCTTACAGAAAAATAGGCTGTGATTTTACCTTCAGGGACCTCAGACAGTATGCAAAAAAGAGCTGTAGCATGGATAGGAAGGGGAAGAGAACGAGGCAGCTTGGTGACTCCAGGTGACCACTGCTTAGTACTGCCAAAGCACATGGACATTTTCTTTCCCTTTGGAGGGAATGCACTGGGGATGCTGAGGGCCTCTTTGTGCCCACCTGAATGTAGCTCTGGGGCTGTGTACCATGACTAAACCGTGTCACATGTTTGTGTGACAGCTGCATCTACACCTTTCAATAAATTGTAGTTGTGCACCAGTTTATATCCACAAGCATACAGGTTCACTTCCCTTCTTTTGAAGGTTTGGTATGCCCTAGAAGTGACAGCTCTAGCAGTACCATCACCACTCTGGTGAGAAGTGCTTTATAAAAGACTCACAGGTGCAGGGCTGCTTCTGCAAGCATTATAACCAACTTAATGTATGAGCTGAGCCACCTCTGCTGGGATTCTCGCTCAGAGCATCCAGGGAAACCCAGGATATCTGAATCAGCAAGTAAGTTCTAAAGAAATTCAGAGTGGTTGTAGGCTGCAGGGTGACTGTACATAGCTCTTTATTGCAGCCTGCAAAACCTTCAGGAACATTTAGAAGCCTGGAGAACAGCGTGCAGTGAATATAATAGGAAAAATGAAAACTATCAATGGCATTTTACTTGTCCATTAGTAAAAGTTACTTACATGAAGTGAACAGCATTATATAAGGTTCATAGGTTCATTTATAGCATCTTAGTTGTTACATGATTATCAGCACTAGAAGATTTCTGAATCTAGATTTTCAAAAGGAGTCAAATGGAATTGATTAAAAGCAGAAAGTGTGAAGCAAGCTGAAAATTATGTATTGACTCCACTTAACACCATGCTATATGTCTGTGACAATTAGTGACAAATTCTGTGCCCAACCACGTGGAAAATGAGAACATATAAAGCATTAATCATAACGTGGTGGTTTCAGTTTTCTGGACAGTTTAAACTCAGGTAGGCAATAGATTTTCAAATTTTACAGAGTTATTCAAATTAGATTTTTTAAATATATTTTTAATAATGTGTGTTAAATTAATCTTCATAAGTGAATCCCTTGTGAAAAGACGTTTAAGTAGATCTGAGGGTAACAGTATTTCTGCTCCTCACACAGAAGGAAAAGCAATATGTGATATAAATTGACACCATAACATCAAGAGCCATAAATAGAAGAATATAAGAACTTCTCCGTCAACATTATGCAAAAGATCATCATACTCAGCTTTCAGGTCTCCACCAGGGAGCAGCTGTGGAAGTTTACAGACATTTTGTAGAGAAGTATGTTCAACCAGCCGCTTAGAATTTTCTAAACTAGAAGTTGAATGGGATATACTGGGTTTAGTAACTATCAAAGGAGCTATATATTTTAATACTCTTGGCCACTGAAATATCCTGGAAAAATGAGCCCCATAATTCAATTGTACATTTTGTAGGAAAGTAATTCCTCCTGTTGGTTTTAAGTCTGCTGTTAATTTCACCGGATACCTAACTCTCATAATGCAAGACAAAATGGATGGGTGTTTCTTAATAACCTTCACTTTACTATTCATGATCTTGTAGTTCATTACTGTAACTTTCATTGCATTCTCTTTTCCGAATTGAAGAAATTCAATCTATTTTATCTTTTACTGCAAAACCAAAATTAAAAGAAAGAGACAAAATGAATACTGCAGAATGCCTCTAAATTTATCTTTGGTTAAAATACTATGGAAGAGGATGTGAACAGGAGCAAGAAACTCAGCAACCCAAACCAACAAATAATTCTAAATTTTTAACAGGAACAGTTTTAATTGCAAACGAGTCTTATGAAAACTGGCAGAAAAGGAGAAGCTTTTTCAGCATATATGCAAACTTCCTATGGCTGTCTTTCCTTTGACTTTGAAGAGCTTGCCAGAATTTATTCACAATCAACTTGCTATCTAGGTCATGATCTATTAATCAACATTAAGGAGTAGAGATAAATGTCAATCAGGTCCCCTGCATACTCAGCACTCAGATGACAACTGAGAGGAGATGCAAAATGCTTTCCTATGAACATAATAGATATTAAAACAGAAAGTAATTGCCTGAACCAACCAACTAACCCAGCACTAAACTTTGGGTCAGTAATAATGACATGATTTTAAAATGCCATAATGGTAGAAAAAGAAAATAAATAAAATAATATTCTGAGACGTTCATTTCAATTTTATCCCAGGTCTTTCTGTAAGGGAAGAAGACGCTTTGGAGCTTGGTGACTGTTGATTTCTCAAGAGTAACAATCTGAAAAAAGGATCTTTTATTTAGAAGGCAGCAAGCTGTCATATAGGGATAATTTTGCTTTCTTGGGTACTGCAGGGTACCATAGGATTTCACCCACATAGACATTTAGGCTATGGATTGCACTAGGAGACTATTATAACCTGTTAGTTTAAACAGGAAGATGAACATTCTTTCATATTTCAAGAAAAAAAACATTATTTCATCATTCTTCAATGGTTATATTAATCCTAGAAAACTGAATACTTCTTTCCTTTTTCTAATTGGGTTATTTTACATAGATGCATTTAAATTTTGGTTGAATTGAAAACTTATTTTGAAGACAAGTCCTCTCCTTTTACAGGAGAGGACTTCTTATTTTTCCTCCTTCTGAAAGCTCTGTTCAAATATAAAGACAGAGATGACGCTACAGGCTTTGCTCTTAAAGTGCTGTTCTGTCACTACCTGTTTGATGCACGAACATGATAAAACTCTTTGATGTAGCCTTGATGAGCTCCAAATGTTCTTGGGCTCATGCAAGCAAAATGGATATAACTTCAAAGCAGAAATTCTTCCATCTCTTTTTGTCTATAACAGATGAGAACCACTTAAAAAGAAAGAAAACAGAAGAATTTTACTTGGAAAAAAAACGTGGGGTTTGAAGATATGTTTTGTTATGTTTACTTGTGTGCAGGTTCTACAATGATCTATTTGTAAGGAACAAAACTCTTCTATTCCAGCGGTGTTTGGTTGCAAAGATAATTCTGTATGAATTTTATGTACATTTTTAAACTCAAATATATTTTTTTATCACTCCAAAGAAGTCCCCATTTGGGAACATGCTTCAGTCTTTACAGGAAGAGAAATATCTAGTGGTTTGAACATGAAAGTGCAAATCAGGATCTGCAGTTATATCATCTGCTACTGATTTGCTCTTGACCTATTTTGAAAACAAGTTCACACCCTTAAATACACATATCAAGAAAATGTGTGGCTGGACTTTCCACCTGCATTAATACCTGACAAAGGTAGTGACATCTACAGACAGTGGACAACCTCAAATAACAAAGTTATCAAAACATAACACAAAAAAATGAAGCAGTTGTGATTTTAGCTTGTTTCTACAGCTGAAGCACTCCAATCAGTCATATGCCTTCTGAAGTCCTGAAAGATCAAAGATTCTTTTGTTACTTTTAATATGGGAACAAAAAGAAAAAAAGTAAAAAGAAAAAAAAGGAAAAAAAAAATCACGTTTCGTTTGACAAATTACTTCTATACGTTTGAAGGAAATCTGTTTGACAAACCTTAAGACAGAACATTTATTAAATGAAAAACTAATCTGAAACAATCTTGTTTATGCAATGGGATGTTTCATAATGGACATACTTCAGTTAAAACAATCTAATCAATGGGAGAAGACTGTTGGCACTATGGGAGAATGCCCTCTCAATTTACCACTACTTGGCTTAGCTGTAGCTATAAACCATTATTCACTATAATGAAATCAACAACAGATTATGCCATGAATCAAGCTCATCACGTTGCTTTCTCTACCTGATAGCTGAAATACAACACCTAGAAATTGTACATGTATAAAACTAACATATCTCAGGATGGTTTTGTTTAGTGATAGAATAGCCGGGTGGGTGCTTTAGGGATGGTCCCAATCAAATGGGAACAAGAAACAAAGTAGATAGAATTTTTTCAGTGGAACATTTTTCCTACAGCTTACATTAATCTAGTGAAAATCAAACAGACATATTTCCAGTAACATGTTTTCAACACAAGTTTATACAAAAAGAAAAGATGAGGAAGCACAGAACATTTTGAAATAGTGTGCTCCAGTCTCGATTATTTAATTCTGCATCATCCTTTTCAAACTGTTATTTGACCCTAAAGGGGGGAAATTCTGAGTATCTTTTACATTAACCTTTTATAATTTGATACAACAGTACTTGTAAATATCTTGATTGATTCGACTTCATGTTTGTTCTCCAAGACTTCTTTCAGAGGATGAAATGAAGTTTCTCTTGAAAGAAAAAAAGTATATCTTAACTGAAGTTTCATTAGAATGAGGCTCAGTTTTTCTGGCAGCTGGGGGGGATATAGAACATTAATGTATCACTAACATCATCAATATGGCATTGATGTGACCATTAAACAGTTCAGTTATGAGGAATTTTCAACATTGTGCTAGGCCAATGTCTTCCCACTTGCATGCAGTAGCCAACACTACTGCTACTCCTCTCTGCATGGTGGGTTAGAGGCTCCCAGAGAAAATACTTGCATGATTTAGTGCTCCATAGACATGGTGTTCCTGTCTTGTCTTACTACATGAAACAAACAACCTAGGTAAAAAGGGTAAAATATGAACTGTTCTTACAAACTCATGATATTCAGGACAAAGTAAGTCAATGCAGAGCTTGACCTTTCTGCTAACACAGCCAATAACTACTATTTTCAGAGGCACAAAGTTGAACTGCCATGTAACACACATAGAGATGAAAAGGAAAATGAGGGCTGTGGGAAACCTTGTCAACAGATGAATGCCTAAGAGGAATCTCCTCACAGCAAGGCAACACACACCTCCCTCCTTGTCTACAGCCATCATGTCAACAGCAGCATGCCAAATCGATTACCCTTGCTGAAAGGGCATGCAATAGTATTCAATTCTGCAAGAACTTACTCTAAATTGTAATGATCCACACATTTCAATTTCTAGCAAGCATTGTTGTCATCCTCCTCCATGCTGAACAAATAATTATGTAAAGAGGGACCTTCCAGTGTCTCTCTCAAACAAAGAAAACTCAATAATTTTATCTGAGGGCTATAGAGAGGTTTTAATGTGGTTTTATCTGGGGGCATAGGCCCACTCTCAGATAATGGAAATGAATGTGGAAAATGAAAAAGTAAGTTCGCCTAAGCCTCTAGAAAGTGAGCTATGCTGTTTTCTGTAACTGGTATGAGCTGGAGATGAATGCTTTTTTTCATAAATGTGACAGCAAATCCAAGATGCTAGAAGTTGATCTGCAATTCACCTTCCATGGTTGTTGCTGTAATTCAGATGTGTAATTTTTGGTTCACTCTCAGAGCTGTATTGTGTGCTCCAGAGCTGGCTGATTTTGCAAGTTTTCTGCCTGTCTATGGATGCCTGTAAAGTTACTTTCAGCCTGCAGCTGCTAAGGAGCAGAGCTCTGCTTGGGGCCATAAATGTAAGAGAAAACTTTCCTTTCTGCAAGAGAAGAAAATTGCTTGAACAGGTGCTAGTAGGCTACAACCTGCAGGAAAATCTGAGCCCGTTTCTGTCATATTTATTGTGTTTAGTGTCCTCTTAAAACATACAAACATTTTTCAGAGCTCATTTATGGTTCATTTGTGCAGCTGGTGATCTTTCTCTGCTGATCTAGAAAGAATTGCAAGGCCACTGGTAGATTTCCTGGTTTGAAAATGTCATTGTACATATTGTTAACAGTTGTTTTATACCTGGTGAAGAAAGCCAGAGAACTGTTGCCACTCCCCAGATCCCACCAATATTGGTGTTCGCTGCTAATGTAATGTAATTTTTACAGCTTAGTGGATGACATAAGCTGACGAAAGTCTTTCAGCCACATAGATTTCTGACTGCTGTTCCCATGTTTGCACAGAGTTTCTCTGTGTTTTTGTGGGCTGCACATAGATTTCTGATTGCTATTCCCACATTTGCACAGTGTTTCTCTGTGTCTTTGTGGGCTGGATACATTTGAGCTTAGGTCTGTCACTGCTATCCTAGGAGAATGGGGCACTTTGGTACTTCCTGTCTGCAGAGCCTTGTCTCCTGAGTTTAGCATCAGCAGGCATCAGCAGGCAGTGGCCAGAGGCTATTATTTCCTGTGTTGTTACAGTGCCTAAAAATTCAAGTCAAGAATTAGGCTTGATTGCAATGGGAGTTGTACAAGCACAGCTGGAGAGTCTTGCTGTGGAGGATTTATGGACCCTTGTGGCAGTAATCCTGATTGTAATCATTTACAGAGTTACGCTAGCAGAGCCTGTGGCAATTCAGCCTGTGGAACATACAGGCATGGTGTGGAGCAACTTAAGAAAATGGCATAAAGGGATATTCACATGAAGCGTTTAATCCATGTGCCAAGGTTGAAGAGACTAATCTCACTTTATAGCCACTGGATAATGGAGAGGATCCAGGAGTCAATTCAGAGCACTTAAATCAGGTTCCTGCACTGAATCATAACCTGAAAAAGCTCCTTCCCTGTCTCTCAGTAAAGAAAGAGCACTTCCAAGCTAGACACAAACATTAGGCACCAAGCTTGGGCAGATTGAACACCTCCAGAAACAGTTTCATTAACAATAGATCCTAATAATGTCTGATCCAAAGCACATCAACACTAAATAATTCTGATTAAATGTGCACTTTTATCAAAACTGCAATGTGTTGTCAAGTAAGATGTAAGAAAAAGATTTGAAAAAAGTTGAAACTTTAATGTTTCTTTTATTTTTATTTTTTACATTAACAGTATATTAAATTCTGATTTGAAATTGATACATACTGTTATAGGCATACAATCTAATATATTTTACATTTGAACATGTCTAATCAAATTAATTGAAACTTCAAAATTAACAAAATAAAATGCTTCTGTGTTCCTACAGCATTTTTTTTTTAATTATTTACCCATATAGATGTTAATTACCTATAAAAGATAATCTCTATATAATATATAGAGATTTATATAATAAATATTTTTTACTTTAGCTTTTATCGTATCATACTTTACCATACTGGACGTTTTGCAATGCTGGCCTTTTCATCACAAGTTGGAATTAATAGAAGGTTGACAAGAATGAAAGGTTACAGTAGATCAGACTTAAGGTCTGTACAGCTCAATATCCTCTCTCATATTGTGTCCCAGAGCAGGTGACTGAACGAGAATACAGACGTAGGCAAGCACATGACTGTGCTAAGCACAATTTGGGGGCTGAGGTCTTACAAGCCTATTGGAATTTCCTGGATTTTTGGAACACTAGGATTTCTATTCTATAGAAATTTCTGCAGAGCAGACTTCCAATTCTAAATCATAATTTAAGAGAAGATTGCAATCACCAATAACATCAACCCCTTTAACAGGTCATCCTTTAGTGGCTAGACTTTGGACACAAAAAATGGTTGTGCATTCAAACATTTGTCTCATGGGCAGTATGTGAGGACATTCTTCTCTGTGTATCAGTCTTCTTCAATTGGTTTTGCCTCATGTGACCTGCAGAAAAGTATAATGACAACAATAACAAAAGAAACAAAGAAAAGCCTGTTGTTTAATTTTTCTCTTTAAGAGAAGCAGGCTTTAGAGGTTGGCCTGTGCAAACCTCATGAAGTTCAACAAGGCCAAGCACAAGGTCCTGCACCTGGGCCATGGCAATCCCAAGAACAAATACAGGCTGGGTGGAGAATGGATTGAGAGCAGCCCTCAGGCTGAGGACCTGAGGGTGGTGGTGGAGTCAGGGAGTGTGGTGATAGGACAAGGAGTAACGGTTTTCAAGTAAAAGTGGGGAGATTTAGATTAGATATTTGGAGAAAATTCTTGACTCAGAGGGTGGTGAGGCACTGGCACAGTCTGCCCAGAGAAACTGTGGAAGCCCCATCCCTGGAGGTGTTCAAGGCCAGGCTGGATGGGGTTTGGAGCAACCTGGTCTGATGGGAGGTGTCCCTGCCCATGGCAGAGGGTTGGAACTAAAAAGTGCTTAAAGATCCCTTCCAATCCAAGCCATTCTATGATTCTAAAGTCAGCAGAGAGAAATCCAAGTCTTGTTAGTTTCATAGCATTCAGACAATTCCTAAACATAATACAGAGTTGTAAATTTTTCACTAATTGCAGGCAAAAAAAGTGCTTTGTATGCCCTGGGTTTATAATACTACATTGTATCAGTGAAAGACAGAAGACTAGCCAATTTTGAAGGTATTTTGGAATCTAGACACTTACTGATATAAAAAATAGAATAGGGGCTTTCTAGGGTTAAAAAAATGTGAAGCAGCTAACTCTGGTTTTAGGTGCAGAACATGATGTGTGTTATAGTGTGCACAGGCCATCTTTCAGCAAAATAATTCTTTATCTCACATGGTTATTAAACCTTTGGGTTGCTACTATGAATCTCACACAGTCTGAATATACTTTGAAAATATTTTCAAATGTTTCTCTACAAATCCCCCAAAGTTGATGGCAATTCCAAAGGTTTGCTGGTGTCTTTGAAACTACCATGAGCAGTACTGATCTATCTGAACCAGCTGCTGGATAAAGTAGATGGGATGATATAAATGTCTCATTTGAAAGTTGCCCCTTAGAAATACAGTGTGGTTTTTCATACTTAGGGATGTTGTACTGCATCATTATTTGCTTCTGTGTGGGTCATCTACCAGAATTTTGCATTTCCATATTATTAATCAATAAATTTGGAATGCTATGTTTAAGCAGCACATTTCTGTTGATCAGAGGAGCTTCTCTTGATAAAGATGCTCAGTTTTTTAGATAATCTATCAGGCAACAAGAGCTGTGTTGCTGTTGGCTGTGGCTGGAGACAGGCAGGGAATGGACCTGGGGTTGAAGTGTATGTGTGAGTCAATTCTGGTTTTCTTTGGCTCGCCAGCAGCCACAGACTGCTCTGTGTGAGCACCAAGACTGCTGAACCTGTGTGAAGTTTTAGCCAGACTAGCTTTGTCTCCTTCTTTCTTTCATAAATCTGAGATGTACTGTTATTATTATTATTATTAATGGTAATGTGTGCTGCATCTGACACATTTATTACTGTTATTATTAACAATGGATGTGATGAAAATACTAATGCAAAAGGAGAAATAAAGCAACAAGTTAAACAACTGTGAAACTGTTCATTGTGTCTTCAATACTCCATTAATCCCAAAGAAGTTATAAAACTCGCTGCTGGATATTGGCTACGAACCAATATGACAGATGGTGAATAAAAATAAGAGTGTTTTAAAAGAACACTGACAGCAATATATTTCACCTCTACATTTTAGGCCTGCATCTCTGCTCCTAGCCGTGGTAGCAGAGTGTAAATATATATCTCTGTGAATAACTGCAATCAAAGGAGGTCCAAACAGCATTAAAAATAAAAGTGGAAATTGATTAGAAACAATTAAACTCATTTTTGAATTTATTTTCCAAAGTGGTACGGAGCTTTTTTTACCTGATAAGACTAATATGAAATTTAATTATTTTTTACTGAAAATCTTAATGGAAATAAAAAACTGTCTTTGGGATACTGATCCTGATATGATCCCCAAAACGACCTTTTTCTACAGAAGATGTAGTGCCAAAAAATGTTGTTATAATATTTGCATGAAGGAAGAAACAGGCATTAAAAGCTAGTTCTTCTATCTGCCTTGTGCCCCCCTCTTCACTTCTGAACTCATTCTGCAGTCCTTGTGTTACAGATGGTCTTACTGCCAAATCCACTGTTGACATAAGAGTACTTTGGATTACTTCTGTCCTCTTCCAGTAATTTTTATCTTTTTCTAATTTTGTGGCATTATCACACACATTATGAAACATTCTGCAGTTGATGTGTAAATCCTTTAAGAATTTTCACATACTTAGGTCTACTTATAATGTGATTATTTTAGAAATAATAAAATTTTAAAAAGATGATTGTTCTAACTTCAACCAAAAATATTCAGGAATCCAAGGACAAAACAGTTAAATATTTTTTTTAGTTAAAAATTGACAAATTTTAAAACTTTTAAGTTCTGTTTAGATATCTTTTTGGAAAATTATTCTGATTTTCATTTCTAAATGATTTCTTTTTTTTTTTTTTTTTTTCACATTGCTAAACTGCACAAAGAAATTGCCCCATGTCATGCTGTCAGGATTAGATGACAAAAACGTACCTATGGAAGATAGGTATGAAGGTATTTCCTCTCTCTGATGAAACAGACACTGACTGGTTTGCATCTAGCTTGCTCCTTTCAATTTTGCTATTTGACTCATTGATACCAACATCTCTACTTTTAAGTACTGAACTCCTCTAAGCATGCCCCTTATCTGCTTCTCAAAGCATCTGTCTCTTGTCAAAGATATACTTACCTTAATATGCCATATACTTATCTAATATGCCATTTATGATGATTATTTATCTATCTCTACAGAGGGATCTGGATAGGCTGGACCAATGGGTTGAGGCCAGCTTTATGAGGTTCAGCAGGGCTTGGTGATTGATCCTGCACTTGGGCCACAACAACCCCATGAAACACTCCAGGCTGGGCAAAGAGAGGGGGCTGCCTGGTGGGGATGACCTAGGGGTTTTGGTCAATAGTTGCATGGGTGTGGGCCAGCAGTGTGCTCAGGTCACCAGGAAGGCCAACGGCATTGTGGCTTGAATCAGTAGTGATTCTGTGTGGCCACACAGAAATAGTGTGGCCAGTATGACCAGGGAAGTGATTGTCTCTCTGTACTTGGCACTTGTGAGGCCACACCTCAAGTCCTATGCTCAGCTTTGGGCCCCTCACCACAAGAGGGACATGGAGGTGCTGGAGTCCGTCAAGAGACGGGCTATGAAGCTGGTGAAGGGACTAGAAAACAAGACTTATGAGGAGTGGCTGAGGCCTAGAGGAAAGGAGACTCAGGGGAGACCTTATTGCACTGTACAATTACCTTAAAGGAGGCTATAGAGAGGCAATAGAGAGGTGGGGACTGGGCTCTTCTCCCAAGCTCCAAGTGATAAGATGAGTGGAAATGGTCTCAAGTTGCACCAGGGGAGGTTTAGTTTGGATATTAGGAGAAGTTTCCTTATTGAAAAGCTTGTGAGGCATTGGAATAAGCTGCCCAGGGGGGTGGCTGAGTCACCATCCCTGGAGGTCTTCAAGAAATATCTAGGTTTTGAACTTAGTAGCATAGTATAAAGGCAGACTTTAGTACTAGGTTAAAGGTTGGACTAGATGATCTTAGAGACCTTTTTCCACCCGAACAATTCTATGATTCTATGATCTCTGGGTTAGATAGGGAGTATTGGTATGGTAACTTATGACGAAGATAAACCTTTTGCTAGGAAGATAATGGGCCTGGAGGGGGATGCATAACTCCATCACAACTTTCACTTTACAACCATATGGCCAGAAAATGAATAACCAGAAATAGCTTTTCAGATGGCTTACACATGCAGCTTAAAACAGAAAGGTATGGAGATACCCAGAAAACAAGACTTTATTAGTTGAAGGATAAACAACAAATATAGGACAAACACCAGGTTGTAACTAGCCCCAGCTGGCTGCCCTGGCCATGGGGACAACCCCACAAGCTCAGTGTAAGGTCAGGCCGGTGTTGCTCTTGGGTGTGCTCTCTGTGCTCTGCAGATGGAGGACTGCACAAAGCCTGGACTGTGATGTCAGTCCTCAGTGGTTTAAAAACACAGACATCATCGGGAGATCTACAGAAGGTGAAATCAAGATCTCTGGTCTTTTTTATTTTCTCTTTAATAGCTGAATAAATTGACAACTGGACAAAATCCTGGTGTTGCGTTTGACTGGCTGAGTGTAGTTAAGGGCACGTGGCCCACACTGTCCTGCCAATCTCAGTTTTAGACACAGCTATGTCCACTGCTCCTTGTACTGCTGTATTATTATTATTATTATTATGTTTATGTTTATGTTTTTATTTATCAGATACTTTATTGCTAATGACTTTTTTTTTTTTTTTCTTTTTTTTTTTTCCCTACACAACTTCCTTAGCAGTACTCATTAAAGACTAACCCAGTAGCTGTACAGCAGTACTGATGAATCTTCCAGGGAAGCATCCGAAATTAAGGTTCATTATTCCAGTTTGCTTTACAAGACAATAATTATTTTTTAAAAATCCTATTACAAGTTAAGCACCAAAATGATAATTAAAAACAAATTAAATATCTTTACATGTTCAAAAGCTGTAAGAGCTTTATATTGTGACTGAACTGTCAACAGTAACCTTTTATTAGCAGCTCTGTGCACTGTAAAACTGCCACTCACATTGGAAACAGAACAGATGCTGTACATCTTGAGCATATGGGAAACAGAGTGTCACAGATTATAACAGCAGAAAATCTCAATATGCTTTCATTAAATGCCTTTCTAGTCATAAATTGATTGTAAACAAAACATCAACTTTCAGGATACAATTTATAGCCTATTAAATATACCAAAGGTAGTTTGTCCATGAAATAAGGACCCACATCATGGTGGTAAAGACTTTTAAAATAAACACAGCATAAAGCAGCTGTTTTACTAACAGAATCCGCAGATGTTCCCAGTCCAGAAAAGTGGATCCAAACATGATATCTGGTCCAAAATTTAACATCAGCACTGTACTTATTTATAATGAGTAACATGAGCAAAGCTGAGTGAAATTTCTGCATTCTGTGAAACCCCAGCAGATTTTGCAGATCTGCCCATTCTGTAATTGCTTGACACTTTAAATGCATCCATATAACTACCTGGATCAACAATCTTGGGAAAGCAAGATGCTATAGGAGAGCAACCTACTACAGCTGAAGTCTTCTACTTTGCATCTATTTGCACCAGAAATGATCTTGGTACAAATCAGCACCTGGAAGACACATGGCAGCATCCCACTCACCCTCTCTTCTCCCACCCCTCCTTCAGGTCTGCAGTTATTCATACCATATTCATCAGCATGGGTTCTCGCTGCAGCACACGCAACTCCTTGAGAAGATACTCTAGTACAACTGCTTGAGCTCTGGGCAAGAGAGGCCACGACACCAGTGAAGGAGTAGGACACCAGGACCCCACGGGGTACCTGGAGAACAAGGAGCAAGCAACTCCATCCATTTTGCAAGGATGAAACTTTGGTGTGCCTTTTTTTTTTTTTTTTTTTTTTTCTGCACTCAAGAGCCCTTAGCAAAGGAAGCTCTTAACTCATGTAAAAACAGATATAAAGTGAACACAATCACATAGATAACATGGGCAGCTGGGGATTAAGAACCAAGCACAAAATGAGAGGCATATAAATATCAGCATACAGATACACCTGCATGTCTCTAATTTGTCAAACACCACTCACTGGTACTACAGCATCATGACATCCTTTCCACAAGCAGATAAATATTAGAGGGGTAGCACACCACAGGTGAGTTAAATCCTTTCTGGATTGCGTAGTTCAGGAAAAAATAGAACTCAGTTACCAAGTAAACCTGATCTTACAAAACTGGACTTTTGTTTATTACAGAGTTAAGATAAAAATCCAGGCTTTTGGCCAGACAAAATTATCCAAGCTTTAATAATGCAGCTAAAATGATCCTAGGTCTGTACCTTCATTATTTGGGTTTTGCAAAAAGCCTATAGAGCTTTTCAAAGTTCTTGTGAGGATAAACCTAATATGCAGCGTTAACCATTCTGCCTCAGAGGAAGAGAAATTTTGCTTTTACATTCCTGATGTCTTTAATGAAACAGAGCACATCTTTTTCTCCCTTCTGCTTTCAGCTATATCTGTAATTTCTTTCTTCTCTTCTTATGGTGGTTGGCAATAAAAGACTCTCTTTTTCCCCTCTGTGCTGACTGAAGTGGCATGGTGCCTTCCTTCCTTGCCCTCAACACTGCTTGAACACTGCTGTGTATTAGCGGAGTGTAAGACAAGCCATTAGGTATTAACTGAACTTCATAGCGTGTATCAGTAGCAATATTATGGAGTAGAAGTATGGAAAGAATGAAGATGAATCATATAGTCTCTGACCTGCACGTAGTCCAAAGCAGGACTATCACGAAATGAAGCAGGCAACTTCAGTAAAATTTTAATCCTCTTCACTAGCTTCAGCTTTCTGGAGACACATGCTGCTCACTCATGTGGCTGTTACCCAAATGTCTGTTCTGTTGATTAACCAGTGATCTGGGCCTCCAGCATAGTCGACATAATGTTTTAAACCTATCTTTGTAAAGAATGCTCATTAAACAAAATGGTCTTGCAATCATTTTCCATGTAAAACAGACCAGTTCTCTAGAGCCTTATTTGATACCTTTTTTTTTTTTTGTTCTGAAAATAATTAGGTCCTCAGAGTGAAGTGCCATGGTGGCACTTCACCATGGCACTTCTTGGTATGGACATGGACTTCTTGGTTGGCACCACTTGGTACGGACAGCAGGATGACTCCTTTTCTGGTCTGTTTTGTGAACTTTACAGCAGAATGTGTGTTCATAACAGAACGCAAGGAAACAACAGATTAGATCACGACTTCTCAAGAGGTAGCTTAAGCCTTTTCCCTGCACCGTTGCATCCAGCTCCCACTAGATCATTCAAAATCAAACATTTGATTAAAAGGATGCGTCCAACACGAATTTATTAAACCGTGTCAGTAAACAAAAATTCAGAATCTGGAGCCTGAGGAAGAAACTTTCCTTCTCTGTGCCCCAGCCTGCTTAAGTCAATAGATTTGCACTGATTTTAACAGACTTAAGTGGTCAAGTAATTTTCCTGCCAGGAAAATCACCTTTCAGCCCTGAAGAACTGAACTTCTCTCCTTTAGCTTCTCCAAACTGCTGTCCTGGGCAACAGCTGCAATCTTATCTTTTTGGACAGGGAGAGCCAGGAGCTTCTTACATGTGAAACAGATGTTTCACATCTAATAGATGGAATTTGACCCCTATTCTCACAACAGGATAATTCGTTTCCTCTGTGTGTGTGCGTTGGCAGGGAGGATAGGGACAGATGCTATTATTCCCAACATAAGAAGGGAGAATTTAGTCACAGAGAGACTAAAGATAAATATTTATCCATTTGAATGTCCTGTTTGAAGCACTGCATTCTGAATTTGCATTGAGCTTTGTTCTATTTAGAAATATATACGTTCAAATTAAAAATTGCAATCTCCAGCTGCAGCTGTGATATCTCTGTTCTCATATAAGTCATAGCTCCCATGTCAGACAGCTGGAAAATTAGTAACATAGAGATTGCCTGAGAAAACTTTGGTCTACTGATTTATTCAGGGCCACACAAGACCTCAGTGGAAAAATAAGAAATAGGCTCCAGTTCTCTGGGGCACAATCTACTGTCATACAGGGACACCTTTTCCTTTAATAGTAGCTTGATCTTCTGCTCAATATCCATTTTCTTGAACAAATTAAGCAAGATTCATTCGAACAGACCTTGATTCACTCCCAAAACAGCTCCATAAGAGGCATCACATGAGGCAGGAGACCTGAAGTTCAAAACTACAATAATCATGCAATTTCAAATTTTTTTGTGCATCTTTCTATGCTTTTTAAAATTATTCCTCTCTCTCTCTCTCTCTCTCTCTCTAAACATCAATAGCTGTTAAAGATAAAGGAGTTGCAGGATGTGGGCATGCAATCTTTTGCTTGTTTGTCAGAGAAAAATGTAGAAAATTCCCAAATTTCCTCATATTGATGAATATTGGTCTCAGCAGGAGCTTTCTGATTCACTGCTGCTTGAGCTAATGAATCCTCAGAAACACATTATCATCCTCCCTGAGGACCAGCCCTACAGAAAGATATTCTGTGAATGAGTTACATACATGAGTGCCAAAAGGAAAAAATATGAATATGGGAAACTGGATTTTCTCCCATGGAAAGGCAAACTTACTGGCACTACAGAGCTATATCTCTTCCCTCTACTGACCCCTTCCCAAGTCTGGCTCTTGCCCCTCTTTATTAGGCAGTTCTTCTGCATTGGGTGAGCCTTGGGTGCTGAGACTGACAAATCAACAAGAGTTGAAAGGCTCCTGTTCTTATTTCTGCATCTGAATGAAGTACAGCTGGTGGTGTACTCCAGCAGAGAAAGTCTTTCTTACCTTTGTTTACTTATTTATTATTTTTTTCTTCAGGGAAATTTATGTAGGAAATCTAGTAAGTACCTAGTCTATATGAAATATGAGCAGTGATAACAAAAGTTATATCCCAGGGTCTTCTTTTTCATGCTTCAATTCTTTGCTCTAAAACTAGCAAAGCAAACAGAAAACAAACTCAAAACACAATCTCAACCTTTTTTAGGTAACTGAGAGAATACATTTTCCACCGATGTGCATATTAAAAAATGGCTAGAATATCTTGTCAGCAATTAAAATATTCAATCTATGATTGATGCTCAAAAATAGAATTTCAGTTAAAGTATTTAAATTCTAGAAATGTTATATAACTGAGAAATAATAGTGAGAAACATTCAGTAGATTTAAAATAAAGCTGGATCTGGAAATAAAAACTGCATTCAACTTTTTCTTTTTTTTTTCTTTTTTTTTCATTAACAAAGCTGATATGGGTTATGAAAAATGATTTGTAAATTCATGTTACTATTTTTCTCTCTTGAAGTGACATTTTAACAATAAATTTACCTAATTTTGAAAGGTTATAAAATGAAGCAAAAATGCTTGGGAGAAAGTTTACCTTTCCTTTTTCAGAGTGAAAAATTAGAAGTTTATTTGCAGGATGGATCTTCAGGAATTGTTCTTTTCCTGATTACCAAATCAGAAAAAAATCATCCACACAATTCTACATAAGTGTCATGCCCGATCACTCCCTCAATTCTCCTCTTTCATTTAAAATAAAATGGAACCAAATAGATCTACTTTTTGGCCCAGATGCAATAAATATTTAAACACATATAGATACTCTTTTATTCACAAAGTACCTACACGGTTTCATCAGATGACTAAGTCTTCTTGGCGTTTGAATCTGAATGTTGATGAGACAGATTAAGTGCAACAAAACATTGTCTCAAAACGGTGGCCTCCTGTTGTTGTTTTTCATCAGACAGAAACACTTCATCAGACAGAGAAATGAACACTTAGTCAGGGTCCAGGATAGCTGATGAACCTGTGACAGTCTAGTATTGCAGTGATTTCATTCCTATTAAATCAAAAAGAAAAAAGGCTGAGTCCGTGATGTTATTTGATAGATGTTTCTGCAATGAAGGCACAGCTGTTCTTGGAAAGGCTTCTGTCTCTCTGGAGCCTGACTTATAGGAGTGGCTTCATGTCATTTAATTCTACTAGAGAGGGAAAACAATACAATTGAAACACACTTTTATTAATAGATGAGTTTTGTACCTTTAGAATGTCTTTGTGCTTTATCTTTAGACACAGGGTAGAAATCAAATATTTGGCAGCTACATATTCAATTTGGTCAATGGGGCCAAGTAATCAAAACAGTACCAACAAAACAGAACCCGTCAAAATCTTACCTTTCAGCCGAAATTCTGAGTTCCTTAGAAGCACGCAAGTGGTTTCATGTCCTCATTGTTTACAACAGCTGCATTAGGGGTTAGTAATATGTGTAGATGTGTAAGGTATAAAGAGGTACAAAATCATGAATGAGAAGAGGCAATTGACCTATTGGGTCAATGGATTCATTAGACCAAGAGCCCTTGGAAAAGCTTCTTCTCCAAAGTGCTGGCTTCAGCTGTTGCGTGCTGCTTCAGGGAATTCTGGCAGCCTATTTCATTTTTATCAATTAGCAATTAATTAGCAGTTTCTTACAGAAGACATCTGATAAACAAACATAAAATAAGCTAATGCAAAATTCCCTGAAGATGGCCTCCTCTTCAAAATGCACATGAAAAGAAAAGCTAGCATAAGATCTTAAAAACAAAACAAAACGAAACAACAAAAACAACCATGAAGCCAAAGAAAACACTCCATGGTTTCAAATTATTTATATGGAGTGGAAGACTGATGGACTTTCCACCTCTGTCGGTTATTCACCTATACCTGACAAATATAAGAACCTCAGAAAAAGCAAAGGCAGTGCTGGAATGGACCACAGTTACTCCTTGGACAAATTGGAGCAAAAACCCTTTTGAAGCTCAAGGACAGTGCCAGTGCTAAGTGTAAAGCAGAGGAGAACTGGGTGTTTTAAGGGAAGACTAATGGACTCTTCTGTAAACTGTTTTAATGACTATCTACAAGGTAGTCTACTGATTTCCTCTCCCCTGCATACTCATAGATAACCTTGTGAAGTTCTATCCTGTCAAACACGCACAAGCAACAAGAAATACGAAGCTTACACAAGAAATGTAAAACTATTTTATCTCTTTAAAGCAAAACTGTCTATCCACTACCTCAGCTACATGGTCCTTCATTTCTGATGCAATTAAAGTGTTACAGGATATCAAGATTGTCTGAATGGCAAAGTGTAAATGTTGGGACCAAGTATGGTATTTTACCATATTTCATAGATAGGTAAGTGGAGCTACAAGGGGAGCTATAGGAACTGTGACCAGTCCTCACCTTTCTATTTTCTGAAGAGACACAGGGAAGTTCTCATTCTTCCTGTTGGAAGCTTCCTTACTACTGATAGGAGATAGAAGGACCTCATTCACTCGTGGATTCATCACAGTTACTCAGATGGAGCAAGAGCTGGGAGACCAGCCCCAAATGTATATTTAGAAGTGAAGGGTTGGACTGACACACCAGTGGCTTCTAGGTCAGATTTTAGAATGTCTCTGGGGGAATGTCTCTGCTGTCTGCATAGAGCAGCCATTGCCCACTTGAATGCAGAGTAGGTTAAACAAGGCCTTGTAAACAGCTGTGTACAACTGTACAATACCTGTAGGACTCAGCACTGCTGTTTGAGGAGCAATAAGCTGCAATTTCACCAGTGCAGTGTGCTGTTGGTGAGGTGAGCGCATACCAGTGAAGCACTAGGCTGCTACTGGAGGCAGGAGGAGCTCCCAGCAAAGACAGAGGCAGACCACCAAGGAGAGGGGAGAGCAGGATCCTGCTGGCCCTAGAACACGATCTCTCTTACCCCATGTGTATGCTGCTGATGCTGAAGTGCTCCTCTTCCTTAAAGCTCAGTGTTCCAGCTTAAGCAGCAGTGCTGGCTTGTGGCTGGAAGAGCAGGCCAAAGCCACAACAGTCAGAAATCTCATGCAGCCAAGCCACCAGGCTTTATATCCTAAATTATAGCTCAGCTGCTGCTCTGAAGGATCATTTTGGACTTCCATTTTTGCCCGTGAATTTTATCAGCTTAGACTAATGTTGCTGAACTCATCATTTTGCCTTTTAGAAGGAAAGACTGTTAAAAGGCAGCCCAGCTGTGAGTACTCTGGAGGATCTAGCCATGCCAATACTGACAGAGGAGCTTTAAAGTCCCCCTGCCACAGAAGAGGGAGGAAGGACACACTTTACCCAGGTGGATGATCAGGCTGCACATGCAAAAGTCATTATCTGCATACCAGGTGTCTGGGGAGATTAGTAATTCACTCGAGTGTGTCTCTGGCAACTGAAGAGCACATCTGAATCCCCTGCTATGTCTCATGACTACACAGTTAGGGATGCAATCAGAAATTTTAAGCTAAAGCCTCTGGATAGTAGTGGCAGATGCTTGTTAGTCTCAACTTACTGAATGTGATGCTGTAACATTAAGACATATAATCCTTACATTTAGATTCCATACCACTGCCTGGAATGGGATATTGAGGGAATTTAAGGCACCTAAAATCTAAATTGTCATCTCAAACAGATACCCCTTGGTTAAGACAAGAACTCCCTGGATACCTCCCTGACTAAAGGAATGTGAACTCCCTGACTTTCACTCATGTGAAAATGGAGATCCCTCATCTCAAACAGTTTATCTTATACAAGAACCCATCTCATATATTTCCTTTTCAGTGTAAGGCTCCTGATTCTCTTCCTAATCATTAATATCCAGTGCCAGGTTCCCTCTTGTGTGTTCTCACATTGGCCAAATGAACCTTACACTTTCTGTACTGCAGGTGCAATCCACTGGGAAGGGAAAGAGTGCCCTGCATGGACAGCCTGCTGATTAATCAGCAGGATAGAAAGCTATCTCTGAACTGCCTCAGATAATTTAATTGAACCCCCATCATCCATACAATTGCTAGCTATTGTAAAGCAGAAGCAGAAGTGTTGTGAGACACATCGTCAATATTTATGTGTGGCTCTTTCATAGGGGGCTGGATGCTTTGCTTCTACCCTAAGACAACAGTGTTTCCCTGTGCATTTTATAGGGAGCCACGCTGCTTCCTCCAGGACTCTGTATTTTATCTAAATCCTCCAGTGTATCTGTCCTATGCTTGTTGATGTTTGCCTAAAAGTGCAATCACAGATCTGAAGTACGCTCATTGAAATGGTGGATAAATATCATTACTTTAAAGGTCATCCTGTTAGGAAAATTGCACTACATGAACAAAAGATGCCTGAAGACAAAGTGATCTTCAGTCAATTTTCAGGAACGAGAAGGACAAGTTAGCTGGGCTAACAGCTGATGACAGCAGCTACACCTTGCTCTCCAATCTGTTTGACATCAATCCAGAATACAGCAATCTCCCAGACTAGCTGAGGAACAACGTTTCTCCTCAGTGCCAATGTTGGTGTCAAAATTAATAAATCTTTTCAAGATCCAAGATTTAATTTCACAATCACTTCATCAGAAAGAATGCACAGTCAATCAATCTACCTCATATGGGAATCCCGGGCAGCAGCTACATTGACCATGATCTCTCTTGGTTTTGGGAAACTTCTCCATGTGATGAAGTGACACTGTAAAGATAACAAAAACAATATCCCTTTCTCTCTGGTTGCTCTCATCTCCTTGTCTGAGTGAATGCTTCTAGCATACTTGGAGCCTTTGAACTCAAGTATCAGGTTAGCCTGATAGTTAGATGATGTCCTTAAAGCATTGTTAGTTCACTGTTCTAACCACCAGAAATTCACTCTCAGGGAAGAAGCCCATCTGTTAAATAGACCTGGAATCAGATGTTTTCCTTCAAAGCACCACTCTTAGCATTGGAAGCAGTGATCATGTTGCTATCACCACTTTGGTTGCAGAGCTGAATTACATGCACTTGTGTCACAGCCCTTCTCTCCTCCCTAGACTCCATCCTGCACCAAGTTCTGTATAAACTGATGCTAACATCCCTGCTGAGTCAAGACATAGCATGGTGGTGTCTGAGAATCTTAGAACTAGGAATGACCAAACTTCCTCAACTATTTTATTAACAAAAGTGTTATTGGATGGCTAAAAACAACTTTAATATTAGTGAATGGATGAATTTTATACTCTTTTTTTTTTTTTTTTTTTTTTTAAGCAAGAAGTAAGAAAAAGAGAATCTATCAGGATTTTTCCTCTTCAAAACATGTCCAAATATGCCTAGAAAGATTAACATTAAAAAGAGAGTTTATTTTTGTTTCTTTTCAAGCAAATTCTCAAATCTGTACTCACAAATCTGTGAGTGTTTTCACAGATCCTGTTGCAGAATAAGCTGCTATGAAAAAATTATGTTATACAATAGACTATCTATACATATATATAACATGAATGTAGCAGTTTACTTGTCTTGTCCTCACTTAAATAGGAGCAATAAAACTGTCCCAAAGGTTCTAAGCTTCACCATATTTCAAGCTGGATTTATAAATTAATGACATTTTATAAAGAATTCTGAACAGTGCTTATTTATTATTAACTTTTTGCCATCTAATAACTGCAAGTAGATCTCAGTTTCAATTTTTTTTCTGTATAGGAAAATCCATTTCTTTTCTATCCTTTTACTATTATATTAGGGAAATTATTATTTTAAAATATAATATGCTCTCCTGGCTCCAACCATGAAAGGAACAAGAAGAATGCATATAACACACTGCTGTCTAAGTCCCGACTTGTATCTCCTTTTATTGATGACTTATTTTAGATTTTCTATGGTTTTCAGGAAAGGCAAAGCACTAGCATGTTCAACAAAGCAGTTCCACAGAACTTTATTCTCATCCCATGATTTCTGATTGATGTGAGTACACACACCTACTACTCAGAGCTCTGTAGAAGGTCTTTGTATTGCTGTATTTTTTTATCCTATTATATTATATCAGCCTGCAGGCAGTTGAACTAATTAAAGAATGAATCTGGTTTTGGAACTGCTCTGTTGGTGTTTAGAGACTGTGGGCAGCTTTGCATAGATGATGTTGCACCTTTATCATGGTCTAAACAGCCATAACCACAAAAGTCATTGTTTTCCTACAGTAGCAAGGAAAGAAAATGTAAATGGGGTTGTGAAGATTAAAACAGCAAGAAACAGGTTTTCATTTATTGAAAAGAATGGATGAGGATGTGGATAAAGGGAACTTTGAGTGTAGTGATTACACAGTTTCACTCAAAGAAGCTCCAAACTCAGTATCACAAGAAATAAGAATCTAAGGCAACCCATAAGTGAACACACAGCCCTTGTCTATCAGAAACTGGATTCTTACAAACCCATATCCAAACATATGTATGGATAACTTATCTGGGAAACCAGTGTCACTTAGATCTTTTCTTTTGAGGCCCTTTCCCACAGCATTATGTTTTTCTTTTCTATCCTATTTATCCTCCATCATGCCCTCTCTCAGGTTTCTGTTCACATTTTCTGATCAGGTCTGTTTTTCTCTCTGTTCATTTTTCTACTTAAGAGTCTTTCTTAAATGGAGAGTGCATGGCTGTCTAAAATTTTTCTTCAAATCAGATTACCTGTCTGCAAAATGAAACAGCAAATCTGTTGAGGTATAATTATATCTACTTTTGCTTAGTTAAAATGAATAAATATGTTCAGATATGGTTAAAATGATTGACAAGGGGCTATAAATCTCAAGAACAGGAAGTAATAGAAAGAGAAAGTAAATATCCAAAGAATGACAGAAGAGAGAAGTGGGCTCTGCCAACAGCTTGCAATGTAGGGTGAAGGATTTATGTACTATTTATTCTTAAAAACCAGAAGGGGAAAGCTGGCATAAGTAAAAGACATTTGTTTGGTGCCCTCTAGAGATTTAAGAGACATTATTTGGTGATGATGATGATTTGGAAAAGCTCTTCTAAACACAGAGTGTCATACTTGGTAAGCTAATGATCTATTTTTATCCTGTGAAGGGACTTCATGTGGAGGAACCTTCTGCCAGAACTTGACCATGTTTGTAGACAATGGTATGCAGAAATGGAGTAAAATGGAGTTTCCAACCTGAAATCTCCAAGTGACTTTGCTGTGAATTACAGTATTACCCCTCAAATGAAGTGGGACGACCCAGCACATCTCAGGCTTGAGTTTAGACAGAAGGGCTGATGAGCTTTATCTGTTTTGCAAATTTAATCTTTAGTAATCCTTATGGGCTAAACCCTAGAGAGGGTGTTCTGTGTGCTCCAGGCCTGACTGGAGATCAGGAAGACACAGATAACTGCATCTGATGGAGACTATGGCATTGTCAAAACCTGCCAGCTAAAGCTGATCAAGGAGGGTGACTTCTGTCTAACAAGAGAAAGCAGATTAGCCCTCAGAAGGTATGATAATAATGATATCAAGAAAACATCATAGACTTGATTTGAAGAAAATCACATGCTGGTTAATGAAACTATCCATTTATTGCTGTCGTGGTCTAGCCTAACTGTACATTCACAAATGGGAGAACCACAAGATACCTTTGATCTAATGTTAATGGATCATTGCAGAAGCACTTACTGGCTTTGTATTTACAATACATATTGTTCACTTGAAATAATCTATGTTAAAAGCACAGAAGTGTAGCTAGTTTGCACATTATCTTGTTTGTGCAGAATGTAGGCATGAATATTTGCAAACAGATCCTATATCCTCTCCATGCTAGGAAATGGATTTTATGTATTTACATGCTGCTGAAATGCAGTACTTGTTACAGCTAAGGAAGGAATCTTTCTGTTGGTATCAGCATTAATGGCCAGCTATAACAGACTGTTGCCAGCAAGCTTCAGTGTTTTTTAAGTTCCAAACTTAGTGTCCAAAGCGTGTAGTGATTTGAATCAGCTCCCATTGTGAACACGACAGGAAATTTACTGGAATCTTTAAACTGCAGTACTTGTCAAAGTATTCTGTTTAATTGTCTGCCAATTTTACAGCTAGTAACTCATGTAATGACCTGATAAAGAAAAAAGAAAAGGCATCCATTTTATTTGCATACATTTAAATGAAGCAGGGATTTTTCATGCACTGGTCCACAGCTTCCTCTAAGAAGGAATTCTTCCACCTTACCCATTATTTTCTTAGAATCTGGCTATAACACAGTCATTGATTCTTAGGACCCTAATCAGAAACAATAAGAGATTATTGTTGGCTTATTTGATAATAGGAGTACTTTTTATGGTAAATCTGTAAAGTCTCTTTTGCTGCCAAACCTAATAAAAACTCAAAAGGAAAAATATTTCTTTTAGCTGTAGGCAACCAGCTATAAACATTTGAGATGAAGACGAAACGTGTCCAGATTAAAAATGTTTTATGCACTTCCAGTGAGCTCAGTTCCAATTTGATCATTGCTAATCAAATCTCTACTCAGGAATATAACTTAATGCCTTATAAGTGGGTACAGCAAAAGGTCAACCAATTAATACTAGACTGAGTTTCACTTCTTAGTCTAAAGTCATAAAGTTTATAGGTGTTCAGTCACTATCGGGACATTGAATAAGAAGCTCCTGACTGTAAATGAAGCAAGCAATGAACATAAGGGCAAGGAAAAATGTGGTATTTGAAGGTTAAGGATCTCTAAAAAACAATGAGAATGATAGTACTATTCTGTTAGTAGTGATAAGAAGATTTTTTTTTTTAATCATCTGAACTCAAAACACACTTATATGTTCCTAGATATCTACTAATGCCTTTATACATGTACATTACAGCAATTAATAGGTAAGATTATATAGTATCATGCATTAAAATATTTGGGTTGGAAAACCCGAACTGAATTCCCTGCCATCAGACCCAACAGGGAGATGAACATGAGTGACACTTGGAAAAGAGCTTACAGCTCAAAAGAAAGCATAATGTTTTCAGAGGCTGAAGAACCAAAAAGACCAAAAGTCTTAAAAGTTTGCCCTTTGGTGATAACACTGTGTTCAGATGATGGTCATTCTCAGGAATTTCTTTAACTTAGATAAACTGCTAGCACTAAATTTAGTCCTTGCAATAAAGTTTTTGGTAGTATGTCTGGAAATGGTAGGAGCAGGAGGCTTTATCAAAATGGACCAATTCTCTCACTCCATTTGGGGAGGTTAACCTAACAAAAAATTATTGTATAATCTCATT
Source organism: Aythya ferina (assembly GCF_964211825.1). Taxonomy (NCBI): domain Eukaryota; kingdom Metazoa; phylum Chordata; class Aves; order Anseriformes; family Anatidae; genus Aythya; species Aythya ferina. Next base: position 25,577,304 of record NC_140297.1, on the reverse strand, counting down.
AACTGTAAGCAAAATGTCTGACTCATTATGCTCATCCAGAGGAAGAAGTTTCTGATCAGCTATTTATAACTTGCAAGCAGAACCAGGGCAGACTTGTTTATCAGTGATCTCTTTTTTATTGAATTTCCATATTCGCTGTAATGCGTGTGCACATCTCCATAACTCACTGAAAGGAAGGCTCAGACCTCACAACTTAACAACAGTGTAATCAGCAAGCAACACAGAACACACAACAGCAAACTGGAACACAACAAATGATATTCAGCATTTGAATATTTCTCACACGTAAGTCGTGAGGATTGCCTTGGGCACAAATTGTAACTTTGCCAGATATACACCGATTACAATAAGAACCTGCAGTTCACTTGTGTTTTTTTTTTTTCCTCTGCTGTAAAAGTAGGAGACTGGAACACTTGCTGAGATATCAAAATCCTCAACTTGCAACAGAAGACCAGGCATGCTCTACTCCCTCATTAAATGAAAGACTAAATACCTTAAAACACTCCTTCAAGATGAGTCTATCACAAAACATGCAAAGTAGAAGCAAGGCTGCGTTATGCTAAAATTAGAGCTCCAGCAGAGAGCACCAACATAAATCACAGTTCCGCATTGCACGTACAACCAATGTGCTTCAAAGCTACATTAAAATTACTCCCTTTCTTAATTGGGATACAGAGTTACTGTAGAATACAAGCTTGAGAGATGAGGAAGTAAAGACCATTCAGAAATATGATGTTCAAAGACTGTATATTTCCAGAATTTCTCAGTATTTTCATTACCTTCTTGTCTGACTCTCCATGAATATCTGGATTATTTCTTTGAACAGAGACAACTGTCTGCCATAACAAATTCAGTCAACAAGGAAAGGTTAAACCTCCGCTCCCCCATTTTTTCTTATGTTCAGTGCCTTTTCTTCATACTTAGATAGTTACCATCAGGATACTGCTGTGGTAATTATGGGTATAAAATACATTATCTTGCCTTCACATAACCAAAGAAATCCAGACCTTTCACATTTTAACAACTTCTTTCCCTGTGGCAATTTGAATTAATTTATTCCCTCATTAGTCAGAACTAGAGACTGCATTCCTGTGTATCCATTTCCTCCTACAGGACTTGTTTGCAAGTTCACATTGCCAAGGGATGCACTTCTGACTCTGACAGAGCCACAGCCAGCCTTGAAGTCCAGAGGAGCTGCACAGCAAATCCTTCTGTAAGGTGTCTTTTCGCAATAATTTCAGTGACTTTCCATTTATTTTCCATATTTCTCAATTTCTATATCTCTGGAAATCATAATAGCCCTGACAATAATCATAGTACTGAGACATAGCAGTACTGATACTATATATTCTGCTTTTTTTTTTTTTTTTTTTTTTTTTCAAGTAGACTTTTTAAAATCAATAGTTGTTTATGGAAGACGTTGCATTGCTAACATCAGAGAATATCTTTGATTTCTCCACTTAACACCTATCGTATAATAAATAAATAAATAAATACAAATTTTCATATAGCCCGAGGTATCTAAATGACAGTTAAGTACTCAAACACCCAAGTTGCTTTGCAATTACAGGATATACATGCATATAATAAATCTATACAATTGTGCATCTGCATGGCACATGCATGCCATGCAATTGCATGTCTGTCCCTTTTGAAAACTGTCTGCAGTTCCAGAAGAAAATGCTCTTCTGCTGTGGAATTCAGACAATGATTTGGAATGCTTTTGAAAGTCTAGAGGAAAATGTGAACAAAATCTATCCCACATGGTCTCTGAGTAAAAAACGACTCTTGCAGATACTAAAGAAATATGCCTGAAACTGTTAAAAGCAGGTACAAATGCATCCAGAATCAATGGTGCTGAATCTAATTGAATAACAGAGAGCCTTAGCTGGTGTCTTGCTATACTATATATTCTACTTCTTGCTCTGTTTCCTTACTGTCACAATCTCTTTTAAAATTGCAGCATGAATGAACCAGCTGCTGTTATATCAGACCCTTCTTTGTAGCATTTTTAACAGTGTGTATAAGGTTTCTCATTGAACTTGGCACTGCTGCTCTAAGACGTACTTGAAGCTTTTCAGAGTATCTTGATCACACTAGTGTAGGCTAAGCACACATACATGTATTTCTGTGTGTCTAATCTCCATATGCCTAATCACATCCTATACTCCTGGCATTCTTGATTGGTAATCACGTTTGTTAAAGTAAAATTCAAGAAATTATAGGAAGACCAGTTGTTGGATCAAGAAGAGATGCAAAATCACTGAATACCTGATGAGTGGAAGAACCTGTGGGACAGGTAAGATACACAAAGGAGTAATTCACCCTCAATAGAAAATGTGAGGAGTGAAGTAATCTCACTGAAGACAGAAATGAGATCAAAGAACAAGAAGGGAAATATTTGTGAGACATCAAAGCAGGAGTTAAAACATCCGTGGTTCATTATTAAGATCGGAGCCTAAAGTCCTTTGAAAGGTAAAGCAAAAATACTGGTTAAAATGTCTAATTTCTGCAGAACCTCTGGAGGCAGAATCCATACATTATTGTACAATACATGGTCCTTAACACAGCTGGTCTGTAACTGGTCAGTCTCAATTCTGAGCAGCAATAATCACACGAAGTAATAACGATACACAGAAAATCAATCAAAGGGCGGGTTGTGGTGTGCTAAAGAGAGGCCAAGAAACAATTAGTCTGCCTTTTCAAAGACTGCCAACACTGTGGCAAGCAAAGCATCAATGTTTTATTAGGAGCAATGTGATTCTAGATGATCTATGGTGAAAAACACCAGTTTTGAAATATTACACAGCTTTACCATAAAAAATGCATTTTGTGTTAACAGCTAAAGAAAAAGAAACAGCAAATGAAATTACTCAGTACCCCATGGAGATGCAAGTAGCAAATTCATCCATACTAAAGGCACACCAGGATACCTCAGGTATCTCTGGGGCTTTTAAAATGGGCAAGCAGTGCTCCTGTAGCATTACGAGCTCAGCAGGCAGAAAGCACCAGTAAAGCCTGTTACCCCCAGCCCAGCCTGCAGCCCTTCAGGATACAACAAGCTGGGAGAGATTTGGAGCTTCCAGAGTTTAGAGAGGTTTGTGCTTCTTGGGTATTGTAGTCAGGCTGTCAGAAGACCCCTGTGGAAATGCAATCAAAACCTGAGCAAACAGTAATGTGGCATCCTGGTCTAACTGTACTGTGGTCTGCTGGTTTGTGTAGAATTTGCCTGTGGTCACCAAACAAAAGCTGTGGGGAGATCAAGCCACACGGCATCTTAAAGAAGTCAGTTTAAAAAGAATGCATTGCGGAGTGGCGTTCTTCCATGTATATCTGCCAGTGAGTCACAGCCTTTTATTTTCACTTCATCTTATTGATTTCTCCAAAGATAGAGCAGAGCAACTTGATGAGAAAATTTCTTCACTGTATCTTTGTTATTAAAACAAAGCAAACACCCCTGATATATAAATGAATTGCAAATGAATAAATCAACATGTGAGGAACAACCAGGTAATAAATAATTGGCTCTCAGTTAATGCATATATAAACTCATGAATCAACAAAACAAAATAATAAAATCCTCTGACCCCTGAAATTAATTACTTCCTTCCTCTGCAATAAACATTCAGGTATTTGCATACCATTAAACAAGTAGCTTAGAAAACTGCAACAAGAACAGGTAGGAAGAAAAATATGGTCTACGTACAGCTATACCCGAGGAGAAGATGAGTCAATCAGACAGTATTGTTATCCAACACTGTAATAGCTATTTGAAGACCTGATAGCAACAAAAGCTGTTAGGTAAAAAGAAGCAAATCATTGTTTGCAGCAGTTCAAGGCTGATACCCTTTCCAATTTATATAATCTGAGATTAGTTCCTTTATGTTACTGTTTGCATTAGGGAGAAAGATTTGTCCCTTTATTGATTCAAATATGTCAAGTGAATAAGCAGAGGGCAGAAGCTCTGAAAAGTTGCGCTGTTCTTTCTGATTTAAACAGGAGCATGAGAAATCAATCTTTTTTTCTTTGCAGTTGATGAGGCTGTTCAGATTTACAGTTATTTGATGATCTGATCCTGAAAGCCAAAAGGAAATAGCTGAATACTGAGAAGCAGAAGAAAGTAAGTAAATTTTGTAAGTAAAGTAAGCCTTGCAGTACAGTTTCAGCCGTTTCTAAGTAAAAAAAAAAAAAGATAAAATATGACCTGATCTGCAGAAACAGAATCTATATGTGGTCCTTCAGTCAATATCATCAAATCTGCACCTAGTTTATAGAATCAGCTGGCAGAAGGATGCTTACACAAGAGAGACATGAAAGAAGTGGCACACTGTAAGTAAATATAGCAAATGGAAGCTGAAAAATGTTTGATTGTTAAAATTAATGTAATGTAAGAAACAAGGCTTTTAAAAGGCATACCTTTTTGTCAGATCACCATCTTTTTTTCCCACATCAAACACAATAACGTGAGCAGTATGATGCCATCACAGCATTAGATTTCACAACAAAGTGGGATTTCAAACTTGGTGGTTCAGTTAGCTTTCTGAAAAAAAAAACTAGATAAGCAAAATATACTGAAGTTAAATCATCCATAAAGTTAAATATTTTGTGCCTCTTCTAAATGCAGTCAGAAAGTTTTTTTTTTGTTTTGTTTTGTGTGTTGTTTTTTTTTTTTTTTAAGGATGACATAAATATTCAAGTACAACTGAAATGTGAGATTGTGAGATTTTACAACTGTCTAGGCAGTGTTGTCAGAAATACCAGAGTTATATTAAATTTAAAAAGGGAATCATAGAAAGTTGTTAGTGCAATTATTCTGGTGTTTCTTCTCAAAGTGGTCAGCTGCTTCCTGGTCTATATTGAGTGGAAATCTGCACAAGAGGTTGCAGACTAGTCTGCATACTTGGAAAGGCACATTATAATTGAATCACATTGAATATGTGAAAACTGCTGTGTCTTATCAGTACGGAGAATAAATTAGATTCTCAGCATTTATGACTAGAGAGAAAATGGGAGTGAGGGGAGTAGTCTCTAACGGTCAGTTTCTCTTACTATTTTGTTTACAAAATGTCTCACTTAAAAAAGGATGAGGGCCAAACAAAGCATTACTTTAAAGTTTATAAACAAATAGTGCAAATGACTTTCAGGAAAAAAATAGTTTTGAAGCAGTTTTGAAGTTGATAATTGTTATTTAAATGCTTGAATAAACCATCCTTGTAAGGCAACATTTGTTAGACTGTATTTTGTAGTAGATCAGATAATACAGGTGGAAAAAGGAGGAATGTTTTCCTATGTTCAAAGAGAACCACGTGCCTCCTTCAAGTCTGAAACAGAAACAACACATTTCAAGCAAAGTACAGATTGTTCTGAGTACAAGAAATGATGTTAATGACAGTAGACAGTTTGAGAGACAAGGATAACTAACGTTTGTGAAGTAGATTAGGAAAAAAAAAAAAAAAAAAAAAAAAAAGAATGGCAGACTTAATTTGTAGCTTCTATATAGTAAGCTGTGTGGGACCACAGGATGTAATAGCATATATAATATCCATACAGAGCTGAGCTCCTAAAATGTACATCATCCAGATAAAGTCACATCTGCATAATTCTAGTAGTGCATGTTCCATGAAAATATATGACAATAGTTATCATAACCTAAGAGAATAAAATCATTGAACAAGATTATATGATCTCACTTATCTGAAGTCTGTAAAAACAGCCTTAATTTGGAGAAAAAGAAAATATTTTCATTTTAAAATATTATCTTATTTATTAATATATACATTTATTAATATATATTTATTATTACATATTTAGTAACAATATAATAAGCTCAACAAATAGAATCTTCCTTTGCTATCTACCTGACTGACTGACTTTGCTATCTACCAGATTGACTGACATCAAAAGTTTCCATATCTTTAAGCCATATCAAACATTTCACTTTCAAAGTAATTTTTAATTGCTAAGGCAAGGCCAGAGGCTGAGATCTGGATAGCATTAGCTGTTGTTTATACATTGCTGATCTAGCGAAACACTATTCCTGACCGAATGTTTAAGACACATGATAAATCCCAAAGCTGGTTGAGGGCCAAAGTCTTAAGCACCTTTTGGGATCAAGGTTCAGATGTACAAGACATTTTACTGACACAGCAAAGATGGGTCCTGGCCTCTCAAGACACTCTGTAATAGAGGAAATGAAGAGAGAGCACCAACAGGAGGCAAAATTTCCAAAGCAAAAGAAAATACAGTGACATTTAGAGATTTGTATAGTTTTTTTTTTTTCTTTTCTTAATATTTTCCTGATTATGTTATTTTTTCTATTACCCTGAGATAGCAGTGTGTCCTGAACTGAAAAATAAGTGATAAATGGGGTTTGATGACAGCATTTTGAAGGACAGAATGGAAACCATAATGGCGGAGGGCTCATTAGAGGACAATAGCTTGGAGAAAATCTCAGAAGTACTTGTGGAAAAAGGATGTGAAAGTGTGTGAAATGAAATGATAAGGAATGAACAGAAGGTGACAGAGAGCACCTAGATAGAGCTCTGAATACAAAGCTATGCAGTCTGAATGTTTCCCTCAGTACACAAGGGTCAAGGAGTCAGGCTCTGCGCCTTGTACTGCTGGCAGCAGGGAGTAATGGGATTTTTATCCTGTACATCGTCACCAGATGTCTATTTTACTGCTTAACTTCCTACAAATTCCTATTCTGCACTAAAGAGAATTCTTTGCACTGGGAGAAGGAGACTTTTGCTACCACAGCAGTTACATTCCTACCGATACATCTAGGTGTTTTAACAAAAAGCCAGGTCCTGTAAAAGCGACTGTGTTGCACAATTCCACAGATGCTTGCAAGATTGGGCAACAGCTCAAATGCTGCTATTTCCTTAGTGAAGCTGAAATCAATCAAAATCTCTTAGTTAAGCCTTTGAGCTTGCTGTTCAGGCTGGAGATGCTAAGAGTTGAATCAACGCATGAAGCCAAAAATGAGAGAACACATACAATAAAGCGAGGAACACTGAACAACTGTTCAGTGTCTTAAACCAGCTTTGGGAAAAAAAAAAAAAAAAAAAAAAAAAAAAAAGAGAGACCATAAACCAAAATAAGCCTGATGTCAAAGGAGCTCTGCAGTTCAGCAGAATTTATGCAAAGAGCACTGACTACCCATGTCTCAGTTCATTGGAGTGGGCCCCATTTATTGGCATGCAAGAGCTTGTCAGAGAGCTCTGGAGTGCAACTTATTTCATAGGAAAGTAGGCCTAAAGGAGGTCAGATCACAGCTTTGATGTATGTGTTTCACTTCATAAGTTGTAAGAGAAGCTGAACTAATGGGCTAGAATGTTTGTTTGGAACAAACTTTTAAAATCAGGAGAGATGTGTCCTATCTGTGATGTTTTGACTTGGACAATCACTGTCAACAGCATTTGTTTGGAAAAATGCCTACATGCTTACACGTAGTTCGATCTGACAAGTCTGACTCATGCAACCCTCATGAGAAACGAGATCCAGTCACTCTGAATTAACTTGAGCAATACCCAAAATAATCAATGTAATCCCCTGCTCTATCCTCAGTTTAGTTGTGGTCAGGGCTGAATTTTAATACCTGCAGAAGCATTAGGTTTACACAATGCCTTCTGTATGCTGTGCTCGGCCTCTCCATGCAGGTGCAAGCATTCCCCACAGCAGACCTACAGTGGGATGTTGCTCCAAAGGGGAACCAGCTCTCAGGAAATCCTCTGCAGAGCCACATTCACGGAAATACACCAAACAGTACTTTGGAGATAAGAGGGAATGTGTGTAACATAGTCTTGTTCTCATTAAGCAACCTGGAGTGTGGTAGGTTGCTATGAAATTGCTTGAAAGTCTCTGAGGCAAACACCAATTCGTTTTCTGGTCACTCCATGTCCTGCCTAGAAGCTAAAGGGAGAGGATTTTGTCCATAAGCCAATATCTGTTTATTTAGTTGCTCTCCAAACTATAGAACAACACCCTGAAAAGGATACATTTTGCTGCTTGTAGGATGCACCTGTATTTCTGACACTTCAAAAAGAGTAAGTTTTGTTTGCCTTCAGTCTTGGTATACATTTAAAAGTTAGGTTAAATTTGTGCCTGTTCAGAAAACAATTCCAAGAAACATAAAAACTAAAAATATAAGAGCCTTAGGGAAACAAACAAACAAACAAACAAACAGTATTTAAACCATAGGTAAAGGTAAGATATGGATTTAGACTTACCAATTCCTCATATTACTAGTGCTGTGACAGCAATGTGCAGATTACCCCCACATGCACCATGAAAAATACTTCTGTGAAGAGTGAGTTTATCCTCAACATTTTTCATGGCACAAGGATGTTACAGTGGATCAAGCCATAGACTGGAATAATATACAAAATGCTGGAAGTGTTAGAGCTGTGTTTGTTAGAACAAACAAACAAAACGAACAATTTGATTTCTGTTGGGAACTGACTGGCTGACTTTGCCATTCTTTGTGCATGCATTATTTATTTATTTATTTATTTAAATTTAAGCATGTCATTGGGGCCCTGAAAATATGAGGCTAGATCTTGTCCAAATCTAGTGTAGTTCCAGTGAGAAAAGACAAATAACGTTCTGTCAGCCACAGTCACCAATAGTGGAAATGAGACTTGGAAGAGAAGAGGTGCCGTACTTTTATCTGATGAATGTAAGCCCTGATGTTTAAAAAAGATGCATACTTCATTCATTAATACCAACTTGTAAATTCTGCAGTGTTTTTTTTGTGTTCAACTGCATTTCTGTATTGTTTAGAAACAGCATTTCAATACAAGTAGTGCATAGTAGACTCTGGAGAGCATCGAGCTGACAGTAAGTGTGTTCCTGCTACTGAAGATGGAGGAAAAAATTACAGGTTTCAAACAAAAAGATATAAATAAAAGATTACTTCTAACAAAGAAAGAGGTTGATCAACCTTAGTTTTAAAATAAATAGAAAAATGAAGTGAACAAGAAGGTGGGCAATACATTCAAAATTAACCAAAAGTCAGAAAGAATTTATGAAAGATGGGTTAGTACTCCTGGGAGTGTAACAAAATTAGATAATTAGATACCACATTTGATGTAGTGGCAAAAATGGAGAACAAAAATGAGGACAAAATGAGGACAAAGTTGTAATATTTAAGATTCAGATCCTTTTTTTTTTTTTTTTTTTTTTTTTTTTTTTTTTTGTCTAACAAATGCGTAAGAAAATGATCTAACAATTTTCATGCAATACAACAGTGGATCTGTGGTAATTAAGTTCCTATAATATCTGGTATTCTGTAATATTTAATACATATTCTTACTTCTTGTACAAAAATAGAGAACTATGACCATGAAATCATTTCATATTTTCTACAGACATATCGTTATTAACATTAATATTGGAAAACTTTAATACAGGGGCTGCCAAAGGTGTTTGAAAGACATACCCATTTTCTAGCAAGAAATGGGCTGCTAACCACTGCTTTAGATTGTATGATTTGAAATGCTTAACTATTTCCATTTCTTTCAACTCAGCTACAAGAAATATAGTGTATTCAGGCTCACGCTCTGGCTGCCAGGCTTTATCACAGCATTGCAATGTAAAGGTTCCAAATACTTCAAGAAGCTGATTTAATCCAGTCAAAACATATGGTTGCTTTGAAATATTTTTTTTCAATCTCTTTGGGAAGCACTGCAATAGATCCTTTGGGGAGATGGAAGAGTCTCCATCATCAGAAATGTGTAAAAATATTTTTGACTAGACAAATCCCACGGACCCATAGAATCGTGGAATAATTTAATTTGGAAGGGACATCATCTAGCTCAAGTCCTTCTTCACAGGAGGGGTAACTTCCACTTTAGACCTGATTGTTCAGGGTCTGTACTGGTTGAATTCTGAAGATTTCCAAGGTCAGAGAACTTGCAGCCTCTTTGAACCATCTATTCCAGGGTTTAACCACTTTCACTGTGAAAAATTCTTCCTCACAGCCAGTGAGAATTTCTCTTTTTTTTTTTTTTTTTTTTTTTTTTTTTTACAGCTTGTGACTGTTGCCTCCTGCTGTGTCAGTCTGAGAAAACTCTGTGTTTGTCTGCTCAGTAATTCACTTTTAGGTTAGTTAGAATTAGTTGAAGACAGATATTAGGTCCCTCTATATCCCTTTTTCTTTTTTCTTTTTCTTCTTTCTCTGTCTCTCTCTCTCTTTTTTTTTTTTTTTTTTTTTTTTTTCTGGAGGAGTAAAGCCTGTTCCCTCGACTTGCCCCTTGCAAATCATGTTCTCCAGCCCCTGGACCATGTCAGCAGTCCTCTGCTCCCCACTTTGTCAGTTCCTCTCTTGGTGGACTCCCCCTCTAGTCCACCAACAGGATGCTGGTCTGGGCATGGCATGGCACTCCCAAAGTGGCCTCCAAATTGCCTCCTAGCACTCAGCCCTTCCTTTGCTGGCTATGATTTTGCCCATGCAGCTCAGGACGTGCTTTCATTGCTGCAAGGAGTTACACTTGCTGTCCACCAATCTGCTCAGGCCTGACTTCTCTCTGTCTAGGTTGCACCCAACTGCATTATTCTGCCCAGCATGAGATATTTTTGTATGTATATTCATTAAGTATATCTATATATTTAAACGCTTATTATGACTTTTTTTTTTTTTTTTGGTGGTGGTGGTAGTTTTTTTATTGCTCTGTTCAGTTTCCATTCTTGCTTTACTCTTAGGAGTAACACAAAAGCAGATAAATTCTCCTACTTTGTACACAGAAATGGGTAGAGCTTTTACATCCTCGAGTGAATAAATTCTTTTCATCTGTTTCCATCCCTTGACTTGAGTGCTGCTTTGCTTTCCAGAAAAATAAGTTAAAAAATAATGTACTATGTACATGTTTTTAAGCCTCTTTAATTGTATTTTGATCTTTATCAATTTTTCCTTTAAAACCACCTTTTATTTCTGTAACAGACCCCCTTCTTACCATTCACTTCTTACAAGTTCTTAGACCTTTGGAAGACCTCAGAGTGTTTCATGTTCAGTAATCAATGGTAAGCAACAAAATGACTTGCTCTCACGCAAGGCATAGCTGAGTCACAGCAAGTTTTTATCAGTGGCAGCTCTCTCTCTGTTGAAGGTCTTTAAACTCATCAGCTTTTCTAAACTGTGCTGGCAGATAGGACTATTTTTTCCTTTGTCTAATATACAGTGCACAATAATCTGGGAGTTGTTTTTAAAAAGACAGCCATGGGATAATACCAGTCTGAGTCTTCTGAGTGTTTTTCTATGCCTCATTTCTAGCCTGTGGAGTAGTTCTGGAGATGTCACCAACATCAGATATGGATACCCCAGGTACCAGTTCTGAAGAGAGCATTTCACTGCAGTGGTACAGATTTTTAATGTAGTCTCCCAAGAGTAAGCTAGGTCTGGAGAGAACTCTTGCTTGAAGTAACCAGGACAATAAAAGACAAAGTCTTAAAGACATTTCTAAATATCCTACAGGACTGAGGCCACTGCTGAAGTATCTGAATATCTCACAAGATCCTCTCTATAATTGGCTGGGGAGCTTGGTAAACTGAGTTTAACAAGGAGAAGAGAAAGAGCAGAGAAAGAAAGGGTTAAGAAACTTAATGCATCTCTTCCCATCTCCACTGGAACAGTCAAAATGAGTTCATTTCACACTTGAGAGGCAGAACTGTAACAGGAGAATGTTAAACACTTTTTACTGAGAGCCTCTTCAGATAGGCAAGCACCTGCGATAATTCACAGAGTTAAATGCCTTCTGTTCCTGTCATGGCATCCCCACAGCCCCACAATAATTTTTTCCTGGACTGGTAGGTCAGAGTGATAGGCTGTCCCCTTGGTACTGTGTCTCTAATCCTACAACTGACAATAAGCTTTTGCCTCTGAACAGTGAGGGGCACAAATTATGGGGCACAAACGTCCTAGTATGTTGGGGTTTTCTTGTCCAAGTCTGCATGAAAGACTGACCAGGTGACTAACCAGCTTGGATACCAACTCAAAATTGTCTCTGATTATTTTTCACAGTAGGTCCTCCCAAAATAAAACTGAAAGGACTCTGAAGGAGTCACCCTGCTCATCTTGCTGCCTAATCCATGACCGTGGCTGACAGACAGCCCATGATGAGCATGCTGACTCCCGCCCCCCGGATCATCCGGAACAAGGGTCTGCTGGAATTCATTTTGCATGCTTTATTTTACTTTGCTTTGAAAACGGGACTGGAGAAGGAGGGAGATGATGATTATTTTGCTCTGAGATAGAGTTGGGCACAGAAAAGGCTCACACCCAGACCTAGGAGCTCAGCGTGTCCTGCAGTGCAGGCCATTTTAGCCTATATAACCAATTCTTCAGACCTTCCAGTGAGACAGATGTGACACCAGCATGGGCAATCTATTCCTCCGCTTCACCTGCTTACCATCAGAAATCATTTCCATCCCTAAATCTTGGCTACTTAAATTTAAAATCATGATATCTTACTTCTTTCCTGAAGCAAGTAAGCAAGCTTTCATAATCTTCTTTCCTTTTCTTAGGTTTCTCTCAATGATTTTTAATCTAAACAAATTTCCCTTGTAGCTCTTTTCTGGTCTGTTTGGATCTGACTGCTGTTTGATAGTTGCATAGAGTTCTTCAAAAAGAAGCAGCTGTCTCATTAAAGCTACAGCCATGGTACTCCTTGCTTTCTGTTTAGTTTGAAAGCTAAATGACCATGGAAGGAAGATAATTCTTCACTACAGTTAATGAAGAGGACTAAGCTGGCTCTTCCCATTGTTTGCAGAAAGGTTTGAATCATTTTTTTTTTTCTCTTAATGAAACTTGCTTGAATTAAAACAGAAAATAATGCAAATTTAGTGGTCTCCTTTTGGTCAATACCCAAACCCAAATCCAGTCACCTAAGCTATAAAATCCTTTGATTTATTGTCATTAAAATTAAAAATCATCATGTGCTTCTGAATATTTTAATGGAAATTAAAGAAAAATCCATGTAATTCCTACATAATTGGCTCTCAAACATATTTCAAATTTTATTCTTTAAAACTTAAATTCTCTAAAACTTCTAGGATATTATAGTATTTTAAAGATTTATTGTATGAATTATATATCTTTGCTAATGGCTTGGGAATTAGTTTTCTTCTAACCACATCACACCCTATATAAAAAAAAAAAAAAAAAACTATTGCCCCTAAATTTCTGGTCATTTTCCATTGAATCAGAAAATATATTTAACAACAACATTTTTCCATTCTCCTGCATAATTATTCCTTAGCCTTTCTCTCTTCAGGACTGAGGTTCATCAGACATCAGCCAGCATAAAAGAGCATAGTTGTACATTTGAGATACTGTATGTTCCCTGTTTTCCTCATTTTTCACAAAAAGCTTTTGCTGTTAAGGTTGCTTCTGTCGCTAACTGCCCTTTAAATTAATACTTACATATTATTCGTACGGCCCTGAGGCCTCTGGGGTCAGCTTGGTGTAAATAAGGGTGGCTATTTTAAGATTTTATACAGGGCGTTTAAGATCGTGGAGTGATTCCCCTCTCTTCCCAGGGGTAAGGTGCTGAGGGATGCTGGCTGCTGCCAGGCTGCTGGCTGCTGGCCAGGACCCGCTGCCTCTCCTGGTGGCACGACTGACAGCATCCCGCTGGTGCCGGAGGAAGCAATCCAAACCAGGCAGCAGCTCCACAGCACCTGCAGGAAGCACCTGATTGCCTCTATCTCATGTCTGAGATGCAGCAGCTCCCGCTGAGCTCCTGCTGGCATCCTGAATGCAGCCGCTTTCTCCCCTCTGAGTGGGAAAATGGGTCTAAATGCAAATGGAGAGGGGTGTAGCATGTCACCCCCTTCTGCTTCAGTCTGCCTGTGGATCAGGGTAACGGGAAAGTGTCAAACTGCACTGATTCAGCGAGTGAGTCTGCCTTCTCACTATACTGATGCAAATTAGACAAAACTCCTGTGAAGTCACGACACCTCTTACAGAACAATAGCATGAAGCAAGCTGACTAACCCCAGTGAAAAACCTCCTCAATCCTATCCACAGAGCCTGGCACCTACCAGCACTGAGGAAGAGAGAAGCTTGGCAAAGATGCTTTTTCAGCTGATACTTCTGAGATGCCACAAGGAGCAGAGCAAGATCACTACACAAATGTTTGTTGGCATTTCTTTTTTTTCTGCAGACAAGTGACACAAAAAAGACAGTTCAAATCCACTCAGTTTTTACATGGTTTGCTTGGAAGTATGCTTATGGTGTACCTCAGTTAAATGTTTGTTCCTAATCCCCAGATTTATCCATTATGACACAAACTGGTTGCAGTGCCCACTATTTTCCCCCAAAGTAGCTCCTATAACAGCAAATTTTCACTAAGAGCTAGATTAAGGTAAACTGACAGGTTCTGATAATGTTAAATGGAGAGAAGAAAGAATTCTATTTGTGAACCATAAAACAGAAATGCTACAGAGCTAATTTTGAGGGCTTGGGCATCAGGGGAGGACAAGGAAGGGAGAGATCGTATGCTGAAGACAGAGATACCAAGTGCTACATCTGGATTTTCAAACGCGAGAAGAGTTGGGAGACCTCTAGAGGCAAATACTTGCCAGGCTGATTGAAGCATCTCTTGGGTTCTCAATTTATGCTGTCCCTCGTTCCAAGCTAACTTTGCCAACAGCAGGACACAGAGTAGTTGGGTAGTTGAGTCAGGAATCACAAGTCACCTTGGGGTAGGAAAAAAAAAAAAAAAAAAAAAAAAAAAAAAAGGCCATGAACAAATAAGATCCTCTCTCTGAATTCCTAACTTTCTCAAGAACTTCTACACTGAAGGCACAGTGTTTCTTTCTGATCTCAAACAGCTCCAGAGGATGCTAAGGGGAGAAAAGTGCATAAAGACAACTACAAACAAAAGATTTCAAGTGCAATGACAAAGATTTTCTGGGGACATCATGTATAAAAATGAAAGGTGATGTATTTTCAGTCTGTGAATGCTAAATTAGAAAAAATAAAAAATAAAAATAAAAAATGTATTTTAAAAGCTTACCAAAATCTGAAAAATAGATGCAGTAAATAGAAGCAGTAAAAGTCTTTTAGGTTCCTGGACTGCTCCAGGATCCCCTATTGCATGTCCAGACTAGGAACTTCAGAGTGGTGAGCTAAAGCAGGCGAGAAGATAAACAAGGAGCTGCTATATTCTGCCTCTTCAGTATGAAGATGCCTTTAACCGTCTGGTGAGGAAACAGAGAAGACAAGGATGATTTTTAAATCACTGCCTGTCAGGAATCTTTTTAAGAGTTACGGGGAAATGCACCCATGTAGTCAGCTTCCACAGTCCCAAGACTTCTGCTGAAAGGAGAGGTGCCACCTTTACTTCCAAGAGCATGAAATTTTTTGGAGGAAGAAGCAGCTCCATGAAGTCAGGTTTCTAGATTAGGTTTGTCCATCTTCCTGATGTTAAAATGCGTATTTGGCATCACTTTTATTCTCCACTCAAAAATGATTAAATCAGGAAGCAACCTAATTCCTAGAGCACCAGGCAGTGGATGAGAAAATACATATTGTCGTCAGTGCTGTAAGGAATAAGTGGTGCTTTTAAATATAGCAGTTATATCTCTAATTTCCAAGCAATAATGAATACAGGAAACAGAACCTAGAAAGAACTGGATTTTTCAAGCAATTTGCTTTTTAAAGCACTTGATGCATTCAACAACCAGCTACAGCCTGCTGTAATTGCAGACAGCACTACAATTAATGCTCAGACTTTCTTCTTTTCAGATCTCAGATGTTTCATGAAAACATGGAACAGACCATTAGTAGCCAACATGCAAAATGCTGTTAAATGCTGTTTAAGTAGATTGCTAAGCATTATCCAGAAATTCCCTGAGAGCAACAAGGAGAATATATCATTCTCCAGAGGCAGGAAAGACCTCTTTAGTAGCACTTTAAGTGCTGCAGAAATTTGGTGGTGTGGAGTGAAAGAAATTGGTTTTATAAACAGAAAATAGTTCTCCCAAAACTGGAAATAAGTGAGGTAAATTTATTTTTAGGGAAAGGGAAATAAATAAATAAATAAATAAATAGTTGCAAGAAGTGAATTTATTTGTAAAAAGCACATCCAGTAGTCTAAAGTTCAAGTTCTGTGAAGAATTATAGACATTTCTAAACTCTGAAAGACATGAACATATGCAATAATGTTAAGACATGAACATATGCAATAATTTGACTCCATTTTGCATAAATAATACTCAACATACTCAACATCTTATGTCCTGTTTAATCTGCCTCACCCAGCACATCAATATTTGCGCTACTTGAAGAAGAAATTTTTCCTGCTTATTCTGCTCAAGTCTTGTGACCTAGAAAACATAGCGAGTCTCAGATATAGGTGAAAGCCATCCTTTTTTTTTTTCTTTCTTTCTTTTTTTTTTTTTTAAATCAGTACACTAAGTCAGAAACAACATTAGCTGGCGCTTTACAGAACTGCTGGGTAAGAAAATAACTAATCAACATGGGAGGCAGACTCTCTGATCTCAATTTCAGCATCATTCTGGACTTCAGTATTAGAAGACAAAGGGTGAGGAAGATGTACAAAAAGGGAGAGCAGAGAAAGGTTACATGTATGTTCAGTTTGGTTAGCATGTAGGCAGTGAAAAAAAAAGGTAGAATAAATTTGCTTGAGATTATATCTTTAATGAATTTATTGCTAACTTTTTGAATTTCTCACTGAAGCAGGAGAAGGGAGATTCCTTCCAACCCTCCATGGAGGTTTACAGTTTATTTGAATTTGATTCTCTTTTCTTTCTTTTCTTTTCTTTTCTTTTCTTTTCTTTTTTTTTTTTTTTTTTTTTCAGAAGGACAAGTATCTCTCTGACATCTGTGCAGAGTACTTACTAACTTTCAACTCCTGTCTCCAAATCTGAAAGACATCAAAGAGTGAAACAGTCATGATAGCTGAACACTACCAAGTCAAAATGATCTTCCCAGCTGCAAAGTTTCAACTAAAACTCTTCCACAGATCCCCAAAAAAATCAATCTAAGGCACAGCTGAATAGTTATTCATCTAGCAAGGAAAGTTTTAACACAAATAATTAAGGAATAGCAAAGGAGTTGGGTTCTGAAAACATGGCCTGAAAACAGTGAGCTATTAGCTCTATGTATAAAAACTTTTTAGATGCCATTAATATGAAAAACAAAACTGCACTCTTACTTGTAAGAAAACTATTACAATAAGCAACTGGACAAACTGGCTTTTAAAAATCAATCAGGTAGCTTGGCCTGCAGGAAGAACATGCTAAAAATGAGGAGTATTGTTCAGAATTTGACCCTTCTGTTCAGGAGGGAATTTAGAATTATAACATCTGCCATCAAAGCAGGAAGAAAGTGAGGAAGAAAGGGAGGAAGAAAGTGAGACTGAACAGAAAAGGAAAAATGCTAGAAAGAAGCGAAGAATAACAATACATAACTAGAGAATTTTCTACCATGAAAATAAAAAGAAAAAAAGGGGTGGGGGGGAAAGGGGAAGAAAAAAAGAAAGGAAGAAGGAAACTGCACAAAAATAAACAAACAAACAAAAGCCAACACCAAACAGATTCTTAATTCTGAAGCAGGTCTGACTTACACAGCTTTTATACCAGCATAGCTGGTAGCAATTTGCACACAAGCACTGAATAGATATGAAGTGCCCTGTCACTGAAGCCAACACCTACAAAAAGACACTAGCAGAAAGGAGGCTAAGGCAAAAATTTACCATGCTGTCACTCCTCCAAGCTGGTGTCTTAGTGACAGTTTCAGTGTGTGCAGAGAATGCCTTTGTGCCAGGTGACTTGTGGGTCTTTGGAAACGGAGAGAACAATCTTGATTTTTACATGGTCTAAATGAGCCTTGGAGGAAATCGTTGTGTCTACAGTGAGAACTGAATATTCAGCACAACAGCTACTTCAGATGAACTTCCCTGCATGACAAGCCCGAACAGCTGAGTTCCTGGCATCATCACACATCATCATGTCTCTTAGAAATAATGAGAAAAAGTGTTTTGATTCCACCTCAAACTTATGAAGCAACAAAACATTGACTGATGAATTGGTTTTGTTCCCAGTGAAGTCAGTATTAGACTGGGCACGGGCTTCAGGGGAATTGGGAGAGAAGACTGGCTGTATGGCCTTACTCTGAGTTCTGGTGGTAAGTTACAAGGGCTGTCACTGACACAAACCCCAGTCCTATTATTTTAAGACAAACAGAAGTATCGTTTATTTCAACAAAATAAATTTTCATCCTGCATTACTTCTATATCAAGTCTCAAAAATCCTCATTCATTTTGAAAGATACACTTCTAAAGCAATATTGTCATGGAAATAATGTGATGGAAATGTTTGAATAATGTCAAAGGTGTCTGGCTGAGGCACTGGGAACAGTATTTGTATTGTTGGTCCAAACTCCCTCCCCCCCAACAGCTAAATCTAAAATATTTGACATGTTCCAAAAACTCAGAAAGAAAACAAGTCCTAGTGGATTTTCTACTAAGGAACAATAACTACAAAATGACTAAATTCCATCAACCTGGAGTTTGGGAGAGGGTGAAGGGAACACAATTTCTCTTCTCCCCAGTCTTACTTCTTAGCATATTATTTTGTCCAGTTCTGCATCAAATTCACAAACTGTGAATTTGGTAACATCAGTGTTGGTTTGCTAGGATTCTTCTTTCTGTAACACTATACCTAATAAAGCACACGTACACAATTAGTTTGAAGCCTTACCAATAAGTTGGTAAGATATGCCCAGTTTCAAATCAAAATCTTTAACCAATTTCATTTGCCACCTCATTTCTAGAGATAGAAAAATCAGTACTCAAAAGTATAGAAAATTTCTGCTCTGCAGTTCTGTATTTCTCAGTTCTTTCCTCTAAACAGAAGTGAAGGGACTGCAGAAGTTATGCTCTTGTCCTATTCTCAGTAGGGCACCCAAATGTACTTTTAGGCAACTAAATAAGTGTTGTGTTTGTCAGAGGTTACGTAGCACCGATCCACAAAGATTTCACTGTCATCTTCCACTAAGTCATCCCAGCTGGACATTTTTCATTTTGCTCCATTAGACTGATGGCTGTATCCTGCTGGGGCACTTTCACCCTCTTTACAATGGCTGGTGAATCAAAAGATAATCTCCTGCACTGAATGTTGTGAACACAGTAAAAAAAACTACATCCTTCCCAACAGAACATGGATGTGGTGGCACTATACAAACCTCCAATATTTGTGTCTTATATCATTTGAACTAAACACATTCTTGTGGTAAGAAAATTCATCTTGATACAATGACATTCCTCTGGGCACAAAGATCTCTAACAGTTTCATAATAACTACTGAAAAACAAAAGGGAAATTGAACGAATTGTGTAGCCCCCTCTCCTGTAGTTGCCTCTCTTAACCGTTTCCTCATTCTAAACCTCACCCTCCAAGGAGATCAAAACCTGAGGCAGAAACAGCTAAAAGAGCAGAGTCCGTCACCTTATAGGAAAAAGCTTCCTTTAATCAGTGAGCAGCTGAAAGCATATCTCAGGATGACTTAGGGGTAGTACTGTAAAGTAGAAAGAACTTAAAGCAGCAAGTTCAGCCCACTGAAAGTCATGCACATACTGTTACTTATACAAGGTACTGCTGATGTGTGACTAAAGTTATTTTGGGAAGTGGGGAATTATATTCTGTCTGACTTTCTCTGGAAAGGATTAGAGGTACCTTTGCATTCATTTGCTAGATCTTTAACAAGAATTGGGTCATCTGAAACACATTTCATACCACACACCATCTGATACTCTTGCAGAACTCTGTAAATAGCAACACTGTTGGAAAGAATGAAGATCACAGATGCTTCAGTTTTCATTATAGTTTAATAAATATGGAAATAATATTAGTGTTAAACACTTTATTTGGCTATTAAAAGTTCCTGTGTATCAGTTTCCAAATCAGCTTCTGAAGACCAGATCTTGTAGAGACACGCAGTTAACCAAATTCCTTGCTTCAACAAGATTCATTAATGATCACCCAATGCTGAAATCTGGAGGAGTAAATTACTGGGAAAATAATCTCTGAGCTTGTGGTCAGATACAAGCAAATCAAATTAAGTGAGGTTACGTTCAGATAGATGATGTTAACCTGCATGAAGGATCGTTTTTTTTTATTGGATTGATATACTTTCAAACAGGTCCTAGCTCATCCCAAATGCTGTCCTTCAAATTCACCCTCTTTAGAAAGAGCGTATGGAAACTGTAACTGTTGAATTTGTACTCTATCCTCAGACTAGAACCAGAAATTTTAGTCACCTCTCTCACACATTTTATCCTGTGATTTGCAGCCTTCCTTGAATATGCAGCCATCACTGATCACATTTATTTTGTGTTCACAGTTCAGCTGGTAAGATTTAACTGAACGACAAACAGCAAATTATAGATCAATGATATTACTCCAAAGAACAAAGATGCAGTGGTCTATGTGTGTGTGCCTGAGTGGTGCAGAGAGAGGTGAGAGCCCCTGGTACACTTGCTATTTGAATTTGAATGATTTTCACACTCCTTTATAAAACTGCAAGTTAAGTGATAGAAATCAAGCTATGATGAATTTGAAAAGATGAACCTTGCTAGACCTTGATGAGGTGAAGCAGAACTCAGAACATAACAGTACTGAAAACGAGGCCATATTTTTATTTTTAGTACATGGCTGCAAAAAAAGTAACAGTTTAAAACAGATTTCAGTTTTTAAAGTGCATTAAAAACACATCCCACAGGAAGTTATGGCAGAAGTTTTATTTTCCAATTGCAATTTATTGGCTGAGACATCTGTTATTTATGTAAAATTTTCATTTTTTTTTTTCACTTACTGGTCTCTGAGGAAAAAAAAAAAAAAAAAAAAAAAAAAAAGAATCATTTTGCCAATTTCTTCTAGAGCCAAAGTCCAGAACTCAAACAGAGAAGATATTGTCGGCCAAGATTGAAATGCATTGGCAAACCTCTGAATGAAAACTTCCAATACTCTTGCTTCTTGGTATACAGCAATAACAAAGATTATTGTTTTGGACCTACAAGGGTGACAACTCCTGCATCTCCTCCCTTTCCAACTTCCTGTATCTCTGCCCTCTCCAATATTTTTTTTTTCTTTTTGGAATAACAATGTTTTTAAAATCATAATATAAAGGATTACCTTAGACATGACTAACTGCAAGGACTTCAGGATGATAAGAGGAACTAAGGAGAGGGCTGTGGTTTAAAGACATAAAATATATAGAGAATGGGAATAGAAGTGCCAGAAAAAAGAAAAAAAAAAAAGAAAAAAAAAAAAAAAAGATTTTTCCTCTGGGAGATCTTGTTGCATTTTAATGTCTAGAGCCAAACACCTCTGAGTGTGTGCTGCATCTCTGTCTAATTGGTTGAAGAAGGACCAACTTACAGTGCTTTTTCAGAAATACAGGGCTGATGTAGGAGCTCTGTATGTGACTTCATTTTTGTATAAAGAGAAAAGGAGATGCAATTAATGCAGACCTCAGAGGGACAGCTAGGACTGCCATACAAAGTGAATCATTAGGTTCAGATGAAGGTGAGCAAGAATTTTATGCTTAGCCATTTCCCTCAAATCTTGGGTTTTGTGATTTGTGGCTCACTGAGCATCTGGCCCTCAGTGGCTCTGTGTAGTTTCTGTTAACAGTTTATCTGTGGAGAACTGCTATTGGAAAGCCAGTGCCAAAGATGGTGCATTGATAATATAGCTGGAATAAGTGTGTACTTAGTGCTTGTGTCTATGTATGAAGAGATGAGAAGAGAGTAGCACTGAAGATGAGAAGGTGGAAGTGAAAGTTATGTGAACCAAAATGATAAGCACACACCTTGTTTCTAGTGCTTTCCTGTCACTTCCGTTTTTTCAGGCTAGCATTAGTCCACAACATGTGCAATCCCATATTTGCCTAGTCATCAGAACCTAAATTTAAGTCAGTTGAGATAAAAATACCCTCATTTACTGCCTTTATGTACTTTGTATTTACAGATCTACTCAGAGTTATGGTCCACATTCCTTAAGGCAAGGTTAAACATAAATGTAATTACTGGTCTTCTCATGCGAATCAAACTCTCAAAATTAACATTGGTTATAACTCTGATATTGGACGAAAGGCAGAAAATTAATCCTTATTTCACAGTTTACTTGCAGATGGAAGAGTCAATAAGCAAAGCCTATGAGGCAATACAGAGGTATCTGCTCACGACCATCTGAACATTTGGCTCTTCAGCTCAACTGCATTGTCTCTCAGCGTTGTATAAATATATTTTTGGAATAGAAATAAAGAGCAGAAGCATGGAATTTATTTGGATTTCCATTGTAAAAAGAAGTGCAAACCAAATCTAGAACTAATGCTTTAGAAATGACTGCATCTGGTCAGTCTTTTGATTTGGGGTAGGTTCACAAACTGAGTTGCCCAGAAGATGTAAACTGTCCACCTACAAATGGTGCAGTCAGCTCCTATGTAATTTACACTTATGCTCAAACAGCCCTGAATTGTAAAGCCATCTGTAAGTGATGTAAATTTGTTCCTACTTCTCATATTAAAATGCACAGCCAGAGAAACAAGTTACCAATTTGAAGTGAATTCTGCCAGTTTCATCTTTATTTAAAAGTTCCGGAAACAAAACAAAACACAACAACACAAAAACTGAGTATTTCAGTGATATGGTCAATAGCATCTGTAAGTGAATGAAACATAAAGCAGTCAAAATTGTTGTCTGAAATTAAGAAAAAATCCAGAAAATGTCTTTTGTAATGTGTCTTTGAGATTGAATAATAAACGATAAAAGTAGGTGAAACATCTTCCCGTACTATACAATGTTAGGAGAAAACATGTGTAAGGCATCTGTCTTCACATCACTCAAGTATGTACAGGTAAATACAGCCCTAAAACTCAGGTGGGTATTTTTATTGATCAAAGACGGTAGTGTTTCCCCCTAAGGACTATGGTTAATGCCTCCATCTTGCAACTTGCCTCTGTATATAAGTAACTTTATGTTAGCTACTCCTCCCACCACTGCAAGAGAAATTTCTTGCAGCACTCGAGGAGACGTGGTTGTCTGGAGGGGCAGGACTTCATTTTAGACATGTCAAACTGAATGACAAACTAATGACGATAATGCGAATGATTAAGACTACACTTACTGTCAAGAGCTTGGGTTTAGTCAGGTATGTGCCCATTACAGTTATATTTTCCAGGTGATGTGATTTTTTAAAATACCATGCTGGTCAGACTTAACAGACATAATAGAAAATTCTGTGTATTAATAACAGCAGACAGCAAAATAAAGATTTGAGGTAGAATTCATCTGTATTCATAGTACCAATATGAGCTTAAGCACTGCTTTCCTTTTACTTAAAACATAAGTAAATAAAGCCTAAATGATACATATTCCTACAAATATACGATTTTTTTTCTGTATAAAAGTATATAGATGAGTCTTGAGTATTAATAGACAGATTCTGACATTCTCTGTAATTCCAAATAATGAGGTTTCTCATAATAAAAACACATTAGCGAATCAACTAATGTAAAGGTTATGTTGATGGGACCTTGCAAATATGCTTGATTTATGAAATATGCCTGCCAGTGCTTTGCAGAAATATGGCAGGGCTCTTGAAATAGTTTCCAGAGAAGGTTTGTATAATCTTTAATATTTAATGATTTATATACTTACTGTACATACACTAGGGAAGACATTTCTAGCAGCTGTTGGTGCACTTTATTCTCCTGAAAAGCTTTTCTTTTTGATGCCTGGCTGAGATTCTCTCCAGGATCATGTACACCTAGTCAGTGGTTTAGGGAGGCCCAGAGCAGCAGCTTCTGAGCGAAGCTGGAGAACACCTGCTGAGTCCGAGAGAATCGGATACTAAGGCTTTGGAAACCTTCCCATTGCCTAGATTTTCATCATCCTGTTTGCTTTCCCTTTCCTTCCCCTGTACAGAGCAAGCAAAGCACACTGTGTTGCGGCCACCAACATTTTTAATTACTAAGTACTCTGCTAATGAAAGCACATATTTCTATCTCTTAAATTAAAAGTATCCTCTATATAGAAAACTGAATACAGTAGAAATAATAGTAACTGAAATTTCTACATTAGGAAGTCTACTCATTTTTTTTCCTTGTTGAAATGTGAATACAACTAATGTTCCTGCATTTTTCATTCCCCTCCCCCCCCTTTTTTTTGTAAATTCTGTTTCCTAATTATTGATCGAAGAGATTATATATATATATATTTCTCTGTTAGAGGCACATGGCTCTTTTTTTCCTTATTCCAAAATGTTTTTGGAGATCCTCTAAGAATGTCCTGAGATATGAACTGAATAATCAATACTTGGATAAATTAAGTAACAATTATTAAAACTAGAAATTTAAGCAATGTGGGTGCAATTACCCATGTTCTATTGTATGTTAAGAAACTAACTGAAATAAACCTATTGTGATAAAAGAAATTTTGAGATGTTTGATGTTGAATAAACATGTCCATCTTGCTTTTCAGATTTTTAAAAAGAAAGCTAAAAAGTTAATCTTAATCCACTAATTTAAAAAGGGCTGTCTTCAAACAAACAAACAAAACAATAATACTTCCTGGGTGACTTGATGGCTTCTGGAATTAGCAATACAACTCACAGAAAATTCCCATCACTGAGTTGTTTGTGACCCGGATAAGGTGTCCTCCTGACACTTCACCAAGTTGTTTCCCAATCATAACATTTCTTCTCAGAATATTTCTAAAAATCATTTTTTGTGTCCAAACCATTGGAGGAATCGTCCAGATGTGTTCTTGTTCATTTCACACATCTCTCCTGGTCCTTTTAACATGAATTAACTCTATCACATTTCCAATAAACAAATAAATAAAGCCTTTCCTGCATTCCTGAAGCCTTCTTTCTCTATAATTATTACTTTGGGAGAATTAGAGCTTCACATTGGAGGAGGTTTCAAAGAGACTAGAAATAAGTGTCTATACTGTAGCATAATCAGAATTAATGCTTACACAAGCACAGTGGTTCTTATGTTTCATGAGAATGCACCTGGGTCAAAATGACAGTGTCAGGCACTATATTATAAGTACTTTGTCCTGTGGGAAGTTGCTTTACCTACTACAGAATTTCAAATGCAGGTAAGTGATGATTGGTATTGTCTATATTTGCTGAGAGAAGGAAAATAGGAGGAAATGTATTTTTAAGATGTCTTGCATTATGTGGCAGCACATTTCTTGCCATGCTCACCCTGTAGAACTGAGACTCAAAGTGGTGATGTGCATCCGAGCCTGATTCCTGAATAATGTGCAACTCATGCTTCAGCTGGAACATCTCTGTTCTGCTTCTCTGGTTTTACACACCCACATTCACCAACTGTACATACGTACCTTCCTGTAACAACCTTCCTAACTTACATTTGCCTTTTATGGCACAGCACCCCTAATAATGTTCCCCTAATAATCCTAGCTTAAGTCATTCCTATGCCTTCCAGCCACTTGAGCATTTCTATACATCTGTTAGTATCACCTTTCATGTTTGGAGCAGACCTCTGCAACTGCTGCCAGTAGCCCCAGAAAGCTGTTTATTTGTCATTCTTCAAATCCTTAATTCCAGATTTACTTTTTTTTTTTTTTTTTTTTTTTTTTTTTTTTTTTTTCTGAAAATTAGAAAGTATCTGGTCGGGGTTGCACAGCCTGAATGGCAGCTATACTGACTCCATGAATTTCATGCTCGCAGAGCTGACATTTATAGGCAGGCAGGGTTAGGAAGTCTGCACTGCTGCTGATAGTGCTGTAACTATTCTCAGAGTTTTCAATCAAGTCCTTTCTAGGAGTGCAGAGTCATAATTACATGGAGAAGACTTAATAGTGTCAAGAAGGCTTAATGGGCTGATCTAACTTGTGCTGAAGCTAATGGCAAATTCCCATTCTCTTCTTCACAAACTAGATTAGGCCAAATTTATTACCACTTTTGTTTAAATGTAGTCTTTCACTCCTTCCATTTTGTCATCCAAATTTAGTGTGTAGTGCTTACTGAAATGCATTGTTTATTATCTACTTATCAAAGGGTACAGCATGCCTACATGGTCATCTAGAGACAGCTCAGTGCTCACTTTTCCTATGCTTCAAACAAACCAGGTGTGAAGACACTGTGCTCCAGGCAGTCCCTATGGGGTGTGCCATGCCACTTAGGAGAGATACTCAAACTGTGAGGGGAAAATGTTCATCTCCAAATAGTTTGCAATGAAGGCAACCACAAAAGCTTGTGGGAATGTGTATGTACAACTTGTGAAAAGCTTATAGGTCCAGCTGGGAACTTGGATTTTCATTTCAAATTCTGCACCTGAGAAACAAAATTAGGACAGTGCATGTTTCACAAGTGGCATTCTTACTTGTAGTACAATTAACAGTAGACAAAATATATTAAAAAAAAAGGTGCTGTAAACAGATGTAACAATATACACCTTCTTTGAGCTGAAATACAGAAATGAAACTACTGACATCTTAGAACCAAGTTTTGACTTTCTTAACTTCTGTATGAAGAAGCATCATCATCTCACAACATCAAACAGTAGCTCAGCCACCTCTTTTGTACCAAAGTCAGTGTTGTAATGACTCCTGAGCACAAACAGAAATAAAACCATCAAGGCACCATTAATAGTAATTTTCCAGTGGTTATTTATGGGCCTGATCAGCACTGCACATGCATGCCAAATAGTAACTATTCATGCCTGCAGTCCCATGGGCACAATGGAATTGCTTAGAGCAGAACAAGAGTGTTGCTTCTATGTGCAAGGTAATGGTTAACAAAATGGGAGTTTATCTAAAAAAAAAAACAACCCTAAAACAAAACAAAAAAACACAACACCTTAGAGAAGCTATTTCCAGATTATGGGATGACAGATTTATACTTCAGCAGATGAACGCTGCTCAGTAAGAAAACAGAGCAACATAAAATCTGTTTTGAAATAAGTATAAAAACAGTCACTGAGAATGTGACGTTTCCAATCATAGAACAAATGCTATTAGCCAGACAACACATAAAAAACTGAAACAGAGGGACTATGGCAGAAACCGCTGGAAAAGAGCCCATCACCTGCCTTCATGTTCAGCTGCTTTCTGTATCTTTTAAAGCAATCTGCACCTAATTGGTGACCCACCCTCTCAGCCTCCTCTAAAAACTTGGGAAGATAAAATATTCCAATTGCATAAATATTCCAATATTGCATAAATAAAAGCTACTTTTCCTCATTGAATTTGTTGTTAGTGAAAGGAAGAAGGATTCTCCTCCTCTGGCTGATGGTTTTGCTTCTCAGCTCTTCTTTCACCTCCTGCACTGGAACCGACCCATCTGAGCTCACCTAAGGGCACCTGGGGTGTGAGAGGGACGTGGCCGCTGCTGGCCCGCAGCAGTGCTGTTTGGGGGCTCTAGACCTGATGGAGCTAATGAAAATCTCCCCTAGCTTCACTGTTACTGCCAGAGAAAACTGTGAACAGCAAAGTGTTCATGGCATTATGAGAGCTTATAAAAGCAGCTCTCACTGACTCTCCTTGCTGTCTTCACAAGAGAAAGGGTGAACCCCTCGGTGAAAGTTTAAACCCGAAAGGGATGACGATTTAGATCAGTCTTACTTTGAACATCCCATCTTTTATTAGTTTTCCCACCCCTCACCTGGGAACATACCCCGAGGAGGACAGATTTCTTTGATGGTAGCATCCAGAGCAACCCTTTAAAAGAGCTGCTGAGAGCACTTCAATCGGGGCTAACTTTCCATGCAGCAGAAAGCCAGGCGACGACTTAGGGGCCGGTATCAAAGTCCCTTTCCTTCGGTGTTGGCCTTCCAGCCGGGCGGTGGCACCTTCCCAGCCGGTTGGCTTTGCCTCCTGACTCCACCTGCCGGGAGGACGCCCCGCTACCTGCTGCCGGGGCTCGGCGGTGACCCCACAGCCATCCTCGCCCTGCATCACCGCCCCTCCGGGATGTTTAAGCACCGGCGGGCTCGGGGCAGGTACAGCGGGGGACTTCTGCCCTGCCCTGCCCTGCCCTCACACGATGTCAAGTGGACAGGGGTGGGTTTGGTGTTTTTTTTTTTTTTTTTTTTTTTTTTTTATTATTATTATTTTTGACTCGCTTTCCTCTGGAGCAGCGTGGGGAGGCTGCGGGCGGCCGGGAAGGGGTCTTTCCCCCGGCCTCTCGTTTGGTTTAAAAGGCTTACATAACTTTTGGAGCCGAAACGGGCATTTAGATGACTTTGCCGGCCGTGTGAATGCCGCGTCCCCCCCGGCTCAGGGGACGAGAGGCAGACACCCCCCCCCCTCACCATCACCACCCCCCTCAGACCCCAGCCCTCAGCCTGAGGGGCGCGGGGCTCCCTCAAGGAGGACACACACCGCTGAGGGGGGGGAGACGGCAGGGATCATAGACGCCCCCACCTCCCCCGCGGGGCCCGGCCTCGCCCGGCCGCCCTCTCACGCCCCCCTCCGCCTCTGCCCCGGTCTCGCCTCAGCGCCCCCGCCGGGGGGAGGCGGCGCGGGGGAGGCGCTGCCGCCGCCGCCGCCGGGCGCTCTCCGGCCGCCCCGCTCCGCTCCGCCGCCGAGCCCCGGGGAAGGGGTGGGAGCGGTGCGAGGGGGTGTGGGCACGGCGCGGGCGAGAGGAGGCAGATGCTTGCCGAGGGACGGCCCCTCCGGAGGGGCTCGGCCCTGGGCAGCGCCTCCCGGGCGGCGGCTGAAGCGCTGCGGGGTGTCGGGGAGGCGGACGGCGCCATGCGCCCCTCCGAGGAGTGAGGGACCGAGGTGACCGGGAGAGGGACCGAGGTGGCCGGAGAAAGGACCGAGGTGACGGGAGCGCTGCCACCGTAAGTCCCGGCAACTTCGCCGCCGGGAAGACCGGCAGCGGGGCGGGAGAGGGGATGGGGAGCTGAGCCCGGGCGGCGTGCGGCTGGGAGCAGGGAAAAATAAAAGGAAAAAAAAATAATAATGATAAAGAAGACGGGGTGTTGGAGGAGGTCGGAGCGGTGGCTGCCGGCAGGGAGCGGCGCTGCTGGGGCTGGGGGCAGCGGAGCGGCCGCCGGGGATCGGGGTCT